>NC_137208.1:24834578-26174612 GCF_960531495.2 Zeus faber
AGGCGGCATTTGGGTCAAAATGAGGACGCAACCTTACCGTCCACCTCTGCCAAGCATCCTTCTTGCCAACGTCCAGTCCCTGGAGAACGAGGAACTGTTGCGTCCTCTGTCTGACGGAAACATGGTTGAACCCACTGATGCTGGATGAAGCCATCAGTCCAGCCGAGTCCTTCTCCATGTTCAGGGGCCAACCTTAAAAAAGTTCTGCCTAATTTCCACCAACACATCACGTGTGCCACCAGGGGAGATAGAACTTTGGACCATTGTTACACCACCTTACAAGAACGGATACAAGACCGTCTCGCTCCCCTGCTTTCGGGAAATCTGACCACGCCACGATCTCGCTGGTTCCCATTTACAGGCCTCTGATCGCGTGAGAACAGGTGGTGACGAGGGAAGTGAAGCGGTGGACGGATCAATCGGGAGGCTGCGCTTCAGGACGCTCTGACTGACGTAGACTGGGACATGTTTCAATCAAGTTCAAGTGACGTCAGCAAGTTTACAGAGGTGGCAGTGAGCTTTGTAGCTGCGCTAGCAGACAACATCTTTCCCACGGTGAAAGTTTGAATATTTCCAAACCAGAAGCCGTGGGTTGATAAATCCATCCGCTGCGCTCTGATTGCTCGCACACGGCCCGCTTACAACAACGGTCCTTGTATCCGGAAATATGGACAATTACAACACGGCGTCGTACAATCTGCAGAGGGCGGTGAGGGACGACAAACTACAAGAGCAGCTCCTCCCCAGCCACGAGTGTGGACGCCTCCCTTGCCAACGAACTGAACTCCTTTTATGCGCGGGTTCGAGTCTGGCAACAGCACCGCTAGCTCGCCGGCTAATTGGAGTTACACCGCTGGGGATGAGCGCGCACTCTCAGTGTCCTTGCACGAGGTCAGGAGGGCTAAGATGCGGGTGAACACCAGGAAAGCTGCGGGCCCAGATGGCATATCTGGGCAAGTACAGAAGACCTGTGCTAACCAGCTAGCTCCGGTGTTTACTAAAATATTCAACATCTCCCTGGCTGAATCAGTGGCCCCGTCCCGTTCATGTACCGGCAGAACAGATCCACGGATGACGCGGATGATTGTGGACTTTAGGCGAGGATCACAATCGAGGACGCACGCGCCCTTGGCGATTAATGGGACTTCTGTCGACAGGGTGAGCAGCTTCAAGTACCTGGGAGTCCACATCACAGAGGACTTAACATGGACTTTACAAACAGGCACTCTGGTGAGAAAGGCGAGGCAGCGTCTTTACCACCTCAGGCAGCTGAGGAAATTCCGGGTCTCGGTGAGGATCCTCAAGTCCTTCTACTCTGGAGCAGTGGAGAGCATCCTGACAGGCAACATCACTGCCTGGTTTGGGAACTGTACTGCTCAGGACAGGCGGGCCCTGCAGAGGGTGGTGCGTTCGCTGAACGTACCACTGGAACTACCCTCCCCCCCTTGCAGGAGTTATACACCAGGAGGTGTAGTAGCAGAGCCCGCAGGATCATGAAGGATCCTCATCACCCCAACAACGGACTGTTCCAGCTGCTGCGGTCAGGCAAGCGCCTCCGCAGTCACACAGCGAGAACAGAGAGACTGAGACAGAGTTTTTTCCCGCAAGCCATAAGAACTGTCAATGCTGAGCCACACACATAGGCTCCACTACCTTACTGTACTATATGGAGCATACTGTACCGCATATTGTGTCACTGTTCAGGGTTGTTCGTGATGCCGTATTGCTGCGCCGTACTGTTGTATACTGTGCTGTATTATCCCAAACACTACCTCACTTTATTCACATGCCACTTTAATTCATATGCCACTTTAATGCACATATCTGTATATACATAATTGCCTATTCCATATACATAAGCATATTCCCTCTATCTATTCCATTTTATTTCATTTTATTTTATTGTATTTTATTTTATTCTATATATTTTTATTCTATTCTATAAGTATTCGACTTACTGTATTACATTTTAGAAGTCAGTTAGTTGGTCTATTAGAAATACATTTTTCCTAGGACATATTGTGTGTTATCACCGGGTGCGTTGCATTACATTTCACTGCATATATATATGAAAGTATGTATATGTATGTGACGAATAAACCTCTTGAATCTTGAATCTTGAATCTTGAATATGTTATTGTCATCCCTAACATACCCCAAAAAATGTCTGCATAATTTTACAGTGTGTACGCAACATAACACTAAAGACAACAGCTAGTCTGTATTAATAACCTCGTCTAAATTTTTACCGATTTCTTTCCAGTCCTTGTTAAAATTTTGGATCTAATCATTTATAACTATTTACTGTTGAGAAACGTACAACTCTGCTGCAGCTTCTCACTCACTGCGCGTCAATGCAGTTGAATGGGGCAAGTGTTGTTCAATCAAATGTTAAATCTCCTTTTTCGAAAACAGGATACTCACATTATAATCACACATTGTAGTTGAATGTAGTTGAACAACATTAATATCATATTTAACATTGTTTTATTTTATTAATTATTTAAAAATTATATATATATAATTGGGAAGGAGCGCAATTCCAGTGTCTTGCACTACCGTTAATGTAGCCAAAATAACTGATTTATGAAAGTACAAAGGAGGTAAGAGTTATAAAACCTCAAAAAAACTGTAGTTTGGTGAACGAAAGAAGCAGTGATTTCCTGCCTCGCGTCCTCAGAAGGGGGACTACTCATTTTTGGAACACCCATTATTGTGAAACCCCAATAGTCAAAGAAAAATGTTAAAGATGGTTAAGTTTACGTATAAGCTTAGAGATGGTTAAGTTGAAGGTATAAACTTAGAGATAAGTTTAGGTATAAGCTTAGAGACAAGATTAGTTATAAGCTTAGAGATAAGTTTAGGGATAAGCTTAATGATGCTTAAGTTGAGGTATAAGCTTAGAGATAAGTTTAGGTATAAGCTTAGGGATGGTTAATTTTGGGTATAAGCTGAGAGATCAGTTTAGGTATAAGCTTAGAGATGGTTAAGCTTAGGTATGAGCTTAGAGATAACTTTAGATATAAGCTTAGGGATAGTTAAGTTTGGGTATAAGCTTAGAGATCAGTTTAGGTATAAGCTTAGAGATCAGTTTAGGTATAAGCTTAGAGATGGTTAAGCTTAGGTATGAGCTTAGAGATAACTTTAGATATAAGCTTAGGGATAGTTAAGTTTGGGTATAAGCTTAGAGATCAGTTTAGGTATAAGCTTAGAGATCAGTTTAGGTATAAGCTTAGAGATGGTGAAGCTTAGGTATGAGCTTAGAGATAACTTTAGATATAAGCTTAGGGATAGTTAAGTTTGGGTATAAGCTTAGAGATCAGTTTAGGTATAAGCTTAGAGATCAGTTTAGGTATAAGCTTAGAGATGGTTAAGCTTAGGTATGAGCTTAGAGATAACTTTAGATATAAGCTTAGGGATAGTTAAGTTTGGGTATAAGCTTAGAGATCAGTTTAGGTATAAGCTTAGAGATCAATTTAGGTATAAGCTTAGAGATGGTTAAGCTTAGGTATGAGCTTAGAGATAACTTTAGATATAAGCTTAGGGATAGTTAAGTTTGGGTATAAGCTTAGAGATCAGTTTAGGTATAAGCTTAGAGATCAATTTAGGTATAAGCTTAGAGATGGTTAAGTTTAGGTATAAGCTTAGAGGTGGCTAGGGTTAGGTTGTCATCCATGTCCAATGGGACATTTTTCGGACGATTGGGGTTTCGCAAAAGTGGGCCATCAGAACAATGGCATGGCACCCACATGATGGAGGTCACATGAAAATAAGGTGGGGCAACTTTACTCGTCACTTTTTATTTATTACTAGTACTTATTCATTAGTGGCTAGTGCCTTTTATTGCTGTTACTCGTAACATGTTTTGTTTTGACATTAACAATGTATTTTTATACAATTTCATGAGAAATTACTAGACAAAAAGCTTGCTGCTAGTTTAATTTAAAATGTTACTCAAAAAATTAAAATTTTTACTAGAAACAACAACAAACAACTAGCCATTAATGAATATGTACAAGTATTCAATTGATAGTGAATATTAAAATGTAAATAGATACTAGTACCAATGGGAATAGATACTAGTCTGAGGCAAATATTTAATATCTGAAACACAGAATCATAGGATTCAATGACAAAATTGTCCAAATTATTACTAGAAACAATGGTTACGAGTAACAATTGTAATCGTTACTAGTATCTAATAAATAAGTAGTAGTACCTACTACATTTTGGCTAGTCAAACTAAAATAGTTACTTGTGACTGGTGGAATAACAATGAGTAACTCGCATATAGTTGAATAGTCCTACGGATTAAATGTTAAAACAGCGCGCCGTTGCCTGTCTCCGGGTTTCTGTGTGTGTGTGTGTGTGTGCGGCATACGTCTGTCTCTTCTCGGCGTGGTGAGCTCCATCCTCCTCCTCCTCCTCCTCCTCAGCATGGATGTCAGGAAGGAGGTCGCGGACACTGCAGGCTGCCCGGGCGTAGAGAGGAGCGCGACGAGATGTTAAAATAAGTCGTGGGAGCTTTTTTTTTTTTTTTAGGACATTTGATTCGAGCGAAGGAGGAGCGGGAAACAATAAAGCGCGCGCGTGTCGCCAGGAGAGATGGCGCTTTAGTGGGAGAAGCCGCCATTGTTTGGATGCGCAAAGCTGAGGGGAAGAAAAGAAAAGACTGAAAGCTAAAAACATGGTCTCAAGATTTCTTTTTGCGATTTCTATCCATTGTTTCATCCAGGTAAGATTTCTTTATTTATTTTTTATTTTACTAACTAAGCCCGATTTAATGCTTATTTGATCTATCAGGTAAAGGCCTGGCCGGGTTGTCATGAAGCGTGACGGAGTGGAGAGGAGGGTTTTTTTGGGTTTTTTTTTTTTGCGTTTTATTCCTCCCCAGAAAAACAAAAACATTTTGATTCATATATATCTCAGATAACACGGCGTGGCACACCAAGTCGGTTTGTGTAACGTGGAAAGCCTGTTTCTCCAGGCAAAAATTGGGTCACAGTGAATTCCCCCCCCCCCCACGTCAGTATCACTGTGCATCTGGACCTGCATCCACACACACACACACACACACACACACACACACACACACACACACACACACACACACACACACACACACACACAGTACACACACACACACACACACACACACACACACACACACACACACACACAGTACACACACACACACACACACACACACACACACACACACACACACACACACACAGTACACACACACACACACACACACACACACACACACACACACACACACACACACACACACACACAGTACACACACGTGGATTATATACTGTATACACATACACACATAAGGCTGAGAGATATTGACAGTATAAAATATCCCAATATTGTTTGAAGAATACCTTGTCATTGATCATTTCCACAATATTTTGGGGCTGACTCCCACTCTTGATGTTTTCTTGAGAAATGTACACCCAAGAAATGTCTGAGAAACATGTCCACTAATGTGGATACTCTGAACCAGCAGGCAGATAGAGGCATTGATCGCAACATCTAGAACAGGACCGAGACCAGGAACAAGGCAACATGGAACCATACTCAAGATTCAAGAGGTTTATTGCAATGTTACTGTACGACAACACAACACCTAGTCTCATCATGATATCCATTGATATTGATATATCATATATATCATTGCTATATGATAATTGATATATCGCCCAGTCCTACGCACACGTGACCCCCTGTAAAAAGAAAAATAAGCTGTGTAGTTAAGATGTAACAAACCCATTTGGAAATAGACGACAAGATTCCACTACAACCAAGCTTCCAATATCTTCTTCTTTTGCGGCTATTCATTTCATCATTCGTCAATAATGTGTTTCGCTTACAGAGCCCGGACCGATGGAAAAGAAAGTTGGTGTTTTCTCAAAAGGGGAATTTGGTTACTTCTTAACGGGCACATGCAGTTTGATCTCCATCGCGGATAGTCATGCAGATACGCTGCTTTTTCTATCCGCTTATCTTGGTGACCGCTGACACGCTGACATGAGCCCTTCTTCCGACTGGGCGCCACGTCGTCCAACGTCATCCTGGGTGCCCTTCTTATTGATTCATTAGACTCAAAATAGCTTTGAAAATAATTGGATGTTGCTCCACTCAAGCTCCAATCGAAGCTCACACAACAAATGTTTTTACTCAAGTTTCAGACTTAAGCATATTTGTAACAAGCTAAAAAACAAATATAGCTTTGTCTTCATGTAAGAAAGTGGCAACCAAAAAAACAAAAACAAAGAAAAGTGTTCAAAATCTGTCGGTATGGTCACGCCGCATAATCTGATCGTGCGCCTGCAATTTCCTGTTAATCTCACGTGAAACACCTTGGTACTTTGTGCACAGATCCACCGACACATTGTAATGAAAAAAGGGGACATCATGCTGTAATCTTGCCTGGAAATAATCGATTTTGGCAAGTCTGGGTAGCACTTTAACTTCCTTTCAAGGGTTAGTAACAGTGGCGTGGGGGGTGGGTGGGGTGCATATGCTGGAAGACACTCTAGACATATGGTGGTGGCTGGGAGTCAGCTCTTGATCTAATCTCACATAACTATTCTCAATGCTTTGGCCACATGTCCATACAACTTGACGGTGCTGCTGCCATGCCGTGGAACTACATAATATGCACCAGGGACATTTTTTGTCACCAATTTCCTTTGAGTCAAGCCATAACGACTCCACAGGCTGGACTCTTTACAATAGAAACTGATGGAAAATAGAGACGGGCATATATATATATATATATATATATATATATACATACACTAACTACATAAAACAGTCTTACACTTTTAGAACATGCAGTATACTTTTAATAATCTTTTCGTTCCAAATCGAGCCAGTAATGTTGAGGCTCAGTGAGAAGCCCTGTCATTGCCCTTCTTTCTGGAAAACTCAAATGACAGTGAGCATTGATGAAAGTTAATGCAGAAAGGTTTGCCGAATGGAGACCTTCCCGAAGTGTGGCAGCAATACTGGAATGTTCCAGCATAATGCTATTTAAATGGATGTTTACTCTCCTCAACATCAGTCATTTTGAAAGACAGTCACTGGATTGAAATAAATTGATTCAATGGGTATCATGATGCATTTTGGGTGTGGAATTATATATATATATATATACTGTATATGTCTGTCTGGTGTTATCGATAGTACTGTAATTACACTAATAGTCATGCAACAAATATTTAACGGCAGCTGGTGGAACTTTGATTCCTCTATCTACTAGCCAATTGTGCTGATAAACTGGATTTCACCAATTCCATGATAGATAGAGATTTCTTCCACACGTTAGACCTTTCATAAAGAAACAAACTTAAATTGGTTTGCTAAAATTTTATATTAGGGTCGACCAACCTCCCAAATCTGAATTGAACCCCTGGACCTCGAAGTGTGTTAAGCTTTCTATTTTGGGTGCTGTATCATCGTATTAACATAAATGGTAGGCTTGGGCTGATTGATTACCTGAAAGACTATCCGTTAGGGATATTGATCATTTTGAGTTTGTATTCGTGATCAGAGTATTTTGTTATGGTTTGGTCTCATTGGGTATATCTGCTGTACGTCAATGACATAGGACAGCTGCACATATGGTCCTAAGCTAAGCTAATTATTAGCAATAGCTAGCAAGTGCTCGCCTGCTAGTGTACCATTGTGTTCACCAGTTCACCAACGTTACACATATACACGTCTTCCCATTATTATTCACATTCTCTCTATACAAGTTCCCTGTTTATCAGCAGATTTTCCCACATCTACTCGCCATTAGCATTCAGTAAAGCTAGCTAGACTAGCAGTTAGCTAAATTAACCCTGACTTGGTGCCTCCCTCGATCTGTCCCTTCTCCCTGCCATGTACACATCACAACCTCTTGCACATAGATAAAGTACTTATATGTGTGGCAAAGCAACAAGGTCTGTTTGTATCACTGTTTCCCTTCTTTGTCCAAATGAATGCAAATACACGCAGCTGCAAGGCTATTCAACGTTGATACAGTGTAGCGCTCGTGCAGTAACAATGACCTAAATTAATTATTAGTCAATACATTTGGCTAACGTAGGCCAAGTCCATCCTTTAATGCGATCACATCCATATCAAATTAATTTTACATGTAGAAGAGACACAGCTCAACTTAATTTGCCTTATACTACCAGTGTTCAAGTTCAAGTTCAAGAGATTATTTGTCACATACATACACATACGGTCGTACATATATGCAGTGAAATGTCAGTTCACCTCTGGAAAAAATAACATCTGTTTTTTTCTCACAATAAAAGCGAGTAGCCCCTTTTACGGACTTTTTAAGGCAACTTCTGTTTTTTCCAGATTCCAACTATTACGACTGTTGGGGAACATTTTATGGATACAAATCATGTGATTGGCCCACCCTTCATAAATGGTAAACCATTCTAATTAATATTACTATTACTACTATCTATCATAATGTAATCTCTATTACAACTCTATTAAACACTTTAAATGTTTTGGAGGAATCAAAGAGAGCAAATAACTATTTACAAATCGAGAAATGTAACTAAATATCCTTGAAAAACACTTTTGAAACTAACTAGCTATTTTAAAAAGTTGTTCCTACTTATCATCTACTCCAAGTTACCGCCCAAAAATACATATTGACCTATTCAGTTGACGGTGAAAACCAGGATTTTGTGCGGGCCCCTGTTTTCCTTCTTGGGTTTCCAAACCTCAACTCAAAAATTATTAGTTTTTTGACTAATATATTTTCCCAATTTATATTGTCAGTATGGATTTGAAATCCAGAGGCACTTGTTTTTCGGTGGAAATTTGTAAACGGTCCAAATTTTAAGATTAAGCATATTTTGCTCAGTCAATAAGGGGATGCAAAACTTTTGATTTATGGACAAATGGAAGAAAATAGATTGTAACAAAAATTATATTGTCAGAGAGGTTTTTGTTCCAACAGTGATAGGATTTATCTTGAGATTTCCTCAGATGTCATTTTAAAAATTCTCACACCCTTTTAAGAACAAAGGGGCATGTAATTTTGCCAGTGTGAGATTGGGAAAGAAAACATTAAAATGTAGCATGGAGTATCCATGCCCACACCTGCAGAGCCCGATGCACTGTGTTGGCCCGGTCCTTTCGGTGGCGGGGAGCGGAAACATTCCTCTTATTTGGGTGGCTTGTGCTGAAGTGGCTCGGAACCTGGCGGGGAGCGTGGGGGTTCTCTGCTCCGTCCGCACGGAGCTGTCCTCACGGGGTGGTCCCCACACCCAAAACATTTTATGCATATGGGGAAGAAAGTCATTAACTTCTGATTTTGATGTTGGATTTTAAATCGGATATGAAATGATGGAATGATACACGGATATTCCCTTCAATTTACTCGGCAACATTCGCATCAAAAACGGGGCGAAAATTTGCGTGTCTACCCGGGTATCATGTTTCTATCACTGCCGGTTGGAGCTGGAGCCCATGAATACCAGTGCCTACTGCAGTCATTTGTATGAATGCCGATCGTAACCTTTCCTGCTAAAGACATAAGGCAGATGTTAGCAGGTGTTAGCGGCATTTTTTGCAGTGGGAAAGAGGTAATAGTGGCTTTGTCATGATCGGCAGTGTGATTATGACATTACCCACCCATGGGACCCATTGGCCAATGCTCATGTGCTATGAATAAATGATCTTATCAGCTTTGGAGATTGATTTGGAGAGCATTAGTATGAATTTGTTGGCTTTAATCTATATACCACAGGAGGGTTATCTGAAAGGTACTCACTGAAGAGAGGAAAAAACCACAACGTGTCACTGTCCACAGCAGTTCCAGAATAGACAATGTTTTGTGTGCGGTGATGGACTCAAACATCAAATAGAAAAAAAAGCCAGTTGGTTTTTTTTTGGTCATGTCATCTCAGCAACAGATAAAAAAAAGGAAGTTCTTCTGCGGCACGGTAGACTTAGTGTCATTTCAAACTTGAAATGTGGGGTTTGCTTCTGCCTGCTCTTCTCCCTACCCTTTCTCCCGCTGTCAGAGAGTCCATGGATTGGAAAGTCAATGGAGCAGTTGCACACAATGGCATCGTGTGGGCCCATTATCCCTTTCACCCTTGAAGAGGGGCTGCCAAGAAAGGAGTTGATAGGAGGCCTCCAGGAAAGCAAGAACATAGAGCTCCCGAGCCTAAAGCCTGTTTTATAGTCAGCGCAGCTGTAATGTAATTTTGTGTGTGCGCCATAAATGTCGTCATTGTGGCACTTGCAACAGCGCCCCCAGCAATATTGCACGAGGATGCGCACCTCCCAATTTTTGGAACAACTATACATGCTCGTGCTCCTTGGTAGTGTGTGTGCCATGAGCCTCACTTGCAGCGACTCTAACAGAGCCTTTATCCTCTTCCTTCATACTTTCTTCATTAGATATGATTTTATTGGGCTTTTGAATGAAAGGAAACGGAATTACTAATGCCTGAACTACACCAGGCATGTTGGCACTACTGTCAACCAACTTGTTTTCAATTTGCGTGAGCTTCTGTTGAGTTATAAAGTATATTATTATAGTTTATTATATATTATCTAGAATATTATAATATAATATTATTATTATTATTATATTATATAGAATAGTTATTTTCTCTAATCTACCATTTTTGTCAAGATTCTGATAAAAATGGTGGATTCCTTCATCAGTTCCCTGTAGAATAGAGGAGAATAGAGTAGGGGTTGAGGCAGAGCTCGGTGATAACCAAAAACCGACCCAAAAAAATAACCCAAAGACACCGACATGGTCATTTAAATAATGTCGTTGTGCTAAAATTTCACATGTACATTTTTTTGATAATTAAGTGTTAGGCACAAGGGACCATATACAGCACCCGCTGCGGTATTCCAACCATTAAAAACGCCCCGCCGGAGCTGTACTCTGTCGTTGTTTACATACAGTATATCTTGTGGAGAATTCATCCCCGATCCTGTTACACTGCTGCCAAGATGGAAGTGTACAAAGTACCAAGCAACCCAGCCAATCATAGACTTAAGACAGAAGCCAATACAGCGGCCAACTTCATTGTCATGGGACGTGGTGTACTTGAATAGTCCGAATGAATTCATTCAGACAGCTAGTAAGAGTAGCCTACGGAAGAAAGTAGCCAGACAAAATTAATGGAGACGAACCGGCTTTAGTTAGAAGAAAGGGTCCACGTCAGTTGTGTGGTGTCACTTCGGGTACAAACAAACTGACAGAGCACAAACACGGAACAGAAAGCACTGTAATGAAGCGATCCCAGCATCACAAGTGAACACAACTAACTTATTCCAACATTTGAGAGGTAACCAGTGGTTACTCAGGAATGTCAAGATGCAAGCAAATATGTTTGGCTGTAATTTTGGTTTTGATAGTGCTTTATTTATTCCGTTTATAGAGTTTTTGTTGATTTATGGACAATATTTATTTTATTTTACTATGCTTACTTTATATACTTTAAAATATGCTTTAACAATGCATTGTACTGCACATATAAACAATGAAAGCTAAATGTGTGTTTGAATAACTATACTCCTTTTCACAGTCACAGTCACTCTTTTTCATTGCGTTTTTCGGAGGGCGTGAGGAGTCATTGTTTTCTATCTGGAAGCGCAGGGAGGCTTCAACACGGGACATAGAGTGGTGCTAATTCTCCTTTGTTTACTTTGATTAAATACCCCAAAGGAGGGCTGGTGGGGGTTGGAGGTGGAGGTGAATCTCGACTCAAGATTAAAAATGCAGCGGCTTGGATTAACCAGACTGTATTTCCTTGTTTCCTTTATTACCTCTACGTGTCTCACTTTTGGTTTCACTATTCTAATGGAATGTTTGTACACTGGACAGGAGGATGTTTTGTCCCGGCACAAGGGAAACACTTTTCAAATTATAGCTTTGCCTTCTTTCAACCCAGGCCTTATCAAAATGTTGTTTCTAATAATGTAAAACAGTTCATAGCACAACCTTGCTGAACGCTTGCTTTTCTTGAGAAACCTACCACTCTGTTGCATCTTCTCGCTGTGCTTAAACGGATGGCTTGCTTCAGAGAGTGCTATAGCGCCATCTCTTTCTCTTATCTTTCTGGCTCTCTCTTCTTCTGCAGCCATTTGAAACTCAGAAAACAAGGGATGTGCTCGTTTCTCCCTTAAACTTAATAGCGATTGAATGCTGGCTGTCATGCGTGTGTCCGCATAGCCAAGAGCTACTAATCAGAGCAAACCCAGAACCTTTAATTTTTTTTTTGTCCAACCTGGCCCTGCGCCTGGTCTATTCACTGCCTATGTAGAGTCTTAGCAATAACTGCTATGACACTATTAAAGCAGCTTAGCAAAGAATTTTGGAGTTTTCTCTAATTATTATTATTATCATTATTCTCTAATCGTTTCGTTTTACTGTTTTCCTAAACTCTATTGTCAGTGAAGTAAAAAACCATCATTGTTTTGGTTATATGGTCCTTCTGTTGTTTTGCGATTTTCTGTCTGCGCTATCGGGACTAATGGATAATAAATAAACATAAATAGGCATAGGCACATATAAGCATGTTTCATGTAAAGTTGATTATATCTATCAATGACAATGTTTTATTAACCCCAAACTAATGGTCCATGCCAATACTGGTCGTTTTAGGATTCAGAGAGGCCTTAGTCTTCTGCGTGATTGAGGGTTTGAGTATTTTGCGGAATTTCAGACATTTGGTGTTAATGCTTCCATACCAGGAAGCATTAAGGTTAGTGAGTATCTCGGAGGCCATGTTCAACTACAGTCTGAGGAGGAGGAGGGACCCGGAATTTTAGTATTAACTTTAGACTGATTTAAGTCTGTGTGGGGGTTGGGCATGGGGTTAACAACCTCACCCCGTAAAAAAAGCATGTTTCGGAAACAACGAGAAGAAGCCCTTCTGGTAAGGAGCAAATGGTGGGGACTCGTCGCCCAATGTTCTAGAAGGAACGGGAGGAACTAACAAACTAAAGCAAAAATAAATGTGTTCTGAGTTTGTCACACCACAGAAAAATGTGATAATGTGACAAATTTGTGCCGAATTTGAATGATTAAAATAATCGCAAAGTATATAAAATTTGGTTTCAAAATTGTGAAATGAAAAAGGCAGTTCCCTCTGCTCTGAGACGCTGGTGGCATGTCCTCTGAAGGCGCAGAAACCACCCCCAATTGTGTTAATCATATGAAAAATTTACATTGGACTAAATTCCATGTTTAAATGTTCCTTTGCTGAACCCAGTCCTGAGTCTACAGTTGCTCACCTCAAAGTGCTGCTGACACCCCGCTCTGGTGCCTCCTGCTCGGTCATCCTCCGCAGGACAGGTTGTGGCTCCGCGGCCTGATGGCACACAGGTAATGCTAACCAAGCCCCACGCGGTCAAACCAACAGGACAGTTCTTTTTTGTTTGTTGGTGTCCATGGCATGAGTTCACGGTCTCCCTGAAGACGGCTTTTACTCCAGGTGTTTATTCCCAAAATAGCGTTTTATCCCAAACTCCGGGCTGTTAGCTTAGCTTATTCCACCACTGATGCGAATGCACTCAACTATTTATATAGTGTTATGGGAGGGCCCATACAAAGTTTGACCACAGTGCGTCATCAAGCCATGATTTAGGTCCTTCCAAAAACTCCGGAACACAAAAATGGTGAGAAACAGTTTAACGGTCTAACTCCACAATTCAGTACTATATAGTTCACAAGTCTGTTCACATGTTTTCAGCAATTTCTTTCTAATATACAACGTGTTTAGAAACAAATCACTGGATTCACTTTACATGGACTTTAATGTGAATCGGGGAGTGTCCTCTCCTGTAGCTTCTAGTGTATGCTGGTAGCATGATGACTTTGCTGATCAGGGTGGAGTCATCTGCGAAATACATGATTCAAATGTTTTTTGTGCTGTGACTGCCCATCTAATTCATTGTATTTCTTTGTTTGTTGTATGTCACTATCATAGTATAAGCCTATGATAGAGAAGTAATAGACATTAATCTCATGAAGAAGAGGCATTTATAGTACCTTCTATTTTTTGTAACATTTCTCACATAGGCTTTGAAATTCCCTTGATATCTGAATAAAAACATCAAATTATGAAATCTCATGAATTTGCAAAATGATTGCGATGATCACATTTCAAAGTATAGTGAGAGAAAGGATAATCGGCATACTGCCAAATCCTCTCCTTTTGGCTAACTCGAGTTTGGTCAGCTGGCCTTTGGGTAGCATTCCCATCCGTTTGCCAACTCTAGCCTTGTACCATTGTTCCCCCGACCCCCACACACAAACACTCCATGATGCTTCTTTCTTATATGGAGCGCCAACTATGAGTTCAGGGGACTCAACAATTACACCCGGTTTGCATGATAATGAAGGCAGCTGCCAGAGGGCAACACCTCCTGTCCCTGGTCCACTGGCCATCAAACCCACCTTCTCTTCATTCCCCTATACCACGCATTCAGCGGTCAGCTCCAACTTTCATTCACCAGCTCTTCTGCTTTGAGAAACTAGGTATTTTGGGGTGTGTGTGTGTGTGTGTGTGTGTGCGTGCGTGTGTGTGAGATGCTTGGAATGGTATTAGGGTGTGAAGGATTTTAAGAGCAAGTTTGCAGTTCCCTTCAGCAGGGTTTACAGTCCTCCATTTGTTCTGAAATGTTCATCTTCAAAATGTTGTAGATACAGAGCGGTGTGCTGAAATTTCCCTAAACAGAATAGTTCTTCCTCAGATAAGTGCTTGTCAGAATTTTTTTTTGAGAAATCAGTATGCCTCCATCTCACAGATCAGTATTTGTCAACCTATTTTCCTTGGAGCCCCCTCTTCTTACATCTAAAAAACACCAACACCCCTCCCATGAAGGGAGGTGATGTGAGAAAAGAACTGACAAGAGTACCGTTAAAGTACCGGACCGATAAGCAGTATGGGTAAGAGTAGTGTTACAGATAAAATCTTAACGATACGCATCCCTACTCGTGCCCCGTTCCTCCAAATAATACAACTAAAAATGATCGGGGCACAGGAAGGGCCGTGTTTGTGTCCGTGTCTGAACGCAGACGCTTCACACATATAAAAATATATATGATTCTCCATATTTATAATTCCTCATAGGGCTATAGGGCTCTGCGACGGAGGTCATAAAGGAAATTATGTGCAGCGGCATGGTGGGGCTTCGCTTACATCCGCACTCATAGGGCACTGCTTCTTTGCCTAAACCACTTACGTCCGTGCAGCCCATTCTGAACAGACATGTTTTGAACGGGCATGCATTAATCCAACTATAAAGATAGGAGTCTCTGTATGTATGTCCTTCAATTATCAGCCCAACTCAGCTCTGTGCATCAACAGCGGGGCGGGACTTCAGGGCTGTGCGGCTGAGTCACTTACGTTTGCAGTGCAGCCCGTTCCAAACAGTGGAGTAGGGTTGTGTGATACCGCAAAATTTGGTTGCGATTCGATACCAAGGAATACCAGGGCCAGAATTGGCCAAAACAAACTATACAATTATTTGTGGCACAGGCTTTTCTGCCTGTGTTGCGTGTGGGCGTTCACGAAACGTAGTGTGCGGGACACAGTGACGGGCACCGAGCAAGTGTAAGTGAGGAAACATTGAGTAAAACTGATCCTTTTTTTGGTATTAATTAATTTACGCAAGAATCCATCTTCAAAACAAGATTTAGTATCGGTAGTATCAAAACTTTTGGTATTGATCCACCCACCCATACAATGCAGCCCGTTCCGAACAGGCATGTTTTCAATGGGCAAAGCACTAGTTTATGAAATTTTGACAACCTCAGAAAAGGTAATGTGTGTGTCGTTATGCAGGGCAGCGTTGAGCCTTTGACACAAATGTCAGAAAGTTATGTCTACCTGTTCGCTTGCTTGGGTAGAAAAAAGTGTGTGATGTTCCTGCCAAAATTACTCTAGCATCTGGCTCATTCCAAAAAACATCAGTCTTACAATCCAGCCTCGTTCCTCAGCCCTCTCTGCTGTTCCACAATGAAAGTGTACTATTCCATGAGCTAGAAGAGCGACACAATATACAATATGTTAACTCTTAAACCAATCTTTTATTCAACGTCCATAAGACTTTAAAATACATTCCCAAACAATAAACTTGTGATTCCTTAACATTAAAATGTTTTAGAATGTAGGCTACAGTGTGGGTTGTCTTCTTGGCACGGATATAGGGTCATTACACATTTTGCAAGACTGTAGCCATTTGAACACCCTAAGAGAGAGACAAGAATTGGAGTTTGAGGCAGAGGATTTATAAATATTGTTCTTATTCAAGGTTGTGATTTCTGGTCAACTTATTCGGTAGATATATAGCTTGCACGATATGGCCATTAAATGTAGTGAAGACTAAATAGTAGATGTAGCTAAAAATACATGCATGCCAACTTGGGACACTGTGACACCTCACAGTTCTGTATTTGGTGGAAACAGTGGGAACGGGGTCTAAAAATACTGATTAAACAATGGGCCAAAGATCAGCTTGTCAGAGACTTATTTGGTGAGTGTTCAGTGTTTGTAAGAGATTAGATGTTGTCCTCTGTTGCCATCTGTCAGGGAGGTGTCTCCTCAGTTTGGCAATTCCACTAAAAGGGAAATACTTATATAATTCTCTTCTTTTCCATCCCTTTGTTTTTCTCTCTCTTGTCTCGCAGGGGAATCAAGTGATAACATATTTAACAAACATACCCAAGTGGAAAATTCAAACTCCTGTTCACATCTTGATGACTTTGTTGAAAGAGCATGAAGGGTTTTCAAAATGACTGTCCCCAGAACCACAACACAGGTTTGCCAGATGCGTTAATAGTTTTTTCTTATTCTAAGAAAATCTTTACCAGTGTAATTAATTCATTGGCGCTCTGTTGTTGCCACGGCAACCCCAATGAAAGAAGAGACACTGAGACACTTGTGAGTGGCGAGGTAGCATGTTATTATTTCGCCCCGCTTCCTATCAGCTGATGTCTCAGAGCAGGGGATTACCATGGGGGATCACAAAGAAGAGTCTGGTGGTGGTGGTGGTGGTGGTGGTGGGAAAAAATAGTAAAATCAAACTCAATGTAATTTATTGAGCGTGCTCTTCAAAATAAATAAATCCAGAATAAAGTTGCTTTTTTTTTTTTTGCTCTGAGACCCGGGACGCACAGTGGACCAGAGATTGCTCTCTACATTAAGCAATCCACTGTCCTGATCCAAGGCAGAACATCCCTTCGTTGAGTTTAAAGTATTTGTTTCATACAAGCAGAAACTAACGAAAGCCAATAGAACTAAAATAAAAACACAAACCAACACAGGGACCGGCACTTGATGCGCAGTGCCCGCGGCGCGCACCGCAGCGCTGGAGGAGAAAAAAAAAACCACTGACTCAGAAGACAATGATTGCCTCGGGGGCTTGGGCAGAGAATGTTACAATAACATAGATAACATAGACCACTGCATGAATTTGTTCTTATTTTGTTTAGAAGATGTCTTTTTGGTCCAAAATTTCTACTTCTTTGTACCTTTGTACCTCTACCCTCAGCCCCCAACGTCTGGGTGTTTTTTTTTTTACCTCCTTTTACAAACAATCGCCCTCACCAAGAGCCAGTGCAACCGTGACCTTATCATCATGTATTCCAGCACAATTAATTAAGTTAGAATTGTGCCTTACCTTTTCGGCGAGCTTCAGAGGGCATCAATGGGGCAAATGATTTTGCCTCTTAAAACCATGATAACTGCCCTTTCAGAATAATTTACAGATCCTCAGATTGTGTTTTCAACCTCGAGCTCCATTTAGAAAATTCAGCACTCTACTTCGCTGCCATTGCGTACTGGAGACAAGTGGTCGACCGATTAATTGGGTCGATATTTGCAGATGATACTTTAAGATTATTGGCATCGGCTGATGCCTGCGCTCACAAGGCTGATAAACAAAATATGTCTGCAGACTAGTGTTGTCAAAATATCTATTTTTCTATACATATTGATTCTGAATATTTGAAACGGTTTCAATACTCATTTTCCACAGGATCGATATACTGGGAGCAGCTGCGCCTCCTCGTGCTCTCTTCTCTCTCACAGCGAGTCACACACACACCGCTGCAGCGGCCACATAGCCCCGCCTCCTCTCACTTACTTGCTGTCTTTACTGGTCTCATTCATTTGTAATGGTTTTAGCTCAGTAAAGATGGCAAGTGCAGAACCTCCACGACCGTTTTTTGAAAAAAACAAAAAAACAAAACAAACAAAAAAAAAAACAACAGAGTGCGGTTGGAAATACTTCGCATTTGAGGCAAAACGTAAACGTAACTCAGAGTTTTCTTTTTCTCCTCCAGACAGCAGTGCACTGTGCGTGCGTTCCCCCGGTGGTTTTCCTGTGTTTTTATTTTAGATCTCTTTATCTTTGTGTGTCTCCTAACTTGTATGAAACAAAACTTTTAAACACAACTGAGTTAAGGGACAGTCCCGTTCGTCCGATTACAAACAAAAACCTTTTGTGTCCTGTGACACCGTCTCCCCATTGCTTTCCATTGCTATGTGACTTAATTTTGTAAAAACTTTGTAAAATCTGTATTGTGTAAATACTTTACTTGTAAATAATAAACCCTGCACTTGTGTAATGGGGAGCCTCCTTTTTCTGCCCGGACTTTAATATGACATTGTTCATCATAATTATTGTTTTGATCGTTTATAATTATTTATTTTTCATTACAATGTTATTTTTTCCAAAGTTTCGTTTTTTGATTACTTGTGGACATTTATTTAGTTGATCCATTTTTTATAAAAAAAAAAAAAAATATATATATATATATATATATATAGGTGCACTGCAGAGACAATGCAGACAATAATGTTAGTGTTTAATAAATGTTCATTTAAGTTCAGCAATTATGTTTCTCATTTGGGGTCCAGCCATAAGGGCCTGCCATTGTTTGGCAGCAACTTATTGTTATTGTAAGAGGAAAAATTCTATGAACTTTGGAGCTTAAAACGATCTGGAAAACCTACTTCGGCATAGCACACGAACATATGTCTTGTTTGAACCGTGCTGTCACAAAGATCTCGTTGTTGATGCTTCATCCAAATCGATCCACATTCAGAGCAGATATTAGCGAAAAACGAACCACATTTTGAGTGATTTTAAGACTGATAAGCCAGGACGTCTGACACAGAAATATGTCCAACCCAGTCTGGAACACATACTTCAGCATAAGCTAGAAACACGGTGGTTTAAATTTAATCCAAATCGATCCACATATGGACCAGATATTAGTGGAAAAACCGCACAACTTTGACCCCAAATATTCAGTTGGAACGTCACATGTCTAATTCTAACGAGATGAGATTTACAGTAAGACACCGTATGACGTCATCATATTATTTACTGTAAATGTACAGAATCTGATTGAGAATGTCCAGTTGAACCATGTCCATTGGGCGGCGTGGAATCTGCACTCTGTGCACTCTGTTGCCTATAAGTTACCAAAATATCGATTTACGTGTGTATTTATATAGCTTCATAGATGTCAGTAGAGCTGTTCGATTGATATTTTAAATCAGTGGTCCCCATTCATTTGCCGGATTAATGAAAAAAATAATCGAAAATAATCCTTAAAATGTTGTCAGTGCGTCCCTTGAAAACACTGAAATGTCTGACTGAGTGTTGCCTTCGAGATCCAGCGAGGTGTCGCAAAAATAAAAAACGTGCAATGGTAATAACGCACAGAAATGTTTTTCATGGAAATATAACTTACTGAAAATGTAATCCAAGGAAAAAACTCAACAAATAAATTCCATGCCTGACACGTCACCAAACATCCACCGTCACTGAGAGTGCAGTTCTATTTCCACACACAACATGATGAGTTCTAACAATGAGAAGCTCTGGTTTACAGGCAAACATGGATGGTTGTTTTAAAGACAGGGGGGTTGTGCTGTATAGACCACATAGTGGTTGCTCCGGGACATGAGCAACCAGGAGACTACCGACCGGGGGGAGCCCATGCTGCATTCAAGTAAACTCGGAAAATCGTGTTGCATTTCAGAAAACCCAGGAAACTGTAAAAGGCACCCAACACGATTAAACTGGACCCTGTGTATTGCTGCGTGCAGCTATATTTTGTTATTATTATTAAATTGTCGTATTTTATTAGATACAATAAAAAAACAAAACATGATATCTGCACTATATATCGGCCATCGGCCACACTACTCTCTAAATATAGGCATCAACCATTGAAAAACCCATATCTGTCAACCACTACTGAGGATGATGGGTTAGAACGTGTTTGAGCTTCCAGCTAGAAATTTGGTTAAGATTAATCTGTTGGGATATTGGGTTTAGAAAGTGCCATTGTTTATATTGGTGCGCCCAAGCTTTAAAGCACACCTTTAGTATAAACTAGGACTGCCCTGGAATAAAGATTTTCCTAGTCGACTATTAGTCATCAGTTCAAGCCATTAGATGACTAACCGTTGCACATTTATGATATTAATTTAATTATTTAAATTTATACTTTTAGGGCATCAGAAAATGGGTTGAGTTCCAGGGCAGAGAAAGAATGTTATAACTAAAATAAAACAGTAAACAGTGTGCTACATTACAGATAAATACAAAACCTAATTACCAGCCAGCCTTTAAAATACAAATTTATTTTAGTTTAGCTGTGCACATAAAGCGAGCCGCCTGCTAACTACACGTGTTAACCATTATATCAGTTAAACTTATTAGGCCCTATTATTATTTTATTCATGTACACATATGAATTACATATTGAGGTAATTTGCACTGAATTGTGGCATGTGTAAGATCGTTTTCCGACAACTCGTCAGGGGCACTTTCTGGGGTCGGTTACTTGCTGGCCTTCCCCGTTCACTGCCAGCTTTACAGCACTCCACCCTGCCCCACTGTGCCTTCCTCGTCCCTGGTTATTGAAGAATACAAAATATTTTTTATAATATACGCAATATTTTTTGGACTTATAGACTAGTCTAAGTTTAAACTTCCGTTTAAACGTCAGGGAAATTAGTCGTTAGGAACATCCCTCTTCTGAATCTGTTGGAACAACCAGCAAGTTAATTTATCATTAATACCAACACGATAACAGAGAATAGGCCTTAGAATATTAATTTACAAGTGCTGCGCGGCACGTGCGTATGAAGCGAGCCTCCTGTTAATTACCGGCAAACCATCAAAAGCTGTAATTATTTTTCTGAATGTGTCGGAACAATGAGCAAGGAGACTGAACAATTATTGTTGTTAAAATTTGTTTCAAATTAAAAGCCCCTCTAGTGTTTCATACACAGGTCCAGACATATAGGTTTTAAGGTTAATTTTGACAAGGCGCTGGTCCCAAAATGTCGTTTTTCTTTTCCTGCAAACAATTAAAAAACTTGGTCAACAAAGAATCTTCTCGTCGACTAACGTTTGGTCAACTATTTTGGGGCATCCCTGGTATAAACCTACTTAATAAAAACAGCTGCAACATAACATAGGTGCAATCAAGACCAAAGCATGCAGTTGTGTGGATTTGCTTCTCTCCCTTTGCTGACTTGGAGATAATCTATTTTGGCGACCCAGATTCCATCATCTGGCTATCCATGCAGCCGAAACATGTGTTTGTTGTGGGGTATGAGCCATCCCATCCAGCGATTGGCCAGAAGTGATAATGCTGACCAACGTTTCCTTTGCGCTGCACTGGGGCATCATGGGATTTAGGGGGAAACCAGAATTTGGCCAAGAGGATTATAGGCTGTCAGTATTACACTAACAGAGTGAAACTCCATTCATTTAGTTGTCTTGTTTGCGTGGTCATTTTCCCAATCTGGGTTTCCAATATCAGGTTTAAACTTTCAGTCTACATTTTTTCATTTGCCTGATGGAATTGTGATTACCTACTGTAGAATTTTGGGCTTGTGTAAATTCATGAAACATGATACATCACTGTACTGCTAATGTTCCTTGGAAAATTAAGCATCATGTTGAGAAATTACTTTGTTGTCCCTGCATTGTTCTTCAACAGGAATTCTGTTAAATGTCCCTGTATTGTCACCAGTCAGAGTCAGATGTGGTTTGTGCTATGTGTTAATGGATAGTTTTGTTTTTGTTAGATATATTTTCGTATTAAATATAGTTGTTATTAAATTGTTAAATACTAAAACGTTTTTCTTGAACGAGACTGAAATTGTATTTCCGCAAAACACAAATCAATTGCAATTTGTCCAATTTTGCTTGCAGCAAACTGTTGCTCTAAATTGCGGAATTGCATAAGACTCATTGGACACATCATCTAGTGTTTGATAAGATGCAATTACGTTTCTTGGATATAATAAACGTTTGTGTGAATGTTTTTAATATGTCGTGCTCATTTGATGGTTGACTCTTGTGATTTTAAATTCTCTCAGTATTACTGCTATCAGTGAAAATATGGTTGTGTGACTAGTTTGTTGCAAGTTGCAAGAGGTTCAGGGTTGAAAAAAGACAAACAAACAACATATTTAAGCATTTTTCCTCTGCTAAAGGTGATATTAGTAACATTGGTAAATTAGCTACAAATAGTGACCATAACGTGAAGCAATAGAAACCACACCACCATTGCCAAATGTAACCGCTCCTTTTCCACGAGGCTTATTAGCCTAATCCTGACCCCATTGAGGTCTTTTAGTCGTTTTGTCACTGAATGTTCTTAAACTAAAATTAAACATCCGAATATAAGAGGTGTAGTACAGGGGTGTGGGGGTTAATTTAAGATTGACAGGTCTGGGGGTGAGGGGTATTAAGTAATTTCCCCCTGGGATTATTAAAGTATTTCTGATTCTGATTCTGAGTGGACTGTCTGGCATTGATCAACAATACAGTCTTTGCGAACCTCCTGCGGCTCTATCGCAGTCAATTTGCACAAGTAAATACAATATGGCTTATTGTACCTTTAACTGCCCACAAACATCCCCATTCCTTTGTTATGGCTTTGTGACTGGAACCTTCACTAGATATCTCCATGACAGAGGAGACGTGACTCCAAGCGAGCGTGTCATTCCCGGCCAGCTTTCTTAATGTGGAAAAACATTCTTCTTTGCTTCTGAAGCGGAGCGAGTGTCGAGCCAAGATTGGGGGGATGGGGCGGTGAGCGTTCCAGCTGCAGCTCTGTAGTGTGTTCTTCTCATTAGACAAACTGCTTTTTTGTCTTTCGATGGCGAATGTCATCAATAAATACTATTGTCCCTGTATGCGAACAAATCAATCGTTACCAATCGTTATCAATCGTGTATCTAGCTTTCATTTAGCCGAAGGAAAGGCGCCAGAGAAGAGTTTTGTGTGGGGAACCTTTGCATCGCAAGATGGTGTACAGTACATGTTGTCCTTGTGCCCCAGATAATGTTGTTAAAAGGAAACGTGCCTGAATGTGGCAGCTGTTTTAAACATGCACAGAGGTAACTAGATGCTATGGCAGTAGCAGAGTTAAAATATATTTGATATTCTAGAGCCACTTCAGCTGGAGTTTATAAACAGCCACTTCTTTATCTCCTTAAACCTTTAGACAGGGATTTCCAACGGCTCTTAAAAAGATCCCTGTTTTGTGTGAGGGTTTTTTTCTTCACTGGCCCATTTCAGGTGCAAAGTGTGAATCAGGAAGCAGTACCAGGGCTCTTTAGTATTCCACCCAAGCTCCCCTGACAGCTAACATTTGCTCGGTGCTTTTTCAGCCCAACTGGGTCACTGACTGGCCATAGACAACCTGTTCTCACCCCACATTTCACAAGAGATATGGGAATGCACAAACCCATCCTATCCTTTAACTCATAGCTGCAGCGTTCACACACTTGCTCACACACAAAAACATACAGACACACACACAAACACACACACACACACCACCACCTGCCACTGAGGCAGAGGAAGATCAGATGAATGATGCACACTGAATGAATTATCCTGTTTATGGGGCAGAACTGGGACAGTGAGCGGCTCGGCAAGGATTCAAAAGATATTTAAAGGATAGGTTGGCTATTTAACTCAGGAACTTAGAAGTGACATTATCTCCCATTTCTAGTCTCTGACATTAGCCCGATTCTAGTCAAAAGAAGTGTGTACAGTATGTGAGTGAGCGTATGTGAGTAAAAAGAACAATGACTTCTCAGACATACCACGTTATCATAAAGCTGGGTCACTGCATTTTGGCCCTTTGAGGGTTAATAACGACACTGCAGAGAAACCTTTACCGGCGTCTTGCCCTCACAAACACTTTCCAGTGTAGTGCGCAGTATTTGCATACTTCATTATTGCACCGGATTTAGCCTTGTCAACCTGGTACTCCCCACATTCTATTTGATGCATACCATGATTGCAGACATACTGAACACGCTCACATACTATTCTGACGTATTTAATAGTATGCCTGGATGCGATTTTGAATGCAGCATATGTCTCAACAAGGTTTTTTTTGGCTGTTTTATGTGCCATTTCACAGTAATTTTCCAAAGCGCCAATAAAAAATAAATAAATCTGGAAATCCTGTTGTTACGGATGAGTTGTGGCTCCCTGCCCCACCCAGATGCCAGCTCATCTCACACCCTCAGACCTGAGCAGACAGACCCCACCCCCACACACACACACACACAATCCTACCACCCCCAACAGTGTCTGTTAATGAAAAGGACTACCTTATCTCACCAGTGACATATATTGTAAGTCCCCAGCCCCATCTAGGACACAGAATGTTGCCATATCTCCATAATAATAAAAAAGGTCCTCCAAGTCCACGCTTGGGAGTCATAACATTTGCGTGTAGCGTTTTTTTCTAAGCTGTGCCACTCAGTCAACTCTGGTTTGCCTGCTCAATTTTTCCCCCAGAATTCAAATCTGCGGTCTGAAATATGAGAGAGATTTTACATGTGTTGAATACAGAAGCAGATATGGCAATTTCTACGATGGCCTGCATGAATAGTCAGATCTGATCTGATCTGGCTGGAGGAGTTTTGATTTTGTAGCTGTGTTTGAGTTTTAGCGCCGTTGAAAACAAATGTGCTCCATAAAGGCGCTTGAGAGAGGGTGCAAGGAAAAGATTGAATCCACAGTGCAAACAAACCCAAAAAGGAAGTCAACATTTCTGACATTTAAATTTCTGACGCCCAAAATGGATTTGGAGTATATACAAAGCAACCTTTTGCAATTTGCTGTTAGTACCAATGGCTATTTCTCAGTCACACAGTCATGACTCATTACAACAGTGTTATTTATGTTAAGCGCTTAATATTCCAGCATTCTTTCCTATTTCAAGACAGACACATAGATCGAGAGAGCATGGTAGGACATTTTAGGGGCTAGCAATGTGACCTTTTTGGGTGGTTGTGGTGGACGGTGGGAGTGTGGAGTGTGTGTGTGTGGGGATTGGGGTGAAGCAGCAGGATATCTGAATGAAGCAGGGAGTCCTGCAGAGAGGTGATAATGAGATTTTGCACATGGCGGAAGCTCCAGAGCCACGCACTCATTAGGTAGACACGTGGGAAGATTGGTGCTCTGTCCTGTATTTTGTCAAACAGGTTTCCCTCATATCCATTCAGGTATTCTACTTTACTTCTGAACTATCTCCCTCTTCTCTACCTCTATTCTGCCTTTACTCTACTCTACCTCTTCTCTACTTCCCTCTCACAACTTCTACTCTGCTCTACCTCTACTCTATCTTCGCTCTTCCTCTACTCTACCCCACGTTTCCCACTCTACCTCTATTCTACCTCTTCTCCGCCTCACTCCACACAACTTCTACTTCTACTCTACTTTACCTATTCTGGGCTGCCATTGTGCCCACGGCACGCCAGCAATGGGCAACCGGTGATTCGTGCGCCAAGACAGTGTGTTTTTATTTCAGAAGAAGGTTATTTTATTTTACTCAGTTTCCTTATGTAATGAAACAAGCACCCAGCGTGATAGGGATACGTTCCCCATCACTCTCTTACCCCCCTCCCCCGCCGTGCCCCCCCCACTTCTCAAACTAAAGCTATGCCCTTGACTATGCTTTCTCTACTCTACCTCTACCTCCCTCTACTCTACCTCCATTCCACCTCTCTACTGTACCTCTACTCTACCTCTATTCTACATTTACTCTACCGTTCTCTTCTCTTATTCCACTCTAGCTGTATCTCTACTCTACCTTCCTCTACTCTACTTCTATTCTACCTTCCTCTACACCTATTTTCTTGCTCTACTTTACTCTTCCTCTAATCTACCTCTCTCTACTGTACCACTACAGGTACTCCTCACTTAACGACCTAGCTATTTAACGCCTGTTGGGACTTTCGACCAGCTCTCAGACCAGTCTGTATTGTGCGCTGCGTACAATACCACAGCGTGCACAGCGTGCGCGGCGTGCACAGCGTGCGCGGCGTCTCAGCGCCAATCAGCACATCGCGCATCACTGTTCTCAGTCTCAGTCTTGTTCCGGCAATCTGTCAGTATTCACTACACTAGATTCAAGAGTCAAGAGGTTATTTGTCACATACCTATACATACGGTCATACATATATGCAGTGAAATATCATGACACCCGGTGATTACGCACAATAAGCTCTAAAAATACTAAAAATACTAAAATGTGCGTAACTGACACGAGGCGCTTGCACAGGCGGCCGCAGGGGGCGGTGCCACAACCACAATTCTGGGTTCTATAATTATATAATAGTATTGTTTTGTCTGTGTTGTATTAAATAAACATTTAAATCCTCCTAAATTAAACTTACCTAAACTTACCTCCAGTACTTACCTCACAGAGTAGAATTAGCGTTCACAATGGCCACGCCCCCTTACTGTGAAATAAAACGGGTCCTTGCTTATCAACCAATTTGCTGAACAACCTGATCCTAGGAACGGAACGGTCGCTAAGTGAAAAGTACCTGTATTGTACCTTTACTCAGAGCCGCACTCAGCATGTCTCAGACCTTGTCGTTCGTGTCGTGTTCAGTCTCTCCATTGTCTTCCTCGTTGCACTCCTTCCCACTTCACAAGCTGTCTTCAAAGGAACGTGTTACCTTTAGCAAACAGAACATTGCGTGAAAACAGGTTACAAGAGGTTACAATTTCACATTTCAGAATTATTATTACATTTATAGTCTTGTTTTTACATTGTAAAAATATGATAATCTTTACATGAATTTTCTCTGAATATCAATAATGCCGATAGAGCTGCTGGTCGCTCTCTCTCATGACTCCAAAGGGTAACAGCCTTGGCCATGAGAGAGCCAGCCATGAATCATTTAAAGCTGTTAACGGAACTGATTTAGCCTCCAACACTGCTATAAAAGGAAATTTGCGTTTGCCATCAGCGCTCTTAAGTTCCGCGAACAGTGGCAGCATCGATGCATCGATGCAGGGGTGTGTAGTGGGGAGTGTGGGGGGGGCATAACAAGTGCGACGTGCGCCGTCATTGAGGGCATCTTGATAGCGAAGGCAGCTTTACAACGGTGACCCACCCCCACAACACACACACAAGCCCAAGGGAGATCTCATAGGTGCCCCACCCCCACCGCCACTGGTGATGAGAGCTTAAGAAACAGATGACCCTTTGTGAAGACAGAAGCAAGAGTTATCCAGTAGGGTTTGTGTGTATGGGAGGGTAGGTTGTGGAGCGCCCTTCAAACAAAAAAATACGATTGGGAATGTAGAACATTCATAAGAACGTCCCCAATGGGGGGAAGGGGAGGGAAGGGGAAACCGTGTAGCTCTGTGAATTATTTTTTTAACACTGGTCTCTTAAAGGATTAAGCTGTGTGTGTGTGTTTGCACTTCTCTGATATGCTTCTTTTTTTTTTAAATGTTGAGGGAAAACTACAGACTACCACTACATGGCAGGCTTTTTCTTCTAACCGAGATTCTACCCTCAGAAAGGCATAATAGCTATTTGTTTTGAGGTTTTTTGGGGTAGTGCCCACTGGCAGCATCACACTCTATGAGATCTAATGGTGCTTATGTTTGTTGAATTGATCCAGAAAATTGAAACAGCAGTGCTAGTTATTGAGATGTGGCGCATCAAAGCAATGTCAGAACAGATAAAAAAAAAACTCTAAATAAAATTGTCATTGTTAACAGAGAGCTCCTCCAACATTGTTAACTTTTGCATAAACCACATTTTATGCCTGTGAGCTTGTTTATTACTAGCACAGGTTAATGGCCCCAAAAATTTTTTATTTTATTATTTATTTATTTTTTTTATTTTGAAGGGTTGTAATATAGAAAAAAAATAAAAAATAATAATAATAATAATAATAATAATATATATATATATATATATATATATATATATATATATATATATATATATATATATATATATATATGTTGCAGGTTGTCTAGCACGCAGACCACGCTGGTGTAAACGGTTTCGGTTTGGTCTGACGTAACACTTGGGTGCCTCTCACCTCCCTTAAATGTGCCTGGAGTTGAGTGGCATTCATCATCCTGTTCCGCAGGGCACTGTTCACAATAAAGCAGTCATCAGTGTGGGATGTGGCCAAAGGACGTCCACTTCTATGCCTTTCTGTGACTCTTCCGGTCTCTCTGTATCTCTGTTGCAACCTGCTGATGCCACTCTGTGTCACTCTAAGCTCAGTGGCCACTTCTCTATGAGAACATCCTCTTTGAAGCCTCGCAATGGTGAGGTACTGTTGATCAGCTGTTAGGTGTCGTCTTGGTCTCATGATGTCAAAATGTGAACAGCATGATGAAGAGGACTGTTTTGGTCAATTCATGGATCAAACACCTATTTTGAATTTTGCCGTTCAGCTCCTTTTTAGAGAACAGCAAGTTGTGCAAAAAGGACTGAAATATTGAACAGTGCATTCAAAAGTTTAGAGAAGGTTAAATTAAGTTCACCTGTAAAGGTTATAGTGCATTTTAGGTTCCTCCTGAAATTTCACCCAAAAGCCCGATATCCCTAACCTTTTGTGAGTAGTATATATATATATATATATATATATATATATATATATATATATATATATATAAAGAGATCATTCGTTTACAGTATCCAACTGTATCGAACAAGGATCCCAATCCTTGGTATCCTTAACTCATAACTTAATAACTTGCCCTTCATAAGCCCTGGCCTGGGCCATCTGTTTTCCAAGGATATGCGCTAGCTCATACCTTTCTCGCTATCATCACAGTGAGGCATAATAAGTGTAGTGCCCCACAACCCCCAACCTCATTCTGCCCAGTGTGCATCTGTGTGCCATGTGAGATAAAAACAGAATATCTATAGTATGAGTATGTATGTATCTTCTTGTTCTTCTATGATAATAGTATGAATATGAAAATATAAAAAATAAATGTTGGAATAAAATACTGTGACAAACATATCACACAGTGCAAAAGAACTATGAAACACTGTTGTCAGCCCCTGCAGTCAGGCAGTTTGTTGACTTTCCCTCTTTTCTAAACCATGGTGACCGGTGACCCCATAAGTTAGTTCCTCCCAAGGTTGCAGACCTCTGTCCCTGATTCGTTGGATTGATTTGGACATCTTGGCTTCATTCACTCTGTACTAGAGCTGTAATATTTGCTAGACTAGGAAAATGCTGTTGTCAAGGTTGTTTGAACTTGCAGAACATGTAATACTTTTTTTTCAGCTTTACAAACAGTAACACTATTTTGTACCATTGTAGTAGCATGGTTACTTAAATTAATACTAACAATACACTGCCATGAATAAATCTCCTGCTCGCATAACGATTATTTCTTTACCATATGCTGCGTTGCACATTGCTGAATTTATTCTTATTTAATTGTAAATTTACACTGTATGTCTTGAGCTGTCTATAACTTATTTTTTTATTTTGTTCTGTATGTTTTGTGAACTTGTGAGTGTAGATAATCTTACTTCTGTACTTACTTAAGGGAGTTTGTTGCTTTATTATGGCATTGTCACTGAAGTTGATGGGCCCGTTTCTCACCAGTATTCCTTAGAAAGTGTTTAACCTTCTCTACTTAGCGATAACGGAAAAGCTGATTATTGTCAAACTCTATCGACTGGTCCTAATGGATCAATATGCTGGACCATTGATACAAGCATCTGTCATTGTGCTGCTATTTCATGCCAGACCGATAATTTTTTCCTCTGTCTTGTGGCTCCGCTGTCCTTTTCTTAGAGCATTGCAGCCTTCCAGGTAACACTGAGGGAAGAAGACTGGATTGTGGCCGTACTGGAACCTGCAGACCTGCGTGAGAATGTTACGGAGTACGCAGCACAAGTCAGCGGCGAACCACGGACTCACTTGGTCCAGTTCCAGAACCACAGCAACCTGCTGGCGCCGCTGGTGTTCAACGCCTCGCACCACGGCCTCGCTTACACCATCGGCCTCCTGGCCAAAGAGGGCCGGGCGTGGTCTAAACCTCTTAAAACGGTCGTTGTCCTCACAAGTAAGCAGAAGCAACAGCCTATGTATGCCTACATTAGTCTATCTTCTACTTTAGTCTATCATTAGGAAGACTAAAGTAGGCAGTTTACTTTCAATTGGGGATTGGGAATCTTTTTTTTCCTATTTGGGACCAGATAAATAATTACTGTAACATATAAGAAATACAGTATATAGGTTATGCCAACTCAAGGAAACACCCAGTGGGGCCTTGAACGGTACGCTTCTTGTTCTCAACACGCCTTTTGGCTTTGAACAGTTCTGATTTATTGCAATTATTCTCATTCCTTAAGAAAATGTATGTGATTCTTAACTCCCAGGGCCCCTGCCTGTGGACAGTGTGCTCATATCAGACTATAAGGAGTCTCCAGAGACTGGGGTGGTGTTCCAGATCAGCTCCCCAGCCAACAACTACTTCAGCAGGGTTAACATCAGCTTCACCGAGGGAACAGAACGACATTCAATGCTCTATAAAGGTGATAGTTTGGTTTCCAATGACGGCTGTGCGATACGGAAGCATGCATATCATGATGATAAGCAAATATTCATTTAAATATATATTTACAGTATATAATAACACCTATATTGGAATCACAATCAGTTTATTCAGGAATAAATTTTGAGTATATTTTCCTAAACTAAATATGAATACTTACAAACGTAAAAATAAATCAGTGCATCAGTTGAGTCGCATTCCCACCAGGTGAATTGTTACACAGAGGGATTTCTTACTGTGAGTAAATCTTCAGATTCAAACATTTTGTCTTTGCAGCATATCAGTCTCAAAAACTACAACAAAAACACAAAAGGAAAACAAAAATACAAAAATCTACAGAATGTACAAAATGTGATATATGCAACTGTCATAGTTGTAAAGCCCAGTACCACCACAGACCAAATTGCTTACGAACGCATGACAACATTGTGGACTACAAAATGATGTACCACAATGTCCAAAAGGTACCAAATGATGAATAATGGTACACAAAACAGTTTGTATTTTTGGACTTATTTTCCTGAAGATTAAATACTTCAGTACTTCAGGAATTTAAGGCAATTAAGGAAGAGATTTTATTCAAATTTTATTTGACCATATGTGAGGAGATTTTTTTTCCTGGCTTAACTTACCTCTTTTTTTGGGGGTAGATTTTTACAGTGGAAAAACAGTATTCAAGCACTGGCTGCCAGGCGTGTGCTACAGGAACATTACTTTCCAGTTGATCTCCGAGGCCACTGTCAACAGGAGCACCCTGGTTAGACGGAGCGAGGTCACCCACATAGCCCTCCAACACAGAACAGGTAAATCACTGTGGAACAATATACGCAGTGAGACACGTAGAAATGTATCTGAATCGAAGTAGGTATGTATGTATGTATGTTTGTATGTATATATGTGTCCGTCTGTCTGTCTATTTATCTATCTATCTATCTATCTAAGTGATATCACACTACAAAAATCAACGGCTACTGAATCTTCTTTTCAGTTCACAATACGATGAGACAATTTTTATTATACAACAAACAATTATACAACAAAAAATTGCAGCAAACCCTGAATATCAGAATTGTATTGATTCTTGTAAAAACAAATCTCCTTTTCTGTCCTAATGTAAGAGACTAGAAACAGAAAGAAAACAAACCTATACTTTCAGTGATTTTCAGTACTCCTTTGCTGTTTTCCAATGATTGTAGGCAACCATATTTCCCGAGAAAATTACGTTCAAATAAAATGTAATTTTTATCTGTAAATGTCTCTTTTTTAACGGAACAATAATTGGTTCACCACTAGCTGCTCTGAAGTCTATTATTATTATTAGTTTATTATTATTTGATTATTATAATTTATACGTCAAAATGTCACACTGACACTTGGAGCCCGATAGCCACGACTAACGGGCTAACAACTGTACCGACTTACAGTGATGATCCCATGGATGACCTCCTGCTGTGCCGCAAATTATTAATAAACACCCACAGACACCTAATTTCCCCTATAGCATATCTTCACGCTGATTAATTGCCTCTGCTTCATTGGGAGCAGGGGGAGCGGGGGGAGTAGATGTGTTTCTCGCTCAACTGCTCACATTGCTCACTTTAAAGGATTGGTTCACCGTTTTTCACCAACAGCAGCCTTATTCAAATATTTGTTACGATCGGTAATGCGATGAGATGCTTGACGCTGAGACACTGCGCACGCCGCTGTATTGTATGCAGCCACATTATAGACTTGTTGAGCTATAATGAGCTGATCATAAGTCTGAACGGTCGTTAAACGGGTAGGTCGTTAAGTTATACATGTACATGTATAGTCAATCTTTCGGGTTTTATTAACTCTTTTGCACTTTAGCAAATCAATCTCTTTAGGTTATACCCGCACAGGAGTATAACCTAAGGAGTAGCACTGTTTCCTGCTGGCAACCTACTTTAGCCAATGTTATGCTTTGGATGGACTGCAGCAATTGAAAAAATATTTTGAAAATAAATAAAATAAAATATGATTTTACTGATATTCAAAACATGTTCAATGAATACTCTTATACGCTTATAGGACTGTAATGTCAGAAAGAAGATTTTAAATGTTTCAAGGCTTAAACCTTTGCCTCATTTTACCAACTTGAAAAATAGCAAATATATCCTTTAAGGGTCGCCTTCAACCTTTTTTTTTGTATTTACTGTATTTCTTAATGCAGTTCCCAACCCGCCACGCAATATTACCCGTAAGATTGTCCATCTGAGTCAGAGGGTGGCGCCAGGTGAGGTACGTAGAGGCGAACCCCCCAAGCAGAGGGGCGGGGGTACTCCGCCCCGGCAGGCCCGCGACGTCCCCCTGATTGAGGAGCAGGAGGAGCAGGAGATGCACAACGAAGGGGAGGAGAACCATACCTCAGAAGAGGCTGCCATCCGGCTGCCCTATGACATATTCCAGAACGCCACAGACGCAATGGCGGACTACGCTGATGCCAACGTGAATGTCAACACAGACGGCAACCAGACGAGCAAGGAGGCGGAGGAGGGGGAGAGGACTCTCACAAAGAAGCCCTATTGGCCCATCCCCACTGGGGTCCTGCCCCCTATGGATAGAGACGAGGAGTTTGTCAATGCCGTGGTGCCGGAGTACGAGGACTCCAATGAGCCAGGCTCAGCCATGGGGCTTCCCTCTGAGCCCGCGCTGGTGGTGCAAACCAAACTGCCGCCCATTCTACTGGAGCTGCGCTGGCTACCCCCCCGGCACCCCACCCACTACGACGGCTTCAGCGTCTACATCTCCAGAGATGGTAAGGTGTCAATAGAGTGGGGTTGTTTGGCTGCTAGATTAAAGAAATTAAATAAAAGGTGACTTTTAAAACTCGCTTTTTCATTCGTTTTTACAAGCGATTGAAGACAAAAGCTGGAATCTTTCTTTGACCATTGGGTGGGGTCTGAAATCATGTCCTGTAGTAGCTGTACGAGATATTATACATCAGAGGAGCAGAGCAGAGCTTTATAAGATTTTCTAGAATATTATGGACCATGGACCATCATAATTAATGTTACCGGTGTTACACGGTGTTCAGGTAATACACCGATTTCATTACTTGCCCACCACTGTCATTTTTCTTCTTTTGTTTTTTGAGAAATAAAACCTATTTGGTTAATTTTCACGTATCAGCGCCGACGTTCATCAAATAAAAAAACTCTTAATTTTTAAAATCCTAAGCATGTTATAGATACTTAGTCGAACACTACAAAAATGAAAGTGAAAGTGGCTGCTTCGCAAAGTCGCAGCACACTCTGTGGAGTCAGAGGAGAGGAGAGAAAGAAGGCTCGAGATCTTTAGCTCGGGTCTAGATCGGGACCTGTATCCCTCCATGGGTAACCTCCATGCATAATCTGTGCCGTGCATAACGGGCCCCTCCGTTAAAAAATGTCCGGTGTTACCAGTAACACCAGCGTTGTCATGAGTTTATTAACTGGTAACTCCTCACTGTGGCATCACTAATCATACATACTAACAATAAATCTTGTTTTGTTTATGCCGCTAAAGTATTAAAGAACTCTTTGAAATGTCTTTCTCTGGTTTCGATAGCGCAGAGTACTGAAAAACACAATTGAAACAGTCACAGTAACATACCTTCATAAAGTCCCAGTACTGTCTGTTGGCGATTGTAAAGATGCTGGCAAATCCTGGTGAAGCACACTGCTTATGAAATAATTTCTGCACTTATGAAGTATGTATTTAAAATAGGGAAGTCAATCTATTTAAATAATTATTTGTGATTAAGCACATTATATTTGTGTAGTTCATTTTATTTAATTTACTCAAATTGCAAAATAAATATTTTTCTCTTTACAAAGCAGCGCATTGTGTTATAGCCATACCATGATTTTAATTATTGAGAACACAAACACAAATTAATCTTTATCAATGTATTATTAGTAATACTATTTTTACAAATCACTGTATTTCTTCTATTCCTTTGCGCTTAGCCAATTGCTACGACTGCCGCTGTCCATAAAGCAGCAGCTCACTCCAGGAAAGTGAGCAGCTGTTTTTTTCCCATTAAACAATAACAGTGTGTGTTGTTTTTTTTAAATTCAGAGACATTCTGCAAATAAAAAAGATAATTTGACATCCTAAATTAAAATAATCTTTAAAATCTTAATTAGCACAGCAGCTGCTCAGTGCCACTGCGCTAATCAAAAAATATTTAGATAGATGTATATACTCCACCATGAGTGCAGACATTTTGTCTTTCACTAAACCCATATCCTAATAAGAATATCTTTATATACTCCTCTCCCGCTTTCCTTTCCCATAACCGGATTATCAGGTAACTCTACAGAGATGGCCACAGTCGATGAGAACACCCACGAGTTTTTCACAGAGCTGACGGAGCCGGGGTCCTACTATGTCCTGGTCACCACACTCAGTTCTTTCGGAGACTGTGATGCCAGGGAGAGCACGGCCAACACGGGCTTCACCTTCTACCTCAGTAGGTAGCCTTTTTTAAACAATACACTTTAGGGTTTTCCTTAGAGGTTGGTGAAATGTTATTTTGTTTGGTGGACAGGTCCCGCCGGTGAGTGTCTGGAGCAGCCCAAGGAGCGTCCCCAGGCTGTCAGTGTTCGGCTACAGGGCTCCAGCACAGCGGCGGTCTCCTGGGGCCCTTCCTCCGAGAGCCATAATGGCAGCCTGGTGTCCATCCTGTCCATGACCTGCCTCAAACCCAGCCTTAGTCAACGCATGGAGAGCACCTACTGCAGCGAGGTGAACCCACTGCATTTCATTTAATATTAAGGGTGTTTACATATTTCGATGCCAACATCTGATTTAACATCCTACATTCTGCTAATAGCATTTTTATGGTGAATATACAATATATTAGGATGGTAAAATTATGCTAGGTTTTATATATATATCAAAGCCATCGCAACTAGGTATGTTAACAATTAGTCGACTATCGATTAATTGCTAATAAGAATTTAATTGATTAATATTTTGTCTTAAATATTGTCATCTCCAAGGTTGGCAGGTCTGTGATACATAAAGATATGAAGTTATTTAAGTTACATATTACATATATTTAATGTATCAAATTCTCCAAATGTTTCTGAGGTTATATATCATTAAAGAGCAGGGCCATTTGTGAACCAGTTTTGATATTGTAACTAATTGCAAAGTCAAATTATAACAAATTGAAAGCCAAGGTTAAGGGTAAAATGTTTTACTCAATATTTTGTTGCAAAACTTTTTATTGTCAACATGTTCAACAACTTCACCCCCCACCCCATCTATTTTTTTAAATCAAATTGGAATGAGAAGATTTTCGTCTGATGGGTACCATTCGCAAAGTGAAGGATAGATCATAAAAAATTTTAAGAGCTTTGTAAAGATTTAAAGAACTTTTTCAGGGGCCTTCCAAACCAAGCCTCGCTATATCTTACAGCACTTGTACATGTCTTTCAATTTCTCTACGATAGTATAGTGTTTACATGCTTAAGTATCCACTGATTACCATTTTCTAGTCCACACACACTCACATATGTGACCCACCGTAGACTTAAGGTACTTTTGGTGACTTTTTTTCACATCCTTTGAAAGTAGAGAATCAGAACTTCAAAACAAGGTGTCACTTGTGCGAATCAAGCAAATATTTGTAAGGCTATGACTTGTTAATTACAAGGGTGCGGCAAACTGTGTTTCTGAGAAAATCACCCTCAAAGTTTTCCGAAGGCTCTGCATCTTGTTTACAGAAGTGACGTCAGCTTCCTTATTCGCGTGTTACGTGTCCGCCTACACAACAATGAATCCAGGTGTGTGTATAAAACACGGAAGATTTAAAGGTCAAACTCTATCGAAACGGTTTCACATTGTGACTTCACATCACATGGAATATGGAGGAATGATTTTCACCTGGACAGTAGCTTTAAAGGAAACGATCGATCGGCGTTGTTCAGCACTGTTAAGTATAGTGAACTGTGTTTCCCCATGTAATCTAACGGGAATATTTAACTCCACGGTTTAACATTTATCTTCTATTTATAAATCAAACTCTGTTTTGAAAATATGTTGAGAGATAAAAAAAACACAAAGAAACACGAATATGGAAAAATCTACCTTTCCTTCTAGAAAGGTTTTTTCAACTTATTTGGTTGCTCGTGGCAATTTTAGAAATGCGTGACTATGCGGGTTTTGCTGTGGTGTGTCACACATTTGCTTTGTAATCAACTATGGACAGAGCAACGCCAATCTGTATAAATTATTTTATTTTTTTTATTTTTTAAAGCTCAGTGTCTCTTAACTCACCGGAGCCTTTGGCAAGAAACGATTGGTGCAAATTGTTAACGTGGCAGCATTTTCCCTAGGAAAACACCACCAGTGATATCATCACTAACCTGACCCCCGGGGCGCAGTACAGGGTGGTGGTGTACCACACCAACGGCCCTCTTATCAGCCCCCCCTCTGACCCTGTCATCATAGATATAGGTGAGTCACACATTTGGGGGCTGAATTGTCTGCTGCGTGGATATTGTGTGTATTATTTGCTATTATTACATAGCTTTGTGGAATACTCGATTCTGATTGGTCAATAAGCAGATTTATTATTTCTAATTGTTATAGTTATTTCTCAATTATGAACGTTGTCAAACCACTTCTTTGCATGGTTTCACGTCCCTTGTTACACATCCCACGTCACAATTTTTTGTAGGGCGTATAGTTCACTATGTTATTGTAGTCTTTGTAGCTTTGGATGGGTCACTGCCGGGATAATGTGCAGCCAGCAGGTCATTATCACCGACTGGGTGATTATTATCACTCAGATAACTACCGACTGGGTGCACATTATCCCTTACTTTTGTGCTACGGTATAACTTCCTTCTACATCCTACAGTGTTTTTCCCTTCAACCACAACTGCTGCTGCATTTTGACACTGTTGAACTTTGACCCTGATGTATGCCTCCGCACCCAGAGCCAACAGGGGTGCGGGAGCTGGTGGTCTACCCCCTGGGCCCCACGGCGGTCATCCTGAGCTGGCAGCGGCCGTACCACGTGGCCTTCCGCAAGTATGTGCTCCAGACATTCTTCTTCAACCCCGTCACACTGGCGTCTGAGTGGACCACCTATTACGAGATCGCCGCCACTGCCTCGGTCATCGCATCAGTGGTAACGTGCAGCTCTCCACGTTGTAGCCTTCTTATGACTTGTCTTGCTGGCGATGCACTCATACTGACTTATGGACTTTTGTTGCTCCCTACAGAGAGTGACTGACTTGCTGCCGGCCTGGTACTACAATTTCCGGGTATCCATGGTGACGTGGGGTGACCCGTCTCTCAGCTGTTGCGAAACTTCCACTGTGAGCTTCATCACGGGTGCGTAGCTCTGGAAACTTTTGACAGTAATTATTTGATTACCAACTTACCAATATGCCAAGAGTCAATATTAATCACTTCTATTTTTATATAGATAAGGCTTGTTTAAATTACTAATTTAAAAGATAATTTCATGAAAAACAAATTCATCAAGTGTTAAATGCATGTTTTACGGCACACTCAATTTAAATTTTTCTCGTACGCCTTTGTGTTTTCAATCTTTACTTGAGGTCAAAGTTTGGTGACCTTTGCCGTTAGGCACGGCCCTTTTGCGGCAAGTCCTCGATATACTATGGTTCAAATGAACTGAATTGCTTTTGTATGTAGGGGTTGTGAACAAATAAATACATTGGAACACAATGAATGTCCCTCTCTTTCTCTGTACACATGCCCTCACACTCTCCTCTCCCACCCACAGCTCCAGAAGCTCCTCACATCTCCTCGGTGGATTACTCCCACGGGGTGCTGTACGTGCGCTGGACGTACGGAGAGCTCTTCGTCGACCTGTCCCATTCCAGGATGCTGCACTGGCAGGTGGTCGCTGTGGGCAAGAAGGGCCCCAAGAAGAGCTACTCCATTGATGTGAGTCCGTCACCCTGCATCAGAGAAACAAGAACAACCTTGTCAAGGGTTATTTTGCAATAATAATATGCTGGCTGCACATTATCCCACTTATTACATGGCTAATTACGAAATAAAATAATACATTGAGATTGAATACTGACTTGAAATGATTTTAAAACTAGTATGCATAGCGCAGCAGCATGCTCCACGACGGCAAAGCTTCCACTTGTTAGCTAAATAAAAATAGTCCATAACAACATAGCTTAGCCAGCAACAATGTAGCAAATTATTCCTCCTACAGAAAAAAGGTTGCCCTGTATATGACCTTTTTACTGTTTTAATGTAAAATTGGACTTATTGGCATTCATCTCTTCAAGTATTCCATTGCAGCTTCTTTGTAGCCAGTGCGAAATGAGGGTGAATGAATGTGAATATAGTCTGTGGAAGAAATTCTACCGCAATGATCCGTGAGGTTAATCTGCCCACTACAAGAAAACAAAACTGAGAATATTCAAGATTATTTATTCTGCAGAATAAAGAGAAAGATTCAGTACTGCTCCAAAGCAGTGCTCTGATCAATCTGATATCACAGAAAAAGACAGGAGGCTTTATACAGGAAACCAGGGTGTGGTTTGGGTCAGAGGTCTCCAACAAGTCTGCCCCCCCCACCCCCTAGACAATGGAAATAACAAGTACTTGCAAACTTGACCTGGCAGAAGCGGGTTGCATGACAATGCACTTCTAGGTTCCCCTGTTGAGTGTCCCTCATCTCTATAGAAGGTAAACAGGGCCAAGTGTGATCTGATTCTTTCATATTAGAATTGACATTGTAGGAGCAAAACATTTCTCTTTACATGAACTCTGGGGAGACAGAGACAAATGTTTTAAAACCCCCTTTTGGAGGTAGAGGCCTTTGTCCTCATTCAAAATAGTTGATCGTAATAATTTTTCTCTCACAAGTCATTATTAACAGAAAGCCTGTCCCAAAACTACCATAGCTTTATAAAATGAAATGAAATGCCTGAAGTGCCTGCTAATTGGCCCCAAAAGTAACTTTGAGTAAACCAATTGCAGGTATACACCAAAATACTTTTTAAAAGACCTTTAGCCAAGACTTAAGCCTTGGGACTTAAGACAAGGCTTGAGATCTAAGATAATATCAAACCAATCTGATATTCTCGCAGAGTAATCCCAGAGTGGTCTGGGACTGATCAGTAGAGTTTCTGACCGTCTCAAATAGAACGACAAGAGCTGTCCTTATGATTCTCTTTGGAAAATTTATCTCGGAAGCGATAACCTGAGCTAAAGTCCTTTGGTGTATACTACGCATGTAGTTGGGCTGTCTCTACGAAACCTGACAGTATCCAGGATAAACAAGCTGCAGCATTCTGGCTAGAATAGGCACATTACATAATGGGCATTGTAACTGGGACACCCACAATGTAGCTGTTAACATGCAAAATTCACAATGAAGATACTTCAATTGCCTTCAAGAATTATATCTCGAACTGTGATTATTTAAGACTCCACTGCTTCAAATAAAAATAGGTCACAATCTTTGGATAGACAACAGAAAAAATATAATTTGTTTAAGTTCCTAAAAGTTGTACAAAAAAGGGGTTATCCTTGTCCTTATAGTGCACATAGAGAGCTCAAAGATTAATTTGTGCCTAAACGTATGCAAATTATATGAATAACTCTACAATTGTAAAATTGTAAAACTTCTTGTCCAGAATCGTCCATACCTGGTCTAGGTTTGGCAATATGTGTCGCCCAATTCTCTCTTATTAAAAGTGAGCCAACATCTCAGTTAGCAAGAATTTGGCTGTGAGTATGTCTTCAATATGTCTGTAATCCTGCGACTTACTGTTTAAAGCCTCCTGTTAAAGTGTGACTGTTTTTCGATGGCGCATGTAACGCGACAGCCCCAAGCAGCTTGTCGGGCTACGGCTCGGTGAAGTGGGTATTGATTATTCCCACTGGATCCTGATTAAAGCAAGAGAAGACAGAGCTGCTAAGACATCATGGAGGGTGTGGAGATCTGAGATGGTGTTTGAGTTCTAATTACCTGTGCTTACAAGCTTAATGTCTGGATTGGGCCATTGCAACAACATTTTTTTCCTTCCCCCAATGATTAAGGGTTTTTCTGTTACTGTTGTCAACCTAAAGGATTTTTTTTCAACCCAGTCATTGAAAATGTTGCCATCATTTACAACTGTTCATACGACAACCTCGCTGAATGCTTTGTTTTTGAGAAACTTACCTCTTTAAAAAATACTTTGAAAATGGGCAAAATCAGCAACCCTATCCCCCTGAGATAGGCAACCGGAGGTATACGTGGCCTGTGTCGTGTGGAAATTAAGTGTCAGTGTTCAGTGTCAGATATATCTGATTCTGTGCCGGTCAAATTTACCCGCCCAATACAGTGCTCATGTGCTTGTACTCGTTCTCGTAAAGATTGCTGCTCTGGTTCGTAGTGCACATCACAAGCTCGGCTCGTGCTGAAAGGTTTGACTCTTTTTTTGAAACTGGGTTCTTGATGAGTCACTCAGTAAAACGATTAGAAATTTTAACTGGACATTTCCATGTTAGTTATAGGTTGTGTCCTACTAAAACTCAATGAGAGTTACAAGTTGCATTATACTGAAACTTGGTGACATATATTCTATTTTATTGGAACTCAGTGTACTCACTATTTTAGTGGAATAGCCCCCTTCCCTCGGCCAGCTACCACCACAAATATAATCTAATTCTGTGGTAAACACTGCTCCTCCTCTATCGGCCGGAGACATCAGGATCAATACCAAGAACGATGACATTGATTTCAGACAGGAAATTAGCCGCCATGGAGTGTGTCGACCAGGAGAAAATGACATTTCTAGACTACTGTTTTTCAATCGCTTTGCGGTGGCACGCCAGTGAGAGGTCACTGGGTGTGCTGTGAATTTTCTTTTCAAATTCCACTTAAAAAAAGAAAGAATGGAAATGATCTATTGTGTTACAAGATCAAACGTGTGCGTGCGTGTGCGTGTGTTCTAGGTGACTCGGAACGTCATGCGTGCCAGCTTGCCGTTGCCTCCGGGAGACATTTACAACCTGACTGTGACGGCATGCACTGAGCGCAGCAGAAACACTTCCATGGCCAACATCATCAAACTAGGTCAGCAAGAACAGTCTGTCTGTCCGTCTTCCTGTATTTCTGTCTGTCCGTCTGTCTGTCTCTCTCTCTCTCTCTCTCTCTCTCTCTCTCTCTCTCTGTCCGTCTGTCTTTCTGTATGTCTCTCTCTGTCCATCCGTTTGTCAGTTTATCTATCTGTCTGTGTGTGTCTGTCTTTCTATGTGTGCATCTGTCCGTTCATCTGTCTGTCTTTCTGTATTTCTCTCTGTCCGTCTGTCTGTCTCTGGCTGTCCCTCTTTTTGTCCGTCCATCCATCCGTCTGTATTTCTTTCTGCCTGTCTGTCCCTTGTTGGAGAATTCTCACTGCGTGATCGGTGAAGTTAATCTGCCTGCTACGGGAAAACAAACTGAGAGTATTAAAGATATTTATTCTGTAGAATAAAGAGAAAGATACAGAGTACTTAGAAACAGTGGTCTGATCAGTCTGCCGTTGCTTCTACCGAAGAGGGTTTTATACCGATGAGAGGTTGTGTACCATTGGTCATCTTGTCATTTACAGGATTTTGCCCCCTCAATCATATCCCCGGGAGTTTCTCTCGTACAATGGGAGATAGTCAGTCAAACCCAGGTCACAGGTACGGTCTTACTGTGCTATAAGAATAACCACAATGCTCTGTCGAGCCCCCTGGGGGGTTATCCTTATCTCAACAATGTGGTCTGGTCTTTACAGAAGAACAACTGAGAAATATGCATACTGTCACCAGAGATCAGCCTTCATTGGCAAATTTGTGGCACGGTGGCGCAGTGCATTGCACTTCTGCCTCACAGCAAGAAGGTCCTGGGTTTGATTCCCGCTTGGGGCGCTGTTGGCACTGTGCTCCGGCGGGTTATCTCCCAAATAGGAGCCTTTCTGTGTGGAGTTTGCATGTTCTCCCCGTGCTCACATGGGGTTTTCTCCACCTCACGTCAGTAAGGACCCCCCCCCCAAAAACGTGCACCCATCATCGTCTGACAAGCGATGGACACTCATCCCCTGGTCCCCGGGCGCCCCGGAGGAAGGACAAGCCAGGATGGGTTAAATGCAGAGGCCTCATTTCACCGGCCACCATCCAAAGCGTGTGTGTGCAAGCATGTGGTGTGTGACAAATAAAGATTGTTCTTCTTCTTTTTCAATACAGTGTTGCATTTTCTGTAAGAACTATCTCTTTATATGAGCTCTGAGAGACTCATTAAATCTCTGTCTGTCTTTCGGTCCATCTCTCTGTCATTCTGTATGGCTGTCTCTTTCTCTCCATCCGCCCATCTATCTTTCTGTCTGTCTGCCTGTCTGTCTGTCCGTCTGTCTTTCTGTATGTCTGTCTCTCTCCATCCATCTGTCTGTCTGTGTATGTGTCCATCTTTCTGTCACTGTCTGTCTGTCTGTCTGACCAACTGTCCATCCATCTGTCTTTCTGCCCCCCGTCTCTCTTTCTCTATGTCTGTCTCTATCCATCCGTCTGTTCATCTGTCTCTATCTGTCCGTCTTTGTTTCTCTGTCTGTTTTTCAATCTTTCTGTGCGTCTTTTTATCTATCCATCTTTCTGTCCATCCATCCGCCTGTCTTTCTGGCCGCCGTTCTCTTTGTCTGCCTGTCTATCTCTTTTTCTATCTGGCTTTCTGTTTCTTTCTGTCACCTCTTCCTGTATCTGCCTTATTCTGTCTCCACTTCTCTCTCTCTCTTCCCTCTCTCCAGAGGTGCATAGGGGTGTGTGTCTTTGTGATATCCTTTTTAATTGTTTCATTATTTTCTACCGCTCACAAATGAAAGTAGTTCTTCATTCCTCAATACGTAGCACAGATCTACCCTACTTAATACTCTCGCAACCTTCAAAATATTGCCAGATTAGATGCATTTTAAAAAAGAAAATCAAGAAATTCCACCATCTCTCAGACATGGTAAACCAGTGACCCCCAAATCCACTGAAACATTCTTCTTCTTTTCAATTTCATAAGCTAATGTCGTTTTCTCACTTCCTCTTAGATCGTGCATTTATTTTTACTCACAGAGGAAGTATTAATGCGTGTGTGACAAAGCAGCACTAAACCTGCATTTGATCTCGTAACTTTTTTGGAAGTTCTCAGTATTCTTTATCTGTAATTTATGCATTTGGTTTTGACAAGGCTAACGGTTTAGATATAAATGGGAATTGGATTTCTAGTGCTGACGTTCTGTGTCACTTTGGCCGCAGAGCCGGCCCCTCCAAGGTTCCTGTACGCAGTTAATGCGACCCCCTCGTCTGTGACCCTGCTGTGGACGGAAGAGGGCCTGGTGGACTTCTACCAGATATTCTGTAAACTCGCCAGACCCAACGCACAGCTCAAGGTAAAGGATTTTTTTTTTTTACTAATTATCACATCTCTGTATTACACAGCTCTGTGGAATACTCTAATCTGATTGGTCAGTAGCTGCAAGTAGTGGTTGGTTATTTCTGAATAATGTGAATAGTGGTTGATAATTTCTGAATAATGACCACTGTCTGATAATAATGACCGTTGTCACAGGCAAGCGCTTCTCCACCTGGTTTACCATCCTTTCTCTCACTTAGCCCCCATAGCTCTTGCTTATGCTAACATTCGCTAGCAGCGACACCTTGTGATGCTACATACAAACCACAATAGAAGACTTGAGGAGATGAATGCGGATTTGTCCAATTTCACATTAATAACAGTAATGGGATGGTATTGTGTATGCCAAAGTTTTTTTGTAGGGTGAATAGTTTTCTATGTGGTTGCAGTGTTGCACCTGTGTTGTTGTGGACAATTTTTCTTAGCTTCTAAACTAGGCTTGAGTGGCGTCGTTCGGCTGTTCACAGCACCGTGTATATACAGCACTGTGGGTAATGAGGCACTTTCTCTGTCACTGTCTAACCCCTCCCCCGTCGACAGTTTGCCTGGTCGGGCTAAACCCAATGTCTTTGCATCCTAGCAATGCCCCTGCTAGGCATACTAGTTATAGAATAATTTAAATCAATAATTTGTCTCAATGTATTCTTTTATTTTGTAAGTAGCTGTTTTATAAGCGGGATAATATGCAGCAAGCCAGTCATCGCAAAATAACCCTCTTCAGAGTGATGCAAGGGTGACCCTGATCACCCTGTCGGGGGTTATTTTGCGGTAATGCTGGCTGGACATCATCTCTTACATAACATCATAACACCGCCACATGCTTTTTTTCTTGCAGTTGTTTAGTTTGCTTCATTTGAATTCTGCTATTTAGACACTATTGGTTTGATCCCCAAATTCATCAGATTTTGGTTGCCGTTGCAGAAGAAGCAGTTTAGGTAACAATCTGACAAATAACGGTCAACTCGATGCAAGATCTTTCCAAATGTTGCCACACATTATGATCTTTTTGGCTGTCCTCCAAGTCCAATTAAATCAAATCTTGTATGCATAATTAATGTTTTACAGTCTCTGTGGGCCTCAATGGCCCACTTTGTCAAGAGGAATAATTAAATCACATCTGCAAACAGTAAAGAGGACAGAAATGTGTCTTCTGATTATTGAAAGTATTAGCCCAGACCATTAAACTGAAGAAAAAAAACACAAAAATTGGACCACTGGTCCAAACTAAACGTGAGTCATAATGTCCTCCAATTAAAAGAGGCCCCTTTCCACTTTGTCCCACCCATTGCTGTCTCAGCCAATCACAGTTTTCTTACCAGCATTAAGCCAAACTACTGTGGATCCATAGGTCAAAGCCTTATTTGCGTCACATGAATGCTATTAAAGGGTATGATAGATTGACTATTTCTCAACCCAATCGTTTGGATCATTTGAAGTTCTTCCCCGTTTTATACTCACTGCTCATGAAGTACATAGGTAGGTTTCATTCAAGCATCAGTCTGGACCCATGGCATACTCCCATCGGGAGGTCAATGCATGTACATGTGACAAAAATTGTGGACTTATAACTCTTCCTTTAAAATGTTGGTTCCCACTATTTATAACTGTTCATAGCACAACCTCGCTGAATGCTTTAATAGTAACTTTACTAGAAACATACCACTCAGCTGCAGCTTCCCACTGTGCTTTAAATGCATTCCAATGGGGCAAATGCTTAAGCCTTAAAAAATTGCGAAACCTTTCCTTTAATGCCAGTCCAGAACATGCAGGGAAAGGAAATGTATAATATAATACAATGTATAATAGAAGATAAAAAACAGGACTGATGCGACATATAGAAAAAAAGAAAGACAATCAGTAATACTAAGTTTCCAAATCAAATATGTAATCGAAAGGTTCATATCCAAGGTTAAATGTTGGGAATTGAATAAGATATTTTGGAAAAACAACCCAATAAAATCCATACCAAGAAAAACACATTTTTCCCATAGTTTCTTTCTTCCAACACATTCACATTTCAGTTTTAGTTCCAGTTATGGGTTGTTGCGACAGTATTATAGTATTTGTGTGATTGCTGCGAGCAATCACTCTTATCTTCACTCTTTCTTGTTATCTTGTTTCTCATTATTATTTTTATTTGCTGTTTTTTGTGCGTTTTCGTAGCAAAACCAATTTGCACAGTGTGCTCCATGGGCGATGCCGATTTGAGTGATATAGGTCAGGGCCATTTGCATCGTCAAAATTCTTCTGCCATTTTGAACTTTTTGGTAAACACATTTTTTGCCTTTTTTGACTTTTTGCCTTGCACATATTTTATCGTATCTTCACCAAATTTGGAAGATACCATATTTAGATGACCCTGAACAAGACCGGTGAGTTCATTTTTTGATATCACTAACCGTTTGGCAATTGGTTACCAAACTTTTGAGGCATGGCCTGATGTCCTTAACTGGACATAACTCTTCAATGCTGAATTGGATTGCAACCAAATTTGGAAATTTTGTACCTTCAGCGAGTGTGTAATATTTCATACAATTGTACCCCCCCCACCTGCCTGCCTGGCTGCCTGGCTGTGTGTCCCATTCCGTTGCGTTCCACTGCTATTAGCTAATGCTATTCCGTTGATGTTGAAGTTCGTAAAAACTGGATGTTTTTGTGTAAATACTTAACTTCAATAAATAATAAATCCTGTGCTTCTGTAACGGGGAGACTCTGTTTCCTGACCAGAATTTAATATGACGCTGTTTATTATAAAACATTTTTTCATCGTTTATAATGATTTATTTTTCATTCATACGTTTTTTTTTTACAAAGCATAGTCTTTTGATTACCTGTGGACATTTATTTAGTTGATACATTTTTTATTTAAAAAAGTGCACTGCAGGGACAATGCAGACAATAGCATTAGTGTGAAATAAATGCTCATTTAAGTTTAGCAATTTTGTGTCTCATTTGAAAAAACAACAACCTCATATCGGCATTATATATTGGCTGCCCCGCTCAGAAAATATCGGCATCGGCCATTGAAAAACCCATATCGGTCGACCACTTATGACATCTGACTTAGGAGGTGACCATATTGCCGGGGGGTTCCTCCAAACTTTATATGCCTCGTTAGAGCAATTAACTGAAGAGTGACTCGCACACTCGCCATATAGGATGATTCTGAGCTCTCTCTCTCTCTCTCTCTCTCTGCACATATTGTGGGTTTTTTACGAATATTTATTTCGTACAAAACTTAGAAATTATTTGATTTGAAAGAAAGACATTCAGAAAAATCGCAGAAAATGGCTGCAAACGCTGGAAGTGTTTATTTTCGGGGGGTGGTCGTCAGCCGTCTGATTTGAAATTTTATTTTTGAGTGGCACAGGTTAACAAAATGCCAATGAATTTCATGTGTTCTAAAATGCAAGATTAAACTGCCAGTTAAAGTCATACATCGTGGAAATGCCTCTTTGTGACTCTTTGTCACAGACAGACAGAGATTCCTTCCTTTATCCTTCCTTGATTGGACGTTGTGTGTGATATATTCAAATAAATAAAATAATTTGACCTGCGTTCAACCACAAGACATCAGATTTAAGGCTGTATTTCTTTCATTGGGGATCCAGCCTCTCCCTATTGTTTTTGTTAATTAAAAACTGACGTAAGTAGTCTATGGATGTAACCGATGATGAATACAATTTGGATTCGGGGCAGTTCTGAAATGCCGTCTTGCGAGTTTGATCCAAATCTGTCCATTTTTGTTGGAAAAGTTAGAAAAAAAACCCGCTTCATTTCTCATCTCCGCAATGATCATGTGATAGCACTGCACAATATAAGACACAAACTCTGACAGACTGTACGTATGCACAATCGCAGAGGTAACTGCCATTAAACACGAGGTAGGTGTTGCATTTGGAACACGGATAACGTCGTTTACAGACTTCCTGAATTGTAGTTAGTTGTAATAGAAACCATATGAAATTACAGTGACAGGTAATACTTTATTACTATTAACGTTTATGATGTTAAAGAAGAAAATAATTAGGTTAAAGTATTACCAGAAGACTATTGGATTAAATGAAGCACAGCAGGCATCATAAAGCTGACACACAATAACATCACATTCAGAATTTATAGACATTACAGAGATATAATGTATACAATCTTCCTGAATTGTAGTTAGTTGTAACAATAACCATAAGCAATTAAACAACTTCATTAAAAATACAGTTAGTGTAACAATAACCATATGCAATGATATAAACTACACTAAAAATACACCCCCAAAAAGACCTAGAGAGAGGGAAAATGATCACCAATGTCAGATTTGTCAAAAATATTACCTATGTATGTATTCCATTACAAAAGAAGGTTTGTAATTTGGTGAAAAATTTGGTCGTATGTCATCTACAGCATTGCAGATAGGCCTTGAACATCGTTACCTCACACACATGTAACCTGGCCCGGACTCTGGTATCTGGTATAGGTATTGCTATTTTTTTTTTAACCCTCTGGAGTCTTGGGTTTGTTTTGCCCGGGCAATATAGCAATAATTTGTCATCAAATTCTTATGACAAGATTTCTGTGACCATGATGATCCAACAATGCATATCATGATATGGTTGTCATATCGATTTAGCGGGAGGCCTTCGCACAACAAATCACAACTGGGTTCATAATTTGTCTCCCTACAGGCCCAGGAGTCCCAGACCTCCGCCTCACACGTGGTCACAGTCTCAGGCCTGCTGCCTTCCTCCACCTACAACTGCACTGTCACCAGCTATAGCTACAGCACCCCCAGCAAGCCGGCCTACATCACCATCACCACCGTGGGTAAGGGCGCATGTCGTCGGACGAACCCCTTCCAAAAAAAGTCACATGATTTCCTTATTTTAGATTTCAGAATTTGTTTTGTATTATACAATGTATATATGTATATATATATATATATATTAGGGATGCAAAGGTACAAAGTATGTTATAGAACCGTACGGCGCGCCTTCTACGCTTCAACACGTACACGGGAACTGCGGTATCACGGTAGAAGTCCACCGGACGCGTGAAGTGCCGTAAGTGCACGCTTCCTATTGAATCCACTGTTGGAGCTCTACTGGCCACCTTCGCCGTGCGGTATCCATGCGGAGCCGTGCGGCATTTCTCTATTTTTGCGCGGGAAGTCAATTTGTTTTTTAAACTACGCACAGAGCGTAATAGCAAAGCCGGCCCTGCTATTTATTTACATTTAGTCGTTTAGCAGACATTTAGTCATTTAGCAGACGCTTTTATCCAAAGCGACTTACAAGGGAGAATAACATTCAAGCTACATTGCGACAGAGATTAGTGTAACAACAACATTAGTGTAACAATAAATACTGCTAAGTAGTGCTAAGTAATTGTAGGTTAGGAGAGGAGGTACTCACTGAAGAGCTGGGTCTTCAAGTGCTTCTTAAAGACAGAGAGGGAGGTCCCTGCTCTGGTCATTTTTGGCAGCTCGTTCCACCAACGTGGAACTACAAATGAGAATAGCCTGGATTGCCGTGGCTGTATGGCCGGCAGAGCCAGGCGACGCTCATTTGAAGAGCGCAGCATCCGGGGGGCAACATGTGCAAGAGAGCATTTAAGTAGGCGGGAGCATTCCCAGCAATCACTCTGTAGGCCAGCATAAGAGACTTGAACTTGATGCGGGCGGCTACAGGTAACCAGTGGAGCTCGATGAGCAGCGGAGTGACATGTGCCCTCTTTGGCTGGTTGAACACCAGTCGCGCTGCCGCATTCTGTATCATCTGTAGTGGCTTCACCGCACAGGCCGGCAAGCCTGTTATGGCAGACTACTAAAAAATGTTTTTTACACCTTTTAACTTTTTTTTATTTTTATTTTTATTGTTTTTAATAAATATAAAGATACCGAAACCGCAACAAATACATACATATATATACATATATATATACATATATATATATATACATATATATATATATATGTATATATATATATGTATGTATTTGTACAGTATATATATGTGTGTGTGTGTGTGTGTGTGTGTGTGTGTGTGTGTGTGTGTGTGTGTGTGTGTGTCTGTGTATATATATATATATACACACACATAGCCACGAAATTAAATCCACTGACAGATGAAGTGAATAACATTGGCCATCTTTGTTCCAATGGCATCTGTCAAGAGGTGGGATATATAAGCTAGCAAGTGAACAGTCAGTTCTTTAAGTTGATGTGTTGGAAGCAGGAATAATGGGCAAATGTAAAGATATGAGCGACTTTGACAAGGGTCAAATTGTGATGGCTAGAAGACTGGGTCAGAGCATCTCCAAAATGGCAGGTCTTGTGGGGTGTTCCCGGTGTGCTGTGGTTAACACCTCCCAAAAGTGGTCCAAGGAAGGACAACCGCTGAACCGGCAACAGGGTTATGGGCACCCATTGATGCGCGTGGGGAGCGAAGGCCTGTCTGGTCCGATCCAACAGATGAGCTACTGTAGCACATATTGCTGAAAAAGTTAATGCTGGCTATGATAGAAAGGTGTCGGAACACATAGTGCATCCCAGCTTGCTGCAATTGTGGCTGCGTAGCCGCAGACCGGTCAGAGTGCCCATGCTTCTTCCACCACTGAAAGAGCCCAGGAAGCAATGAAAGAGAGTGGCCTGGTCTGATGCATCACGTTTTCCTTTACATCATGTTGATGGCCGGGTGTGTGCGCGTCGTTTACCTGTAGAAGAGATGGCACCTGGATGCGCTATGGGAAGAAGGCAAGCCGGCGGAGTCAGTGTGATGCTCTGGGCAATGTTCTGCTAGGAAACCTTGGGTCCTGGAATTCATGTGGATGTAACTTTGACACATATTCACCCCTTAACATTTTTGCAGACCAAGTACACCCCTTCATGGCAACGTAATTCCTTGATGGCAGTGGATTCTTTCAGCAGGATAATACGCCCTGCCACACTGCAAAAATTGTTCAGGAATGGTTTGAGAACATGATCAAAAAGTTCAAGTTGATGACTTGGCCTCCAAATTCCCCAGATCTCAATCCGATTGACCATCTGTGAGATGTGCTGGATCAACAAGCCTGATCAATGGGGTCCCACCTTGCAACTTACAGGACTTAAAGGATCTGCTGCTTGGTGCCAGATACCACAGGACACCTTCAGAAGTCTTGTGGAGTCCATGCCTGGAAAGCATGCAAACAGAGCTGTTTTGGCGGCACGAGGGGGACTTTTACAATATTAGGCAGGTGGTTTTAATGTTGTGGCTGATCAGTGTGAATATATATTTTTATTTATTTAGTTACTTTTATGTGGGCTTGTGTTGTTGGGATGTTGATCAAGGGATGTTCTATACATGGGGTTCACATGTGCTTTTATGCTATCAAATGTGATTTCTTCCAAAAACACACATATTCACTTGCATTTTACATATGGCGGAATGTGGTTAATTGTGAAATGTCACATGTAGTTTTCAATTGTGAAATATTTTTTTATGTATGGGAACCCTGTCGGAGGGGCGGAAACAGTTGTTACAACAGTCCAACGGTACAACTCCACCAATTTAGATCTGTAACCATGAACAGTGAAACACAATGATGGTATTACGGAAACATCATCACGCCTCCCTTATGTTTGACAAATGAGACATGCAATAACCTTCACCCAATGTTATTAAAACAGTGTGATAATTTTCAACCTGTCCTACACTCTCTGCCTCCGGAGAAGGAACGATCCCCACCCTTTCCCTCCAGCTCTTCTGCTGGTGGGCAAGCAAAGCACTTGTACCCGATGTCCCCCCAGCGTACCCCTAACTCTAAAAGACTGACCTCCATGGCTAGGGTCTTAGTGGAATTTTTAAGAAGAAAAAGTATAACAAATAGGAATATAAAGACCTGAAGGTTTTTCAGTTTCTCATCAATTTTTTAATATTTTTACAAAATAAATATTCATAAAACCCACTATTTGGGCTTAATTAGGATTTGGCTCCACCAATACTTAACAGAAATGTTACTTGCTTCCATTCCCACACACTCACTTTCACGACCGTTCCGGCAATTTGCTGGAAAATTATACTACTTAAAGATAGGGAAATTTTACAGAACGACTTTCAAGGAACATCGACACCAGCTCCCATTCCTACATGACACCAATACGGAACATTGCCAGTAGATTTACAGCTTTCAGTGCAAGTGGGAAAGGTGCTTGAGTATGCGTGCGTTTGACACCTCACCGAGAGTGATGAGCGGTAGATCAAAGACGCCCAAACTGAAAAGATGCTGAATAAATAACGATTATTTTATATGAAATCTAAGGGTTGTCTGTCAGAATTTATATTTTCGGCTAAATTAATAGTGTCCTCCATTTGGGACTGCTCCACGGAGCTTCCTTCAGAGTTTAATGCAGCCAAAATTACATTTGATTTGGTGCGAAAGGAAGCTCCTCTGAAACACTGCCTCTTAATTTCTGTGTGTGTGTGTGTGTTGGGTTTCCAGCCAAAGAGATGAACCCCAGTGTTGCCGCCATCTCTGCCCTGGCCATCCTCAGTGTTCTGCTTGTCAGCCTGCTGCTCCTTTTTCTGCTGGTTCTACGTAAGAAGCACCTGCAGATGACAAGGTAAAAAACTGTAAAAATGTTTGTCCTTGAACCATAGTGACTAGATTTTCTACTGTAGATTCCAAAGGCCGGAGGTACCCAGATGTTCTAGAGTAGCTAGATGTACTGAAACCATGAACCAGGCCTTGCTTGAGAAATGGTGAACCTGTTTTCCTCATAGTATATGCACTGATTTTGATTATATATTTAGCAAAAAATGTCCTATTTTTTGTCAGAACTAGGACTGAGATGATAACTGCATTACTGCAATGTCCCGGTTAAGTGACGGTATTGACCGCAAATAATATATATATATATTTTTTTTTTGTGTTTTTTTTTGCCGTGAAAGTTACAGGAGGATATGAAATATTATCACAATTGTTTAGTTATCATTATTGACTGTCTTCCATCATATGTTCAAGGACTTCTGGAAAAACTTTTTAGTTTCTCTGCTGAGTCTGCTCCCGCTCGTCACTTCAGCTTTGTGCTCGCGGGGGAGGGACAGTCCATTAAACATATGGGGATTTATTTTGCATGTGTCCGAATATTATTAATTATTTCTAGGGCTGTACCCTCACCTGATTCTCCTGTTAAGTGCGAAAATGAACGGGGCACAGCTCTCTGCGATCAGGGCACACAGTAGTGTGGGGTTGTTCACAAACGATCCAATTCTTTTGAACATCTTTTTGTAGGAACAAAGGGAACCGAGTTGTTCTTTTTTTTTGGCCATGTTTTACTGTTTTATTTTATGTTGTTCGTTTAAATTACCGTCTCCTGCAAATGTTTCCCCCTCAATGTAAGACTGCTTGGACGCTTGTCATTCAGCGGGGCTACAATTTGTCGTTACTCAAGCTTGTCGCTCACTGATGTTTTACTTGCTGTGTTCTTTTGAGATCCGTCATTGAATCATGTCGACTAATCAAAATTGCTGAACATTTTTACCCCCCCCTGCAGAGACTGCGGGGCGGAGACCTTTGTCAATTTTGCTTCGTTCGAGAGGGATGGAAAGCTTCCGTACAACTGGTAGGATCTTTTTTAATATTTTTATATAACTGTGTGTATATATATATATTAATTGATATTTGAATTTTTTTATTCTTTTTTTTTTTTTTTTTTTAATCAGACAATGTTGGTCTTGGGAAATAAAATTCCACCCCATCTACCTGCTAAGATTCAACGACAGATTCCTGTTTTTACGAGCCGCTTCTGCTCAGGTCTCTGTCAAATGGAAATCTCTTCACTCTTAACGATTAGGGTTGGGATCCTCTCACAACATTAAATGTGCAACAAAAGAACAACATTTAATTGGTTTTCTTAAACCATTTGGTTGATATTCCTAAACTTAAAACACCCTGTTTTTAACAGTCAGGAGGTTTTTTTTGTTCTGCAAAAAGAACCTGTTGGTCTCCCTGCTCACACGTGACCGACCCCCCCCCCCAAAAAAGTCACATTTAGCCAGAGAGATTAGATTAGAGTGAGATTCGGAGAGCCAGATGAGGCAGCAGCGCAGGGATTTTTACTCGCTGATTTGCTTATAGGGCATTTTGGTTGGCAGCAGATGATGCCGATAAGACTGTTAGCAGGCCAAAGCCACGACGTCCATTTTGAATTTGCCGCTGCTGAAACGCTTTATCGTATTTAAAGATTAAAGTTTACTGTACCTTTATTTAAAAGCGTAGGAAAAATTGGAAGATGTAATGTACTGGATATTGTATTGTATGGATATTGTATAGAAACTGTATTTCTTTTATGGAATAGTTGAAACCCTTGAAAATGGGGACTCATGTATAGTGACGTTGTTAAATGAAATGTATCTTGTGACCTAAAACTCGTCTGATACAGTACATAAATGTGGGAGTCTCTGCCCACAGGTAGGGTTTAAGGGAGGGAGACAGAGTCTTTCTAGTGGTGGATTGCCAACATGGCGAGAATCTTTATTAATAACTCTAAACAGAAAGGCTCGCTGGCCATAAATGATAAATAATAAGGATAATGTTTTAATCGGGTGCTGGAGGACTGACTCTCTTGCCGCTGGTGCTGTGACTGGGCTCCTGGTCGGCTTTCAAGCCCTGTACACCGATCCCCCTCTGCAAGAACGACAAATATTAAGAGAGCTACCTGCCTTCAGTCGGACTGCGTGGGCATTGATTCGGGCGATTCGAGGCAGCTTGGCGGCCGCAGGAAAGGGAGCCGCGCTGCCGTCTGCAGCCGCAGCTTGACCACACCCCTTGGTCCGCACAATAGAGGAAGTATAATTTTTTTTAAAAGGTCTCATGTGACTTTTGAACGTGATTAATATAACTGCTGAAAGACGGTCAGTTAAGGCAGACCTTGGCTCCCACCTTAAAAAAAAAAAAGTTAATCTATCCAATTCATCCCATCATCCATTGCTAAAAAGCACATTTCTCATCAAGGTCTTGTTCTTCTAAATGCTACAGCATTGATAAAATAAAATTTAAAAAAAGGTTTTTGCTACCAGTAGTATGACGATTTTTTTCTTTTTTTTCTACAGATGTAATTATTAATTCAGAGCGAGATCTACAGTATATGACGTTCCTTTGCATTTTGCCTTCATACAAATCTGGGTGCAAATCTTTGTCGAGTTTCATGATTTACCCGTCATCCCACGGTGCTAAGAGGGACAAAGTGATTCTCACACAGACTAAAAAGAGCAATTAGTTGTTACACTGCAGGTGACAAAGGGACAGGGCTGGGGATATAAATGCAATACTAATAATCCCACAGCACACCACTATCTACCTAACTGCTTATTATTATTATGGTCTACTAAATTGGAAATGGAAAACTCAAGCTTGTTCCAACAAAGGGCCTCTATGCTGGCTGAAACAGATACAGCCTTGCCATTTTGATCTTGCACCACAACAAAGAGCTTATTTCTAAGAGCTAAAAGTGGAATTTGAAAATATCCCGGCACACCTTGCAAACTCTCTTGGTGCCCTGTACACGTATGTACTTGCGTACATGTATGTGTCAGTGGTCATTTTCTTTAGGAGCTGCTATCAGCAAAGTCAAGGTACTGGTAGCGGACCCCCCCCCCCCTCTGAAAGAGCTGCATGACGCATCATTAACTCTGTGTTGGGCACTAATTTGTGGTACTTCTCGACCGCCTCTACTCTGCCTCTTTACTAATGGAGCACCGTGTTTTTTCCCCAATCTGTCACCCCCCTCCTGGTGGGTGTTTTGTTTTTTGTTTTTGTTTTCATTTTTGTCCCCCACCCCCTCTCCCCTCCCCTCCCCTCCTCACCCACCCTCAGGCGAAGAAGTCTCTTTGCCTTCCTCACTCTACTGCCATCCTGCCTTTGGACTGACTATCTTTTGGCATTTTATATTAATCCGTGGTAAGTAAGCATTGTTGGCCCGAAATCCCGACTGCATTTTTATTTATTTATTTATTGCAGGGGCATGTCCTTTACAGCGGCCACAGCCATATACAGTATTGAGTGTAGACGCTGTTTTAACAAACCCGGTACATAAAACAACACAACACAATTTTGTTTTGTGCCTCCCAAATTATTTAAAACATTTTTTTAACAAAATTTAACTCAGAAAATTAAAGCTCTGTTAAGTCTGATGCCGGTCAGAGGGCAAAATGGTGCACAACACTCAGCTGATTGTGTTCTGTGAAACACTGTCTTGCAATGCTGTATCTGTGGTTGGTGGAGTCTTTAAGTGGTACTATGGCTTTCTATCTACTACTAACGCATTCTATATACTAACGCATTGTGTGTAGTACAACTACTAACTACAGCTTTGCTTGACCAGTGTCATGTCTGCATGCTTTACAACTTTTTCTCTCTTTGTTATAGATTACACTTCGATTCGATCATTATGTTGATTAAACAGACTGTATTTGAATATGGGTGATAGTGCCTAAGTCCCCGGTTCCAAGACCCGATTTAATTCCAGAATGAGAATGCAGGTGCATGAAAGACAACACAAATGGGCTTGCGTTTTCTTGGGCTTGCGGCTGATTACAGAATACAATTGAGCACTAACTTTCGAATTGGTCCAAAAAATATATTGTTTCTAATCCTAACCCTGTATTTTAGATTTCAGCTGCACATCTACAGTATGTAAGGGATAATGTGCAGCCAGCTGCTCATTATCTCAAAATAAATAGGAAAACACGTTATTTTGGTAAAATGACCAGCTGTCTGCACATTATCCCATTTATTACACGGCTATTTACTAAATTAAAGAATACATTGGGACGGAGTATTGTTTTGAAATGTAACTTGTATGCCTGGTTTCAGAATTTGTATGCCTGGTGTGGCAGCATGCTCGGCAACTGCAAAGCTTCCGCTTCCTAGCTTATGCTAAGAAAAAGTATTTGCCCTACAAAAATAACATATTTACTGTTATTTAAGTCAAATTGGACATGTCCGCATTCTTCTGTTCAAGTCTTCGAGTGGCTTATATGTAACATCACTGCGAGATAGTGTTAGCATTAGCATGTTGGATGAAGACCAACAGTCATTATTCAAAAATAACTGACCTCCACTGATCAGTGCTATCGACCAATCAGAATTGAGTATTCCACAGAGCCGTGTAATAAATATATACAGTATATAAATGCTTTGTGTAATTTAGTGGCAGTTACTGAATTTAGCTGACACAGAAGGCTACCAACACACAGAGAGACCCTAAAAGCTTTGTGTGTCCATATTTTGTAGGAGCAAGACCGCTTTAAAGAAACGGAAGCTAACAAGGTAACGCTAACAAGCACTTTAGAGCAGCCAAAGTGCTTGTGTGTGTGCATATGTGTGTGTGTCTGCTTACATTTTCCATTCTCACTTGTGTGCTCTAGACCTACGTTGCTTCGCATGTAAGTAATCCAGCTAGCACTCTGACGCTAACAGCCCTCGCTGAGTATTTAAGACCTGCCAGACTGCTGTCGGGGGGGGGGGGAAATCAGAGATGACAGTTGCACCATTATCCAGTCAGCCTTTTATCCTTTATGCCGGATCGAGCAAAATAAAAGTTCATCATAATCCATCCAATCGGAGATATTCTTTACAGTGATTTTCCTTTAAGTTGCGATAACAACAACAACAACAACAATGTTAAAACAATGGAATACATTAGACAGATGTTTATGTGTCTGCTCATGTTGTGCAGATTATTTAATCGTATTCCTTTTTGATTTGATTTCCTTTGGCAACCCAATCTATCTAACATTAAATTTGAAAAATGGATGAGGTTGTAATTATTTGGCGATAATTCATCATAATATAATAATTTTATATTCATCGCACAACAATTTTCCAGTACATGACATTTGTTACATTAAGGTTTTGCCAGGTGGGAGTGAATGCTGAATGCAGAATTATTTTTACACTTTGTAAATACAATGTTCATATTTTTTTTCCTCATTTGCTAGTTCGGTATACTGCATTTATTTATTAAACATAACACATTCTGTTACTTAATCCTTAGAGAAACACTTCATAAATACAAATTAATTTGCCTTTGGTAAAATCACCACCTGTTACTGGTAATTGCCAGTTCATTACTACACAATACATTATTATTCCTTGCTTTTTACTAACACGCAAAGTTCTTATGTGTTCCTGTAGCCCTGTGCAGCTGGACGATTTTGATGCTTACCTCAAAGACATGAGCAAAGACTCTGCCTATAAATTCTCCCTGCAGTTCGAGGTAGGGAATGCTAAGATTAAATCATCAATTCAAATAACGAGAAACCAATCGTTCCAAGTCCAATACTGTTCATCTGTTCCCCAGGAACTAAAGACCGTGGGCCTGGACCTTTCCCATGATGCCGCAGACCTTCCGGTCAACCGTCCAAAGAACCGCTACACCAATATCCTCCCTTGTGAGTGGCTTATAAGTTCTTTTTATTGTTTGCTATTTGGTCAATGCCATGTGTTGTAAAATGCCATTAAAACATACGCTCCGTGGTAGACAGGTTCTCTACTCAACCTCCTTAAAAAGTTTTAAAACGTCTTACATTAAGTTCTACAAATATCGCTGACTATGAAGTAATTTTACTTAAAAGTAATTCATTAAGTTATTCAAGTATTTTATTCAAGTCATTTTAATTTATCAGGTCTTAATTTCAAACGTTTGACTGATTTCATGTGTCCATATATTTTTTTTTTGTCAAAATGAGTCAAGTTCTTCAGCATCAGACTCAACATTGCTGACGTTCTAAAACCCTAAGACTACCACTAAACCTGATACTTAGCTTCGTACTTACCTTATACTTACCTATTCTAGGTTAACCCAACTCACTTTATACTAACTTGTCATAACTACCTATCAAGGGAAATCCAAGAAAATACTTGTACTCACTTATCCAAAGTTCTGTGGGGGAAAATAAAAAAATGGTTATAATTTGTTCCAGTTCCTAATCACTTAGCTTCCTATCTGACCTTGAGAAACATCTAGAATGATGGAATCATCTGGCTCTAAATAAGAAAGAGGATTTGTCCAAAAATCGGTCTTAACTTACCTGAAAATCGTGTCTCAAAAACAAACTGCAGACACGCTAGTAGAGTAGGATGGAGGATGGATAGAGTTGAGCAGAGATAGAGTAGAGATAGTTTGTTGCCACATAACCTTTTTGCACAAGCAGCACATTTTGACAAGACCAGGCTAAAAACCTTAACTCATGAGACACTGTTGTTGTTTTTCCCACTCTTCTGCTCAGACGACTTCAGCCGTGTCAAGATCATGTCCATGCACACCGACGAAGGTTCGGACTACATCAACGCCAACTACATTCCGGTAAGCGAACACATGCAGAAGTTTGTTGACACGTCACCTAATCCCTTTCAGCATTTTAAATCCTTATGGCCTGTGGAAGAAAGTTCTTCCTGAATCTCTCCACATTGGCCTTGTACAATAACTGCGGCCTCATTCAAATGTTGGTTTCCATCATTTGTTCATAGCACAACCTTGTTGAAAGATTTACTATTAAAAAACGTAACTATTATGCTCCTTTTCAACAAGTTAATATAGGTCTCTGAGGTCCCCAAAACATGTTTTTATTTATTTTTTGCTGAAAATACCACTCAGATCTAACCCCTCCTGTTCAGGACGCTCTGTTTTTGTGGGTGGCGCCACTGCCTGAGGCCCCTAGTTCTGTGAGCCAATGGGGTTTGAGCACAAGATCCGGATTCTGTGAGCCAATGAGCTTTACTTCCGGGTTCTGCTTCCGTCTATGAACAAATTTGAGGCGAGTAATAAGCAATCCAGTTGCTGAATCTTCACTCATATTAGATATACAAATTTAAAATACAAATTTAAAAGTTTGTTCCAACTTTCATCGCCGATACAGCACTGGGACTCCACACACTGGATTTATATATTTTTTTCAAGTAAATTCGTAATATAAAATAGAATAAATACATCTATGTAGCGGACAAAGGGGCTGCCTCAAATCGGCACTGATTGGTCCGACTCGAGGCAGGGAGATTTCCTAATGTTTGTCTCTCTTGCGTAGGGGGGGCGGCGATGAATATTATAATAATGATGATGATGATGATAATAATAATCATCTTGGGCGCAGGAGGAATAGCGTTCCCCTCTCTGCAAGACCGACAAACATTAAAAAAATCTACCTGCCTCAAGTCGGACCAATCAGCACCGATTCGAGGCCGCTTGGTGGCCGCAGGAAAGGGAACCGTGCTGTCGTTTGCAGCCGGTGCTTGACCACACTCCTTTGTCCGCCACAATCTACAATAAAAAACCTACTTTTTTTTGTCTTTGTTTGGAGAAACACACAGCAGATCGCACACCGCAGCCTACAGATACAGACTTTTTCCTCTTTTTTTTTTGAAGGAAACACACAGCAGAATTATTTTTTAAATACTTACATTTCCATCGCCTGCAGTTGCTACACAGACAGTTGGTATTAATTCCTCTTTCTTTTAAAACAGCTGGTCTGTGAAATGAAGAGAGAATTTCCCAGTGGTGCTTGTTACTCTCCAGATGTGGGTGGAGTTACTGAGATGGGGGGTTCTAATTCTACTGAGGCTCCAAGTAATGTAGTAAGGGATTGCAAATCTGAACGGCTTATTTCACCACATGTTTTCTGAAATACTGTAGACAGCTCACAAAAAACTGACTGAGTTGTCTTATTTCACAGTTTGTGTGTTAGTAGGCCCATTAGAGACCCAAATGTATGTGCACCAACTGAAAAAGTGAGTTTTTCAAGGGTCCCCTTTAAACACAGTCCAATGGGGAAAATGTTAAGCCTTCAAAAAAAAGGCTCCTTGCCCCCGTCCCTGGAGATATCCTGTATGCTGCCACCTCAGCCCTGAAGCATCTAGACGCAGTTCACCGCCGTGCTGTGAACACATATCGCACTCACCAATGAGAGAGAAATGAAAAAAAGTTGGACAGTCATCATTAATGACCAGAAGGAATCGGAAAATCATTGATTTCATATACAAGGCCATGCTATGAGAACTCCCAGGATATCTAACGTCTTTAATGATGGGTCAGGAATAATAAGCATGACATAGTCCACAGGACTCTCAGGTTTCTCTTTTAGAAGAGCTCCTGATGACAACAAGCCCTGACAAAAGCAAGCTGTCGAAGCTGTCAAAAACCGTGCCTGTGTACACAGGGCCACAACAATGTGCAGTGTGCTGACATTGTACATGTCCACCCTCAGGGATACAGGTCTCCAAAGGAGTACATCGCCACGCAAGGCCCGCTTCCTGAAACCCGCAATGACTTCTGGAAGATGGTGCTGCAACAGAAATCCCCCATCATTGTAATGCTAACGCAGTGCAATGAACGACGAAGGGTGAGTGTCTCAATACCTCCGCTTGAAGGCCACCTCCAGCCAATTTCACTTCTTGCTTTCGCACTTAACTTTTTCACACGGAAACTGAAAAATCTGCGGTGGTTAGCAATGGAATGACACGTATTAGCACCACAGTGGCAACCAGTGATAAACAAGGCAGATTCTCACACACACGACTAGCTAGCATCAGCAGTGGTGGGTGAAGTAAGTGGACGAGGCAGCTTTAATAATGCAATGTCACTTTTTGTCAATTACCATCTTAACAACAGCTTATCATTTTAAACCTTTGGTGCAACAAAACTGCTATTTGGGAAAAAAATGTATGTTAAGAGTGTAGTCTGTATGTGTTTATTTCACAGGCAGAGTGGTCCTAAAATCACTGTAAATAAACAAACTAAAAAAATGGTCTTATAAAGATTGATAGACAGATTAAGGATGTACGGCATTTTTAAATGTCTTTCCTTTCTAGGTGAAATGCGATCACTACTGGCCCTTCACAGATGAGCCAGTCATGTACGGAGAGATCAGTGTGGAGACGCTCTCCGAGACAGAGTCTCCAGAGTGGACCATCAGGAACTTCAGACTGGGCTATGTGAGTGGCACACAACACACGACCACTATCAATTCACTCAAATGCCAGTCCTTGTTCTTATATGAGATGCCAATGGAGTGCCTTGGTTTTCTGCGATTTGGTAACATTTGCTGTTTCCATGAGAGACATGCAGACATACCCCTGTGCAATAAAGCTTTGGCGAGATGTCCATGACCCGGCTCAAATTAAACCCAGCGCGCTCTCGTTGCCAAGTTTTTCATAATAGTAGTCGACTAGTCGTCTTTTACCGATTATGTAAGAAAGATGAGTTCTAGGCAATCTCAGAAGCCATCGGCCTGATGGCGATTTCACTTTTTATTCGCTTTTTTCAAATTTACTACTTACTACTTGTGAAACAATCCGGTCGTAGATGTCGTCTCTCAACTCCAGTTCCATTCTTGTGTCTCAAGTTGCTAATGGGACTGTAAACAATGACGGTGCATGGAAGAGAAAGCCTTAGCCTGAATATCTGCTGGCAACACCGGAACCTCAGAAATAATGACAATTGTATTTTGTAAATTCAGTGAATTAGAAGAACAAAGCTTAATTAAGATATCAATGTAAATTCATATTTTAATCAATTATTTTAGTAATACAAAAATGATTGTAAATCTGGTGACACAAATATGTCGTCCATGGCGAGTGGACTGCCGCCAACAGCACTGACTAGTGGTCATAGTAGTCGACTAGTTGGTGAAACCTCTAATGTGTATGGGACAAGCTGTCTCACAACATTTTGGCGTTGTTTCCAGTTCTTGCCAATGTGAAGAACGATTTGCAAATGCTAATTTAATGACTCTTTGGTTGTGACATAGCGTACGTGGTAGGTGGTAGATGAGAAAACACATCATGCATTATAAAACTCCACATTCAGACATAATTTCCCCCCCAGTGATACTCTTAAATCATACAAGTGTGCCTGTGTGAATTACAGTAGTTAAAACGATAGCTGTATTATTATTGCTCATTACGAATTTATAGAATTTGCTCTCTGACTTTTAGAAATTCCAAGGCATGGTCAAAAAGCCTCAAATTCTGTAATGGTTGCGCATGCCACTGATAATTCACTCACTTTCTATGAAATACTTATTAATAAATGCACTAAAAGTAATTGGTAATTGTCTACAAATGTCAAATGACAAAGACAAATGTCTACATATTACTACAAATGATTACCGTAAACAAATTGGTCTAGAGTCCTCCTACTGTCCGAGAGGGTCAGTAGGAGGATGGCCATTAAAACATTTTTTTTTTCCCTATTTACCTCTCACCACTTTACCTGAGAAGTCATAGCTCGCCCCAGATCACCCCCTAGCTAGCTCACAACAAAGGCAACCTGTGTGTTTGTCGCCCCCTACAGGCAGATGAGACTCAAGAGGTCCTGCACCTCAACTACACCTCGTGGCCTGATCATGGCGTTCCCACGGTCAACGCCATTGAGAGCATCCTGCAATTCGTTCACATCGTCCGCCAGCAAGCAAACAGGTCTAAAGATCCGATCATTGTCCACTGCAGGTGAGGGGGGGGGGTTGTATATGTAAAATGTGTAGCATTGACTGTAGATTTAATGAATTGCAGCAGGGAGGGACAGAGAAAAACATTAAATAGCTCAGAAGAGAGAAAAAAAAAACAGGAAATGGCCTTTAAGGTATGTCTAGCCAATGGACCATTTATAAAATAATGTTTAAACTAGTGAGCTAGGAATTATGCCCTAAAAATCGAATTCTTACAGAGAAAAGTGCTAGCTAGCATCGTCCAACATTATCAGAATCGACAGAGAGATACTTGCTCGTAGCGATTGACATTGGCGCCCTCGTGACTATCCCGGCGATTGATTGCGTTCCTGGTGTTCCTAGCGCTGGAGTCGGGAGGACGGGGACTTTCATTGCCCTGGACCGCCTGATGCAGCACATCCGAGAGCACGAGTTCGCTGATATCTTGGGTATGGTGTCCGAAATGCGCTCCCACCGCCTCTCCATGGTCCAAACTGAGGTAAAAGGCTGTTGTTGTTCTGTCGTTGTTGAAACTGGAGGGGTAGTGTTCATTATGCAACATTTGGATATTAGGATATTTCGTCCTGTACATTTTTTGTACCTTCACACAGCGTATTCAAACTTGTCTCAAGTGGATTTATTGTCTTCCATTTCTTCCACACTCTAGGGGTGTGTAACCCTAACCCTGCATTTTTATACCCCCACTATAACTGTAGGAGCAGTACGTGTTCATCCACCAGTGTGTCCTGCTGATGTGGAAGAAGAAGAAACAGCAGTCCATCACCAGTGATGTCATCTATGAGAACATCAGGAAGACATAATGATGGCAGCGGGTTCTGCAGACGTAAGCAGCAATTCCTAAACTACTTTGATTGCAGTTACAAACATGTTAAAGGTCCCTTACAGTACAAAACTGTCATGTTGTACTTTTTTCCCCCCTATACCCTTCCATACCTAAGGACTACTTCCCTTCCTATTTGATAGGCGGTAAACTGAAATATGAAACTCCTGCCCTTTTTGCTGTAGTCTCCATATTTAAAGATCCGGTGATTCTGTAACTGATATTGGATCGATTGACAGCTCTTAGTGACATTTATATAATATATATCGACAATCTTCTTATCACCGCCCCCAAAATCAATAAACCGTTTTCTATAATACTTACAAAGAGGGTGATTCTGATAACAGAGTATGTGACATTTATATGCCTATTACCAGTATAGGAAGGAACTAATTGAGATTGGAATCTGTTCAAAACTTAAATTGGAGGCCTGGAAGGGGGATTGGGTTCAGGATAAGTCAATTTATATGACAGCTTCACCAAAATGGGGAAAAGCCTGTCCTGACTCCATATTGTTGACACGTGCCTCCATCTTTTTTCCCCTCTTTGCCCTTACAATCAGCTGTCAAAAATAAAACACAAATTAAACCAAAAGAATCTGAAGTCAATTTTCACTTACAAGGAATTTGTCGTGGTAAGATGTGACAGACATTTGCACAAAAAAATTTGCAGTCTAAAAAAAATTTCAACAAGAATAGCCAAATAGACAAAACAAAAATGGCCAAACTCCAAAGAAAAAAATAACAGCCAAGTAAAAAAAGAACGAAAATCCAAATGTTCAAAAATATATACAGAATATACCAAAAACAAGCAAAGTTTAAAGGCAACAGCTGGGACGAGAGCTGGCTTCAGATCTAGTCCATAATCGTATATGAGCGTCAGATCCTTCCCACCTAGTGGCCATCGGATGAACTCAGGCGTCCATCATCATATGGGATTTGCTACCCTAAATATGTCAGGGAATTAAGGAGGGCTTGTTTTTTCCAGTACAACAGCGTGTAGTTTGCTTAGCTGGACATTTACCCTTTTCCGTGAAGGAGAGTTAGACATTTCCTTTATCTAGTTTTTGAAAAGTGCAAAAAAAAAAAAATTTAATAAATACACACACAATTCACCAGTGAATACAGTGACATCCATCGTGTACGTCAGCAGCGTCACTATTTTGAAATATGCAACTTATTTAATTGGCTTTGAGCCCAGTTCCAATAAAAAAAAACAACTTGGCTGACATCACTTCCAGTCATACTGTCGAATCTAAACTTGTTGCAGCAGTTGGGAAATTTTAATGCATCCCACAGCCCAGATCGGACGTGGAAATTCCACAACGCAGCATGTCACAGCTTTTCACATGCCGAATCAGACCCAGACTTCCGGTTTGTTCTTGGCGTTTGTCGTGTTTAGTTTAAAGCAAGCTTAAGTGGAAGTATGGTTGCGAGTATTCTTATGGGTACAAATAAAAATAAATGTTATATATACACTACTCACAAAAAATTAGGGATATTCGACTTTCGGGTGAAATTTCAGCATGAACCTAAAATGCACTATAACCTTTACAGGTGAACTTAATTTGACCTTCTCTAAACTTTTGAATGCACATGTCCAACTGTTCAATGTTTCAGTACTTTTTGCACAACTTGCTGTTCTCTAACAAGGAGCTGAACGGCAAAATTCACAACAGGTGTTTGATCCATGAATCGATCAATACATTTCCTGGTTCAATTAGAATTGGTATTTAAACAGTGCTCTTCATCATGCTGTTCACATTTTGACATCATGATTCCAAGACGACACCTAACAACTGATCAACAGTACCTCACCATTGCGAGGCTTCAAACAGGATGTTCTCAGAGGGAATTGGCCACTGAGCTTAGAGTGTCACAGAGTGTCATCAGCAGGTTGCAACAGAGATACAGAGAGACTGGAAGAGTCACAGAAAGACATAGAAGTGGACGTCCTTTGGCCACATCCCACACTGATGAGTGCTTCATTGTGAACAGTGCCCTGTGGACCCGCATGATGAATGCCACTCAACTCCAGGCACATTTAAGGGGGGTGAGAGGCACCCAAGTGTCACGTCAGACCATTCCAAACCGTTTACATCAGTGTGGTCTGCGTGCTAGAAGACCTGCAAGGGTACCTGACCACACCACCAGGCACAGGCATCATCGTCTTGCATGGGCCAGGGAGCATTGACGCTGGACGAGGGACCAGTGGCCTCAGTGCTGTTCTCTGATGAAAGTCGATTCACGTTGAGCAGAAATGATGGCCGCCAACGATGTTGGAGACGCCAAGGAGAGCGCTATGCATCAGCCACTGTTGTCACCAGACGAGCCTTTGGTGGTGGTGGTGTTACAGTGTGGGCAGGTGTGTCTAGTCAATACAGAACTGCCCTTCACTTTGTGAATGGTACAGTGACAAGCCCACACTACCTGAATAACGTCAATTAATCTAGTCATTGTGCCCCTGCATGAACAACACGGGCCTAATTTCATCTTCATGGACGACAATGCTCCAGCTCATGGAGGTGGCATCATTAGGGAACGGCTGCTGGAGACTGGGGTACCTCAAATGGAGTGGCCTGCGCTTTCTCCAGAGCTGAACCCCATAGAAAACCTATGGGATCAGCTGAGTTGCTGTGTAGAGGCTCGTAACTCTGTACCCCACAACCTCAATGACCTGAGGGCCGCCCTTCAAGAAGAGTGGGGGTCCATGCCTCAGCAGACAATAAGTCGACTTGTGAACAGCATGAGACGTCCTTGTCAAGCTGTAATTGATGCTCAAGGGCACATGACAAGTTATTGAGACATTGACATTTGTTGTTGTGGTAAACCCACCACTGTTGTTGGCTTTTGTTTCAATCAATTGTTTGAGATGAGGAAATCACCATTGCAGGCTTCTACTTAAATGCCCTACTTTCATGATATAATATCACTGTAGCGTGAACTTTTTACATTTTCCATAAATTTCACCCCAAAGCCAAATATCTCTAACTTTTTGTGAGTAGTGTATATGTGTGTGTGTGTGTGTGTGTGTGGATATACCATACAGATGAATACAATATTATTCAGATAACAAGGGACCAATATCTTTCTTTTTTTGCCCATTATCCTGCAGGCTGTGAACACACCCAACCTCCTGTGCTTCGAACATCTGTTCTACGCCCAGAGATCCGGCCCGTTCATCCGCATGGTTTTTTGTTCAGTTAAAATAAGTCAAACAAATCGCCATTATCAAAAAAGAAAAAACAAGTACAATGTTTTTTTTCTTATTTTAAATTGGTGTTATGAACATTGGATGGATTTCTTTGCCTTAAGGAGCTGTCGTACAACCCACTGACCATTCGATTCCAGATGTACAGGTGTGTGTGGGGTTAGGTGGTGGGCTGAGTGGAGGGACTGGAGCGTTATTTACCGGCCCTAAATATTGTTGACAAAACTAACCCTAACCCCACCCCCCCAACCCCTCCCACCAGCACCACCATTTTTACGAGGTATCCCGGACGCTCCTGCCATCCCGATTACGTAAGCGCCGCAGAATCGAAGGACTTCCTGCTCCTGTATGTCTCTCCATGATCAGCCACCGTAGCAGCTATTCGTGCATCCGGCTCACAAAACAAACAAACAAAACAAAATAAAAAGCCACGGACATCCAGGACACGGGCGACAACAAGCGGTGGGTGGGGTGGGGGTGGGGAGGATATCTGGCTCAAATCTCTCTCTCTCCACCTTTCCCCCTCTCCCCCCGGTCGCCCAGAGATGCCAACCCCAATAAAAGTGTAAAAAAAATATATAAAAATAAAAGAAAAATTAAAAAAAAAAGAGAGAGAGAAGACGGTTTAGACGCTAAAGATTGTGGTTGTAGACACTGTAGTTGTTATTTTGCACTGAGAGACGGAAGGGTTGGAGTGGGGGGGGGGATATGGTCTGAACCCCCCCGAAGGGAGAGGCCTTTTCCAAGCTGTGGTTTCCAAGCTCAAGTCATTTCCAAGCTGTGGTTTTAGAAAAGGGTGGGGGGGGCATACATCCCCCACCCCTTCCTGTCTGGATCAGCATTACAAAACCAAGGCACGAACAGACAACGATTCATTCCGGCACTTTACAGTAATGTGAAGAGGCCGTTGTCAGCGGTCAAACACTTGTGAGATAGTGGAATTTAGATGTAATGGGGAAATTCCGTCTTCATTGATTTCTCAGCCGAATATTGGTCTTCCGACTGTATCACATGACCTCTGACCATATCTCCTGCGCCACCAGTGTGTTTTTTCTTCAGTAATTCTTTTGAGGATATCAAGATGTTCCAGTCCTCGACACAACGCTTTGTTTTTCTTTCTTGTTTGCCCATTTATAGACGATATAGAAGACGTTTCACTTGGCAGAGTTAAAACAAAAACCAAAACACAACGTGGACAAACTGATTTTCTTCTTACTTTTCGAGCACTTCCCAATACTTCATTTTCACCGATTAGATTTAACACGTTATTTGACCAATTCAGTTCTTTTATTTTTTATCGTTTTTAGGTTATTTTACAAACTTGACACAATCTATCAGCGTATGCAGGGTATTGCTGAAAGAACAAACAAACATCTTATTTAGGACTGGTATTTGTCCAGTTGAAAGCATTGACTGCCTCACATACTTTTTTTCTTTGGAGAAAATCAACTTTTCGTTACCCAGACTGATTCAGACGGGAAGGCCAACACAATTTCCTCCCTGTGTGTCCAGTGCCAAGATGGCAAGGGCTGCATGCTAACTGTGTTAGCTCAATGCAAGGATGCGGAGTGAAGCAGCCGGCCTAGCTCCTGTCAACACATCTGCTGGTATCCCAAAAGAGAGTCTTGTGGCAATGTAAAACAGAAACATCAGGAAAAAAATGCGATATCAGTCATTTGAAATGCAGCTTTGAGTGAGTTGGGGGTTGCCGGGGACGAACCGCAATGCCTCGTGCCAGAACATTAGATAACAACAAAACTCAGCTGACTGGCAGAACTGGCAACCCTACAGCACCAACATGTGGAGATTGGAAATTGACCACTTAATCAGTGTTTTTTTTATTATTATGTTGGTCCCTTGAATCTAAATGATTCTCTGTGCTGGGGATGGGGGCAACACCACTCTCGCACAGGTTACATTCACTTTTAACTATCAAATGTACTGTACATAGTACTACTGCTTAACTATTATGTTTCTACATGTTATGACAAAGTAATTCTTGTGGAAATGTTGCTTTTTAAGCATCGTTTTATTTTTTATTTTGTATACGTGAATCAGCATTACCTGAGCCAAAAGCTGAAGTTTTCTGTCATTACAGGAGGTTTGGGGTTTGTCTGTTTGTTTGTTTTTTTGGTTTTTTTTTGGGGGGGGGGGGTAAATCTGCCATCGGCCCAGTGGAACGCACTTTGGGGAGGCTGTCACAACAGACGGATGGACGGGGTTCTACAAAACGTTTTTTTCACTGTACACTCTTTTTCAACTCTCTGCTCAGTTGTGTGTCCAGTCGAAAACTTGTATGTCATTGGTGCCATTCTTGTGCATTGTCACTTAAATTATAGGGATGATCTTCAAACATGGGTCATTGTCACAGAGATTCAATGTATGTGTGTGTGTTGGAAAATATAATAAATAACAAAAAAACAACAACATCGCAATTATCACTGCTTGACAGTCTAAAATTCCCATATGAAATGTAGAAAGCCCCAATCTATGCGAAGTCGGGAGATTGATAGTGTAAACATAGTATTCCCCCACTTTGATATTTGATGTTATAACTATACTATATTACAGCTTCTTATAATGTGATGGGAACATTTGATGTTCAGAAGTTAGTGTGGTCCTTGGTAAAGTTATTGTGATATACAGATATTCAACCCGTAACCAACAAGCAAGAGCAGCTGCACAGCTTCCCCAGGATGAGTCGTCCGATGGCATTAGGGACTGTCTACAAATTACACATAGCGATTTTAGAAGTGTAATAACCGACTACAATACCTTTCAAGCAACAACCAAATGTTATGTTTGGGTTCCAATTACACAAATGTAAGTTTTACCAACAAGTACTAATACTTTCATTGACAAAATAAAATTATCATTCTTTGTATTTTTCAATAGCTTTTTGTCACATGACTCAACCTACTGTAGTTATTTTTGCTTTTAGCAACACATCTGTTGATCACAGATGTTGCAAAAACCTTTCATTTTTCAAACTAAATTTCCATGATTTAATTTTATTTTAATATTCAAAATTCAATTCAAGGGGTGACTGGTTAGCTGCACAAATGCCCTTAGTTATATTATAAGTAATATTGGTGTTTGGCGAGATCTGCCATTTTGTGGGCACCATAACAAAGATATTATGGTAAACAATGCAATTTGGCGTAGTCAAAGATCATACACTTGATTTGAGTTTTTTTGTTTTGTTTATTGCAGAATCAGCAGATTTTTGTGAAAAAAGGCACCATGAACACTACACATACAATTGCAGGATGCAACACCAATAACCTCCACGTAAATTATTTTCAACTGACAACCAACAACCATTGACTTGTGGGAGGGGGGGGACAGTCAATCATCTGCAGGTAACAAGTCAAAGTCATGTACTCTAGACCGCTGTTAAGCTTAAACTAAGTCACATACAGTGTTCAGTCTAGAGCATTTTGCACAAATACTTTCGCGTTTGTGGTGACATTACACCTTCCTTTACACAATAGAGTTTATCTGTAGTAAAAAGAAAAGATCTGTACAATGATAGGACACATTCAGTAAAGATAATATGGTCATTAAGGTTTTGTTTTGTGTGTTTTTTTACATTCAGGCAGTACACATACTTGACTTATTTATTTGTAACATTAGTAGTAGTAACAAGTAACACTCTGGTTGTCTAGTAGGTGCTCTTGTGCAGCAGAATAAGTCAGTCAACAAAATTTGCCTCATCTGTACTTGAACTTCCTTCCTCTGAAATGGCATGATCCCTGTTAATCCCTAACAGCTATTGGCCATAAGATTTTTCGGGAGAGAGGACATTCACAGGTTAAAAAAAAAAAAAAAGTTAAATAAATAAAGTATAATCAGGGAATAGATGATTGGATTTGTGTTATGACACTCCAATACCAATTGGTGGTGTGGATTAAGCCTTGGGTACAGTAAATGACCATGAACTTGCTTTGTCGCTGAACCTTTCCCTGAATTCCTGGAAGCAGGCTACGACACTGATCGTATCTCCCTAAATACAACTTTGTGTACTCAAAAATTTGTCATTTACACAGTAGATACACTTATTTTTGAATTGTGCAAAAATGCCAATCTAATAATTTCACCCTAGTGTGGAGCGAGAAAAGACATTTACAGTACAGTCCCTAGAGGACATTTCTAGGGTTGCTAAATCTGCTAAAAAAAATCATCTTAACTTACATAAATAGTAGCTTGTTCATTAAATAGAAGGTACTCTTAAGTTATAGTGTGAGGTATAATCAATACTTTTGCAACTATTGTTATTTGATTACATTTTTCTAACGTCTCTAGTCACTGTTCGCGCCATAATTCTCTGGGGTGGGCGAACATAAAACATGGCGGTCAACATACAAATACACTACAGTATTCGGCAATTAATCTGGAAATGTATACAAATATATTCAGCAGACCATTATTAGCTGTGGTTTTGTTCGATCCTTTTTTTGGTTAAGTTCTCTTAGTAGCTATTGCGATACAAACTCAACCCCGCCCCCCGCTTCTACTACCTGGCAGCCCTTTGGGTTTGCTCCGGAGGTCTCCATGGGATTTCCCGGTGGAGGCGTGTGTGTTGAGGGTAGGGTTCTCTTTTCAAACGAAAAGTGCGCAATGCCCACGGAATGATAAATAAATAAAGAGCCTCAGTGGGCATTGCCTTCGTCGAACGATTCCACCCCGGAGTCGCACGTGCTAGTGGCCAGTTTTTCCTGCCGCCTCCTCATGATCTCCAGGAGCTCAGAGCCCGAGCTCCTCTGCAGAGGCAGACAGAGATGGAAGGAAAAGAGTGAGATAAAATAAAAAATGAAGTGAGCAAAGAGAGGAGATGGCAAGAGGGAAGGGTAGCAGGGAGGGAGGGAGGGATTGAGGTTAGTTGGCAAGGAAACTGCGATTGTGGAAGCGCAGTGGAGATGGTGGAGGACCGTTTCATCAGTTAACAACTCAACATGCAATAAGAAAACCCTCCAGTCATTCAGGAATTAAAGCCAAGCCAGCAAAAAATAAATAATAATAATGAATATAGCTGCAAGCAGCAATACACAAGGTCGGGTTTATTTGTGTTAGGTATGTATTCGATTTTTCCTAGTTTCCATATAACACACCACCATTTTGTATCAACAGAAACAACAAATTTGTGATTTTCCACTATTCCACAATTATAAAATTCCTGACTATTTCACTAAATTATCATCGAACAATTAATTTGTTATGAATAGTGCGTGATACCATTTTTTTAATGTTTATGTTATTGTTTTTATTAATGAAAAACTGACATCAAATGGTCTGTGGATCAAGATAAATAGAATGTGAATTCGGGGCGGTCCCAACATGCCCTCATCCAAGTTTGATCCAGATTGGACCATTATTGTGTAATAAATTAGTAAAAAAAATTCCAAACACACACGCAATTGACTGCTCACACAGGTCACATGATAGCATTGCAGTCTAGTGATTGGTCAACAACTGGGTCCTTACCAAGATGGCGGCAGGCGCAGATAGGAATGGTGTCAGACTTTCATGGATGTCATGGATTTGAGGACCCCACAGACAATCTCAATTGTCACCTCAACGAGATGGCGCCACCATGCACAATGTGTAAATCTTTGCTCGCATGCGTGAGTTGACGGAGGACACAGACCATGTTATAGCACTGCAGTCTACCAGGCCGTTAATAGTGAACTTCTGCTCTCATAAAATGTAACAGAGGAGATAGCCAGGACACCAGGCCCTCCGTCAATCGTTGTTGGCTCTGGAAGGTGGCGTTGACGACTTCAATCGGCCTGCTCGCCGATTGGACTTTCAGCTAAGTGCAAAATGCACTTGTTTTTTGTCTGATCGTAATTATCCATGTGTGGCAAAGTAAATCATCGGTAAAGGCCATGCAGTGCACAGGGCGCAAGTCATGGATGCGATTGACTTCGGAGAGACGGCGCTTTGACTTATAGAACTTTGGATGATGTCACAAAGCGCCCTGCTCCTCAAATTAATCAAATCGCGTCAAGGTTCTTCTACTTTCGGTAAATTTGCAACAGTTTTTCACTAATTTCTGCTCCAAATGTACATTGATATTGATAAAACTCAAACGGATTACCGCATAAAATCTGTTGTCGATAAAACTAAAAATAAAGTATACTTATACACATATACATAGTAGGCCAATAACATGCACACTGTACTATTACCGAGCGGCTACCTGTGACCAAACCTGTCTTCTGTGACTGTTGGCAATTTGTACACTGCGACTCCCTGCGTTGAAACTCTACCACTACCTACATAGTTTGACATACAGTAAAATCCTTGCCAAGACAACTTCTACGCTACTACAATAACAAATCATGACATTGTTGTTGTGGGGGGGGGGGGGGGGGGTAATGCAGAGCAGGCGTGAAGACCTAGAATGCTGGCAGCCGCAGATGGGTTATTCTTCACCCCTCATTCTTCTACCTGGGTCTAAAATCTAGAGGGCAGGCTGGCGTACAGAGTGGAGTGGACGGAGAACATTTTAAAGCAATATCAGTGTTGAACGTTTGAGTGTATATGTCTTTAGGGATGTTGATATTTGATATGTTACAGGTACTCTATTGCAACTTCTCAAAATTTCAAGGGATCATTTAATGTTCTCACTCAAAGATATTATCGCAAACAATGCAATATTGCCCAGCCCAGTATTGGGTAGTCAAAGATTATACACTGGATGTGTATATGTATCTTACCACGATATGAGTCCATATGCTGCTACTAATTTTAAAGCAACACTATATAACTTCTTTACCTTAAAATTGATGGTACATTGACTTCTAATATGGAGAATGGCAGCTTTTTCATTCCCACCCACCCCCTCGAACAACTGTTCTTGCACTATAACTTCTATGTTCGGTTACGAAACCGTGGGAAAAGTGCGTTACGCTTACGGCACTACGTGACATGCTTGATGTTCAGGCTTGATGTTCATTTTTTTTGGCCTGGTAACATTTATAAAAAAAAGAAAAGATCAATTACAAACTTGCAAGTCAAAATGTCCGGTAATAATGCTCATACAAAACGTAGCTGCTCCACCCTCCTGACGACCGATAAGGTTAAAATTTGTCTGATAAAAGAAATTATTTTCTGATGCCGAACCAAGTTTTACAACAATGGTGTAAAAATGCAATTACACTGAGAAACTGTAGGGGTGTCAAATCCCAAAAGTTAGTGCTGCTTTAAAACAGAAGCACAAAATAGGATTTTATTTTTTCCAGATGAGTCCAGAGTATTATATCAACTAACTACTCCGTGGTTTCATTAATGCTCAACATTTGAGCCTTCTTGTCCTTTCGAACGTGAAATAGGATTCCGACTCCAAGACTGTTTTACGGCAGTAACTCTAAACGGCGCTATTGGTAATAAGAAACTGTCCTATCAGTCTGAATCATGGTATTTCCCAGACTATAAACAAAGCTAGCCGGCTATTTCATGAATGTTGATTAATCACATAAACCTTTGTTGTTGAAGTCGTTGCATATAGACGTATACAGTCAAATCTCTCCAAGACAGCCATATGGCTTCTTTGAGAGGGGCTCGGGGAAGAACAAAGGAGAAGAGTGGGGAGTTTGCAGCACTCAAAGGGATTCAGCCGTTTAGGTGGTAGACATATACAAATTCTACCATACACACTTCTACACAATAAAGATTTTGGTGCCCGCATCCTGTTGGCCAGATTAGGGAACTTTTCATTTTCATTCATTAATTTTTCATTTTTTTCTTATGTTCCGGTTAAGCTGGCCAGCAGAGGGAGCCCTGAACAACCAATTGTGCACACGATACCTTCAATGAATGTGGCAAGAGAATCGGAAGATCGAGGAAGGGTCAGAAGAAAACCTGTAGGTGGGAGATAGACACCACAGACCAGACCTTGCCAGAGTTGGAGAGGAAGTCCGTGTTTAACAATGCAGCAGTAGACCAGAAGTAAATATGTTTATTCACCGGGACCGGTTTTGAAACAAAACCTGGAAGTCATCTAGAGAATTCATATTTGTTACTTGAGCACTATAGGTAGTAATCATAGGTGAACCAAAGTCCCCGAAGAATCACATCTCGTAAGATATGGAAGAAATAGAACACAATACAATGTCGGCACACAGAAAGACCCAAAGACTAGGAAGGCCCTCCGCTGCCCACCTCAATTGCGGCCTTCTGAACAGTGACCTGGCTGTAGACGCGGGCACCATCGTCCGGACACACGGTCCTCAGCTCCTCCTTGTTGAGCGAGAAGAGCTGGGCGCCAGTTAGGACACCTAGGCTGGTGATGGTGCTGAGGGTGAGAAGAAGCAGGCAGGAACATGGTCAGGAGTGTTGAGGCACTGGATATGAATATGAAAGAAAAAAAAAAATACAATAATATGTACCGTGGAGCAGAAGTATTTCGGGACGTCAAAGGAAGAATAAGTGCGCCTGCCTGTAATGATTATATGCCTAAATAAACCTTTCTGTTCATTCTGCTTATCTTATCAAAATACTTACATAATATTATATAATAACACAATTTTATTTTTAGCTATATATGAGTGACTTCAACAAAGTCACTTAAACTTGTTTGCTACGATTTATCTTTCACTGTTGAGAATGAAGGGTAAAGCATTGCATTGCTAACGACAACACTTGCCGTGTCAGGCATTTGACAAAAGAGACTTTGAAAGGAGGAAGGGAAAAAACCAAAAAAAAAGCCCCAGACAGCAGCCAGAACCTACACTGGGCTGAAGCCTTTGACTTCTAACCAGGCTTTGACATCGTCTGCGGTGGAGTCATAGGTGATGTTGACAATGGGAAGGCTGCTGTTTCGCGAGGGGACTGGGAACTTCTTCTGGCCGCTGCGGCCAAGCGTCAGCCTGGTCATCAGCTCGTCCTGGACCTCTTCCATGTTGGATTTCCTGCCTGTGGGGCCATTTACAATTTAAATTATTTTTCATTATTTTTTATAAATACCCAAAAGCGTTTTTAGATATTACAGAACCAGAATTTCCTGGATGCACAAGCAACCCGATTATTAAAACTATTCCTAAAATGCCATTTCTTTTTGGCCTGGCTCAGAATAAGGCTCAGAATAATAGAACACTCTAGAACCATGACTGACTACAACAAAATTTTACATGACTTGGCAAATCAATCAAATTAAATGGAAGAGAAGAAAATAAACCAAACTAGACTCGTCAAGACTACTACTATACTCCTTTTCTTTCACACGGACTCACGATTGACTGGTGCCGGTCGCTGGCTCCCATGCTCCCTTGTGACGACACTGCCGTTGTCGCTGGAGTTGGCGCTGTTCTGGCGGCTTACTCCGGCCGCCAGCTTGGGGGGCTCCGCTGCTGGAAGGGGCAGGGGAGGAGTCGGGAGCTGGGGAGGAGGGGGCGCGGGGGGCATTGGCATCGCCGCTGGGTTGCTGGGGACAGGGTCTGACTTGGTGGCGGTCTGCTTCTGCGAGGAGAGAGGGGGACGTTAGGACAGCGGCTTCGGGAAGTGAGAGAGAGAGAGAGAGAGACAAATTATGCCTTAAAAAAAACAAAACACAAACACACACACCGTATGTATATGTATGTGACAATCTCTTGAACTTGAACACACACATGCACGCACACCACCACATTGAAACCACCACTAATATTGTGTAGGTCGCCCTTGTACTACCAAAACAGTTCTGACCTGTCGAGGCATGGACTCCACAAGACCTCTGAATACGTCCTGTGGTATCTGGCACCAAGACAGGCCACCGTGGGTCAAGCTTTTTGTCCCAGCACATCCCACAGATGCTCAATTGGATCGGACCCTAACCCCAGTAATCCACATGATGTAAAAGAAAACGTGATTCATCAGCCTAGGCAACCTTCTTCCATTACTCCATGGTCCAGTTCTGATGCTCACGTGCTCATTATAGGTGGTGAACAGGGGTCAGCATGGGCACTCTGTCCTGTTTGCAGCCCCATACACAGCAAGCTGCGATGCACTGTGTGTTCTGACACCTTTCTATCAAAGCAGCATTAACTTTTACAGCAATTTGTGATCCAGTAGCTCTTCTCTTGGATCGGACCAAACAGACAGGCCTTCACTCTCCACGCGCATCAATGAGCCCACGACCCTGTTGCTGATTCACCGGTTGTCCTTCCTGGGACCACTTTTGGAAGGTACTAACTAATGCATACTGGGAGCACCCTACAAGACCTGCCGTTTAGGAGATGCTGTGACCCAGTCGTCTAGCCATCACAATAAATTTTAGCCCCTCGCCAAAGTCGCTCAGATCCTTACACTTGCCCGTTTTTCCTACTTCCAACACATCAACTTCTAGAACTGAACACACACACACACGCACACGTGCGCTTGTTTACCTCGTTCAGCTCGCCCAGTAATTGCTTTCAGGGTTTAAGAAAAAAAACAAAAAACAGTAAAATCAAAAATAGAAAAATCAAAAAACATGACATTGATCGAAGCGTTAAATGTCACATATTATACTCCCTTTCAATACATTTATATAGGTCTCTGTGGTCCCCAAAACATGTCTTTGAAGTTTCTCTTAAAATACAACTCTATGCATTCTATCCATTCTAGCATGCCTCTATACGCCTCTGTTTCAGTCCTTTTCTTGACGGGCTGTTTCTGTGTCTGTAGCTAGTCTGAGCTGCTGCTCCCCATGCTCCACTCTGGAACTGGTTACAGACATTCAACTAACAAATACAGTAAGTGTTATTTTTAATCCTGCAGCAACTAATTACATCTAATATATTACCTCAGCTATTAACAATAGCTGGTGCTAAACGGAAAAATAAACACCACAGTTACTTTTTAAAAACTTACATTTCACTAATTTGCAGTTTTGTCACTGACAGTTGGTATTTATTCCTCTTTCAGTTTTGTGGCCATGTTTAGCTTTTAGCTTTGACAGAAACGGGGCCGGCGCGTGCGAGAAAGAAATGCCACACATTTGCAAAGGTAGTTCTCAAGCCATAAGTGGAAATACTCAGATGGGGGCGGTATTATTTCCTGACCTAGGCAGCCCACAATAAAACTGACTGGCTTGTCTTATTTCACGGTCTGTGTTAGTAGAACCATCAGAGACCCAAATTTACTGTATGTGCACAAGCACTGAAAAAGTTAGTTTTTCATAATTGGTGACCTTTAACAATTCATTCACAGCACTGCAAACTCACTTCAGGTAAATCACCAGCGGGTTTCCTTGTTTTTGGTTCTCAACAGCAAGCCACTAAGATTTATGTTTCTACACCGTTTTTACATCAAAATTAGCTGGTATACCCAGGTTTTTTTTAAATGCGGGTTTACCCTGCTGAAAATAGACGATTGACGGCTTTGACATTGGCAGGAGAAATGCCATTCTTAATTTTTTTTTCTTTCTGGTGTGTCACGTTCAATGTCACAAACAGGCCCGAAAAGTGGTGCGACATGGTTCCAGTGTGATTGGGAGGGGGAAAAAAAAAAAAAAACAGTAGAGGAGACAGCAACTTAAAAAAAACAATGCCAAAACTTGGAGGAAAAAAAACATGAAACCACAGTTCCACAGCACAGCAAACAGGGGACGGCCAAGTGCTAAACTAAACGAAACTAAAGAAAATCCAGGGAAAGCAGAAATCTAGCTAGAAGTCACATTTACACATAACCACATCCCTACCTTGAACAACTCAAACTCCTTCTTTGGCATCATAAGCTTTCATGTCAAAAAGTAAATGGAGATAAAAGGATATGATAACTGTTAAAACAAAACAAAGAAAGAAAAAAAAAAAAAGTATCACAGACAGAACATTGTACTGGGCGTGGTGTTCGTTACTGCAGCTAAATTATTCCATCAGTTATTCACATGGTAGTTGTCTCATACCGAGGCTAATTACATCGTATGGGAGCTACCATGGCTAACTATATACAGTATACAAATGTATCTGATTAGGATATACCCCTTGAAATGGATCATCTACTAAAGTTACTGAATATGTTTACCAACTAGAGATGCCACAATTGCAATTTTCTTGGCCGATTCTGATTTCAGATTATTTTTAAGTTTGACCTGCTGATTCAGATTTCTGATCTGCTGTACGTCAATGACAAATACTTTCCGTGATCTGATCACGCTCACGTGATAGGACAGCTGCACATACAGACTACCACTGCAATTTTCCATTACCACAATAATGAGATTGCTGATTTTGACACTATATATTATTGTTCATCATTAACTATGGGACAATAATAGAACATGAAACTGTCACTGAGTTCCAATAAAATAGAATATGGGACTGTTACCAAGTTCCAGTATAATTCAACCTGTAAAACACACACACACACACACACACACACACACACACACACACACACACACACACACACACACACACACACACACACACACACACACACACACACACACACACACACACACAGTGTTATTGTGTAGTTTCAGCTGGCATTTTGTACCTGCGTATTTTGACCCTGAAAAGCGTGGTTGGTACACAAAATGCATGCAGGTTGGCAGGTCTGCACATAGTATTACGTGCCCGCATAGCCAGTAATATCAAGGTATCACAGTTATTTCTTTGTACACTCCATTTACGTTACTTTCCCGATCCGTGCTTCTTGATGTCCTGCTTTTTAAAAATCAGTCCCATTTGAATTTGTAGCTAACTCGTTTGCCGTTGTGTTAAACACAGTGTTGGATGTTTACACTTAATCTGACACACGACAACAACAACAAACTGGAAGTTCATTTATTTCTTTGGAGAGTCTGATTCCGGCTCTGATTCCAGCTCTCCGACCAGTCTGTACTGGCGCTGCGTGCGTGTTCTCAGTGTCAAGCATCTCATCGCGCATCACCCTTTATATACTATTTACACTATATACATCTCATCACCGTTCTCGTTCTCAGTCTCGTTCCCGCAGTCTGTTAGTATTCACTACACTAGCGTTCACAATCACCACGCCCCCTTACCGTGATATAACACGGGTCCTCACTTATAGACCAATTCGCCTAACGATCTGGTCCTAGGAACAGAACTCGTTCGTTAAGTGAAGAGTACCTGTATACGATTTATATATGTATATTGAATTTTTTTTCAGCTCTACACTATATAAAGAGTGTTTTTTGCACCCTTTCATTCAGTGAAAATGGCAAAGGCAAGCTTTGGAAAAACAGAAAAAAAGACAGTTCCAAGAAGAGATACAGTAAATGTGCCAGGTCCGACAGCAATGTTGGCTTGATGCAAAACTTACAGTAGACACAAGTCATCTGACGGCCACCACGGGGCAGGATCCGACTGTCGGATGCTTTTTCGGATTCAGTGTAAAGCCCACTTTCGCCACCTTCTTATTGGCATAAAGTGCTCTTGGATTTTGTGATGATGCCTGCCTATAAATTAAAGTTATTATTTTCACTATTATTACGAGGCTGGCCCCACCTGTATGGTATGGCTGTAGATGGGCTCGCCTCTACCAGTTACGTCCACCTCTTTGGTTATCTCCAGGATGTTGTTTGGCACGTAGCCTGACACCCCACAGACATTGCGGACCTTCCACCACTGCTTGCTGTTGTCCAGAACCTGTGTGTGAGAGAGAGAGAGAGAGAGAGAGAGAGAGAGAGAGAGAGAGAGAGAGAGAGAGAGAGAGAGAGAGAGAGAGAGAGAGAGAGAGAGAGAGAGAGAGAGAGAGAGAGAGAGAGAGAGAGAGAGAGAGAGAGAGAGAGAGAGAGAGAGAGAGAGAGAGAGAGATGACCCTTTCCCCTGATTTTGGTGGTAATTTCTGTATGTTCTTAAAAACTGGCCGTATTTAACAGATCAAAATTCTAGTCATTTTTGTTCTGCAATGGTGGGTCACCATTCAAGTAATCTTACGCGAAATCCACAGTAAAGCGAACCTTTGTGGTCGTATATGCATTTTTTTTTTTTTTTTTTACATTCGTTTTCACAGTCCCATTTGGTAATGGGAAAACACAAGGTTGAATTCTGGTAAATTCTACATACCTCAGAGAATCAGCGAGAGTACAAAGAAGCAAAAGAAACCCCCCCAAAAAACAGTCATTAGAATGTTATGATGTGATAAATTGATTAAACAAATACCTCAACGACCTCATATTTGAGTACGGAGATCTCTGTGTTATTCCTTGCAACAAAGTCATACTTGGATTTGGCAAAGGTTTTTGGCTGGCCTCTGCTGTGGATGTAAAAAAGTTTTAATTAAAATGTGATGAGTTAAAAAAATACATAAAAGATAATACATATAAAAGTTACCAATATTGATTTTAAGTCAGATTTTCACAATTCTACACACCAAATCGTCAAAATGAAATTCAAAAATTCCCCTCTAAATTCGAAAATTCTATCTGCCACCCAATCAATTCCATGGAGAAGTGTCCCAACTTTAGTATATGGCTCTGGAAAGAGAAAACGCATGGAAGTAAAGTCAAACAGAGAGGACAAAAAATAATAGTAAAAGATTATGGATTAATTAATTGCGAGAAAAAAAAAAAAGAGTAAGAGACAGTATTGTTTAGAATAAGACAATAGCACACAGAATGGCAACCGTAAAACACGCTAGAAAAGTGTCTTGAAAAATGATGGGTCTAAAAAAAAAAAGGTTCGAAAAGAGAAACATTGATCATTCCCAGACAGATTTCAGAAACAGTAAGGCTGGGGCCAGTTCTCCAGGGCAACGAGGTGGTTTTCCCGGACTGGGTGTTACCGGTCCATGTGGCGGCTAACAGCCTGTTTGAAGGCGGCCAACGCCATGTTCGGGTCCAGGAGGGGTGTTCGCTGGTACACCAAGTTGCTGAGAGCATACCCGTCTGATGAGGTGTAGTTCGGCACCAGGGATGGCTGAAAGAGAAACACAAAATAATGATAATTATAATAATGATAATAACAACAACAGCAACAACACAGGTACTCCTCACTTAACGGTCGAGTTCCGTTCCTAGGATCAGGTCGTTCAGCGAATTGGTCGATAAGCGAGGACCGGTGTTATTTCACAGTAAGGCGTGGCGATTGCCAACGCTAGTGTAGTGAATACTGACAGACTGCGGGAACGAGACTGAGAACAGTGATGCACGATGAGTTGCTTGATGCTGAGAAGCCCCACATGCAGAACACAATACAGACTGGTCAGAGAGCTGGTCCTAAGTCTGAACGGTGGTTAATCAGGTATGTCGTTAAGTGAGGAGTACATGTCATTTTGAAAGACCAAAGATCAAAGAGATTAAAGATAAAAAAAGAAATAAAAACATATACAAAACAACTCCACACAAGGTAAATGGCACATAGGTTCTATTTTGCATGGGCACCAACTCAGAGATGAAATATTGGTACATAAAAGTAGCATTAAAAAGTGGAAAAAAATACAAACAAAAGAACTTGGATATAAAGTCAGTAAAAACCATCCCTGCCAGTCGAGTAAACTCTTTAATGTAGTGTACAGACTTTTAAACTAGCATCAGAACAGCTACTGAGGCTCATGGGTAATGGAGTATATTAGTCCAAGAAATAGCCTCGCAGAAATTCTAAACAGAGTCAGATTGTCCTATAATAGAGGTTGATAATTCAGGAGAGATTCTCGGGATTCTGCGTTGCTTAATTTTGAAGTAGTTGTTAAAATTAAAAATGTATTGTTTAAAAAAATAAACATTTCAACTCTTCAGAAATATTGCCTTAATGAATAGCACCACTCTATATATTTCCGCGTATATATTCATTCACATTTAATAGGAGGCTGTGATGAAGGTCCTGGAAACGTACAGAGGGATTTGATTTATCATGGCCCACGTCAGAGAGTCACCAAATCCAAACCCTATTTGGACCCCCTACTAAATATAGCAAGCCTATATAAAAAAATATATATATATATAAAAGGCCTAAACAGCAGCGCCATCTCAAGGCTGAACACAGCATAGTGCAGAAGTATTAGATTCGCTGGCCAGGACGTCACTTGGCACTAATATGAGTTGACAAAAGACACCAGAAATGGTTCTATCCCTACAATTTGATACAATGGTTTGGTTACTCTTCAAAAAAATTACATAAACAAATAAAAACTCTTTCTCCCTTCCTCACCTCCTGGTCCAGTCTATGTGCCACCTCCTCTTGTCTCTGGAACTCTGTGTTGGCCAGCGTCTCGGTCAGCTGGGTCAATCCCTGTTCCCGAGACGGGCCGGCAGGAGGCAATGCCGGGGGCTCCCAGCTATCCCGGAAGCACAGCACGCAGGGAGGAAAGTAGTGGTCCTGGGGCCACTCCAGTCTGGAGAAACATTTACCATGGATCGAGAGAGAGAGAGAGAGACATCGACAATGGACGCAATGCTAGAATATCACAATGTTGTATCCGATAACTGACTGTCCGCGGCTACCGTCATCAAACGCTCAACCATACCTGCATTTGGTCCAGCCGTCTCCCAGTGCCACCCATAGTTGCCTCTCCTCCGCGGTGCCGGCCGAGTGGAGGAAATCAATGGCCTCCTTAGTGAGCAGTGGCACCACCACGCTCCGGGCCAGCTCCACACCGCCAGACATCTGGATCACCTGATCACCAGGAGGGAGAAAGTAGGTGAAACAGTAGGATATAATACATGAATCGGCTTTGTAGAGCACAAAAGCATTTATACAATATATGATACAAGGTGAAAAACTGTTACCATTGTTTGTTTGGAAATGGTCTATTAGTATGACGTTAACAGGCATGCTGGGTGGTCTAAGACGGAGTTTCTCAAACTTTCTCAGATTTCTGGATCTTGCAAAAATCACAAGGGAAACCTCATCATTAAGAGTGTGCTCCCGTCACCAGCAGTTGTTTGATTTGAGACGATCAGAAACACTTGTGATCAGTTCCAGACCAGGTGTTGGTTCCTATAGGGTGTGCTAGAATCCCAAGATGAGTGAGTCCTTGCTAAATCCTATTCTTTTCTTCACTACTAGGATGGGAGAAAAAAAAAAGAAGCCTTTAAATCTGTGATGGGGTTACGAGGCCTTGGACAATTTGAGCGATATGTTTCCACAATTGTTTCCAAATTTAGTCAAATATTGGTTCAAATATAAATTGTGCCCAAAAAAATTGCTCCTGCTTATGGATAGAAAAAAAGGCCAAAATTCACGGGTAAACAACAAAATAAACAAATAAATCAACAACTAAACGAACAAACAAATGTATTAAGAAATAAGCGGGCAACGAATGACTGTTTTGGATCGTGACCCACCATTCTCAGCGGTGTGAAGAGGAAGTGCACCAGATCCACGGAGCTCGGGTTCTGAATGTGGGCCTTTAACTTCGCCTGCAGATCAGAAGAAGACCGGAGACAATAAGTTTGTGAATTCATGTAGAAAATACAGACAACTCAAAATAAGCGCTTTTTCACCAGTGTATAGACTGGAGATTAAAAGGAAGCTATTTACCAGCAGAATGAAGCCATGCTTGAATTTTTGGAGACAGTCGACAAACTCCTCCTCGCTTGGAGGTTTGGATCGTAGCGTTAGTACTCCCTCTGGTGGTAGAAAAAACAAACAAGCAAGCAAAGAGAACTGTCACTCTTACCTAGTTGCCTGACAGAATCAGCAATATTTTGCAGAAGAAAAGTTAATATTTTTATAGATTTATTATAAATATTGAAAGACGCATATAGAATAAGGTTTATCTATCAATCATCATTAATAATTCACGGGTCAACGAAAATATTATGAAGAAGATTAAATAATTGTATTTTTTAATTACTTAATTCATTACTTATTATTAATTCTCCAGATACACAAGATGACACTTCTGAGGATGTAAGCAGAAGTCTCGCCCTCTCCGTACGTGAGCATGCATGCGTGTGTGTGTGTGTGTGTGTGTGTGTGTGTGTGTGTGTGTGTGTGTGTGTGTGTGTGTGTGTGTGTGTGTGTGTGTGTGTGTGTGTGAGAGAGAGAGAGAGAGACATTTAACCAATAACCCACTTGGAGGAAATTTATCTTCCAAAGGCTAGGCTACCCCATCCTTCCTGAAATCTGTTGGACTGAATGTTAAAATTACTTTCATATACGTATAAGTTCACATGACCTAGATAAATAAGCAATTATTTTGTTTCTCAATTATTTCCCTCACTCTGGAACAAGATGATCTTTATTTCAATGCCTACACCCAGGAGAGTTGTTCTGATCAGTTTGACAGGAAATAAAGGAATTTATTTTCACAAGTCAATGTATTGTTCAGTCGTCCAGTAGTGGCCCTTGTGGTCTACCAGGTCAATTGCTATTTACCAGTTTATCAATAGGTTCTTGCTTTTTCCAAATACACCAAATTGTTTATTTTGACAGACAAAACATTTTTCCCCAATGTCTATGATTTGATGTTTTAATCCTTAATATAATTGATGCAACTGTGCTTTATTCTTATTGACTCTTTATGTCCTTTACATTCATGTTGAGAGAAGCAGAGAGGACTTTGAAATTGAAGCATAAAAAGCACAAACTGATGTATAAAGGACCCCCTGACCCCCCCTTGATTTGTGTCCCCCGGGCATGAAGCCGCTGGCCAGGGATCCCTTATTTTTTTAGTAGTTCAGCCCTCACCAGGCCGGAACAAAGTAACATCTGCAGTCACTATTTAACCAAGGGCCGACCACCATGGACCCCTCGTATTGCTGCCTGCAGCTATATTTATTATCATTTATTATTATTATTATTAATAATAATAATATCTTGTTAATATCAATATTATCCATTATCTTTATTTTTATTAAGATCTAGAAGATATAAAATCATAATGCCTCTAATTCTAATGAAGTCATACAACATCTTCAACTAAAAGACAAGATAATCTATACTGTGGCTTGCAGGTCATTATATCATTTTTAGACCGCATAGGGGAGGAAATGCTACTGCAGTCTCAACTTTCCTCCTCTTTGCAGCTCAAAATGTCAGAAATGGATACCCACCTCCCGGACTCCTCTTGCCCTTTTTCGATTTTTTCCGCTTCGAGAGCTCATTAAACGCCTCCGCCGCTTTCTGAAGTTTGGTAACAAAGAACTCGATGTCGTCCAGGATGTGGTTGAGAATTTGCTGCGAAGCAATCAAACAAAGAAATATAATCTTTTTTCAAAAATGACAATAATAATAACAATAAATGTAGCTGCAGGCAGCAAAACACTGTCTAGTTTAGTTATGTTAGGTACGTAATACAGGTTTCAGAGGTTATATAATGCAAGGTTCCCGGATCTGCGCTCTGTGACAGGGGCAGGAACGTTTGGAGCGGACCGAAGGACCCTCTCCGACCATGTCAGACCAGGAGTCACTGAAAATCGAGGATTCTTCTTTAATCGCTCTCTTTTTGGGGGATGGGGGCTGGGCAGGGTTTAAGTTGGGAGGAGGGCGAGCTGAAGTTCAAATTGGCATTTGAGGAATACCCGCCGTGTAAGCTCCGGGGGGCCTCATCCCTGCTGCGCACTGCTGGACGGAGAGTCCCGCGGCCGGGGTGAGAGCAGAGGAAGCGCCAGTGCTCCAGCTGTACAATTGATTGGCTGTTCGTGTCACATGGCTGTTTCTCAGCTCTGTACGACTGGCTGTTCGTGTCACACGTTTTGTAAAAAGCAGCATGTGTTACAGTTTTTCAAGTTTCCTTTAAACAGCACTGGCTCAAGTTGTCTGTCTTGATGTCTCACTCGCAAGTGGCTGGAAGGGAATGACTTCTGAGAGATGATAACTTCAGCCTGAAAATAATGAAATGATGACAGTCTTTCAAAAATTTCTCCAAATGTAGATAGATATTGCTCAAACTTGAACGACAAGACGTCTGAATCGCCCCGTCCACCTCAACAATGTCTGTGTGTACTGCCATTGTTGTGTTTCAGATACTTTTAGCCCGGAAAACGCTAAGGAATAACCGGCTAGACCCCTTATAATATAATGGAAGATATGAAAACATTGTCATTTTTCACAAAATTGATAATGTTGACAAAATTGACAAAATCCCGTGTGCTTCAGATAGATTGGGTTCTGCGGTATGAAGAGAAGAGGAAGCATCAGTCAAATAAGTTACGTAGCTTCTGTTTTGTCGTGTACCAAAATACAGAGGGGATTCCATTAAGGTAAGGCAGACTATTCATATCGCCTTCTGGTCAGCTCTGACTTTCATAACGACATTTCCGTGTGTGTTGATTAACTCTGGTTTACCCAGTTATTTTTTTTAAATGATTAAACTAAAGAAAACAATACAGAATGCAAAATGCACAAGGCCTAGAGATGTCACTAGTTTCTTTTGTAAAATAGGTTGGCTATTTCTCAAACAAAGCCGCAATTAAAATGTTAGATCCCATCAGAGTTTTGTGTTGGGGTGACATGCTCCCCTTGCCCCCCTGTCAATCAACCAAGACACTCATTAGAAGAAGGAAACGTACATATTGAGATCCTAAAGAAAAATGTAGTTGATTAGTGCTGCTTAGAGCACTAGTTAATTGAAGCACAAAATGGTCAATAAAACCCCCTAAAAAAATTAAATGACCATTGCATACCACGTATACAGTAGACTTACAATACTGTTAGTTTCCCGTTTTTTTGTTTTGTTTTTTTTTTAATCACACACACACACACACACACACACACACACACACACACACACACACACACACACACACACACACACACACACACACACACACACACACACACACACACACACACACACACACACACACGTTTTATTTAACAAAATTGTATCTACTTTTTTTTTTTTACTTAAAGCACCCACCTTTTGTAGATTTAACAGCCTAACACACTCGTGGCATTCATTCTACAATGGAAATAAAATATTGTTGGGAAAAATCTTCCTAACACTATTGCAGAAGTTCTCACAAATGTGTTGCACTTGAAGGTTGCTTTGCTTTCACCCTTCTGTCCAACTCACCCCAAACCAGCTTGATGAGGTCTAAGTCTGGAGACTGTGCTGGCTATTCAGTGATTTGAAGCCTAGCGTCTTATTTCTTTTCTTCTAAGGTAGTGGGGCCATGGCCTGAAGGTATGTTTTGGGTCATTATCTTGCTAAAGGATGAACCCCTGAACATCTATGCGTAGACCAGAGGGTATTGCATGGCGCTACAAAATGCTGTGGTAGCCCTTGTGGTTCAGGCTTCCAGTCACTCTATGCAAGTTGCCAACTCTAGATCCAGCAAAAGAGCTCCAGACCACGCAGATCACGCTTCCTCCTCCAGGTCTGACAGTTGCTGTAACACACTGAGGAACCACCTTTCGCCTCTTTTTCTTATTTTGGCATCTTAGCAATGGCTTTCTTACTTCCACTTGACCTGTCAAATCTGTGGCTCCAAGTCTTCTCTTTACAGTTGAAACCAAGACTTACTTACTTCGACCAGTGTTAAGCTGTGGTTTAAGCTGTCCTGTCAGCTGCCTATCCATAAGCTGTTGACTCTCATAAACTTATCTTCTGATTCTGTTGTGGCTTTGTGTCTGCCAGATATTTTGCTGTCAGAGTTTCCTCCAGTTTGCAAGTGCCTTTTTATGGTGTAAGAAACTGTTCACTGACACCTTGGCTTTCTTTGCAATTTCTCTAAAGACACTTTTAAGGGTTATAATGGTCTGTCTTTCTTTGTTAATTGCCGTTTTATCGCCATTATGATAGCAATATACTACTTCCTGCAGTGATAGCACAGTCTGTTCCAACACTGTTATAAAAACAGTGTTGGAACCCTCTGTCTGTATAAAACAGACAGAGGGTTTGTAAGTAATCGACCAAAGGTTGGAACACCTGTAGGAATTGTTTGCATCAACTTTCAAGGCTTAATTTACTTCCATTCCTGCTGAACAGCTGTAGGTTGTTAACACATTGCTTGTTCCCCGAAAAGAGCCTATTTTTGTTAGAACTCTAAAATGTACATACTTTTTCAGTTCTTGGTAACCTAAACTTTTTTTTACCTTCATACCATTTCAGGATATTCACAGGACCTCAACTGCTAAAATTTAGATAAAAACTGAAAAATTGGGGGTTGGACTGCATTTAAGCAGTTGTGCTATAGATAGTTTAGTTATAAATTATGAGAACTAAAATTTAAATACAGCCTGGATTGAAAAATGGCAAACCAATTTTATACGCTACAATTCCTCACTAAAAATAAAAACAACGAACAAACAAAAACATGGTCCTCTGCTATAAACAAAAACAAAACTAAATTGTTAAAGTTCCACAAGTCGAAAGACTCATTCATGAATAAAACTTACCACATCTCGGTCGACCCGGACAGCCATCATGTCTGCCGAGCCGTCCTCCTCTTCAGAGGATTTTCTCCATGTCTCCTCTGCTAGTGCCGAGCAAAAGAACAATCTAAATAATTATGCATAAACAGCAATGCATGATCCTGTGTTTATTAATATAGTAATAATAATAATAATAAATATAGCTGGAGGCAGCAATATGCAGGATACAGGGTAGTCAGCCCTTCGTTAAAGTTCTATGGACGAGCCTGCGTTGACTCTCTGTTCCGCTGTGTTTTGTGACCGCAGAAGTTCATTTATTCCGGCCTGGTTACAGTGTAATTCGATGATCTGGTGGTGTTTGCGGCTGTGGGTGGGTTTCCTACGCTGCAACTAACGGCAGGTATCATAATGAAGTACGGATGCACGATTATGGCTAAAATGATAATCGCGATTATTTTAGTCAATATTGTGATCACGATTATTTACTGTATCACATTTATCCATTTTGGAGAACAGAATTTGATTATGGCACTTTGTAAATCTGCAAAAAACTTCCTGTACAATAATAATGTATTTTATAAACCTATAAATAAATAAACCAAAACTAAAAACACAAAAAGAAGGAAAATATTTCAAAACACATACACAACAAATACATGTTCCTTGAATTATGTAATTGCTAATTGTTATTGTTACCAGAAATTGTAATTCAGGAAGTTTGTATACATTGATATCTCTGGAATGTCCATGAATTCTGACAGTGATGTTATTGGGGTTTGTTTTGGAGAACTTACTCTGGCAAGTGCCAGTTGTCCTCAGAAACGTATATATTTATGATGTTTAATACACTGCACTTGGTAATACTTTAACTGTTTGTTACTTTAACCACTGTTTGTTAATTAACTGTTTGTTAATTAACCATTATGTTTTTCAAACATAATGGTTAATTAGTGATTAAATAATACCTGCCACTTTGTATGCTTAAGAGTTTGTATCTTACATTTCCTTTAGTTAAAGTACAATCACGACTATATCTTCAGGATGCACAGATTATTTACTTTGCCACACATGGATAATTGCGATCAGACGAAGAACAAGGTACACTCAGGTGAAAATCCATTACGTGAGCAGGCCGATTGGCGCCAACAACAATCCCAGAGAGCCTGGCGTCCTGGCTATCTTCTCGTTATATTTTATGAGTGCAGAAGTTCACTTGAAATAGCCTGGTAGACTGCAGTGCTATAACATGATCTCTGTTCATCAACCTGCGCATGCGTGCAAGGATTTATACGTCTGTGCATGGTGGCGCCATCTTGGTGAGGTAGTGATTGTTGATCACTACTCCATCCACAATACTGAACTGATCTGGATGAAACTTGAATGTTGGAGCTGCCCCAAATACACGTTATTCAGACTGTCTGTGGGTTCGTCGGATCCTTGACATCCATGAAAGTCACATATGCACGTGCCGCCATCTTGATGTGGACCTAGTGGTTGGCGAGACTGGAGTCCAATGCTATGATTTGACATTGTGATTAGCGCATGCGTAAGCGTGTGTGTTTATATAATGATACAAAATAAATTTTTTATTCAATTATTCCACAATAATGGACCGATCTGGATCAAACTTGGACGACGACGTGTTGGGACTGCCCTGAATACCCATTTTATTAATCTTGTCCATGAGCGTGGTGGATCCATGAGATCCACAGACCATAGACAATAGTTTTTCAGTAACAAAAGCAATAGGGCTCTTACCCCTTTGGGGCTGGACCCCTAATAATAATAATAAATATAAATATAGTATCTAACATGACTAAATAAATTTAGTCATGTTAGATACCTTTTACAGGTTTCCGAGGTTCCCGAATTTGCGCTCTGTGATTATATGTGGGGATGTTTGGAGCGGACCGAAGTAGTGACCTTGTCAGACTGTCACTGAAAATCGAGGATTCTTTCTTTAATTGCTCTCCTTTTGTGGAGATGGGGGGCCACACTGAGCTTGGGTTGGGAGGAGGGAAAGTTAGAGTTTAAATTGGTGTTTGAGGAAGACCCGCCGTGTCAACTCCGGGAGGGCCTTGTCCCCACTGCGCGCTGCTGGCCGGAGAGGGCCGCAGCCGGGGAGGAAGCACCGGCGCTCCTGTTGTGCGATTGGCTGTTCGTGTCACATGGTTGTTTCCCTGCTCTGTCTGGCAAGCCTGGCATATTGTTACAATGTTCTTCCACTCGTTGCATGTGACTGTCTCTTATTTCAAATAAGAGTAACAGTGCTACTGTAGTAACCAAGATGGTATGAAATAACTACGTGGGGGCACGACAGGATCAAGGCCTTATTATGATGTTGGTTCCCATCATTTATAACTGTTCATAGCACAACCTAAATGAAGTTTTACTATTGAGAAACTACTCACTGTGCTTAAATGCAACCCAATGGGCCCTAGTTTAAGCTATAAAAAATGTTAAACCTCAAAAAATAGTCAGACCAGTGTATCTCTGAATGTTACAAAGGTGATGAATGATGGGACCCAACATTTGAAATATGCCTGAGATAAAAATAAAGAAATAAATTAAAATTGCCAACCTTCCAGTTAAATAGTTAAATGTACTTGACTGAACAAGCAATGATGTCAAAACAGGAAGTAATTAAGTAAAAATGATGGGTCACTCACGGTCCTGCTGCTCAGTGGTCCAAGCCGACCAGGCGGCCACTCGACTCTTCACGTCCACCTGGTGGGAGCTGGCAGGGGCCTCGGGAGCAGGGGCGGCGGGAGGCGGGGGGATGATCCCATCACTCTTCAGAATCATTCTAGACACAAAAAAATCTATCAATCTATCTAAGATGTTTTCATCCTAAAAACAAGTTGTATCTTTAAGCCATTTGCCCTGTTACCCGACAGACACATTAGCTTGACACTTTTTTTTTTTTCCCTTTTTCTAAATTTGCTAATTTGCTTTGATTTACCTATTTATTTTCTAGTGTGGCTTAATGTCATCAGATTCGCCGTGTCAGTTCCCCATCCCTAATGCCTAATCTGAACTTTTGATTAAAAAAAAAAAAAGAAAGAAAGGAAAATAACTAACTTGAGGGCCTCTGGTCTCTTTTTCACCTTGCCTCCTTTGGCGTCCAGCAGGGCACTTTCAATGTCATCATGGATCAAGTTTGCCTAAAGGAAAAGCAACAAGAAGAAATATTAAATCAAAGAATGTTTACTGTCCTCGGAGAGCAAGAGAGACTCAAGCTGGCTTTACATGAAATCCAACAAACAATAGGAAAAAACCCAAAGTGTATTTGCTCTTGTGGCTAGTTAGATTCCACACGCGAAACGCTATGACATGCATAATTTCCGCGTCTGATGGAGACTTCAGGCACCGTTTAAATTGTGAAAGGTTTCTGTCCAACACAGTACAACCAGAGATAGGCAGGTCCCAATGGGACATGTATATCAAATAGTGATGTTAATGTTGGATGTCACCCTTTTCAATATCAATAAATCTCTTTTTATATAGTTAATTGCGTGTATTTAAAAAATAATTGGAAACACTATACAGTATATAGGAAGTTTGAAACTCTAATGGCAGAAGCCGAAAGAAAAAGAAGAAGATTCATGAAAAATGGAAAATGTCCAGTTCAGCTGACTATTTTGTGATGTCGAAACCTAGACACTGTTCATCCGGCAGCCGCTAGGAGGATCGGACTGGATTCACTGGTTTTTGGATTCAGTATGAAAACAGCTTTAAACCCTGTATACAATTCTTCCTTCAAATGTTGCACATCAAAAATATAAGCACAGTATAGTGGTACCTTGACTTAAAACAGTCGTATGTCGAAGCAATTTTTCCCATATACACCACGCTCATTTTTTTCTATGATTTCCTTCTTAGTTTCAATGGGAATCATTGCCTTTTTCTTTTTCCCCCATCATTCATCTTAGGACTCATCATGAAGGGTGAAATACATATGGAATATGTACTGTAAACATGCTGTAAACACATTTTTCCAAGAATCCGTCTCTCTGTTTTCAACTGGCCACCAGGGGTTGTGGCCTAGTTGGTCCATGCAGATGCAAGCAAGGGTCCATCCAGTCACCTTGATATCATCACACTGGAAGAGGTGGAGGTCGGGCTTGCCCTGGCCTGACTCCTTGCACACCAGGGCAAGGATGGAGTTGAAGCTGCAGGCGTTAATTATAGCCTGGCAATGCTGGATGGTCCCGATGGGGAAATTCTCCAGCTCGTTCTGGGGGAAAAAACAACAAGCCAAGGCATGTCGAAAAAAGGACGTTAGAACCAGTAATTTCAAGAATAGAACTTCCAAGTCTTTGCCACTTTCCAATAGACCTCACAAGTTGACGTGAAATGTGCTCGCCCAAATATGAACAAAGAATTCTCGACAGGGAATACAATGTTTTGACATAGTCTACCCATGTTGGACTGTTTAATTGCACTTTGGCACATCCATTGGTGTAGTAAATGTAAAATTAATTACGAGAAAATATTTCATTATGAGACCATGCTGAGAAATGCTATTTTACATTGCAAATATAGAATACAGTATTTGAATTATAATTGTTATTATTATTTGTGTATGATGCACATTGGTGTTTACATTTCATTACATTGGTGCAGATTGTATATCCTGTAATTTTTCAGCCTGCATCATCTCAAAAAAAATCTAATTTCTCACCTTGGTCTCCTGGTCTATGAGGCTGACGGCCTTCTCCTCCACCTGGAGCAGCATGTCCTGGGTCCACACCTTCCCCTTGGCGTCCAGCAGACGCAGCTTCCTGATACCGTCCTCTACTGTGATCATGCCGTCCTTGCGGTCCAGCACAAACGTGGTGAGGTGCTGGGTATGGGGATATGATATGAGGGTTATGAAGGTATAATTATGAAAGCTGGTTTGCTCACTCCCTGTGTAATATCCCCGTTTAGTGGACGAAAGAAAAAAATAGAACCGCATTTATCCAAATCTGACCCCAACTTACTGATCAACCAAACCAGTCCACACCGCCACCCTTCCTGACAGATATGTTAGTTGGTTAGGTAAATAAATAATAATAAAAATAAAACAATTAAAAAATAAATTAAAGAAAAACAAATCAAAATATAAAAATATACAGATAAATAAAATAATAAATAAATACAATAAAGTATTTTTAAACATTAAAATAAATCAACACAAACAGCTACTTGTCAATTTCTAGAAAACATTGTAGACATAAATGAAATGCAACATAAAAAAAAACATGGTAAGAAGAATACAAAACAATTTTATTTTAATTGATTTATTAATTCATTCATTCTCTTGAAGCTGGCTTTTTGTTCCTTGGCCGTGGCCCCCTTACCTCTACATGGTACTGGGATGTGTCAGTTAAGCTGTTGATGCTGGTTTTGGTGTAGTGTTTCCTTTGCTCTAGAAAACAATAACAGGTGGGAAACAGACATGTTGTCCAATGCCAGTTAGTTTGGTTGTGGTATATTCATTATTTAGCCCAGGGAAGGACATTAAAGGTCAATCAATTCAGCACTCAGGAGGAAACAAAGCCAAGCTGGAAAGGCAAACCATGTGGGCAACCGTCTTAACAGTGGTATTCAATCAACTCAGAAGCTTCTGATAAGGCCATCTTCAAATAGTTTTTATTGCCATTTACAGTTTCAATACAGAGACAGATTTTATTTTTATTTTTATTTTTTTATAGACAAATCTGAGATCAATGCGCTTTATAGAATAGTGTTGATAGAATACCCCCTCCCCTAATGAAGGTGTTGCTGGGAATATCAGCTCGTGGTGTTGGGTGTAGGGGTGTAGGCAAAAGGGACAACACGTTCAGCAGCTGACTTGCCAAGGGGTGGGGTGGGGATGGACCACTCAGTGGCGGGACCACTTACTCAATTTTTTTGGAAAGAGGCCACGATCCAGTTTGTAACCTATGCAATGATGCAAAAAGCTGCATTACTTGCTTTTGTTTTAACCACGCAAAACCCTCAATGATCATGTGGCCAATGGCATTTTGGTGGAAGGAAGTCATAGCTCATTTGGCGGGCCAACGCGCATGCAAAACAACCCAAAAAACACACATGCTGCTTACTGGGTTGGTTTCCACCTTTCTTTCTATGCTTGGCAGACGGGCGGAGGAAATAGATTCCGTCTGTCCCTGTGAAAATGGAAGTGTTGAAGAGGTGGGAGGAGTGGTGGGTTAACGGCCGCTCCTCTATCTTCATCCAGTGGCAAACAAAGAATACTGCGGAGACTAATTTGGCATTTAAACAAGCTAAATAATGATCCACCAATGTCATCCGAGTAGCACCTGGTCTCATTACCATTTGCCCGAGTAGCACCTGGTCTCATTACCATTTGCACCAATGATAAAACTTCACACCCTTATATTCAATTACACCATTTGAAGTCCTTGTTTATCACTAAGCAGGAGAAAACCAGGCAAAAGTACAGATTCTAAAGATATTGATACCATGTCTAATAGTGGAACTGTCCCAGAGATATTCATAGGAATTTGTATTACAAATTAAATTGGAAAACAGTCTGAGGAAAACACCTTTAATGAGTTTTATCATCCATCATGTCACTGGCCGATATGAAAGCAATCATAAAAAATAAAAAAAGTTGTCAAGAGTGCATTTTCACGTGTGACAGTGCATGATACTCTTACCCCACCAGAAAAATGCTTAAATTATGTATGTATGTATGTATCTTATGTATTATACATGTATATTTTCAACACTTTTCACACTGCTTTGGTCAAATGTGACTTTAATTGACTAACATTTTTTTTTAACCTGTGCTTTCAGCATACTTGGCATGCAACACAGAATTTGCATGCCATTGCATCGAGGACATTTATAAGATATAGTATTTTGTTTTAAGTGGTTTATTTATAGGTAATGCCCTAATTTTCTTAGTAGCTTTTTCAAGAGAAAAGCAGACGTTTGATGCTCTCCACTCTGAAAGAGGAAATTTGAAGACTTTCAGTTTACCAAATTTTGGGAAATGTTCTTTTTTTCCCCCATTTTCTTGAAATAAATTGTACATAAAATAATCAATAGTTTACCAAAAGATAAAAGATAAAAAAATATATATATCACATTCAGATCTCTACACACAAGTGACAAGCTTTTCAAAACTATTGTCCAAATCGGATCTTGGGGTCAGCAAAATAACGTGGGGAAATGTGTTCGTTTCTGACACACTGATCTAGGAACAGTTTTTGCATAGATTCGCACGTTTCTTTGGAGCAAACATTTCTAATCTAACAGTGCACTTAAAATACTCACCATATAAGGCTTTGGCACTGGATTTCACTCTGTTGGCTTTATTCTCTGGGGTTTCTGGCGATAGTGAACCGTGGTCGCTGTCAAAGGAAAAAAATATATAATATAATATGATATGGAGGCACAAATTAGTTTATATATATTAATGTGGTAGGATTGGCCTGATCTAATGATATTGCCTTCCATCAAGTGTTCAGACTTGATGAATGTCAATACAATGACAATTCCTGAGGGACTCGAGGGAATTCTTAAATGACATCACAGATGAAAGTCAAATCCCTCTCTCTGTAAATAACATTTTCTCCAAAAGGAATAGATATCTGCTGTTCCTCCAGAAGAGAGGGACAAGAGTGTCTATTCTACTTCCCTTCAGGGGTGCCAGAATAAGGGGGGCATGGGGATTTTTTGTCCCCCCCGCTTTCAGGTATTATGGAAAATGTTTATTGGCGAGACGTCTACGCCACTCCGATCACTCCGTCAGAGGACGCACACACTACTTTAGATCCAGTGCTATTCATAAAACATTCCAGATTCCCACCCCTAACAACGCTACTGGCTAATTTGGTTACGTTTATATAAACAGTGAAATACCTGATATGTATTTGACACCGCTTTCAGCCAATAATTTGTTAGACCACATCCTGTAAGGGAATGTAAACTAGCCTTTTTTGAATAATAATTTATTATAATATACTATTTGATTAAGTATAAAGCCGGTAAACGCTCATTTGACAGACACGGTATTTCAAAACCGGACTGTCTGACTTGTATTCCGTTTCAACTTGTGTCCGGCCCCCCTGTCATAGTCTTGGCCCCCCACCAGGTGGTACAACCCGGCGCCTATGCTTCACTAACTGTCTGTTCTGTGTATTTTTTTTTTTTTAACATGTTTTGATTACCGTAGTAGGGTAATCAATCTCAGGTCACTTTCACTCTTGATGGAAAAAATGAAGCAGCTCAACTTCCTGTTTCTAGTCTCTTACATTGGCATGCTAACCATTTTCTTCTTGTTTTTTTAATTAGGATTTAACATGTTTTTCCAAGGCTTAAACATTTGCCTGTTGGACTGCATTTAAGCACAGAGTGAAACGTGTTAAGTTTGTTAATAGTAAAGCGCTCAGCGAGGCACTTACTTGAGATGAGAGGGGTAGGACCCGAAAATGCCAGAGGCAAGGGTGGGGTTAGTGTACCCATTCATCCTGGGCTTCACACAAGACTGTCACCTGGACAGAACACAAGACGGGAACACAGGACGGGTATACAGAGATTAAGTACAGTACCTCCTGAGCAACCTGGAGGTAGATAGCGTGGCCGTAAGTGTCAATGTCTGTCAGAGGATTCAGGATAATCACCGTGTAAAAAGAGAAGGAGGGGAAAAAAAAAAAAGGCCCTTTTAGCAATTCAACATTTTTCAGAAAATTCAGCAAAAAATCAAAATATGATTGGTCCATTGATCCAGATGTGAGGTTATAAGGGGGACAAAACTCTGAATTGTTAGTTAGTATGCTGGTTTTTGAGGGAAAACGTTATGTCAGACGATAGCTTTCACTATTTTTTAAGCCAGGCTTTATAATTGACTTTTTAGTTATAACCAACATCATTGACAAGTCTTAAATAGTCAAATCTCCTTTTTACAACTTTGGACCGGTTTTAAAGTAGCAATCCAAATGAGCACTGTTCCACTACAAGAGGCTGAATTCCATTACAAAATTGCAGGGGTTTTTGTTTTTTTTATCCAATATCTGAGTTTACTCCACCAGAGTTACTTTTCAAGAAAGTATGCCTTCTTCTCATTGATTAGCACGAGCAAATGTGCTCACATGGGTTTTCCTCCACCTAACGTCAGTAAGGACCCCACCAAAAACATGCACACATCACCATCGTCTGACCAGCGATGGACAATTGGTACCAGGTCGCCAAGCGCGTCGACAAATGCTGCCCACTGCTCCTGGCTGGCCCCCCCAGAGGAAGGACAAGCCAAGATGGGTCAAATGCAGAGGCCACATTTCACTGGCCACCACCCAAAAAAGTGTGTGTGTGTGTATATATATATGCATGTGTTGTAGTGTGGTGTGTCGTGTGACCAATAAAGATTCTTCTCAACTTCTCCACTTCCTAACAATGGTGATTCTGTGTCAAGCATGATAAAGCCCCTCAGAAAATGACCCAATAAAAACAGTTTGAATGTTATCCCCAATGCGGTCATGGATAACAAACGAAGAGATACCAAAAACAAAAAATATTTGCACTAAATTTGTTAGTCCAATGGACCACCTACGGCACAGATCCAGATTGTGACATAAACGACAAGACCACACACACACACGCACAAAATGGTTGATAATTCTCAAGGAGGCATTATCTGAGGGTGATTTGTCATTCTCTCTATCGCTCAAGGCGTGAAAGGTTCGACAGCCCTTCTGTGACCTAGACGAGAAGCTTGTTGTTCTTCTGTATTACTGTATGTACTTCTGGTGTTTGAGAACCATATCTGCTATTTTGGAGCCCTCGCAGGATCTGGCTGTGCTCATCGATCACAAAAGGAACGTAGGAAATGTTCTTTCTTAGCTGAATTCAATGTCCCTTTAAAACATTTGTCCACCATGATGGCTTTATAAACATTACTGAATTAATATATGTTCATGTCTATTCAAAAATATGTAATATATTAGAAAATTGTAAACATAGTACACACACACACACACACACACACACACACACACACACACACACACACACACACACACACACACACACACACACACACACACACACACACACACACACACACACACACACACACACACACACACACACACACACACACAGAGAGAGAGAGAGAGAGACACAGAGTGGAGAGCCGCAGCGTCTAAAACTCAGAGGAGAAACAGAAAGATGATGTACTGTTGGGACACACACATCCAGTTTGGCGTTTTTTTTTGGGATATTTAAGTTCCGACCCAAAGCAGACTGTAAATATTCATTGTCTAAAATATGTCAACTGGACGTCCCAACGAAGACGGACAACACCACAAACTTTTTTATTTAGACCTACTAGTCATATATTTTATTTTTGATTTGACCAAATTTTAATTTTAGTGAAATGTTAAAGCGGCTGCACTTCTTACTTATTGTTCACAAAACGGAAATTTGGTTTCAAGTAGGATTATTCGTAATATTTATTTATTTATTTTTAAAATGCCGTTAACTGACGGGATTTATTTAATTTTGAATATTCAATAAAAAATATTATACATCTACATGCCTTGATGATGTCATTCTCTATAAAGCCTGCATATCAATTGTTATGTTTATATCATTTAAAACTGCGTTGATTTCATTGTGGTCCCAACGACCAATGTGAATTCAAATCCGGCCATGTTTGAGGGAGTGGGCCCGTTTCATATTGCACAATAACCTACAATATTTCTACGATTATGTTTCTCTTTCTCCGTTTAGATTTCATTTATTTCCATTACTTTTATTATAACGCATTTTATGTCTTCTCCTATGTCAAGCCCTTGAAGTGCCCTTGTGTATGTGCTCTACAAACATGTCTTAACTTGCCCTAGATCTTTGAAAACAAACAAAGAGCCAGCAACAACACAGCAAAGTATTGGGCCAAGCAAGTTTTATTATTGAGCGTTTTCTCGCTCATTAACAGGTTATTAAAGCCTTCCTCTGGGCTGTCCGGGGAAATGCCACATCCAAACGCAGAGTGATGAGCTTGAAATTAAAAGGCTGCCTCACAAAAGAAATGCAGACATAATTTACAAGAAGCTGGAATGTGTATGTCTTACTGCACGCAAGCTAGGGTTGGTGTATGTACAGTGAGGCAATGTGATTACTTTTCCCATGGGCTGCAATATTTTTTTCAGTTCCGTGTTTTATGTAAGCCAAGATAATTCAGAGCCCCCCACCCCGGACTTTGTAGCCATAACGACAGCCAGACAGAACCATTTTAATCACACAAGACTGAAATGGTGTACGCCTTGTGGGTATGAATGTATGAACCTTGGGGGCCACTATAGGGCCCAATAACGATGGTCCAGGATCATCACAAAAAAGGCCCTTTTAGCAATTCAACATGTTTCAGCAAAATAGTCAAAAGATGATTGGCTGCAATCCAGGTGTGAGGTTATACAGAGGCCAAGGATCTGTTCATTTTGTATGCAGAATTTTAAGGGAAAATGCCTGATTTTATTTTAGGCAGAATTCCATTCCAAAATTGCAGGTTTTATAGAAAAGGAAAAAAAAAAAAATAAAATAAAAAAATAAAATAGTTTAACCCAATATCCAAGTTAACTCCACCAGTGTTACTTTTCTAGGAAGTAAGCCTTCTTCTGATCGATTGATTTGTTCTTTTTTCCCCCCTTGGTCACTTGACCAAAGGGATATTCTTCACTCAGTGCTATTCTTTCTTTGCGAATGGACATTCATGTCCACATTTTACTGACCACAACCATCTCCGCTGGTTTATGTAATTCACTATGGCTGCCATTCACTACTTGTGTGGGCCTAATCGATGCATGATTGCCTGCAGACATGGCCAAAACATGGCCATCAATGGAAACGGCTTACAATAGAGCATCTACACTGTTTCTTACAGCCAGCTTAGTCCAAAAACGTTATTCGCGGCTATACTATGAACAATTGATGGGAACCAAAATATTGGGTGGAAAAATGGTAAACCAATCCTTTAAAAAGATGCTTCGCTGATCAGATCAATAGGGAATGAAAGTAGTAACTAATTTCTTAATCTATTGTAGTTCACACTCAAAAAAATAAAAAAAAAACAAAAAAAACATGGTGAGTTAGAAGGGTGTTGGATGTGGAACCACACACACACACACACACACACACACACACACACACACACACACACACACACACACACACACACACACACACACACACACACACACACACACACACACACACACACACACACACACACACACACACACACAGAGTGCTTTCACCGACTACCTTCACTACTATTTATCCCTAGTGGGCATTAAACCTGGCACAGGCTGGCCAAATCTCTTATCTGGGGGGGGGGGGGCTCAGACACTGTGAGAAACGTGCTGGCACTATAGAATCTCTCATTTAGCAGCTTATGAAAGGAATCCTTGTGCCAACGAGAGATAGGAGCCTTCATTGCAAGAGAATGAGTTTTTCATTACGAGTCTCGGATAGCCCCGGCCGTTTCATCGTGTCGCCGTCCGGACAAAAAGGTGAATCGTCGCCTAAACCGCCCGGCACAAAGGATCAATTTGTTGGACTAGTGTTACCAGGCAACGGGGCCCGGGCCAAAGCTGAAATTGGCAACCAACCCTCCATCAGTGCTGAATGAATGCAGAGACGACGCATTCGTTTTTGACTTGAAAGTTAACAAAAATGATAAGGACAGTGCATACACAAACATAAATGGAAAAGAAGAATTTTTGCAAAGGAATTCATCAATATGTTGCTCAGATAATATGCTCAGATAACTTAAACAATTTTCACCTTATTTTACTAGAATATTTGGATAAAATCACAGTATTCGTCATAAGGCCAGCCCTGCAGGAGAGCTACAGCTACTTCCTCATATCATTCAAATACTAGCTACTTAATATTTAGACAGGACTTACCTACCAACGTGACATTGCCTACAAACAATGTTCATATAACCTCACACAACCCCATGTATCTCAATAACCATGTCTCATAACTTGCTAAATGGTTTGTTTATTAAGAAATACTGTGACTCATCAAGAACCAAATAAAAAGATAAAAATATATATATAGTTTTAAAAAGGGTCAAACCTTTCATCATGAGCGTCAATTCTAATGATTCATGCGCCCATCACAGACAGTGAGAAAATGCCTATCAGCTACACGAAAAATTAAAAAAATGAATGTTTTTGTGATCCTAAATATAAGTCAATACATAGCCATACAGTAAGTGTTCCAGACCGCAGATCTCATTTATCCATCTATATCAGTTGGTTTCCAAACAATGGCGGTTGTAAAGTGCAAACCAAGAGGCCTATTATCAAACGTGTATGGGGAACTGAAAGGATGCTCCTGCATGAAGGGTAATGTTAAAAGTTAAATCTTAATTGTTATCAAATGTTCAGATGTTAGTCTTAGCAAAAATTGAACGTATCGTGTCGTATGTGTATCTGAGTAAATGATGAAGGATAGTGATCCGTTTGTACTGGCGGAGAATAAATAAACCACATTCACTGCTTTAGGAACGATTTTCAAGTTATTTTTAAAATGGAACCATTTCCTTCTGCCATATACATCTACAGTAATACAACCAGGATTTTAATATACTTCATACATACTACATATAGTCATACATACTACATTCATCATATACTCGCAAGTGGACTCATTCAGTTCACTAAATAGAATGGCCTTTCAGACGGCATGGGTGCTTATCATATGTTTGAAATGTACGCAATGACAGGACACACACACCAGGTGGTAGACTGACATCCATATTAATGATAGATGAACAACCAGCCAAGGGTCTCTATGTGGGACACAGACACCAACACACACGCTTTGGCCTTCCTATGCCTTTCCGCCACTTCTAGACAAAGCGTACTGGAGCAATTCATGCTCACTGGCTGTGGAAAGGACAGAGATACGCACAGAATGCAACCCTAATCCTGGGAGTATTTTTTTCCCCTCACTTGAAAAAATTACATGTTTTTGCCCTCTTCACACAAATCACTTACACCTAAATCGCATTTTAGCGTTTTCTTGTACATGGAGCACATTCTGTATATATTGCATTTGGGTGATTCTACGATTTGGGTGACATTTGTGTTCCACTGATTTTACAAATATGCATGTAAAGTAAAGGTAACAGTTTTTACACTTGAGTAAAGTGTCCTATACAACAACCTACAGTCAAATTTCAGATAAACATTCTAAAAAACATGAATAAAAACTATCAATACATAGAAAACAGCATTTTTGCCTGTCCCAGCCCAATATAACAAAACTTTACCTTGAAATATAAAATCATTAAAATCCTTCAGTGATGTTATTATTTTTGCATTACTGTGTGAATCACTCTCAAAGAACAACCCTGTAACTAAATGTATATACCGAAAGGTATTTATTTATTTTGTTAAAATACATTTTAGGAAAATCATTTGAGCGTCGTTCATTCAATTAGCATGAATGCTAGTTTGCCATATTTTGTATATTTGCACAGTCTATGCAAAAAACGTAATACTGTTACTTCAACCCTGTTACCCATTTCAGCCATCTTCAGCAAAGAAACCTTGTAAAACAATGGGATAGTATGACCTGAGATGGGTAAACACATATTTTGAATGGTTAAATGCATGTTTTCTTACATTCAATGTTGAAAAAATCTTTTAAATAAAGTTTTGTTTTTTAGAGTTACAAATGGTAAAGGGCACCCTAATTGGGTCTTTCTTCTTCTTAATTCTCCAAAATGAATACTTTTTTTAAATATGAAAGTACACAGCACCTAATATATGTCCCACTTAGTTGTTTTTAATTTATTTTAGTGTTGTTTCTGTGCTTTCTTATTAAAATATTCATTACCGTAACACGTCTGGACAATTAAAGATGGCCGGGTTCGATTTCGGCACGAGGCCATTGGCTGCATGTCATCCCCTCTGTCTCTGTCCTCTGCCTTCCCTTTCTCCCTGCACCATCACTATCACATAAAGTATGAAAATGCCAAAAATATATACAGTATCATCAACTAAGTTGGCCATAATATTTTAATCCAACTGTGGAATCACCCATTTATTGTTTTGTTTTTCAACGGTTTAGCATTTTCTACGCTACTTGTCAGTTTGCACCACAATGCACCAACTATAAAAAAGAGGAAGCCTTGTTATCCTAAAGGACATTTGTTATGGTCTTTTGATTAAAATACATTCCAAAATGATTTTGGGAGTGAAGTGAAAAAAAAAGTCATGAAAATGAATGACCTCATTACACTATAAGGCGAGGGGCATTGGAGGTTTTTCCAAGCTTTTACATCCTTATGGTAGCAACTTTGTCGAGAAAGGAAAAATGAAACCTTAATTTATGCTTTTCATACCACAACTGGACCATTAATGGATTGTCTCAGTAGCTGGTAATACGATACATCCATCAACTTCAAAATAACTCAACGCCCCCTCCGACCACACCTACAGAGTCACCACACAAAGATGTTGGAACAAAGGCAAAAAAAGCGAAACCATACAGGTGTGCAGTGATTTAGCCTCCAGAACATATTGGGGCAAGTCACAAGCAGAAAACGCAATGAAAATCATTTCAAAGTACCATGCACACAAATTGAAGTACCGTGTACACACAACAGCCACTCTGACACTTCAAAAGTTATACAAAATTATCAAGACAAAAAACCCTCCCAAATACATCTATGATGGCAAATGTCAATGGAAAATGAACCATGCAAACAAAATATTTTCTTGTCCCTCCTGAGGGAAAAAAGAGAGCAATTGTAGATCAGGGAACAAATTTGAGACTCTCAGAAGGAAATGTGGTTTGGAAAGGAGGTAATGTTAAAAAAAATTTAATAAAAAACTGTCCTTTCGGTTTGGCTATTGACATTTAATACTTTCTTTAACGGCATAGATCAAAGCCTTCTGTGACATTTGATTCCACATTTCCATACCCAAGTAGTTAATATCTTCAGTGAGCAAAAAAACTAAATTAAATAAGTAAATGAAATAAACTAAACTTAAAGGACATCTATTATGCCCCTTTTCAACAAGTTAATATGGGTCTCTGAGGTCACCAAAACATGTTTTTGAAGTTTTTTGCTGAAAATACCACTCTAATTCAGAAGACATGTCCTGAATGCAAAAGCATTCTAGCCATTTTAACATGCCTCTAAACCCATCCTGTTCCAGGACAGTCAGTTTCAATGGGTGGCGCCTCCCTTCTGAAGCCCCTAGTTCTGAGCCATTGGGGTTTGAGCACAAGTTCTGGGTTCTGTGACCCAATGGCATTTGAGTATGGCTTCCGTTTTTTTTTGTTGTTTGTTTTTTAATAGAAATAAACACAGCAGAATTATTTGTTAAATACTTACATGTCCCGCATCTGCAGGTTTTCACTGACCGTTCGCATTAATTCCTCTTTCTTTTAAAATATGTTTGCTGGTCTGTAAGCCAACAGAGCCGTGGGTGGAGTTACTCAGATAGGGTCGGTTCTAATTATACTGAGGCACCATGTGACGTAGGAGAGGATCGCAAATCTGAACAGCTTGTTGAATCACATGTTTACTGACCGAGGCAGCCTTCAAAATTTAGCATTTAGGTTAAAATCTACTTTGAAATAGAAATCCAGTTTTACCCAGTGACATATTGCAATTACAAATGCACCTTCTGGAGTGGTGTTAAATACACCCCGAACTTCTTGAGTATTACTATTGATAAGTAGTATTATCGGTAATGGTATTGGTGCAGATTACCAAAAACAAAATATGTGTAGAAGACTGACAATTGTTGGAGAGTATAGTAATATTTAAAAGGAATTTTACATCTAAAGAAAATCTCAACCGAATCATTGACCTGGTACACTGGTACACATGTTTTTAAACTTTATTGCTGGAAATACCACTCAGATTATGCATTCCAACTATTCTAACATGCCTTTATACCATCCTGTTCAAAAATCGCCCAGAGTTCTGTGAGCCAATGGAGTTCGAGCACAAGTTCCAGGTTCAGCTTCCAGGTTTTGTTGATTTTACACCGTAACTTTCACTGACTTCACCTTATCGGTGCACTAAAATCTGTTTGTGAACAAATTTTGGGGAAGTATTAAGCAATCCAGTTGCTGAATCTTCACTCACATTAGATCTACAAGGCCTCATTTAAAAGTTCTTTCCGACTTTCCTTGCTGTTCTCCAAGCTTGTGAGAGACACAGACACCGCACTGCAACACACTGGGACTCTCGGACACAGGGATTTTGTGCTTCAATGTAAATGTCAGAAAATAAAATAAAAATAAATATATAAAAAATATATTTTAAAAACTAAAAAAAAAAAAAAACAACACAATTTTTATTGGTTTTGTTTGGAGAAGCGCACAGTGGATTGCGTGCCACAGCCTACAGTGTAGTACTGCAAACTTTTTTTTGTTCCTCCCCTTGTCTGCAGTTTCTTCACGGACAGTTGGTATTAATTCTTCTTTCCTTTAAAATATTTGTTTGTTGAGAACCTCAGATAGGAGGCGGTTCCAATTCTAATGTGTCTCAATGCTTTGTAGTAGTGACACAGATTGGAATGGCTCATTCCAGGACATGTTTTCTGAATTAGAACGTTCACGAAAAAGAGAAGAAATTGTTATTTTGGCTATTTACCATTTAGGAAGCGCTTTGGAAGTTATTTAGGGTAGCAAAGTCAAACTTTGAAATAGCTTAAAAAATGGCTGTGGCATTTCACCCCCCGCTCTCTCTGGGGGCTTGTATTTTGAGCCATCACTCAGTGCTTGTTCTTGCAACTATCCGGGGGAACAATTGGAGCAAAATCAGAATCAATCAGGGGTGTCCCAACACCCAAGCGAGAAACAATACTCTTCACTTAACCACCGAGTGCCGTTCCTAGGACCAGGCCGTAAGCAAATTGGTCGATAAGCGAGGACCCGTGTTATTTCAAGGTTAGGGGGCGTGGCAATTGTGAACGGTAGTGTACTGAATACTAACAGAATGCGGGATATGTGACCAAAGCTGCATTCACACGAGCACTGCAACCCTGAAATTATCCGGACATTACCCGGATCAGCTGTACGTGTAAACGCAAATGTCCAAATCAGTTGGACTGGACAAAAACCGGACTTTACCAAGCCAGCACCCTAGTACAAAGTTCACGAAATTTCCGATTGAGAGATGTGTGAACAGAGCAGGTAATCATCTGCAGGATTCACAGAGAGTGAGTGGGTGTGTCATGTGTAGATGACATCTCTATCATGCACCACCTATTTATCTTTGCTCAGATCTTAGTGCACGGGGCATATCTGCTTCATACTCCTTTCCGCTTTCCTTTATATTCCTTTCCATCTCTTTCATTTATATTGCGGATACCTCCAAATGGTGAAAGTATGGCGTATCAACGCAAATAAGTCACAATTACTGATAAATCAGTAGCCTCATCTGCCATCTTGGGTGTGCTAAAACTCTGCAGCATCATTGCGCCACGTCCTACCGCCTGCACGCTCAACCAGGCACCATCCCTCATCTAAATCAAACTCAGCATTCCCAGTAGGTGTAAACGCGTCTGACACAGACAATCTCCAGTTGTTTGCTAAATGTGTGAAAGGGCAAATCCAGACAATGTCCGAACCTGATTATTCTGACATTGTCTGGACTTCATGTGTGAAAGCAGCTCAAGAAAGAGGTGACTAGCTAATAATGTCATTTATTTAAACATTTATTTTTACTTACTTTAATGATTTACCAATCAGGAAGACATTTGTCCTTTACCTAACTTGGCAGAAAGAAAGAAAACATTTTATTCTCCACCTTCATTTTTGATGTTCCTTTCAGAGGTGCCAGTTCTGCTTGTCAACTGAATGTCAACTAGCAGCAGGGAATTTCAGACTTCATGGTGACAATTTCTCAGACCCCTAATATAGACTGACATAAGGTCGTTAGTGTATGCGATAGAAGGACATTTTCATGTCCATTTTAGACCTAAGAGCCACACACCACGCATTCTCAAAGTTTGTGATGAAGCAAAGCAATGTGTGGAAATTGAAAGGCAATTATAATTACAGGCACTCATTTAACGACTAAGTTCCATTCCTACAACTAGGTCGTTAAGTGAATTGTTCTCTAAAGCGAGGGCCCGTGTTATTTCATGGTAAGAAGGCGTGGCGGTTGCAAACCCTAGTGTAATGAATACTGACAGAATGACAGAACACACACACACACACACACACACACACACACACACACACACACACACACACACACACACACACACACACACACACACACACACACACACACACACACACACATATACACACACACACACACACACACACACACACACACACACACACACACACACCTTGAGGGGAACCGGTACTGATGGTACGGGAGTGTTTACCCAGCAGTCTGTGATCCACCTGCAGGTGGAGTCAGGCACGCTCAGCTGGGAGAGTTTGTTCTGCAGAAGAGCTGGGATAATTGTGTTGAAGGCTGAGCTGAAATCCACAAACAGGATGCTGGCGTAGATTCCTGAGGAGTCCAGGTGCTGGAGGATGAAGTGGAGGGCCAAGTTTACTGCATCGTCTACAGACCTGTTGGCTCTATAGGCGAACCGGAGGGGGTCCAGGAGAGGGTCTGTGATGGATTTAAGGTGGGAAAGCACAAGGCATTCAAATGACTTCATCACCACAGAGGTCAGGGCGACGGGTCTGTAATCATTAAGTCCTACGGTCATTGAGTCCTTTGGGACTGGGATGATGGTGGAGGATTTAAAGCAGGCTGGTACATGGCATGTCTCCAGTGAGGTGTTGAAAATGTCTCAACACTGGAGACCGCTGATCAGCACAGTGCTTCAGGATGGATGGAGAGACAGTTTGGTTCGGCTGCTTCGCAGAGGTTCTGCCTCTTGAAAAACCTGTTGACGTCCCTCTTCAGGATCGAAAGAGTCGCCACTGTGATGGGGGGGGGGGCACTAAAGTGAGTAGTTGTGAAGAGGACAAGTCTCCTGCTGTGGTGGGGGAGGTGGAGCTGGTAGGCTGGGGCTTGTGGAAGGTGTCAGGACTGTGCCGTTGTCTTTCAAAGCAACAGTAGATGTTGCTCAGATGTTGTCATTGGCCAGGCATGAGTTGTTCATGGAGTGAGGTGTTTTTGGTTTGAGGTTTGTGATTTGTCAGAACTCTTTCCAGACAGAGGCAGAAGAGTTTGGCTGAAAACTGGTGTTGGAGTCTCTTTGAGTACAGTCGTTTAGCAACTCGCACCTCTTTGCTAAACCTGTACTTCGATTCAAGATTCAAGATTCAAGATTTTTATTTGTCACATACATATACATACTTTCATACATATATGCAGTGAAATGTAATTTAACTTAGCCACTTTAAACATGTCTCTGTCCCCACTCCTAAATACCTCTTTCTTCTCTTAGCTGTGAACCGGGGCTTGTCATTGTTGTAACTCACCCTGGTGCGTGATGGTCCACAGCTCTCTTTACAGAAGCTGATGTATGATGTCACAGCCTCAGTGTACTCATCCAGACTGTTGGTAGCAGTCCTGAAAATGTCCCAGTCTGTGCAGTCCAAGCACGCTTGAAGATCCTCCACTTGTTAGATGTCATCACCACAGGTTTACACAGCTTTCATTTCTGCCTGAATGCATGTATCAGGTGGACTATGACGTGGTCAGTGTCCCAGTGCAGCTCGGGGGACAGCATGATCTCACACACACACACACACACACACACACACACACACACACACACACACACACACACACACACACACACACACACACACACACACACACACACACACACACACACACACACACACACACACACACACACACACACACACACACACTTTGGCTGGGTCGATGCTTAATTTGTATTGGTTACTGTCAATTAGTGCAAAAGAGAAGGCATATAGGCATATAAAATAAATACAATATATAAATATGAATTAATAGAACAGATAAAATAAATAAAACATGTAGAAGAATACACTAAGACTGAATATTAATTTGAAGTGATTTTGGAACTAGCTACGCCTAGTTTGAGAACTTCAACTAAGAAATCAATGGACTGATTTTCTGAAATGAGGAATGTTAACCAGGCCAAGAGGACAGCAGTCATTATTCAAAAATAACTGACCAGTGATTACCACTTTTGGCCAGTCTTAGAGTATACCACAGAGCTATGTAATAATAAAAGTATAATAAATATATAAACTTGTAATCTAGCCACTGGGAGTGCACAAGCCAGTGTATCATCAGTGTCAGTCCCAAGCCGGATTAATAGAGAGGGTTGCGTCAGGAAGGGCATCCGGCGTAAAAACCATGCCAAATCAAATATGCCACAACAAATCTGATTTCCATACCGGATCGGTTGAGACCCGGGTTAACAACGACCGCCACTGGTGCCGTTAGCCAACAGGGTGCCAGTGGAAATTGTGCTACTGTCGGCCAAAGGAGAAGAAGAAGAAGAGGGGCAAGGCGTTGGCACTATGAAGAGTAAAGAGAGACATGATGACATGTCAAAACATGATGACATGATGGAGAGAAGGAAGGTAGATGTACTATGTGTACAAGAGACCAGGTGGAAGGGGAGTAAGGCCAGGAGTATCGGAGCCGGGTACAAACTGTTCTGCCATGGAGTGGATGACAGGAAAATTGGGGTAGGGATAGTCTTGAAGGAAGAATATGTCAAGAGTGTTTTGGAGGTGATGAGAGTGCTCAAACAGAGTGATGAGCATGAAGGTGGAAATTGATGGGATGATAATGAATGTTGTCAGTACGTATGCTCCCCAAGTTGGGTGTGAGATGGAAGAGCAAGAATAATTCTTTAGTGAGTTGGATGTAGTGGTGGAGAGCGTCCCCAAGGGAGAGAGTGGTCGTTGAGCAGATTTCAATGGGCATGTTGTCAAAGGGATCAGAGACACAGGTGACAAGAAGGTGATGGGTAAGTATGGTGTCAAGGAAAGGAATGTGGAAGGACAAATGGTGGTGGATTTCACCAAAAGGATGAAATTGGCTGTTGTGAATACGATTGAATACGGGTTCTGCTGGTGGCACCGTGCTCCGGCGGGTTATCTCCCAAATAGGAGCCTTTCTGTGTGGAGTTTGCATGTTCTCCCCATGCTCACATGGGGTTTCCTCCACCTCATGTCAGTAAGGACCCCCCTCAAAAACATGCACACATCATCGTCTGACCAGCGATGGACACTTATCACCTGGTCCCCGGGCGCGTCCACGTATACTGCCCCCTGCTCCTGGCTGTGGCCCCAGAGGAAGGACAAGCCAGGATGGGTTAAATGCAGAGGAACCATTTCACCGGCCACCATGTGCGTGTGTGTGTGTGTGTGTGTGTGCAAGCATGTGTTGTAGTGTGGTGTGTTGATTGTTTCTTCTTAACAGTGGAGGAAGGTGCATACAGGTGGACTACATCTTATGCAGGAGGTTCAATCAAAGATTAGTGACTGCAAAGTGGTTGTAGAGGAGTGTGTTGCTAGGCAGCATAGGATGGTGGTCTGTAGGACAACTCTGGAGGCCAAGAAGAGGAAGAGAGTGAAAGTAGAGCCAAAGACAAAATGGTGGAAGTTGAAAAAGGAGTGTTGCATGCATTTTGGCGAAGAGGTAAGACAGGCAATAGGTGGGAATGGACGGTTACCAGATGACTGGGAAACAACTGCAGAAGTGGTGAGGGAGACGGCCAAGAAGGTACTCGGTGTATCATGCGGGAAGAGGAAGGAAGACAAGGACTCTTGGTGGTGGAATGAGGAAGTACAGGAGAGCATAGAGCAGAAGAGGTTGGCGAAGAAGAAATGGGAGAGTCAGAGAGATAAAGAAAGTAGACAGGAGTACAAGTTGATGCGGTGCAAAGTGAAGAGAGAAGTGGCAAAGGCAAAGAAAAAGGCATATGACGAGTTGTATGAGAGGTTGGACAGTAAGGAAGAAGAAAAGGACTTGTACCGATTGGCAAGACAAAGGGACCAAGATGGGAAGGATGTACAGCAGGCTAGGGTGATGAAGGATAATGATGGGAATGTGCTGACTAGGGAGGAGAGTGTGTTGAGAAGGTGGAAGGAGTACTTTGAGGAGTTGATGAATGAAGAAAATGAGAGGGAGAGAAGAGTGGATGATGTGGGGATAGTGGATCAAGAAGTGCAGCAAATTAGCAATGATGAGGTGAGAACGGCATTAAAGAAGATGAAGAGTGGAAAGGCAGTTGGCCCAGATAACATACCCGGGGAAGCATGAAATGTTTAGGTGAGATGGCAGTGGCGTTTCTAACGAGAGTGTTTAACACCATCCTGGAAAGGGAGAGGATGTCGGAGGAGTAGAGAAGTGTACTGGTACCCATCTTCAACAATAAGGGGGACGTACAGAGCTGTAGTAACTACAGGGGAATGAAGTTGATCAGCCACAGCATGAAGCTATGGGAAAGGGTAGTGGAGGGCTAGACAAGAGGAGAGGTGGGGATCAGCAAGCAGCAGTATGGTTTCATGCCAGGAAAGAGTACTACAGATGCAATGTTTGCTTTAAGAATGCTGATGAAAAAGTACAGGGAAGTCCAGAGGGAGTTGCACTGCGTCTTTTGTGGATTTAGAGCAGGCATGCCCAAAGTCCGGCCCCCGGGCCAAATCCGGCCCGTGTCTAAATTTCCACCGGCCCGAAGCGTCTGTCATAAAATCAATAATATGTGGCCCGCCAGCACGTACAAAAAAAGCAATTACATTTTTCACCAGAGGATGGCAGTAGACTTGTGGCCGCACTCTCGCCGGGTGACCCCTGTGTGAACTTTTACCACTGTGGTATATTCTTAGCCCATTTCTAAAATGCCAACTGGAACTTAAAAAAGCTAAGTTGACAACGAGGGCCGCCATTTCCAGGACAAGTGGAAATCTCAGTATTTTTTCACTGACGTGCGAAACAACTGCGTGTGCTTAATTTGTCAAGAGACTGTGGCTGTTTTCAAGGAATTCAATATTAAGCGGCACTATCAGACGAAACATGCTAACTACGATAAGCTAACGGCAAACATCTCATCTCTGGCTGTGGAGTTTCAACAGCGTTTCAGGGATTTTGCAGCTAGTGAAAAGGAGATCACACTTTTTTTCCGTGGATCCTAACGACGCTCCAGCCCACCTGCAGCTGGAGCTCATTGAGCTGCAGTGTGACGCGGAGTGTCACAGTCAACACCAGCAACCCCCTCTTGTAAACTTTTACCGCCGGCTGGACAAAGACAGCTTCCAAGAGATTCAAACATTTGCTAAGAAAATGCTGAGCTTGTTTGGCTCGACATACTTGTGCGAGAAGATGTTCTCGGTTATGAACATTAACAAGAACCGCGTGAGGACAAGACTAAGTGACTCTCACCTGCGTGACATCTTGCGCATCAAAACCACTGTTTTTGAACCAGACATGCCCTGTTTACTGCAGTCGAGATCTCAGTATCACCCTTCACATAATGTAGGTCAATTATTTTTTTTATTCTTCTGAGGAGAATAAATACTAAAGTCTCAGTGAATTAATTTTTTGTGATGAAGATAACCACAGTTTTGTCAAATTTCAGTCATTTAATTTGACTATACTATCCTTTGTCAAAATGCACTTTGATGTGATTTGTTAAAACAAAATCAATAAATACATGTTTCTAAAAAAATTTGAGTCAGATTTCATAAAATTGTTCATTTGCATTTAATTTATTATTATTTTAACCTTTATCTATCCTGATAAGGCAATTGACAACAGATTCTCATTTGCAATGTCAACCTAGCTGCAGACAGCAGAGTAAAACAAAGCAAAATAAAAGCAAATACAAATAAACACGTATACAAGAAACTGTACAAAGTGATATAGTTACATATTTACATGTTAATTTACAATGGTAATTGTTCAAAGAATGTCAGGCTGAATGGTCGGCCCCCATACATTTTCACCTCACCAAATCTGGCCCTCTTTGCAAAAAGTTTGGACACCCCTGATTTAGAGAAAGCATATGATAGGGTGCAGAGAGAGGAAGTGTCGTATTGCAGAGAGAGAGAGAGAGAGAATAGGAATGAAAGTCAGCAGGAGTAATACATCTGCCTGAATGGGAAAAGCTGAGAATGCAAGGAGTGGAGGTGGAGAAGGCGGATGAGTTCAAGTGCTTGGGGTTGACCATCCAAAGCAGCGGAGAGTGTGGGAGAGAGGTAAAGAAGAGAGTACAGGCAGGTACAACAAGGGATCGAGGACAGCCGCCTCCGCTGCGCATCAATTAATCGGCTGGTACTTCGTGTGCTCCCGTCCCCTCACCGCCACCCCTACAGAATCTGGGCCAATGGAAAACTGCTTCCAAACGTGTTCATTAATTTGATTTCTACTTGGTTAATGATGTGTTCTCACTAACCTACATACTGAGAGTAAGGACAGTGATAGAGCACTGCTGATAGAAACAGGCCTCAGACTATTTGAGCCAAACCAAAATGCCTGTGACACAGTACTGGTATTGACAACTGCTCTAAATCTACTTTGACTGATTCCCACCCTCAAACAGCACATTTTGAATTCAAGTAATTAGGCTAACACATGCGTAATGATACTGTAGACACCGTGTCTTGTAGCAATGGGACATTTGCCTAAATCAGTAACGTTTTAATGGATATATCAAGCTGGTTTTATTTCTGCGTTCTGCCCCTTATTTGACACAAACTACTTAGAGTTATTTATAATTATTCTGTTGACATAACAGTCTGATACAGTATGAGAATAAGACACAGAGGCACCTGTCCCTATATTACCTGATAATTCAGTTGCTTAACTGCTGAGCAGGTTGTTCCAAGATACCAGCATTAGCGATTCTGATAACCTATTTTTAAAGGCAGATAGCCCAACAATTCAATTTGTTCCAAGTTTTATTTTCTATTTTTGGCAGTTCCGCCTGCCCCACGCCACCTGAGTGGCCTTTTAAGGACCCTCCGGCACAGACAATGGAGTGGAAAACACGCCAGTTTATTGTAGTGAGTGGGCTAGGTGGAACAAGCCCGGAGAAGATGTACAACATATCATGACAACATGCCTCTCCTGTGTGTGTGGGGGGATGGGGGTTTTACCTGTTGCTCGATTTCTCTAAAGAGCAACAGGCATACAGCCAAACTGATCCTGGGCCCAATTACCTACATCCAAGACAGGTGTGTTTGCTCAAATTGCACCACCCCACACTATTTTTATTTTGTTTTTCCACATGCACCACGTTCCAAATTATTATCTGGTGTAGGGATGGATTTCTAACTTTTGCTGCACGCTGGTTGGTGTCCTTGTCAATATGGATGGCACAGAAGAGGTTATAATTGAGAGCCTGCGCAGTTCACCAGCATTTATTGGATGGCCACATTATTAGCGGCCAAATTGTCCCGCAATATGTCGCTATGCTTGTGTGAGAGGTAATGATAAAGGAATGGCATAATACAACAATACCCAGGATCGGATAATTAAGGATAGTGGAGTTACACACAGAAGCCCAGTTTAGCCAAACAACTTCATAAACTCATTCCTGCACTTAAGGTGAGAACCTCAGACAATGGAATCATAAATCTCTAAAATCAAGCTCCCAGTGTCTTAGTTGACTGCCGAGCTGCTACAACCACTATAAGTATTTCACTGAAATCATTAAATGGTCAAATTTTTTCACCAATGTTGTAGGCTTGGGCGATTGTACAAAATTCCAATCGGGTTAGATCACTGGGGGGCAGAGATTGCCAATTTACAATTCTATCGGGGTCGGGGGGGCTACGCACATAGAACGTGATGTAATTTGGCAAATGCGGTCTCCCAATTACAGCAGTGCAGGATCTATTATTTACGTGTAAAGTATTAACACAAAAACAAAAACATTTAGTTTTTACTAAATTAATTCCCATAGCATTAAATCCGCCACAGCTCTGAGCAAAGACGGCTCCTGCTCTGATTGACCCAGACCGGAGGATCAGTTTCAGAACATGTTAAACTGTACTTACACTGTTTCAATGCTCGTCTTTTCCTGGTAGAAAAAAAAATAAATAAAATTGTCTGTCCTTAATGTCAATCAGTTGACAATTTAATCGTCAATCTGCCAAAGCCTACAATGTTGTCTTGAATTAGGCCCACTACAGCTCCAGAAGGCTCAACAGTGAGTCCTGGAGTCCAAGAACCACTCCCTACAAAACCATGTCCAGCAACCTCAGTTGGAGCTGTCACAATTATTAAATGCAATCCTTTTGTAAACTCTGCACGGACACTCAGTGACTACTCTCCACTTTTGAGTATACATACATACAATGCATCATGGAGCAGACCATTCTCTCGAGGAAAGAATTCCGATTGTTTTACATAGCCGGCAAAAAAACGAGGAAAAAAAAAGGAATTGAATGTTTTAATTGCGTAAAAACAGAAGGCAACTGCTATTCGATTATATTAGCTATTCTGTGACCAATAGACAGATAATATTAGCTATTCTGCGATCAAGTCAGCTCTCACAGTCATACTTGTGCAGCATACCCAAAAGCAAAATTAAGGCTTTGTATGATTTCGTTTGGTTTCATTTTTCTACTTTCAATGATTAAAAAGTGTGACAAGACTGCAAACAAAGGTATTTTAAAAGGGGACCTTTGAAAGCACATGTCTAAGCTCACAAAACTACCTTGCCATCACTTCCTTGACAGGAACCTCAGTTGTAATCGGATTAAGTTCCTGCGCATAGATAATACAATAAAATATAATACAATAGGTATTTAATCGCCTTAGCGAAAAGGGACTGTGAGTGGCGAATACAATGTGGAGACAAATACAATATAGGTAATCTCCCATCAATCACCAGCAACTAATTAACTTGGAATCATGATTTTTTTTTTTTTTAGAGTGTGTGTTTATAATATTTAGCATATATTCAACCAAGGAACATGGCAATGAGTCAACTCTCAGTGGAGCCATGCCGATGTTTATCACAGGCAAACAAGCTCATTCTGTGCAATTTTAAAGGCCACCTCTGTCTGATTCCACACCATGCTTTCCCCTTCAAGTGTTCAGCAAACGGTTAGGTAAGTGAACGGTGAGCGTAAACAAGAGCTCCAAATGTTCAATGGTGGCAAAATTAATACCACAATATAATTGAGGTATTGCAGCTGGGAGTGCCCTAGAAAGACATTAATTGTCTAGGAATTACAAATACTAGTAGAGGCCTTTAATGGCCGTTTGTAAGATGAATCCCCTTGTTCTCTCTCTCTTTCTCTCTCTCTCTCTCTCTCTCTCTCTCTCTCTCTCTACAAACACAACATTCGCAGACGCACACTTTACCGGGTGTAATTCCTGACAATCCCAATCAGCTAAATTTAAACCGCAGGCTGATCCACTTTCCCACTGCCGCACTCCTCCCACAGTCAGGGGCTTTGAGCTCCCAGAGGAGCACCAGGTCAAGGCTGGACAGGCCACCCGGTTCACTGGGGGGGCGGGGTATCACCCACATCACACACAAGGACAAGCTCTGCTCATTGGATTTGCCGCCCGTAAGTCTCTCGTCTCATGCTCTTATTGGAATTACAGGAGTTGATGACCTCGAAAAGTAATTAGAGGTCCAATTTCTGTGAATAATTACTCCTTTTACATGACGGAAACCAATGGACTTTCAAGCTTCATAGAAAAAGCAAGGTCGCATCACCCATTGAACCTTGTCGGAAACTAGAGGCTAGAATACTAGAATAGACTAGAATACTAGACGCAATTAACGTTCAAACAAACAAGTGGGGCAAACAAATAGCTACCTACCTTACTTTTCTCTCCTCTATTGAAATGTGTGGTCTTGAGGAACGACAGGAAAGAAAAAGTTACAAAAAAATTGTAAAAAATAAATAAATGCATAAAGCTGTCAGGAACCTGTGCTCAGGTTCACACACACACACACACACACACACACACACACACACCCTTTCAGCATGTCTGGTCACTCTGGCTCCTCCCCACTCATTATTAGTGGGCGGGGCCTAGTGCTCAAAAAGCTGGATAAGAACCTGGCAGAGGAGCAAGTGACGCACTTATGCATGGCAGTTAATCATCGTTATCATCAAGCCATATGGGGCTCTTTGCTGAGGAAGATGTGAGAATATAAAGCCTTCTGTGACCCAAAAATGATCTCTTCACTAGAGATGGGCAATGTCGAGGATATTTCATTTGGGTCAAAATAAAACAATGGTTTTAAGAACTAAAATTTAAGTATCAACTACACATCAATGCACCAACAAAAAACAGTACAATTTTAAGTCTTAGCTGCTTCTTAAATTCAAGCCTGATTTATTTACACATGCTACTTAAAGGTGCAATTAGCAACATTGGACAATGGGACAAATAGTGAGCGCTAAAGGAAGTCTAAATCAACATTGTCAGAAGGCGACTGTTCACAAGGGTTGAATGTGTGGCTATGAAACTAAAATGTAACCAGTTTGTCAATGTAAGCTGTATAGTTCACTTAAGAATGCAGAAAGGTTACAGGGGACTAACTGGCATCGATCAACAATTTTGAACCCCAACCACTAGATCATGGTCAACGTGCACAACAAACTGATAAAATATTACTTAACGTACCTTTAACTAAGGTACATGTGAGGACACTGACCTTTGATAAGCTTAGCCTACTGGGATCATCTTTGGCATGTGGACGAGTTGCAGTAAATCGATTGGAAACTGGGTTATCCTGTGGTGTGAGGGATGTTATGAGTGTCCCCAATCTGCTCCGAAGTACGTCCTGGCAATACCGGTGGTGTATACAGGTGGCACGGTGCATTGCACTGCTGCCTCACAGCAAGAAGGTCCTGGGTTCGATTCCCGCCTGGGGAATCGAATCCGGGTTCTGTGGGCCAAGGGTGTTTGAGTTTAACTATGGGCTCCATTTTATTTGCTTGGTAAGGTATCACTGATTTCACCTTATATTTGCTCCATTTTATTTACTCGGTAACTTCACTGATACACCTTATCAGTACTCTAAAATCTGTTTTCGAACAAATTTGAGGCGATAAATATGCAATCTCGTTGCTGAATCTTCCCTCATTAGATCTACAAGGCCTAATTTAAAAGTTAAATGTGACTTTGGCTGCCGTGCTCCAGGTTTGTGGGAGACATGGACACCGCACCGCAATGCATCGGGATTCTTGGACGCGGTGATTTTGTTTCATGTAAATGTCGGAAAATAAAATAAATACATCTTCAATAAAAACACAATTTTTATTGGTTTTGTTTGGAGAAACGCACAGCGGTTCCGATAGAGCAGATGACCATGTAAAAAAGTGTAAAAAACCGGGCATTCAGTACAGTCGGTCACCTCAGCATTTTGTTCACAGCGATTACTTTGTCATTAGTTTACCTCATTATTTGACACTTTGGCCACATCTAATATGAACATCTGACATTGTATATATATGACAGAAAATAAGGAAAAGCATAATCGGTCCCCTGTAAATTTATCATGATATGTCGTTATGCGTGGGGTCTGTTACATTTTCAACATCTGTTAAGATTTGAAAAATGTTGTAGCATGGGCCAGGCATAAGGCAGACAGCTAATTAATAATAATAAAAAGCTTATTTCCCCTAAATCTGGACTATCCCTTTCAGAAACTTCTGCATCGGCTTCAAAAATCAACAGTAATGGTCGCTCAATTTTGACTTAACAAAACCACTGACTGTTGTCATCACTTGACATTAATACCTAACGTTAAGTTACTTCTAATCTAGTGTGAATAGCGCTTAAATTCCAATTGAAAATGTATATTACTAACTTGTGTTGTTCAATCCAAAATTTCCAAATACAAATTTGGGAGAGGTACACTATTTCCGTATTCTGGATACAGCTAGAGGTGCACAGAAAATAAAATTATTCATACAGTAAGAGAAGCACACACACACAAATCACCTCCACACCCAATAAATGTAAGATGAGGAGAAATATGGGGCTCTGTCAGAACATAAAAGAATGCCACAGGATTAAAGGTCTGGACACACACACACACACACACACACACACACACACACACACACACACACACACACACACACACACACACACACACACACACACACACACACACACACACACACACACACACACACACACACACACACACACACAACCAAGATGGCTGGAAAAAAAAAAAAGGGGCAATTTAAGCCTGCTTTTGGGATACGTGCACATCTATTGATAGGGTGTGAACCACTGTGGATCAATCCATCAGTCCATTCGATCTTCTGTCAACATGATCTTGAAGATTCCGTTATGATCCTGGATTGTGACACATGGCTCTCGCATGCCGCAGCAGGTACAATTACGTCACTGCGGCAGTAAACTCAACTGTCATCAGACAGCCGTCTCAGACAGGCATATTCAACTTGCAAACTGGCTATTGGAATATATTTGAAGATTTGCAATGAACTGTAGTGACATTATTTTCAGAAATACCTGTATCACTTAAAGTACCAAGAACCATGGGGCAATGCCGAAGCAGCCTGCATTTAAGAATATGAAGCCTGAGAGAATATTATCTAGAAATGGAAAGTAAATTAAAACCTTTTTTGACGAAGGCGATTGTGCATTTTTTTTTTGTTTTACAAGTGCAGCTACATTCTCAATGTAAATTGCTTCTTGAATCTGTCAACGCCTAAGCAAGTTACTGGGTGAAAAGCAGGCTCCCCCAATAGAATGCCGTTGAATAGCCCTGTTCTCTAATATTCTAGAAGAATCATGTTTCTCTTGTGTCAAACCGCAAACTGACTCTTGTGTGTTTCTCAGAAATACTTTCACACCGCAAAAGCAGACTTGTTGAGTGATTGAGTGATTGAGTCTGCCATCTCTTCACAACTCTTCCTCGTGGCACCATCTGTCTGCTGTGTAAACTCCAGCTAAGCCTTCTCGTTCTTCACTGCTAATACCATGGTGCTTCCCTTGCGCCACTGTTAATTGTGCCAAGAATGGCCATGATCTTTTACTGAATCCTAGGAAATACCCGGATGGAGTTGTTAAATGACCCCAGACTTAGAAGTAGGCCTGTAGTCACGAGTGTAGAAACCAAACAGTCAAACAAAATAGGGCTTAGGTGATGGAAACTCCAATCAAACATTTAAGTAGGGACTTAAAGGAACTTAACTTTTTTATCCTAAAATAACAGCTTCACAACTTGACGATACACAGACTTGTAATATGGAGAATGGGACCTCTTTCATTCCCACCCACCCCTGGAATGCCTGTTCTTGCACTATGTAGCTTCTATGTTCGGGTACAAAACACCAAGAAAAGTGTGTTACGCTTTATGGTACTATGTCAATTCCTTGATGTTTGGCTCCGGTAATTACTATTTTTTGCCTGGAAAAATATAATAAAGAAAAGAAAGATCAATTATAAACTTGCCGGTTAAAATAATAAATAAAGTAATAAAATATAAAAATAATAAAGTAATAATGCTCAAACAAAATGTAGCCACTCCACCTCCCTGGCAGCACGGATGAAACAGGCCAGTGGGGCACCAGGCACCTGCACACATGCGCCACATCTCACGGTCATTGCACCACACAGGGTTTGTTTCAATCTCTGACTCGCGCTTGCACGCGAGAATCGGTAGGGTCCGTGCAAGGGGCGCTGTAACTTAAATGTACATTATATTTGCATTTTTAACCAAGACAACATAGATGTAATTTAAATATGACAGATAAAGTTCTAATTTATCCGGTAAAATAAATTCTCTTCAGATACCTAACCGAGTTTTATGACAGTGGTGAAAAAGTGCAATTGCACTGGAAACTGTAGGGGCGCCAAAATCCCAAACACCAAAAGTTACATAGCATAGTGCTGCTTTAAAAGGATAGTATATGCCAGCGGTTCCCAACCTTTTCGGACTCGCAGCCCACTTGAAAATCTCAAAAGTGTTTGTGGCCCACATCCGACCAGAAGTAATACAGGAGCCAAACAGAGCATTCTCAAAGGACATATATTTTCATAATCATATGCATTCTCATACATACAGTGCAGTAGTGGTAAAACAAAAAAAGAGGTGGGTAAAAAAATAACCTTTTATCTATGGAACTTTCGCGTAACGTTTGTAACGTAAAACTCGCAAAAACAGGAGCACATTAATATTAACTCACCTAATGAGAAGGCTCATGTTGCATGGCAGACACCAAATGCTAGATGTCTGGCTTACGGAAAGTCTCAGGCGAAGATCTGGCTCAACATTCAGTTTATTCCTGTATTTCATCTTCAATGCCACAACCTCCGAAAAGCCAGTCTCACAGAGATACGTCTTTGGGAAAGGCATCAGAAATCACACAGCTCCGTTGGGCAGATCGGGATTTGCGTTCTCGGTGCCAATACATGACGTTTCAATGACTTTATTGATACCCTGATACTCATTGAGATTATTATTGAAAAATTCAAGCGGCTTGGACATGTACTGTTGGTGTTTTGTCTCGAGGTGACGGCGCAATTTACATGGCTTCAGAGCTTCGTCTGATAAAATCTTGGAACACACCATGCATCTTACGTGCCTGTCCAAAAAAATCCCTTTCTTTTTTGTTTGACAGTTGGGGCTGTCCCGCCAGTCCGCCATCCCTTTTCAGTGTACCTGATGCTAGCTAACCAATCATTTTGATTATTACAGCAAGTTCAAAAATGTACAGGTGCATGTCGATCGTGGTCCGGCTTGGACGTAGTACGCCCTTACATAAGTTCCTATCTATCAGTGATGATGCAATTTTGAAGGTTTTAAAGAAAAAATACCATGATTTTTTTTAATTTTTTTTTTACATTTAAAAATAGTTTCCCCAATTTTATTTTATTTTTTTTTTAAAAAGGAGATTTAACTTGAAACGTTTGAACCAATGGGTCAGATGCAAACTAAAGTCAGTTTTCCACACTGGAACCAGATTAAAATTAAATCTTACTGTGGCCGATATCAGAATGTTTACAACCCTTCTTAGATCCAGCACACTTAAACTCACTTGAAAAAAAAAAAAAAAGAAAATCTGTGTTTGTCTATCCATCATCAAAAAAACTCAAACAGCCTTATAGACCACACCAACAGAATGATGTTGATAGGGTAGCAGATGTTTGAAATTCTTACATAACCAAAGTCAAAAGAGAAATAAATCACCTCATCACACCAATTATCAAGAGAGGTCACAGGAGGAGCCAGCTAATGAGTTGGTCTGCGAATATACGCCCCACCTCGCAACTTACAGGACTTAATGGATCCGCAAAAAACTGCATTAACCCGTGCACATTATCATCTTGTCTGCACGAGTGGTGCATTTCTCAAAACAAACAAATATTTTGTAGTCTACGCTTGGAACACACATACACTACTCACAAAAAGTTAGGGATATTCGGCTTTAGGGTGAAATTTCAGGATGAACCTAAAATGCACTATAACCTTTACAGGTGAACTGAATTTGACCTTCTCTAAACTTTTGAATGCACATGTCCAACTGTTCAATGTTTCAGTATTTTTTGCACAACTTGCTGTTCTCGAACAAGGAGCTGAACGGCAAAATTCACAACAGGTGTTTGATCCATGAATCGACCAATACATTTCCTGGTTCAATTAGAATTGGTATTTAAACAGTCCTCTTCATCATGCTGTTCACATTTTGACATCAAGAGACCAAGACGACACCTAACAACTGATCAACAGTACCTCGCCATTGTGAGGCTTCAAACAGGATGTTCTCAGAGGGAAGTGGCCACTGAGCTTAGAGTGTCACAGAGTGTCATCAGCAGGTTGCAACAGAGATACAGAGAGACTGGAAGAGTCACAGAAAGGCATAGAAGTGGACGTCCTTTGGCCACATCCCACACTGATGACCGCTTCATTGTAAACAGTGCCCTGCGGAACCGGATGATGAATGCCACTCAACTCCAGGCACATTTAAGGGAGGTGAGAGGCATCCAAGTGTCACGTCAGACCATTCAAAACCGTTTACATCAGCGTGGTCTGTGTACTAGACGACCTGCAAGGGTACCTGACCACACCACCAGGCACAGGCATCATCGTCTTGCATGGGCCAGGGAGCATTGACGCTGGACGAGGGACCAGTGGCCTCAGTGCTGTTCTCTGATGAAAGTCGATTCACGTTGAGCAGAAATGATGGCCGCCAACGATGTTGGAGACGTCAAGGAGAGCGCTATGCATCAGCCACTGTTGTCACCAGACGAGCCATTGTCGGTGGTGGTGTTACCGTGTGGGCAGGTGTGTCTAGTCAATACAGAACTGCCCTTCACTTTGTGAATGGTACAGTGACAAGCCCATACTACCTGAATAACATCATTAATCCAGTCATTGTGCCCCTGCATCAACAACACAGGCCTAATCTCATCTTCATGGACGACAATGCTCCAGCTCATCGAGGTGGCATCATTAGGGAACGGCTGCTGGAGACTGGGGTACCTCAAATGGAGTGGCCTGCACTTTCTCCAGACCTGAATCCCATAGAAAACCTATGGGATCAGCTGAGTTGCTGTGTAGAGGCTCGTTACTCTGTGCCCCAGAACCTCAAGGACCTGAGGGCCGCCCTTCAAGAAGAGTGGGGGTCCATGCCTCAGCAGACAATAAGTCGACTTGTGAACAGCACAGGCCATCGTTGTCAAGCTGTAATTGATGCTCAAGGGCACATGACAAGTTATTGAGACATTGACATTTTTTGTTGTGGTAAACCCACCACTGTTGTTGGCTTTTGTTTCAATAAATTGTTTGACATGAGGAAGTCACCATTGCATGCTTCTACTTAAATGCCCTACTTTCATGATATAATATCACTGTAGCGTGAACTTTATACATTTTCAATAAATTTCACCCGAAAGCCAAATATCCCTAACTTTTTGTGAGTAGTGTATGACATGGTCTATATGGATGGTTTCCTGCGGGGTTTCTCGCGGTTCTGCAACCACTCATACGCCGCTGTGTGCACCGTGCGCCAGCCCGAGCAAAGAGAACCCATTACCCCAGTCCTGCAGAATAGTAGACGCCTCCTGCATCGTGCAGGTAGATTATCACTTTCGAACATGCTTGCAAAACGATTATTATTATCATCATCATCATCATCATCGTCGTCGTCGTCGTCGTCATCATCAATAACAACAAAGTAAATAACAACAATACGCTTGTAAATTATCTTGTAGTTCGGTCCTGCGTGTGTTTAACGTACACGACGCCAAGCGCAAACCATAAGGTATATGAAGATATAATGACATTATATGATTATATTTGAGAAACACTTGTTGCAGAAACATTATGCATTGGTCTTACCTGTATTGACGACTTCATAAATGGCACGGACAGTCGTGTTCACTAAATTAAACGCTTTGTACTTAATAACGAGGTTTTATCGAGGTGGAATCCGACTAGGAATTGTCCGCAAAAACACAAGAAGAAGAAGAAAGTTTCAGCGCTGGCGCAACTAGTTGCAAAGCGAGACGTGACTTTTAAATTGTGGATATGCGAATATTTCCCTGTTCTTACATCCCAGTCCCTCCCCTCTATGCCGCTGCTCCATCTCTTCCGCACCCCACCTACTCTCCTTCCTTCTGCAATAGCAGCCTCTACCGCACTTTGCACACCAGTGCATCTGCGGTGAAAAGTGTGGAAATGTTTAAAGATTTTTCATAATGAAATTCCACATTAAAATGTTACTGTATCCTTAGGCGTGGTGGCATACTATCTATTTAAAGTAAAAAAAATAAAAATAAATAAAAAATATATATTATATTATATTTAATATAATATATTTTCATTCCATCCGACTTTCCTAAATATTTTCTGAGTTGTTATACTAGATACACTTGTCCAGGAAACAAATAACCTCCAGATGTTGACCCCAAGTGCACTGTATTTTACTGTATTTTAGGCCGGAGCAAAAACATTTTACTGTAACACCCACTGGAGACTCACACTGCAAAAAACAGGCTTGATCGCAGCGGGCAAATAGGCACAAACAGGCCGCAAAGCATTAAAAATATATATTTGGCTTTTAATAAACGTTGACCATTCTTCGTAAGCCAACATAGCATTTTAAAGTACTAACAAAATTTGGGTCTGTCTATTAGTTCTCTATTCTGATTATATTAGGGTATGAGGTGATCAGCCCCTCAAACAGATAATTTCATGCTGTGTTGCCTTGAAATCGGACTCAGAAAACGTCATCATCGTAATTGTGTGATTGCTGCAGGCAATCAAACCTAGTTATCTTAGTGTGAGAGCTGGCTCTCATACTCTCTCATACTCTCTTGCCACCGTGACACTCTTCACATGGCCCAAATAGGAGCCTTTCTGTGTGGAGTTTTCATGTTCTCCCCGTGCTCACATGGGGTTTCCTCCACCTCACGTCAGTAAGGACCCCTCAAAAACATGCACCCATCATCGTCTGACCAGCGATGGACACTTATCACCTGGTCCCCGGGCGCGTCCACGTATGCTGCCCCCGGAGGAAGGACAAGCCAGGATGGGTCAAATGCAGAGGATCCATTTCACCGGCCACCATCAAAAGCATGTGAGTGTGTGCAAGCATGTGTTGTACTGTGGTGTGTTGCGTGACGAATAAAGACTGTTTCTTCTTTATTGTTTTCAGGGTTCAAACCCAGAAGGAGTAGAATACTATTGTTTCCTCCGGGTTTATTATGGTTCAAACCCCGTAGGGGTAGAACCCTTTTGTTTTTCTGCGGGTTTATTATTCTTTGTACACTTATGCTTGGCCAGATAACTGAAAATGATGTGCAAATGCTTCCCAAGAAACATGAGCCAAATCGGCCAGATGGTGGTACTGTTATTAAGGCCCATAAGGGAAAAAAAGCCCCGCCCCTCACATCGTGACTCCGATTGACGTGAAATTTGACACACAAGTCCAGCTCAATGTGCCCTACAACAAATCCCATGGACCATAAAATGATGGATTTTTGCTCAGTTGCTTAATGTGAAAAACGGAAATCTCGAAACCCATCGGCTACGATAGACTCTGGGGACAATGGCCAATATTTCTGGGGTTCCGGTGTAGCCAGCCATGCGTCATTGTTTACAGTCCGATTAGCAACTTGAGAAGCGAGAATAGAGTTGGAGTTGAGAGTCGATGTCTGAGACCGGATTGTTTTAAGGTAACAGTATTTAGTCGTAAATTTGAAAGAAAATCTAATATAAACCTAACGTCACTACAAAGCGACATCAGACAATAGCCGATGGGTTCCGAGATCGCATTTCAGTCAATGTGTTCCGCAATGACGGGTGCACGGAAGAGGAAGTCTTAGCCCGGATATCTGCTGGCTACACCGGAACCCCAAATATATTGTCCATTGTCCCCAGAGTTTAAAAACAGCAACGTGAGTAGACTTTTTCAGATTTTGACTGTATCAACACCAAATTTGGTATCCAGCATTGTGGGACTGAGATACACATTTCTATCATAAATGAGCAAGATCAGTCCAAAAACATGGCTGCCATCATCCCAAAAAACAGCGGGGCATAGCAGAAAATTGTCCTTAACTCATCAACCATTTGTCTAATCATCATAAATCTTGGTTAATATCTTCAGTCCGTGTTTGGGAATAGGTCTACCAAAACATTTTGAGTCCCACCCTTAGGGGGAGCCACAAATGCCATAAACATGTATTTGAAAACCTGATGGACAGAATTTCGCCAAATTTGGTGTACATGCTCTGGGGGAAAGTATCAACCAAAATCTGAAGTGCTGTATTGATTGAGAGACACAATTCTATTATAAATGAACAACATCGGTCCAAAAACATGACTGCCATCAATAAAAATAGCTTTGCACAGGGCAGGGCTTAGCAGGAAATTGGTGATAACTCCAGGTGTATTAGAGCAAAATTTGTTTAAATGATTAAACTCAGAGGAGACATCCCGCACTATGTCCTGAACGTACACACCAAATTCTGATAAAGGGGGTGCAGGGGAAGGACAAGAGGTGGCTGATCCAGAATGAGGTGCGTGCGTCAGTCGAGGTGGAGCAGGAGTTGGACAGCAGGGAGCCTGGAGCACATCCTCAGCTGGTGTTCGAATGCCCTGGGCGAGGGGTGCTACCGCGCCATGACCAAGTCCTGAAGGCCATAACGGACACCATCTGCAGTGGGATTAGCCACTGCAAGCGCCTCCACCCAATGAAGAAGACCATTGGTTTTGTCAGGTCTGGGGAGAAGCCAACATTAGTTGCCAGGACCACTTCCTTTGGCCTGCTAGCAACTGCACAATATTGTGAGCTGAAAGTTGACCTGGGGAAACAACTGAAGTTCCCACAAACTGTTGCCATAACAACGCTAAGGCCAGACATGGTGCTGATCCTGGAAGCCTCCAAGCAGGTCATTCTCTTAGAACTAACTGTCCCAGGGGAGGACCACATTGAGGAGGCCAGCAAGAGGAAGAGGGCAAAGTACACTGAACTGTTGGAAGAATGTAGAAGCAACAGGTGCCGAGCGAAGTGCAAACCCATTGAGGTGGGATGCAGAGGGTTTGCAAGCCAGTCCCTCTGCAGGGCCTACAACATGCTGGGCATCACAGGGGCCAGTAGGCGAAGGGCCATCAAGTTGGCCACAGAGACTGCAGAAGCTGCTTTGAGGTGGCTGTGGATCAGGAGAGGAGAGCCGTGGGTGAGGTACTGCTACCTGCACACAAGCTGGGGCTTGATGAACTCTGGCTGGGTCGCCTGGGTGAGGGTGTCTGATCGTTGGAAAACCCGAAAAACCAAATGACCCCAGGTAACATCACTGATGATGTGTCCAGGTTCATCATAAGATGATGTATGTCACAAGGTATTGATCGATTTATTTAATTGAAATCATTGATTGAGAGGAATTTGACTATGAATTTATGTGCTGACTGCGGATTGGGTTCTCTGATATTATAAAAGTCTACCATCAAGAGAATTTATATAACTGCTATTAGCTGAACATACAAATATACATGAGCTTTCTGTTTTGAGAAACCTTATTCTTTATAATTTCTTTCCTTGATTTATTAAATTAAAGCGTTTTTTGTTCTGTACCGGAATATGCAATACAACCAGTAAACCTAGTTCTGTGTCTGTGTGTTTCATTAATTTTCAACCAGCTCCATAGTTGGACCTACACTAGTTCCTACTCAATGATAATATCATAATTGTATGTACATTAAATCTTTTTAAAATTTCACCTATTTATTGGCATCTGGTATCTACTTATGTACTGTTTGTCATAGAAACTTTGTTTGAACGTGAAAACGTTCAAAACGTGTCTTCTTCAGGAGATGTGTGCTTTAACTTTTCTTTATTCTGACATGTTTCAGTGATTTTATATTAAAGAAAAATAAAGTATTACAATGGAAATCTGTGGGAGTAATGGTTGAAGGTTAATCTCAACAACTACAAGAATACTTCACGGAGAGTTGCCCTATGTGGAAATGCTTAACATTACATTTAGCAGACACTTTTATCCAAAGCGACTTACAATTATTCAAACACCGACGGACGCAGCAATTAGGAGTTAAGTGTCTTGCTCAAGGACACTACAGCATGGAGGAGCCCGGGATCGAACCAGCAACCTTTAGATTACTAGACAACCAACTCTACCTCCTGAGCCACCATCCCCAATAACATACTAAATCATGGTACCCTTAGCGCCACCATGTGTTTCATTATTACATGTTTAACATTTTGGCTAATAACTCATGAACTCTGAGGTGGAGCAGAACAATATTTGCAGTGTGTTCCTTGGTTGATGCCGGTTTGACTCATATAGGTCATGCCCATTTAGAAAAAACAAAATTTACAGCGGAAAGATACAGAGTCTAAGGATCTTTTAGAAAGTTTGTTTGGGTGCCCCAGGTGCCGGGGGTGGTGGAGGGCCCATATATCTGGTGGCCTGCTGGCGTCAGCGGGGGGGGGGTGGCGTCTAACATCTGGGTGCCCTGCGCTGAGCATGCTGAGCTCAGCTACGTAGATGGGCGCTCGGGGCCCGTGGCCAGGTGGGGTGTCTGGTCGTCTGCGGTGGGCTGGGCTATGCTCCCTGCCCACCACCGAATTCACCTACAATAGACAAATAAGCATTAGAACTGGACCATGGAGCAATGAAAGAAGGTGGCCTGGTCTCAGGAATCACGTTTTCTTTTACATCATGTGGAAGGCAGGGGTTAGGGTCTGATCCATTCTAGCATCTCTAGGATGTTCTGGAACAACAAGCCTGATCCATGGGTGCTCCACCTCGCAACTTACAGGACTTAAAGGATCTGCTGCTAACATCTCTGTGGCAGATACCACAGGACACCTTCAGAGGTCTTGCGGAGTCCATGCCTTGACAGGTCAGAGCTGTTTTGGCAGCACGAGGGGGAGCTGAACAATATTAGTGGTTATTAGTGGTGGTTTTAATGTTACGGCTGATCGGTGTATAACTATCTCGCTGGATATAGTTAATAGGTCCTTCTTATTGTAAAATGGGTCAAAAAGGCATTTGAAATAAAATCTTAACATTAAGCTGATTCCAACGCTGTCTCAGTTGACTATATTGTTCCGTGGGAAAGGCCCGCATCGGGGTCACAGATTTGGTCTAAGTTTTTAGGCTAGTCCCCTGCTCTGGGGACCCCATTGGGAGCCTTTCCCTTAATGTAATGTGAGAAACGAGGGATCAAATTGCATTTACTCGTCGACAAGTTTAACGGTGCCAGGCACGTCCCTCTCCAACACAGGGGCGGGGCTTAGATAAGTCCCGACCACTTTTTAACCTTTGACCTTTGTAGGTCTTCACGGTAGCATTAGGTGACAAACAAGGGCTCAAATGGCATGTTCCCATCGAGATTAATCAAACAAGCTATAACTTAAACAGCAGTCACACCTGACCTGGATCTAGATAAGTGGTGGATCGAGGATCAGAGTGGCTGTATACCTGTTGCTCGTTGGTTGGTTTAACGAGCAGCAGGTAAAAGCCCCATCGCTCCACACACTCAGGATAGGATCCCGTGTCATGGCACATGCTATCTGCCCCTGGGCGAATTCCAGCTGGCCCACTTTCTACAATATACTGGTGTTTACAACTCCCGTCTTCTGTTTCTCTGTGCTGGAGGTCCCTGAACATGCCACTTGGGTGTTGTGGTTTTTTTCTACATTTCTTTGTAGGTTTAAATTGCTGTGGTCAATTTGACTCTAAACATTTAGTGTTTCTCAGCTTACAATGAATGACAATTGCCCAATTTTGAAGTGGTAATGCTGGAGATCATTTTGTTTAAAGATCCCATATATGCCCAATATTTTCTACTTTTTTTTTTAAGTGGTACTTCATAAGAAAAAGCCATACAATGTATCTGCATTATGTCTGTGCTTCTGTTTCCAGATATGCATTACCATTTTAAATATGACTACATTTTGCCCTTTATAATGAAGATATAGCAACTAATTTTCCACACAAATAATGAAAATATATGAATACAAGACAAAGGAATTGATTTATTTTTAATGCACAATGCCACTGCACTCCCACTGGGCCCTTTACTCCAACTTTCCCCACTGGGGGAAAAACTTTCTTTAATAGAAAATAATTTGAGGCTGAACATGGATGTTGGAGGATGTTTTTGAATGGAATCATGGGACTTATAGTGTAATCCACTCAACACAGGCCATTTTTATGGATTTCACTTTAAACCTGTACATTTGAGATTTTATCAACTTGCAGTAAACTGTCATTTCCCTATTTGAAGAGGAAATCAAAAAAATAATGGTCCAATGGCTGCGATCTGTCTGAGTCGAGGCGTTCTTAGTGCCAAATGCCCGTGAAGCCCTGTTTCTCAAATGAAAACTCCTCGGACTGGTGATCCAGGAGTGAGGATTGTTTTAAGCCCATGTATCACTGAACCGCTGCGTTTGAACATTTGATTCAACTGAGCTTTCCTGCACTCTTTAAATAACCCCTCCGCTTTTCAGCCAAGGATTTAGAACAAAAACAAGAACCATTCAGACCAGTTTCCAGAAACTGTTACTAGTCCCTAAGAGAGCTTCTTGGTTGCTTCCCCAATGCACCTGTGGAACGGTGAAGATCAATGCAAATCAGTAGAAGGTGATAGCAAATGTGCAACTGTTAAAGTTTGATACGATATTTTGTCATTTTTGGCACTTGGACTAGAACAGGGCTCGGGAACCTATGGTTCTTTTGATGATGGTATATGGCTCGCAGACAATTTTGAGCTAAAATTTTTCATCACAATTAACAGGTAATACATAATTATTCTGTGTCATTTTAAAGTAAAACAGGTAAGAGAAATTACAACTTTGAAAATAAAATTCAAAATATAAATGTGGCGGACAAAGGGTGTAGTCAAGCACCGGCTGCGGACCACAAAAACACTCTGGGGCGCCTTTTACTCGGCGCCCTGCCCCTCCCGGGTCTCTGCTCAGGCGCCACTTGTGGGAATCTCTGCCACAGGTAAGGGTTTAGGGAGGGAAATGGAGTCTTTCTGGCCGTGGTGTGCCCGGTGGAGAGAGTTTTATTGTTCATTTCAACTTGCGGCACGCAGGCCACAATTATATATATCACTGAGGATTATTATAATAATTGTGGATAATAATGATCCTCTTGGGCGCAGGAGGAATGGTGTCCACTGCTGGGCTGCTTACGAGCCTGTGAGCCGATCCCCTCTGTAAGACAGACAAACACTAAGAAAACTCCCTGCCTTGAGTCGGACTGCTGAACACAAGTGGACAGAAATGGAAAAAACTTCAATATGTAAGTGACAAATAATCTCTTGAACTGGAACTTGAACCTGAAGACCAGCTGATTCTTAAAACTTGGAACGAGCTTCCCTTCACATACCACACAATGCAGCGTGTGAGTATTGCTGTATTAACCATGTTTGGCTCTACATACGCATGTGAGCAGTCTCTCGCATCTGAGAAACATTAAGAGCAACCTACGCTCACGTTTAACTGATGGAAGCCTCAACACCTGCATGAAGCTTAACCTCACTACGTATGAACCAGACTAGAAGGCCATCAGCAAAACCATGCAGCACCAGAAGTCACATTAATGGTAAAAAGTATTTCATTTATTATCGGTTAGCTACAGTATAACAACAATATTATTAAGAAGAATATAGAGAAATGTATTATATATAGCGCTTTTTTAAGTGCTCAGAGATGGGTTAAAAAATACACCCATTAAGATACATTCAATTTTATTGAATATTATATGGCTCACAAGGAAATACATTTAGAAATATTTGGCTAAAAGGTTCCCGACCCCTGGACTAGAACTTCGTCAGCCGTCCATTGGTCGCTGTATTTCTGGTTCTGGCTTTCATAAAACAAAAGTGGCGAGGCGAAGAGAGTACCTACAAGCAAGCAGTGAGTATTAAATAAACTTTTGAATTGGTCTGTAAAAATGGCGGTTGGTGAAGCTTGAACCTTGCATCGAACCATTGGTGGCACGGTGGTGCAGTGCATTGCACTGATGCCTCACAGCAAGAAGGTCGGTCCTGGGTTCCCGCCTGGGATGCTGTTGGCACCGTGCTCCAGGTGGGTTATCTCCCAAATAGGAGCCTTTCTGTGTGGAGTTTGCATGTTCTCCCCGTGCTCACATGGGGTTTCCTCCACCTCACGTCAGTAAGGACCCCCACCAAAAACATGCACACATCATCGTCTGACCAGCGATGGACATTCATCACCAGGTCCCCGGGTGCGTCCACGAATGCTGCACACTGCTCCTGGCTGTCCCCCCAGAGGAAGGACAAGCCAAGAATGGGTTAAATGCAGAAGCCTCATTTCACTGGCCACCATCCAAAGCATGTGCATGTGTGTGTGTGTGCGTGCATGTGTTGTAGTGTGGTGTGCTGTGTGACAATTAAAGATTCTTCATTCTTCATTCATTCTAAACCAATCAAAGTTGGTTAGCTACCCAAACACCTCTAATCATTCCTGTTCCCCTGAAAAGTACCACCTTGCATGGGGGGACTTCTTTGGGACCAAAAACTATCCAAGTGAACTACCCTAACCCTACGGAAAAAGTCCTGAGTTCCTAAATACCGGGGACTAAGTTCCTGATTCCTGAATTAGTTCCTGGATATTCCCTCTTGAATGTCGTGTTTTCACTTTTTGTTCCGCCACATCCCTAAAAAGAAGCGATATTGATGCAGCCGAAATCGGGGAAAAACATCAACCGCTAATTTGCGGCTTTAGAATGTTCACCAGCGTCCAAAGATATATGCACACACACTTGAACACACTCAAAAAGCACAAGCATTATTCTCTGACACATTTCTTTTTTCTTATTTAAACATTTCTCAGACTGCAAAAGTGCAACAATTAAATGAAGGATGGACACCCGATAGGTTTTACAAATTAAAGCAATTTTTAAAAGTTTATCCAATAACTCATTTTACATGCAGCCCACTAGGTGGTGATTTCTGCCTGAAATGTATGATTCCATAGCCGTTGCCAGAGTACTAGAGGCAGTCAAACTCTGATACTAACAGAACAGGTGTCCTGTACATTAGAAACTGTACCACTCTGAGAACAACATGATTATACAGGCATCTAGCCTGAAAAATAATGCCAACCACATATACACTTGTATTCTCACATTCCTTTCTCAAAAGTTCGATTGCTTTAGAGATATTTCCCTAATCGCATTTCCCTGAGGTGGCGGGGTGTATTTTTTCATATAGGGTTGCTGTTCTTTATAGTGAATGTTTATCCATAGGCAGCTTACCGACCACAGGAAAGCACTTGTTGCGCCTGCCCGATCATTGCATTCTTGCCAGGAAAGGCGGATTCCGCCACCAACAAGCATATAGAGGAGCACGACAGTGGTTTCTTATAACAGGGGTTCTCAAACTATTTGGCGGTGAAACCCTAAAAAAAAGGTCAAGTCTCGCGACTCTGTCATTCCGAATCACCGATGTCCGATTTAACAACCGCTATTAATTATCTTTAATTAGATCCACCAATTATCTATTATCAATTAAGTACATGTACAAACCACCGGGGAATTGGAACTCCATGATGAAGTCATTGCCATTTGGTCTGTGTTTGTGCTGATTTAAAGTAAAATCAGTAAAATAAAACAATTTGTGCCACTATGGTTTTTTTATTTCTTTAAAATCATATTACATGAGCTATCATGTAACTATCGACCCCATCATCGTCCATATCACTCGAGAATAGTCTTCGTCTGTCATTCGTTCGTTCTACGTTTGTGCTCAAGGTGACCAAACGACCCGATTTGTGCGGGATAGTCCTGCATTTTGACCACCAATTGAAGCTTTTAAATTGAATACATTTTTATCACACCAACATTTATCCCCATGCATGCTGTGCAGAGTCAGCGCAGCAGCATTTGTGACAGCAAAGAGTTTCCTCTTCTCCTGCGCTGTCGGGGACAGGCGTGGAAGAGAGAGTTGCCATGGTTACAGGAATGTACATACACGCAGGCTTTTTCTCTCTGTCTCTTATGGAAAATGTAGCCTACTGAAAAGTTATTCATTGTGAGTCTACTGAATAATTGAACTGAGAGGATTATTTCGGCAAAATCGGTTTTATTTTATGAAAAAATATTGAATTCAAAGAAAATAATTTAGCTTATTTTGTGCATGGTCAGAAAATCCTCTGGCCACTCCCAGAAAACATTTGGCAACCCCACAGGGGCAGTAGTTTAAGAAACTAAATAACAACAAAATAATCTTACGGATTACTAGTTTAAGTCTGTCTCTTTAAAACTGGTTTAACTAACAAGACTAGCTCTTGAAAAACTCAATATTTAGGTTGTCGGATACAACATTTTTACTATATTTTTCTCTACTTTTGTTTAGTTTGTGTAAGTACAGTATTTGATTTTAGGTTAAATGGAGCAAGGTAAACTTCAGCTGACCTTGAGGTGACAAATATAATACCATTCACCCCTTGTTTACCTGTAAAAGCAGTGACAGGCCTGAGTTAATTTTTATAGACATATAAAATATTTTATTTTCTATCCACTCATTTCCTTCTATGCTGAGCTTTGAACCTAGTGTAAAACTGGTGGAGTGAATTTGTAAAGCGAAAAGAAATAGAAAAACACAAACATACATGCATACATAAACAAACACAGATTAAAAAAATAAAAAATAAAAAATCATTCTGTGTACCTTTCAAATTTTATTTCATTTCATTTTATTTATTTCAACAGTCATCGTACATCTACTACTTTTTAAAACTTCATACAACTGTGCACATCGACAAAATGTAGAGTTAGCAGTGATCTCAGAAAATGACGCAGGCCAACGCTCACATACTATTCATATAGGCACCATCTTTGTCTATAGGTATCATTGCTTCGTATTTATCTATTGGATGGTGACGTTTGGAATAATTGCCTTTTTCTCCTTTTTAAAATGTTTTTTTTTTAAGAAAGATCATTGTGGAAATGAAGGGGAATCCTTTAACTTGCAAGATGAGCATTTACCTGACGGCTGAGTCCCTTTAACCTCTCAGATCCCACATCGGCACATTTTCACAGCTTTGGAGATACCTTCAAATGCACAAAAAATGCACTCGCCTCACAAAAAAGAGAGAAGTACTCCATCCATAGAAAACACAACTGCTTTTGTTTTTTAAGGCACAATTGATTTGATAGCCGTCTCAGTGATGATTTTTTATAACATGTTATCCCTCAGGTTTGTTTTAAGCTCACGCGTCAATCACTCATTTCAATCCTAATCCCGACACCGTGTATAGGTTTTACCCACTTTTTCTACGCCTCCCAAGTGTCATCTTTTAGTTGGCTTTTTACCAGAAAGGTCCACATTCATTGACATGTTGTTTGCCAGCTGTTGGTTTGAATTACACAGAAACTAATGCTTCCAGGGGCCCCGTCAATGCACTTTAAGGCCAAAAGAGAGATACTGTCTATAAAGTTGAGACTACAATGAACTGTTCCTACTGCTGTGCATGTAGGTGATTATTCTGGGCTACTCAGAGAATGAACTTGTGTGTTACTAGTGTGAGAACTTGTGTGTTGGACTTGACTGTTTCAGAAAGGGTCAGATCCTGACCCTTTGAGGGCTGCCTCCACTTCACTTCCTGCGTTCCACCTCAATCTCTTTCGTCCACATCCATTCCATGAACAATAATGAAAAAGGAAAGCGTAAAAATATGGTAAAGCTGTGATGTTTGGAAAGAGCGACTTTAGCAAAGCCAACAGCATTCCGAGGGATTAAGACTGGTCAGGGGTTTGGTGTGACTTGGTCCACCACCATGGACTTCACATGATGCTTTGACTCTTTTGAAAGTGGAGCAGGAAGTAAGGTACTGTGCCAGAATGAGTTAAGTGTGTCCCATGTAGATCTAGGCATTGAAATTCCATACTTTTATGGTATTGAGCATCAACACATTCTGGGGCATTCAATACCTAAGTTTGATACACGGGCAGTTAATGGCGTAAATGTCAGCAAACTAAAGGTTTGCACAGTCAGTCAACATGTCATGGTTTCTTTCATTTAAAAGGGATTATTTTTTCTTCAAAGGCAGAGATGTTTCTATTCAAAGCAGCTTCCAACCTTTATCTCAGTATTCCCAATAAATAAAGAGAATGTATCTATCTGTCCAATGGCTACAATCTATCTGAAACAAGGTGTTCTTAGTGCCAAGTGCCCATGAAGCCCCGTTTCTGAGATGAAAACTCCTCGGATTGGTGATCCACTGATGAAGATAGCAGACAGGAGCGAGGAGTGGTTTAAGCCCATGTATCACTGAACCTCTGTGTTCGAACATTCAATTTTACTGAGCTTCCCTGCACTCCTTAAATAACCCCTCTGCCTTTCAACCAAGGCACTGGAACTGTGCCTTTCAACCAAGGTACTGAAGAACTATTCGGACCCTTTCCAGAACCTGGTATCTTACCAGTCCTGAAGAGAGTTTCTTGGTTGCTTTCTCAATGCACCTTACGAACGGTGAAGATCAAATCAAATCAGGAGAGGGCAAATGTGCGACTATTCGGTTTGATACGTTGTTTTGTCATTTTGGCACTTGGGTTTTAACTTCGTCATCGGTCTATTGGTCTGTGAATTTGTGGTTCTGGCCAATTATCAAACAAGTGGCGTGGGGAAGAGAGTACTTACGAGAGAAAGCATTGAGTGTTTTTTAATCGGTCTGTAAAAATGGTGGTTGACGAGTGTGCTTGACGAGTCTCGCGAAGAAGCTTGCATGGACCAATCAACTCCTCCCGTAATGGTTCCTGCTCCCCTAAAAAGTACCACCTTGTTTGGGGGGGACTTCTTTGGGACCAGGAACTATCCAAGTGAAATAACTGTGACCCTACGGAAAAAGGCCTGAGTTCCTAAATACCGGGAACTAAGTTCCTGATTTCTGAATTAGTTTCTGCGGTTCTGCCGATGTTGTGTGTTCACCTTTCGTTCAGCTACGTCCCAAAAAGAAGCGATATTGATGAGTCTGAAACCGGAAAAAAAATCAACCACTAATTTTCTGCCTTGGCATCTTCCGAGATCATTTTACCAGCATCCAAACATATATGCACACACACTTAAACACAATCAAAAAGCACAAGCATTATTCTCTGACATGTTTTTTTCTTAATTAAACATTTCTCAGATCGCAAAAGTGCAACAATTGAATGAAGGATAGACAAATAATCCTTTGCAAGTTACTAGTAGACCCCGCCCACCCTGATCTGAGGTCAGGCCACCTGAGCAAGTGTTGGTATGCTCTCACTCGTAGCGACGCAGTCTTTGAAGAGTCCCAGCCTCTCGTTAAAATCGATTAATTATAAAGCACTTGCTAAATTTGCCTTCCGCCCAGAGCACAACGGTCCTCTGACACCACTCGACCTGAAACTTTTCTCTTCCGCCAGCACATCCCAAACCCCACAGGACTTTTCAAACGTGTTTAGATCAGAGGAAGGGAGCTCTGATCCTCGGACTGTCATTGCGGTAGATAAGGTTTCGAACCTTTACGATACCATTTTTTTGCAATGCCTTAATTTCAGCGCAGCAATTCATAAGAAAACACCAAAAATAGTCAGTCCTTATCTTCCTCAAAGATCCCTTCAAAAAAAAATGTTTTTTCCTGGCTGAAATAGGACCTGAGTTTTGAACTGCCGTTGAGCTATTGAGAGTGTTAAAAGCAAATACATAATTATTTGGGATTGTTGAGGTACGAGATCGTTTAAACTTTGATAGCGTCCGATGGGGGGTGAGGAATATGGTAAACCTCCCCTTTCCAGTTCGACATCGCCCCACTTCCGTTTGAGATCCTCGTATCGATCAGGGGGGGAAAGAAAAATAATCATGAGAATGTCTCACAAAGCACAAATTTAGAAAAAATAAAAATTAAATCAATGGGAAGTGTTCATCCATAACCAAGAGAAAGAAATTCAAGGCTCACTGCTCTAGTAAAACAAGTTGTTTTTTTAGGGGGTTCTGCATCCTCTTTATCGCATTCAGTAAAATGCAGCTGCTTCCGAGGCTAGCGTTACTCTCAATTACATTTAAGCTTAAGCTCTTTTATGATAGCGCTGCTAGGGTCCAAGGTCTAGCCTGGGTTAAATTAACAGTGCGTCAAAAGTACAGTACTATCCCAACTAAGTGGGAGATGGCATAGAATATGACGAAACAAGAAATCAACCTCAGGAAACCTCGATGATCTCCATGCTACCGGAGAAGCTGGACTGGCTCCCGACCTTCCCCATCTCCTCTCGGGAGCGGTTCTCAGATAGCCCATCGCCAAACTCCATCTGGCAGCTGCGACGCTTGAGCTGTTTCTCAAAGGTGCTCTCCTCGTGCCAGCTCCGCCGCGAGTCACCGTGATCGCCACTCCGCTGGCGACCGCGCCGCCTCACGGCCTGGTCCAAACCCTGGCCGCAGCTGTATGCCCCAAAGCCCCCACCGCTAAGGATGGCGGAGGTGGAGTAAAACCGCGTGGAGTCTGGGGAAAGGTACCAACCGCTGGCCAGTGAGGACGTGGAGACTGTGACGGGCCCCAGCAGGATGTCAGAGTGCCAGCCTTTCAGGGCGCTGCTTGTGCCCGGTCGGGCCAGGTGCTGCTGGCTGCGGGACAGGCCAAACAAAAAGCTAGCGGCGTGGACGCTTTCCTCCGCACTGCCGCTCCGGTGCAGCTGACTACTCGGGCAATTTGTAACTGGCATTGCAGGCTGCTTGGCACTGGTGCAGGAGGTAGCAGAAAAGGTGTTGTGGGGTGCGGTCATGATGACGGAAGCTGGGCTGTCCGCCTGCTCCTTGTCAGGGCTTTGCTCCGGAGTGGACTGCTCCGAAACCTCTTCCACAGGGGAGAACTGGCAGGGCTTGCTGGCTGGCTCTTTGAAGGCAGAAGGTTTGAAGTACTCCGGTGTGTCCCCTGGTCCCATGTGGGGGGCGAACACCCGTTGAGGAGTGCCACCACCTGGCTCCCCGTAAGACTTGATGTCCAGGGAGAATGAACGCTTTAGCCTGGCGCTGTCTTCGGCCCCATCGGAAAGCTGCAGGCCGCTGAGAGCCTGTGCGAAGAGGCGTTCCTCCTGGGTGTCAGCTAACACGCACGGCAGGGACAGGGGTTCAAGCAGGGCCAGGCAGGGGGGAGATTCCAGAGGCTGAGCTGGAGCGTCCCATGGCCCATTGAGCCCGTCTGGCTGAACGGAGTCCTGGCTGTGGAGCTCTGAATGGATGGCCATCAACTTAAATTCGGCTCCTTGTGGATTTTTTATTTTTTTCTCAAAATCCAGAAGCTGACCCAGGAAGTTGAAGTTCGGTGAGATGGTTGGTCTTTTCTCTTTGACAAACCTGGGGGGAGAATGACGGATGGTTCAGACTTTATAGGAAGACACAACACAATGAAAATACAGTTAACTACAACAAGGTTATACATGGCTATAACATATGGACTGAATTCAACGCTCAATTCCTTAGCCTTCATCAGTGGACATCACTACGCTGTCTATAGTTGTTAGTGACAGTAGAGAACAGCTTAATTTGAGGTCAAACGAGGATCCGGATTCGTTCATACACACATTGCATATTGTTCCAACCTATGGAATGCGAATGTCAAAAGACAAAGAAAAAACAAAGAAGAAAGAGACCAGAATGTTGGAACTGGAACTGTTTGCAATATGTGGCAGATTACAGCTCACCTGTAGGCTTCGTCCAAAGACATGTCCATCCTCTTCATGATGTAGGCAATGGCGATGGTGGCTGACCGGGAGATGCCGGCAAGACAATGTACCAGGACACGAGCGTTTGATGCCTTTGCCTTCTCTGAAAAAGACAGACTCATGAAATTTGCACATGGTAACCCTTGAAAGAGCAACGGCGTCATTCACAGGTATAAATGGCCACGCTCCCTATGTTTCAATTTCTTTGGTTTCATTTGCGCACTGACCGATGAATTCCACAGATTTATCCAACCAGGGAAGGATCTTCTCACAAAAGCTGTCGTTGACGGGCACGCGCAGGAAATGAGACTCGATTATAAAGTCAGGCTTGGGGCAGGTGTTGCTGGCGTTCAGGACGTAGGCAATGTCGTTCTGCTGCATTAGCTCCTGAAGAGGGTGGAAGGGGAAAGCAGGGAGAAGGGTAGCAATATGGCATCCATGTTCACTCAATTTGTTGCAGACACAGTTTTGAAGATTTTGCACCTGTCCATGTCAAACAAAATCCATTACTTTTAAGAAAACAATTTTATAAGAGGCACTTTAGACAAGGCACATTAGACAATGTTCTCAAATAGCTTAACATAAAATTGAATTTGGCAAAAAAAAGATCTGATAAACATAAACAATACAGTTATTCAATGTGAGCCACATATTATAATAGAACATCCGACCGAACTCTGCAGCGGACAAGTAGGGATGCCACTGACGGGTTCCAGGTCATGTACTAGTGGTTGAGAACCATGGCTGTAGTCGGTAAGAGCGTGTACTACAGACACTGGACTCTGCAACCTCCTGACCGGGTACAAACCTACCTTATTGAGTACATCTCTCTGGCAGCCCAGGTAGAGGTGGGGCAAGATGCATGTGGGTCCGATGTTGGTCACTGGCACACAGGGCTGCGAGATGCACGACGGCACCAGTGTAGACTTGCCCTCACACAGACCGGGGAAGAGGTTGGAGAACTCTGCAAAGCCACCTACAAGGCAAACATGGGTTTCACAGTCATACACATCAAAGAGGCTTTTGATATTTATAGCCATCCATTGGCCATGTTTCCCAAAATCCTTTGCCCTCCCTCCTCAGGAGTTGTTTCGGGTCCCATGTTTGGCCTGCTATACTGACATTAAGATTTTTGCTAGTTTATTTCCCTAGGCACTGAGTGAACACAAAAGGTGGTTAGATGTCGACAGTATGTCATCGCAGATTATTATCTCCACATTAGAGAAGGGCCGACGTTTCACTGGATGGTCAGTGAAACGTTGTGGCATACGTCGCAACGCACAGCCAAAACAGCAACCATCCAGTGACATGTCATGACATACAGTACATTGTGACGTACTGTATGTCCATAACTACTCCTGGAGCTCGGCCCTTCTCCAATGTGGAGATAATTATCTGCGATGACTCGAGCTCGGCTCTACTGCCACATTGTGGTAGCTTGGATTTTCCTGTGGTACGCTCTATGAGGATTACATTACGTCATTTAGCAGACGCTTTTATCCAAAGCGACTTACAATTGTTCAAACGCTGACGGACGCAGCCATCAGGAGCAATTAGGGGTTAAGTGTCTTGCTCAAGGACACTACAGCATGCTAGCAGGAGGAGCCTGGGCTCAAACCAGCAACCTTTGGATCACTAGACCACCAGCTCTACCGCCTGAGCTACCATCCCCATATCATGGACAATGTTCCATGTCTGGTCAGTCTGGCATTATTCAAAGCATGGGTTCAGTATTAACCACTAGGTTTGGAGATAGGACAGCTGTCCGTACCTGCCTGGGGACAGACTCTGTTCCCCCTCTAGTCCCGGAATAGATGCTTGAGGTGAAAAACCTCAAGTATGTTTAGAATGCTTCCCTCGTCTTTTAGGTTACAGTTTAGTTCAAGTTCAAGAGATTATTTGTCACATACATATACATACGGTCATACATATTTGCAGTGAAATGTCATGACACCCGGTGATTACGCACAATAAGCTCTGTAAGCTCTAAAAATAGTAAAAAGAGCGTAACAAACACAAGGCGCTCGCGCAGGCGGCTGCGGGGGGCGGCGCCACAATTGCTTTAGATGTAGATTACAGCAACTGACATTAAACGGCGGCCTGTCAGTATGGTAGTTCAGCCTGCCACACGCCACCCAAGTGGCGTTTTCAGGGCCCTCCGGCACAGAGACACGGAAGGCGACGGGTTGTCAACATCAGTTTATTGCAGAGAGGAGGCTAGGTGGAATTAGCCAGGAGCAGATTGAACATGTCATGACAGAGCTCCTATCCTGAAGATGGGGGTTTTAACCTGCTGCTCGTTAGCCCAACCAATGAGCAACAGGTATGTAGCCACCCTGACTCAATAACCTTAGATCCAGGTCAGGTGTGGCTGCTCAAACCATCCCAACTCCACACCAGTCAGCCTGTCATTTAACACCTTCTGTGCCTCAGTTTTCCCAACAGATATCCAAACCTGGAAAGAATCTTGTAATTTATTCAGCAACTCCTCACCACTACCTTCCTGTTCGATAACAACCATGCCTCCAGATTAGTGCAATTAATCTGTTCTTTGAGGTTAGATAGAGAGTTGAAACCCAATTTTTCTATATATAAAACAAATCACATGTATAATGATTGCTTGAGGAGCTCGTTCCGTCAGACAACTTGACTGCGCCATGCTCGCCATGTTTCTTCTTCTTTCTGTTTCTTCTTCGACGCCCATAATAGGCCAGGCTATTTAAGCAGCCAATCTCCCCTCGTGCACCTGTTGCAGGGCTGAGCCCTACTCTTCTATCCAATGGGGGATTCACCTATATGTATTCTGTCACATGTTACATAATCACAGTGAACAAGTTCAACATACACACTAGGAACTAACCAACTTTTTTACCCATTTAAGGATATTAGATGTCCAGGTGTTTTTTTGTCAACAAGGCCTTATATTAAAAAACAGATTTAGGAAGATCCCACCTAGTCGTTAATGATGACCAATGCTCCATATTGGCATCATGTGGGAAAAAGAGGCGGTCTTGGTCTTGGTGGTTGCGTAAATTTCCCCACTCTAGACCTAGTATTATTAACGAGAAAATGCCCTGAATGGAAGTGTGTGGGAATGGAAGCATCAGATTTCCCTAAAATAGGGGTGGAGCCAGATCAAAATGAAGCAAGATTAGTGGGTTTTTACCAGTATCTATTTCATACAAATCTAAAAAACAAAACGGGGAGTCCGATCCAAACCGTGGTGCTCAGCTGCAAAGAGGAGAAACTGAAAAACGTCCAGTCTCTATACGGAGACGGAGTTTATATTGTTAAATTGTATTATTTTTCTTCTTAAAAAAGCAACTAGGGATGCGGTGTGGGGACATTGGGCACAAGTGCTTCGCTTGCCCGCCGTCCGGTAGGGGCGGGAAGATGGGTAGCGAAGCGCTGGTCTAAAAACAAAACAGATTCTGTGACCTAGTCCCGTGTATTATTAGACATCTCTCGCGTGAGCATCACGTAATGTATCTGTAACAGTCATCTATATCGGAACAGACTCCATATGGACCTTTTCCGTAAAGGAGGCCAATGTCGGAATGACTGCCTACTGCCTTTGTCAGCTATTTTTTATCCAGCAATGTTACGGATTCCATTTGGGAAAGGGGCTGTAATGTAACCTTTCCATATACACCGTATATGGAAAGGTTATATATTGTTATATATTGTTATATATTGTTCCTGCACATCCCATAGATGCTCGATTGGATTGAGATCTGGGGAATTTGGAGGCCAAGTCAACACCTTGAACTCTTTGTTATGTTCCTCAAACCATTCCTGAACAATTTTTGCAGTGTGGCAGGGCGCACATCCTGCTGAAAGAGGACTTTGCCATCAGGGAATACCATTGCCATGAAGGGGTGTACTTGGTCTGCAACAATGTTTAAATAGGTGGTACGTGTCAAAGTAACGCCGTCTGGCCTTTGAAGACCATGTGCTGTCCTACAAGGAGGAACTTCCCAGGACAAAAATCAATTACTATTCCACCCTTATTGGCGATCAGCAAAACCACCCCGTCCATTTTATCTCCCCCGGGAATTTAGCACGTGATCATCACAGCCGTTTATATCCCACCACAAGCAGACATCGACACAGCACTATCGGACCTGTACGACGTGTTGTGCAGATTTCAAATATCCCGACGCGGCTGTGGTGGTGACTGGGGACTTTAACAGGGCCAACCTTAAAAAAGTTCTGCCTAATTTCCACCAACACATCACATGTGCACATCATGTGTGCCACCAGGGGAGATAGAACTTTGGACCATTGCTACACACCTTACAAGAACGGATACAATACCGTCTCGCTCCCTGCTTTCGGGAAATCTGACCACGCCACGATCTCGTTGGTTCCCGTTTACAGGCCTCTGATCGAAGTAGAGGTCATGCAAGCTCTGACCAAACTGAGAAATGACAGAGCCCCTGGTATCTGCAACATCACAGCTGAAATGATGAAATTGGGCGGTGACAACACCATTGACTGGCTCACCGAAATCATCAATCATGTCTGGATAACTGAGCAACCCCCGGAAGACTGGACCAGGGGTACATCCTCCCCTTCTGGAAACATAAGGGTGATAAAATGGTCTGCAGCAACCACAGAGGCATCACACTCCTGTCTATCCCACGCAAGATCTTCACCCGCATACTTCTCACCCGGGCCCTTCCGGTCCTTAGAAGCGAAGGACGCCCCCAACAGGCGGGCTTCATGCCAAACCGCCCGACAATGGACCAGATCTCTGCCCTCCGCCTCATCATTGAGAAGGTACACGAGTTCCGCCAAAACAGACACCTCTACATTGCCTTTCTTGATCTTAAGGCAGCTTTTGACACCGTGGACCACTCCTCCCTCTGGAAGATCCTCACCATCCTTGGAGCTCCAAGAAAGATTACCTCTCTCTTCCAAAAGCTCTACAGCGATGCTGAAAGCTGTGTGCGTGTCAATGGCACAAACTCTACCTGGTTCCCAATCAACAGCGGAGTGAGGCAGGGATGCGTAGCTGCACCAGACCTTTTTAACTGCATCATCAACCCCCTGATGGAACGGATATGTGCACGTATTCCTGGGGTTAAACCGGAGATGTGCCCTGGCAGCCAGTGCCATGAAAACACTTTGGAATCGGCTGTGGAGACACCACTCCATATCAAGAGCGACCAAACTAAGGATTTATAACACCTCAGTGCTCTCCATCCTCCTCTACGGAGCAGAAACCTGGCCTCTCAACAAGACCCTGGCTGCCAGAATCGATGGCTTTGACACCAGAGCACTGCGCTCAATAGAGGGGATAAAATGGCAAGATAGGGTTTCCAACATCATGCTGCGGGAACGCACCCGACAGCCCCCTGCGTCTCACCTGGCAGCACAGCGTCGGATGCGCTAGTATGGCCATGTCAAAAGGCTCCCCTCAGATCACCCTACTCACGCTATCCTCCACTTCCAACCTAAAGCTGCCGGCTGGAAACGCCCCTGCGGTGCCCCCCGCACCCGATGGATTGATGCCGTCACTAGGGACCTACACCAAATGGACCTGTCGCTTGTTGAAGCCGAGTCCCTAGCACTGGACCGACCCAAATGGAGAAGATTGGTGAAACTGATTGGCTCTAGGCATGGTGTCACCCCCGTCGCCGAGGAAGAGACCTGATGATGATGATGATAATGATGATGATCGCGCGAGAACTGGTGGTGACGAGGGAAGTGAAGCGGTGGACGGACCAATCGGAGGCTGCGCTTCGGGACGCTCTGACTGACGTAGACTGGGACATGTTCCAATCAAGTTCAAGTGACGTCAGCGAGTTTACGGAGGTGGCAGTGAGCTTTGTAGCTGCGCTAGCAGACAACATCATTCCCACGGTGAAAGTTTGGATATTTCCAAACCAGAAACCGTGGGTTGATAAATCCATCCGCTGCGCTCTGAATGCTTGCACGGCCGCTTACAACGACGGTCTTGTATCCGGAATATGGACAATTACAAAGCGGCGTCGTACAATCTGCGGAGGGCGGTGAAGGATGCTTAACGGGCGTACAGAGAGACTGTGGAGCTACAGATGGAGCAGGGGGACACAAGACGCTTGTGGGAGGGGCTGCAGACAATAACAAACTACAAGAGCAGCTCCTCCCCAGCCACGAGTGTGGACGCCTCCCTTGCCAACGAACTTGAACTCCTTTTATGAGCGGTTCGAGTCTGGCAACAGCACCGCTAGCTCGCTGGCTAATTTGAGTTAAACCGCTGGGGATGAGCGCGCACTCTCAGTGCTCGTGCATGAGGTCAGGAGGGCTCTGATGCGGGTGAACACCAGGAAAGCTGCGGGCCGAGATGGCATATCTGGGCGAGTACTGAAGACCTGTGCTAACCAGCTATCTCCGGTGTTCACTACAATATTCAACATGTCCCCATGGTCCCATCCTGCTTCAACAGGTCCACCGTTGCTCCTGTCCCGAAGATCGCCTCTCCAACCTGCCTGAATGACTAGCGTCCGGTGGCCCTCACCTCAGTGGTCATGAAGTGTTTTTCGAGAGGCTGATTAAGGATTATATCTGCGCCTCCTCCCCCGCACCTTGGACCCGTTGCAGTTCGCGTACCGGCAGAACACATGCACGGATGACGCGGTCTCCCAGGTACTGCACACCACGCTCACGCATCTGGATGGCCAGAAGGGGGCCTATGTGAGAATGCTGTTCATCGATTACAGTTCAGCTTTCAACACCATAGTCCCCACCAGACTGGCTGTCAAGCTGAAGGAGCTCGAACTGAATGCTCCCCGCTGTGTGTCTGGAACCCTGGACTTCCTCACAGCTCGCCCCCAGATGGTCAGGGTGGGGAAGCACATGTCAAGCTCCCTCACCCTGAATACAGGATCCCCCTAGGGCTGCGTCCTCAGCCCCCTACTGTACTCCCTGTACACACATGACCATGTGGCCAGGTCCAGCTCCAACACCATCATCAAGTTTGCTGACAACACCGCTGTCGTGGGCCTGATCACCGACTGCAATGAGAAGGCCTACCGCCAGGAGGTGGCTGACCTGTCACTCTGGTGCCAGGACAACAGCCTCCACCTGAACGTCAGCAAAACTAATGGGCTGATTGTGGACTTTAGGCGAGGATCACAATCGAGGACGCACACGCCCTTGGTGATTAATGGGACTTCTGTTGACAGGGTGAGCAGCTTCAAGTACCTGGTAGTCCACATCACAGAGGACTTAACATGGACTTTACAAACAGACACTCTGGTGAGAAAGGCGAGGCAGCGTCTTTACCACCTCAGGCAGCTGAGGAAATTCCGGGTATCGGTGAGGAGACTCAAGTCCTTCTACTCTGGAGCAGCGGAAGCATCCTGACAGGCAACATCACTGCCTGGTTTGGGAACTGTACTGCTCAGGACAGGCGGGCCCTGCAGAGGCGGGTGCGTTCAGCTGAATGTACCACTGGAACTACCCTCCCCCCCTTGCAGGAGTTATACACCAGGAGGTGTAGTAGCAGAGCCCGTAGGATCATGAAGGATCCTCATCACCCCAACAACGGACTGTTCCAGCTGCTGTGGTCAGGCAAGCACCTCCGCAGTCACACAGCGAGAACAGAGAGACTGAGACAGAGTTTTTTCCCGCAAGCCATTAGAACTGTCAATGCTGACCTCACCAGGGGTCCTCATTGAGCCACACACATAGGCTCCACCACCTTACTGTACTATATGTAGCATACTGTACCGCATACTGTGTCACTGTTCAGGGTTGTTCGTGATGCCGTATTGCTGCGCCGTACTGTTGTATACTCTGCTGTATATCCCAAACACTACCTCACTTTATTCACATGCCAATTTAATTCACATGCCACTTTAATGCACATACCTGTATATACATAATTGCCTATTCCATATACATAATCATATTCCCTTTATCTATTCATTTTTATTTCATTTTATTTTATTGTATTTTATTTTATTATATATATTTTTATTGTATTCTTTAAGTATTCGACTTACTGTATTACATTTTAGGAGTCAGTTAGTTGGTCTATTGGAAAGAAATTTTTCCTAGGACATATTGTGTTTTATCACCGGGTGCATTGCATTACATTTCACTGCATATATGTATGAAAGTATGTATATGTATGTGACAAATAAACCTCTTGAATCTTGAATCTTGAACCTACTCCAACTCAACGGCAACAAGTCAGAGCTCATGGTTGTGGCCCCAAAGCCGCTGCTCCGGAAGGTTGGAGATCTCCTCTACCCTCTCCTTTCAGTCACACATCAGATCCAGCACCAAGTCCACCTTCTATCACCTCAAAAACCTCTCCTGTCTCCATTCTTCACTCTCAGACTCCATGGCAGAACCCCTTATCCACGCTTTCATCACCTCTCGGTTGGACTACTGCAACGGAGTCCTGTCTGGGGTTTCCAACAAAGCCCTGGACAGGCTCCAGTATGTGCAGAACTCAGCTGCCAGGGTTCTCACTCACACCAAGTCCTGGCAGCACATGACCCCCACCCTCATCCACCTCCACTGGTTCCCTGTCAAGTTCCACATCTCTTACAAACTTCTCCTCCTCACATACAAATCCCTTCACGCACTCCCCCCACAGTACCTGTCCAACTCCTCCACCAGCACACTCCATCCTGGAACTTGCGGTCCTCTGACATGGGTCTGCTGTCCATCCCCCGTACCAGATTGCGAACTTTCGGGGACAGAGGTTTCAGCATGGCAGCCCCCACCCTCTGGAACTCTCTCCCACCCGTAATCCGTAACGCCCCAACCCTTGTCACTTTCAAAACAACCCTTAAGACCCACCTTTTCACCATGGCCTTTCCCCATTTGTTATTTTAGCTATTCCTTTGTTTTTGTTTTGTTCCTCTCTCTCTTTATCTGTCTCCCCCCCTTGCCCCTCTCCTGTAAAGCGACCTTGGGTTTTTTGAAAGGCGCTATACAAATTTAAGTTATTATTATTATTATTAACATCCACATGAATGCCAGGACCAAAGGTTTCCCAGCAGAACATTGCCCAGAGCATCAAACTGCCTCTGCCAGCTTTTCTTCTTTCCATTGTGCATCCTGGTACCATCTCTTCCCCAGGTAAATGCAAACACGCACCTGGCCATCCACATGATGTAAAAGAAAACGTGATCCATCAGACCAGACCACTTTCTTCCATTACTCCATGTTCCAGTTCTGACAGTCACATGCCCATTCTAGGCGCTTTCGGCAGTGGACACATGGGCAATCTAACTATGTGTCAACATGTCAGCATGGGCACTCTGACCAGTCCGCAGATACACAACCCCATACGCAGCCATCTGCGATGCACTGTGGGTTCTGACACAGACAGCTTTCTGTCATAGCCAGCATTAACTTTTTCAGCAATTTGTGCTCCAATAGCTCTTCTGTGAGATCGGACCAGGCGGCTAGCCTTCACTCCCCACACGTATCAATTAGCCTTGGGTGGCCATGATTCTGTCGCCTGTTCACCGGTTCTTCCTTGGACCATTTTTGGTCGGTACTAACCACTGCATACCAGAAACACCGCACAAGACCTGCCGTTTTGGAGATGCGCTGACCCAGTCATCTAGCCATCACAATGTAGCCCTTGTCAAAGTCGCTCAGATCTTTACACTTGGCAATTTTTCCTGCTTCCAACACATCAACTGACTGTTCACTTGCTGCCTAATGTATCCCACACCTTGACAGGTGCCATTGAAACAAGCTGATCAACGTTATTCACTTAATCTGTCAGTGGTTTTAATGTTGTGGCTGAGTTTCAATTTTGGTTCAGTGAAAATAACCATTGAATGGATGTATGCCCTCTGTTTTGTAACAGAATAGTACAATCTTAGAAGACCTAATCAATACGAGTGCTATTGTGGGGTTGTGCTTAGTTACACAACAACAACAGCGCTTTGCACACTGCCACCTGCTACAACCTCATACGCTGCAAGCTCTCAGCTTGTTGCCAAGCAACATGCACACTTAGATTGAGTGTCAGCAGCAGGACCCGGTGCACCTCTTCGGCCCCCGCTGCACAAAAGTGGACTTTGAGGAGGTAAGGTTTCACCCGCAGAGGAAATTATACAATCACATTGCGCATCAGTAATAACTGTGATGGAAATTGTTATGTAATGCTATGATATTCGTTTTTACTGAACTGAAGAGGGCTTTTGAATTTTCATTTTTATAATAGTCTAAAGAGACACCAAAACGACAAAACGATGGTTGAGCCCTGTTGACACCCAACTGTACCACTTATCCTCTACCCTAGAGGTGAAATGTTTGTGGAACCTGTCATTTGTGGACCTGATGCTGAAACTGTCATTATAGTCACACGTGTCTTTGTGTATTTTTTTTTACCATGTTTTTAATGACAGTAATATTGCATTCAATTTAAAACTGCTTTTTGCAACAGCGGCAGTACATTCCAAGCATAACATTGGTAATAGAAAGTCGCCAGTCCTGTTTCTGGCCTCTCATCATTATCGTGACTTTAGCCAAAAGAGTTGATTTGTGAAGTGCAAAAGTCAATAAAACTATAAATAAAATGCACTGTTTTGTACAACATAAAAACTATACTAACTAGTCTGACTATAAGGTGAATTTACCATTTTAGATATCAAAAAGGATAGCTAAAATGTTTAAAAGCATAAATGTCTACCCCATTGGATTGCATTCACACAGCATTTGAATAAGAGCTGGGTTGAAAAACATACCTTTTAAAGTTTTAATTACATATCAATGATAATCAGTGTCAAAACTTATCATGGTCAGTGACAGTGAAAAAGCAAAAATGGGATATTTTCACACAACGATGACCCAATTGTTAGGACAACCTATAACCAGTGCCCTTAAAGACTGTCATCAATTCTTGCTGTGTGTAGACCAATGAATAATGCACATATAATGTATACATCATATCAAGTATCTTCAAATGGAAATACTGTTACTTATATAATCACCATCGAACCTAGACAAATAACAAAGCACTAAAATGTTAAACAGCCTGTGCTCCGGTAAAACTCGTCAAAAGGGGGGGGACCCTAGAAGCAGTTGAGTGTGAGCTTAATAACTGGGGGAGCAAAGCCACATTCATGTCTCATGTACTGTCTACCTTCCATCTGGACCTCGGATCTGGTACCCTTGCCTGTGAAGACGCTTGATAGATGAACATACCGAGTTTCACTTGAATGTTTTGTTTATTACGTTGACGTGCAGGCCGACCACTGAAGGCCTCCCCTCCTTTCCACTGAGGGTTGTTGTTATGTAACCATGATGTAATGTCAAATCGACCACCCTCTAGAATATAAAAAGAAGAAAAAAAACAAAAAAAAAAACCCAAGCTTGTTCAGGTTCCCAAAAAAGAAATCTCTTACATTCAACCAGTGATGGTGAAGTGAGAAAAGGGAATTGTTTGTGACATGTAGCAGAACAAAACAATGATTTAAACTGTGACATTTTAGCATAAGGCCGGTTCCGCTGGGTCCATAAAATAAATACTATTTAAAAAAGGTACAGCCAGTCCAACATTTCTCTGAGGTTTTGTGAAGTTTTGTGCAGCTGGCATGGAAAGCTTCCACATAAAAAAAGTCAAGTCAAGTCAACAGGCTTCATATCTGAAATCTATAAATCATAAGGGGAGTTTTCATGTAACTTATCCATATTTCTAAAAACAACAATATTTAAACCAGTCATTATTTAATACCACCCCCACCCCCCGGCCCCAATGGCCTGATTTTCTAAAGAGAATTGCAAAGTATGAATTGCAAAAATAATTGACTTCTGTCCAAATTATTTATTTTAGTGGAATGCAAAATGTGAATCACTCACATTCAATATGAATCTTGGCAAACGCCGTGGCCTTTATTCCCATGTTGATTCACTGAAGGAGGAGCTTGTTGGGCATGTTGTTCGGTTGTCAGTGAATCAAAGGACTGAGTATGATTCCAGATTCACTCAAGGCCTTGTCCACATGTATACAGTAGAGTTTCCGTTAGAAAAAATTGGTGCCGGTCAACGTGTCATTTTAGATTTCAATTTCCCGGATAAATGGGAGAGATTCAGTCAAATATTATCTGTGTTTATTGAACTTAATTGATTGATCAATTAATGGGCAGGCTATATAGAGAATGACATCATCATGGCATGTAGATGTATAATTTTCTCCATTGAATATTCAAAATGAAATTAATTCCATCAGTTAACGCTATTTTAAAAATAAATAAATAACTGTTACAAATATTATTCATTGAAATCAAATAATTTTCGTTTGTGGACAATAAGTAAGTTTCAATTTCATTAAAATACATTTTTCAATCAAATCCAAAACAAAAAAAATATGGCGAGTAGGTCTAAATAAATAATGAAGTTTGTGGTGTTGTCCGTCTTCGTAGGGATATCCCATTGACATATTTTTAAGAACTAATATTTACAGTCTGCTTTGGGTCGGAACTTAAATATCCCAAAAAACGCCAAACTATGGATGTATGTGTCCCAACGATACCTCATCTTCCTGCTTCTCCTCTGAGTTTTAGATGCTGCGGCTCTGTCTCCGCTCGGTGTGTGTGTGTTTACTGTGTTTACAAGCGCACCTTTCCACGAGGGAGGGGGCGGGGCCTAGTTCTATATCAACAAACGTGATAAGAGGTGAAAGGTCAGCTTTAGATCATTCAAACTCATTGGCTTTCTGTTGCAACTTGCAGAGCACGGAAACTTACAGATCTGCGGAATTTTTATCGAAATAATCGAGTCTATTGTATTGCGATATTGAGGAAAAAATTTGGAGATAATTATCGTTATCGTTTTATTGCCCAGCACTAATTCAAATTGTGCTTAGAGGGAATTATTTTCACCGAACATTATGACCTGAGAGATTTAAATATGTCGGACTTCAATAGATTTTCTCGGTCAAAAACCGGCAATTACCGGATAACAGAAACGCTAGTGTACAGATTTTACCGAAAACACATTTTTCCCCTCCGTTAAAAGAAAAAGAAATCTCTGTCCCCATGAGAACAAAAAAAACATTTAAAACATTCACATAAGCATTCCAGGCCAGTAGGGGGCGATAATATATCATAAAACTTCAAAAGCCACAGAGGAACATTAGGAGCACAATACACAATACTATGGTTGTTTCTCAATACCAAGTACCGGACTTGCGGACTTGGGAGTTCAGACTTAGCAAGTTCGACTCAGGAGTACAGACTGGACGGGAGGACGAAGGACGGTCATTCTGCGAAATGCATTCTGGGATACTTGGCTGTCCCAAGCCACACAAGTCATCACCGATGCATCCTCGATAAAATGGAGGATGCATGCAAGTCCACATCCGGGCATTTGGACTGGACTTGGCTTGATGCGGACTTTGAATTGGAACAGTACTTGGGCTGCGACTGATGACGTTCTAAATCTGAATCTAAATCAGTCACAATTACTGTGACACGACCTAATTTTGTCACAGACAACAATAAAACATGAAGCATTATTTTAAAAGACAGTGGATGAAAGTTTTTACCTGTGAGTAAGTGGACGGAAGGGAAGCTGGTTTCCAGCTTGGCCAACAGGACACTGAGGAAGCACTCGGAGGAGAGGCCCATGGGCTCCAATGAGCTCTGGTCATACACCACCACCTCCTGCTCGCCGTGCAACTCAAGCTGAGAAAACGGAGAGAAGCGATACGACAGATGTGGCAGAGGGTTCATCATCAAAGAAGTGGAGCACTGATATTAATCAACAGTGGAGCATTACACCTCCAGCCACTTTCATTCACATTAAAAAATGTCAATTATGTTCTAAGACTTAGTTCTAGACTAGGAAGTCCTAGACTAACTTAATTAAGGAGTAGTCAACACCACCCACACTGGTCTTGGCGGTGATCTTTCATAATCACCCCTACAGTAAGTCACAAAGAGGCAGGACGAGTGTGAAACTTAGATTAATAAGAGCTAGAAATGTTGAGCTTTTCCCTCTAAGATAATTTAAAAGAACTGAAGGTGGCCTTTAAACCGGTCTAGCAATTTACCTATACAATATACACATTGCAGGTCTGTGCTGTGAGTGACATGTTCCCATTTCTGTGAATAGCTACTGTAACCATGACTGTAGGCCTGAAGCCAACTATCATGCTTCCAATGCTCTCAAAGCAGTAAATCAACTCCCGGAGGTATTTTTAATGGGAACTTCTGAACAAGTGTGGGCTAAAGACGTGAAAAAAACAGTATGTGACTGTGGTGGACCAAGTGGGTGGGGCCAAGCCACCGCTGCAGACAGGCGGTGCAGTCTCCCATCCCGTGGAGCTGCTGGGGATCAGCCTAATCATCAGAGGGACTCCGCTGATTCGCCTGATCCTCAAAACAGGAAGTTATAAGTGTGTGTGTGTGTCCGCAGCAGGCGGACACACACACAGCACATCGTTTCCCTGTCAGCCTGACAGGGAAACGATCAGACACGGACAGTGGGAGATCACGGAAGCAGGGAACCATGGATCCACCTGGAATATTTGTATATATTGGTCTGCGAGCCCTGAGTTTCCTTTTCCACGAGCCACATATATTTAAAAAGGACTTGTTAATAAACACGCCAACTGGTGCTGTTTCACCTCTGCCTGCCTCCTCTTCCTCATTCCCTGGCACTGAGCCAGAACACACCTTCACAGTGACTAACATTTTACTGTATCTTTTGTTGCCACCTCTTTGGCAGAAAGTTATAAAGTGTATTTGGTCCCTCATTGGTAATCCTCAGAGCCAATCAACCAATTTTCTCTGTTCCCAATTGCGCAGGTGGCATAAGTCGTCTTGACCCCCGACCCCTCCCTGACCTCCCTGAGGCCGGGCACAGGGCTGCACTCACTGTGGCTTGGCCAGGGGCACGAGCTCCACACACTTAAAAGAAAACTATATACTTTCCCTGCCTCTGACGGCGCAGTGACTCAATTAGAGCTTACGACTGTTGGAAAATGTTGCCTCAGTAATAAAAAGGAGCATTATTCCAATTTAACGCCAGACCACAAAAGGGAAGGGCTTGGCTTTGTTCAGTTCGCAAGCTGTCTATGGTAAAAAAATAAGAATAAAGTATATAAGTACACACAAACACACACACACATATACACACAGATAGAAATATATGTATATATATACAGTATATATATATATATATATATATATATATATATATATATATGTATACATATATATATACACAGTGTGTGTGTGTGTGTGTGTGTGTGTGTGTGTGTGTGTGTGTGTGTGTGTGTGTGTGTGTGTGTGTGTGTGTGAGGGTAAGGCCTCCCTTTGCTCTCAAAACAGCCCCAATCCTTCTTGGCATGGTTTACACAAGATGTTGGAAACATTGCTTTGAGATTCTGGTGCATGTTGACATCACACAATTCCTGCAGATTTGTCAGCTGCGCATTCATGCTGCTAATCTCCTGTTCTATCACATCCCAAAGGTTTTCTGTTGGATTCAGATCCGGTGACTGGGAAGGCCAATGAAGAATATTGAACTCATTGTCATGTTCATGAAACCAGTTTGAGATGACTTTTGCTCTGTGACATGGTGCATTATCATTCATGCTGGGAGTTGCCATTAGAAGATGGGTAAATTGTGAAGGGATGCACGTGGTCAGCAACAATACTCAAATAGACTGTGGCACTCAAGCGATGATTGATTGGTGTTAATGGGCCCAAAGTGTCCCAAGAAAAATTCCCAACACCATTACACCACTGCCACCAGCATGGACTATTGACGCAAGGCAGGCTAGGTCCATGGATTCCTGTGGCTTCGTTTTTCCAGTCTTCAACTGTCTAATTTTGGTGAGCCTGTGCCCACTGCAGCCTTCACCTTTCTGTTCCTGGCTGACAGAAGTGGAACCCAACATGATCTTCTGCTGTTGAAGCCCATCAGCCTCAAGATTCTACGTGTTGTGCATTCTGAGATGTTTTTCTGCTCATCACAATTGTACAAAGTGGTTATCTGAATTACCGTTGCTTTTCTATCAGCTCGAACCAGTTTGGCCATTCTCCATTGACCTCTCTCATGGTGTTTCTGCAGGTTTCAACATTTTAAATTTAAGCCTTTTTAAGACCATTATGAATGCAATTTAAAACATCTTTCACATCCATACGAGCAAAAAAAGTATGAAGGATATGAAGGAAAATCGGAGTCCCAGAATTACTTGCAAAGGAAATTAATTTATTCACATTCAACATTAACATCATCAACTGAAGACAACATGGAACTATGTGTACACAAGAGTTTGTGTGTGTGTGTGTGTGTGCGTGCGCGCACAAGAACTAGGCCACATTAATCTGAGCTCTTCTCCCTTGGCCGCAAGCTCCTCCTCAATGTTCTTGAGCTCAACAACTTTTCCTTGCAGCCCCTCCTCAGGGCATTTGACTTTGTTATGAGCTGGGGAATCCGAGTGCCAGCCTTGCCCTCAGCAAATCTGTCAGTGTCTCTGGCCAGACTTTTATAACCTCTTGGATAGTTTTCCTTTTCTTTTTAAGTTCCTCCAGGTCATTCTCTGTAGGCTTTCTCTTCTGGCCCTGTGCTTCAGTCTCCTGCTTCCTTCTCTCTTGCTCAAGGTGGACACGGTACTTGGACCTGGCTGATGCCACATAATGGCAGCTCTTTTGTGAGGAAAACCTTGGTAACTCCCCCGTGTAGAGTGACATAATCACACACAAGCCTGTATGTAACAACAGTGTCCTCCTGCATGTTGCAAGTCTCCACTTCCTTGTTCACAGAAAAGCCTCTCTCCACAGCGGCCTGTCCATGGGACAAAATGAGCAGCTTCTGGCAAAAAGCCCAGAGCTCCGGATAGGGCTTGCTGAGGAAACCACACAAGAAGATGTCCAGCCCCTTTTGCATCAGCGGGAAGAAGAGGAACTCTTCGCTTCTGCTCTTAAGGGACAGGAAGGCCTAAAATTGTTGGAGAATGACATCAACTATAACAAAACAGATGAAAAGAATGAAAAATACATTGATAAATCATTACATTATATCAACAATCTGTAATGGTTATAATGGTGAACAAAATCACTGTTGTAACTGCATTTGGTTATAGTGGTGTAAAATGTCAGCCTATTCCAATACAAGTAGTGAGCCACTGCACACAGAACAGGCGCAGGGCCATGAGAAGAGAAAACAACAAAAGTAAGAGATCCACACTAGAAAAAGAGAAGATAAAAGTGCACACAACAAATTATAGGTCTACTGAAAATGGAGAAACTTGTCGAAAAATTCTACAATTGATTATGTGAATAGTTTATGTCTGTGATTGGCCTGTTAGAAATTACTTGTCTATTTAACGGTGAAGCAAAAAAAATGTCTGGCCGTTACACACTGACTGTGTTTGCAGCAGTCCAACAGGTCGCTTAACAGTCCAAATAAATATTCGGAATATTCCTAAATGTGGACCTCTTACTTTTGTTCAAAGCTTATTCCAGAACCATTCCTACCAGCAGAAAAACCTCCTGCCAGCCGAACTACATCTGCCTCTTGCACCTGTCTGGGTCACTGAACATGACAGAGGGGTCCAGACATGTCATTTGCCTAATGTTGGAATTGCCGTTCCGTTGGATATTTGAGGGGGGCTCTTCTCCTGCACTTTTCTGATGTTGTTTGACAGTCCCTGCGTGCAGTCCCTTCTAAACTTAAGGACTATGAGCTCAACACTTTTGCTGCTCTGGACAGGGGGATAAGCCGTAAATGGTATGTAGAGCCAGTTATTCTTGTCAGCTTCATCCAATTTGGTTAGCTGCAGTGTAGTGATGTGTAGGACCTGGAGGACCTCTCTTGATAAAGCATCTAAGTAGAACCTGTCAAAAGACAATCTTAAATGTAAGTCTCCTGTATCCAAATTTATCATAAAGCGACATTATCATAATACTTCAATTCAATTTCAATTCAATTCAAGAAATTTATCTGTCACATACATATACATACATTCATACATATATGCAGTGAAATGTTTTTGCAATGCACGTGGAAATTATGCTCAATAGTACTATAATAATATTATATAATAATACTCGTGCATGAACAAAGGTTGAAGAATTTACCTGTTCTTCATTAACACAGTGTACACATCAATTAGGCCTAATCAGCAGGGACAATAATTTTGTGAAGATAATGTGCAGCGCTACACATATAAATCATTACCATGATCAATTCAGCCAAGTCTGAGCCAAGTTGCTGAGGATAGGCATCACTGGTTCGTCAGTTTGATACTTCAAAAAAGGATTGAAGGTCCTGGCGACAGTCATGTAGAATGTAGCTTGGCCAAGATGAGTGGATCTTTCAGGGCTGCTTCTATTGTGTTGAAGGATGCTGTCCCAGGGTTTGGGAGTTTTTTTTCTTCTCACCACATCCATATACTGGTGAAGTGATGGCCAGACTGCAAGGGCTCTCTCTACCACAGGCAGGTTCCAGGATCCACCAGTGGCCACAGAACGATAAAGGGAAGATGGTGGATTTGGTGATAACACTGTAGTCTTCTCTCCTTGCTGGTACGTTGTGTACACGGCTTTTAAAAGTTTGTCCATCTGCTACGTGGAGAAGTTACTTTTAAAAGCATTGTGTAATGTGTTGATTCCAGCTCCCCACAGCAACAAGCTGAGCATCTCCATACTGTTCCACATGGTCTTGTTGGAGAAGTTCAAAAAACTTTCAATTCACATTGGGCCCATCCATCGAGGTGGACACCAGGCTCCTGAGGTCAAGTTGGTCCGAACACTCCTGAGAAAAAATATCAACCTTTAAACTTTTCTGGGTCAAGTTCAAGTCAGTGTCTGAGCCTTATTCCGTTATTTCTGGTATTATATCTGTGCTGTTGATAAGCAATGAAAATTATCCAAGAAATTGATGAGATTACATTTCACCGCATATATGTATGAAAGTATGTATATGTATGTGACAAATAAAATTCTTGAATCTTGAATGAGAAGGGCTAAATTATTGTTCATTTTTTTGCAACTGTTAAGGAATAGTTTACCCATTTTGGAAAATTTGTATATAGCTTCACTTACCTCCAAAGTGGTTTGTAGGACTGTAGACAGTTAGACACTTATCAATCTGGTTTTCGACCTCACCATAGCACAGAAACAGCACTTATTAAAGTTGTGAACAATCTGCATATAAACACTGATTCTAAAAAACTCTATTCTTCTGCTCCTTGATCTCAGTGCTGCCTTTGACACTGTTGACCATCAATATTTTATTAGAGAGATTACAAAAATGGGTCGGCCTATCCGGCCTGGTTCTGAACTGGTTCAGAACCTACCTACAGGACAGGCAGTTCTTTGTGTCCATTGGAGATTTTGTGTCGAACAATGTGGATATTATACATGGAGTGCCCCAAGGTTCAATTCTTGCCCCATTATTGTTTAACCTCTATGCTCCCACTTGCACGTATTATAAAAAAACCCAATATAAATTACCATAATTACGCAGATGATTCACAACTGTACATATCCCTATCTCCTGATGACCTACTCCCCATACACTCCCTCACTCAGTGTATTAATGATATTAATGCATGGATGTCACAGAACTTTTTACAATTGAACAAAGATAAAACATCAACATCAACATGAACTCATCTTTGTTGCAAAGGCTCAAAGACAAAAAATTGCAGCTCATCCTAGTTCTCTGTCTCTGGAGAGCAAGAATGAAGCCAAAAAATCTAGGTGTAATCTAAAAAACATTTCAAAATTAAGAGGCTTCCTGTTAAAAGCAGACTTTTGATCCATCCAAATTAATCCAAGCATTCATAACAAGTGGATTGGACTATTGTAATGGCCTCTTCATCCGCCTCCCGAAATCAGCTGCGCAGCGGCTTCAGATAATCCAAAATGTGGCTGCACGTGTTCTCACCGGGACAAAAAATCTTGAACATATCACACCTGTTCTTAGATCTCTACATTGGCTCCATGTTTAAACTAGAGTTGATTGAAAGATTCTGCTACTTGTATATAAAGCTCTAAATGGCCTTGCACCTTCAAGATTCAAGATTCAAGATTTTTTATTTGTCACATACATATACATACTTTCATACATATATGCAGTGAAATGTAATGACCACCATGTAATACACCTCAGTATATAAAAGAAATGCTCATTATACGCGAACCAGCAAGAACTCTCAGGTCCACAGGCAGTGGTCTTATAACTATCCCTCTTACTAACTCGAAAGCAGGGGAGGCTGCCTTCTGTATCTATGCCCCAAGTAAATGGAACACCCTGCCAAGGGTGCCTGCCGACACTTTTAAAAGCAGGTTAAAAACCTTGTTGTTCACAACAGTCTATGACTGACTTCTGTGTGTGTGTGTGTGTGTGTGTGTGTGTGTGTGTGTGTGTGTGTGTGTGTGTGTGTGTGTGTGTGTGTGTGTGTGTGTGTGTGTGTGTGTGTGTGTGTGTGTGTGTTCTCTATATTGTAAGATTTGTGTGTGTGTTCTGTATGCTGTGAGATCTGTTTATTGTGCACTGACGGTTCTTATGATTGCACAGACATTTTATATATTTTCTTTGATTGTATTTCTCTGTCCTCTGCCCTGGTATGGAATGCGCTTTATAAATAAAGTGTGTCTTGACTTGACTTGACTAGTAATGAAAGCTTCCCACATGGTTCGATCTGTGCTAAGATAACTATCCCCCCAGCTAGATTTTCTGCAAAATAACCAATTAGCAGCTAGAACTGTGGGAGGTAGACACCATTACTACTGTCCTACATACAACTTTGGGGATAAATTAAACAATATCAAAATTTGAAAAATATGTCAACTACCCCTTTAATATCTAACAGAACAGATCAGTACACTTTGCCATAGCATTGCTAATGAAAAAAATCGATAAATGCGTAATGAGTAAATGAGTAAAAATTATGTAACGTTTGCTAATAAATAAAACATTACATTACAATACTTACTTTGACAAGTTTCAGACAGTCCTGGGCTGTTGCATGCCCCATAAAACGGGACCCCAAGGTACCTTGACTGTACTCTTCACCTTCCCAGAAACGTACATGCGGGTCCAACTGTTTGGCTTTGTTGGTTTCATTAAGACCTTTGTCGAACATCAGCACAAATAGGACCTTAACTTTTAAGATGAGGTCTCTCGCTAATGAAATCTGCCAATCCAAATTGCATAATGTAAGATGTCTTGTCCTTTCCACACTTGAAGGTTTTAGCAATCAGAATCAGGCAACATAATTTCAAAAAAACCACCTATGTCTCCATATCTTTTATATGACTGATGTTTAGATGTGTGTTCAGTCTAGAGCACCTCCGCTTTTAATGTTGGCGTAAACGTGTCCAGAGGTCGCTTACCGGAGTTGCAGGAGTTAGCACTGGTAGTGCAGAGTGGGTCATGTTGGGGCCAGACTTTGATGCTCCCCATGTTAATACAGAACAATATTGGGTGATGGCAGGCGTTCTCTAATGCCTTAATACCCAAAGTTCCTAATTCAAGTGTTTTTTTGGACAAGGTCCAGCGGACTTGAAACTTCATCCAAGCACAAAATGTGCTGTTCTAGAACCAGATCTCGTTAAACTTGCACTTACCCATATTAGATGAAAATAACGTTAACAGAAACAATTTAAACGTATAACTTCGAGAAGTAGCTATTTTTTTTGATGAGAGGAGACGCCACGTTAGCCCACACACCATATTGCAACACACTAGCTGGGTGTGCTCCGATAAATTCTGACCGGGGTGCACAGTTTGAATTAGTAGTTATTGGTTCCATGTTGAATTTGTTGTGGATTTTGTTACGTGATCAATACAAATTTTTCCCAAAAACACATTTAAAAGCGAGACTGAAGTTACTGCAACTTTATAAAAGTAATGTAAACCCATTAAAACAAATTTTGAAGACCTGCATAATAGCATATAAGACATTTTAAGACATTTTACAGGCTAAATTTCTGATTATTGGATTTTAGACTTTTTAAGGACCCGTGGAAACCCAAGGCGTTTCTGTCCGCAGAATCCGCTAACTGGATGTTTTTTTGTTTTCCGCAGCACTCTGAGTAAACTCTAGAGACTGTTTAAAATCCTGCGTAAAAATCCCAGGAGATCAGCAGTTACAGAAATACTCGGCACCAACAATCCTGCCACGGTCGAAAACACTGAGATCACATTTTTCCCCATTCTGATGGTTGATGTGAACATTAACTGAAGCCGTATCTGCATGGATTTATGCATTGCACTGCTGCCACATGATAAGATTGTTGCATGAATAAGTAGGTGTACAGGTGTTCCTAATAAAGTTCTAAGTGAGCGTATATACTGTATATATACATGTATCCTGTGCTTAAATCATGTGCCCACATTCAACCACCATTTTCAAAGCCAGAGGCCCTACATCTCTTTCAAAAGCAGAAAGCAGAGTGCTATGATTGCTTGTTAATTTTTTTTTGAACTCACAGACAAATGGCTGCAGCCCAGGTCATAACGCAGAGCCCTCACCTTCTTCTTGGCAGAGTGCTGGAGCAGCTCGGCGATGTGCACCTTGTCCTGTTGCAGCCTCCTTTTCATCAGCTTGGAGCAGTTGACGTTGATCGCCTCCAGGATGTGCGAGGTGTTGTAGTCCACAAAGGGCCGGCTGTCGATGAGCAGCACTCTGTCCAGACCACCCTCCAGGAGGGCCACTAGAGCCTCTGCCCTGATGGGCCGCGTTCTGCCTGCCCCTGCTGTTGCCCTGGGGGTCCTGGAGGAACCTGCTCCTGCTCGCTGCTGTGACATGGTGCCCCCCCTTTTTCCTGTCCACCGCCCACCGCCCCCCACTCCCTCACCCCCACCCGCCGGTTCCTCTGCACGGTGACGCGGGCCTGGCGAGCGCTTCTCAGGAGATGAAGAGCTCCATTGTGTTGGCCGGGTATGATGTCATCCCGATGGCGCTTGGCAGCCCAGAACCCCTGGGCCAAAAGAGAGAGAGAAAGAGAGACAGAGAGAGAAAGAGAGAGAGAGAGGCCCGATTGCCCTAAAAGTCTAAAAAAGCTGCCCAACTATCTCCCTTGTGTTTGTTAAGAGTGTGTGTGTGTGTGTGTGTGTATGTGTGTGTCAGTGTAGTGTAATAGCCAAATGATGTGTGTCCACAGCAGAGGGGCATCCACAAGGAGGAGTGTGGGTGGTTAGGGTGGGGGGTCAGAGGGCAGACTTATTCACACCATTGCACGGGGAACACAAAAGAGCCTCTTCCCTCTCTTTCTCCAACTGTGACATCATCTTGCACCTTGCTCCTTGTCTTCATGCTCAAATGGTTATCGGTCCTATGGTGCGGGAACATGAAGAGAAGGGAGAAGGGAAGGGTGGGGGCAACAAAGAAAAAAATAAAGGACACAGAATTAGATTCAGTTTTTGGCCAACAAACTTTTGAGTGTGGTGAGCACTGGAACCTGTATATTTTGTAACGTCCTGCACAATCACTGGTAGGGAGGGGGGAAGACAGATTACATATTATATCCTTTATATTAAACAAAAACCCTTTTGACCACCCCCAAACCCCCCACTAGACCCGAAACTGATGCAAGGGTTTAGGAAATTCCCTGCTTCTGTAAAAACCAGCAGTTACTTTTTACCGAGCACAAAAGAACTTCCCCAAAACGTGTTACACAGTGTGTGTGTGTGTGTGTGTGTGTGTGTGTGTGTGTGTGTGTGTGTGTGTGTGTGTGTGTGTGTGTATTTGTTGGGGGGGGTCAGTAGCCAGTTCCAGAAACAATAAAAATATAATTAAAAAATGTTGTTTCACTTTACATGTTGTTCTCCTCATGCCACCTCCATCATACCCTCCTTTAAATTTATCGCGCTGATAGGAGACCCTTAGGATACCAAACGCTTCATGGCGTTGTGCCGTGGTTCTGTCCAGAACTGGTAAAGAAGAACACAGCGACAAAAAAAAACAACTTGGGGGATGTATGATCACCTATGAACCTGCCCTGTGGCTCGATTTCTCTCCAAGGGAACCCGCTAAACACTAAAATTCATCTTGCTCCGTTATTGGTCCGACAGTCCTATTTAATACCCGAGTCAAGTTCGATGAAACTAAGCCTCCTGTTGTTTCAACTTGCTGAGAGCATGGAGATTACATTTTGGATGATAGACTACATTGATAGCAATTAAGTAATTCAACAGCACTTCAAGTACACATCTGGTCATCCAATTTCTTTAGGGCTATGTCCATACTAGTATGGGCATTTTACACTAGTAGTGTGTCGTTTTTGGCGTTGAAGTTCTTAAAACCTGTACAAACCTATACAATTTATGCATCGGGGGCATTAGTGCAGAGTCCTTTGTGTGATCAGCAATGAAGTACATACATTGCCACAATACAATACGGTCAAGCGAAATAAAATAATACATTCAGATCAGAATTCACCTCCATGTTACCTTGTGGTGCAAGAATTATTTGTCGGAAAGGTCTACGAGTTCAAAGTTGCAATTGAGCGAAGAGAAACAACGTGTACGACGCCTTGTTTTTGAGCACTGCACGGCGTGTCAAGATGGGCACCTTGGCCAGCGCTTAGGGATTTGCCATTTCTCTTGTGAAGGCATCTTCAAGGTGCAGGGTAATCAGAGGTGTACATTTCCAGGTTCAGAAAGTGAGAAAGAGTAAGAGTTCAGAAAGTCCTGTCCTGCTTGTTTTTGTACCTCTTGCCAGCTTTGCCAATAAGCAAATGCAGATGGTTGACCCTGGACTACTTTCTAAACCTGGAAGCTCTGACCCCGGCAGTTAAGCAGAAGGAGAAAAAAAAGAGACACAAAGTACACTGCAACACCAGCCTTAGAGCTTTACCCGGGGGGGGGGGGGGGCACCTCCGCCTGTAATCCTCCACCCCACCTTTCAGCAATGGAATAAGTGCTACTCCTCCACGGTGTCTTTATAGCCGGGGCATTCCACGCGTGTACGGCTAGGTTGAAAGAAATGTGAATAAAATGTCAAACCTCTGATTTTAAGTCAAATTACCAGCTCTGTGCATTTTATAACAGATGGCTTCATTCTGATCTAATTGCAGCCCTATCGCAAATCAAAGCAGTGGGTTGGGGGCACACATCCTGGATCTGGTGCTCCCTGAAAGAGGACAGATCTCTCTTAGCCTTCCAACCGCCCTGCATTTCTGCACACATGCTCACCTGATGGGGCCCTGAAGAGCCCTGAAAGCCATGTGCCTCGCGCAACATTCAGGCCTCTTTACCAATGACCTTTATATTGGATAATGATTGGTTTTCTGTTGGGTTAGGCGTCTAAACTATCCTCTGCAACCCTGAGAAACCATCGCATTTAACCAGCCAGTAAAAAAGACTGAAATTTGGCGAAAGAAATTGCTGGCAAACTGATATGTCCTTCATTTTCCTCACTCCATTGTGTGCCAAGCCCATGTTTCGATACCCAAAAACTTTATCAGGAAACAAAATCTTGAAAGGAACCAAGAACTCTCTCTCTCTCACTCTCTCTAATGGGCTACTGATATGTCTCGTAACCTTTTCGTAACTGGGGAGTCAATCAATATCCATGCTGACCTTCATCAAAGTGCACTGACATACTGAGATTTAAAAACCTTCCCCCGGTTCTCACAGCTGCTTTGAAACACACCAATAGCCATAGGTGCAGGAGCAGCGCGGCTGGCTGGGAACAAAGGTTAATGACTGGTTCAACGGTGAGGACTTTGCCCCTGTGACCGACATCAAACAACAGTCGAATTGAACGCTGAAAAAATGAAATGGCAGACGCATGCATCACAGCAGAATTGTCTGTCTTGTGCCAAAAAAGATAACGTCAGGGATATTTGCATATGTTTTACAGATCAAAACTGTTTCCCAGCTGTTAATATAGTAACCCACAGGATCTTTTCTGCGGCATGATACTTCATGAAGTTTACTCTAAAATGGACAATTAAATGGCTATGCAGTGGTGGGAGAACACGTGTTTTTTTTTGTTTTAGTTAATTGTGTGACATTAAAAATGTAAAGAAGTCAAATCTCAAATTTACCTACCTGCAAATATGCTATGTTGGTGGGACGTAGGCGTAGATCGGAGAATCCAGGTAAAAAAGATATCCATCTTAAAAACGCATTTCCAGTACTCAAACGGTAGAGCCCCATCCTTAACTTTCCATCGTACAGCAAACCTCGCGGAGGCCAGTGTCCAGCCACCCCACCTGACTCACAGCCGTGAATCGAAACCGATGACTAAAATGGAAGGAATCCGCAGGCTTGAACCTGGAGCGCGAGTGTGATCAGCAGATTGCAGAGGTGGCGAGCTTGGATTTCATGGCCCTCCATCAAAAAGGTGAGATATTGAAAAGTGTGCAGTGTTTGTATTATACGATATTTCACCAGGCGTCATCCTAGTACTTTCCGCATACAATTTGTGCATACTTTGGTACCATGGTTTCGGTCAAGCTTCTAGGATGTCTTCCAGGAAAATCACACTTCAGCTGCTGCATGATGATATCACATGGGGCTTGTCTGGAGCAGCATATCCGCCTCGTTTCTGATTTTAGAAAGCAGAAAACAACACCTTCACATCTGACATGCATGCATGCATGCAGTATCATCTATTTGGGGAAGGGTTAAAAAAACCAACAACCCCAAAGCTGATGCCCTTCTCTGAAACACACAAAGTCCAGCTCAATCAATATCCACAAGGAGTAAAAAACGACTCTTTTAGGGAAGATGGCATGACCACAAAGGCTTTCATTCGTGATGCCATACAGAGTTGAAATTGGGAGCAGTTCTTCTCTCCGCATGGATATTCTCATGAGGCCTGAGAATACAGTAGCATTCACTATCTGAACCTCAGTACGTCATTTGTACTCAGCAAAAGTGTATTATCCCTCTTTTTCACTGCATGAAAAACCTGCTAACACCCGCTTACATCTGGCTTTTCTCTTTAGTGGTAAAGGTTACACCCAGCATTGAGTACTAGGACAAATGACCCTGCAATAGTCACAGATTTTTATCAGCTCCAGCTCCGATCGGCAGTGATGGAAACATGACACCTGGGTTGATACGCAAATGTTCGCCCCTTTACCTGCGCGGTGTGACCCACATTGAAGATCCGGACGTTGCCGTGCAAATAGACAGGAATATCCATGTATTATTCGATCTACTTGCTGGGTTCTGAGCCACTCCAGCACCACCCCAAGCTGGCCCATGCGTGGGTGTAGGCATGGATACTCCATGCTGATTCGACTGTTTGTGTTTGGTGTGTTGAACGTGACACAACAGAAAAAAAAAAGAAAGGCATACTCGACCACTGGCAGTGGGAATGGTACAATCACCTATTTTCAGTGGGTTTACACGTGCTTAAAAAAGCCTGCTGAGAGTTACATTGGGAGAAGGATGCTGAGGATGGAGCTGCCAGGCAAGAGGAAAAGAGAAACGCCAAAGAGAAGGTTTATGGATGTGTTGAGGGAGGAAATGCAGGCGGTTGGTGTAAGGGAGGAAGATGCGCAGAACAAAAGGTATTGGAGGCAGATGATCCGCTGTGGCGACCACTAACGGGAGCTGCCAAAGAAGAAGAATTAAGAAGAAGAAGAAGATATTTAACTAACTATTGGCTAACTAACTTACTAACTTATTTTGATGTAAAAATGGTATTGTTGAGGATTTTCACAATAACTGGAAATCGTGCTGTGAAAGAAGGTTTTCTGTTTTTTGACCACCGTTCTGGAGCACCCTAGTGTGAAATGTTTTCTAATTCCACTTAAAAATAAATAAATAATGGAAACCAGCTCTTGTGTTGCAAGATCCTCAATTGCAAGGCTGTACAATTTAATACATTTCAGACAGCACAGCAGCACTGTATTCCCCAGAACAAGCTCAAGGCTCACAGTGAAAGTCAGATTATTAGTAGGCCATAATAATAAGCACTGTTCTACATGTTTTTGACGATTTTAGTAGTTAAAAGGATAGCGGTGTGCTGTTGCAGTAAAAAGAAAGTTCCTGAAACACTGCGTAATTTGCATAAATATCTGACCAAACAAATTTCCTAAAAAAAGTTCAAAAATTGGATGGAAAATCCCAATGTCAAGATAATGCTATGGTACATTTCAACATAAATGTCATAAATCAACACCTTTTGAGTCACAGTCCTTGTAAGTAAAGTAACAAGCACAAGCAAAGACATGCAAAACAAACACACACACACACACACACACACACACACACACACACACGCACACACACACACACACACACACACACACACACACAAAGGAGATCCAAGAGAAGGTTGTGTCGTGGTCATCTTCTCATTGAAACCCACAATGCTGCTCACTTCTAACTAACAACAATACCTGTTCACCCGAATGGTATTAATAAGTAGCGTCTCATAGTCTCGTAGAAATTGATTACGGTATCATCTCATACAAACGTTCTGATAGCTAAACTGAATAAATTAATGTGAGATACTTAACCATGTATTCCATCTCTGGTTTGTATTTTTTTTAATGCTTTTTAATACTCAAATTATTTTTTCACATACTGAAATTAGTCCTCCGTCCTAGTATCTGACGTATCTGGGGGCAATCGCTTAAATTACAAAGCTCTGCGACACATTCACTGCTACCGTACAAAGTTTTATTTTTGGCCGGAGAGCCAAAAACAGGATGCTGAAGAGATTAACTACTTCATTAAGTTTGGTATTGAATGAGAGCACAGAATTGAGTATTGAGGTACTTATGCAATTCGGTTGGTGCCATAAAAAGTATTGAATATCAAAAGCGCTAAGCTTGTGCAGTACTGCTTGTGCAAAATAGACAAATACACACATTCATATTTAGATAGCAAAATTGACATTTTAAGCCACTATTCTTAAATGTTAATTTTAGGAAATTAGCACTTTAGATACCTAGCTTAGAAGTCAAAGATGCTACTTTCCCTATCAACATGACCCACGCCTACACAGTAGCATCTCCATGCAAACAAAATGGTAATATACACAAAGGCGTTATCATGGTCAAATGGTATCTGCTACACTCGACGAATAGGCTCTGCTTATGTTATACCAATGGTATTCTCACTGTGCTTAAAATGCAGTCCAGGAAAAAGGTTTACGTGTTCCATTTTCCAGGTGGCTCATCCGGTGAAGCACATACTATTAAGGCAAAGTCCTTCCCACAGCCAGCCCGAGTTTGAATCCAGCCCAAATCCCTTTAATGGAAGTCCTCTCTACACTGTTCTATCTAATAAAACAACAATCCTTAAAAAGTTCCTTTTCAGGAAACTGGCATTATGGTCACACGCTTGTTAGTGTATTTTTGAACATGTTTTGAGATACAGCCGCAAGCGACAAATCAGGGGTTCAACCCTTTCTGCGCTCAACAGAATGCAGCAGCTCAATAGCGCAACATTAAGGCAGCAACGAGCGCGTTTCGAGCTTCAAAAAGCCGAGCAAAGTTACTTCATCTAGTTAACTTATTTTTAAAGAAGGAGTGAGACTCATCACACACTTGTATCATCACGATGTATGCAGCATTTCAATAATTGTGCACTCAAAGTTCTGACATTGGCACCTCCCTTAACTGTTTTCAACAAAATTTGGTGTGTACGTTAAAGACATAGTGTTGGATGTCTCCTCTGAGATTAATCAGGGTTGCTCTAAGATAGCTTGAGTTATGGCCTATTTCCTGCTAAGCCCAGCCCTGTGCAAAGATATTTTTATTGATGTCGGCCATGTTTTTGGATCGATCTTGCTCAATTATGATATAATTGTGTCTCTCAATCCTGTAATATACAAAATTTGGTGTTGATACAGTTCAAATCCAAAAAGCCTCTTGGACCAAAAAAGACTGCCATAATGGATTTTTTACTGCGATTTGAATAACGTGAAAAACAGTAATGTGAACATATTTTTTGGTATTTTGACTGTATCAACACCAAATTTGGTATACAGCATTGTGGGACTGAGATACACATTTCTCTTATAAATGAGCAAGATCGGTCCAAAACATGGCCAGAGCACATTGAGCTGGACTTGTGTGTCAAATTTCAAGTTAGTCCGGGTCATGCTGTGAGGGCATGACCTTTCCAGAATTGCGCTTTTGGGCGTTAATTACAGCGCCACCGTCTGGAAGATTTGGCTCATGTTCCCTGAAAAGCATAATCATTTCCAGTTATTGGGCTAAGTTTCATGTTTCGAGTTCATTCCAGCTCACAGCAATTTGAGATGCGGCATAATTCAACAGAGAAGAAGAAGAATAAAGCAGCATGAAAACAATAGGGTTCTACTAGTTGGGGTTTGAACCCTAATAACAGTAAAATTACATTTTAACTTCTTCTTTCAATTGCTGCTTTGTATCTAAAGTGTAATGTTGGCTACAGTAGGTTTCCAGCAACTTCCTGTTTGTAGTCTATGTTGTTGGATGTCGACATAAAACCAAAAAAAAAACATGGTCTTGAAAAAATTATTTTTACGGTGAAACATTTAAAAACTGCTGTTGACAATATTGTAAGCTTCACAGTTTCAATTTAACAAACATGTATTTTTAGGGGGGCTAAAACATTTTGCCCCATTTAACATCATTAAAGGCCATGAGAAGCTGCAGCAGAGTGGTACCTTTCTCGGTAGTAAACAGTTCAGTGAGATTGTGCTATGAAATGATGGCAATGTTTTAATAAAGCCTAGGTCTAAAAAAAACTGCCCATGTTAAAATCTTCGACATTAGAAGATTCGCTGTACACAGCTTAACCAACCACAACTTCATAGTCAAACCTCGAGGAGTACACCATAGACCGGATTGGCAAGTCCGACAATTCTTTAGAACTGTGTTTTGTGAGACATGCTGGTGTCTCATCCTGCTTTCGAAAGGACTCAAGATACACTGTAGGTGTGTGAGTGGTTGGCAGGGATAATAGCTTTACATCAGCTATGATTGATGAACCTAGATATCCCATGTCCCTCAGGTACCTTGTGGTCAGAGAATGACACCTGAGAGACAGGATTTAGATTTTGGTTACTAGTTGATATTCAGTCGCCAACAGTAACCAGTAACAATTTTAATTTTATTAATTAAAATGTATTAGGTACGAGTACATATTTATTAGATACTAGTAACTATTACAATATAACTAGTAACAATCGCAATGTTACTCATTACCATCATGTCATTGAGTCCTATGGGGCCCCGTGTTTCAGATATTAAATATTTTCATCCGGCTGGTATCTATAATGTTTGTTACTAGTATCTATTTCCATTTTACACTATTAATTGAGTACTATTGCTTATTCATTAGTGACAAGTGCCTTTTCCCATTTTTACTACTCACATCTTTATATTTACGAATAACATTTTCAATTACAGGAAGTTCAAGTTCAAGAGATTATTTGTCACATACATACACATACGGTCGTACATATATGCAGTGAAATGTCATGACACCCGGTGATTACGCACAATAAGCTCTATAAGCTCGAAAAATACTGAAATGTGCGTAATCGACACACGGTGCTCGTGCAGGCGGCCGCAAGGGGTGTTAAACTATCAACAAGCAGTTTTGTCCAGTAATTACTCATGACGGGTAAAAAAAATACATTGCTACTTAATATTTACTCGTAAAATTGTAATAGATACTAGTAACAATCGGAATAGATACTAGTCAGAGGCAAATATTTAATATTTCAAACATAGAGCCCCATAGGATTCAATGAAAAAATTGTCCAAATTGTTACTTGACACATCACAATAGTTACTAGCAACTATTGCAATAGTTAATAGTATATTTTTACTTTTAAAAAGTGTCTAGTTTTTCCTCTGGGATAATGTTAAAACGGCTTGCCATACATCTGCTTCCAATACACACACACACACACACACATACATACACAAATATATTTTAGAGTGTGAACTGTTGACACACAGGGTTGTTTATTTATACGTTTGTTTTGCCAAATGTTTCTGTTATTTTGTCATTTGTGTTGTTACTGCACAGTGACTTTTTTTATAATGATGACTTTGTTGTTATTGTTGTGATGTGAGCTGTTGACACACTGCATTTCCCTCCAAAGACGAATAAAGTGTCTGTCTGTCTGTCTGTCTGTCTGTCTGTCTGTGATCATATAATCTCTCTGTTTTTTGTTTTTTTTTGTGAACTGTGGATTTTGAATAACCATTCAGACCAATTAAAAGTAGGCCACAACTCTGATACTTGTACTTGTTCTGTCACTATGGCAGAACCATAGAAGCAACTCAAACTGATCTTACCGAGGGCATATTTTATCAATGACAGCTGAGGCAGTGCAACCTATATGTATGACGTCATCCATCTATACTTTAAACACGATCGATCACGCATAGATCGAACAGAACCGTCATATGAAAGTGAAATTAAGAAATGTATCAGACGTGTTAACATTCCCAACAGAACAAGCGGTGCCTATAAGCTTTGTAGATTATATAACGGTATCTAAAACGTTACCTCTATCACATTTTTGGAAACTCACCGTTAGGACAATTGGTCGTCCAAAAAAACCCCCAAAAAAACACCGTTTCACCATCCAAAGTCAGCGATCGTGGTTTTTTCAGACCAAATATGAGAAAAAGTATTTAAATGTTTTAATTAATCCAGAACAAATATGAGCCGTAAAGTTATAAAAAAAGAAGGAGATTCGGCTGATGAGCACCAAACTTGTGCCGTAAGAGATGAGGTCATCGCGGTAAAAATAAAAGGATGACGTCACCGCAGCCGCTCTTAAAGGTACAGGCACTGGATAAAGGGGATGCGTTCGGGATGAAAGGTTCGACTCTTGTGGCAGACTCGGTTCTTGACGGGTGACTCGAAAAAAGAGTCGTTATATTTCGTTCGTTTGATTCAGCTGGTATAAACTAAAGTCAGAAGATTCTGTTGGCTCCGAGTTCCGAGATCCGAGATCAGTCACATGCGATGTGAATGATTTCAACTGCCCTTTCCCCCCACATTGATTTTGTCATCAGAACTTTATTTTCAGTTTATGAGCCGAACGTTCACTCGCTCTTCCGCTCTTTTGCTGGAGTGATTCCCAACTCCATCATAGTTTAAAAGATTCGTTCGCGACGACAAGGTCGTTTACGAGTCTCGCATTACTAGCGTTGAACTTTAGGTTACGTAAGTAAAAGAAGGCCAACCGTCCAGGGTTCGTTCTTCAACCGCGATGCACATGAGTGATTTGCCCAACAGTAAATACTCTAAAGTCATTTCTACAGGTACGGAAAGCTGTGGCCTCTACATTTTCTCAGTGAGCATAGTGCATAACGTAACATGACTCTTACAAAATATTAATTCGATCCATAATGTGCTGAATTTATAAACATTTTATTTAAAAAAAAAAAACATAATACTCAGATATTTCTCGTCATCATCCCTCGTGATATGAATATTTCTCAGTGAAAGCATCTTGTGGTCTGTTATGAAGATGCCCATATCCCTACGATTTCCTATATAGACTGAGATTTCAGATATAAACTGATGACTCAGTCATCGGTTTTGAACAGCCATGGCAATTCAAAACCATGAACAAATAAACTAAACTTCACAAAACGGCTTACTGGGTGGGGAATTTGTTCTGTCATTTTGAATGCATTTTATTTTATTTCAGTTATCACTAATACTATTCACTTGCATGTTGAATAAACAAAAACAAGCATATGCATATCGGCAATTATCTTACACATTGAATATAGTTGAGTATGTGACAAATAAACCCCTTGAATCTTGAATTTTGAATAAAAAAGATCTCTGCCTTTATAATCACTTCGCCACCTGTGAAACTTAGTGTGGATATTGATAATTGATAGTTTTAGATGAGTTATGACAATGATATGATCATGACACGATAATCAACATGGTTTATGTAAGACATATTACAGGAAATGTCAGTGAAAATCCCTTTTTCTGATTCCTGACAATCAAGATAACTTTCTTAATTTTGTTGTGTTACAGCAGTCTCATTTTCTTTGGCTTTTTCAAAAGTAATTGATTAAGAAAACACAGATATATTGCATTTCTTTTACAATGCGGTTATATTTTGATTTATTGAAAACTCAATGGATCAAGTTAATTCTTAAATGAAGCAAATTAAGGCATTCTCAGGGAATCTTTCCACGGCCTAGTGATAAATAGTGGCTAAGTCAAGTGAGGACATCAGCATTGAGTAACCCTGTTTTGGAATGCAACTGTTCCAACAACTCAAGTTTAAATTGTATTATTGTAAATATGTTAATATATGCAAAAATTAAGTGCCACAGTAATATCCCAACTTCCCGTTGTTCGATTGAAATAGATCATTCAGTTGCATAGAACAACATTATTATCCATCATTACAAATTTTAAAGTTTATTTGGTGTTTTTAAATAGAACTCTTTTTATTATGACCATTTTTATTATTGTCAAACCATTTTCATTTACAAACAACAAAGGCGTAATTGAGCCATAAAAAAAACCTAAAAAAACACACACAACACGGGTATATATTTTTGATCGGATCTCTTTTTGACAACTATGAGACATTACCATTTGTGCCCAGGTGTTTTGTGCCCGACCGTCTGTTCGTCCTGCCTGACCTGCGGTCCGAGGTTCTCCAGTGGGCCCACAACTCCCGACTCACCTGCCACCCGGGGATCCAGCGGACGAAGGAGGTCGTCCAGCGTTGCTTCTGGTGGCCCTCCCTGGGTGAGGACCTCCGACGGTTCGTCAATGCCTGCCCCACCTGTAACCAGCACAAACTCTCTCTTCTTGCTCCTGCTGGTCTCCTACACCCACTGCCGGTTCCTCATCGCCCCTGGTCTCACATCTCTGTGGACTTCGTCACCGGTCTGACACCGTCTAGCGGCAACACTACCATCCTGACCGTGGACCGGTTTAGCAAGATGGCTCACTTCGTGCCTCTACCGAAGCTCCCGTCGGCCAAGGGCACCGCCGAGCTATTATTGTACCACGTCGTCCGCCTCAATGGCATCCCGGTAGGTGTTGTATCCGACCGGGGTCCCCAGTTCGCTCTGTCTTCGGGAGGGAGTTCTTTGCGCTCCTGGGGGCCACCGTCAGCCTGTCCTCAGGGTACCACCCCCAGTCCAACGGCTAAACCGAGCGGAAGAACCAGGAGATGGAGACAGCCCTTCGCTGCATGACATCGCAACACCCGTCGTCCTGCTCCGAGCAGCTTTTGTGGGTGGAATATTCCCACAACACCCTGACCAGTTCGGCCACAGGCCTCTCCCCCTTCCAGTGCGCCTACGGCTTCAACCGCCTCTGTTCCCGGCCCTTGAGAAGGAGGCTTCCTGCCCGTCCGTCCATGCCTTCATTCGCCGGTGCCGCAGGACCTGGACCCGGGCCCCCCTCCTCCGAGCCGCTGGCCGCAACGCCTCTCCCAGGCCCCAGAGTACCAGCCGGGCCAGAAGGTCTGGCTCTCCACCTGGGACCTCCCCCTTAAGGTGGAATCCAAAAAGCTGGCGCCTCGGTTCATCGGCCCGTTCATGATCGAGAAGGTCGTCAACCCGGTGGCAGTGCGGCTCAAGCTCCCCAGGTTCATGCGCGTCCATCCCACCTTCCATGTGTCCAAAGTTAAGCCGGTCCGGGAGAGTGGTCTGGTCCCCTTGGCGCCTCCTCCGCGGTTCATTGACGGGGGTCCTGCCTTTTCTGTCTGCCGTCTCCTACGTTCCCACCGGCGTGGGAGACGCCTGCAGTACCTGGTGGATTGGGAGGGTTGCGGCCCGGAGGAGAGGTCCTGGGTCCCTGCGAGGCACATCGTGGACCACACCCTCATCAGGAGGTTCCATCAGCGCCATCCTGACCAGCCATCCAGACCAGCCCTCCAGACCGGGTCAACCCTCCCGACCGCAGACCCCACCACCTCTCTTGTCTGCGTCCTCCAGCGATGTTTCAGAGGCGGAGGATGTCGACCCTGGGGGTCCCTCCTCCGATGAGGATTATGTGGCCCATTTAGCGGAGGACGTGGAGATGGACGGGGTCTCCGCTCCCCGCTACAGACTACGTATTCTGCCTGCCACTCCGCCTGTCTTCTGTCTGCACTCCTCGTTATCGAACCTGCCTGTCCCCGACGATGTATCCTGCCTGCCCCCTGACATTACCAAATATCCCTGCCTGTCTTTGTGCTGCAATTGGGTCCTAACCACACCCGTTACACGTTCTGGCAATTTGCCAGAAATTATACTACTGTGGTGTAAATTCTAGCCACTCAAGATAGTTGCGTGGGGTGGGATAGCTCAGGTTAAACAGAGAATACAACAACTGTCACTTAGTCTAAGTCTATTGCATAGAAGATCGATCAGCAGGGAGCCCTCCACAAATCACACGGTAAAGAGCTTCTCACCCATGGAGGTCACATGAACTGTTACTGTGAGGGTGTCACAAAGGCAGTTGCTGAGGGTGTTACAAAAATTAAAGGGTCACTTTAATCAGTAGTTTGTCAGTCGCATCAATATTTTTCCATTGCATTCCCCACTTTGATCAATCTTGTAATCAACACATATAAATGAAAAATAACGTTCACACTGTTGCCAACACATCATTGATATATAACGTTCACACAGCTGGCACTTCTCCTTCCGGCATGGGCCCATTGTCGTCCGAGTCGTCATCGGCATAGGGAGGGACCCATTCGATTAGTATGGCAGTGATTTGGCCTTTGAGGACAATTTTATTCTCCAGGGTCCTGCTGACGAGTTTACGCAACACAGGAATAATACAACAAAATGTGAACCCAAAAACTGTGAGAACAGATACAAATATCATAACGTATTTGGCTAACATTGCTCGGTAACTACCAAACAGATTCTCCAACCACCCAGTCCGTTCAAACTGCCCGTGTTCTGCATTTTCCTTCATGTCAATGGCCAGGACTTCCAGCTTTTTGAGGGCCTTTGTGAACAACCCATCCAGGGACGTGTGGTTGGGGATCATGGTGAGGCAGGAGCCGTGGCTACCATGACCGTCAGAACTGTGAGCATTGGGCGCATCCCTTCCGCTTGGCATAGTGGTTTCCACGGCTGCATTGTATAAGGCTGGTTTGCTAAGGGCCAGGTTTTTGCCGACTGTATGTGACGGGAGTCCCTATTGGATTCTGTCAGACTTCCCCCTTTTGCCGTGACCGTCCTCATACCGCTGTCTAGCAAGGTGCTGCGGCCTACGGCTGGCTCTTCTCCATCTCCTCCGGGGGTTCCGCGGCCCTCCAACAGTGGCTGGCATGGATCCAGGTGGCTCTTTCTGTGACCTTCACTGCAGAAGCTGTGACGAGCAGGATCTGGTATGATCCTCTCCCACTGGGGGCGCTCCACCTTTTCCTCCGGAAGTCCTTGACCACTATCCAATCTCCGGGTTGGAGGTTATGGAGTGGGCCCTCCGCAGGGGATGGTAGGGCAGCTTTAACCTGTAGGTGGGTTTGTCTAAGCACAGTGAGAAGGTTACGACAGTAAGTCATCATTACATAATCTTTTCCTTCTAGTGTTTGGGGACCAGTGGGTGCGGCCAAGCCTGTGTTCATGGGCCGGCCATGCAGGATCTCATATGTTGATAATCCTGTGGAGGGGGATAATGCAGTTGCACATAGCGGTTAGTACAAATGGTAGACACGTCACCCAGTCCTCTGTCCTCCATTGCCTTAGTCAGTTTGTTTTTTAATGTACCATTAGCGCATTCCACCATTCCTCCGCTCTGGGGGAGGCAGGCGCAGTGTGTTTTGAGATTTACATGTAGGTAGGCTGCTAATTGTTGGAGGGTGCCATTTACCAAATGTGGGTCATTATCTGAGGAGATTTTCCAGGGAATCCCTCACATAGGAATGATCTCCGTAATCAGTGCCTTGGCTACTGCTGCCGCATCGGCCTTGGCTGTCCGGAATACTTGTATCCATTCTGTTTCAGTTCGTCAACATCAACGGCTCCTCCTCCCCCCATGTCCCAGTCAACCATGGCGTCCCTCAAGGCTCTGTGCTTGGTCCAACACTCTTCATCATCTACCTGCCTCCCCTCGGCCAGATCATTCGTCACCATGGTCTCAACTTCCACTGCAACACTGATGATACACAGCTTTATCGCAGCACCTCACCATCCACTCAGTTCCCCCGACAGTCTCTGGTCAACTGCCTCCATGCCATAAAAACCTGGATGACAACAAACCTACTCAAACTCAACACCAAAAAGTCAGAGCTCATGGTTGTGGCCCCAAAGCCGCTGCTGCGGAAGGTTGGAGATCTCCTCCTCCTCGTTAATGGCTGTTCGATACCTGTCCGACCTCCACCAGCACACTCGCGGTCCTCAGACATGGGTCTGCTGTCCATCCCCCATATCAGGTTACGAACTTTCGGGGACAGAGCTTTCAGCGTGGCAGCCCCCACCCTCTGGAACTCTCTCCCTCCCATAATCTGTAATGCCCCAACCCTGGACACTTTCAAAACAACCCTCAAGACCCACCTTTTCACCATGGCCTTTCCCCATTAGGTAGTTAGTTTAGCTATTCCTTTGTTTTTGTTTTGTTCCCCTCGCCCTTAATCTGTCCCGCCCCCCACCCCCGTCCCTCTCCTGTAAAGCGACCTTGGGTTTTTTGAAAGGCGCTATATAAATTTAAGTTATTATTATTATTATTATTATTATTATTATCATCATTATTATGAAAATACGTCAATCACTACTAGGCAATGTCGCTTACCTCAGCATGGGTTGAGGGTGACAAAGTCCATCATCTGGTGGTTTCACAGTGCATCTGGCACCGGTGTCGCGGCCGGCACCGTTGTTTGGCTGCAACAAATTTTGTTAATGGTACAAATTAAACATTTTTTACAAATATTTGTAGAGTAATTTGTAAATCCCCCTCCCGTTATATTCCAATGCTTCTGTATTTCACTCACCATTCCCCCTTTTGACAAGTGGCCCTTCCCATGTGTCAATTTCGCATGATAAGGGTATAAACATTTTTGGGAGGAAGGGCTTACCATTTTGCCCCTCCCATATCCCGTTTACCTGGGCCACCATTTTTCTTCCATGTGGCTCGCTCTTGTTTCCCTGGGTTCTGTTGGAATTCTTTGAGGTTTTCCCACGATGGGGTAGTTTCTACAGCTGGTGCCTGCAGTGTGTGTGGTTGCTTTTTCCGTGTGGCATGTTTTTTGTTGGCCCAGTCATTCCCTTGTGCAATTGGATTAGTTGCCCTGGTGTGCGCTGCCCATGACCTTGACCTGTTCTTTGTTTAGTATTGGGTTGCCATCTGATTTCAAAAAGCCCCTTAACTTCCACAGGGCACCAAAGTCGTGAACGACCCCGCAAGCATTTCGGCTGTTGGTGCTGAGGGCCTTTTTCAGGTCCTCAAACGCCACGTCTGGGTCGTCAGTCCATTTTACTTTGTCCTGGCCCCACAGGTAATGACTGTGGCCATATCCTGAAGGGGCTGTGTCGGTCTTGCATAGTCAGTTATCCAGCTCCTGCAGTAACCAATGCAGCCTAAGAATGACATTAGCTGTGTTTTTGTTCAAGGGCAAGGTATTTTTAGAATCGTCTCCACTCTCTCGGGGCCTATTTCCTTCCCTTTTTCTGAGGGGATGTGACCTAGATATGTCACTTCCTGATGAGCTATTTGTAGTTTTGATTTTCTTACTTTGTGGCCATTTTTTGCAAGATATTTTAGTAATAATACTGTGTCTGCCTCACAGGCTTGCTGGGTTGGGAGCATATTAATAAATTGTCGACATATTGGATTAGTGTGCTGCTGTATTTGAACGTGAAACCATCAAGGTTTTCACCTAATGCCGCACTGAATACTGCGGGGACTCCACATACCCCTGGGGCATGCGGGTCCAGGTATAACATTTACCTTTAAATGTGAACGCAAACCACTGCTGAGACGTCTCTTCACCGGTAAACTAAAGAACGTGTTTGCCAAATCAATCACAGTAAACACCTTCGCATCACCGGGTACTTGGGCCAGTATGGTAGTGGGATTACGGACCACTGGTGCGGGGCAACGGACAGCATCATTTACCCCCCTTAGGTCCTGTACAAAATGCCAATTCACCACATCCGCCTTGCGGACTGGGAGTATGGGTGTGTTACATGAGGAAGTGGGGCATGGTATCACAATTCCTCTTTCTAATAACGAGTCAAAAAGGGGTGTAATGCCGATCTCAGCCTCCCTTTTTACTACTACTGCGGTTTGCATGGCCTGTACAAAGATTTTGGGTGTACTTGTAGTGGGGTGGCTCCAGCCATTAGGTCCACATTGTGTTTGTCCTGAGCCCACAGGTGCTCTGGGACTGAGGCCAGGAGCACCTCTTGAGCTTCTGTCAACACCCACTGTAGGGGCCCTGTGGCGGAGTCATAATCTTGTTTGCTTGGCACCAGGTGTATGGTTCGGCGGACGGGGAACACCCAGTTCATAGGTTCTCTGTAGACCCAATCCCCCAGTCCGTCGAACCGATCCATCCACCATCCCAGATCCTCCCAATCCTGGGCAGGATCTTTTCGTAACGATACGTGGGGTATGCTTACTGGTTCATCGAAAAATGTAAACTCTTCCTCATCCAATCCTGCACTTGCCATCACTCGTGTCTCACCCCAATAGAGATATTAAGCCCTAGCTAGGGTTGTCACTTTCCCTTTTTTTAATCCATTTTGCTCAATCTCGGGGTCTGCTTTGGCAACTAGAAATGCTGTCACATGTAAATGTTCTGCGGGCATGACATCTCCTCCCAGACATACTCTATGAGCATGTTGTAATAATTTTGTCGTAACTGACCTTGGACCATTCATTTCTAAATCCCAGGAATAATACAACAAGGGGGACCCTGAGCTGAATTTGGCCATATGATAAGAGGGGTACACGTCCCTCACCACATGTACTCTTGTCCTATTGCATACAACCAAAATACCTAACGCACACATTAAATCTCGACCACACAGATTTATAGGGCAAACTGCTAACCGTATGAAAGAGTATTCCCCTCCCTGGCCAGGGCCCTCTCCCTCCCCATCCTCCACGAGAACGGGGACAGTGAAAGGCTTCACCATTTTGGTCCCTCCGGCCCTGATGGTACAAATAGTTTGTCCATTCAGGGCCGGGATGGGCGTCAGTTCAGACAGCCATATGACAGAATGCCCTGCCCCGGAATCTACCAAAAACTTTAACTTTTGTTGCATTATCAAGAGTGAAATTACGGGCAGCTCGGTGGCTGCAGTTCATAGGAAAACGATAAATGTCCATCGCTGGTCAGACGACGATGTGTGCATGTTTTTGAGGTTTTGTTTTTCCCTACTGACGTGAGGTGGAGGAAACCCCATGTGAGCACATGCAAACTCCACACAGAAAGGCTCTTTTTTGGGAGACAACCCACCGGAGCACGGTGCCAACAGCGCCCCAGGTGGGAATCGAACCCAGGACCTTCTAGCTGTGAGGCAGCAGTGCAATGTACTGCGCCACCGTGCGCCACCAAAGCGTGTGTTCCCTGACCGGGAATCGAACCCAGGCCGCGGCGGTGAGAGCGCTGACTTTTCTGTGTGCCTTGTGGAGTACTCTGGGGAGTACTCCACAAGGCACACAGAAAAGTAAAGTGCATCTCCCTCTCATCTCTGTACCTTCAGTGACACAGGATGCTCTAATATGCTGATATTGAGATGACTGGGCTGCACATTACGAATGATGAGAACTATCCCTGCAGCCTGACATTACTGAGACTCTGTTGTTTTGATTTTGGTGCTGCTGAATTTAGTGGATTCACCAAAATTTGAAATAATCAGTTTCAAGTCACTTATTAACATGCCATAAGAGGCCAGATGTGCAGCACAAGGGAACCATATTTTTCCTTTCTTTTCCCCCAAAAATATCGACAGGGTTTAGCACTGCCCATTTATACCAGACCCTGTTGACATGGATTACTCATCACCAGCAATGTTTTGGTATCGCAATGCATGCTGGGTCATCCCTCATGTTAGTTCCCTCAGCATCAGCATTGCCAGATGTATAATAATTAACATATTTGTACTATAATTGAAGCCTTTAAATGATGTACAATCAATAATTAAAAACACAGAAATGTACGATCATTTTGAGTTGTCATATTATCAGTGCTTTGTTTTTTTTTTGTAATAGTGGAATGGAACAGACCTGATTTGGAACCCGCCTGATTACCCATTTTAACTTAACTACAGTATATCGATAATTGATCAGAGAAAACTGACCCTGGATCTGCCATGAATGATCTAATCATGTCATGAAGGGCTGCTCAGCTGCTCTTACTCACTCCGTTTAGCTCGACGATGGGACACACTCCAACATGGCGACGGCATAATAAAAAAAAATGTTAAAACAAGTGCGTGGAGAGAGTGGCTTGCGAGAGGTCGACTAGGTAGGGGTGATTTTCATTTTCATTTTCATTTTCATTTTCACCGCGAGATTGACATTAGTCCTCTTTTCCGCTGAGCGGCAGTACAGACCCCGGTGCCGTGTTCGCCGTTCAGCCTGGGAACTTCCGGTATCGGATCAGCGCCGGAAGTGAGTCCACTGTGCTGAGTGTTATGTAAACATGAGATTTTCTCAGCACAACACTGACTCACAGCGATATGAAGACTATTTCGAATAGTCGCTGATTAAATGCAGCCGGCTATAGCAAGAACTACCATAACATAATATTAAGTATTCTAATACGCGGCTTGGACGTCAAATTGAACCAAAATGGACGACAACAAGGTGAGGAGAGAAAACACCGCGACTATCTCGTTTTAATGTCTGCAAACTGAAAAGACAACGTGCTATTTTCACGTTTGTTTTAAATGTGGGACATATTCGATGTTACAGAATATAATCTGCCTAATTTGTAACATGTGTGTAGATAATAAACATAGGCTTCTGTGAATGCCGAATGTAGACAATGTGCTGATATATAAACCGCTAAATGTACATGTACTGATCTATAAAAAGAAAACCCTTAAGTGGTTTGAACTTATTTGTCTTTAAATAAAGAAATTGCCTTTTGTGGACGAGTGGGGAGGTTTTTGAAATGGAATAGACGCCCGAACCCTGCCTCAGTACTTTTAGTATTCATATGTATTATATTATATTCTATCGTATTTATTATAACAATTTCTTGTAGTTGTTGATCCAGAGGGTTGTTACGTTTGGTGTTGTTAACTGTTCATGTGAAATGAACTAGACATACAAGTTTTAAAATCATTTCCAATCATTATTGCATCTCAATGTTTTCTTTTATTTAGTAAGAAGCTGTCGTGAGCAGGATGATGGGCAGCCAGCTGAGGCTTGAGGGCTGTGTTGGGAGTTAGTTTGCTATACCTACTGGCTGGCTGTACATTATCCCTTACTTATTATTGATTAAAAACCAGTCATGTCTTGGATATATTTTATTGTGACACCGATGGTATAAATTTAATTGTCGTGCCTGTTTGCAGGGCGTCTACTACTTGTGTGATAACCAATATGGCAAATCAGGTGTAATTATACATGTTCTTAAACATCAATAATTAATTGTCAATTTGGGCTTGTCTTAGAATACATCAACTAATTTTATATAGCCATGGAAAATTTGGCCAGTCAAACAGGAAGGGGAACGGGTGTCAAAGTAAAGGTTATCATATTGATTTTCAATATGATAAAATTGACTTTGACCCCCGTTCCTAAATTAGGATACCCAGTCCTATCTCTTGCAGGAGCAAAAATAGTAATTTTGGAAAATATATGAAAGATTTCACTCACTGTAAATAAATAATAATGTTGCCTTTTTTCCGATTTTCTCCACAGATAGTGGGCGGTAAAGTGAAAAAACCCGGGAAGCGGGGACGCAAGCCTGCCAAGATCGATCTGAAAGCCAAGTTAGAACGGAGCAGACAGAGTGCGCGGGAGTGCCGAGCCCGGAAGAAACTGCGATACCAGTACCTGGAGGAGTTGGTGTCTAGCAAGGAAAGGGCCATCTGCGCTTTGAGGGAGGAGCTGGAGATGGTAACTGCAAGCCACCCGACAGTCTTATTCAGAGCCCGAATCATTTAGAAACCTGCTCATCTAGCTCTTAGTAGGGCTGCAAAATTAAACATATTAAAATCGTAATCTCGATCAATCCTGTTGCGTTTGCGTTTGGGAGATTAGTTGTATCAAAACAAGCGCTTATAATTTCTCTGTTACTTCAACCTTTGAGAACAACGCATTACACAACATGAAAAATGTAACAGGGAGAGCATCAACTAGGCTTGGGCCAATTTACAATTAAAACTTCTATCGGCTATGGACTCCATCGATCACGTTTGACATTGTTGAAAGATGGTTTTTTTTGTTGGTTTTTTTTTTTATCCGCCAGGAAAAATCGGAGAATTGAAACAGTGTATGTGCATTTTACCGTGTTCTGAAACTGGAACGAAGAGAGGGGGAGAGAAGGGGTAGAGGGTCTCTCCCTCTCCACTCAGATCTGTCCAGTAACCACTGGTGATCGGGTCTCACTTTCCCTCTGCTCAAACAGAAAATAACAGAAAATAAAAGGCACATGGAACCCCAGCTCTGGTTCGAGTCATTTTGCCGCTCTGGGCAAACGGAGCAACACAGTGGAGCAGCACAGCGAAGCGCTGATCACTGGGAGGAGACACCCCATCGGGGCGCCCATAATCTGCACTGCCCTGTGCAGACACTACAGGTGTGCCGGGGTTCATGAGGAATTTCTCATGAATTTATCTTGCACAGACAATCCGCTACCTTGATACCCGTTTAAAAAAATAAATAAAATAAAATAAAGCCCCGATAAGAAGGGAAATATGGGGTCCATGGGCCAGGTGCTCAGACACCCGCCCCACCCCCTGCACATAACTGCCGCTCAATTTGCAAATCTTGTGATTATAATATAGCAATATATAATATTATCTCATAGAGAAACATTTAGATTTATTTTGTTTCCTTAGTTTCTTACTTGTATGGAGAATGAAAGTCCTAAACCTAATTCAGAGAATTGGAATTGAGTTTCTTTTTTTTCTCCTCCAGACAGCTGTGCACACCGGCTCCCCTGCCTGTCATTTTATTTTAGAGCTATTCATTTTCGTTTCTTTCCTACATGTATATTTTTGGAATTTTGCACGATCGCCTAAGCCTAGCGGAAACAAAAATATGATAGGGTTCCATGACTGACCCAGTTCACCTCCAACAGGTCAGGGTGCAAACACATTACATTGGGTTTAGTTCAGTAAAGGAAATAATAATATGATTTTCCAGAGTTGACTGGGGATTTAGACATGTTAAATGTTATGCGCAAAGCCTTTGTTTACAACTGTATCAACCGCATACAATAATATAGCAGGCTAGTGTTTTAAGCTAACGTTAGCGGCATTATACACTGTGCGTCGCGGATAGCGAGGGGTGTCACGATTCTGATTTTAAATCGAAATGAGCATTCAAATTCAAACTTGGAAATCACAAGCAGGTTGGCTATTCTCCCGTATTTTTGTGGGTAATATTGTTCGACATGGATCTTGACCACCAAGACAAAATAAATATGATCTCTAATGTTACATTATCTGAAAATAAACTATGTACTGTATCGCTGAAGCGGAGCTATGGGCGGGGACAAAACCGAAGCTCCGCTGGTGCCGGAGTTTGCAGCTTGTGCGTTCTAATAATTAAAAAAAAAAGTGTGCTGATGTCAAGGATAAGATAAAAATGTTAAACGGAACACGATGCTATGGTACGATGAATAAAATTTGAAAAAAAGTCAGATTAGAGAAGAACGTACAACACACACTTTCAGTGTGTTGAAGTTTGTCTTGCTGTGTCTTACTGCTCCCATGCATTTATTTTATCGATGGAATTGTATGAAATATTTTGTTTATACTTATACCACTATAGAAAATAACATTATTTATAATGATTTAAGGTGACTACACTCAAAGTTTCTTACTGAGAAACAAGTGGAATCAAAATGGCATACAATAGCATACATAGCCGTCAGTGCTGAGAAAAAAAAGATACTTATGTTTAAATCGAATCGAATCATAACCTTAAAATCGAAAATTAAATAGAATCGTGGATTTGGGGAATTGTGACACCCCTATTCGTGGAAGATGCCAGAGCAGAACGGGTTTATCAAAACGATACCAGCTGCATTATTTTGTGCATCTAACTAAATAAGTAGTACAACTTACTTAACACTCTGGCTCTGCTATAGCCATTGATTAAAATTGCAATGCAAAGCCTACTCACTATATGAATGTGATGAAAAGTTAGACACTCTTTTTATTTGGGATTTGACTCTTTACGAGTGACTCAGTAAAAATATTTGTTCCCTTTTCCTCTTCGTTCGTTTGATTCAATTGATGTAATTTCGGGTGGTTGAGAGACAAAAGAGTCGAGTTGTGAATAGAATTCTCATGGGCTGATGCGCATGCATGACTCGCAACTCACAGATCCTCGATCGTGTGCGAGATCCAGGAGTTGTCCTTTGTGATCCAGTTCAGTACTCATTGCCTCTGCTTGAGTTGTGTGACTTGTGACTCGCAGATGTCTTTCGAGACTCAAGTCTCACTCAAGGTTTATTGTTCAGCCTGTGTGAAGGCTGCAGTTACAGAGTCGCTCACAAACGACTCTTTTGCCAGAGTGACTCAAGACTCCCGAGTAATTTAAAAGATTTGTTCGCTGTGAACAAATCATTAGCAATTCTTGCGTCACTACGCTCAATTCAATAAGCAAATGGTCATGAGTAACAGTCCAAAACGTGTATTAACACACAATATACACTACTCACAAAAAATTAGGGATATTCGGCTTTCGGGTGAAATTTCAGGATGAACCTAAAATGCACTATAACCTTTACAGGTGAACTTAATTTGACCTTCTCTTAACTTTTGAATGCACGTGTCCAACTGTTCAGTGTTTCAGTACTTTTTGCACAACTTGCTGTTCTCTAACAAGGAGCTGAATGGCAAAATTCACAACAGGTGTTTGATCCATGAATCGAGCAATACATTTCCTGGTTCAATTAAAATTGGTATTTAAACAGTCCTCTTCATCATGCTGTTTATATTTTGACATCATGAGACCAACACGACACCAACAAATTGATCAACAGTACCTCACCATTGTGAGGCTTCAAACAGGATGTTCTCAGAGGGAAGTGGCCACTGAGCTTAGAGTGTCACAGTGTCCTCAGCAGGTTGCAATAGAGATACAGAGAGACTTGAAGATTCACAGAAAGGCATAGAAGTGGACGTCCTTTGGCCACATCCCACACTGATGAGTGCTTCATTGTGAACAGTGCCCTGCGTAACTGGATGATGGATGCCACTCAACTCCAGGCACATTTTGTCACGACCAGGGCTAGGAGAGACCCAAATGCATGACACGGGGAGACGGGAGCCAGACAAAGGATGTTTATTAGCCCACACGGTGGAGCTGGCCGGGGGGACACGGTCAGGTAGGGATGGAGCAGGGCTGGGCAGGGATGATGATGACCGGGAGGAGGGGTCCAGGATCCGGGTGGAGAGACGGGGAACGGATGAAGCGCCAGTAGAAGTTTGCAAACCCGAGGAAACGTTGGAGCTGCTTCCTATTGGCTGGGGTTAGCCACTCCATCATTGCGGCCACCTTCTTGGGGTCCATCTCCAGCCTCCCTCGGCCAATGGGGCCAATGGAGGCTGCCAATGGGGCGCCTGGCAGGAGGTTTATTGCGCAGTCGTAGGGGCGATGAGGTGGTAGGGATAACGTGCCCTGCTTGCTGAAGACATGGGCCAGATCCAGATATTGTGAAGGAACCGAGGACAGGTCAGGGCTCTTGGGGTCCCCCGGCGGCGCGTCCGGCGGCGGGGTTGAGGCTGAGCGGAGGCAGTGGGCTTGGCAGTGTGTGCTCCAGGAGCTCACGCTGCCCGAGTGCCAGTCCATCTGAGGGTTGTGGGTCTGGAGCCAGGGGTACCCCAGAACCAGGGGGTTCAGTGGGGAATCTATGAGGAAGAACCTCAAGGACTCACGGTGGTTGCCAGAGAGCAGCAGCTCAAGGGGGGCCTGGTCTGGTGGGTAATCCCGGTCAGATGTGACCCGGTCAGCCCCTTGACCTCGAGCGGTGTGGGGAGAGGGACGGGTGACGCTACGGGGACCCTGGCGGCGGGAGGGGAGTCTTCTGGCGGCCGAAGACTCTCCTCATTTCGCGGGTGAACAGATCGTAGGAGAGACTCACGGGCCCCCCCGACTCCAAACCGCGGAACCCCAACCGAGAGCTGCCCCTCTCAGGAAGGAGATAAGGAATGCGATGCGAGCGCTATCGGAGGCGTCCCTCCACCAGGCGCTGGGAGCCCTGCAGGAGGTAGGAGGGAGGGCCGGAGGAATCTGCAGGCTGCTGACGGCTGCCAAGATGGTCCGGAGGTGTTCCCCGATTGTCCCGGAGGGCCTGGTCATGTTGACCAAGCAACACTCCTTGGTCCCAGAGTGTGCGGCGGAGCCCCTCTGTGTCGGCTGGGTCCATGTTTTCTTGGCCAGACCGTACTGTCACGACCAGGGCTAGGAGACTCAAACGCACGACACGGGGAGACGGGAGGCAGACAAAAGATGTTTATTAGCCCACACGGTGGAGCTGGCTGGGGGGACCCGGTCAGGTAGGGATGGAGCAGGGCTGGGCAGGGATGATGATGACCGGGAGGAGGGGTCCAGGATCCGGGTGGAGAGACGGGGAACCGGGCTGGATGGAGAAGGACGGACGGACTGGGTCGACGAGAGGAGACAAGCAGGTAAGTGGAAGACGAAAGAAAGAGACATAGACTAGAGACTTGAAACAAGCACTAGGAGCTAGGAACTTGGAACTAGGAATGGAACCAGTAGCTGTACAACTCGGGTAAGCTTGTTGACGGTCTTGCAAAGAATGACTGGGAAGCTGGAGACTAAATACTGTGTGGAGTGATGCAGGTAATTGATCCCAGGTGTGTGCAATTGGCTCAAGGGGGCAGCTCCAGATGAGGCAAGAGCGGCCTCTAGTGGTGCTGGGAGGCCGTGGGCCTAACACATTTAAGGGAGGTGAGAGGCACCCAAGTGTCACGTCAGACCATTCCAAACCGTTTACATCAGCGTGGTCTGTGTGCTAGACGACCTGCAAGGGTACCTGACAACACCACCAGGCACAGGCATCATTGTCTTGCATGGGCCAGGGAGCATTTACGCTGGACGAGGGACCAGTGGGCCTCAGTGCTGTTCTCTGATGAAAGTCGATTCACGTTGAGCAGAAATGATGGCCGCCAACGATGTTGGAGACGTCAAGGAGAGCGCTATGCATTCAGCCACTGTTGTCACCAGATGAGCCTTTGGTGGTGGTGGTGTTACAGTGTGGGCAGGTGTGTCTAGTCAATACAGAACTGCCCTACACTTTGTGAATGGTACAGTGACAAGCCCATACTGCCTGAATAACATCATTAATTTAGTAATTGTGCCCCTTCATGAACAACACGGGCCTAATTTCATCTTCATGGAAGACAATGCTCCAGCTCATCGAGGCGGCATCCTTAGGGAACGGCTGCTGGAGACTGGGGTACCTCAAATGGAGTGGCCTGCACTTTCTCCAGACCTGAATCCCATAGAAAACCTATGGGATCAACTGAGTCGCTGTGTAGAGGCTCGTAACTCTGTACCCCAGAACCTCAGTGACCTGAGGGCTGCCCTTCAAGAAGAGTGGGGGGCCATGCCTCAGCAGACAATAAGTCGACTTGTGAACAGCATGAGACGTCGTTGTCAAGCTGTAATTGATGCTCAAGGGCACATGACAAGTTATTGAGACATTTTTGTTGTGGTAAACCCACCACTGTTGTTGGCTTTTGTTTCAAAAAATTGTTTGAGATGAGGAAATAACCATTGCATGCTTCTACTTAAATGCCCTACTTTCATGATATAATATCACTGTAGCGTGAACTTTATACATTTTCAATAAATTTCACCCGAAAGCCAAATATCCCTAACTTTTTGTGAGTAGTGTATGTGTCCCTAAGAATCGTGAGAGAGTCGTGATCTCAATTCTAATCAAGAAAATCGTGATTCTAGTTTTATTCAAAATCGTGCAGCCCTAGCGCTTAGCTTGTAAAAACTAGCAAAGAAGAGGTGAATTTGTCCCCTGGCTCTAACACATTATCAATTGGTGGTGTAATTGGGAAATTGTTACATTACTGAAAGTTTTCATTTGAGTCATGCCAAAAAAAAATTACACCTACTGTATGTGTAAGTGTGGAAATCTGTATTTACTCCTAAGAGAAAAGGGTTACAGCAGGGGTGCCCACTCTTTTTCGGCTTGCGAGCTTCTTTTAAATTGACCAGGTCAAAATGATCTACCTTCATTAAAAAATGCTAAATATATTTATTTATATGTATATACTGAGTATACTTCATCTATACAACATATGTTGGCGTACCTTGCATCCCTGCATGAACCCTTATGGCACAATAGCATTAAATACATTTATGGTCACTACCTTACTCTGCTGACTTGCACTGAATGGAGCTGGCCAGGGTTGCATAGTCCGGACAGTAGCTACTGGTAGCCAGCCTCAAGCAGCTTCCAAATGATCATCCGTCATGGTGGAACGCTATTTCGACTCAATAATCTTCATGTGGGAAAAGGCTGACTCACATAAATAAGTAGAGCCGAATAATGTAGTCAAGGAAGTAGCACATTTCCTCATGTTTGGGTAATTTTCCTCTGTGAGTAAGTTCCAGAACGGTCCATGAGCCCTGGACTTGAGCTGAATGTCAGCCTGTAGTGTCAACATCTCATCCTCCACTGCAGACGAGTTCAGGTGAAACAGTGTTACAATTTTTGATGCGATTGAATCAACCTCAATATCTTCCCTAAATGGGAAGCACATAAATGTAGCGATTGGCTTGAGTAAAGCACCTTGAAATTGTTTGTCAAGTCTGACAGACACTTTTCAATCTGCTCTGTGTAGCGTGCACTGTTGGGGCGCTCCTCGCACCCCTCCCCTTCCTGCCTTCCCTTGGGTCTCCAGCTTTGATGCAAGGTTTTGAAAGTTCCCCAAATCATGGTGCTGCAGCTTTGAGGACAGAAGTTGCACTACTGAACTGAACTGATCATGTTGACCACGGTTTTGTCTTTTCTTTGCAGATTTTTTTATTTTTTATTTTTATTTTTTGAATGGCGTGCGATCTACCCGCACTACCTTCGTGATCTACCGGTCGATTGCGATCGACGTATTGGGCACCCCTGGGTTACACAATCTAGAAATTGTAGCCAATGTTTAGTCTGGATAAACATTGGCTAAAGCCAAACCTTCACATCAATTCTCAGTGATCATAAACTTCTCATGTAATTATACAAATTGGCAGCTGGCAGCGTCTTTAAGGTTAATATTGCAGTAATTATAACATTAATGTGGTAGGTCAGTTTTCTATACAAGAGAAGTGATGAAATTGTATGCAGTGGCATAATACATGAAACTTACGTCAATACCAAGTATATCGTCCCTTAATGCATTTAAAATTAGGTCTAGTGAACAGCAGCCACTTGATGTGCAAAAGAAAAACCATTATAGGCTCAATAAATGAGAAATATCACCAAGCATGATATTTCCACTATACCAGTCTGAAGCTTGAACTTGAGGTCTTCTTCTGGCCTTGCATCCCTTTGCGTGCACAGTTTCGCCTAAACGAGTGCCCTGTCCCCCCACCCACCCCTTCCCCTCCCCTCCTCACCAGTACAAACAGTGGTGCTCGGCCATGGACCAGGGGAAGATCCCCTCGGAGATCAAGGCTCTGCTCACGGGCGACGACCAGAAGACTATCCAATGCAGCAGCACTAAGACGTCCAAGAACATGAAGAGCAACGCCACTGGTTAAGCCCTAGGGGCAAACTCAAAAGTACTTTTACAGCCCGACGTCCCGATGCTGGGGTGGGGGCTGAGCACCCCAGGGAATAGGGGAGGAGGCAAGGGTCAGGGTCCGCCCGTTTCAATCTACAACATCATCACATTTTTGGAAAAAGTACAATATTGCTTACAGGAAGATGCAATTAACCTATCACTTAGTTTGCACTTGGTAAAATGGACTAATACAGCTATGACAGAGACATAAATATTTCTTTGTGTGAAAACCCGAAGTCTGGTTACTATTTGAATCTATATGATGTGGTTTTTACCGGTGACCACACCTTCTGAATTCCACTGGATTGTTCGGAAGCGCAAACTGAAAAGAAGGAACATATTGTAACCTGTCCGGTTCAGTTTATTACAATATAATTGCTAATTACTTTGAACGTTTTTGGTCTTTCCGGCGCAGCATTATAACTGGAGAGATTGGTGGTTACGAAAGACAGAAAATGCCCAGCTGCCGGATATGGAGTACATCCCAGCTTGCATCAGGAAATGTCCAGGGCTGTCGATGTGTGGTCCGGAGATATTTTTGTATTTGTATTTGTATTTTGTATTCAATCTAAGAAAGCACTTTGCAGAATTTTTTTTCTGTGTTTGTTTATGAATGTATTGTGTTAAACCTGTCAGTTTTGTTCTTAAGAATGTTAATGTTGGCCCTTTACAATTTGACCAAATCAATGAATCCCAGTTTGTGTTGCAAAAAAGCCTGCATGATGACTGACAAAATCTTGATTGTTGTTTAATTTTTTCATAGTTTGAGCCCTAAATCCACGCTGATTATTTACTCTTCAATTTAGAACATTATTTATTAGGGCATAGGTTTAATAGGTTCATTTTTCATGTTTTTCTTTGCAATTTGGTTCATTTCTTGTAGGAACAGAAAACCTTCATCTTCTACCACACTTCCTAATAAAATCATCCCCAACAAAAATGCTTGCACATTATTTGAACTGCCTGAAAATAACGAGTACATTTAACCGAGTCTGAAGTGCCGGTCTGGTGGTCGATGAGCCCCCAATATATATGAATAGAAAAATATAAATACAAAGCTTAACCTATTGTAAAGTTATGGAGTTACGGTTTCTGTATATGAGTTTCTCATAAAAAGCACATTAAAGAAAAAAACTCATCATATATCTTTTATTAAATAAATTTCCCCTCCTGTGTCAAGCATCAATCTTTAAATCACAGGAGTCAACAGTTTACGTAAACTTTCGTAAAGGATGATGTGTATCACAAGGACCATTACACAATGTAAGGTATGTTTACAAAAAAGTAGAGCAATAGGGGAAATGTGTCAAAACAATCATTCACAATGTCTTTTGTTTGTCTTTTTTAGGTAGATGCATCTAGAATCAGTACAAACCTGCCAAGGAAACCTTTGCCACCCAACCTAACTAAAAGCAAATTCAATCCATTCAATCTTTACAACGACTTTCTCCAGCGCTTTTCGGGCAGTTTCAGAACTCGGAATGATATGAGAAGTCATCAGTCCAAAGATGCCAGATACTGAATGGCTCAATTAATTAATCGGATGTTGCTAAAAAACAAAATAAACGTGAACCAGTAACTCACTTTTCATAGGTGATGATAAATTTTGAATTTGGTGATTTGATTTACATACAACAAAAAGTTCAATTTAGTCAAAAATGGTGTTTGTCTGCCTTGATGCCTTGATCTCAAATGGGTCAGTTCCATCCAAACATTCCTCCTCATCCTTTAAACAAATCATAACATCAATATTACACATTATTATCAAATCATAGTGTCAATGTTCGCTATTCAGACCATGTTCAAGCCGTAAATGTTGAAACCATAGCAACAGCCATGATACAAAATGGGAAATGTAACATGGTCGAAAATGTAGCATCTCACAGTATTGTTGAATTATCCAGGAGATGCCTGTGATTCTGTGTTGTGTCATCAATTGTTATCGTTAAAATAAAAAGATTGTATGTGAAAAATTAATTGGATTTCTATTTACAAAACCACCAGCTTCACACACTCCTCCACTGTAAGGGAAAATCCACGAATTTGGACGGAGCTCAGGTAAACAGGGAGCAAGTGAGACTTACAGTATACTACAAATGGATTCTGTCCAATTCTTTATCTTAAGTTCCAATCACTTATCTTGCCTTAGTGGATGACGACCTTTGAAAAGGGGTAGACTACTGTACACAGACTGTTCTACCTGAGATATTCCTTTGCAATATATACATAAATTAAATGGGGTTTGATCTTTCGCTGGTGATCTAAAACACATAAATTGTACACTTATTCTGTTGGGGCTTCGCTACAGAAGATGTTGAAAAGACGTCTCTAGATCAAGGCTAAAACACCCTGAAAAGTTTGGAACCAACATGAAGGTTCAGTAGGCGTCTATCATTCAATGGCATAGCAGCCAATCTTCTAATTCAATGTTTTGATTTTAGTTTAAACAACAACTGAAACGTTGAATTTTATTTAACAATTTGAGATAAATGTGATCTCCACCTAGCCTGATGCATTTCCAGCGTAAACAAGTGCTCAACTTAGCCAGACACAATTTTAACCAAAGTAACATCTGATGCTCAGGAAACATAAGAAATTCATTATTGTTCTAGCTAATCCATCCAATGTAAGTGTTATGACTTTCAAAAGTGCTAATTCACATTTGTGTTTTTCACACTGTCCCTGGTTCACTTACACAAAAGTATTCGGAGGATTGGCATTGATGGGCCAGGCTAGTTTCTTTTCCTTCGCCTCCCGGTCAAAGGTATCATAAACAGAGTCCTTTGTCAGGGTCTTTGTCTGCACAGGGATGTCCACTACTCCAATATAGTTCTTTTTGGCCATCCGTGAACTCGCTGTAATAGTGTATGCGTTGCTGCGGTAGCATTTCATTGACGACATACAAAATGTCTCCCTCATGCCCCTCCTGAAATTCGCATTGTAGACGGAGTAGAGTGTAGGCTTGGATGCTGCAGAGCTGAAGGAGATCCAAGCGATTGCAGTGAAGAACAGCGCCCCTTGCCTATCGGTGCCATTGGAATCTGTTGGGTGCCACAGCTGGGCCACATAGAAGGGCATCCAGGTGAGAAGGAAAACAGAGTTGAGCATAAGGAACATCTTGATGGTCTTGACTTTAGTCCTTGGTACGATGTTCATTGTCCGACGCACCGTGTGGCCGTCGGCACTGATCCTCCAGATGTAACGGACCACTCGCTGGTAGAAGGACATGATGAGCACCAACGGGACTAGGAAGCCAAAGAGAAGGTGTACCACAGCGTAGGCTATACTGCCCCAGTTGCATGGGAGGAAAAAGTCACAGTGACCCTCGCTGGCCCCTACCGCTGATGTTGAGCCATAGAAGAATAGGCAGGGGGAGACAAAGGCTGCGTCAAACAGCCAGGAGGCCAGGATCATTTTCTTGGCCTTCTCTCTTGAGACCTTGAAACTGAGTGGGTAGACAATAGTGTAAAAGCGGTCCACACAAATGGAGAGCAGAACATACACCTGCACACCAGGGCAAAGGTGCTGGAGGTAGCGCACCACCTTGCAAGCGGCGGTACTCAGCGGCCATCTTCCCGAGGCGACCTGGAGCAAGACAAAGGGGGCCGAGCCCAGGCTCATCAGCAGGTCCGCGCAGGCCATGGACACCACAAAGTAATTGGTGGTGGACTGAGTCCTTCGGCTCCTGTGGATGACCAGACACACCAGGGCATTACCCAGGATGGAGATCAGCCACAGAATCCCAAACACCAGGCTCAGGATGGCGAGCTCGGCCGGAGCGAGTGTGTAGGAAACTGCTGTGCCGTTCTGATGCCTGGTTGACCTGCCATCTTGGTTGCAGAGAAGAGTTGTGGGCAAGCTGGCCAGGATGGTGGAGTTCTCCCTCCCGGTGGAGTTGAAGGACATCTGATAGGTGGAGGAAGGAGAGTGAAAGGATGGACTAATACTAAGTGAGTCTGTCGACTGGGCATATACCATGGCTACACCACCACAGGGCAGACCTGTAGAAACACAAACAGACAACAGACATTTAAGTCATTCATTAGATATTAAGAGCCGAAGACTGTGCCCTCTTTTACACCCTCTGACATCCTTAGAGTCTACATGGAGAATTCTGAAATAAATCACAAGCTTGATGCATGGTTCTCAGAGGAAACATTTATTTAACACTTTAATGTTGTATGTTCCAGTAAAGATTTAGTATAACGACAGTGTGTCATTATGGTAACAGTAAAGTAAAATACACACACACATATATATACTCTATATATACATTATATACTGTATATTTCCTGGAAACACAAGTGACATTTCATGTTTTATTTCTGTTTCGATGCCTTTACACATCACACTAAATTATCCGCGTAATGTCGGCACTAGACAAGGGACGCTGTGCAGAGCACCAAGGATAAAGTCAATATAGGCACTAGACAAGAGACACTGTGCAGAGCACCAAGGAGGATAGGGATCCTCCAGATACATCCAGTAGATAAAATCTGTCAAAGGGGCAGCGGGGTGACGCTCATGATGCTGCCATGCAAATGTCCTCCACTGACACACCTCCAGACAGGGCAGTTGACGCAGTCACTCTGAGTCGAGTGAGCCCTGACGCCAGGTGGCAAAAACTTGCCCCTTTTCGTTGTAGACCTGTGAGATGCCGTTACATAACCAATGAGAAAGCTGCCGTTTCAACACAGGTTTTCCCATAGTCACCCTGCTGTAGGAGAAAAACAGCTAAGTCCTTATTGCGGTGAGCCTTATATCCTGATGTGTTCCAGTATAAAAGCCGGATTGGGTTTCAATGTAGCTTTATTCAGATCGCCATTCATAAGAAGGCAGCTGGGGTGCACAGACAAGGCGGCCGGCTCCCCCACGCATTTACAGATGTCAGCGCAAGCAGAAGTGCCGTTTTGACGGTACTTCTGTTTTAAAGGGATGGAGTCAATCGGCTCAAAGTGATCACCTATGAAACAGCATAGAACCAATACCTGGTCCCATTTTGGAGCAAAACAACATGCGTCACATATGTCTACCTCCCTGTAGGAAGCGTTTAATCAGAGGATGGCTAAATGATAAAAAAGATCTCCACTTCCCAGCGTACTAAGTGTTGGTATAAGCTGCTATGGCACTCTGTATTGTATAAATCACAATGACAAGCCCCGTTTATGTAGTCTCATCCTCCAAGCCACCAGTGGCTGACCGAGTATCGGACACTGTTTTATCATTCCCTGTGCCTGGCAGATGGCACCCAGGAACCTGTGTATAAGCCATGGTTAGTCCGCCAATAACTGGACCAGCTCCAGGAACAAAGGTGCAGACATGCATTCCTGGGCTACTAGGACAAAGTACGCTCTTTCCATTCTCACCCCTGTTAGCAGCCGGTCTATGAGGTGCATCAGAGGGAACGCGTATAGCAGCTTGCGTGGCCAGGGGGTGTGGGCGAACGCGTCCAGGGGGTGTGGCTGAAAGCGACAGGCGAAACCCCCACTCCCAGGGGTTTGTCCCTTCGGTGAGGGAGAACCAGAATGAAGAACTGAGTGGTTCTGCCTGGTTACAAACAGGTCCACCCATGAGTCTCCGAAGTTTAAAAGGTTATTCCCATAAAGGGAATTTATGGTTATTCCCATTAAGACAAAGGGAAAGCCTGTGTGCCGGTAGGATGGGTATATGAAAATACGCAGCGTTTTTCAAAATATTTTTTATGCTTTATTGGACAGTGACAATGCAGAGGGACAGGAAAGCCAGGGGAGGGACAGAGGTGATGACATGCAGCAAATGGCCTCGTGCTGGAATTGAACCAAGGCCACTGCGACAAGGACTTAGTCTTGAAAATGGAGAGCTCTAGAAGGTGAGCCACCAGTGTGCCCCCCCCCCTTTCTTGGAGGGGGGGGGGGGGTGAGGGGCACCGTGAAAACTGCAATGCGCAACACTGTGGTGGTAGCAAGCACCCTCCCTATACCATCCCGAGACACCACTTGGAGTAGTATAGGGAGGGGGAGGATTCCTCCAAGTGAGGGGAGTTCCCTATAAACTCCTCGTAACTTCCCTCTGGCTTCACTGCTGCAGACAGTGTACCTGTGTTGCCCAATGGGGGCCCTGCCCAAAGGGGAGGGGACTCACCTGGTGGCTGCGGACAAAGATGAGAACAGAGTTGATGTTCACACAGTTCTCATCTCGCTCAGCCAGGAGAATGGGGTGTGTGGTTATCAGCAGAGATTCCGCTTGCTGGATGTCAGCGCTGGAAACCCTCCTCATGGGAACCAGTATAGAACCGTCAGCAGAGGGGCTTCCAATGTGATGTGAGTGGGTAGCCCTGTTCGGGTCTAGTGGGGCAGTTAAACATGAAGAACTGGCCCTAGTATCTCCACTAATGACCTTGTCGGCGGTAATGTCACAGCGCTTCTTCTGGTGTTGAGGCAAGCGGTAAGCTGCCCCACAGAATCCTCAACTGCTGCGGAGACACCCAGTGGCTTACTTGTGGCTGACTCGGGGATCTCCAGTCTCATCCTTTTGGCAGGAAGAGCTGAGGGCAAGGTGGTGCCCAACCTGGGCCACTGTCTGAACCCTGTAAAAAAAAACCATTCCTGTACACCTGCACCGTAGCTCGAGAGGCAGGGTGGATAGAGGGGGAGTATGATACGATTTTTACTCTTTATTGGAGATATATTTTTGTTGATTAAAATAAACGTTTTTAACATGATTGACATTTTTTCAACAGGCACATTAGACAAGGTGGGGGCCAGTCAGTTAGGGGTTCTCCCAGCACCCGCTGGTCTGGCTAGAGGATGCCGGTCTGGCTGTTCGCAGGCAGTCTAGCGCCGGCGGTAGTGTGCTCGGCGGGAGGGCTTTGGGGCCGTCTCCAAGGCCGTGGCTGCCTCATCCATCGCCTCCGGAGACAGCATCTCCTTGTCCGCCATCAAGGTGCCCAGGGAGGCATTGAGGAGGGTGATGTCCGCTGCCGCCAATTGTGCCCTGCACCTGAAGTGAGGACAGGGGTTGGTGACTCTTATTTGGCAGGGTGGGCTTCCTGTCTGTCTGCCATGTGGCATGAGGGATCAGGAGCACTACCAGTCCGGCCTCCAGATAAGGGATCCCCTTTGTCATGGCAGTGACCCAGTCTGTCTGGGAGTTAGGTGGAGACGGGTGCCTGGAACACGCTAGGTGCGATCCTGGCACCGTACTGCACAGGTTGCACAGTCTAGAGGGTACTTTTCTTCTATCTTCAGTGAATGGTCGCTGAAGAAAATTGGAAGCAAAATGGTTGGCGCAGGGCCCTTTTATAGGGGCAGGCCACAGCTGATAGGCTGATGGGTACATCCAACTTTTAGTAAGACGCATGCAAGGGAAGCCAATAAGGACAAAACTAGAGGGCAGAGCCTATGTGAAATAGAACTTCTCGTTTCTAGTCTCTTAGGTACACGGATGTAGCCAAAAGAACTGATTTGCGGAAGTGCAAAAGAGTCAAAACCCAGAAAAACCAGATAAAAGACACAGTTTGCAACCTATTTTTAGAATGTATTATATAACGACTATCTTGAGCGTCTCAGATTTTTTTCAAAAAGGAGATTTAACGGCTTATATATTTTTTTATGGTCTGCCCCATTGGACTGTATCCAATCACGGCGAGAAGCTGCAGCAGAGCAGTATGTTTCTCAATGGTAAAAGCCTTCCGTGAGGAACCAAGGATAAATTACGGTCGCCAACATTTTGGGTCAAAAACAGCAGCCAATTCTTTAAGACAAAATCAATAAACAAGCTTGTATCCACGGGAGCTTTGCCGTCTCTCTCTGGGGCATGGCCATTAAGGATCTCAAGGATGTCATGCGGGGGTGGGGGGCTCCTCTGCTTATCTTTGCCCTCATGTTTACTCTGGAGGCTTTTGGTTCTCCCTTAGCAACCTCATTCACCCGACACTGATGCGGTAGGGGCCTCAATGAGCTGGCTGCTGCAGGTGTACATATATAAGACCGTATGACACTGGGACAATGCAGCACCTTCGGTTGCAGATGGTTTATTGTTTGTAGCGTGTATAGACAAACAACAACAAAGATGACAATGACAAAATGCACTGGTTGAACGGAAGAAACTCCTTAAGGGCTTGTGACAAAACTAAACAAGCATACATTGGATGCTTGCTTGCAATCACAATCACCCAGAAACATAGTTACACACACCCACCCACCCACCAACACACACACAACACACACACACACACACTCACACAAAATCTACAGCACAACAAATCCTGCAAGTCAATAAGTCAACAGCGCACATCCCATGTTGGACTCCCGGAAATATTAAAAGGGAATATTCCAATGGTTCTGCTGTATGGCCACATCATTTGCAATTTAGCCATATTGTGATGGGTGTGAAGATCCAGCTGAGGCCTTGTTTACTAGACCTAGGAATGGGATCTGATGAACCGTTTTCACACGGGAACATGATTAAATTGAAAATCATATTTTCAAGTATGGCTTTATTTTTTACCACAATTTTATACAATAAGGATGGCGACATAACCTCACTTCCCAAGGATTTTGCATGACTGTCGCTCCTAAATGGCACCAAATCGTCAGATGAAAAAATACCTTATTGGAACGAAATGAACGGGAATATTCCCTATGAAGAATAAACAATTTGAATCCTAAAATGATTATCACCCTTATACGCATACGGGATTCTAGGCGCGTTTCACCGTAAAGGCTACATCCCCTCCTTAAAAAAGAAAATGAAATAAAACATTTTCAATTGATTTTTAAATGACAGTCTGATAGAGGCAAACACGCACCTGTTCTGAGGGAAAAGACGGTCGCATGTCGTCTGGAGATAGGACGCTCCGTCTCACCGCATCCTCTCAGAATGGACGGAGGAGAACAGGACGTGCGGGGGGCGGGGAGCGACGCAAGCGCATAAAACGCGTGAACGCGCTATGCGTGCGAGAATGAGAGCGATGAAAATGAAAAACCTTTTCTTTCATACAGCATTACGTATTTACTGTGATTGCGATGCTACAAGCACAACAAATAAAGCAAAGAATAAAAGACATACAAGATGAAAAAAACAATCAGGCGTTTATTTTAGAAATCCTGTTTCTAAATCGCACAGTTTTCTCAGTGAAAGTGTGATCAAAACAACCATTATTGATTATTATGTATGTACAATCACTTCTAACAGCGATAACGTCTTTAAACAACTAAATGAAATAACCGTAAGGTATGACTGACCCCTTGAAAGACCCGCGGGGGTCCCCGGAACAACCAATGTATTAATGCTCAGTGGCGCTGCTCTGGAGCGTCATTTGAACGTACAACGCGACACGATGTATTTTAATCTCCAAGTACCAATTACCAGGAGCGCTGCTGGCGGAGTGACGTGCGCTTGCACGTTTCCACGGAAACCGGGGTGAAGAGGAGCGAGCCATGGTCGCCATTGGAGATCAAGGATGCTGGCAATACGAGGGCCGTGCGTCCGGATATATCCAGATTGTGTCTATTAATTCCAGCTGTTCCAGCTGCTTCTCCATCGGTGTCGACAGCGGTCTTTTCTCTGTCATGTTCAGGGTAAACCCTGAGCTTATTGTGAAGACTTACACGGAACTGCTACTCTGGCTATATTCTTCGATTGTCCACTTTTTATTTTAAATAGTCCACTTTTTTTAAACAAATATTAGCTTTTTTTTTAATCAAAAATGTATCGCTTATTTTAATTTTGTACATCTTGCTTTTTTTTATGACAAATATTCATTTTTTTATCAGATCTTGATTTATTAGTATTATTTTTTTTACAAATCCACTTTTTACAAATTCGTTTTTGTACAAATGATCTGCTTTATAAACAAATCATTTTTTATCGAGCTATAAATTGTTGCCTATTTTAATTTTTATCTGTTCAAAAGTATTATTTTTAACAAGATATTTATTTTCAAATCTTCACTTTTTACAGATCTACCCATTTTGTACTTATCCTTGCTTATAAATCTTAAAATGTATAAATCGAACTTTTAAAAATATATTTTTAAAATATTCACACTTTTAATGAACCTTCGCTCCACTTTGTTTACAAATACTCTTTTTCTTGACAGTACATTTCACGCTCGGCCATAGGTGAGTTCAGACTGAATGAACGTGGCCCAAAAGGATGGGCAACACAAAACACATTACAGAGTAGCCAATCATAGGCGAGTGAAGTGCCCAGAAAGACCTTGGGGGACAGAAAGTCCACTGTGTGAGCCAACAGCTTCGAGGGAAGGGATGGAATGTTTTTCTGTTTATCTGGAAGGGCCAAAAATTGGGTAATGGATGTGTTGGGGTCATTGATCTTTATTTACATGTTGCTCAAAAACTCAAGTTCCATTTTGCACTTTTGAACAAAACAAAACAACAGGGATAAAAACAGCAATAATAGAGTCTGGTACAGTAGGAAGCCGATGATTTGATGGACCTGATGATCTTGTTTTTTGTGAGGGAAAGACTACTCTGAAATGAAATAAATGTAATGCCTTTGAGAGTGGTCCAATATGGCCGTAGAGAAACAAAGATCAATCAGTTGTTCTATACTGCAAGGACGCACAATTTGGGATGTTAATTAGCCTTACGATCCCAAAATAATTTTCACATTTCATTGAAATATGCATTGATCAACTGTTTAAGGCAGTGTTGAGTCTTACGTCCGGGTTGAAGGAGATTTTAATTGGGTTGTGAAATCATATTGCAAAAATTTCTTGCAACAAAAGTATTTTAAAGAGCAGCTAACCTTTTTCTAAAATGAATTTACAGAGTCTTACGGAGAAGATGGTTACATTTAAATTATAATTTTTTTTTTTTTACAGGCAGAAATACAGGAAAAATGTAAGTGTTTTAAGTTTGCGGGTAAAAAAGGCAATTAGTTTTACATCTCACTCTGCTACAGCACAGTAGCAGGGCACAGCACAGTAGTCAGTCGGCAGGTCCCATCTATCCGGAGAGAGCTCCACGAGAGACACTTTCTCCGGTGGGATGGAGCGGATGTTTACATAGGAAACTGGGAAATAAATCAAAATCTAAAATAAAAGACACTGAGTGTCTCTCCGCATCTCTTTTACTTGCCAAGTTACCGTTCACTGTAGCGCTAGCTTTGTCCCGTCTCCCCCTGTGACTTCACTTTCAAGTTTGCAGGCAATGTCATATTTTTAGATGGGTGTGCAAATTGCATTAAAGTAAAAAATAAATCAAAATAAAAATCTTTTATCTAATTCCTACATATTTCCCCACACATAAATTCACTGGGTATGCCAACCTGCAAGTTGCCCTTTAACCTATTCAAGCGTCAATAGCAGAAACGGAAATGGGGAAATTCTGTGGAAATTATAGAAAAGAAATATTCATTCACATACAAATTTGCTCTGCTCAGGGTTCATAGATAAGGCCTGTTGTTTATTGGATCACAATGGTTTATGATATATTTTTTTAAATGGATCCCCAGAAAAAGTTTTGAAAAACACAGACTTAAAAGGGGTCCTATTATGCAAAACAATTTTTTTCAGTGCACATATATTTGGGTCTCTGATGGGCCTACTAACACACAAACTGAAAATGTTTATATTATATCTGAGTAACTCAAATCTTAAAAAAAAAAGAGGAATTAATACCAACTGTTTAATACCAACTGCCTGTTCAGAAACTAGAGACGATGGAAATGCAAGTATTTAAAAATTTGTTCTTTTATGTGTTTCTTTCTAAGACCTTGGGCTTTGGAGCGCAAGTCGCTGTGCGTTTCTCCAAACAAAACCAAAAAAATAGTGTTTTTATAGTACATCTATTATTTATTTTCTGATATTTACATGAAACAAAAAAATCTCAGCGTCCGGGAGTCCCTTGCATCCAAGTGCAGTGTCCGTGTCTCCCACAAGCTTGGAGCATGGCAACCAAAGGAACAAACCTTGAAATTAAGCCTTATAGATAGATCTAATATGAGTCAAGATTCAGCAACTTATTTGCTTATTTTCGCCTCTAATTTGTTCAGAACCAGATTTTAGTGGACTGATAAGGTGAAATTAGTGAAAGTTATGGAGTAAATACAACAAAACCTGGAAGCCATGCTCAAACGGCATCGGCTCACAAAACCCTGAACTTGTGCTCAAACAAGGGCTGCCCCCAAATAGTTGAGGTGACGGGAAGAGTCTGAGTGGACTAAGTTTTTATTTGGTCGGCTGCAAAAATTCCATTCAGGAGCTGCGCCTCTAGCCTATGAAATGCTAGAGGGCTTTTAATTTGAAACTCATTTGAACAAAAAGTAAATTTTCAGTCTCCTTGCTGGTTTTTCCGACACATTCAGAAGAATAATTACAGCGTTAGGTAATTAACAGGTGGCTTGCTTCATGCATGCATGCCGCATGAAGTCGACTTGTCTAAAAGTGTGAATAAATATTGTGTATATTATAAAAAGATATTGTGTATATTATAAGAGCCATTTGAAACCGTTAATCACATTCTTGAATTACCAAATCGGATTTTAAATGGCCTGACGGCGGCGGTGCGCACAAGCCTATGGGGGCGGGGGACTGGGAAGGTGCAGTGAAGCCCGCGGCTGTCTGGGATCCCCGTCCGCTGGCTTCACAGCTGGGTGTTGGGATTTACAGGCAGGGATCCGCCATCAGCAATTAACCATTGTAATTAGCATGCGGCTCACTTCATACGTGCGCAGCGCTTGTAAATTTATTTTATACTCCAAAGGCTGGTTATTAGTTTTTTATTTTACTTATCTGTAATGTACCACAGTAATAACAATGTTAGTCATAACATTCAGCATCATTCAACTTATCAGCCCTGGAACTCAAACCATGTTCTGATGCCCAAAAACATATTTAAATAATGAATCATAAACATGCAACAATAAGTAGACTAATGGCTTGAACTGATGACTAACAGTTGACTTGGAAAATCCTTAGTTGGGAGCAGCCCTAGCTTAAACCCCATTGGCTGCCAGAACTCGGGACCTTGGGAGAGTTACTCCTCGAAAATAAAACAGCCCATTTTGGAACAGCATGCATTAGAGGTATGTTAGAATGGCTAGAATGCATAATCTGAAAGGGTATTTTCAGCAAAAAACTTCCAAAACATGTTTTAGGGACCTCAGAGACCTATATTAACTTGTGTAAAAAGGAGCATAAGTCCCCTTTAACAGATGTATGTGACATTATCTTAGCAACAATCATGTGAAACAACAACAAAAAAGCAACTAAATGGCATTGTTAATGGACAAGAATGATAAAACCGTTGGGGTACGCTTCCGTTTTATTACGTCTACAAACAAATACATGTATAAATGAACAATAATTTTGTCCTTGTGGGCCGACCCTATATTTACAACATAAAGGACACATTTATGTACAATATATATCTGTGTGTGTGTGTGTGTGTGTGTGTGTGTGTGTGTGTGTGTGTGTGTGCATGCGCGCGTGTATTGGGATTATCCGTCTCAAGTGCAGATCCAAGGGGGTTATATTCTGTCGACATTCCTCATGCTTCCCTCCAGTGTCAAAGTGCGAAATCTGAGGAAAGCAAGGTTAGGGGAGTGGATTTTACAAGTAACGTCACTGCTGAGGGAATGCCGAGAAGAAGGATTACGCACCTCTCCAAGAAATGGTTGTTTTCCGCCAGTTCCTTGACGACACCCTCCATCTCTTCCTTCAGCTTCTTCATGCTGGGGTGAGAGGACGAATGGGGCAGATTCATTCCAGGGTGCATCAACTTCTATGTTTCTTGTCTCTGAGGTTAGCGCGGATGTAGCTTAAAGAGCTGATTCACGGAAGGAACCACCTTCACACAAAAGCCCCGTAGTCTCTTACCCCAGGGTCCTCTGACTGAGGTAGGCCTGGGGCTTGTACATGTTCAGTATAGTGTTGGCTACAGTACGTTGCCAGTAGGAAGTGTGGCAACTTCCTGTTCCTCGCCTCTTAGGTTAGTGTGGCTGTAGCCCAAAGAGCTGATTCGTGGAAGAAACCCCCGAAACTAGACTCCCAAGGTCTCCTACCCCACTGCTACCTGACTGAGGTAGGCCTGGGGATTGTACATCCACAACGTAGTGTTGACTACAGTCGTTTGCCAGCGCGGATGTAGACCAAAGAGCTGTTTCACGGGAGAAACCACCTAAACACAAAACTCTTACTTACCCCAGAGTCATCTGACTGAGATAGGCCTGGGGTTTTAGGCCGCTGGACGCCAGGGGCATCACCTTCTGCGGGAGCTGTTCCTGCAGCTGGTGTGGACACGCACGCACGCACACAAATTCTGTCACAACAAATTTTTGTTCCATCTTAGAAACCACTGGATTCAGGCTGGCTTTTGCGTGCCGTACCTTGATGACTCGCTCCGTGAGCATGGTCACCTCCTTTTCGATGCTGATGAGTTGACCGGACAGGCCTAAGAGCTGCTTCCTCACTTGATGCACCTTCCTGGGGGGGGGGTGAATGACTTGCTAAGGCAGGGACGGGGGCTCAAATGAAGCCAGGCTCACATCCTACTCACCTCCTGTGAGTCGTGAAAAGCTTTTCGAACAATATAAATAATACCACTACTGATAATTATCAATGATACTAAATCTTACAAAAAAAGAAAGGGAGGAAGGAAGGAAGAGAGGAGAAAAGGAGCGATGAGTTCACCTCATCCACTCCTCACTCTTGGAAATGAAGAGACGGTACTTCATGGCACACTCTTCGGTGAAAAGGGACCGGGCCTTGCTTGCGTGGAGGACCAACTTCTGCCTGCACAAAACCCCCCCCCAAAAAAAAACAGGTCAGGGAAGAAATACATTCAGGATACAGCATGCAAATGCTACAAACAAGAAGAAAGAACAATTGAGGTTCCTAATGTTGTGTTTTGTGGGCTTACTTGTCAAATTTATGGATCTGTTCCTCGTTGTAAGGCAGACCTACACACACACACACACACACACACACACACACACACACACACACACACACACACACACACACACACACACACACACACACACACACACACACACACACACACACACACACACACTTAGAATCTGATTTTTACAGAAGCTGGCATGTGGCCTCTACTGAACGACTTAAAATGTATCAAAAAAAACCAAAAAAACATCCAAACCTTAAATCTCCTTTTTTCGACAATGCAAACTCACATTGTCACACCGTTACAGTGTATTTTTGGAGCATGTTTTGAAAAACAGTAATATCACATTATTTTAAACGACTTTTCGCTGCAGTACATTCAACAGCGTAAGGTTGCACAGTAGGAAGCGTTACCACTTCCTGTTTCTAGTCCCTTATGTTAGCACAGATGTAGCCAAAAAAGCTGATTAGCAGAAGTGTTAAAACAACGAGTCAATAAAACCCAGATACATCTGATGAAAATACACAGTAAGCTTGGACCGATTTATGATTAAATCGTCAATCGACATTGATGAGAGACGATTTTCACATTTTTTTTTTAATCTGCCAGGAAAAATCCAAGCATTGAAAATACGTAAGTGCAGTTTACCGTGTTCTGAAACTGGAGCGGAGAAGGGGCGGAGGCTCTCGCCATCTCCGCTCAGAGCTGTCGAGTAACCACTTGTGATTGGATCTCACTTCTCACTCTATATGCAAATCATGTGATGATAATATGGCAATATAATCTGATTGAGAAAAAAATTGATTTCTTTTATTTCCTTAGGTTCTTACTTTTATGGAAAATAAAAAAAGCGTAAACCTAACCTGGCAAGAATATCTGATTATACTGCGAGTTTCCCGTTTTCCAAAAGGAGATTTAACATGCTTTATTTATTTGTTTATTTTAAACACACAAACAAATGAACAAAGCCAAAGACTCACGGCGCTCGGCCTTGTCCTTTTTGAACTGCTGGTAGATGGCTGTGATGGCGTCCAGGAGAACTTTGATTTTCTCCACACTGCGAGGGGGGAGGGGGAGCCACAGTTCAAACAGCTACTAATCTCTGATAAAACACCCAACACATCACAGCACATCAAAAGGTGGAACAGGTTCCAAACACTCGCTCTCTTACTTCCTGTCCTCGGGGTGGGTGCCCACTTGTTGAGTCCAGGCGTCAGTGAGCAAGCCCCCCGGGAGGAACTTGCTCTTGATGTCCTGTGTGGTTCGCTCCATGGGCTCCAGAGAGCTGGAGATCTGCAAAATGGGGGGATTATTTGAGTGTGTCGTTTCTACAAATGTCCTCTTTTTTAGATTGGAACAGGGCAGCCCGATAATTCAATATTGCCAATAGTGCTAATTATGACAAGAAGATATGACCTAATGATTCCATATGTTTAAATTCTAAAGGGAGTATTATTTTGAAAAAACAAAACCAACTACAGCTTGAGTCCACTTTCCGTTACCAAATACAGTGGAAACCACTTATAATGATCACGGTTACAGTGATCAACCACTTCAAAAAGGATCAATAAGCTTGGGACAGAATCATTCCTATACAAATGCTGTTTAAATAATTTGCTTATAGTAATCAAGTAGTCTGCTTACAGTGTTCATTTTGGATCTTACCATACATGACAACATATGGGAAAAAAAATTCAAACTACTTTTTTTTTTTTCTTCTTTACTCCACTGATACTTTCCTTTCCTATCCCTATCATTATTTTGCATAGCACCGACAATTTACAACCCTCTATGGTTACATATTTGACAAATAACTGTTTTGTGTACCACCAGTTCGAAATTTCAACCTATTCGGTAATTCTAGGAAATCTTTTTTCGGGACCTGTGCTGAAACTCACAGTTCAGTCTCTTTATATGCTACTTATAACGTTTTTAAAACATCAGATGATTCAGTGGACAGAAAATTGCCTCAGCGGATAAAACAAAGGTAAGCTATAGCCGGTCGATATACATGTCCAAAATTGGTCAGTTTGCCCTAAACTTTGAACATACAAGCAGATACATTAATTAATACATGAATCAACATTGTTAGTTTTGGTGACGTAATGGTTATGGTAGTGGTAATAATCTGGGGGCAAGGCATAGTGTTTCATACCTGGCAACCCCAGCCCCAACTCACTGGAAGAGGCGTTTCACAGCTAATAATCACTGCGCCCAAGTGTATGGATAAATGGTTCTCTTGTCAAAAGATCTTGTTTTTAAATTTTTACTTGTTATAAAGACACAAGATGTATTGTTTAAATAATGCTTTTGGGATTCTGGAAGGTGTATTTCTCAAATTTCAAAGGGGCTAGGCTAGTCGTTTCCCCCCTGCAGCCATGCATTCAGCTGACACTGATAGCATGGAAGCAGGGCGTCAATACCTCTGGACTTGACACACAGGGATGAAATTGATATTGAACATCTTGTCTGAATCAAATTTCCCCATAACGGTCTCAAAAGCTATCCATTACCCTCCTGAAAACTCCCTTTATAAAAATGATATAGCATACACTACTACTACTGCTTTTGATCTTTTTGAATTTATCTTAATATGATATTTCAAATGTATTTATATACAGTATGTCTTAGATTTTTACAATCTAGTTTTTAAACATGAAGCTCTTTGCAAACGTCTGTGTGTGTTTGTTATGTTACTGTAGTGTTTAATTTGAGAGTTTTTAAATATTCCTTGCTTGGCATGGATTATTCTTTTTTTTATTTTTATCAAGAGAATTCACTGCTTCCAAAGAAATGTTCTTGCAACCCTTTGACACAAAAGTGCCTGTAATCATCAAATTGCCAGCTTTTAGCTCACTACTCTCTTTGGCAAAGCGTGCATTTAAGAACTCACTCTCAAAACCTTCTTGTTCATGTCCAAGATCTCTTCGTACTCGGAAGACAATGTGTTGTCCTGCATCAGCACCTCAAACCTGTCGATGAAACGGATAGGAGTTCATATAAGATAAGATTTGATTTTGGGGGTTAATTCAGGTAATATGTTTGTGTTACACAGTAGGTAGTACTCACAGCTGTTCATTTTTCTCCAAGATCTGTGTGCAGTAGTTGCACAAGTGAATGACCTCTGATTTTTTGCGCATGATCTCGCTGTAGTCCTCCTTCATCAGCTCACTGGGAATAAGGAAAACGTATACAGAATAAACGACACCGCCCCCACACCCACTAATTGAACATTTCTCGGCTAAACACCGTGTCATCGTGGTCTTATTATGGTTATATTCCATAACCTGGGGAGGGGACACGCTGGTGACACCTACTCGTGTGGAACTTACATCAAGCCCCGCACTCCTTTGCGGACCAGCTCCTGGTACACCAACAGCGACTCGGATGTCTTCCACAAGTGTCCGACGTCACCCGCAAAGGTCTGAGCAACAAAGCCAGGAGGGACATTTGTTTCAGTGGCCAAGTTGATGAAAGCCTCCACCAGTATCATGTTGGAACTACAAAACCCAATTCCAATGAAGTTGGGACGTTGTTTAAAATGTAAATAAAAACAGAATACTAATGATAATAATTTGCAAATCCTTTTCAACCTTTATTCAATTGAATACACTACAAAGACAAGATATTTAATGTTCAAACTGATAAACATTTTTTTTTTTTTGCAAATATTGACTCATTTTGAATTTGCATCAGTGCATCTCAGATGAGCTCTGGCCCAGAGAAGCCGGCGGCGTTTCTGGGTGTTTTTGATATATGGCTTTCACTTTGCATGGTAGAGTTTCAACTTGCACTTGTAGATGTAGCGACAACTGTGTTCACTGACAATGGTTTTTCAAAGTGTTTCTGTGCCCACGTGGTAATATCCTTTACAGAATGATTTCGGTTTTTAATGCAGTGCCGCCTGAGGGATCGAAGATCACAGGCATTCAATGTTAGTTTTCGGCCTTGCCGCTTACGTGCAGAGATTTCTCCAGATTCTCTGGATCTTTCGATGATATTATGGACTGTAGACGATGAAATCCCTTAATTCCTTGCAATTGTACATTGAGAAACTTTGTTCTTAAACTGTTGGACTATTTGCTCACACAGTTGTTCAGAAAGTCGTGAACAATGGGGCGAGGTTGCCCCATCCTTGCTTGTGAACGACCGAGCCTTTCGGGGATGCTCCTTTTATACCCAATCATGACACTCACCTGTTTCCAATGAACCTGTTCACCTGTGGAATGTTCCAAACAGGTGTTTTTTTGAGCATTCCTCAACTTTGTCTTTTGTTGCCACACAGCTTTTTTTGAACGTGTTGGAGGCATCAAATTCAAAATGAGTGATTATTGGCAAAAAAACATCAAAGTTTATCAGTTTCAACATTAAATATTTTGTCTTTGTAGTGTATTCAATTGAATATAGGTTGAAAAGAATTTGCAAATCATTGTATTCTGTTTTTATTTACATTTTACACAACGTCCCAACTTTATTGGAATTGTATTTGTTATGTTTCCATGACGCTAACCTGTAAGACATTGATTCCACAGTAACATACTGTATATTTGAAAAAGGTTGGGAGGGGAAATAATTTTATGACTTCAGGCAGAGGGACCTTTTTCCACAGTCATGTTTCTGTCCATCTATTAAGAAAAACATCTTCAGACCATGAGTTCTTCTTTTGATTCTCTTGATCAGAATAATTTCTGTCACAAACTGACTGTCATGCATGTGACAAAAAATACAAATAGTGTTCCAGCTAAGATGTGCACTTTCCCTGACAGCCCCTTGTTACAGGGCTTCAGAGAGTTGTTAAATGCCTTCACAAAAGATGCACCTTTTCTGGACAGTCAACATTGGTAACTGACGGTCCTTCTCATCTCTTCCCTTTCTGAAATATGGCTGTGTGAAGACACCAGTAAAACTCACAGTGGTGATGCCTTTATGCTTAAGTATACAATCAGGAATGCTCAATGAGATTGATGGCCAATGTTAACAATAAGGACTTTGGAGACTTGGTACTCGCCCCAACACACGTCCATCATTACCTTTGCGTAGCTGGCATCCAGGTCGAGGTCGTAGCGTGGCTGGACTTTCGGAGGGCTGGCTGTGAAAAGACAAAAATGGAGAAGGGTTAGATGGGTAGACCCTGCATTATCTGATATATTATTTGTGTTCGTATTTGTGTTTAGAACAGAGGCGATGTCAACAAACTGCTGTGGGTGGGGCTGACACTTGCTGACAGCATTCCATAATTCCATCACATAACAATGCAGAACAGATCGTTTTAACAACAAAACCACTTGTTAGAATGATTCACCTGGGGGGGGGGTAGTGTTAGAAGTAGAGTGGGGTACTCACGGTCTTCGAAGATTAGTCCCACTGTGGCCACCAACTCGCAGCTAACCAGCATGATGGGGTTGTCCCTGGTGGTCCTAGGGAAACTCTTGGCTGGGCGGTTGGGGTCCAGTGACAGATGCCGGCCTTCATACAGGAGCTCCTGGTTGTGGGGGGGGATGCTCGTTCGCCGCGAAAGCAGCTCCTGGAACAGGGTTGCCCTGTAGGACGACACAGTAGGTGCGGCAAACCTTGACTTGGCAGTAGAAACCATCTCAATGTTGGTGCTAAGGTAAATTAACGAAGTAACTGGGATGCTTGCATGTTGTGCAGCTTACGTGTTGTATTCATGAATGTAGACGTGGTGCAACGTGGCCTGCTGCAGACTGAAGACGTAGACCACCGTGCGGTGCAGAATGCCGCTGGTCTCGGCGAAGAACTGGTCGAAGCCCCAGCACTTCTCCTGGTCTGCCTCCAGGATGTTGGCCAGGACGGGTGTCAGCAGGCTCTGTAGGCCCCTGGTGGACAGGAAGTTAAAGTTAGACCGGTTCCTGCCCTACTGACAGAGTGGTGCACATCAATTCAAAGCAATAGCCTATAGGCCTGAGAATTTCCACCCTGGGGATTCATAAAAGCACAACCTTATTTATCTTACGGCAATAAATCTTTAATTGTCACACAGCACACCACACTACAACACATGCACGCACACACACACATGCTTTGTATGGTGGCCGGTGAAATGAGGCCTCTGCATTTAACCCATCCTTGGCTTCTCCTTCGGCCGGGGGCACAGCCAGGAGCAGGGAGCAGGAGCATGCAAACTCCACACAGAAAGGCTCCTATTTGGGAGATAACCCGCCCGGAGCACGGTGCCAACAGATCCCCAGGCGGGAATCGAACCCAGGACCTTCTTGCTGTCAGGCAACAGTGCAATGCAATGAGTTGAGTCAAAGACCTGACACCACGGAACTCACTTGGAGAGACTGCAAGAAACGGGCATCTCCGTACTCCACTCTATCTTCCCATTCTCAAACTTCTGCTGGCCGGAGATGGTCCCGGAAGGCTTCTCAGTGATTATCTTGTACCTGAGAGAAACCCCAACTGCTTAGGTAAGGCATTAGATTACTATTATCATCATTGACCCAATGTGAATTTTTCCTGGCTTTTCTGAGCCCTCCCTTGCATTATTATTGGACGTCGCTGATAAAAACAAGGCCGTGCTTGGAGGAATGGATGAAAAACACATCACCAATCACATGCTTAACATTTACCTATCAAGAGTCAAGATTCAAGAGGTTTATTCGTCACATTGAACAGTAGATCACACATCATACAGTAGAAAACTGTTCATCTGAACCTCGTGGGAACGACAGCAGTTCAGGAGAATGAAAGCTTTTTCGGCTCTTTTTAAGGTTTTTAAGGCACCATTGGACTGCATTTAAGCACAGTGGGAAGCTACAGCAGAATGGTACGTTTCTCAATAGAAAAGTATCCGGCGAGGTTGTGCTGTGACCAGTGATAAATGATGGGAATCAACACAAAATACAGAACCTATCCTTCAACAATGTACATGCTGCTTTCAGAGATTAATTGAGTTTAAAGGTGGAGGTACACTGTGGCGGACCAAGGGGTGTGGTCAAGTCGAGTCGGCCAAATCAGCGCCCGCGAAGCAGGGAGTTTTTTTAATGTTTGCATGTCTTGCGCGTACGGGCTCAAAGGCCAACAAGGAGCCCAGTCGCAGCACTAGCGGCGCGAGAGTCGGAGATTATTCCAGCACCCCGATTAAAAACTTTTATCCTTATTATTTAATCCTTTTTGGCCAGAGAGCCTTTCTGTTTAGAATTGTTAATAAAGATTCTCACCATGTTGGCAATCCACCGCCAGAACAAGATAAGAACAAATTGATGCAGTGATCTGGGCTCTTGCAGTGTTCTCTGTTCAAGCTTTGGGGGCGAACCATGTCTTTCGTCTTTCTATCGTTCTAAGACCTCCGATTGTCACGATTGGTCCAAATGCCATTGCATAATGGCAGAGGACTGACCTCCCTTTCTGGGTCATTCAACCTTCTCCTTCTCACAGTTTGACAAGCTTGTTTTTTTCTGGAGCCACAACCGGAGCATGTTTTATAGTGGCAGTATTTCCTCAAATATAAACCAGTAAACAAGGCTGAATCTGAGTCAGTGTGTGTGTTTTCTTTCTCCTCCAGCGCTGAACCACCGTTGTCATGCGATTCCCATGTTTTTATTTTAGATCTATTGTTTTTGTTAGTTTCTACTTGTACGATACAAACATTTTAAAGCCAACTAAGGGACATTCCGTCTTGGATCAGGACAGTGGATTGCATAATAGAGTGAGTGATCTCTGGTCCACTGTGTGTCCCGTTCCCCGTGTCTTAGAAGAAAAAAAATAATGCAGTTTTTCATTTTGAGGAGCACAGCACCCAGATGGCAGTTGAGATAAATAAGGCCCCGGTCACTATTTGAGGAAATACGGGTACTGTCAATAAATAACATTTAGTTTGATTTGACTATTTTTTATTTTATTGTTTTCATCTTCATTTAAAGCAAAGCCACTCCTACCTCCTGTCGCTGTCGAGTTTGTGCTTCATCCAACGCAGAGAGTATTGAGTATTGAGTATTGCATTATTGACTGCAGAGGGTGTTCTAGGACATGTTCCGGAACGTCTTTTGTTCTTGCGTCTTTGTAAGTGTATCTCCTGCTTAATTGTTTGTCCACAGTCCAATAATTCTGTTTCACTTTGGAGAATTGAGCATACACTTTTTATCCTTCCTATATTACGTTAAATCCATAATGATGAGTTTGAAAAATAAAATAAAACAAAAAAAAAAGAGGCAAAAGCATGAAAAGGCTCTTACATCACTTCCTTGTTCCTGCGTGGCCCTTCGAAGGGCCGGAAGGGGAGGCTGCCTGTGGCAGCATGGTAGAAGGTGACGCCAATGCTCCACAAGTCCACAGTGGCGCCATATTTCTTCTGGTGGTCCTTTCTAAGTACAGCACGCTCGTACATGTCCGGATGCTGTGAAATGCACACATGCGATGTATAGATTGATACATTATTCATCCCCGAAGGGACATTGCAGTGTAAGAAATAGCTTACATCAGAAAATAGGCAATAATAATAAAGTAATGGAAAATAATTCAAGAGATAAAGACTAAAATGGCAATATATGGAACATGTAGAAACATAAAATAAAAAAAGGAATGTGTATATGACAATACTCACTCATTAATGAGTGCCCCCCTGCCCTGACAACTACTGAATCTACAGGGTTTTTTCACAAGTTCTTTAGGAGCTCTGTCCAAATACTCTCAAGCTCCATGATTCTTCCTTGAATGATAGAATACAGTACATGTGAATACATTTTCAGAATCCAGATTCTGTGTCGCTGAGGCTAAACAATGCCGATTTGCTGCTGGTTGAACAGCACGCTGATGTTGACGCTTTCCACAATTATAATGTAAGAGACATATGGCTTAAACATTTGCCCATTGGACATGTTGTTAAGGCAATGCCGCCTCCACCTATTGAAATGGAATTGACAAAATATAAAAAAAAATCCTAAAATGTGAGCTATCAACAGGAAAATAGTTAGGATGATAAAACAATGTGTGGGCTGAGAGCTGCAGCAGAGTGGTAATTTTCTCAATAGTAAAGAGTTGATGGTGATGCTATGAAGGGTTCTAAATGAAAGGAACCAACATTTTAACAAGGCCCCGGCTGAAAAACAGCGAACCTATCCATTAACAGCATACACACCAGGTACTCTTCTGTGCCGTAGAGGGAGACAAACTGTTCATCGTCCTCCAGCTCTCGCGCTGCGCCAAAGTCTGTCAGCTTGTAGACCGACTGCCCGTCTTCGCCGATGACCCGCATGATGTTCCCGGGTTTGATGTCGCGGTGCACAATACCGTACTCCCTCAGGTGGTTCATCCCTGCCACTGTGACACATGGTGGATTGGGAACATGAAAAAATAAAGCCTGGGATCATTCTGGTTTGGTCTTTGGTTAAGAGTGGCCATTACGGAGATGTGGATGCTATATGCTTCTATCTATACCTATCTATATACAGTACACTCACCGGCCACTTTATTAGGTACACCTGTTCAACTGCTTGTTGACACAAATAGCTAATCAGCCAATCAAATGGCAGCAACACATTGCATTTTGGCATGTAGACATGGTGAGGATGACTTGCTGAAGTTCAAACAGAGCATCAGAATGGGGAAGAAAAGGGATTTAAGTGACCTTGAACGTGGCATGGTTGTTGGTGCCAGACTGGCTGGTATGAGTATTTCAGAAACTGCTGACATACTGGGATTTTCACGCACAACCATCTCTAGGGTTTACAGAGAAACAAGAGAAAAAGAGTCGGAAAAAGAGAAAATATCCTGTGAGCGGCAGTTGTGTGGATGAAAATGCCTTGTTGATGTCAGAGGTCAGAGGAGAATGATCAGACTGGTTCTAGATGATAGAAAGGCAACAGTAACTTAAATAACCACCCGTTTCAACCAAGGTATGCAGAATACCATCTCTGAACGCACAACATGTCGAACCTTGAAGCAGATGGGCTACAGCAGCAGAAGACCACACCGGGTGCCACTCCTGTCAGCTAAGAACAGGAAACTGAGGCTACAATTCGCACAGGCTCACCAAAAATGGACAAGATTGGAAAAACGTTGCCTGGTCTGACGAGTCTCAATTTCTGCTGCGCCTTCAGATGGTAGGGTCAGAATTTGGCGTAAACAACATGAAAGCATGGATCCATCCTGCCTTGTATCAACGGTTCAGACTGGTGGTGGTGGTGTAATGGTGTGGGTGATATTTTCTTGGCACACTTTGGGCCCCTTAGTACCAATTGAGCCTTGTATCAACAGTTCAGACTGGTGGTGGTGGTGTAATGGTGTGGGGGATATTTTCTTGGGACACTTTGGGCCCCTTAGTACCAATTGAGCATCGTTGAAATGCCACAGCATACCTGAGTATTGTTGCTGACCAAGTCCATCCCTTTATGACCACAGTGTACCCATCTTCTCATGTCAACTTCCAGCAGGATAATGCACCATGTCACAAAGCTCAAATCATCTCAAACTGGTTTCTCAAACATGACAATGAGTTCAATGTACTCCAATGGCCTCCACAGTCAGATCTCAATCCAAAAGAGCACCTTTGGGATGTGGTGGAACGGGAGAATCGCCTCATGGATGCGCAGCCGCCAAATCTGCAGCGACTGCGTGATGCTATCATGTCAATATGGACCAAAATCTCTGAGGAATGTTTCCAACACCTTGTGGAATCTATGCCACGAAGAATTAAGGCAGTTCTGAAGGCAAAAGGGGATCCAACCCAGTACTAGCAAGGTGTACCTAATAAAGTGGTTGGTGAGTGTATTACTTGTGTGTGTGTATGTTACGTATGAATATATCATATAGTCGGTATATGTGTACACCCATTCACCCTCATCCATTATAGTCATAGAGAGAAAACAGGGCACCCCCTGTATTTCTTTAAAATTGTACTTGCACAAAATAACAGCAAGAAATGAGAAATCGGGGGCTTTTGAATGACTTATTCATATCTTTTATGATGGATCGGCTTTTTCTATCCATCTGTCAAGAAAAAAAATTGATAAAAAAACGTAATGACAATATGATCTTATCTATATGAGATATTATCTACAAGGTGTCCCCCCTCACCCACATCCTGCAGAACTATGAGGAACTCATCCTCTGGCAGTCCGTAGGCATTGGACGACTCTTCCAACACTGTGTAGAGACTCCCGCACGGACAGTACTCCATCACCAGGACCTTGTGGCGTGTGTTGGTCTGTTGGTTAGACAGAAAGCGTGAGAGAGATTCAGAGGAAGGGAGAGAGAGAGAGAGAGAGAGAAAGAGAGCGATACATAGAGGGAGAAGAAGCAAGATAGAAACAACAACAGAGTGCGAGAGAGTGAGACAAGAACAGAGAAAGAGTGAGATACACCGAGTGGGTGAGGTTGGGAGAGATACAGGAGAGAAAGAGTGAGTGAGAGAGACAACAACAGAGATCGAGAGAGCAGCATATTGTACACAAACAAATGAAATTGAGGAGTTTATACACACACACACACACACACACACACACACACACACACACACACACACACACACACACACACACACACACACACACACACACACACACACACACACACACACACACACACCAAGAAAAATGGATGTCTACTGGCCTCTTCCTCCACAGCAAAGAGCTTGACAATGTTCTTGTGGTTAAGTTTCTTCAGCACCTCAAACTCGCGCATTTGGACATCCAGTGGTCTCAGAAAACTCAGGTTGTTGAACACTTTCACTGCGTAAAGGTCTCCCGTTTTCTACAGTCGGTAGGGTGGTGGTGGTGGGGGGGGTAAAGATAAAACATTTACATTTATTCATTTAACAGATGCTTTTGTCTAGACTAGAAACATTCAAAGCAACCTCAAATTTAAGTGCTTGAGCACCCTGGTTCTACCAGATACAAGTGCAAGATAGCTATAAGATAGATTGTTAGATAGCTGTAAGGAATCAAAAAATATATATAATTATAATTGTGTATATATATATATATATATATATGAAATTATTGTTAAAACACCATTCTTGAGGGACATTTAAACTAAACAACACAAGTGATTCAGTGACATAAGTGCACGGAAATTGGTCCAGACGTAAGTCCACAGTGAGTGTAAAAAAACGCATGAAAAATAAGTTACTTAATTTAAAGTAAACATGGCTTTATTTATACACAATTTCTTTTCAAAACACTAAATCTACGTCAAATAAAAACAGCGTCCCTCCGCCCCAACCTCGCAGTGTCAGAGCGGACTCGGAGTGACCCTCGATCACAACAGGTATTCCTCAGTGCAACCCGAGCAAGTTGCATCGTCAGTCAGTAAAGGAGTGGACAGAACAGCCATCCTTAGAGTTGAGTCACACTTGTGTTAAAGAAAGGACCAAACAAATCTCAGACAACCTTGAAAGAAGTTATGAAATGAGTGAAAAAAAACAACTATGTGCCGTTCAATGTAAACTCGGGAAATTGTAACTCGTGCTGTGTTTCACAAAACCCAGAAAACTGTAATATGTACCTAACATGAATAAACTGGACAAAAACTGTGTATTGCTGCCATTATTTTTAATTTAATTATTATTATTGTCATTATTATTATTATTTATATAATACCAACAAAACATTATCATGTTTTAGAAAGAAGTAGTATGTGTTTTTCTGGTATTTTACATCCAAAATCTGCAATATCATTAATCTTACATTGTAAACCACACTTCTCAATCATCACCTAGCTACATAAATGTCTCTCAACTTGATGGGTTTGGGCAGCACTGGTTGTATGTGAGAAGGCGCCGCCCCTTAGGGGCTACTTTCCTATTGGTATATCTCCAACCGCATATGTGGAAGTACTGAAATGTATTGTTCATCTCGCTTCAGCCAATCAGGATGGAGCAGCGTAGCAAATAGAAACCCTTAAACTGCTCCCTTGTCCTCTTTCCCCAATTCAGCTGCGACTGAATACGTTCATCAATCATTGAAGATGACTCCCGAGATTTCCGTCGCCGAGTCAAGCAGAAACCAACACGCTTCCTCTGTGTCTCAAGGGCCTGACTACTTTTTTATGAGCCCCCTGCTTATGCATCGGGCTGGCGGAGTCGTGCGACTGTTACGGCAGGTGTTTCATCTGCCTCGGAGCGGCCGACGCTCTCACTGGGATCACCCATTGGCTTTTTGTCGAGGGAACCAGGGTGACACCAACTTTCAGGTTCGCCTATGAAAATACATCATCTCTGCACCACTCCATAGCAGCGTAGCCCCTAAGGGGCATAGCCTGCTGACAGAGAACAAGAGTTACTGTACCTTTGTAACTACAGTTCTATGAAGGTGGCAGAGCCCTTTAGGGTTTTATAACCAACTGGACCCCAACCAGTCTTGCTGAATTGGTTTCAGAAGACGAAGGGAGCACTTCTGGGGTTTATATTGGCTATGCTGCGCCTTCTTGATTGGCTGAAGTGAGTGGATAAATAAATGTAATTAATAAAGTACTTCCACTTACACAATTGGAGATATACTAATAGCCCGAAGGGACTACACCTCCTTAATAGAATTGTAGTTACAAAGCTACAGTAGTTCTTGTTCTCCTGTATCCTCTCTCTCTGGCCACCAGTTATCACTGAAGTACTGTGCAAAATGCCAGTGCCACCACGCTCACCTTGTGTCTTCCTCTGTAAACGTTGGCTGTGGCTCCCTGGCCCAACAGGTCGGAGATGAGCCAAAGGTAGTTTGTCGTGCTCTGCATCTTGATTGCTATGATCGATCCAGCAAAAAAAAAAAAAGGACAAAATAAAAAGGCCCGTTAATGGATCAACATCCACTTATACAGTATACACATGCATGTACTGTATACATGCATCATTGCAGATTGCACAATATTCTGGAGTATTCTAGTATTATTATTCCCAGTAAACCACACATACTTTTTAATAATTAATCTTTTCTTTGCTTATATATTTTGGCTATATGTATATGTTTTGTTATGTATTTTTTCTGATTCAAGATGATTGTTTTTCTCTTCCAACTTTGTTTTGCACTATTTTGTTTATATGTGTATACAGTATATGATATTACATTTTGTTTTTGGGCCATCCAACAAGCATAAATAAATATATATATATATGAATCATTGCAGATTGTATCCCTTGCATAATATTCTGGACTCTGGCCAGTATTATTATTCACAGTAAACCACTGTACATACTCTGTTGCACACATACATTTTGATTATGGATCTTTTCTTTGCTTATTTTTGCCTATATGCTGTATGCTTTGTTATGTATATTTTCTGATTTAGATTGTTTTTTCTTCCTATTTTGTTTTAATATACAGTATATGAAATTAAATTTTGTTTTCGGGCCATCTTAACGATCAAGGCCAAACAATCCTCCTCTTTTCCATTTCTTATGAAAGGCAATTTAATCAAAAAATATAGGGGACTAAATTCAGCATTTTAAGGGGTGTGACTAAACACATTAAACATCTCCCAGTCCCCAGCCTGTCCACCAAATGGAATGCAAGACTGAGCTGACTAATTTGTCATTCGTCACCGAATAAATAATCCGGAGTTCAATACATTTTAAAAAGTATATCTTGGTCTGCTGATGTCACTGCAAGTCTGGAGAACACTCGTGCAACACTCCTGAAGTAACAGGTAACATACCATAGTTCAGCGATAAGACAATGTATTTCACAACAGTGCAATTAATCACATCGTATCTTGTATTCTCACGTCAAACTAGCTATCCATGTCTTCTCTTCTTCTTCTATGGTTGTGGTATGGGGATGGTGTGGTTTAAGCAGCCACACATGACCTGGGTCTAGGTAATTGGGGCCTAGGATCAGACTCTCTTTACAATAAACTGTGTCTCAAACATCCTCGTCTGTGCCTCTGTGCCGGAGGTCCCTGAAAACGCCACTTAGGTGGTGTGGTAGGCGAAACTGCCACACTGGCATCTAAACAGGGCCTCCACTGCACGGGGAAGGGACACAGCAGCAGCCCTTTCCCAACTGGCAGCATCCAGGGCATCCGGCAGAGAACCGGGGGAGAAGTAGCCGCAGTAACCACCACAGGTAACCGCTGGCAGCTAGTTACTCCGCCCATCAGCCACCGCCGGGACCATCCAGCAACCAAGCAGCCAGGCCACCCCTCTAAGCAGCCCCTGCAACAGCCAAGTCCGGCCATGCCTTCACCAGCCAGCACAGCAGCCCGAGGCCCCATGCTCTGGAAAGGAGGTGGGGGCAATCTGTAGTCGCCCTGGGGAAAGAAGCCGACAGACCATGCTGTTCCGGGGAACCAGGGGGCCAGTTAATTTATCTTTGGACATTTGTTGGTTTGAGGTATGGGAACCCTGATTCACAGTCTAGTGTTTTATTAATTTAAGCAATATGAACCCTGTGTGAGAGTCAGGGTATGCGGTGTGGGGATGATGATGTGGTTTGACCTGTGTCCAGGTAATTGGGGCCCAGAATCAGATTGGCTACATACAGTGGGGCAAAAAAGTATTTAGTCAGCCACCAATTGTGCAAGTTCTCCCACTTAAAAAGATGAGAGAGGCCTGTAATTTTCATCATAGGTACACTTCGACTATGAGAGACAGAATGTGGGAAAGAATCCAGGAAATCACATTGTAGGATTTTTAATGAATTAATTGGTAAATTCCTCAATCAAACAAGCAAGATTTCTGGCTTTCACAGACCTGTAACTTTTTCTTTAAGAGGCTCCTCTGTCCTCCACTCGTTACCTGTATTAATGGCACCTATTTGAACTCGTTATCAGTATAAAAGACACCTGTCCACAACCTCAAACAGTCACACTCCAAACTCCACTATGGCCAAGACCAAAGAGCTGTCAAAGGACACCAGAAACAAAATTGTAGACCTGCACCAGGCTGGGAAGACTGAATCTGCAATAGGTAAGCAGCTTGTTGTGAAGAAATCAACTGTGGGAGCAATTATTAGAAAATGGAAGACATACAAGACCACTGATAATCTCCCTCGATCTGGGGCTCCACGCAAGATCTCACCCCGTGGGGTCAAAATGATCACAAGAAGGGTGAGCAAACATCCCAGAACCACACGGGGGGACCTAGTGAATGACCTGCAGAGAGCTTGGACCAAAGTAACAAAGGCTATCATCAGTAACACACTACGCCGCCAGGGACTCAAATCCTGCAGTGCCAGACGTGTCCCCCTGCTTAAGCCAGTACATGTCCAGGCCCGTCTGAAGTTTGCTAGAGAGCATTTGGAGATTGGATCCAGAAGAGGATTGGGAGAATGTCATATGGTCAGATGAAACCAAGATTACATTTACATTTACATTTAGTCATTTAGCATACGCTTTTATCCAAAGCGACTTACAAGGGAGAATAACATTCAGCTACATTGCGACAGAGATTAGTGTAATAACAACATTGGTGTAACAATAAATACTGCAAGGTGGTGCTAAGTAATTGTAGATTAGGACAGGAGGTACTCACTGAAGAGCTGGGTCTTCAGGTGCTTCTTAAAGACAGAGAGGGAGGTCCCTGCTCTGGTCATTTTTGGCAGCTCGTTCCACCAACGTGGAACTACAAATGAGAATAGCCTGGATTGCCGTGGCTGTATGGCCGGCAGAGCCAGGCGACGCTCATTTGACGAGCGCAGCATCCGGGGGGCAACATGTGCTCTTACAAGAGCACTTAAGTAGGTGGGAGCATTCCCAGCAATCACTCTGTAGGCCAGCATCAGAGACTTGAACTTGATGCGGGCGGCTACAGGTAACCAGTGGAGCTCGATGAGCAGCGGAGTGACATGTGCCCTCTTTGGCTGGTTGAACACCAGTCGCGCCGCCGCATTCTGTATCAAGATAGAACTTTTTGGTAAAAACTCAACTTGTCGTGTTTGAAGGAGAAAGAAAGCTGAGTTGCATCCAAAGAACACCATACCTACTGTGAAGCATGGGGGTGGAAACATGCTTTGGGGCTGTTTTTCTGCAAAGGGACCAGGACGACTGATCCGTGTAAAGGAAAGAATGAATGGGGGCATGTATTGTGAGATTTTGAGTGAAAACCTCCTTCCATCAGCAAGGGCATTGAAGATGAAACGTGGCTGGGTCTTTCAGCATGACAATGATCCCAAACACACCGCCCGGGCAACGAAGGAGTGGCTTCGTAAGAAGCATTTCAAGGTCCTGGAGTGGCCTAGCCAGTCTCCAAATCTCAACCCCATAGAAAATCTTTGGAGGGAGTTGAAAGTCCGTGTTGCCCAGCGACAGCCCCAAAACATCACTTCTCTAGAGGAGATCTGCATGGAGGAATGGGCCAAAATACCAGCGACAGTGTGTGAAAACCTTGTGAAGACTTACAGAAAACATTTGACCTCTGTCATTGCAAACAAAGGGTAAATAACAAAGTATTGAGATGAACTTTTGTTATTGACCAAATACTTATTTTCCACCTTAATTTGCAAATAAATTCTTTAAAAATCAGACAATGTGATTTTCTGGATTGTTTTTTCTCGTTTTGTCTCTCATAGTTAAGGTATACCTATGATGAAAATAACAGGCCTCTCTCATCTTTATAAGTGGGAGAACTTGCACAACTGGTGGCTGACTAAATACTTTTTTGCCCCACTGTACCTGCTGCTCGTTGGTTGGTCTAACGATTATCAGGTCAAATCCCCATCCCCCGCACTTAGGAGAGGAGCCCTTGTCATGACAAATGTCATGGAGAGGATCCCTCTCCAAACCTTGCACTCTAAACACTGGAGTCTCTTAGGGTTCGGTCCTGGGGCATCTGCTATTCTCCTTGTGCACTTCATCCCTTGGTGACGTGATCTCCTCTCATTGCTTCTCCTAACTACTGATATGCTGATGACACTCAACTCTACCTCTGCTCTCCTGCATCGGAACATCACCAGGACAAGAGGGCGCTCCTCCTTCTCCCTGGGAAAGACTACCCCCACACAGACACACCAAAGTACTTCACTCTCAGATTGCCAAGAAACTTGGGGAAATTCTGGCCAGACAACCAGCTCTCCACTCTCCCTACATCGCTGCTACACTTGCTCCTGAAGGTCTTTCCCTCTACAACATCTGAAATATACTGCCATACCTCAGGAGGGACACAACACAAGTTCTGGTTTAGGTGCTTGTCATCTCCTGTCTTGACTACTGCAATACTCTATTGGCTGGACTACCTGTGTGCTTGATCAGAGCTCTACAGCACATCCAGAATGCAGCCCGTCTAGTGTTAAAACAACCAAAATTTGCTCATGCCACTCGCCTTCTGCGATCACTTCACTGGCTTCCCATCTCTGCTCGGATCAGGTGCTCTCCTACAAGGCTGTCCATCCAACTGCTCTTCTACATCTACAATCACGGGTCTGGTTCCTCGACTCACTTTACTGTCTAACATACTTTCATATGAAAAATAAATAATACCTCTCTCTCTCTCTCTACTCTACTAGTACTACTTATTTCCAGAGAATGTTATTCTGGCTGGGACTCTGATATACTGTTGGTTTTATACTGTAACAAACTGTACTTAGTCTCTTTTGACAAAAGTGCTCTGTCTGCTAAATGACATAATGTAATGGAAATGGTGCCATTTCAAGTTTTTTAACTAAGAAATATGAAATGGCAATGGATTTAAGTTTAGGGCTAATGAATGAAGGTGTAGATTCATTACAGTTACGCGATTATTAACAGGTATATGAACATTTACATTAAATTAGACATAAAAAAAAAAATTACTTCGTAACAAGTATATAATAGTGTCCATCTTTGTTGCTGAAACAGCCTTTTATGATGTCATAGTAGTATGTCATTCCGGCTAACAATGTCCATAGTTCAGCGTTATAAGCCATATTTTCATGTCATATTACACTATTTAGTTTTGTTGAGGATACAATAATAATTCAGTTTTCTTTACTGGGAAGAATTTTAATACATTTTCCAGCTTTTTTTCCTTTCACCTTTTTTGCATTGAGTTTTGGGTGGTGGCAATTGTGTGATGTAATCTTGAAGAAGAAAAAAGAAGAAACAGTCTTTATTTGTCACACAACACACCACACTACAACACATGCTTGCACACACACACACGCACATGCTTTGGATGGTGGCCGATGAAATGGATCCTCTGCTTTTGACCCATCCTGGCTTGTCCTTCCTCCGGGGGCACAGCCAGGAGCAGTGGGCAGCATACGTGGACGCGCCCGGGGACCAGGTGATAATGTCCATCGCTTGTCAGACGATGATGTGTGCATGTTTTTGAGGGGGGTCCTTACTGACGTGAGGTGCAGGAAACCCCATGTGAGCACGGGGAGAACATGCAAACTCCACACAGAAAGGCTCCTATTTGGGAGATAACCCGCCGGAGCACGGTGCCAACAGCGCCCCAGGCGGGAATCGAACCCAGGACCTTCTTGCTGTGAGGCAGCAGTGCAATGCAAAATAATTTTGAAATCCATTACCGTTAACCAGGATGACATTTTTCATATAAATTCACAATTGTTTTATAACATCATAAAATGAATCATGGATGTTGAAATTTGCAGCCAACATTGAAGATAGAAAGTGCCATAATTTAAATTTTAAGCCAATGAATTTTTTTTGTTTTTGCACAGCCAATGATCACTTTGCCATCTCCTAAAACCTAACTCTCCCACCTTGAATACTACAAAGTCCACTGGAACATATTTATGTGTCGTTATCATTTAATTATCATGGCCCCGGCAAAGCGTGTTCATTCTCCCTTGCCCCACATTGCGTTACGACAGGACGTCACGACGCATCAACTGGAAACTCCCCATCTAGGCCTCGAGCGATGCGTTTACGATGGGAGTCAGGAACATTTCCAATATCTCGTGTTTTCTTTCCCGTGTGTCGCTTACAACACGCCAGCGTTACCAGCGTTTCCCGTCATTCCTATTACAGTGTAATCCATACAATATGGCGGGATGGGGGGAAAAAAACGATCAAAAAATGATGAAATACAGCATTTCAGTTTGGATTAAAACAAAAATAGAGTCGTGCGTTTATTCGTTAATTGGCGGATTAGTTAATTAGAAAGACAGCCAAGACTTCTGCTGGTCGTAAATGTCTTACGTTTACCAGCGCCAGCTGAAATCGAAACTGTTTAATAAATCGCCTTACTGAGAACGCGAAAGAACCAGAGCGTTAGACCCGTGCGTGTACGTGTATAACGAAGAGACACAATTGGAAAACGATTACATTTTACCAAATAAAAATCACTTACGCAGTAAACAAGTCCGCCGTGTTTATTTCCTCAGCCTTCAGACTGCGCCTCTTCCGGGGTCTCCTGGTCAAGGGGTTGGCCGCGCCAATCAGAATACAGAGCGGGTGGAGGGCGTGGATGACGTCATATTACGGAAACGCTCCGTTCTGTCGTTACTGTGCGACGTACGCTCACACCAGAAGTGACTTGACGATCATCTGCTGCGACGCCAAACAGCGATGATGCATTTACGCTGGTCCAAAAAAAAACCACAAAACCTGAAAAGACCCTTGACTTGGTTTCCTACCAAACTCTTTGGTTTCTACGTAACGTTTGTTCCAAAAATGGAGGAGAAGCTTGCTTGTTGCGGGAGCCGGTTACCCCGTGCGTTACGATGTGACTATTCATTTACAGAGACGTAATAAAAAAAAAAAACGATGCGTGGAAGAAGCTTTGGGAGGTAGTTGATGTGGAGAGATTGAGGTGGAACTATTGTGCAGCTGATGGGGAACACAATAGGTGACGGACCATTCATGCAATGTGCCAGAGTATAACCTGACCTCCGGGGTTTGGGTTGTTGGGAATAAAGCTGCTAAAAGGATACACGCCGTCTCGTCAATATGAGATAAGCTACAGTATCTACAAGAACCTGTGAGACTTATTACAGTTGGGATCCCTGGTGAGGTTTATTACATGATGCACTGAAGAAAAAATGTGAAAGTCCAAGTTCAATCTCTGTTGATACTCCTCCCATATAGTTTGATTAAGAACATTTCCCATGTACAGTATGATGTAATGGAGCACAAATCCCATATATTTTTAATATATACTAACAATATAAAATACATAATAAATATGATATATATAAATAAGTAAATAATAGTCATATTATAGTCATCATATTTACATTTTTAGACTACTGTATATACATTTACAAACTCAGATACATCCTCAAAAGGAGAGACTGAAGGTTGCAATATGTTGTTATTGTATTTCTTTGTATCATTAGTTGAATACTGCAAAAGAGAGAGAAAGAAAGAGAGGGAGCTGTGTGTAGTACTGCATATATTCATATATAATATGTTATATTATTATGTTATATTATGTTTAAAAAATAACCTTGTCACTTTAATATAAGTATATTTGTAAACAACAGCTAAAATGAATGCAGCAATGTGCACATGAAGTGATGAGTTGAACAGCAACGTCCCCGAGTGACAGCGGCCACTTCTTATGTGAAGCTAGAAGTGTCTTGTTCTGGCCCAAATAGTGCTGCAGGGATTATATATTTTTGTAGGCCAACCCAGAAGTTAGCATCGTCCTAGTTCCCTCGACAAAAAAAAATCCAATGGGATTTCCATTGGATTTTGGATGGGAAATTAAGCTCTGTGGCAAACACATGTTTATGATACTTACACGTTTTGTTCCGCAAGATAATCTTCACAAAGGTACAGCACTTTTATTATTTTTTTAAGCGTAAATGCAATCGCCAGAAGTATAAAGCTAACGTTAGGCTATAAACTAATGTAGTTTCTTGATGAATTTGATGTGTTGATGAAGAAGGAGAGACCGCTGACAATGACTTGAGTAAAATAATAGATTTATTACAAAAGAACAGCATCAGACTAGACTTTCCATGGACGCCTAGGAGAGAACCGAGCCGGATGGATTCTCTGTCGAATGTCACTTGGGCATGTTCTTTTATGCCTGCCCACAGACAACATTTACCATTTGGTTCCCCTACATAGGTCACAGGTCACATTTCACCTCCCTTATCACCAGGACCCCTGGTGATGTGCTCTCTCTCTCGGGACCCCTGGCACCGTCTCTTAGTAATTATCTTATATGATGGGGCTGTCTTGGGATGCCACACATTCCAAGACACCTTACTAACTACGCCGCGGTTGCATGACTTCAACATCACAGGGCTGGTTCAGTCTGTGTTCAACTTCACGTTCAGAGTCAGTTATTCAATAGTAATGGTGATTTATTTAGTTTTCAGGAATTCCTTCAACATTCTGAGATACCTGTAACTCCTAAACAGTTTACCATTGCTATCCAATCTGGTGTGTCTATGTTATAAAATGGTTGTTGTTGCTTCTGTTCTTGATGTTCCTTCTCCTGATGTAGTTGACAAAGTATGCTTTGACTTAACTGGTTGCAAGAACAAGTGTCAGATCCACGCTCTTTTTCAATGTAATATTGTTCCTGTTTCACCTGGAATAGCTTTTTGGAATAGTCCTGTAGACAATTTATGCTGGGGGAAAAAAGTTTGGACTCTCCCGCAAAAAATCAGGAGTGCTACTAGGTTAGGTCTCTCTTTGTTAAATTAAAACATGATATTGATTCAAGCTGTGCCTTCTGTGATTCCCATACTGAGACAGTTGTCCATCTGTTCTGTAAGTGGATGCAATGCACACCCATAATCTGTGGCAAGATATTTGTAGATTTATCTTGGATAATATTTTCTGGATATATTATATTTAAATATATTGTAGCCACCCTGTTAAAAATGTTCAAACTGTGTTATTTATTTGTTCATTGTTACCGTGTTGTGGCCTTAGATGCTTAATAGGGCGGGTCCAGGAAATGGGGGGAGAGAGACTGGAAGTGAGGATGAGAGCCAGGTTGATGAGCGACCGGGTCTGTTCTTCGGCATGGTTACGGCCAACAGTAGCCTATGCTGTTATTCAATAAATGCACTGGACTACAGCATTATTGACCCTTGTGTTTATTTGAAGCGTTGAGCGGAACGCCAAATTTGGTGTCAGAAGTTAAATGCAACGCTACATTAGCCTTCAGCTTAGACGGATAGCCGGCTACCACCTGTTGGACGTGATGCAGCGGAACGGGGCACGCCCCATGATTAAAGAGGAAGAGGGGGAAAGCAATTTTGCCTTGCTGTCGGGTCTGGCGACAGAGTTTGGACCTGCTTCAGTTGAACACAACACAAACACAAAACTCAGTGATGGAGACGGTCAGGAGACTGGCTGCCGACACAGGATTCGGCTTGTCCAACCCCCAGCAGAGAGGAGCACATGGTTCAGATCCCCTCCCTGGCGCGGTGACGATGACTCACTGTGAAGGTATGGCTTATGCACAGACTGTACACCCAATTCGTGCCCTTGGAAATCAGGTGCTGCTTAAAACATCAAAGTACTCTGATAAGGCTGAATGGAAGGCGTTTTACACCCAATTCAAATTGCTATCACGGGCAACAGGCTGGTCAGAGGACAAAACTCTGCAGTTGGCGTTGTGCCATATGGTTGATGCATTAGCATGGTACTTAGCCCAGAGGAAAGAAGTGACTATGGGGCTTTGGTTGGGGCTCTGCAGAGGCGATTTGGATGGTGTGAACAACCTGGTCTCCTGTGCTCTGAACTGTGTAGCAGGCTCAGACAACCCAGAGAGCCGGTACAGGCATTTGCCAATGACACTGAGACCCTGTCAAGGAGGGCATATGCCCACATGCCCCAGAGTGAGCTAGCCAAGGACCAGTTTGTGCAAGCCATAACTCCCAGGGAACTGCGCATCCAGACCCAACTGCCACACCCCGTACCCTGCTAGAGGCATTGGAGCTGGCTCTGGGGAGGGAGATTGTGTGAGCTAGAGCTGTATAGCGCATTCTGAGAGAAAGCAGTCCTATAGTGAGAACTGCAGTGGACAACAGCCAAGCTCAAGAGAAACCTGCATGGGTGACGGAAATAACTGAACTGATCTGTCTGGTGTCACCAGGCAGTGCCACACGACCTCGCCAACGCCCCCTGGTCTGTTCGGGGTGTGGCCAACCCGGCCATCTCCTCAGGCAGTGTCCGAAAAAGGTCAGTTACCAGGGAAACTGCACGGGACGCTCAGCCATTCACGACACGTCTCCGCCGTCTTCCCATGGTGCACTGGGAGGCCGCAGACAGAGTGATTGAGGAGATGCACCGGTAGGGGTCTGTGGCAGATTTGCGTCCTTAGCTCTGGCTTGTGCAATGCCCCAGCCACATTTGAGAGGATAATGGAGAAGGTGCTGGATGGTATACCCCGCTAGGAATGTCTCGTGTATCTGGACGACATCCTGGCACACGGGCGCTTCTTCCAGGTGGACCTGGGGGTGCTGCGGCAGTTACTTCAGAGAGTGGAAGCAGCAGGTCTGAAGCTCCACCCTGAAAAGTGCTGCTTCATGAGAAAGGAGGTGGGGTTCTTAGAGCACAGACTGGGTGGGGGTGGGGGCATCAGCACATGGTAAGAGACTGGCCCACTCCCACTGACCAACTACAGCTCAAAAGCTTCCTAGACCTTGCCTAGTACTACAGGAGGTTTGTACAAGACTTCTCCTGTACAACCACTCCCCTGTACCGTCTGCTGCAAAAAGGCATTGATGGAGCCCCCCACCCTCCCCCAGACCCCACCCTGCCGTTTATTCTGGATACTGACGCCAGCAATGTTGCCGTTGGTGCTGTGCTGACTCAGACGGGGCCAGCAGGAGAGAGAGTAGTGGCGTACTTCAGCAAAACTTTCAACAAGGCTGAGCGCCGCTACTGCGTCATTCGTCGAAAGCTTCTGGCCGTGGTGATGGCGGTGAGAAACTTCAAGTACTATCTCTGTAGCCTCCCTTTCACTGTCCAGACTAATCACTCAGCTCTCCAGTGGCTGTCTTTCAGAAAACAGGAGGGGCAGGTCGCATGCTGGCTAAAAGAGCTGCAGTCTTAGCTCTTCAAAGTGGTGCACAGGGCCGGGGCTTGTCATTCCAACGCCAAAGCCCCATCCCGACGCCCCTGTGCTCCAGATGGATGTCGATACTGTGAGCAGAGAGAGGCATGGGAGAGGGAGCTTCGGAAGGAGGAGTTATGCCCCATGCATGAAGGGAGTTGGCCGGTGTGTCGGGAGATGCAGGTAATCGGCACGGCTGAGTGGAGAGCACAATAGGAGCAGGACGCAGAGCTACACCCAGTGTTGCAGTGGGTGGAGTCTTGACGGAGGCCACCTTGGGACGAGGTGGCAGGGAGTTCAACAGCAACTAAGGGACTGTAGGCAAGTTTGAGGCTCTGCAGATGAGTGACAGGGTGCTGCAGGGGGCCTGGAACGAGCCGGTTATGGAAGAGTTAAGGTGGCAGGTGGTGGTCCCCAGAGCACTGACAGAGGCCGTGCTTAAAACCTTTCATGGTACCGCTGGGGCAGGACATTTTGGAGTCTCCAAAACCCTTCGCCGCCTTCGTCAGGGGTTCTACTGGGGACAGTTCCAAACGGATTAAGACTTTTGTCGCTGCTGTGACCTCTGTGCTGTCCACAAGGGCCCCCCAGGTCAGTCCCATGCCCAGCTCCAGCACCTGGCGGTGGGGGCCACGATGGAGGGAGTAGCGGTGGACGTCATGGGCCCGTTTCCCAGCACCAACAAGGGCAACCGTCCTGTCCTGGCTGCCATGGACTACTATACAAAGTGGCGCCAGAGGCATACCAGGAGGAAGAGACTGTGGTGGATGCCCTCGTGGAGGGCATGTTCAGTAGGTTTAAAGCGGCAGAGACTATCCACAGCGGCCAGGGAAGGAACTTTGCGTGTCTTCACCACAATGTGTGAGTGTCTGGGCATGCATAAGACTCGGACCACAGCCCTACATCCCCAGAGTGATGGTGTCGTAGAACGGTTTAATAGAACCCTAGAACAGCAGCTGGCCATCCTCACCGCAGAGCACCAACGGGACTGGGAGATGTACCTTCCTCTGGTCCAAATGGCCCACAGGTCTGCTGTGCAGGACTCCACGTCCTGCACACCTGCCCTGCTCATGTTGGGACGGAAGATCCGGACACCCGCAGAGGTGGGATTTAGCAAGCCCCTTGACAGCCCCGCAGTTCCTCCAGGGCTAGAGTACGCTCGGGAACTCCAAGATCGGTTGGAGTCAGCCCACACCTTTGCCCAGGACCAGCTCGGGAAGGCGGACATGAGACAGAAAATAAATTATGATGTGGGGGCCAGAGGGAGGCACTTCTAGGCTGGAGAGCTGGATTGGGTATATAGGCTGAGGAGGAGGAGTGGCCGGTGCCCTAAGTTGGACTGTCACTGGGTTGGACCTTGTGTGGTACTGGAAAGGATGGATGAGGTGGTGTACAGGGTTCAGCTGCCACACCGAGGGAGGAAGGTGGCACTGCATAGGGACAGATTGAGAGAGACACTGACTCCATCCACCACCATACCTAGCAACTCGCTTAGGCCGAGAGGAGCTGGCCCCCACTCAACAGGGGGTAAGAGCCTCCTTCTCCCTGCGCAGAATTCTCCAGATTGCTGTCTGCGTCCCCCATGCACACTCCCTTACCCTCCTTTTCTCCAGCCGTGGTCCCTGCTAGTCAGTCAGGAGGCCCCGTTCACCAGATTGAGTCGCCTTTGCCAATACCAGGATAACAACTCCAGAGCCTGAGACGGGCCCCGGGTCATCTCAGAGACTTTGTTTGATCCCTCGGGATGAGGGACTTTGTAAGGGGGGACCAGTGTAGCAACCCTGTTCAAAATGTTCAAACTGTGTAATTGATATGTTCATTGTTACTGTGTTGCGGGCTCAGATACTCAAAGGGGCGGGTCCAGGAAGTGATGGGAGAGAGATCGGAAGTGAGGAATGAGAGCCAGGTTGATGAGCGAGCAGGTCTGTTTTTCGGCGAGGTTCCGGCCGACAGCAGCCTATTGTTGACCGGGTAACAAACCCTCCTGTGTCAGTAGCCTCTGAACTTCTATCCACCAGGGCTTGCTTGTCGCCTTCTTCACTGACAAAATTCAGAACATTAGACATGCAGTCAGTGCCGCCATGTTAGGTACAGGATATGTGCTGTGTCCACTAAAAATCGATTCAAATACCATGACACAATTTGGTCCGATCAACCATAAAAACTTGAAGGACAATATACAACATCTTATATCCTCCTCCTGCTGCCTTGATATTCTGCCACCAGGCTCTTTCAAAAATGTTTCAAATTGCATTGGCCTTAGATCTTCTACAAATTGTCAACATCGTCTCTTCTCTCAGATTTCTTCCCACAGACCCTGAAAACTGCTGTCATCAAGCAACTCTTAAAAAAGAACAATCTAGACACCTCACTAATGAACAATTATAGGCCCATATCAAACCTTCTGTTTTTAAGTAAAATGATTGAAAAAGTTGTTTTTCAATAGCTGAACAATTTATTGGCACTACACAACTGTTTTGATATCTTCCAGTCAGGATTTCGACCAAACCACAGCACTGAGATTGCTTTTGTTAAGGTCTTCAATGACATCCATCTAAACGCAAACAGTGGCAGAATCTCAGTCTTAGTTTTACTGGATGTCAGTGCTGCATTTGACACGGCTGACCACAACATAATACTAGACCGACTGGAAAACTGGGTGGGACTTTCTGGCACAGTACTAAACTGAATTGAATTCTACTTAAAGGACAGGGACTACTTTGTGTCTGTTGATAATTTCACATCTGAGTGGACAAAAATTACATGCAGAGTTCCCAAACGCTGCATTCTGGGGCCTCTCCTGTCTAACATCTACATGCTCCCACTGGCTCAGATTATGGAAAACAACAAAATGTTACCATAATTACTCAGACAATACACAAATTTACATAACCAAATCACCAGGAGACTTTGGTCCAATACAATCACTGAGCAAGTGCATTGAACGAATCAACGATTGGATGTGCCGTAATTTTCTCAAATTAAACAAAGACAAAACTGTGTAATTGTTTTTGGAGCTGAGGTGTCTGGAAGGTTTGAGGTGAATAGGTCACTGGGCTCCCAATAGAGATATAGTGCGGGAATAATAGTAACGTATGTTACTCTAGATTTATTGCCTCTATGTCATACGAAGAACAAAAACAACAATGGGTCTATTCAGAGGTCCTATGGGAGAGAAATTTTGTTGATTCTTCCAGCTCGACCAGAGGAGGAAATAAATTTAGATTTATGACAGGACTGAGGCTGAGCGGGCACCTATGGGTTGGAACCAGATGTGGTATGTTATCTCTGTACAGCTTTAAAAGTGAGAGATTCCATCTGGCTCGGGTCTCTCCCAGGCCGTCCATGGCAAGTCTGGTTTGATGCTGATTTGTGTAATAAAACTATTATTTTAATCAAGTCAGCGTCAGCGGTCACTCCTTCATTCTTCAACACATCACACCCATCAAGAAACTAAACAACAAAGTGGCGTCACGAATCAGGATCTGTTGGGCCTCATCTGCCGATGCTGCCTGCTCCAGCGAACTGCCGCTCTCGGGGTGAGTGACCTCTCACAAAATTGAGCTGTTATGTGGGCTGGAGCAGTTGTGTTTTTGGCAAGGAGACTGCACTGAGATTATGCGGAGATGGAGATGATGTGTTGATGTGTGAAGTGAGTTTCTGTCTAAATTGGGGTTAATTAAGATGTAAAAGACGTAAATAAGGGGAATAAGAGAATAATAAATGAAGAAAAAGAGAATTAAGTTGAAATAGAGAACAGAGAATAGAGACGAGAGAGATAAAAGTTAAAAGTTAAAAGTTGAAATAGAGAATAGAGACGAGAGAAATAAAAGTTAAAAGCCTAAAGTAAGACGAAAAAGGATGAAAAGTGAAAAAGAGATAAAAGTTAAAAGTCTAAAGTAAGATGAAAAAGTAAGTGAAATAAAAAGAGTTACAAGTTAAAGGCTTAAAGATGAAAAATAAAGTTTGAGCTAAAGTAAGATGAAAAAGATAAAGTGAAATAAAAAGAGTTACAAGTTAAAGGCTCAAAGGATGAAAAATAAAGTTTGAGAAGAAAAGTGAGGAGAAACAGGGCAGAACCTGCCCTGGAGAACTAGTGAACATGCATGATGAGAGAATCAGATTAAAAAGAAAGTGTGAAAAAAGTGCGAAAGTGCGAAAGTGTCTTGGCTACAGCTGCGTGAAGAGCTTTGTGTAATGTTTTGTGTATGTATAAGTGATATATAGAATATATGTGTTATTAAATAGGTATACATATGTGGTGAGCAGTTGAATAATACAAAAAGAGAAACATTTCTTGCCCCTTAGTGATAAACATATATGAGCCTGTTTACGGACTTTGTAAAGTTGATAAAAATATATATGAGCCTTTCTTTAAGGACTTTTGATAAATATATATGAGCCTTTTTCTTTAAGGACGTTTGATAAATATATACAAGCCTTTTTTTCAAGGATGTTTGTGCATTTGATAAAGGATATGAACCTTTACAGACTTTATATAGTTGATAACAAAATGAGCCTTCTGAAGGACTAGAGTCACAGTCTGCCTACACATACATGTACACAACCAGAAAAGAAAATCTCCTGCTCTGAATTGAAAGTGGGATTTGTGATTTGTTTGATTGGCGTGTGGGTTTTTTCTTTTTCTTTTTTGTGCTTGGGGTGTGTGTGGCGGTGATTTCTGTGAATCCTGTCTGGTTAAAAGAGCAGATGGTCTTGTTGGGGTGAAGGGAGACGTCGGTTCTTGATGCAAGAAAAGAGGTTTTGTGCTTCGACTGCTGAGAGAAAACAGCTTTGATTTATGACTGTGCGTAACTGCATTGAGCTGGGCTGTCCCTACGGGAGCCAAAACAGGATGTTCACTCGCTGATGACCAGTCCATACTGGAAGTCTTTGCTAAACTTAAGAGGTCGAGCAAGGGGTGGTGCTTCACACAAGAGTGGAATTTAGTTAACTCCTCCTGACAAGAGGGGCTGGTGAGCCCCCCCTCTACTTTTTTCTCTCAGTAGTTAGAAGAAAGAATAAAAAGATCAAATAAAATTAAATAGATAAATAGAATAAAAATAATAAAATGAAATAAAAATAAATAGATAAATAGAATAAAAATAACAAACTAAAAGTGATATCAGATTGACTAATATACTCTTTAGACTTTAAATGCATTGAATGATTAAAAGTCACCATTGCTTTATTTCAAGTGTGCGCAAAATAAAAAAGCTGATAATGTATGTCACACTGAATTGTATCACAGTGTGTATAAGAATTTAGAGTGAGCCTAAGGCATTGAACTCTTCTGTTGTTCTTTTTCTTTTTTCTTTCTTCCTCTCTTTTACTATGCTGAGTGAAAGCTGGGGAAAGACAGAAAAGATGGAATGAGTCTGAACTGAATCATCCATAGGGCAGATGACAAGACATCTGGCAGATCTTCACAGACACTGAGGCTTGCGGATGACAACGTTCTGGAATCCTGAATCCATCCAAATCAATTAAAGGCCAGTACGGTTTTATCCACAAACTCTTTCAACAGACCTCACCTGCATTTACCTATATGTCTATAAATGTAGTTATAATATATGTGTTTAGCTTGTTTTCACATATGGGTTTGTAGTAGTTCTTTTTTCATACATTGCATTTGCTATTATTTAGTGAGAGACCCTGCAACGGACTGACCAATTAAGGCATTTGCCTAATTAATGGAGTATTATTGATGAATTGATTGATCACATATGGAAAAGCTGATTTGATTTAAATACTGTTGAGTTCTGTGAAAATTGGTTTCATTATCTGGGTATGATTTATCCATGCTGTTTTGAGAATGAACACTGATATAATTTTGATAATTGAACATAAATGAGTGTGATCAGATGCATCAGATGGTGAACAAGTGAATTGGCTTTCACAAGTGGGAAGCGATTGGTCTCCTTTGGGGTTGACGAATTCATCTGTTGTTGGTTGAGTGTGATTACACGGTGTTTTATAAACACATATAATTCATATAATAATATGAATAATTCATATTCAATTTACAAGAAAAGAAAAATAAGAGGGTCATTAGGATGTCAAAAATGGATACTAAAATTACAAAAGTAATCACTCCTATTGATGTAGTGCAAAAGAACAATCCCCTTATTAAAGATATTGCAAAAATATCAGGAAAATGGAGCAAGCGTTGGCCTGACATTGAACAACCATGGCCAGTGGAAGGAACTCTTAACCTGGATGTGATTAAAACAATGCAGGTGCCTGTGTCAACATATAAAGTAAATCAAAAGAAAGGCAAGAAAGGAAAGAGATGCACGGAGAAAAGACAAACAGAACTTGGCATTCTGCAACTGTTCGCAAAGAAGGGACAGACATGGTTCGAAGCTGCAAAGGAAAAAAGAGAACAAAGTAGACAAGAAATAAAGAAAAATGAAAAGGAAACAGAAAAATTGATGGAGAAGATTACCGCACCCTTCTCACATACAGCATCTTTACAGAAGCCCCACGCCTTATGAGAAGGAGGTGAAGTTCACTGATGTTTATCCCCAGCTCCCAGTGATTACACAGGAAGGCAACTATCTCTGCAAAGATGAAGATGAGCAAATAACAGAGATGGGCAAGGCTAAAACAACCATCAAGATGTATCCGAGCTCCAACAGTACCAAAGAAGGAACCGTCTGGGAAGCAGACAAAGAGTCAGAAGTCTGGAAATAGGAGAAGAGATTGGGAGTGAATATGACGAATACGGATAAGGATACGACCCAGCAGTCAGACGGATGTTGGCTAAAGCGGAGAAAAAAGGAGATCGACCAGTGAGGAAAATGTCATGAATGGATGAAAGTGAACAGGGTGAAAGCGATGAAGAATCGGAGAAGGAAGGTCCTTCCTGTTTTCAACCGTTAGCAGCCAGCACTGTGGTAGGAGATGACAGACGCATGGTTTTAAGAGAGATTGAGAGGAGTATAGACAGATGCCTCGAGGACATAAGTGACTCCACCTGTCCAGAAGTTCAACAAGTATTGGAAAAACAATTACACGAATTGCAAATAACAGAGAAGAAAACAGAAGAAGAAAAAGCCTCAAAAGCCAGACACGTTGAGGTATGGGCTACGTCCGAGAAAAGGAAAGAGACCCAACAAAATGTGTCCAGTGATAATTCGAAGACAAAATTTAGAATACAAGCCTTGGCAGAATACAGATATGTCTAACATACTTGAAAAGTTACCCACTCTTCAAGATGGAGCACATCCGTGGATCTCAAAGCTGGAAGAGGTTTTGGTGAGAACACAGCCTGCCATGGGAGATATTAAGAGACTTCTGGCTAGCCTCATTGGAGTCCCAGCTATGGAAAAGATCCTGCAGACGGCAGGCCTTAACAGATACGTGGCAACTGCAGTATATGACCCAGAATTGTTTGCTGCAAGCAGAGGTCGGATGTGGAGAGCATTGAAAGATGCTCTTCCAACAAACGTACACCTGGACAACAACTTTATTGAGGCATTGGGCCCACAGGAAAATCCAAGAGCTTATGTGTCAAGAACTCATCAAGTGTGGAGAAATGTCACAGGAAATGATCCAGAACTGAATCAAATGGAGAAATCAATTCTCTGAGCTAAAATACAGAAGGGGCTGCCTCTACAAGTAAGGAGCAAATTGGCAGAAGTGGTTGGTCTTGGAAGCATGACCAAAAGTGTCTATACGGACCACATAGCACATCAAGTGGAGCTATATCGGGAAAAGGAGCATGACCAGAAGGAACAGGACCAGGAGACTCTCAGAAAACTCAACCAAATACAGTCGGTGGATAACAAGAAGAAGGAAAAGAAACAAGCTGCGGTTATGCAGAGCCAGTCACAATCAAATCAATTACCACCACAACTACAGCAAGGACAGATTCAGGTTCTACCACCTGTGGTCCCCACTGTCTCCTTTCCACAGTCAGTTTTTGACCAACCACAAACATGGAGAGGAAGAGGTCAAGGAAATCTAGGAAGAGGAAGAGGAGGAAATTTCCAACAGTCTCAAGGAGCGTGTCATAATTGTGGACAACAAGGTCATTTTGTACGTGACTGCTACAGGTTAGAGGAGGCTTCAGAGGAGGCTTCAGAGGAGGCTTCAGGGGACAACCACAGCCACCCAGGGGACCGGCGAACCCTTACAGGGGTCCGGAACCTGGTTTCTAGGGGTGCCCAGAAGACTCGAAAGGGAAGTGTCAGCTGGTAGTATCAGGGCCGGAGCAAGATCCAAAAATAGAGGTGAAAATAAATGACAAGCCATTGGAAGTAATGGCAGATTGCGGAGCAGCTTTCACCTGTGTTCGGCCTGAAGATGCTATACATCTCCCCATGTCTGACCAATTGGTACGGACAATCGGGTTTGAGGGTGTGAAACAGCTGATTCCTCTCACAAAACCAATTGAGCTCTGCTGTAGAAATCGGAAAATCACACTATCTATTTTGGTGTCAGAACATACGCCCATTGCATTCTTGGGAAGAGATGCCATGTGCAAACTAAATTGTACAATACAGTGTACACCGGACGGCTGTCTGGTGGATGTGCCACCTGATGTCTACCACCAATTATTTAACGCACCAGAGACCGAGACTTCTTCAGTATATTGGATTGGAAATCTTAGTCCGGAGCTATTAGAGCCAGCCAAGATGTGGGAGAAGTTCATTGTGGCAAATATGCCTGATGCTAAGCCCCCTGAGTATCCACATCACTGCACGCTGAAATATTTCAAGAAAGCTGACCAATTGGATCCAGAAGAATGGTTGAGTAGTGAACCGAAGCATGTTCCGCTGACCTCATGCTGCATAATTGTGGGACCACAAGGAGCAGCTATGAAGATAAACACCAATGAATATCTTGAGAAAGAGTATGACATTGTGAAAAGTGTGCCACATGTGACTTTAATGGTGGCTGAAGGATTTAAGCAGAAGCATAGAGGAGAAATGATGGCAGAAGCTGAGGAAGCCATTTTTTCACCAATAAGGGAGAATCTTGCTATCTGGATAAGTGAAGAACAGAAGTTCATGAAAATCATGATTTCAGCTCAAGGACAAGGACAACCACAAGTGATACAGATGACACATGAGTCAATGTTCAGCGCTAAATTGGACTCAGACAGCATGAGAGAGGAGATGCTGCAACAAATTCCAGAATGTTTGTGGTCACGACATAGTACTGACATCGGACTTGTGAACTCAGCCCAACCGGTGAGAGTTGAACTGAGCCCAGGAACCAAACCTCCTTGGAAGAACCAATACCCACTAAAGAAGGAGGCAATCAAAGGGATTGAACCACAAATTGAAGGACTGTTAAAAGCAGGTGTAGTGGAAATATGTTTGGATCATCAGAGCAATACGCCTATATTGCCTTTAAAGAAACCAGATGAGTCCTATCGCTTGGTACATGATTTAAGAGCGATAAATGAAGTGGTGCAGGATTTTCAAGCAGATGTACCAGATCCACATACTTTGTTAGCCCAAATTCCTCCAGAGGCTACACATTTCACAGTGTTGGATTTGTGTGGAGCATTTTTCAGTGTTCCACTGAGCGAAGAAAGTCAAGGGTTGTTTGGATACACATACAAAGGACAAACCTTCAAGTACAAGAGGCTCACTCAAGGATTCAAACATAGCCCTCACATTTTCAATAAAGTGTTGCAGGATGACTTGGCTGGGATTGATCAGATCTTGAAAAGTACTGTCATTCAGTATGTGCATCTGTTCACCAGATAAGGAAACGTGCCATGAGGACTCAATCAAACTGTTACAGCTATTGGCAGACAAAGGAAATAAGGCCTCTCAGAAGAAGCTACAGTATTGTCAAGAAAAAGTCGTTTATTTGGGTCAAACAATAACCCATGGACACAGAAGCATCTCTGAGAGTCATTTGGAAGCCATTCGAACGGCACCAAAGCCTAGAACAGTCAGAGAGATGATGACATTTCTTGGCATTGCGGGATATTCTTCAGCCTGGGTAGAAGATTATGCCTGCCTAACAGGGCCTTTGAGAGCCATGATAAAAGAGACTGGGAATGCTCAACTCCATTGTAACCTCACCTGGACGCAGGAAGGTCTTATGGCATTTGAAACGATCAAACAGAGGCTACAAGAAGCTCCAGCACTAGCACTGCCAGACTACTCAAAAAACTTTTTGCTGTATGTGGCTACGTCCACTGGAGGCAAATATGCATGTGCAGTTCTTTGTCAGCCAACAGGTACAGGGACAAGCCCTCCCCTATCTATTCTGAATATCTGATTCCATGATATACTCAGCACTATTGTTAACAAGGAAAATGCATGGACAAAGGGGGGAAAAGGAAAATGTTAATCATATATTGGAATAATGTTAAAGTACAATGCAAAAGTGAAATTACTATACTGTATTTGATGTTTGTGCAAGATACTGACTGGTGATTCTTTCTTTCAGGACCAGTCAGAGGGTGGCTGTGTCCAGAGATCCTAACAGCCTAATGGACTTGAACACTCAAACATGGACACTCGAAAATGGAGGATGGAAATGGACGGCGGACCCTGAATGAGGACATCATGATCAGGAGTGTCGAGTGAAATATTATTAAATGTTGATGGTGTTAAAAAAGCAACAGTTCAATACATACAGAAAGAAGAAACAGTCTTTAATCGTCACACGACACTCCACAACACATGCTTGCACACACACACACACACATGCACATGCTTGATGGTGGCCGGTGAAATGGCTCCTCTGCTTTTAACCCATCCTGGCTTGTCCTTCCTCCGGGGGCACAGCCAGGAGCAGTGGGCAGCATACGTGGACGCGCCCGGGGACCAGGTGATAAGTGTCCATCGCTGGTCAGACCATGATGGGTGCATGTTTTTGGTGGGGGTCCTTACTGACGTGAGGTGCAGGAAACCCCATGTGAGCACGGGGAGAACATGCAAACTCCACACAGAAAGGCTCCTGTTTTTTGGAAGATAACCCGCCGGAGCACGGTGCCAACAGCGCCCCAGGCGGGAATCGAACCCAGGACCTTCTTGCTGTGAGGCAGCAGTGCAATGCACTGCGCCACCGTACATATGTGTCCTGAATGTTTTTATAATATTGGAGTTTGTTTACTACAATGTAACCTGTATTATTGATGAATATCCTGTACTCTACACTAGATATTTTTAGCAAGACATATTACTTTGATTTGCTATTGATTTCTTGAGTTGTCTGTAGTAGGATGAAGTGAATACATTGCGACCTCAGGTATTTTCTTTTTTTGCAGTTTTTGAGGGACATTGGTGCTAGGCAGGGAAAGGTCCACTGTAAGGTCCGATGGGTCGACCAGCCGGACTTTGGACAAATTTTTGATTTATTTCTGAGGCTCTAAATGTATGCATTTATATGTAACATCCTATACAGTATTCTAAACCCTTCGTATTTTTCTGTTAATTGATTTGGAGTACCTTAGGTGGTTGCCTGGGGCAGAGGGACCGTGAGAGAATTTTCCTGTCTTGATTGATTGATGGATGTTCTAAGAAAGGAAGCTGCCATATGGGTTTTTCGCTCTCACACTCCACAAATTTGCTGTATTGCTACGACTAAGCATGGTCAGAGGGGTATATTATAACCAATTGTGTTTGTTATTAAGTGATTTCTATTAAGCCAATTAACATCGTATGTTCAATTACTCTTCTCTCTGTCGAGACTTTGTGTAGTCTCGAAGGGGGGAATATGAGGTGTCTGGAAGGTTGGAGGTGAATAGGTCACTGGGCTCCCAAAGCTGAGATATAGTGCGGGAATAATAGTAACGTATGTTACTGTAGATTTATTGCCTCTATGTCATACGAAGAACAAAAACAACAATGGGTCTATTCAGAGGTCCTATGGGAGAGGAATTGTGTTGAGTCCTCCAGCTTGGCCAGAGGAGGAAATGTTTAGATTTATGGCAAGACAGAGGCTGAGCGGACACCTATGGGTTGGAACCAGATGTGGTATGTTATCTCCGTACAGCTACTAAAGCAAGTGCCGAGAGCCGCCTGGCAGGGAATACTTCTGGCTTTGTTCACTCCTGGACATCCTCGGCAAGTTTGATGCTGATTTGTGTAATAAAACTATTATTTTCAGTCAGCGTCAGTGGTCACTCCTTCATTCATCAACACATCAAATTCATCAAGAAACTACAGTTTGAACATTAAATATTTTATCTTTGAAGTGTATTCAATTGAATATAGGGTGAAAATGATTTGCAAATAATTGTATCCGGTTTCATTTACATTTTACACAACGTCTCAACTTGATTGGAATTGGGTTTGTAAGCTAACATACATTCTCTTGATCTCTTTTGGACAACCAGTAGGATAGACGTCCACTAGACATATCGTTGAGCATGATTTGCCACTGAATGTTTCCACAAACTTCAGTACACTTAGCTGTTTTTTCCTGACTTACTATGGCTTCTTCCTTCCCGCCATACTCTTTAAATGGAAAGTAAGGTCCTGGCAACTGAGGGGCTGGGCCTGGATGAAGGGCAAAAATATGTCTCACTGTCACACTTTGTGCATTTTACAACAATGTCACAATTCTTGGCTTGATGGTCTGTCGAAGCACAGCAGCGGAAACAGATTCAAGATTCAAGATTCAAGATTTTTTATTTGTCACATACATATACATACTTCCATACATATATGCAGTGAAATGTAATGCAACGCACCCGGTGATAGCACACAATATGTCCTAGGAAAAAATAAAAAATAAAATAAAATAAAAAGTAGAAAATTCCTTTCTAATAGACCGACTAACTGACTCCTAAAACGTAATACAGTAAGTGGAATACTTATAGAATAAGATAAAAATATAAAGAATAAAATACAATAAAAATAAATTGAAATAAAATGGAATAGCTAGAAGGAATATGCCTATGTATATACAGATATGTGCATTTAAAGTGGCATGTGAATTAAAGTGGCATGTGAATGTGAATAGAGTGAGGTAGTGTTTGGGATAATACAGCACAGTATACAACAGTACGGCGCAGCAATACGGCATCACGAACAACCCTGAACAGTGACACAGTATGCGGTACAGTATGCTACATACAGTACAGTAGGTAGTGGAGCCTAGTGCATGGCTCGGTTAGGACCCCTGGTGAGGTCAGCGTTGACAGTTCTTATGGCTTGCGGGAAAAAACTCAGTCTCAGTCTCTCTGTTCTCGCTGCGTGACTGCGGAGGCGCTTGCCTGACCGCAGCAGCTGAAACAGTCCGTTGTTGGGGTGATGAGGATCCTTCATGATCCTACGGGCTCTGCTACTACACCTCCTGGTGTATAACTCCTGCAAGGGGGGGAAGGTAGTTCCAGTGGTACGTTCAGCTGAACGCACCACCCTCTGCAGGGCCCGCCTGTCCTGAGCAGTACAGTTCCCAAACCAGGCAGTGATGTTGCCTGTCAGGATGCTCTCCACTGCTCCAGAGTAGAAGGACTTGAGGATCCTCACCGAGACCCGGAATTTCCTCAGCTGCCTGAGGTGGTAGAGACGCTGCCTCGCCTTTCTCACCAGAGTGTCTGTGTGAACAGTCCATGTTAAGTCCTCTGTGATGTGGACTCCCAGATATCTGAAGCTGCTCACCCTATCGACAGAAGTCCCATTAATCCACAAGGGCGCGTGCGTCCTCGATTGTGATCCACGCCTAAAGTCCACAATCAGCTCCTTGGTTTTGCTGACGTTCAGGTGTAGGCTGTTGTCCTGGTACCAGAGTGACAGGTCAGCCACCTCCTCGCGGTAGGCCTTCTCATCGCAGTCGGTGATCAGGCCCACGACCACGGTGTCGTCAGCAAACTTGATGATGGTGTTGGAGCTGGACCTGGCCACACAGTCATGTGTGTACAGGGAGTACAGTAGGGGGCTGAGGACGCAGCCCTGGGGGGATCCTGTGTTCAGGGTGAGGGAGCTTGACATGTACTTCCCCACCTTGACCACCTGGGGGCGGCCTGTGAGGAAGTCCAGGATCCAGGTGCACAGCGGACCATTCAATCCTAGCTCCATCAACTTGACAGCCAGTCTGGTGGGAACTATGGTGTTGAAAGCTGAACTATAATCAATGAACAGCATTCTCACATAGGCCCCCTTCTGGCCATCCAGGTGCGTGAGCGTGGTGTGCAGTACCTGGGAGGCCACGTCATCCGTGGATCTGTTCTGCCGGTACGCGAACTGCAACGGGTCCAAGGTGCGGGGGAGGGAGGCGCAGATATAATCCTTAATCAGCCTCTCGAAACACTTCATGACCACCGAGGCGAGGGCCACCGGACGGTAGTCATTCAGGCAGGTTGGAGAGGCGATCTTCGGGACAGGAACGACGGTGGACCTCTTGAAACAGGACGGGACCACTGATTCAGCCAGGGAGATGTTGAATATTGTGGTGAACACCGGAGATAGCTGGTTAGCACAGGTCTTCAGTACTCGCCCAGATATGCCATCTGGGCCCGCAGCTTTCCTGGTGTTCACCCGCATCAGAGCCCTCCTGACCTCGTGCACGGACACTGAGAGTGCGCGCTCATCCCCAGCGGTGTAACTCCAATTAGCCGGCGAGCTAGCGGTGCTGCTGCCAGACTCGAACCGCGCATAAAAGGAGTTCAGTTGGTTGGCCAGGGAGGCGTCCACACTCGTGGCTGGGGAGGAGCTGCTCTTGTAGTTTGTTATTGTTCGCAGCCCCTCCCACAAGCGTCTTGTGTCCCCCCGCTCCATCTGCAGCTCCACGGTGTCTCTGTACGTCCGTTTGGCGTCCCTCACCGCCCTCCGCAGATTGTACGACGCCGCTTTGTAATTGTCCATGTTACCAGATACAAGACCGTCATTGTAAGCGGCCGTGCGCGCATTCAGAGCGCAGCGGATGGATTTATCAACCCATGGTTTCTGGTTTGGAAATATCCGAACTTTCACCGTGGGAACGATTTCATCCGCGAGCGTAGCCACGAAACTTACTACAACCTCCGTAAACTCGCTGACGTCACTTGAACTTGTTTGGAACATGTCCCAGTCTACGTCAGTCAGAGCGTCCTGAAGCGCAGCCTCTGATTGGTCCGTCCACCGCTTCACTTCCCTCGTCATCACCAGATCCCGCGCGATCAGAGGCCTGTAAACAGGAAGCAGCGAGATCGCGGCGTGATCTGATTTCCCGAAAGCAGGGAGCGAGACGGGCTTGTATCCATTCTTGTAAGGAGTGTAACAATGGTCCAGAGTTCTGTCTCCCCTGGTGGCACACGTGATGTGTTGGTGGAAATTCGGCAGAACTTTTTTAAGGTTGGCCCTGTTAAAGTCCCCAGTCACCACCACAGCCGCGTCGGGATGTCTGTTCTGAAATCCGCACAACACATTGTACAGATCCGACAGAGCTGCGTCGGTGTCCGCTTGCGGTGGGATATAAACGGCTGTAATGATGACCGTGCTGAATTCCCGGGGGAGATAAAATGGACGGCATAGTATGGTCAGCTGTTCCAGGTTCGGCGAGCAGGAGTGGGAGAGGAATTTGGTGTTGTTGGCGTTACACCAGCGGTTGTTTACCATTAGGCAGACGCCTCCACCTTTGGATTTCCCCGACTCTCCCGTTCTGTCGCCGCGGAACACGGAGAAGGCCTCGGCTGGACGTATGGCTTCATCCGGCACCAGTGGGGTCAGCCATGTTTCCGTCAGGCAGAGGACGCAACAGTTCCTCGTGTCTCGCTGGAATTGAATCCTCGCTCGAAGTTCATCCATCTTGTTCTCCAGGGACTGGACGTTAGCAAGAAGGATGCTTGGCAGAGGTGGACGGTAAGGTTGCGTCCTCATTCTGACCCGAATGCCGCCTCGTTTACCTCAGTGCTTCCTCCGTGGGCCCGCTCGTAGAACAGCGACTCCATTTCTGTTGTAGTTGTTGTTGCGAGTGTTCCCGCGTAGGATTTCCGCCGGCCACTCTGCTCCCACGGATAAAAAGTCCCAAAGTTGTTCGTTTAGGGAAATTTTTATATCCATGAGTGCATCGCGGTCGTATGAGTTAATTGTTGATGTTTTTCTGGCGAACATTGTGATAAAAAAAGTAAAAAAATACTAAAGAGTAAGAAAGTAACCGGAGCGCCGGCGCAGGCGACCGCTAGGGGCGGCGCCACTATCGCCTTATCCGTGGCATCGCCTTATCGATGGCATTGTCTTTGAGGACCCTCTTTCGTGCATTGAGAAGCATCGCCCTGAAACCTCTGCACTTATGTACGCGGTGATTTTTGTGATGGATAGGACACTCCTTATTTGGGTCTTCCACGGCTTTGTCAGTTTTGTTGCTTTCTGTTGACACGTTGGTTTTGTTCACTGAGATAGGTGTTCTATTGCTGTAACCTATAAAATTTTCCTTCTTCTATGCAGGTGAGGAGAGAATTGTTGTGTTAAAACTTGGGTCGTTATGAGCTTTAGCCTCTCTCTGTAAAAAACTCCACAAAGAAGGAGAATGATGGGAAGGCTACTTTGCAATCGCCTTTATACTTTGATCCTATGTACATCCACTTTTCTTGGAGGTTGAATGACAGTTTGTCCACAATTGGTCCTACACCTCTTGCTCTGTCCAAGTACAACAGACCAGGTAGGTAGCCATCACTCTTGGCAGATTTCAACTCCAGGAGTACATCTCCGAGCTCACGCAGTCTTCTGTGGTCCCTGCCAGAAAGCTTGAGGAAGTTCTCAATCTTTGAGAACAGGGCTCTCTCTATGGCTTCAGGGGCACCTTAACACTCCTCCAATCGTGACCATATCATGTCCAAACCTTCAGCAGGGCAGCTAACATCCACCGCTTTAATCCTACGGGCTTGCTCGCTAGACTCGGGCCAACCATTTGATGAGGGGATCGATTTCCTCGTTTGTGGTGAGTCCTAGTCCCGCAATAGTGCTCAAGAAGGTGGATTTCCAGCTAAGATAGTTTTTGGGCCGGTCGTCAAACTTGTTCAACCCCCCAGAGACAAGTTGACTCCTTGCGAGGAACTTGGCTAGCTCCGTGATTGTACTTTGGTCCTCATAGGGGGTAGAGCAGTATTGTCGATCGCTTAGCCTGGGGTTATATGGACTATTGTATTGTGGTAGAGGAAGGAACTGCTGGGAGTGATTGCTTGTGAATGCAGATGTAGACTCCAATTTCCCTGTATAGCTTCTCACTGGCTTAGATTCAGGTTTGATGTAAAAGTCTGAGTTGAAATTACCAGTGTCCTTTTCAGTGAGGTTGATGTCAGTGTGTTCTGTTATGTAATCACTAACTCTCTGTCGTGGGGATACCTGAGGTGGAATGGACTCTAGGTCTCTAAAACTTACTTGCAATCCAATTTCTGCAGCGGCAACTTCCATAACCTCCGCTTTCACCAATGGAGCGTTGGCCTCTTTTTCCTGTGGAAGTATGTCCATTCTTGTTTCTAAGCGAACCTTCTCCAGTTTTAGCTCCATCTCTATCTGGGCGTAAGCTATTTTAGCTTGGGCTGCTTTGGCCTCTGTATGTGCTTTTGCTGCAGCTATGCGAGCTCTTGATGAGGCTGATGTGTGTAATGAACGGCTTGAACGTGATGACTTGACAGAATGGCTTTTGATAGACCCACTTTCTGTATAGTCTTGTAGCTTGCTTAGGTCGGCACTATTTGCTTTTGCACTCACTTTGGTTTCATCTTCATCCATGATGACTGGTGAGTATGACTGTTGATCCATACAGTGCGGTTGTCTTGATGTTACTTGTGTACAAAGCTTCACTTGGAATCCGGGATCCAGGTCACCTTCTTTTAATGAGTGGTCATCATTTCACTGTTCTGTTCTTTCTCAGCGTGCTCCCTGTGAGCCTATGTTGAGTTCAACAGACAGTTAACCTCTTAACCATACTATTTCCTCCAAGGAACAGGCAAGAATTGTAGTTAGCAGGCTTTAATATGACAAAGTGTTTAACTAAAAATACAAACAAAATATGACGTCAGGCACGAGGTAATTTACAAGTAAGGAGGTAAGTAAAAAATATATGCAAATTAACTCTAGGTTAGTCCCGGTTAGATTAGCTAGCAAGGTAAGTATTAGCTATAATACCTTCAACAAGCACGTCACATTTAGCGGAAAGCTGACTCATATATTTATCAAAATAAAATATCTTACTTATCAAATCATCTTTATCATCTAATATTAACATAAAACACTTAAATACTGTAAAACTTACAGATGGTGCCATCTGAAAGAAGATACATAGAGAGATGGCGGTGGAGGGAGTATAACTTGCTTGCAGTTACAACACAGTGACCATTATATCAATAGAGTTGTCTGAGCGACAAGAGATGGTGACGGTCATCGTTCGGTCTTATAGATCCAATTTTATGGACATACAGTACCTCACAATCTATTTTGACCTCATTCTGACAGTCACCATGGTCTTTGTGGCAGTTTCACCTACCACGCGCCACCCAAGTGCCGTGTTCAGGGACCTCCAGCACAGAGACACAGAAGATGGGGGTTTTGAACATCAGTTTATTGTAGAAAGTGGTCCAGTTGGAATAAGCCCAGGAGCAGATGGCATGTGTCATAACAGGGCTCCTATCCTGAGTGTGTGTGGGGATGGGGGTTTTACCTGCTGCTCGTTAGACCAACCAACAAGAAACAGGTATGCAGTCACTCTGATCCCAATTACCTAGATCCAGGACAGGTGTGGCTGATCACACCACACCATTCCCACACCACAGTCTTCACCTTGGATGAGTCATACCAACATTGTCACATTGTCCGGGTTCTGTGCCGGCGGCTGCGTCTTGTGCCTGCGTCCGGGGGTTCGTTGTAAGTGTGCGCCCCTGGGGCGCCTGGTCTCCTCGTGCTCCCTAGGACTTGGTCATGCTCCTCGGGCTTGGCGTGGGAGTTGCTCCACAGACCTCTAGCTTCTCTGGGGGCCCGGGGGTCTTCCGTGGCTGCAGGGCGGGGTACCCGGGGATCTCCTGCAGCCGGGGGTTGTCCGCGGGGCTGTGGAGTTTGGGGGGCTTCAGGGCCCCTTGCACTGCTTGGAGGCGCCACGACATAATACTGACCTTCTACACCAGTACCAATGGGGATAACTCATGTACACTCACCAGTGGACATCCTACACACACACACCCACGCACGCACGCACGCACGCACACACACACGCATACCTGCTTTCCTCTCCTTTCCTCCCTCATTTACTGCCATAACCTTGACAGGAAGAGGCCATGTGACCAGTTGTAGTTGCAGTTTTCCTGGACCTAATTCAGTTTTTCAATACATGTTGTCGTCTCATGTTCATGTTTTTGTCTAAATGTTGTTTGTTTCTATGTTTATTTGTCCGTGGTGATTCACTCCCTCTTGGAGTAGTGATCAGTTGTTTATAGACCCAAACGTTATAAATCTTTCTCCAAAGAGGGGGGTTGGTGGTGGTTCTCCATAACCAAAACTGTGCTCTTGTCATTCTACAGGTCATCCACAGGACAGAGTTATTGCAGCAGTTCTTGATGATTTGAGAATTAATAAAGAGTTGCATTGCAGGTTGAGAACTTGAACTCCTCTTGCAGACTAACTCTGTCCTGGATGCAAATGGCATACAAATACTCTGTGTTTTATGCCCAGCATGCTGACAGCACAGGTTTAAAAAAAAAAAAAAAAAAAGGAAGGAAGCGGCACAGAAACACTTCAGATATGCTGCCATTTTAATCAATGTGGAAGGTCACACCAACCAGAAGCATCAGAAGTATGCTGCGAGGCTCCTAAACCCCTCGCGTTTTCTCATGCTGTGAGAGAAAAATGCATATGATCAACAATTTGAATGATGCTTTACCTGTTGAATGAGGACAAACGCCTTTTCCTGTTGACGGGGGTTTAAAACATTGCCTCTGGGTTTTTAAGGAGCACCCCCCCAGCGTTTATGTAAAGAGACTTCTTTCTCTATATTCTAATATTGAAGAACCAGATCACATTTCATCCTCATTCAACCTTGTATGAAGATAAAGATAACCCCAGGGGATCTTGAAAGATCATTGTAAGGGATATTAGTCTGCGTCTGCCACCAAACTTTGCAAGTACCTGTGAATTCACTGTTTGAACACCCAGGGAGACAATTGAGGGGCACAGTCTTGTAAATGACTTCTGACCAATGGCCCACAACCTCTCTTTGGTATAAAGCCCTCTTCATCAGGAATAGCCTCAGGCTGGTCAGAACACTGCATTGGAACAGTACTGAATCTCTCTTAATTCTGCAGAATAAATATCTTGAATATTCTCAGTTTTGTTTTCTTGTAGCGGGCAGATTAACCTCGCCGACCATGCAGGAGAATTCCTTTGACAACTCCTCCGCTCTATTTTTGTGGCCGCAAAGCATTCACAAGATGTATTTAGTGAAAATTTTTAATTACCAAGCCTGGTATGCATCAACTACATATACTGTATAAAATCACTGACGGTTCGAATGTGGATAACTGAGTAAAATTAACAAACTAATTCATTTTCCCCCACAACAAATGAAACCTCACTTATGTAAAGAAAATATTATTATTCCAGCAGGAAAACAAATATCACGCCCAGGAGTAGATTGGTCTGGTATAGCATACCTGGCCACAACATGGAAGCAGGACGGACTCCTTGCTGCTTGGAGTCAACTAAGTGTCGGCAATAGCAATAATCAAGAATTAATCAAGCAATAGATTAATGTAGTAGAGAAATCTGTAAATGAATTGATTTAAGGTATTATTACGCTATTAATGTTTTATCCAATCTTCAAGAATAATATCCATTGCATGTTATTCTTAATTTAATAATCAAACCAAAAATAACTGGTGACAAAATATTATCAGAAAACATACTGTATATAGATTGTGGAAATCACCTGCATCCCCTTCTGGTTAATGGGACAAACCCACCGCTGTCGTCACTGGTTTCTCACTTGGACCCAAGGAGAAGAACCGGCACCGCATTCCCTCTGGTAATAGTTGCAATGTATTAAAAGATTATTACTCATTCCAGGTTGTACGCTTTGTATTTCAAGCCGCAGTGTGAAATATAAACAAATGTCAAACTCACAAACGAATCCAATTACGATAATAAACAGTAGGACTTCAGAGAAATTTGACAATTTGATGTTTAAAGTAGTGAGAATGTCGCTATGTCAATTCCTTCTGGGTCAGACCTGGAAGGAATTGATGAACTGTCAAATGATGCAACGCTTTAGTGTTGCTGATGTGTCACTGTAAGCATTCAGTGCCCTTACTGGACATGCTGCGTGAAGAGCCACTAACTTTTGGTAAGCTGGATCAGGGGGGAAAGCCTCTATTTCAATTGCCTGAATCACTGTCTGAGAGCTTACCACATTAGGGAGGATGAGGGAGTTTGGCTACATGGACACTCCCGTGTTCTCAGCTTTCCACCTCAAACACTCTTCACTCACTGACAGTGCATGCAGCTCACTCACCCTCCTGGCAGAACATGCAGGGAGGGATGCAGCTATATGCGAAAAGAGCTTAAGATCTGATTGCTCCAGTGGTTCATATGGGGTTATAACCAAGGACCTCAACATCCGAGGGAGGTCCCAAGATGGAGCCCTTAGACTCCTGTCAGGGCACAGTCGGTTAGCACCCTTCAGAAACTGAGACACCATAGGGTGTTTCCACACAGAAAGACCCCCACTGTCTCATGGAAGACAGAGATAGCAGCGGTGTAAACCCTCAGGGTGCTAGCTGTCCTCCCTAAATCCAGCAGGGACTGGAGGGAGTGAAGCACCGCAGTCACTGGAGCATTGACAGGATCCCACCACCCATCGTGGTACCATGATGAGAACAATTTCCATCTCTGTTTGTAATTGGCACGTGTGGAGGGTGCTCTGGCTTTACTTATGCTTTCCAGGACAGCCTCATTCGGTTCTTGAGAGAGGGACCTAGAAGGGGCCGGGTCCACAACTGCATAGCAGCTGACTTTGGATGCCAAATCTGCCTGAGAAAGGTCTGTCCTGAGCGGCAAGGGCCAGGGTTAGTCATGAACAAGGCGAAGCAGCGCCGGACACCAATGTCTCCTTGGCCACTGTGTGGCCCCTAACAAAACCTTGTAGCTCCATGGGCGATTCTGCACATGGGCAATCAATGCCAGTGGGGGAAAAGCGTATAGTAACTCCAGCCACTCTTGAGACAGAGCATCCAGGCCCAAAGGGCCGCTTGGATGCCTCAGGGAAAACGACATCTGGCAATGAGTTGTCTCCCTGGATGCAAAGAGATCCACCTGGGCTATACCAAAGCGAGTCCACAAGCTCGCCACCACCTCTGGTACAGTCTCCACTCACCCCGGAGAGGCCTGGACATGATGAGAAGGTCTGCCGCCCGGTTCAGAACCCCCAGTTCATATACAGCCTTGAGTGAGGCCAGACGTGCGAAGGCCCAAAACAGAAGCCTCTGTGCCACCTTGAGGCAAGGCAGAGCCTTTTGCCCCCTTGATGATTGACACAAAATAGAATAATTGTCCATCCTCACAAGGACATATCTGTCATGAATGAAATGGAAAAGAGCCCTGAAGGCCAGATACACTGATCCCAGCTCTGGCACATTGATGTCTTTGGTGTCCTATGGAGGGTCCCAGATACACCTCTCACCATTCTGCCCTCCCGGACTGCTCCCCAGCCTGTCCAGGAGGAATCTGTAGACACCAGTGTCCTCCTTGAGGGCAGATTTCCCAAGGGGACTCCCTTTGTGAGCATCTTGCAGTCCCACCATGGGCTCAGAGCTGGCTGACAACTGTGTTATCTGAAGCTTCACCCGTCTGTCCTTCTGTGGATGGAGGTTGAAAGCATTTAGCCACCTCTGTAGGGGCTAAGCAGTAAGAAGACCAAGCAGAATCACCACCACTGCTACCAATATCAACCCCGGTAGTCTCTGGACGTTAACCAGTTCCAGGCGTTAACCAGGGGAGAGCTGCATCAGACCGCCAGAATCCTTGGCAATTTCTGAGGTAGCTTGAGGTTGCTCTTCTTCAAGTTCACCTTGAAGCCAATAATGGACATGATACAAGACCTTCTCTGTGTCCTGCGCAAACTGTTTGCGAGATGGGGCGCAGACCAGCCAGTCTTCCAGGTATGGCAAGATTGTTATGCCTGCCCTCTGGAGGAGCGTCAGACCACCTACCACCTTGGTGAAAACCCTCAGAGAAAGGGAGAGACAACATGGAAGGACCTTGAACGTGTAAATCAGCCGACGAAAGGCGAACCACAGAAACTGCCAATGATGTAGAAATAGGCGTCATTGGGATTGAGAGTGGTGAAACACTCCCCTTCCTCTATCGACTTCAGGACGTGTGTGTGCAACATCTTGAAAGGCTTTTTTTTCTTCTACTGTGTTTCCCTTGCAGATCCTGAACCCTCCCCCATCCCCAGCCACTGTCCGCTCTCAGCATAATCTTTTTCAGGACCCCCTCTCGTGCATCAAGGCTGGTAGCCTTGCTGCTGATGCGGCCTTCCAGCAGCATTGCCAAAGCCTAGGGCCCCTAAGCTCTGGTGCCCGCCATGTGTCCAAGACTCCTGATGACCTCAAGCAGCATGGTATGAATGGTGCTGGCCCGGTGGTCTCTGCCTTGCCATCACAGGGCGGCTGAATGTGCGTTGCACACGCTCACGAGTACGCAGAGACTGTTCAGCTTTGTCCAGCACACTCTTACAGTCAGTGAAACATTCTCCCTGGCACCGCCGGGCATGCTGCTAAGGTCCCTCTTGATATTCTCTAAGGAGGGTTGTCTGCACCAGCCAAACCTGCCTGTGAGTCATAATGGCTGATAACATAGCCGAACCGACGTCACAGGTAAGTTGGGAGTGTGGAAACAGGGCAGCATCAATTAAGCTCCTGGTGTCCTGGTCAACCGTATAAGTGGTCCATCTGAGAGCTGCTAAATGCGCTCTACCCAAACAAGAAGGGCACTCAAAGCAACAAAACTATGATGCCTGGGGAGCCATACTCTGTTGCGAACAGTTGCTAATGGGGATTTACACCGATCAGCCACATTAAAAACCACTGAAATTTTAGGTGAATAACATTGCTCATCTTGTTTAAATGGCATCTGTCAAGGGGTGGGATATATTAGGCAGCAAGTGAAGAGTCAGTTCTTGAAGTTGATGTGTTGGAAGCAGGAAAAATGGATAAGCGTAAGGATCTGAGCGACTTTATACAGCGCAGCAGACAGAAACACATAACATACCTATTTTACTTTTAATATATTTCTTATTTAAATTCTGCTTGTGCTTTTAATAGTGCTCAGGAATCTAATAAAAAATAATTATGTCCCGTGCATGGTATTGTGTTATTTCCGGTGTCTCGACAGGGATTCTTCCTGGTGAACAATCTTGTGATGTGTGACCCCGTCACTGATCAGTCATGTAGTGTGCAAAACACAAGACTGCAAGATTCCTGATCACAAGACAGAACATTATGTAGTGTGAACAGTACAGTGATCTGACGACTTTCAAATACAAATAAATACTGCTCAGTATTTTGGCTATATTTTATACTAGGGGGAATAAATAAACAATCCCACCTACTGTGCACAGAGGTTAAGGGAGATACACTTATCTATCCCAGGGAAAAGAAAAACAAAGGAGGAAACAAGTTACTTGAAATCACCCCTCTTGTACGTGAACGTACAATACAGAAAAACCTTTGACTGCTATAATATTTTTCTTACAGTATTTAACTGTTTCCTTATTGTTCCAAAGGAAAGAGTAACATCAACTTAGGTTACTTACTCAAATTCCAACAGGCTATGGGAACAATCAACAACAGGTGTACCAATTAGCCTACCTGCAAATAAACAAAGTTACATGCAAGCAACACAGCTACGTCAGAGGTGCGCTGCTGTTATTTACGAAAAACACATTCAAGGAATCTCCTCGGATAACGTAAACATCTATTAACTAGCTTTGAATAATTATGTATTATTTGTTATTAATACAATCAAAGTGTGACGTTGCAGCTCATCTTAGACCGTTGGCCCAAAAATACTTAGACTGCATGTTAAAAAATACTTAAAAGTAAAAATAGCTAGAGTATATCAATAGCCCTGCAACATCTGAAATATTTTTCATGACATCTCCCCTAATGTATTATTCCAATAGTAAGCTAATTGACAAAACCAAAACAGCAAAGATGAAAGCTCACTCACTTATATTTTTTTTTAAAAGTCAGTATTTCATTTGTTACAACAGCTTATGGTGGTAGCTGAATGGGCTGTACATGTTCATTTTTTTCTTTTTTTACATCTGTTTTACATGTAAAGCAGTAAATGATTTATTTTATTAAAAAAAAGGTAGCATTAGTGGACAATACAATGAATTTGATTAACCAAATGTTGGTCATATTGAAATACATCCTTGCAAAGCACCGTGATCTCAAAATGGATGGATGGCAGTATTATTTTAAGAAAAAAATAAAATAAAATAAAATAAAAATAAGCTCCCCACAAACAAGAGTCAAAAGTGCCTTTTCATCCTCATGTCATAACCTCAGGAAATCCATCTTGAGTGAAATATTTTTTTCTTAAAAAAACAAAACAAACAACTTTCTTTGACCTTTGGGTAACACTTCCATCATATTCTATACAACATTAGCCCCCACCCACGTTGAAGAAAACGAGCACTCAAACCGAATGAACACTTTCCCCCCGTGAGGAATATACTAGAGTCAATGCAAAGAGCCAGAAAATGAAATGGAATGTTCATAATCGGGCTTTCTGAATTTATTGTCATTTCCATAACCCGCCTTTCTCATCTAACGTCATGCCTCGATATAAAATTCAAATTCAAACAGCGGTTTGAAACACAACACCTTTTCTGACGAGGAAAAAAAAAACAACAAAAAAAACCCCAGTATTTTCTCCATAAGCGTATACCTTCGCTCACACATTCCGACAGATTATCAACAGATTGCCCATCTGCCCCTTGCGTCAAATCCTTATTTCAGATGCGGGAGGAAGAGGCGTGGGTGGCATTATACTGTGAAAAAATTCTAAAAGAAAAAAATAAAAGAAAAATCTGTAAAACTACTGTGTAAAGTGCAGTTCGAGAATGAGAGCCTCTCCAAACAATGTTTTATGATGTGCGTGGAGGCCAAGAGGTCTTCCTGAAAAGATGGGATTGAATGATTGTTCAACTCGTTCATCACACTGACAGAAGAACACTGGCAACAGAGATAAGAAGACACAGAAGCAGCTGAGGGGGGGGACTATTTACAGGTACTGGTCCAAGATAACACACATTCTGACTTTGTGATTGGATTTCAGGAGGGATATATACAGTATATATCGCTCCTCAAACCACTTGAACTTATGGTTATCCCTTATAGTTGGGTGAGATCACTATTTTTTTTAAGTCGGTGACTGAGTTAAATGGTCAGCATCTCTTCTAAAATAAGAGTTTGCCCTTTAAACGCAGAGAGAAAAAAATATATACATCAATTGGATTGTCGGGAGATAAATGCTGGTGTATTTTGTCTCGACTAGAAGAAAAGGAAATTATAAAAGGCAAAAACAGCATATCGATTTCCACAATGCTCCTCGATAACGATTTTTAGAGAAGGAGACACGTAAAAAGTAAGAGTTTCTTCCTGTAAGCTGTCCTACCTCCAGGGTTAAAAAAACCCCAAAAAAAACAACAAAAAAGATTTGGCACAAAACTCCTAAAAAAAACAAAAGTACAGACCGATTTGTGGACAGCCAATTGTACAGATGATTCTTTAGATAAACAACAAAAATATATATATAGGCGTACCTGGATATCTTAGCATATAGTGTTAGCATTAGAGTATTTCACATGTGGTCTGTCTTGAGATTGTCGCCGTACTTTTGGAGTGATTATTTTGTAGAAAAATATATTGAGGCGTATTTAAAAAAAAAAAAAAAAAGGAAAAGAAAAAAACGACGGAATGAAAAGAAAGTACTGCAAGAATTCAATGGATAGATTTACAACGATTCTCTATATAGCTTATAAATACGTTATCTACACAATATGTGGTACAAAAATACTATAGCATTTAGTGGGCACTGGATTTCCTTAGAGTTTGAAAAAAAAAAAAATGTTAAAATACATTAAAAAAATAAACGACGACATGAAGGTATGTTGCTACTCAGGCACGAGAACTTTGTCCATTTGTCCCCAAAAAAAATCCAGTTTATCCAGGGGTATTTGTGTTACAATTGCAGTCAGGCATTGTAATGCAACTTAAAACAAAATCCAGACAAACACGGCGTACATTTAGTTGGCAGACAATTTGTCTGTCTGTGCGACAACTGAGCGCTGCAGGTGTGAGTGACGCTTGCGCCCGAATTTAGAGTCCCCTCGAAAAAATAATCCATCAATATGTGCCTTTAGTGTTATTATTGCTTCCGAAAAATAACTCCACTCTCGAATGTCGGGGTTAAAACAACAAGATCTTACAAAAGCGTTTTGGAAATGAAGTTGTTTGGGAAATTATTATTATTTTTTTTTAATTAACAAAACAAAAATGTAGCAGTACCACAAATGAACCATTGGGTTAACCATTGAAATCACCACTCCGGTGCTGACAAAATGGCTGCCCACTTTGCAGGGTGTATTGTAGTGTAGCGCAGTGCCTGTAAGCAGCCTCCAGGGGGAGGTCTTCTCTTTACCCCAGTCCATCGAGTGTTTTTGTTTTCATATTTGGCATCAGATTGGTTAGGTGTCATGGTCTGTTTTTCTTGTATCTTTCATCCATTTTTTCTTTTATGTCCTTCGGCCTTTATTATTTTTTTTAGGAAGGTAATTTTCTCCTCTCCTGCTTTTAAGGCAACGTATATTTGTGACAATTTCAATCAAACCTTAAAAAAAAATTAAAAAAGTACAAATTTCTTTAACAAACCTCTGGCATCGTCAGTAAACACTTTATAGAAAATATATAAATATGATTTTTTTTTCTTTTAAATGTACAAAGATTCCGTGTCCGCAAGCTCGTTTTTTTTTTTGTTTTTTTTGTAATATACATCCGCTTGACCCCCACCCGAGATCCTCTCCTGGTCATAAAATCAGTCTCTAGTTCCCTATTTAAAAAAAAAACCCTCATATGCACAAATTGGTATTTACAACAGAGTGGGAAGAGCTTCTGGAGAGTGGGAGGGGAGGATAGTGCACTCAGGAAGAGTCTGTGCAAGGGGAGGGGGGCGGGGGGTACAGGTGGTGGGAGTAGCTGCGCTCCGTGTAGGGCGACGGGGGGCAGCTCTCGCAGTTCTCCTCCGCGGACAGGTACTGGCTGCGTGGCGTAGGGGGGGGCGGGAACGGCTCAGAGTCGTAGTTGAGGTCACTGGCGTAGCCACGGGTGGTGGCCCCACCAGCCAAGGGCTTTGGGGGGGCGCGACGGGCCGGCGTGCAGTCGCTGTCGCACACGTCTGTGCTGCAGGGTGTGGTGGGAGGGGCGAAGTGCCGGTAGGTGTATGGCCTGTAGCTGCATGGAGGAGGGAAGAGGAGTTAAGGGGGTAAATGAAGAGCTGTCAACGTAAAACAACATTAAAAATCCCATTTGTGTCCTGACATGATCTCATTTATGGATTACAGTGGCCCAAAACAAAATGCCTACTTTTTTTTTTTCTCAGGTGAAACCATATCCGGCAAAAATTTGACCAGAAGAAACTTTCCAGTGTATCATCACATTAACGCCCCTTTGTTGTTGTTGATAAGTCAATCCCACGATGGAACTGTGAGATTGATGAATGTTATTTTGAACATTTTCTCGAAACAAATCAAGACATCTTGGAGCTGGAGGGCCTTCCATTGAGGTGAGGACCATATATATCGACCAAACATCCATATTTCTCGATCAATCAAATCAATCACATCCCAAACATTTTGTGACAAAAAAGGAAACGATTCATGTCAAATAAAGACAAGGGCTGAGGTTGACAAAGGACCTGAGGAAAAGCTCTACTCTCCCCAGACTCCACCGACGTGTTCTCAAATCAGCAAACTCTGTGCCATTAAAAACAAAAAAGAAGCAGTAAGCAAGAGTGTTAATAAAGACATGGCGTCTCTTTGAAACAAGGCCCCAGTGTATAGCGAGGGGATTGTGTTTAAGCGTTAGCATGTGCGTGAGGAATTTCTCACAGACGGCAGCATGCACGTTCCCAAAATCCAACGAGCGCTTCGCTGGTATTCTTTGGAAAATGTAACGGTATACCGCCGAACCCCAACGCTAACATTGAATGGACTTCAAAGATTCAATGAGCAAATTGACTTGAATACTCTGAGATAGAGACAGCCAGATGATAGAGAAATGGTGATGGACGAGAGAGATGGCAAGAATACTGTTTACCAGAACCTAACGGTCAAAAGAACCAGCGCATGTTACACACCTATAGGAGCGATGTGTGGATGGGCTGTTGGAGGAGTAGCCAAACTCCATGGTGTACTGAGAGCGGACAGTGGCTGGGGATGGGGGAGGGTTCAGGATCTGCAAGGGAAACACAGTAGAAATTAAAATTTATATTCTTAGAATTTATTTTTATTAATCCATCTGAGGAAATTGATTGTCTGCATTTGCCCATCCTGGTATCTTGCGTGTCTAGGAGAAGTGTGGGCTGCCACGGTGTGGCGCCCGGGGGCCCGACTCCAGGACTTGACCGATGCTTTGGAAGGATGTATGTCTTTTTGGGGTGGGTGAAAGCGGAGCACCCGGAGGAAACCCGCGTGAACATGGGGGGAACGTGTGTGCATTGCGTTTCACTTCTCTTCCAATCAAACACTGATATGTCTTCCAACACCACAACACTTAAGGAACCGGTTCACCATTATAATCTCCTTCCTTCCTGTTTTTCCAAGCACTGTGTGCTGTGAGAGTTTGCCATAAATAAATAAATTCTGGAAAAGGAGCATTTGTGTTGCAAGATCAAAATTGCAAGGCTGTACTATTTGGCCAATTCCAGACAGCATAGCAGCTGTGATCATCAGAACAAGCTAAAGTTTCACATGGAAAGTAAGAACTATGAGTAGGTCATAATAATAAGCACTGTTCTGCATGTTTTTGACAATTTTAGTGGTTAACAGGATAGCGGTGTGCTGTGGCAGAAAAAAGGTTGGGAAACAATGTGCAAGATGTTTAATACTGACCCCCCGACACAAGATGAGTTAATTACAATGTATACTTCAAGAAAATGGAAAAAAAAACATTTAAAATATACTCTCAAAAGATCTCAACAAGATATGGCCAAAATAACAGGAATACAGGAAGCGGGTAGGAAATAGGACGCAGGTGTCTCACCGGGGGAAAGTAGGCACCCTTGGCGCTGGAGGAGCTGCTGGATGATGCTCCCGTCACGTGGGCTCGGTCATACGGTGGCCCGCTGCTCCCACCCATGATGCTGAGGGAGCCAATCACAGACTTGCCCCTGGACATGCCTGTCAAGAAGTGGGAGAACGGACTCGGCTTCAAAGGCCAACCAAGCAGTTTGGGACAGAAGTAGCGGAAGGAAAAGCTAAATAGTTTTAAGTATAGCGATATAAATTTTGAACCATTTTTCCTCAGTCTAGTGTGAGAAAAAGTCGACAAAAATAAATTTCAATATCAAATAAGACTTTTGAATAATTGGAAGGTATTGTCATACATTCCTTATGTACTGTTATCTTATCTGATAAAATGCAGTTTTGCGAGGAAGATAAGATTACTTATACCAATTTTGTTTTGTTGCAAAACTGAATTTTATCAGATTTGTATTTTATTAGGACTAGCAATTGAAAAAAGTACTTTTTTTTTTTTTTAATGTAGTTCAAAAATTTCACATTTTATTTAATAAAATGGAATAATTGGAAGGTATTGACATACATTTATCTTATGTTTTTGATCTAATACCATTTTTTTTTTTCTTCGCGGAACTGGATTTTATCAGGTCTCTTGCACTTCCACAGATCATCTCTTATGGCTACATTCCCACGCAAGAGACCAGAAACAGGATGTTGCACTGCTGTACAGTGGCAAATGCAAAAAGTTCTATTTTATGCAGTTCAAAAATATCACATTTTATTTAATAAAATGTGACCACACACACACACACACACACACACACACACACACACACACACACACACACACACACACACACACACACACACACACACACACACACACACACACACACACACACACACACACACACCCTCTTTAATTGCCATTGACGTTACAGGAAGAGGCCATGTGTTGGAATTGTTGTTCCAATTTGTCTTTATTTCATATTTTTTGTTTCACTTGTCCCCCCCCCTTAGAAAAGCAATAACGAATTGTTGTTAGTTAGATGAAAACATGTCATGATGTACACAAATGTATTAAAAATGCATTCGGTGGTCAGGCAAAGGATGGAGTTGTTCTAAGTGGTTATTGATGATTATTAAAGATCGGCTTTGCAGGCTGGGAATGCGAACTCCCATTGCAGCTCGACTCTCTCTTGGATGCAATGGTAGGTTAAAAATAAACGATAACAACGAAAGAAAGAAGAAGAAAATTTGACGTAGATTGGTATTTCGTGTGAGGACTTCCTTACCGGGCAGGGAGCCAGACAGCGAGCTGGGGTGCGGTACGTATCCCAGGGGCACCGAGGAGGGCCCTTGGACCACAAAGTCATTGGTGACCGTCTCACCATCGTCCTTCATTTGCGGACAGAGCACACGCTGACACACAAAGTAGACGGCGCCCACCACAAACAGGGCCATCACCACACCCACAATGGAGCCAATGGTGTTGGAGGGCTGGGTCGAGGGCTCCTCTGTGGGATCTGTGCGGCGGAAAGAAATGAAAGGGGATTTAGTACAATGACAGCAAGAATGATGAGCTTGAAGACACCAGGTGTAGATTGTTTTTGGTCATTGCTTTGTTTATAGAAAAGTCCCTTGCGTCATGAAAAGATTAGGTTCAGTTGCCATGGTGACGGTTAACCGCGCGGTATTGGACCCAGTACCAGTAACTGTGCATCCCTATGAATAAATAAATGAATGAATGACTAATAAAGAGCTCACACAGCACCTCTAGCAGACTGAGATTAAGTGTTTTAAAAATAAAAAGGCAGGAACAAATGGGATTAGAAAATTAAATGTAATTTTTTTTGTGGATGTAGTAATATAATATTTTAAATGTACAAATTCTGAACAGATGGGTTTCATTATTGATGGGTATTGATCAGTGCAAAGTAGGGCTGGACGATATGGCCAAAAATGTTATCACGATATGTTTTTAATATTGATCGATGCCGACAATTATCACAATATTTATTATTATTATTAATAATAATAATAATAATAATAATAATAATAATAATAATGCTCAATTTATAGTTTTAAGTGCATTCTCATGGCTTTAGGTTAAACACTGTATAAATGAAATAATAAATATGTAAAATATATTAATATATGTTATATACATAAAAATATATAATATAATCATCATTGTCATCTGGAAACAGTCAGAAAAGTTCGAGAATCTGCGCTCTGTGATCATATGCAGAGACGTTAAGGATGAACCGTGGGTCGCTCTCCATCTGTGTCGGGTCAGATGTCACTAAAAATCGCGGATTCTTTCTTTAGGCGCTCTCCTTTTGCGAGGATGGAGGCCGCGCCAGGCTTGGGTTGGAAGGAGGGGAGTATGAGTTCAATTTGGTGTTTGAGGAAGACCCAACGCTCAGCTCGGGGGCCTCATTACCACTGCGCGCTGCCTAGTCAGAGAGTGCCGTGGCTAGGGAGAGAGCAGAGGAAGAAAATAAATCTCATGAATGTATCTTTATCGTGAAAGATTTCATCATGAACATGATCTAGATTGTTCGATCGCCCAGCCCTAGTGCAAAATATGATACCTTTTCTTAAAGAAGACCATTGATGAAACAAGGTATTTTTCATGCCAATATTTCTTCTCTTTCCATAATCCATTTCTTTCTAGAAAGGGTTTTAGTCACAATAAGTGCTGATCAAATGGCCGCTGCCGCTTTTAATAACCCAACCCTTCAACCATAAACAGAAGGTATCATGATCAGAATTTCACCACCTTTTTGACTGTTTCCTCACTTAACAGATAGTAGACGCAAAATATGGTAGACTACATCAACTGTTTGGCAGAATGTGAAAGCATAAAGTGTAACTGGATGGGTGGGGCAAAAACAGGCAGAAAAACAGCCTTTTTTTGATTGGAAAACATTTGAGTCTCATTTAGTTGAGGAGAGAATGGTTCATGGGTCAAATTTCAGAAAGGTGCAGTACTTTAATTCAGTGTAGCTGTGCTCGGGTTCATACGTTATTGGAGGCTTGTGAGATACCCCTACCCCCTGTACTTGTAACTGGCATGGCGGTTCAAGCCCTGGTGATAAACCACAGTGCCAGACTTACAGCAGCCGATCTCGTCAGAGTTGTCTGTGCAGTCCGTGTTGTGGTCGCACTTCTTGTGTTTTCCTATACACTGGCCGTTAGAGCAGCTGAACTGGTCCGGAGGGCAGCGATCTGGTTGAGAACAAAGGTGGGGGGGGTTTAATACCTTGTGAAGTCGCTCTTTGACCTGAATCCCTGTTCAATGTAGCATTCTATAAAACTTTGCTGGATGACATGGACATAACATATTATCAATATATTTTGTTATGTTTGATTATGTTTGGATTTTCAAAGACAAATCCAAGTCCAAGGCCCTGGTTGCGGCAGAAATTAAACCAATGGATCCATGCGAGCCTGCCACCCAAAACATTAACAAAACATCTACCTCCTGCATCACGACTCAATGCAAACACTGCGCTTATTGTGTGGGAATTTATATTCCAATGCTCATACTGTGCTTTAATTTCTATTCCAATAAACCAAAATAGCATCAAATATGATTTAGTCTTGCTTAACCAGCGGCCCTCCACTTCAAAGGCCATTACAGCCAAAGCTGTTTTGATATATATATATATATATATATATATATATATTAGATTATATATAGGATTAGAACCAGGAGAGTTCTGTTCCGGAGAGGCCAAGGTAGCCGGATAGACGGTTGGGAGGATAGTGTGAGAGACTGTGTCGAAGGCAGCTGAGAGGTCAATGAGGATGAGGATACTGATGTAGCCTGCGTCAGCAGCAATGAGGAGGTGATTAGTGATTGAAATGAGTGCGGTCTCTGTGCTGTGGTGAGTTCTGAATCCAGATTGAAGGTGTTCGTGAAGCTCATGGTTGGAAATGTGCTGTTGGAGTTGGGCGGCAATTGCTCGTTCCAGGATTTTGCTTAGGAATGGAAGGTTGAAGATCGGGCGGTCGTGGTTGGGGTTGTCAGATGTCACATGTTGTTTGAAGGCCTCAAGGTGGACAGTGAGGCAATATCTTCTGTAGAGCCTCTCCAGCTGACGGTTGCTGGCCTTCATGGTGCGGAGTTCAGAGGTGTAACAGGGGGCAGGGAGAGTGAAGGAGACAGTCCAGGTTTTGAGGGGGCAAGAGAACTGAGGCTGAGGGAGAGGGCAGAATTGTAATGGCCAACCAGGCCATCCACTGTGGTGTCAGGGGTTCTAGGGCCAGGTGGGTCGCGAGGGTGTTGATCAGGGCTGGTGTACTCAATGACTTGAGGTTCCTGAATGTGATGGTGCGTTTAACGCATTACCTGGGCGGGGGGACAGGAACAGTGAACCGGACAGCGTGGTGGTCAGAAACAGCTAGGTACAGGCACTGAAGTTGGGAGGGAGAGGTGCCAGTGGTGCACACCAGATCAAGCATGTGGCCTTTGGTGTGGGTGGGACATTGATCATGCTGTGTAATGTTAAAACAGTCCAACAGGGACAGGAAATCTGTGGCAAATGTACAGCTGGTACTTCACCAGCTGTACATTTGCCACAGATTTCCACGTGGATGTTGAAGTCACCGAGCAGAAGTGTAGATTGGGACATGGAACAGACAGAGGTAAGCAGTTCAGACATGAAGGTGGTAGAGGCTTTTGGGGGGCAATAGATGAGGACAACCTGGAGGTGTGCAGTGAGAGACAATGCAACACATTCGAAAGAGGTGGTGTTTGGCACAGTGTTTTTTGACCAGGATGTCTGCTCGGTGTATTACAGCCAGCCCACCACCATGACCTATGGAGCGGGGCTTCTGTATGTACACATATCTGGGGGAGGGTTGCTTGGTTGAATGTAATAAATTCCTGTTGAACTTGCCAAGATTGTAAACAGAGAAAGTAAATTATCCATTCCATGGTGATGTCGTAAATGAGTAGTGATTTAATGCTGAGAGATTGTGCTTTCTGTAGCATAAAGTTGTAGTTTTAACTATAGAAGACGAGGCAGGCGAGTTGGGAGGAACGAGCCTGTCAACACAGACCAGCGGCTGCAGAACTGAGTGCACATGGGATTTGTTATGATGACGTTGCCTACGCCGATTCGACATCATGGATGGAAAAGTGCGATCCGAGTAAACAGAGTTACAGCTCCCAGCCCTGTGGACATAGCGAGGGCGGCGCAGGAGTCCGATGGATTTAATGTCGGCGAGGCAGTTTGAAGTGGAGTGACAGGAGAGATTCATGGGTTCTAATGCAGAGTATTTTAGGAGCACCATCTCAACAACACGTGAGCACCTATATCGGCTAGCGGCACTAGCGGCACTAGCTAGCAGGGAGGGCTAGCAGCGAGATGACAGGGCTGGGATCTGACAAGACGGCAAGTCGTTGATCCAGTTTCAATGGAAAAACAAAAATAAATAGCCTCAGGTAGCAGTGGGCGAAAACTGAAGTAGCGATAGCCAAAAGTTCGGGGAGACGAGAAACAAACGAAAACAGACACGCAAACACGCAGGTGAGAAGCTGCAACAAAACATGCCAGTGTCCTCTCAACGCAACATCACTAATCTGACTTTTTCCAGGGCTACAAAACGTACATTACCTTCAAACGTTGAAGCCTTAAAATCAGGGAAAACAAGGCTGCATTTCTAGACCGCATTCGGTCTTAAAATGCAGCCTACAAGGATGCAGCCCCTAAAATGGGACACAGCTTGTATGTCCATGTCTGTGCCCTCGTTGTTTTTCTTGAAGCCAGGTGACAGCAGGGCCACTTGCCGCCTGCGCATTTTGGGAGATCTACATACAGATGGATTGAAGCCCCCGCCCCCAAATATTTTCTCATTGGACCTCCATGAATCACGTCGCCGGCCAATTTTGGTTTCAAAACGGCAAATTTCGCCGAAAGGTGACAAGTTCGCATGCCTGCCTAACCTCGGATTTGTTGTTCAATGTGAACATGAACAGCTCTCCGCAATTGGGCGCACATTGGGCGCACGGAGAACCATGTCCGGGTCTACGCGGATGATTCACACATAAAAATATATTTATGATTCACCGTATTTACAATTTCCTCATTGAAATGTTATCCCTGTGCAATTTTGTAAGCTTTCAGTTTTATCCTGTTATTGTAATGCACACTGACTGAGGAAAAGAAGTGCCACCTGGTGACATTATAAATTAGGGTGCAATAATAATATATGAAGTCTCTTCTTGTTCAATTTTTCAGCTTTGTGAAAATGCACTTCCTAAGACAGGAGGATATCTTGACTATGGTACAAAACGGGGGGGGGGGAAGCAGATGAGATCTCCCCTTGCTCGCTCACCATCACACTTGCTCTCGTCCGAGCGGTCCTGGCAGTTGACCTCGCCGTTACAGCGCAGGCTCAGGTCCACACACTGGCGGCTGTCACACTGGAACTCTGTCTCTGAGCACACGGGGCAGTCCTCCTCGTCGCTGCGGTCGTCGCACTCGGGGAAGCCGTCGCAGCGCCACGCCTGAGGGATGCAGTCGACCTCGCCTGACGCGCACGAGAACTGCTCTGGGGAGCATGTTGGTGGCTCTGGAGGGGAATGTGTGTGCGAGTGTGTGTGTTAGACTTATTTAAGAGCAGGTTTGCCTGAGCGGATAAAAAATATGGATTACAATTCCAAAAGCAGAAAGTTTTCTCAGACTTTTAACTCAATGTAAACAACATAAATGGAGCCTTTAAGTTCAGGCAACAGCAGAAAGCAGATGACTACACAAGACAATAAGGTTCTGTCAATGGTCCACTTTCCTTGACAAAAAAGTACAAAAAGGAAAGGAAGAAAAATAAATGCAACCAGTGGTCGATACCTATCAAAATAGAGTAGAAGCTCATTTGTCCCAACCAAACACAAACACACCTCTTCCTCGCAAACATGGTCTACAGTTACAGTAAGTATTATCAGATGTTCTGTTTGTATGTCTGTTTCTGATAAAGTTGAATGTATTGAATTTCTGTTTATGGATGGACTAAGTTTATAACATAAGGTATTCATATGCCCGTTACGGGAACAGTTTTCATGCCTCGTCTTTCAGATTGGGGGGGGATGTCTGGCCCACCTCCACAGGAGAGCTCATCTTGCAGCAGCACCAAGTGGACGGGGCAGGAGCAGCGGGTGGTCCCGTCCCCCTTCACAATGCATATGTGGGAGCAGCCGCCATTGTCCCACGTGCACGGATGTTTACCTAGAGGAAAATTTAAAAGTTTACATTCTTCTTTTTTTTTTTCCAATGCTTTCTGGGATATGGTTGCCAGCACAGAGCGCAGTGTATATTTTGCACTATTTGAGCATACTGTGGTTTTCGGGCATACATACACTAATTGGGCTTTCTAAATAGTATGCTCGTATGCCATTTTTGAAGCAGCATCAAAGTCAAGAAGTGGCGGGAGACAAACTTACTGTACTGCCTCATGTCCAGCTCATGAACGGCGTGGATGTCGCTGAGGTAAGCAATGCGCGCCTGGATCTTGGTGCGGCCCTCACGTGTGGTCTTGTCGATGCGCTCGATCATCTGCTGCTGCCGGTCAATCCAGTAGAGGTGCTTCCCAAAGACTGTCAGGCCCACTGGCTGCAGGATGTTGGAGTCCTCGATCACGATGCGGTTGGCTCCTGAGCGATGGAGGTGAGGGGGTCCGGTTTGAGGTGAGGGTTGGTGGGAGATGGACAAAAAAAAAAAAAAAAGGGTTGCTGGGAGGGGTTTAAGGGCAAAATTAAAAGTCTCAGGAAAACCGAAGGAATCTAAAATTTGCGGAGAACTGAAGGGTGCAGTAGCGGGAGGTTGTGGTAGGAAAAGTGTTGGGACGGTGGAACGGGACACATCGGGGCCCGTGTGAATAATGCTACATTGGGACCGCTGTCACAGAATGTAAGGGTTGTCGTCGGGGTTTTTACTGTGTAATGTGTTAAATGATGGCTAGCAGTATTATCGACTCACAAGCAATTAATACTATTGTCTTCGGCAACCTAATCTATATTACTATAATGCTTTTAACTACTTGATGTACAAATTGAAGTCGCGACAATGATGGTGATTTGCTGTGCGTCATATTTATGTGAAATGTGGGTGGATTAAATTCCTGACATGCCCAACAACATTACGTGGCTTGTGTGTGATTTCTTTTACATTGCTTCCCTCCAAAACGATGTTGTAATTGTTACCAAATTAAACTCCTGGAGGAGAGCGCCTGCATCTGTCACGAGGGAAACAGAGAGGGTGGGGAACTGTCAACGGCTGTGGAGGCCCCCCAGTTAGGTCTAATTTTAGCCAACCTTGTGTTCTTACTCGCTAACACATCAAAGACCAGAGGAAGAAAGGAGGGGAGGGGGTTAGTACCTACCCAACCCCACCAAAAAAACAGAGAGGACCTACACAAAGAGGAATGCCCCCCCCCCAGAGAATTCCAATAATTCTCTGGTGCCTTTCTGCCTGCTTGGGGCACCAAAGAATTGTTGGAATGTGCTGAGCACAAGGCGCAGGGCCAAGCTTGACCTCCGGAGGCACAATGCTCACCCGTATTCCTAAAGACGAGCCCCTCCTCTACCATAGTTCACACATTTGCTCCCTGCCTAAAGTGTCAACCCCTCCCCCACCAACCAAGAGGTTGAGTGAATACAACACTTGACTGAATGTCATGAGAGTCATGATATCTTAACTGCAGACGTGCCAACCTTGGGAAAATATTTTGAGTACCACAATAGTGTAACAGGGATTCTCTGTTGCGTTTGACTTACTGCAACTAAATGACTCCATAAGTTATTCACACTGCACTGTGGTCTGGTAACCAGGCTAATCACATCGTATGTGATCTACTACGGCTAACTATATATACCAATTTAGCTCATTATGATATACCCCTTGAAATGGATCGTCTAGTAAAGTTACCTAACATGTTTACCGATTATAGATGCACCGACTGCAATTGCAACCAATGCCACGGTGAGGAATTTTTCAGACCGATTCAAGATTCAAGATTTTTATTTGTCACATACATACTTTCATACATATATGCAGTGAAATGTAATGCAACGCACCCGGTGATAACACACAATATGTCCTAGGAAAGAAAATTCTTTCTAATAGACCGACTGACTCCTAAAACGTAATACACTAAGTTGAATACTTATAGAATAAAAAAAAATATATATAGAATAAAATAAAACACAATAAAATACAGTAATGTTGCCTGTCAGGATGCTCTCCACTGCTCCAGAGTAGAAGGACTTGAGGATCCTCACCGAGACCCGGAATTTCCTCAGCTGCCTGAGGTGGTAAAACCGCTGCTTCGCCTTTCTCACCAGAGTGTCTGTGTGTACAGTCCATGTTAAGTCCTTTGTGATGTGGACTCCCAGATATTTGAAGCTGCTCACCCTATCGACAGAAGTCCCATTAATCAACAAGGGCGCGTGCATCCTCGATTGTGATCCTCGCCTTTAAGTCCACAATCAGCTCCTTGGTTTTGCTGAAGTTCAGGTGGAGGCTGTTGTCCTGGCACCAGAGTGACAGGTCAGCCATCTCCTCGCGGTAGGCCTTCTCATCGCAGTCGGTGATCAGGCCCACGACCACGGTGTCCTCAGCAAACTTGATGATGGTGTTGGAGCTGGACCTGGCCACACAGTCGTGTGTACAGGGAGTACAGTAGGGGGCTGAGGACGCAGCCCTGGGGGGATCCTGTGTTCAGGGTGAGGGAGCTTGACATGTGCTTCCCCACCCTGACCACCTGGGGGCGGGCTGTGAGGAAGTCCAGGATCCAGGCGCACAGCGGAGCATTCAGTCCGAGCTCCATCAGCTTGACAGCCAGTCTGGTGGGGACTATGGTGTTGAAAGCTGAACTATAATCGATGAACAGCATTCTCACATAGGCCCCCTTCTGGCCATCCAGATGCGTGAGCGTGGTGTGCAGTACCTGGGAGGCCGCGTCATCCGTGGTCTGTTTTGCCGGTACGCGAACTGCAACGGGTCCAAGGTGTGGTGGAGGGAGGCGCAGATGTAATCCTTAATCAGCCTCTCGAAACACTTCATGACCACCGAGGTGAGGGCCAACGGACGGTAGTCATTCAGGCAGGCAGGAGAGGTGATCTTCGGGACAGGAACGACGTAGACCTCTTGAAGCAGGACGGTACCACTGATTCAGCCAGGGAGATATTGAATATTGTAGTGAACACCGGAGCTAGCTGGTTAGCACAGGTCTTCAGTACTCGTCCAGATATGCCATCTGGGCCCGCAGCTTTCCTGGTGTTCACCCGCATCAAAGCCCTCCTGACCTCGTGCACGGACACTGAGAGTGCGCGCTCATCCCCAGCGATGTAACTCCAATTAGCCGGCGAGCTAGCAGTGTTGCTGCCAGACTCGAACCGTGCATAAAAGGTGTTCAGTTGGTTGGCTAGGGAGGCGTCCACACTCGTGGCTGGGGAGGAGCTGCTCTTGTAATTCGTAATCGTCCGCAGCCCCTGTCACAAGCGTCTTGTGTCCCCCCGCTCCATCTGTAGCTCCACAGTCTCCCTGTACGTCCGTTTAGCGTCCCTCACCGCCCTCCGCAGATTGTACGACGCCGCTTTGTAATTGTCCATATTTCCAGATACAAGACCGTCGTAAGCGGCCGTGCGAGCATTCAGAGCGCAGCGGATGGATTTATCAACCCATGGTTTCTGGTTTGGGAATATCCAAACGTTCACCGTGGGAACGATATTATCCGCTAGCGTAGTTACAAAACTTACTACAACCTCCGTAAACTCGCTGACGTTACTTGAACTTGATTGGAACATGTCCCAGTCTACGTCAGTCAGAGCGTCCTGAAGCGCAGCCTCCGATTGGTCCGTCCGTGGCTTCACTTCCCTAGTCACCACCAGATCCCGCGCGATCAGAGGCCTGTAAACAGGAACCAGCGAGATCGTGGCGTGATCTGATTTCCCAAAAGCAGGGAGCGAGACGGTCTTGTATCTGTTCTTGTACGGTGTGTAACAATGGTCCAGAGTTCTATCTCCCCTGGTGGCACACGTGATGTGTTGGTGGAAATTAGGCAGAACTTTTTTAAGGTTGGCCCTGTTAAAGTCCACAGTCACCACCACAGCTGCGTCGGGATGTCTGTTCTGAAATCCGCACAACACATCGTACAGAACCGACAGAGCTGTGTCGGTGTCGGCTTGAGGTGGGATACAAACGGCTGTAATAATGACCGTGCTGAATTCCCGGGGGAGATAAAATGGACGGCATAGGATGGTCAGCTGTTCCAGGTTCGGCGAGCAGGAGTGGGAGAGGAATTTGGTGTTGTTGGCGTTACACCAGCAGTTGTTTACCATTAGGCAGACGCATCCACCTTTGGATTTCCCCGACTCTCCCGTTCTGTCGCCGCGGAACACGGAGAAGGCCTCGGCTGGATGTATGGCTTCATCCGGCACATCAGCCATGTAAAGTTGTTCGTTTAGGGAAATTTTTATATCCATGAGTGCATCGCGGTCGTATGAGGTAACTGTCGATGTTTTTTTGGCGTACATTATGATAAAAAAGGGAAAAAAATACTAAAAAGTGAAAGAGTAACCGGAGCGCCGGCACAGGCGACCGCTAGGGGCGGCGCCACTATCGCCAAGGAATACTGTGAATACTGTGCTGTGCGTGCACAAAGCAGACACTTTAACTTTTGTGGCATGCGACTCAATATTTATAATATACTTAGTATTTTACAAATTCGTTTTTTTTATTATATCAACGTTGGTGTATCAGCGCCAACGTTCATCAAATAAGAAAAAAAATCAATGAACTAAATAGTTTGTTTTCCCTTTTTTGAATAGAAATAAAACCCGACGGTGAGGGCTGTGCGTAAGTAATGTAATCAGTGCATGCCGAACACCGTTTAACACCGGTAACACAGATAACCACGGCAACCCTTCTTGGCAGCTTCCGATTTTTATTCAATTGTTCAGTGCATCCGGAAAGTATTCAAACCCCTTCACTTTCCCCACATTTTGTTATGTTATAGCCTTATTCCAAAATGGATTAAATTCATCTTTCCCCTCATCAATCTACACACAATACGTGGGGTATTGTGTGACAAAGCGAAAAAGTTTTTTTTAATTTTTGCAAATGTATTTAAAGTAAAAAACTGAAATATCGCATGTACATATGTATTCACACCCTTCGGTATGACACTCAAAATTGAGCTAGGTGCATCCTGTTTCCACTCATCATCCTTGGATGTTTCTACAACTTGATTTGAGTCCACCTGTAGTAAATTCAATTTGATTGGACATGATTAGGAAAGGCACACACCTCTCTGTAAGGTCCCACTGTTGACAGCGCATGTCAGAGCAGAAACCAAGCCATGAAGTCAAAGGAATTGTCTGTAGACCTCCAAGACAGGATTGTATCGAGGCACAGATCTGGGGAAGGGTACAAAAAAATTCTGCAGGATTGAAGGTCCCGAGGAGCACAGTGGTCTCCATCATTCGTAAATGGAAGAAGTTTGGAACCACCAGCACTCTTCCTAGAGCTGGCTGCCCAGCCAAACTGAGCAATCGGGGGAGAAGGGCCTTGGGCAGGGAGGTGACCAAGAACCCGATGGTCACTCTGAGAGAGCTCCAGTGTTGTGGAGATGGGAGAACCTTCCAGAAGGACAACCATCTCTGAAGCACTCCACCCATCAAGCCTTTATGGTAGCGTGGCCAGAAGGAAGCCTCTACTCAGTAAAAGGCACGACAGCCCACTTGGAGTTTGCCAGAAGGCACCTAAAGGACTCTCAGACCATGAAAAACAAGATTCTCTGGTCCGATGAAAGCAAGACTGAACTCTTAGGCCTGAATGCCAAGCGCCACTTCTGGAGGAAACCAGGCACCTGTCATCACCTGGCTAATACCATCCCTACGGTGAAGCACGGTGGTGGCAGCATCATGCTGTGGGGATGTTTTTTAGCAGCAGGAACTGGGAAACTAGTCAGGATCAGGGAAAAATGAACGGAGCAAAGTACAGAGAGATCCAGGGATGAGAGATGAAAACCTGCTTCAGAGCGATCAGGACCTTAGACTAGGGCGAAAGCTTACCTTCCAACAGGACAACGACCCTAAGCGCACAGCCAAGACAACAAAGAGTGGCTTCGGGACAAGTCTGTGAATGTCCTTAAGTGGCCCAGCCAGAGCCCAGACATGAACCCTATTGAACATCTCTGGAAAGACCTGAAAATAGCTGTGCAGTGACGCTCCCCATCTAACCTGACAGAGCTTGAGGATCTACAGAGAAGAATGGGAGAAATGCCCCAAATACAGGTGTGCCAAGCTTGTAGCTTGTCACTGAGATTCCAATGAAATACAACATGGAACGGTCACTGAGTTCCAATAACAGAATATGGGACTGTCACCAAGTTTCAGTATAATGCAACCTGTAACTCTCATTGAGTTTTCGTAGGACACAACCTATAACTAACGTTGAAATGTCCAGTTCAACATCAAGCTCTTTCACTTTTAAGTGCAAATATACCATACCATTTATATGGTACGTGCCAATCCAAAATAAACAGCAAAAATTGCGGAAGAAAATGTATAATAATAAATGCCAGACTCTTCTCACTCTGGTTTGCTGGAAATCCCCCTTCTCTCACCGTGCATTAAACCAACTGAATCAAATCAAACAACTTGTTTTACTGAGTGACTTCAAGAACCAAGTCTCTAAAAAGAGTAGAGCAGGCAATAGATGCAGCAGTCAGGGGGAGGTGAGATCAAGGGAGCATGCTGTGATCGCGAGAAAACCGAAGTGAGTAGAGATCCAACATGGCGGCGCCATGCTACACTGACTAACACAGAGGCAGTTCCAACTCAGACAGATAAAGCGAATTGCAAATTACATTTATATATATAAATTGAATAAAGGGAACACTGCGCGAAACCAAAGTGGAGAACTTCGAGGATATTGCGTGAAAAGGAAGAAGACCGACTCAGCAACGGACACAGACGATCTCATCCCGGGTGCTGTAGAGGTTAGTGTCTTGGATGAGATTAACGAGAAGCTGGACATGCTTGGTCCACTTCTCCGAGACATTACCGAAATCAAAGCCAGCCTTGATTTCCTGCACCGCACAGTCGGTGAGATGCTAAAAGACAACGCGGATCTAAAATCCTCCGTGAAGCGTCTCACAGCGGAGATGGAAGTTGTAAAAAAAAAAAAAAAAAATTATGACAGAGACTATCAGGGATATACAATCCAGAAGTATGCGGGACAACCTAATCTTTTCTGGGATCCCAGAGAACAACACAGAATCCCCAGAAAATAATGGTGAAAGACTTTCTCTGCACCGCCCTGAAGCAGATCACCTTCCACCAGGTTCACCGACTGAGACACCGCGTGGGGAACCATCCCCGCTCCATCATTGCCAAGTTTGAACACTTCAAGCACAAGAGCTGGATAAAAGCAAAGGACGGGAGCTGAAAGGAACCACACTGGGTATGAATGATCAATTCCCCCGTGAGATCAACAACCGACAGAAGGTGCTGTACCCCATCCTGAAGGAGAACCGGCAGAAGGGTAAACGTGTATCGATGGTTGTTGATAAACTATTTATAGACGGTCTGTTATTCCGAGACAACTCCTAAACACCCTATCTATGTGAGGATTTAAAATCGCTCACTCATCATCTCACCCTCCTAATCCCCCCTCCCTACTTCTCTCATCATCTCACTTCCCTAATCCCTCTCTACCCACTTCTATCACTCTCACTGTACTCTGTCTCTCACTATATGTATGTGGAATCCTGCAATGTCTGTCTATCTTTGTCTACTTGTCATTTGTTTGTGGAGTTACGTATCCCTACATACTTCCTGCAATACTAGGACAGTAAAAAGGAATGTAAAGGAGGAAATCCCAGACTTATCTATGGGAAACCATGGGAACGGTAGTATAGCTATTGCCTTGGATGCACTGTGCCATCACCCCCTAAATAACTTCAATGACACCCATTAAGTTTGTTAGTTGGAATGTGAGAGGCTTGGGCTCACCTGCTTAACGTAGCAAAATCCTAAGTCACCGCACCAGGATGAACCCCAGCTTCTGTCTACTGCATGAAACCCACCTCACTGCATCTGAGCACCTCAAACTCAAAGTTAAATGGGCTAATCAGAAGCTTTCTGCGTCATACAACTCAAAAAGAGGTGTTTCTATATTGATCAACAAAAGTATCCCATATCAAAATAAAACCACAATATCAGACCCAGAAGGGCATTACATAATGATTAATGGAATATTAGGAAACATCAAATTAACCACAGCCAATATTTATGGCCCAAATGAGGATGACCCAAATTTCTTTCATAATATATTTTCAAATCTCTCAGAATTCTCTGAATCAATTATCATATTGGAAGGAGACTTCAACACAGTACTGGACCCAAGTTTAGACCGTTCTCTAGCCAGAAATATTTACAAATCCTGGCGTTAGTTTGACACTATAAAATAATATGAGTGATCTTACTCTTAGGGATGGTTGCCGATCAAATAACCCACATTCTAGAGAATACACATTATTCACCACCCCACCAAAGTTTCTCTAGAATCTACCTTTTCTTGACAAGTAACTCGGCAATGTCCGTGGGGGGTCGGGTCCGTGGGGAGGGGATCTGCATGGTTGCTCCCCGGCCTGCTAAGCCCCTGCATCGATCTGGTTGCGATTCACCTCTCTCCCCCAGTGCCAAAACTCATACTCAGCACATACACCACACAATAGGCCAAGGGCTTGCGGGATAGGTGGGGTGCAAGCTATGTGGGTGGGGATGCGGCGGACAGCTGCCATCTTGCCTGTCACGCTCCTGCCCCAGCGTGCTTCTTGTCCGTCCGAAATTTTAATCCCACTCATATAAGCTTATAACACATACACTCACACACAAATCCTACTCCGAACAACACTTCACCAGACCAGGGTCTGTGGGGCAGGAGGGGTGCGAGTGATTCAAGTTCGACTTTGCTACTTGCCACACCGCAAATCCCTCAATTTTAACTGCAATAGCCAACAGCACACATTGAGCACTGGGGTTTTCCCGGGTGGCCGGTTGCTGGCGGGTTGGTGTGAGGGCATGGTTGGCGGGGGGCGGCTGGCGGGCCCCCCTGCCGGCTGGGCTGGAGTGGCTGGTGGCTTAAGGTGTGTTGCGACCTGGCGGGGCTGCGGAGAGCGTTGCCGTGTGCCTTCGGGGGCACCTGGGGGGGCTGCTTGCTGTTGTGGGAGTGGGTTGGGGTGTGGGGGACGGCTGTCAGCCTTTTGCTCATGCTGCGCGGCTTCTCTGCGGCGGGCGCCGCCGGGTATATCTGGCTAACATCCAGGTGGCAAGCACTGAGCACACTCTGCTACGTGAATGGGAACTCGGCGCTCACGCCGGATGGTGCGTCTGGTCGGCTGCAGAGGGGCGGGCCTCGCCCTTACGCGGGCATGGGAGTCCCGCCAGCTCACCCGCAGGTCGGGCAGGGTGTCGGTCTGTCGCCATGGGGCCGAGATCCGGGCCCGCAGTGCATGCCTGGCGCCCGCGGCCCGGGTTCTGTGCCTGTGGCTGCGTCTTGTGCCTGCACCTGGGGGTTGGTTGTATGTGTGCGCCCCTGGGGTACGGGGTCTCCGCGTGCTCCCTGGGACTGGGTAATGCTCCTCAGGGCTGGACGTGGCCGCAGGACAGGGTGCTCAGGGCTTCCCTGCAGCTGTAGGGTGTCTACAAGGCTGCAGAGTTCGGGGGGCTTTTTCGGGGCCCTTACCGCTGCTTGGAGGCACCATGACATAATACCGACCTTCTACACCAGTACCAAAGGGGATAAGTCATGTACACTCACCGTGGTGGTGGACATCTCACACGCGCGTGCTCGCGGTCTAATCACACACGCACACACCACACCACCTGCTTTAAGTGCACCCCAGCACTCTCCTTTGTTGCATTCCTTTCCTCTCTTATTTACTGCCATAACTATGACAGGAGGAGGCCACGTGACCAGTTGTAGTTCCAGTTTTCCTGGACCTAATTAACTGTTTTTCAATCCATGTTTTTGGTTTTTCGTCCGATGTTTATGTTTTTGTCTAAATGTTGTTTGGTTCAAATTTTATTTGTCGCACCCGTGGTGGTTCTCCTCGTCTTGGAGTAATCAGTTGCTTATAGACATGATAAATAGTTCTCCAAAGAGGTTATTGCAGCAGCTCTTGATGATTTAAGAATTAATAAAGAGTTGCATTGCAGATTGAGAACTTGAACTTCACTTGCAGATTAACTCTGTCCTAGATGCAATGGCATACAAATACTCTTTGTTGTATGCCCAGCATGCTGACAGGTTTATAAAAAGAAGAAGAAACATTTTTTTTTTCTTTCTTTCGCTCATTTTTGAGCGTTACTTACGTAACATTACGTAGGTATCGGGGTTAAGTATCGGAGCATTTTTACGAGTTCATGAGCACTGTATCTGGCCGTAAATTTGACTGCCACAGAATTGGATACATCTGACACTAATATGCTGGTCACAGGTCATGGCCGATCAAGCTGAAAACCTGCCGATGTGGGTCACCGGTGCATCTCACATTTGATATGTTAACATTAGTATCCCATTTTTGTGCTTGATAATTACTCCCCCACTTCCCAGCATATAACCTCGGAATTCACTGGGTCAAGATTTAGCCCCGGCCAAAAGAAACGGATGAGAAAAATGATGAACAGTTTAAGGGTCTAACTCCACAATTCAGTACATTGCTCTAGGTCTTTGTACACGTTTTCCGCAATTACTTTCTAATATATATAATGTGTTTAGATAACTGAATTCACTTTACAAGTACTCTAAGTGCAAATCCAATGGGGGAAATGTTTAAGCCTTTAAATTAAATCTAAATTCAATTAAATTCTCTGTTACATTATTCTCTTCTCTCACATTATATTCTTACACATCTAATTTATAAAATTTATTGAATAACAGCAAAATCACATTTTACTTATAACTACTTTATAACTTCTTGTAATTGTTACAGTACATCCAAAGTGTAATGTTGGCTACAATAGGTTGCAAGTGGAAGCAGCACAACCTCCTGTTTCTCGTCTTTGCAGAAGTGCAAAAAAGTCCATAAAATCCTCAAAACCCTGATAAGATGCAGTTTGTGACCATTTCCTCAGTATAACAAATAAAGACTGTTTGATTAGAATGTGTGCTTCCCTTTGAGCACTGGATTGAAAAATAGCTAACCCATCCTTTAACAAAATATCATTCGGATCACCACCATCACAGATTTTATAGACCTAACCTTGGTTCCCACAAAAACACACCTAAAAACTAAATTAAAAATTTCATGGACTCACCAGAGAGATCGCTGCTCTCAATGCGCCGCAGGTCCGAGTCCACCCAGAAGAGCTTGTCCACCTCATTGTCGATGGCCAAGGCGACAGGCTTGCCCAGGCCGCTAAAGAACAGCACCTCGCGTTCAGTACCGTCCAGCGCTGCTCGCTCGATCTTGGGGGAGCGCTCCAGTAGGTTGGTGAAGTACATGTATCTGTATAGGTTGGGGTGAGCAAAAAGTCAGTGTTTCCCTATCACCTTGATAATTGGAAAAACTGCATCAGTGTAAATATGAGAACTGTTGAATGGAAGGTCAGGGAAGCTATCATATATGCAAATGATTTTCAGCTATATATGGAGAACTCCCTGAGGCCAGAAGCCTTCCATGGATAATCTTGATATTTTTTCTGCTTGTTTTTATTCACCCTGGGGCACCAAAAGAACCAGAACATCTGCAGACTTTGTTTCAGGGAACCACAGAACAACCTAGAGATTACTGCGAGACCAGACCGCAAAGAAAAACCCTGCAATTTTGGTTCTAAATGAGCTCCTTGGCACCGTTTTCGCCAAGATGGGTTTTGGGAAATTCATGAGATCGAATGAATAAACGAGCAAATATAAATAAAACTATATAATCACAAAAGCCTGCTCCTGACATTTGCTACATTGTTTGAACGTGGGACAAAACATTGATGGCTGTGTGAGTGGATCGACTGAACAGGCAGAAAAAAAAACCTGAGAGATAATGAGCAGTACATCAAACCGAGAAAACTATTTTCTTTTTGTTTAAAAGGGAATGTGGTAGCAAAAGATAAAAAAAAAAAGAAATAAAAAAAGCGTTCCATTTTTGAAATCCCTGCAGATGTGGCATGGCCTCATTCGGTCTGTAGCAAATTGGACATTTGTCAGGTTAAAAATGCAGCCATGACTGTCAAAACATACAGACAATGCTTTTTAAAAGGACAGAGGCGCCATTTTTCTTTAAATTTTGCGCCACTGGACTGCATTTAAACACGGCAAGCAACTGCAAGCGGAACGGTTTCTCAATATTAAAACGTTCAGCAAGGTTGTGCTATGAACATTTTTGAATGATGGGAACCGACATTTTAATAAGGCCTGGGATCAAAAATAGCGAACCAACCCTTTAACTTTGTTGTAGTGACTTGCTTGCATGTGTCAACCTTTCTTTTGTCACAGGGGTTGGGGTGTCAGGACAGAAAGGGCAGTCAGATAGATTTCTATTTCCAACTACCGTAACTGACACCTGAGCAAAAATGACAACATCCCTGTACTGCCCCAATTGCCACTGACCCTTTCTCTGGGTTGACCACGATGGCACGGGGCTTGTCGTGCTCTCCCCGCAGCACCACGCCCACGCGGCTGCCATCAGTGCGGGTGACGTTAATGACATTTGTGACCTCGCTGGTCCAGTAGATGAAGCGGCTGTAAATGTCGATGCTCAGGTCGTAGGGTTGCAGGCCCAGATTGGGCCCTCCCAATGTGCTGGACACTATGGTCATGCTCTGCCACCAGGAAGAAAATAAAAACAATGAAAAGAATAGATGGATATACAATAGAAAGGCAGACACATATATATATATATACATATATATATATACATATATACATATATATACATATACATATATATATATATATATATATATATATATATATATATATATATATATATATACATACATATATATACATACACGCACACACACACATATACATAAATACATACAGTGGGGCAAAAAAGTATTTAGTCAGCCACCAATTGTGCAAGTTCTCCCACTTATAAAGATGAGAGAGGCCTGTTATTTTCATCATAGGTATACCTCAACTATGAGAGACAAAATGGGAGAAAAAAAAAATCCAGAAAATCACATTGTCTGATTTTTAAAGAATTTATTTTCAAATTATGGTGGAAAATAAGTATTTGGTCAATAACAAAAATTCCTCTCAATACTTTGTTATATACCCTTTGTTTGCAATGACAGAGGTCAAACGTTTTCTGTAAGTCTTCACAAGGTTTTCACACACTGTTGCTGGTATTTTGGCCCATTCCTCCATGCAGATCTCCTCTAGAGCATTGATGTTTTGGGGCTGTTGCTGGGCAACACGGACTTTCAACTCCCTCCAAAGATTTTCTATGGGGTTGAGATCTGGAGACTGGCTAGGCCACTCCAGGACCTTGAAATGCTTCTTACCTTTGTTGCCGGGCGGTGTGTTTGGGATCATTGTCATGCTGAAAGACCCAGCCACGTTTCATCTTCAATGCCCTTGCTGATGGAAGGAGGTTTTCACTCAAAATCTCACGATACATGGCCCCATTCATTCTTTCCTTTACACGGATCAGTCGTCCTGGTCCCTTTGCAGAAAAACAGCCCCAAAGCATGATGTTTCCACCCCCATGCTTCACAGTAGGTATGGTGTTCTTTGGATGCAACTCAGCTTTCTTTCTCCTCCAAACACAACAAGTTGAGTTTTTACCAAAAAGTTCTATTTTGGTTTCATCTGACCATATGACATTCTCCCAATCCTCTTCTGGATCATCCAAATGCTCTCTAGCAAACTTCAGACGGGCCTGGACATGTACTGGCTTAAGCAGGGGGACACGTCTGGCACTGCAGGATTTGAGTCCCTGGCGGCGTAGTGTGTTACTGATGGTAGCCTTTGTTACTTTGGTCCCAGCTCTCTGCAGGTCATTCACTAGGTCCCCCTGTGGTTCTGGGATGTTTGCTCACCGTTCTTGTGATCAATTTTGACCCCACGAGGTGAGATCTTGCGTGGAGCCCCAGATCGAGGGAGATTATCAGTGGTCTTGTATGTCTTCCATTTTCTAATAATTGCTCCCACAGTTGATTTCTTCACAACAAGCTGCTTACCTATTGCGGATGCAGTCTTCCCAGCCCGGTGCAGGTCTACAATTTTGTTTCTGGTGTCCTTTGACAGCTCTTTGGTCTTGGCCATAGTGGAGTTTTGAGTGTGACTGTTTGAGGTTGTGGACAGGTGTCTTTTATACTGATAACGAGTTCAAACAGGTGCCATTAATACAGGTAACGAGTGGAGGACAGAGGAGCCTCTTAAAGAAAAAGTTACAGGTCTGTGAAAGCCAGAAATCTTGCTTGTTTGTAGGTGACCAAATATTTATTTTACCGAGGAATATACCAATTAATTCATTAAAAATCCTACAATGTGATTTCCTGGATTCTTTCCCCATTCTGTCTCTCATAGTCGAAGTGTACCTATGATGAAAATTACAGGCCTCTCTCATCTTTTTAAGTGGGAGAACTTGCACAATTGGTGGCTGACTAAATACTTTTTTGCCCCACTGTCTACACACACACACACGCACACACACACACACACAAACACACTTGCAATGTATATTGGTGCATTATAATAAGTAAAAATATTACAGATACGTAAAGATACGTAAGATAAGCAAAAATCTACACAATAAAATGAAGGCACTGAATACAAGCAGGAAATTCTAACTCGACAAAACATCAACAAAAGGTGTATTTACAGGTTTTACATATATACAAATAAATAAGTGCATATACAGGGGTGCACATAACAAAATCAGAAATGCTGTGCGTTTGCTCTGGTTGTTTGTAGAGAGAGTGTGCTCCGCTCGTGATGAATGGTTTCTTTTTTGAGACTAACTTCTTGACGAGCCACTAAATAAAAACAGTCGTTCGATTTGATTCAGTTGGTTTAATGCATGGCAAGCGAAGGAGGACTTTCTAGAGTCAGAGGAATCGTCGCTCTGAGTTGTGAACGGCATTTTCACAGGAAGTATTTAATGTTGACAAAATGATTTATTTTTTGGAGGAATAAAGTTTGAAGTAAAAAAAACAAAACAAAACAAAAACGATTTGCTTGCTGCAAACAAATCGATTATCAGCCTTGAATCACTAAGTTCCGCGTGGCTGCAGACCAAATTCTAATGTACTAGCATTTACTGCAAGCCAAATTAACAGATTTTCATGTCACTGATTTTATTGTGATCTGATGGTTGAGCCTCATAAGTAATACGATATATGTTGGGACTTTCAGTCAACATGCATGCATGAAAGCAAATATTTCTATTAAACCACAATTGCTTATTTCCTAATTATTTGAATTGTCTTTAATTTATGGCAGTAACCACTATGGATGACATTCAACTAATATCTCTTTATAATGCAGTTATGATGTAACCCCGGTGAGAAGAAACATTTTAATTTTGGGAGTGTCCATGTTAAGTTTGGGACAGAAAATAGTTTTTCGGGGCGGTTCCGGAACTGAAGGTTAGCCTGGAGCCCTGGTCTCTGTAATACTTTCACTGACTACTAACATATTGGGGACAAAATGTCTAAAAAGCAACAGGCATTCAATTATTACTTTGGCATTCTGCCACCTGCAAAGAAACGCCAAACTGAGCCGGAGCGTAAGTATCCAATAATGTGTACCCCTATGTGCAAGCTACCCCAGTAATACACAATAAACCAAAAAAATACGTAGGAATGAGTCATGGGGCAGGCGTGTTGTCACCTGGTTGCCGTCTTCCTGTGCACGGCGGATGACATTCTGCTTGGAGTCGATCCAGTAGAGTTGCTTGTCCAGCGGGTCGTAGTCGATGGCTCGCACGTTCCTCAGGCTGTGGATGGGCAGGATGATGTCGGGGCTCTGCTGCTCGTCGATCACCATGCGGTTGATGGCGGTCTTTTGACTGAACAGCAAGAAGGAAGTGGGGGCTGAGGAGAAGACAAGATAGGGGGGTCAGTGGGGTTGTTTAAAAAAAAAAAAAAATTGAACACACACACACACACACACACACACACACCCCCCCCCCAGATGAGCTCTTGTCTGTTACTCTTGCATACTCCCATCCCTCACCCAAGGTTCGGGGCCTGGGGAGCCTAACGGGTGGGTTTTTCAAATTGTAAACTGGGCCTTTAAAAAAAGTTCTCTTTAAGATTATTTTGTTTAAAAAAAAAAAAAAAAAAAAAATTTTTATATATATATATATATATATATATATATATATATATATATATATATATATATATATATGGTCCTTTTTTTTTTTTTTTTTTTTTAACTGGCAACAAAATAATTTGACCGAAAAGGTGAGCTTTCAAATTCAATTCTGGGACTTGGAGTGTAATCCACCCAACACAGATGCACATTTGGATTAATTAAGGTTAATTCAGTGTTTAGATATACTGTATGTATAAGGCATGTCTTTCCCAAAAATACTTAATCGTTATCTGATACTACTGAAAAAGAAGATACCATACTACTTAATCATTTCTGGTTCTTATCAGTCTGTGATAATTGATTCAGGCTCCTTTGGGTTTTTGCAGTTAACTCATTTTTCTATTCAAATGAAGGGGAAAAAAAAATAAAAAAATAAAAAAAATCACAAATTGCTGGGTGGACCTGATAAGGCAACGCATGTATTAGGGTGGTTAAGATTTTGACAGTACAGAACACAGGCCATCTAATTAATAATTCAAGTAGCATTGGAAGAATTCTTCCAATGCTACTTGAATTTGTATAGAAACACACAAGGCATGAATCCCTTTGGGGGGCTATTACGAAAATAAAAAAGATCTTCATGTCAAACACATATTACAGACAGACAGGGAGGGAGCTAAGCTTTGGACTTGGGTTTCAGGTACCGGGCCAGTGCCATGTTGGCGATGGAGGAAACCACCGCAAACGCTGTTAAAAAGAATGTACCCCACTCACTCATTTTCATACCCCCGGAGAACAATAGCTTTCGATCACCCAGCTTTGAGAAAGGAGAGGGAGAAAGAATTTATAAAAAAAACACACCTGCTGAAGACAGCGAATCGAGTCTGTCTCGTCGTGTAATGACCCGTGCTGGTACACAAACGTATAAACGCTCCACAAACTGTCGCCTGGGCTCAAAATATCGGAGATATCGGCATCTGTGCTCACCGCTGCAGGTCTTGTTGTCGTAGTTGAGGGAGAAGTGAGCAGGGCAGCCGCAGACAAAACTGCTGATGGGTACCGCCAGGCACAGGTGGGAGCAGTGGCCATTGGTGGAGGCGCAGGCATTCCAGCCGCCCTGCCGCGACGAGTGGAACACTAGGATGTCCATGACGTAGTCCAGGTGGCCCTGGATGACTGTGCGGTTCTGCCCACTGGTCTTGTTGGCACGCTCTATGCTGCGCTGGCTCCAGTCTGTCCAGTAGATGTAGTCCTGGTACTGGGTCAGGCCGAACGGGTGGGGCAGGTCGTCTGCGATGACCTCGCGTTCCTGGCCTGGGTGTGTGCACACAGACACATATACACAGACAAACAAACAATCAAACATAATGAAAACGTAGCAGAGGAGAGTGTGGAAGAAGAGATGCACATATTTGTCAGATGAGGTCTATTTTCTGTGTTGCAACATACGATGCCAAGCTGAAGCCCTTTCCCTCCCAGAACTCTGCAAGAGTGTTGTGGTCCTGGACTAATAGCAAGACTTGTTTTTCCTCTTAAAGAATTCTTTGTAAAGAATATTCAGGGGGGCTTTGGCTTGCTTCCACTGGCTGTCAGAGAACAGTTTCTGAGACGGGACTTCCAAGAGCTTTTCATGCAAACCAGTTTTTTGGTTCAGCGGGTCTTTAGGTCTTTTATATTCCCCCCCCCCCATCTCCTGGCGCCCCTCCTAGCTCCCTAAATATAGGCGCAGAATAGGCCTGGCAGACTAATTGGGAACATATTCCACCTCTGTCATTTGATATCTGCATCCAGCTCGTATACATGGGAAAGGGAGGAAGGTCGGTGGATGGGGGTTTGGGGGTTGGAAAAACAAGACGGCGCGTCTCACTGTTTTCAGCCGGTATGAAAAGTACGGAAAGAGATGGGCTTGCAGCCCGAGTCGCAAACACAATGCCAACACAATGGTAAAAGTAAAAATAAATGTATGTACATTGAGGAAAGGAACAAACTTGTACATTGTGCTTTATATACATTGCAGCTTTATGGCACTGCAAAAAAAAGGAAAGATATAATAAAAAAAAAAAAGGTGATAATAACCAAGCATGTTAGATGATTCGATCAGCGTGGTGTCCAGGTCTGTCCAGTAGAGGCGACGCTCTGCATAGTCGATGGTGAGCCCGTTGGCACGGCCCACGTCGGGCACCAAGGTAATGCGGCCAGTGCCATCCATGGCGGCTCGGTCGATTTTGGGCTTGCCCCCCCACTCGGTCCAGTACATGAAACTGCGGGGCAAAATATGGTGTGGGCAACAGTTGTAGGAAAAAAAACTGTAGGAAAACTGAAGCACATTGGCACATTGAGATAAGTGTCTTACTTGTCCAAAACCGCAGAGCACACACGAGCTCGACAAGCTAGAAGTACAGTGTGCTACAATGCAAGGGCCTTGAGAGTATTGGGCTATGAGGAGATGGGTAATTTGCCCCCTTGTTGAAAGCTACTCATTTGAAACAGAAAATGTCACCTTGCCGCCAAAAAGAATGCTGGAGTTCTGCATGATCCAGCTCTCAACAATTTAGTCTCTTCAGCTGTCCAGCTATCTAATTGTACATGTGGTTAGTTTCACAGGGTCTGTCTCCTGTTTTAATAATTATCTAATCTGGTGCAAGACGAACTTATAACTGCTACTGGGTCTTAATATAAAATAATAACCCATTGTGCATTAAAAGGGGTGTTTTAAAACAATAACTGCCTGAAAATCACTGGTTGTTGTTATAACAGTTTTCTTTCTTTCTTTCTTTTTTTTTTTAAGCATCTGCCTGTATTTGCAATATAACTTTAAAAAAAGTCCAGAGTCACTTTGCTTAGAGTCAATATACACCAATCAACGACAACATTAAAACGACCACTAATATGGATGGCATGGACTCCACAGGACCTCTGAAGGTGTCCTGTGGTATCCGGCACCAAGACGTAAGCAGCAGCTCATTTAAATCCTGTAGGTTGTGAGGTGGGGTCTCCATGGATCGGGCTGGCTGTTCCAGCACATCCCAGAGTTGCTCGATCAGATCTGACCCTAACCGCATGATGTAGAAGAAAACGTGATTCATCACACCAAGCCACCTTCTTCCATTGCTCCATGGTCCAGTTCTGACACTCCTGTGCCCATTTGTAGGTGCTTTCGGCAGTGGACAGGTCCCCCCACTCTGACCGGTCTGCAGCTACGCAGCGCCATACACAGCAAGCTGCGATGCACTCTGATCTGACACCTTCCTATCATAGCCAGCATTAACTTTTTCCAGCAATTTGTGCTACAGTAGCTCTTCTGTTGGATCGGACTAAAAAGGCTATATCTCTCTCCTCATGCACATAAATGAGCCCATGGGCGCCTACGACCCTGTCACCGATTCACCGGTTGTCCTTCCTTGGACAACTTTTAGTAGGGAATAACCACTGCATACCCGGAACACCCCACAAGACCTGCCATTTTGGAGATGCTCTGACCCAGTTATCTGGCCATCACAATGGTCTCCAATGAAATCGCCAGTGGTCTTGCGCAGTGTTTTCCAACCTTTTTTCTTAGACAGCACACTTTTTACAACTAAATAATCCCACAGCACACCTCTATTCTTTAACCACTAAAAATGTCAGAAACGTAGAGAACTATGCTTATTTTTATGGCCTACTAATAGTGATGCAAGACTTGCAAACTATTTGTTTGCTCAAACTGAAACTGATTACTGAGGATTAATTTCAAGTTCATGGGAAAAACAGGACAATGCATTTGATGTGACTGCATTCCACCAAAATACATAATTGTGGCAGAATTAAAGTCTTGTGAGAATTCAAATCACAACTCTGAGCCCAACCGACTAGTCTGACTCTTGTCCATCCTTGAGGAAGACCCCCATCAATCAACAATCAATCTAACAACTCTTTTTACTGAATGACTTGTGAAGAACCCAATCTCAACAAAGTGGAGAACATTTCATTAGTACGAACAATCCTCACTGTCAGAGTGAAACTTGTTCAACCAGCTGGTGCTGGTTTTCTGTCTGGAACTGAAGAATTAGATGAAGAAGTGCAGCTTTGCAATTTTGATCTTGCGACACAAAAGCAAATTTCCATTCTTTATTTTTAGAGTGGAATTAGAAACTTTACAGCACACCTGGCAAGCTCTCATGGCACACTAGCATGCTACGGCATAGCGGTTGAAAAACACTGGTCGAGGTAAGTGCTTAAATTGTCATTCCTCCAAATATTACACTTGCATTGAACGTCTTTCAGCTTTCCCTTGTCTTCCTAGCATTTCTAGTAACAGATTTAAATAGCCTGTCAGATGTCGCTCATCTCAGTCGCAACGCTCACCTCGAGCACAATAAATTATGGATACATTTCCCTACAACTGTCAGGGTCACTACCCAGCTTTGGCAGGATCCAAATTGACTCCTCCTCCACCGGATCCCAAATCCTTGCTACAATTCCCCAATCTGAGAGTGACCAAATGCAAATGTAACATTTAACCTTTCATATGAGTTTAACTTTGCAATGGCAACCGGTCCTGTGTACAAAAAGGCTTCTCATCTGTCCCGAGGGTGAACTTTCGGCCGACTCACCCTTCAGCTGGGTCCAGCGCCAGGGCGCGCGGGCTGTCCAGGTCCTTCCACACCAGCACCTGCCTGTGCTGGCCGTCCAGTTTAGACACCTCTATGCGGTTGGTGCCTGTGTCCGCCCAGTAGAGGTTCTTTCCAAGCCAGTCTACAGCCATGCCCTCGGGGTAGTCTAGGCCAAACTCCACCACGTGCTCCAAGGCACTGCCATTCATGAAGGCCCGACTGATGGTCTGCAGGCGGGAGGTGTGAGAGAGCGGTCAGCAAAAATGAACAGAGCAAAAAACATACCATCACAAATAGGCGGCCATCAATTCCCAAAGTATGTGAAATTAAATCACTGATTTTTGGTTTATTGTATTTGATGTATTCTGTTTACAGAATGTTCTTTTGTTGACAATATCTTTTTTTTTTTTTACGATGCAAAATGCCGACTTTATACTAACACAAAGTTATGTGAAAGCTGTGTTTCAAAAAGTATACCAGCACCGAAAGTATATGCCTCCTCTGGGGAGAAAGAATTTTAAAAAATAGCAGGATGAAGGGGGGTGGAAAACAAAACAGGGGGCTAGCACCACTCATACATCAATTATTTCCAATCCGACGCCTCGTGGGAGCTTCTTATAGAGTCACGTTGTGGGCCCTGAGCCAAAAGATGAGAGGATCTGGGACTATGAACACACAAGCACCCCAACACCCCCCCACCTTGAGTGTTATGTCTGTCCAGTAGATGCGGTTGTCGGTGATGTCAAAGTCCAGTGCCGAGGCCTCCTTGACGCCAGTGAGTGGGATGGCCACGTTGTTGTTGTTGGTCTCCAGCGAGATGCGGCGGATGTCGGTGTGGCGCGAGAAGAGCAGGAAGGCCTCTGGGACGATGCACGTGCTCATATCGGCAATGAGCTCCAGGCCGATGGGGCAGGCGCATTGCACCCCCTGAGGCTTGTTCAGGCACAGGTGGCTGCAGCCGCCATTGTCCTCCACACAGGGGTTTGTGCCTGGGAGGACAGGGAGAAGGTGAAACACCGCACGACATCGTCTTTTGGAATTCATGTAACAGAGTTTTGACTTTGCTACGCTCGACTTACCGAAGACCTTGTGCACGTAGGTGGCCTTGAGGCCCATGAGGTCGGGCAGCTGGTCAATGATGACCTCGCGCTCGGCTGTCCGCTTGTGCACACGCTCGATGCTGCGACGCTGCCAGTCGGTCCAGTAGATGTAGTCGCCCAGCAGTGTGAAACCAAAGATGTGGGGCAGCTTGTCCTCCACCAGGACCCGGCGGCCTGTCCCATCCATGTTCATTATCTGATTGACACAGAGATAGAGATGAGACCAGGAGGAGGAAGTGACAGGAGCCCAACATCTGACTTGTAGATCAAATAAAAATTAAGATTCAGCAACTACAGTGTCTATTTCCTACATCTGACAGATTCAGAATTATCATTAAGTGTACTGCTTGGCGGGAGTAAGAGAAAGTTCTATAGACAGGGTGCTGTGTTTTTACTGTTTGAAAACATGGACCATCCAGCTCACAGTCTTTCTAATCAGCTCCAGGCAGGGATGCCGTAGCAGTCCGCAACGGTTCGGAAGAAAATAATTCAGTCTCTTATCACAAAGGAAAAGTAAACACCGATAACGTGGGCAGTTTGGGGGTCTAGTGAGAATGTACCATACTGCAGACATACTCAATATCCTGTAACACAAATGTGTGCTCTGTTAATCACAACAAATTCATTAATTCGAGAACTGCAGTGTGTGCTGTAAAAAGTGGTCAGAGTAACATTAAAGCCACAGAGGTTGCCGTTCTAACAAACCGGTTTTCAATAATATTTTATGGAATCTGAAAAATGCATCTGTAAATTATGCATTTTTTTCAGGACAGGGGTAATCTTTGTTAATGACCTCAACAAAAAAATAAATATGAATGAATATGATTCTGAAAAAAAAAGTGGTAACATTGTCTTACATCAATTTTAATATTTTCATTTTTCATCATGATCTGTAGTACTGTGTGAATCATGCCCTTGCTTTTGATATTTTTACAGAGCAAGGGACCAATTATAAGTGGCTCAATATAGATTTTCGAAAGTGCAGTCTTAACCTATAGGAAATTATAGGAACAGCCAATACCTCGATTTTTGGGCCAGGTTTTCGATTATGTTAAGGCACCTGAGGGTTGTACTCACAGCAGCCTCAGCTGCGTTTCATCATTTTCGAAGGCATGGCCAAACACGGAGCCCAGCTATGAAGCTAAACCACAAATCCAGTGTACACACTGTTCTTGGGATATTGGGGCCTAGCCTTAAAGAGCCATGTCTTGTACTGACAATGAGCCAATGGGCTGCTCTCAGAGTGAGGAGGGGGGGAATGACTATCGTGAAAGGTCAACTTTTGGATTTAGCATGCTATAAAGAGCAGTTAAAACAATGTTCCTTTCTTGGTGTTTGAAATTGAATTCAACCCTCAGAGCAGGGCCCTTTCCCTTACCGTTTGCTAGTGTGGACGGGGGGGGGGGTTCCTGTCAGTCAAACGGGCAATGCAAGCCAGCGATGATTGAGCTTCCACATTGTGCTCGGCTGCCACAGAGGCAAGAGGCGCGGGCAGAGAGCCCTGGCAGCACATCTCAGCGCCGCTAATTAGAAGCAACAGCCGGAGCAAACAAACAGCGGCGCATATGGCTGCCACATTCCCTCTCCTTCCGCATTGTAGCAACTTTGACATCTTACTTCTACAAAGCCGGGATGGCTATCTGTTTGCCAAGAGTGGACTTGTGTCTCAGGGGCAACTAGCACAGCTGCCTGCCAACTTTGGCCCCTGCGAATGATTGAGTCTTCGCTTTGTAGGGGTCACCCAAAAGCGTTTTCTCTCCCTTCTTTTTGGGACGGATACCTAGTGCCACAGCAAGACATTTGGTTCCAAACTTAAAGGTGCAGTGTGTAGAATTTAGTGGTATCTAGTGGTGAGGTTGCAGATCGCAACCAACTGAACACACCTCCCCAGGTGGTGCAACATAGCGGTCTTCGAGGAAGAGACTAGTCATGAAACTGGCAAAAAATGCAAAAAGGCCCTCTCTAGTGCCAGTGCTTGCTTTATCCGTGCTGGCCAACATGGCGGCCTATGTGAAGCAAACCCATTCCCTATGGAGATATACGGCTCATTCTAAGGTAACGCCAACCCAACGAGTCTTATTTTTATGGGATAATACACTGATTAAAACATACTTTTGAAAAATATTCCATTTCTGCCAAGTCTGTTCCATAAATTCTAGACACTGTACCCTTAACATCTAGTTACAGTGATCAACAATGGACTACCTTGGTCTTCAATATACAATGTGGAACAAAAGAAGATACATCACCTCCATAGCCAATATAAATTAAACCAATAAAACACTGATAGATTGAGACTTTTGATGTAATTTGACATGACATTTGACAAATATCTGAGGAGTTAATTCCAGTAAACCCAAATTCTAAAGATACACACCCATGAGATCCCCACGACAGATGCCAAATCATATTGTAACGCATGGCAATGAACCTTTGGACCTCTCTGCATTGAAAACCAACATCATCTCATTGTCATCATATCATACTGTAGGAATTGGTTAAGCGAAAATGACAAAAGAAGTCAGCTATGATAGAAATCTAGAGCTGGCAAAGGATGTCAGCGAGATGGCAGCTGACTTGCGATTGACATTGAGTGCTTTTGCTCATTGACACACTGGAGCAATAGTATGTGCACTGAAAAACTCCTGGTGGACTTGCAGCTATTTTTCTACACACAGTTTATAAATATAAAATTAAAGTTTCCATCCTTCCCGAGATGGCCTCAGCCAAAAGGTCTCTGCTGGTTTGGCAGTTGCGGCCACAGTGCGGTGAGGATTTCGAAATTCTGGGGCTATTCTAAACAGAGGAGACCGCAGCTGGAGTGGAGGCCGCAATCGGAACCAGATGTGGGATCCCACTGCAACCCCCCACCCCAACAAACAAACAAAAACAATAAAACAGCTCCAGAGAGCCCTCGGCACCCGCGCCTCTGCAACCCCTTAACTCAACCCCACTTTACACCAACTGGTGGCGGATGGGAACTGTGCCCACTTGGGGGAGGGAGGAATACCAGCAGAACGCAGGAAGTGGGGGAAACACTGCGACTGTTTGACGATGTCAAACTGCAACACTCGCTGGAGATTGGAAAACAAAAACATGTAAGGCAGTGAAAGTGAGAGGCCAGTGAAGGGGTGCAGAGAGCTCTCATGTCGTACTAATTGTAAAAAACATGTACCCGCCCACCCCCAGTCCCCATGCGTGGAGTACATCTGTACTGAATCCTACCCGCGTGGCAGGGCCCTAATTTTGTTGCTGGCTGACACGGTCAACCTCCTTAAACAGCAAAGATAAACGATCATGTTTCTGAGCGGCGGGTGGCCTTGATGTGTGACTGAGCAGATGATCTGGGGGCCTTGCAAGTCTGATTTAAAAAAAAAATGCCCCATCCCAACACACGAAAAAAATAAATAAATAACTGGCATGCCCCAGGACCAATGGCAGAACATACAAGAAAAAACTATGCTATGTCACAATAGGTTTCTTCTATTCCCTATATTTTCTGACACTTCACTGTGTCACTTCAGTCCATCTCGACAACTTTAACTTTGGTATGAATGTGCCAGTGACGGCAACGTGCCCAGTAGGAACCCTGCTACCCGAACTTAAACACCCACTCCCATCCACACAATCGCTGAAGCCACAATATTGAAGAAAACAAAAAAGAGAAGATGCAAGCAAATAATCAAAATACACCAACCTCGATCTTATCTGTCTTGGCATCTCCCCAGTAGATTTTGCGTTCTTGGTAGTCAAGCGCCAAGCCGTTGGGCCAGCCCAAGGAGGTGTTGACCATAACCACCCGCTCTGTGCCGTCCAGGTCAGCTCGCTCGATCTTCGGTACCTCTCCCCAGTCAGTCCAGTACATGTACCTGACAAAAACAATGAGTGGAAGGTAAGAGAGAAAGTAAACACAAATTACAAATTTCTGCACTGTGTAACTAGGGCTGGCCGATGATTCCAATATTGTTATTAATACTCTTGGAAATTCAGGCAAATAAAATGCTAGCTGTGGTGCTCTGTGCTCACCCTGCCACGGGGTCCAGCACGATGGCCCGTGGCTCATCCAGGTCCTCTGAGATGAGGATCTTGCGCATGGTGCCGTTGAGTCGTGTCACCTCTATGCGGTCGGTGCCTGTGTCGGTCCAGTAGAGGTTGCGAGCAATCCAGTCCACAGCGATGCCGTCCGGGTGGTTAACCTGGGAGGTGACCACCAGTTGGGCCTCGCTGCCATCCAGAAGCGAACGGCGGATGGCCTTCACCTCATCATCCGTCCAGTAGACGTGGCCGTCCACCGGGTCGTAGTCAATGGCAATTGCATGCCGGATGTCGTCCGCCTGCAAGACGATGTCCGTGAAGTCAGGCGTGTCCAGAGAGATGCGCCTAAGGTCAGTCCGCCGTGCCAGGAGGAGGACCTGGGTTGCTCCTGGGGGTGGAGGGGTAGGTTTCATGAAAAATAAAAAATACATTTATAAAAAAATATATATTTTTATTTCACATGAAAAATACATTTTTCGCGTGAAACCCCAATTTCATTATTCAGATTAAGTTCTCAAGAAAGCTGGAGAAACATGGAATGTTGACATTTCAACCCATCGGTGAGTGAGTGGCAACCATTCAAACCAATGTGTCAAAACTGGTGTTTAATTCTGCAAGCAGGTGATTCCTATTGATAATAATGAAAAATAATTGTATTGTAATATAATTACAAATATGACAACAAACTAGAACTTTACTGTGTGATTATTCTCATCTTTCAAACTGAAGTCCCTCCAATATTTCAGACTAGGCATAGGGATATATTTTTGTATGTTCTTGTGACAAGAATCCATCGTAATATGTCATCTTAATGCTAAACATTCCAGAAAGGCAATAACTGCTAATATCCATTCATAGTAAAGGATTTAACAGGTGGTTAATGCTGGCTACCCATGAGAGTAACAGCCAAAATAGAAGTCCAAATACCACCCCTAAGTCGTACGAATCAAAGCCACCAGTGTGCCAGGTCAAACCCAATGTTTGGGGAGGCGTTTGCTGAGTAACGGCACACAAAAGGTTTCTGACAAATTAGCGATTCTTGTGGCACTGTAAAAAATCCGACCTCACATTGTGGTGTGAAGTAGGCGGGGAAGGGGCGTAAGAGTGTCAGGTCACATTGGGGGGGTCCCAAAGGGGAAGAGAAAGAGAGGGGTGTAGTTGGGCCCCAACAAAAGCCAGTTTAGCCTGTCGTGTCAACGCGTTGGGCTGGCCATGACCGCAACTATAACCAGAAGGGTGACCTCTGACTGGAAGAGATTGGAGATGGGGGTGGTCAGTCAGTGGAAACATTAGAATTGGAAACAAGAAGGGAAAAAAAGCACTGACCATTGTGAAAGAGTTAAAACCAAGCACTGAAAGGGGGCTTTGTCTACAGGGGGAGCATGTGATCCCTTCAGCAACAAAAGCCCCCCACCTTTCCATCAATTGCTCCCTCTCTCCAGCTATCATCCCTCACTCTGTTGACTGGGGTAACTGGACCAAAAAATGTAAATAAAAGAGGGGCACCAGAACAGGGGGGCTTGAGTAGAGTTGCCATGACAACAACAGGTCAGCCCACGCCACCATCAGCTGTTCTGAACGCAACAGAACAGCTTGTGTGTGTGTCTGTCTGTTTGTTGGGAGGGGTTATAAAGGTAGATGGCTGCCTAACGCCTACTTGCCTGCACTCTACATTCAACACCCCCGAGCCTTGAGCTTGAGTAAGATAATGTAAGGGTCAACAGTGTACTGATTGTACCAGCAATATTGTACTAAAAATGCTTGGGTCTATCTGGTGGGCTTTGGCATAATTCCTTTAGTCAAAATGTTTTGGTATCTGGGGGAGTAGAAAGGCAGTCTTGCCTTATGCTGTTGTGCAAGATGCTCAACTCCTAACTGCGCATGGCGCAATTCATGATGTGGCTTGCATTAGAATTGGCATTAAGAGTGAACATTGGTGGTGATGAGGAGTGAACATGGAGGTGTTTGGTCTGGCTGCATTGGTTTGAGCCTCACCGTCTCGGCAGGTCTTGCGGTCTTCCAGCAGCTGGACGCCAGTAGGGCAGGTGCACTGATAATAGGGCTTCACAGGTGACAGCAGGCACAGATGGGAGCAGCCTCCGTTCTTCAGCGAGCAAGGACTGGTCACAGCTTGAGGACGGAAAAACAAAATGTTAAAAAACAAACAAACGAACAAACAAACAAATAAATAAATTTTCTTTTAATTGAAAACATGGGGGAGTCTGGGGGTTTGGAGGAGTTGAGAAAATAATTTTCTCTGTGTGTATGAGATGTAGTCCTTACCTGTGGGTTGCCTCTTGGGGCTGAACACGTGGATGTCCATGGGCGAGAAGATGTCTGAGTGCACCTTGCGGCGCTCCTCTCCTGTTTGCTTCCTGCACGAGTGGATAGAGCGAGTGTTCCAATCTGTCCAGAAGAGGGTGTCGTCGTACAGCGTCAGGGCAAATGGGTGGGGGAGGTCTCCCTTAACCACCACCTCCCTAGAACCACATCAACAACAACCACATCAAAACCAAAAAAGGTTAAGAGTTTATGCCGGAGTTTCGGCTCAGATAGTATGCCGACCAACCGTGACGACTGAGCACAGAAACGCTCATACCTCGAAGTCCCGTCCAGGTTGGAGCGGTGGATGAAGTTGTACTTGGCATCGGCCCAGTAGAGCTTCTGTTGGCTATAGTCCAGTGTCAGTCCGTTTGGCCAATAGATCTCTTTATCAATTATCATTGCTCGATTTGTCCCGTCCATGCCGGCCCGCTCGATCTTCGGGACCTCGCCCCAATCCGTCCAGTACATGTACCTGGGGGGGAGATGCAGGCTGGTGAGATGATACGTTACTGTGATGGTTTGTGCCAGGCTAAAATAGATCGAGCGTGAACTGGGTGATCTCTGGGAAATCTTCAGCAGCAGAGGGAGTTCAAAAAACACAACTTTTTTGCCAGGGGAAACAAGGATCAACACAAGTCATAGATTTAAAGTGGCACACACTTTGCATTGTACGTCTGACATACAATACGATGATGGCAGGAAGCCAGGAAATGGGCCAGGAGGAAGCAGGCCTGGCCCTGCTGGTTGTGGAGGGGCTTCTTTCTGATTGTGAAAAAACCCAGTCCTTTTCTAAAGTTAGGGGCTGAGCTAGGGGGGGTGTGAATCCATGCTCATGGTGTGGACAGGAAACCACAAAGGCAACATGCATACTGGCAGCACTGACAAAATGTATCATATTTTTTAAGCTTTAATGTGTTCTATATGTGGAATTCTGGTCAATATTCACGTTACATGTATAAAAATGGAATACTATTATAGCATCGACCGAATTGCGGTAGTATTGTGTAAAATATGGTATTCTATTTAATACCAGATTTCAATACCCAAGTAGTTTATCGCTTGGGAAGGGTCAAGGGACCGCTGTGCAGCTAGTGGTTGTTTTTGTCTTTCCCTAATTGCTTTCACAGCTGGACCACACACACACACACACACACACACACACACACACACACACACACACACACACACACACACACACACACACACACACACACACACACACACACACACACACACACACACACACACACACACACACACACACGGCGGGGGGGGTGTAGGTATGTGGTGGTGGTGGGTTTGTCGCTGCATGAAAAAAGGTTGAATTCTTTGTTTAAGTAGTGAGAAGTAGTGTTTCACAAAAAGAACATGATCATGTTTTACGAAAGAGAATGCGGTATTTAAAAAATAAGAAAGACAATATGAGTAGTCATTGTGTTGTTTCATCCACCACCAAAACACCAGACAGCATGTGAAATTTTGCTAGACGAAGCCATTATCACTCAAAGATGCATTTTCTGGTCAAATAACAAAAAATATGAAATGATAAATACTGTATGTAATTTAAGTGAACTTTGGTTGGACATGCCTTTTGCCACATTCATTTGCATATAGTGGGTCTTTAGTATTAGATATGCTAGGGGAACCGTGCACACACTAGGCCTGGGCGATCCCACAAAATTCCAATCACTGGGGTGCATCGATCGTCGATACACGATTTTAGTCGGGGGCGAGCACATGAGCACGGTGGGGTTTGCACATGCATAGAACGAAATGTCACATGGCAAAAGGGCAGGATTTCTTACTTACATGTAAAGTATTTAGACAAAAACATCCAGTTTTTACTGAATTAAGTCCCAAAGCAACCGAAAGCACCGGGGAGATGCATGCCCCGACTGTCCTGACTGACGCACAGGTTCTTTTGAAACAGTATGGAACAGAATAGTCCCTTAACTCATTTGTTTTTAAAATTGTTGTTTCATTCAAGAAGGAAACAAACGAAAAGACATACGTGTAAAATAAAAATACAGGCATGCGAGCCAGCGTGCATCGTTGTCTTGAGGAGAAACAAAACACTCTACAACTCCGCTCCAGTTCTGAGTTAAGTTTATGTTTTGTATTTTCCATATAAGTAAGAAACTAAGGAAACAAAATACATTTAAATATTTCTCTATGAGATTATATCACATATTGCTATATTATCATTACAAGATTTTGCATTTTGAGTGGCAGGTACCTGCAGGGGGGCGCTTTTTTTTTTTAGAGTGTCAATAGGTATCGAGGTAACTATTGTCTGGGCAGGATATACACTACTCACAAAAAGTTAGGGATATTCAGCTTTTGGGTGAAATTTCAGGATGAACTTAATTTGACCTTCTCTAAACTTTTGAATGCATATGTCCAACTGTTCAATGTTTCAGTACCTTTGGTACAACTTGCTGTACTCGAACAAGGAGCTGAACGGCAAAATTCACAACAGGTGTTTGATCCATGAATCGATCAATACATTTCCTGGTTCAATTAGAATTGGTATTTAAACAGTCCTCTTCATCATGCTGTTCACATTTTGACATCATGATTCCAAGACGACACCTAACAACTGATCAACAGTACCTCACCATTGCGAGGCTTCAAACAGGATGTTCTCAGAGGGAAGTGGCCACTGAGTTAAGAGTATCAAAGAGTGTCATCAGCAGGTTGCAACAGAGATACAGAGAGACTGGAAGAGTCACAGAAAGGCATAGAAGTGGACGTCCTTTGGCCACATCCCACGCTGATGAGTGCTTCATCGTGAACAGTGCCCTGTGGACCCGCATGATGAATGCCACTCAACTCCAGGCACATTTAAGGGGGGTGAGAGGCACCCAAGTGTCACGTCAGACCATTCAAAACCGTTTACATCAGTGTGGTCTGCGTGCTAGAAGACCTGCAAGGGTACCTGACCACACCACCAGGCACAGGCATCATCGTCTTGCATGGGCCAGGGAGCATTTACGCTGGACGAGGGACCAGTGGGCCTCAGTGCTGTTCTCTGATGAAAGTCGATTCACGTTGAGCAGAAATGATGGCCGCCAACGATGTTGGAGACGCCAAGGAGAGCGCTATGCATCAGCCACTGTTGTCACCAGACGAGCCTTTGGTGGTGGTGGTGTTACAGTGTGGGCAGGTGTGTCTAGTCAATACAGAACTGCCCTTCCCTTTGTGAATGGTACAGTGACAAGCCCATACTACCTGAATAACGTCAATTAATCTAGTCATTGTGCCCCTGCATGAACAACACGGGCCTAATTTCATCTTCATGGACGACAATGCTCCAGCTCATCGAGGTCGCATCATTAGGGAACGGCTGCTGGAGACTGGGGTACCTCAAATGGAGTGGCCCGCACTTTCTCCAGAGCTGAACCCCATAGAAAACCTATGGGATCAGCTGAGTCGCCGTTTAGAGGCTCGTTACTCTGTATCCCAGAACCTCAATGAAGCCTCACTTCAAGAAGAGTAGGGTGCCATGCCTCAGCAGACAATAAGTCGACTTGTGAACAGCATGAGACGTCATTGTCAAGCCGTAATTGATGCTCAAGGGCACATGACAAGTTATTGAGACATTGACATTTTTTGTTGTGGTAAACCCACCGCTGTTGTTGGCTTTTGTTTCAATAAATTGCTTGAGATGAGGAAATCACCATTGCATGCTTCTACTTAAATGCCCTACTTTCATGATATAATATCACTGTAGCGTGAACTTTGTACATTTTCCATAAATTTCACTCGAAAGCCAAATATCCCTAACTTTTTGTGAATAGTGTATTCATGAGGAACTCCCCATGAAACTCGCACCTCGGCGCAGCTGCGATCTGCGCTCAGAAGTGTCACGATAGTGGAATTTCAAACCTCGATACAATACCTTAAAAAATATCGATATTTGATACCATTTTTGATACCAAGGGGAAAACTGATAACATTGAGGGCATACAATTTTAGATTTTTATTAAAAGACAAATATAAACAGGCTATAACTTGACAACGAGGTATGACTTTCCTTTTCTTGGCTCGTAGCAGAGAACTGCAGAATGACTGTAGTAAACATTAACAATAATTAAAACATTTTTACATCAATGAAAACAATATTCTTGAGGTCGTGGACTTGTTCAAAAGCCTCTGAGATTGTCACACATTCAACAGATGAGTAAAAAGAAAACCAAATGTAAGTAATTACTATTCTTATATATGCAGACCTGCTCTACAGAGGTGAGTGAGTGAAAGATTTTCGCACCGCCCCGAAAAACAATTTTAACCGTCCCGAAGTGAAAGTAAACCGTCCAACAATCAAAATGTTGTTCTAAATGTTATCCTTTTACTTTGTTATTGTCATCTATAGTGGTTATTTGCATAAAAAACACACACAATTCAAATGATTAGGAAATAAATTGTCGTATTTCTATTTAAATATTTGCTTTGATTAAAAAAAAAATAATAATTGAAATTTGAACACACCATAACGTTAAAATATACCCTCGCCCAATTCAAATTTTTTACTGAATAGAGCTTGAACACATCATAATGTAACTCAATGCAACCTCGAACAGCAAGAGAAAAGACGCTCAGTTGTAGTCAGCCCCTGTATTAGAAAAAAATACACATTTTCTATCCTCACCGGGACGCAGTTAGTCAGGGAGCCCTGGACAACACACTTAACAACAGTGTACTGGGCCAGCTTGTTTAATGCTTCAGTGATGTTGAAAAGGGAGCCATCACCAACCTCTCGAAATTCTTGATATAGGTCGGCGTGTCGGTCTTTCAGGTGCTTTGCAAAGTTGGTTGTGCTAGCACCTTCAGCTAGCACTGCTCTGTAGCATCGCTTGCATATGTGACCGACCGCATACTTCAGGGTCATTTGGTTGCTTTTGACTTTTTTTTCCCCTGCATCATTTGAAAGTGGAGAATCAGGACTTCCAAACAAGGTGTCACTTGTGCTAATCAAGCCATGATATTTAAGCGATGACTTGTTAATGACAAGGGTGTGGCAAACTGTGATTCTGAGATAATCACCTCCCAATGTTTCCCCACGCTTGGCTTCATTCAGCCAGCTCCCAGAATGCAAATGAGGTTGCCGGACAAACAAAGCCCCATGGCTACTTAACATAGTGCTGAATGGGCCAATCATGAACAGCGTTGAACAGCGTCAACAACACAACTATTTTTGTTTTTAAAAAAGCTTTTATTTAACAGTAAGAATATACATGTTTTATAAAAGTGGAATTATTTTGGCGTTTAAAAGTACGGACAACACAACAAAACGGACTTCATCAGGTCATCAAGTTCTTCCGTTCTAACAACAACGGGCATATCGCTGGTCTTCTCCGGTGGTTCTTGAACATATTCCGTTTCATCGTCACATTCAGGTTGAAATCCGCTGTTTGAAATGTTCTCCAAGTCTGGGATAATATCAGATTCAGCGACGCTGCCGGAGAACTGATTATCATCGCGGAAAATGAAGTCCAGTACGTGCTGCTAACGCTTAAACTGACATGGATCTATCGCACTGGTCAGATTAAGGTCCGCGATATGATTTAGATCTTCTTCCACCCGCTTCTCCTCATCCATAACAACACAGGGACATGAAAGTTTTCACAGACAAGTGAAACCGGATCCTTGTCTTGTTTACTGAAGTGAAGTCAGTAATTCTTACTCGATGATACACATTGGTACACGCTCCCTCCACAACGATGTCTCCGCATGTGTGTAAAAGTAGGACGATTTAAAGGTTGAATTCTATCAAAATTCTATGTAATCTAATGGGAAATTTTAACTCCATGGTTTATCATTTTCCTACTATTTATAAATCAAACTCCGTTTTGAAAATACGTAAATAAAAAAAACACAAAGGAACACAAATCTGGAAAAATCGAATTTTCCCTCAAGAAAAGGTTTTTTCAACTTATTTGGCTGCTCCTGGCGATTTTAGAAATGCACAAGATGGCGGGTTTTGCTGCGGTGGGTCACATATGGGCTTGCTTGTGTCTTTCGCCTTTCCTTCTTCATTGGCCTAAAATGCAAAGTACTTCCAAACAGCACTCCTGCTATTTTCCTTGTCAACCAAGACCAATCGCAGAGGCTCTGCACTTGCCATCTTTAATTAGCAAACAGTGTACCACAAACCGGAGCGAATGAGACGAGTGACGAGAAGAAGACAGCACTGTGAGTGAGTGAGAGGAGGCGGGGCTAATGTGGGCACTTGCTGACGGAGAGAAGAGAGAACGGGAAAGTACAGCTGGTATCAATACTGTGGATAATGAGTATTGAAACGGTTTCAAATATTCAGAATCGATATGTATTAAAAAACTGTCTATATTTTTAACAGGCCTCGCGCACAGTGGCTACGCTGTGCTGCTCTGTTTGCCCAGAGCGGCAAAATGCGTAGAACAAGGGCTGGGGGTCCATGTGCCTTTCTTTGAGCACCTGTGGGGGAAAGAATGCAACAACAAAAAACAATACATGGTGTCCGCATGACAGTGGCTGCAGAGAGACAAGCAGAAAGTAGCCATGTGGAAAACATTTTCCAGTATTGTTTTCAACATATTCAATGCTGTTCGTCAAAGCAAATATTCACAAAATACTAGGTGTGTCATGATTCGATTTTCGATTTAAACATATGTATTTCTTTTCAGCACTGACAAGCTATGCCATTGTTAGGCCTCTTTCACACATAGTTCCCAGTAAACAACAGATCATCTTTCCGATACGGCTAATGAGTTTCACTTTTCACAAATGCAGCTTCATTCAGGAAAATGTCCATCTTGCACCTTTTCACAAATGCTATGATAATGCCAGATAATGCCAGTGACGGGTGGAGAAGTAGGGCAGGCAGCTCATTCACTTATGTGCACAACAAGGATGTATGTGGAAGTGGGAAGCAAATTAAAATAAATATGCATTTGAAATAAATCCTGATATAAATAAACAAGCCAATAAATATATAAATAAATGTAAATATAAATATATAAATGACTAAATATGGGCCCGTGCCTCAGCCCCCACAAACTTGCCGGCTGAGGCACGTTTGTTTCATTCCAATTTGTTGGATCTCTTTCATTGTGCCGCAGGATTTCGTGAGACCCTCGGCATCTTTTGTGAAGTTGCTATTTTCAAGCACGCAAAGGGAGAAAACAAAACTCCTGCAGCGCACACCACGGGTCCGCGCCGGTGGTGCAGGTGCAGAGTCACCGCCACAGACACTCGCACACACGCTCCCTCTCCCATTTGGAAAACTGTACCATTTTTTTTTTTATTTTAACGTTTTAAATAGCCTATTTTGGAAAACAGTGAAGTTTTAAAAATGTTTTGAATAGGCCATTACAAAATAAATAAATAAATTAAAAAAAAAGGTTTTCACCACTGTTGACACGGAGAACATGGAGACAATGGGTCGTTTGGTCGACACATTTTAAGATCCCTAGTTCGTTCATGTGTTTAAACAGCATAAATAGACGGTGAAAAAAAAGACCGTAATAAGATTTTTTCCAGAGGACAGCACCATTAAAGGAAAGTGAGGGGAAGAGCAAGAAATTAAATTTAAGAACTAGGCTGTCCTTGCACTGCGTTAGCAGGTGAGACAAGAGGGACCAAAAGCCAGGGTCAAAACCACAGAGCTGAAGGACCCAACGTCGCTGAAAGCACGAGAGTCACGGAGAAAGAAGGTCCTCTGGTGGAGGCTAAGCCCCCACATGAGCACGAAGACCCAGTCCTCACCACCTCACACAGAACAGAGCCAAACGCAGAGACCAAGAAACCAGCCAAAAGGAGCAAGCTCAATTGGCCGAAGTCAAACGAAGCAGAGGCATGGCGCACATTGGATACAGACCTGATCAAGACCCTAGAGGGATCGTTGCATGGAGGGGCTGAGTCTAAGCTTAACCTGATTGGGGACATCGTATACCAGACCTGCAAAGACAGGTTTGGCGAAATTGTCCCCAAACAGAAGACCGCCCTGAGAGAGAAGGGAAGGAGGGAAAAGGAAATCCTCCAGCTGGTGCAAAGGCTCCGGCAACCCCACAAGAACTGGAGGAAGGCAACCCACGCAGAGAAAGAGGGTCTGAAAGCAAGCAGGCAAGTCGTGAAGAAGGCAAGGTCCTCTTCAGAACCATGCCCCAATGGAGTCCCCTACAAGCTCTACAAGAACTGCCCCAAGGTACTAGAGCTGCTATGGTACCTAATGAGAACTGCCTGGAAAAAGCAACTAATTCCATCGGAGTGGCAAAGAGCGGTAGCAGTCTTCATTCCCAAGGAAACAAACTCAAGAGATATTGGCCAATTCCGAAACATCGCCCTGCTGAATGTAGAAGGAAAGATCTTCTCAGTACTAGCCCGAAGGATGACCAACTACCTGCTAGAAAACGGCTATATCGACACCAACTGCCAGAAGGCAGGAGTCCCAGGTTTCCCAGGATGTGTAGAGCACTCCACGATGATCTGGGACCAGATCCCGAAGGCCAAGCGGGAGAAGATCGACCTGCATGTCATCTGGCTCGACCTTGCTAACGCGTATGGATCAGTCCCACATCAGCTGATCAACTACGCCATGGAATTCTTCCACATGCCCACTTGCATCAAGAACTTGGTAGCACAGTACTTCAGCGATCTGCAGATGTGCTTTTCCCTCCAGGATTTCACCATCAAAGTAGGAATCGCAATGGGGTGTGCCATTTCTCCAATACTGTTTATAGCAGCCTTTGAGATAATCCTCATCGGAGCAAGACAAATGGTTGGAGGGACCAAACTACCAACTGGTCAGAGGCTACCCTCACTGAGGAGCTACGTGGATGACGTCACCAGCCTCCTTCAGACAGCAGCATGCACATCGAGACTGCTGAGAAGGATGGATGAGTTGATGTCGTGGGCAAGAATGAAGATCAAGCCCTCCAAATCTCGTAGCCTGTCACTCAGAAGAGGAGTCAGAAATGACAGCACCATCTTTGTCGTTGGAGGAGAAAAAATCCCACTCCTATCTGAGCAACCCATTAAAAGCCTGGGGAGGCAGTACACTGCAGAGCTGTCTGATAAACAGATGGGGAAAGCAGTCATGAGACAGCTCTCTGACGGCCTCACAAGGATCGACCAAAGCCAACTTCCTGGGAGGTATAAGGTCTAGTGCTACCAGTTCATACTCTACAGCAGGGTAATGTGGCCCCTGAGAATGAGTGAGATCCCCTCATCGACTGCAAGTAAGATGGATGGAAAAGCCAATTCATTCATCCGAAAGTGGTTGGGGCTGCCACGGTGCCTATCTGAAACCGGTCTCTTCGGGAAGGACACACTTCAGCTGCCACTGCAGTCCATAAGTTTGGGCTACAAGCAGGAGAAGACCAGACTGGTTCTCGAGCTAAGGGAGTCCACAGACCAGTCGGAAAGGAACGCAAATGCCAAGGTTCCAACGGCAGTAAGTGGAATGCCCAAACCGAGGTTGACCAAGCTGTCGGTCGGCTGCAACACCGGGAAATAGTGGGCAGAGTCCAGACAGGAAGAGCAGGGCTAGGATGGGGAGAGGCGCCACGCTTCTGGTCCAAGGTCAACCGTAAGGAGAGGAAGGAGATGGTGGTGGCAGAGGTGACGAGGATGGAGGAGGATCGCTACAAGATCAAGGCTGTGTCACAGGGCCGACAAGGAAGCTGGACAACCTGGGAGGGAGTTGTTAACCGGAACATCAGTTGGTCAGACCTGTGGAAGATCCCACAGGCAAGACTCCGCTTCCTCATTCGCTCAACCTATGACATGCTTCTCTGTCCTAGGAACCTTCACCAGTGGTTTGGGAAAGAAGAATGCTGCTCACTCTGCAATGCCCCCAACGCAAGCCTCCTATCCTATCCTATCCTATCAGGCTGCAAGATCGCGCTTTCACAGGGGCGCTACAGATGGCGCCATGACCAGGTCCTGAGAAAGCTAGCCGAAGTGCTGGCGGTGTATCGACAGGGTAACAAAGAACCACCATCAGCAGAGGACCACACCAGCTTTGTCTCAGAAGGAGGGGTAAGGAGAAACACCAGGCCAACAGAAAAACCAAGGCCCTTCTCCCCCGACCAGGAGTGGAACATGAGGGTTGACCTCGACAGGCAGCTCCGGTTCCCCACAGAGATCACAACCACATCTCTCCGACCAGACATAGTTGTGCGGTCAACCAAGGCAAGATCTGTGCACCTCATCGAGCTCACAGTACCACTGGAGGAGGGGATTGAGGCGGCCTCTGAACGGAAGAAGGCCAAGTATCAGAGCTGGCTGTTGAGTGCCGGGAGGCTGGCTGGAAGGCTACCATCTATCCAGTGGAGGTCGGATGCCGAGGGTTTTTGAGGTTGTCAACCACACGCCTCTTAAGGGATGCAGGAATGACCGGAGGGAGGCTAAAGAGGGCAACAAAGGACCTGTCAGAGGAGGCTGAGAAAGGGAGCTTTTGGCACTGGCTGAGGAGGAAGGATAGGTGTTGGGGAAAGAACACCTAACCCCAGACAACAGCCGCAGGGGAGAACAACTATCAGCTGCAGGGGGTGACAGGGAAACGTCCATGTCATTGCTCTGCCACCAGCAGTTCCAGAATTAAAGGAGCGAAACGTTGGTGAATGGTGGTTTCTGGCTGATGACCCTGCAGCTGACCCATGGGCACCGGAGGAGGTGTGACAGGCAGCAATGCCCAGCAGGTGATAACATCTTCCTGTGCATTTACTGTCTATCTCTAAGCACTCTGCACCAAACAAAAGTTATTTCGTTTTTAGAAATTTGAATGTGGAAAAAAACATATTGTACCTTTAATTCACATTTTTACAATTTCCACTGGAGTAGATTTTGATGGAGGGACATACGCCAAGTAAATATTTGCCAAAGATCTTGTTAGAGACAGGTGAACCCCTCCACAAAGATTCTGGGCCAAGAACAAAGAAAAGAAAACAAAAAAAAAACAACTTGGAATGAGTAGCAAAATGCCATGCGGTTTAAGAGATGGCATCACTCCCCCCACAAGGCCTGCATTGTATTTGCTACCTGAAGCATTAATCAGTCAAGTTGAACCAGGTCCAGCACAGCTTTCCCCAGTGGATTTGGACAATGGTTTCTCTTCTACGTCTCCCAGGCTAATGCCACACAGACAGTGTGCACTAACCATGCGTATTCTTCTTCAGAAGTTACACACAAACGCTCTAATTCCTGAACACCAGCTGGCTTCACATCCTGTCACCACAAGACGGACCCCAGCAGATAAGAGGATGAGGACAAGCACCAGCGACCGGCGTGGGCAGTCGACTTGTAGCAATTGATTTGTCGCAGGCTCCGGACCCGAGCGCTACCAACTTCCTGTCAAGCTGCATGCTAGCAGCCCCAACTTGTCCTGCGGGGGAAGACCGAGCAGGGGGAACCATGCGCCAACCCTCACACACAAACCGAAAGGACTTTGTCAGTCTATCACAAATTATTTTTTATGATATTACATTAAACAAAGGGGGCAACCCGGACCACCATTCTCCATCTTCCATCACCAGCCTCCCTATTCTCCTAGTGTGTGAATTTATGCAAAGGCAGGTGTGAAACTGCTCTTGTGCAGGTAAGGTTAGGTTGTAGGTGGTGACCTTGCAGACTGGGATCAAACCAGTTGTTACACATACAAGCTAATAAGGAAAGAAGAAAGACGGGGGTCCCCGTCACCGAGAAATCGAGAACCTAGGCATGCAGATAGACTGGTATTGGGAAACGTTCTCCAGTAGGGCTGAACGACTTGGGAAAATAATGTAATTGCGATTTGTTAGACCAATATTGCGATTTTGTTTGAGATATTTTCAAGTGCCTTATCTTCTGTATTATTGACTAAACACGGGCAATAAATCATTCTATGACCAACACAAAAATGGATAGTCAACATATAAACTGCTCTTTCCTGTACGCGAGGCCTACGTCTTATAAGGTAAACCTTTATTAGTTTTTTACATTACATTTAGCAGACACTTTTATCCAAAGCGACTTACAATTATTCCAACACCGACGGACGCAGCCATCAGGAGAAATTAGGGGTTAAGTGTCTTGCTCAAGGACACTACAGCATGCTAGCAGGAGGAGCCTGGGATCAAACCAGCAACCTTTAGATTACTAGACAATATATATATAACAAAAACCCACCAACAAAAGAAACTAGAGTACTAAGTGTATTGCACATATCTTGACACATTGCACATGGGATGGCACTTTTTCTTTTTAAATATGATATAAAAATTGCACTTGGATTTTTTCCACAGTTGTGTGTGTGTGTGTGTGTGTGTGTGTGTGTGTGTGTGTGTGTGTGTGTGTGGGGGGGGGGGTCTACTGGCACTGTTGGTTATACATTCTGACAGCTGCAGGAAGGAAGGACCTGCAAAAGCGCTCCTTCCCTTGCCATCAGTGTCTCATGCATGGGGTGGGATTCGTTCTCCATCATAGAGGGCAGCTTAGCCATCATCCTCCTTTCTCCCACCACCTGCACTGGGTCCAGGGGGCCCCCCAGGACAAAGCCGGCCTTCTTAATGGGGATGGTAGCTCAGGCAGTAGAGCTGGTGGTCTAGTGATCTAAAGGTTGCTGGTTCGATCCCAGGCTCCTCCTGCTAGCATGCTGTAGTGTCCTTGAGCAAGACACTTAACCCCTAATTGCTCCTGATGGCCGTCACTGTATGAACAATTGTGAGTCGCTTTGGATAAAAGCGTCTGCTAAATGTAAATTAATCAGTTTATCAAGTCTCTTCCTGTCAGCTGTGGTGAGGCTGTTGCCCCAGCAGACCACTCCATAAAAGATGGCTGATGCCACCACGGTGTTGAAGGAGGTCCTCAGGAGAGCCCCCTGCACTCCAAAGGACCTCTTCTGACAGATAGTCTGCTCTGACCCTTCTTATAAAGTGCATGTATGTGATTAGTCCAGTCTAGATTATTGTTCAGGTTAATACCCAGGTACTTGTGACTTAAGATGAATTGATGCATGAATTTATATGAATAACATATCTTTATTTAACTATTGAATTGCAAAAAGAAAAACCTTCAATCACAGCAGAATATTGACTCATTGATTTAACCTCAAGCCTCTTGTTCAAATCTGAAAATGAACAATCAAAAAATATGCAGTGTTTCAGCAGAAAAAAATAAATAAATAAAAAACAGACTCATTATTGTGGAAGTGGCTCTGTTCGGACTCTACAGGTGTTCCGAGCTCTGCCCGCAGCACACACCGCACACAGTGCACCGTGTCCTGGGATGGAGCACCGGGGACGGAGCACCGGGTCTCAATGGAGGGCAGCACGGTTTCATTCCATTAGGAGACGTAAAAAAAAAATAATAATACACTGTTGTGGCGCGCTAATCGCAGGCATCCCATCGCTGCCGGGTGCATTGTCGGTGCCGTCGGGGAGGGAGACAGGTGCATACAATGCGCCCCTGACACTCCCTCTCTGCGCTATACGGCAGCCTATCTCGCCTAGCCGGCCCTGGACAGCTCTATTGATTAGATTGTGTAATAAAATAATAATATATATTTTAATCGCAGGCTTTGCGATTTTAAAACTGCTTTCTGTTACATTGCGATGTCAGTTAGAATTCCATTAATCGTTCAGTCCTATTCTCCAGTTCCAAGAAATGTTTGTCTTTATTTTGACTTGCTCCCTATTTCGACACTGAGGCTCCCGGTCTCAAATAGTTCTGAATTAAAATTAAGCTGAGGTGCACCATATTGGAGAAGATTGACCGACGTGCAGCTTTAGCAGCAAATATCCTGCACCTGGGCTCCAGACTGGGACCATTTAGTCGTATTTTGCGATAGTTTTTGGAGACAGTGCTACTAAATCTTATAACTAGGAGCAAGCACAAGCGGGACTTTCAAATATGCCAACCTTTTTTTTTTTTAATCATCATCGTATATCAGGGGAAAAAATTGGAGGGAGCGAGCGACAATTGGTTTGTGAGTGAGTGAGAGAGAGAGTGAGTGAGCGCGCTGAGGCTCTCGCAGTGTCCACAATATCAACATTGACCGCCACATATTGATTTTCTACTTTTTATTTGATCTAAAATGTAGGTAAAATCTGATTTCATTGTAGAGTTGCCTGGTACCACTATGGCACCTGTTCCTATACAATCAATATCTACCGGACCGAATCACAACGTAGATTTCGGTGCCTCATTTCGGTGTCATGCCCGAGCAGCCGATTGAAATATCCACCCCTCCGGTGCCCCCAAACTGCCACACGTGCCTTCACTAAACATGATAGTTTGGAGCACGCCGCTTGAAGTCCTCTGTATGACGCACCGCTGCTTTCCTTTCCTGTACAACTTGAGCCAAACAGAAGCGGCGCTCATCAATGTCACATTATGGTCGCTTTGCCAATCAGATAAAAGAGGCGGGTCATAAAAGTTTTGACTACTGAAAACGTCCGGTTCATACAAATTGTTAGTTATTTGTTAACACGTAACATGTGAAAGCAAATGAAAAGTAATTAAGGACAAATGGCTTTAGTTCATAAAAAAAAAATCTCTAAAACAGCCCTGATCAATGATTTTTTTCGAAATTACTCAATGATTTTTTCTGTTAAAGCACTACTTCACTTTGTCACATTTTCCTTTGAAATAAAACAGAGCATTGCTATTTGTGTTATTTGCCTATTTATTACCAACGCATTTGACAGTAATCCAGTTAAATGTTGATTACAGTGGCGCTCCTAAATTTTGTGCTGGTGCTTCGAAAATTTTCAGGAGGGAGCACCAGTACTACTAGTGGAAAAAGTTAGTCTTGAACCCTGTGAACCTGGGAGCCATTTCACTTTTACACCAACATTGTGGTGATTGCACTCCAGTGTGTAAGATGCTATACCACCCTAGTCTGGAATACTAATTGCTTGGGGAAAATAATGAAAAAAAGGATTTTACAGAAGACAGCTGGCGATGCAACAATGGGCCTTTGTGAATTGCATACAAGCAATGCATCCAAACTAACAACGAAGGAGAGGGAAAAATAAAAATAATCAACACAAAATGTATGCAAGCAATTTGCGATTGTGCCTAAATGAAAGTGCCCGCTTCAAATAGCCATCATGCTAATCAGATGGATGTGTTCAGATGTCCTCAGAGCTGTGTCCGCGTATTTTACACACACACACACACACACACACACACACACACACACACACACACACACACACACACACACACACACACACACACACACACACACACACACACACACACACACACACACACACACACACACACACACACACGCTACTTCGTACAATGTTGTAATTACAACTGTTCACCTATGGCCCCTGATTCACTGGCTGACGCTAAGCTAGGCGTCATGGCCTGCTACTGGGCTTTTAGCATGTCTTGAGGCGCATGCTGTGTGTGATCAGAGTAGCAGCCCCCCATACCTTGGTACATTGTGATGACACTGGTGGGGCAAGAAAACTCAATAGACTTTTACAAGGAGTTTGGGTCTAAACACGAATCTTGGAGAAGGAGAACGTTGACAATACGTAAATTTGTAAATAACTTGTGATGTTTTCTGTGGATCAAACCCAAAGTGTCCCCATGAATAGATACACAAGAGACTTAAAAGTAGAGAAAGAGGGGGGGATCCCCCTCCAATTTCAATAAAGCTAATGAATACATTACATCCCTTTTATCTGAGTCCTAGCAGATTTATATTATAATCTATGCCTCTCTTTGGTGCCTGGAGTGAAAGAAAGGGGGGCAGCCCAAAGAACATGGGTGAAAACGTTAAAGTTGTCAGCCATCAGGGTCTCTACCATAAGTCATGTTATATTATACAGTTACATCACATTTTAACACAAATCTAAAATATGTATAGAGAGCTCAGAAATGAATAAGAATTAACTATGATTATATTATCATATACTGTTGAACATTTGAAAAGACAACTAACATCTCAACATAAACAGAGAAGGTTCAAGAAATTTCCACGCTGACTTAAGTTTATAAAAAATTATGGATTTTCTGAGGGGACTGGTGTGAGGGTGAGTGCTTCCCATACATTGATTTATTTGTGCTGCCCACCACAATATCAACATTGACCGCCACATAATGATTTAATTATTTTTTACTATTTAAAATGTACTATTTTTTTTTACTATTTAATATCTAAAATCATAATTCAATGTGAGCTGCGTGCAGTGGGAAGGCAGCTCTCAGCCCCTCCCTGCAGCACTCCCTCTCACACATAAACACAACGGACCCATCTGTGAATATTAGGGCTGAACGATTAATCACATTCAAACCGACATCGCAATTTAAGAATGAGATAATAAAAAAAATAATAAAAAAAAAGGGTTATGTTACACATTCTAACCAATAGGACTGTCATGGGTCAGCTCTACCTGTAGGCGAGATAGGTGGCTGCCTAGCATGCCATCCAAAAGGTGGGAGCGGAGAGGAAGCGATTAGGGCGCAATTTGTACACTTGTCTCCCTCCCCTACGGTACCTAAGATGCGCGCGCCAGTGATAGGGAATCTGCGATCGGCGAGTGTGATTTTATTTTACAAAACCTTACGGAACCAAACGAGTGTGTATTGAACGAAACCGTGCGCACTTTCTCCGTGACTCTTACCACACCCCCCACCGTAGCGATTGCTTTAACCACACCTACACCCTGCCCCCAAGTGAAACCCGGTGCTCCGGCCCGGACCATGGAGCGCTGTGAGGGGCGTGTGCTACTGGCAGAGCCCGAAACACCTGTACAGTCTGGACAGAGCCTCTTCCAGAACACTGCGCCTGTATTTTTTATTTTTTTTTTTACTTTATTTTAATTTAATGAGCTTTAAAGATGTCTCCGATCATACCTGGATGTATGCGTGCAACATTTTCATAAAAAAATTATAAATATCTGCAGAAACACTGCATATATTTTTAATGTTAACTTTCAGATTTAAAGAGTTACAAGGCTTGAAGTTAAATCAATCAATTCAAAATCAATTCTACAATGATTTAAGTTATGTTATTCATATCAATTCATGCATCAATTCCTCTCATTTCATCATAACGGGTAGGCCTGGCCTACAGGAAAGAGCAGTTTATATGTTGATAGTATCCAATATTGTGTTGGTCATACCATAGAATGATTTATTGCTTGTGTTTAGTGAATAATACAGAAGATGAAAAAACTGCATACTTTAGTATGCAGTTTTTTCACGCAATATTGGTTTTGAAAAAAAAATTAAAAAGGCAATTTGATTATTTTACCAAATTGTTCAGCCCAAGTCAAAAGCCCCTCCTCTCTGTGCACACTCTGATTGATTTAAACCCGATACCACTCCCTATGGCATTGGTTCATATACGATCAGTATATGAACTGTGTAACTTTTTATTTATTAATTGTTTTAATTGTGTAGCTGTTTACTTAGCAAAATAAATAACTGGGCCGGGCCAGCTTGGCTCTTCCTTATAGTCAACATAGCCAGCCGCCATCCTGAGGCGGCTGGCTCCTAGCTCAGGAGGTAGAGCTGGTCATCTAGTAATCTGAAGGTTGCTGGTTCGATCCCAGGCTCCTCCTGCTAGCATGCTGTAGTGTCCTTGAGCAAGACACTTAACCCCTAATTGCTCCTGATGGCTGCGTCCGTCGGTGTTTGAATAATTGTAAGTCGCTTTGGATAAAAGCGTCTGCTAAATGTAATGTAATGTAATGATCCCTAAAAGTAGATGATCCCTTAAAAAAAAAATAAAAACGTAAAAGGTCATTCCAATCGGATCTCTGGATGAATTTGAAGACCTCTAATGAGATTGACGTGCAGTTGCTTGATTATATTTCTTCTTTTTACAATGTCAATAGGAAAATCTATCGTTTTTGTAGATCTATAGTTTTTTCTATCCGTATAATTGATTATTTGCAAGCACCCACCGATTATTTGACCATGAAAAATATACATTTTGCACATCCCATATACAGTGGGGCAAAAAAGTATTTAGTCAGCCACCAATTGTGCAAGTTCTCCCACTTAAAAAGATGAGAGAGGCCTGTAATTTTCATCATAGGTACACTTAGACTATGAGAGACAGAATGGGGGAAAGAATCCAGGAAATCACATTGTAGGATTTTTAATGAATTAATTGGTAAATTCCTCAGTAAAATAAGTATTTGGTCACCTACAAACAAGCAAGATTTCTGGCTTTCACAGACCTGTAACTTTTTCTTTAAGAGGCTCCTCTGTCCTCCACTCGTTACCTGTATTAATGGCACCTGTTTGAACTTGTTATCAGTATAAAAGACACCTGTCCACAACCTCAAACAGTCACACTCCAAACTCCACTATGGCCAAGACCAAAGAGCTGTCAAAGGACACCAGAAACAAAATTGTAGACCTGCACCAGGCTGGGAAGACTGCATCCGCAATAGGTAAGCAGCTTGTTGTGAACAAATCAACTGTGGGAGCAATTATTAGAAAATGGAAGACATACAAGACCACTGATAATCTCCCTCAATCTGGGGCTCCACGCAAGATCTCACCCCGTGGGGTCAAAATGATCACAAGAAGGGTGAGCAAACATCCCAGAGCCACACGGGGGGACCTAGTGAATGACTTGCAGAGAGCTGGGACCAAAGTAACAAAAGCTACCATCAGTAACACACTACGCCGCCAGGGACTCAAATCCTGCAGTGCCAGACGTGTCCCCCTGCTAAGCCAGTACATGTCCAGGCCCGTCTGAAGTTTGCTAGAGAGCATTTGGATGATCCAGAAGAGGATTGGGAGAATGTCATATGGTCAGATGAAACCAAAATAGAACTTTTTGGTAAAAACTCAACTGGTTGTGTTTGGAGGAGAAAGAAAGCTGAGTTGCATCCAAAGAACACCATACCTACTGTGAAGCATGGGGGTGGAAACATCATGCTTTGGGGCTGTTTTTCTGCAAAGGGACCAGGACGACTGATCAGTGTAAAGGAAAGAATGAATGGGGCCATGTATCGTGAGATTTTGAGTGAAAACCTCCTCCCATCAGCAAGGGCATTGAAGATGAAACGTGGCTGGGTCTTTCAGCATGACAATGATCCCAAACACACCGCCCGGCAACAAAGGTAAGAAGCATTTCAAGGTCCTGGAGTGGCCTAGCCAGTCTCCAGATCTCAACCCCATAGAAAATCTTTGGAGGGAGTTGAAAGTCTGTGTTGCCCAGCGACAGCCCCAAAACATCACTGCTCTAGAGGAGATCTGCATGGAGGAATGGGCCAAAATACCAGCAACAGTGTGTGAAAACCTTGTGAAGACTTACAGAAAACATTTGTCCTCTGTCATTGCAAACAAACGGTATATAACAAAGTATTGAAATTAACTTTTGTTATTGCAAATCCAAATATCCAAATACTTATTTTCCACCACAATTTACAAATAAATTCTTTAAAAATCAGACTGTGATTTTCTGGATTTTTTTTTTCCTCATTTTGTCTCTCATAGTTGAGGTATACCTATGATGAAAATAACAGGACTCTCATCTTTTTAAGTGGGAGAACTTGCACAATTGGTGGCTGACTAAAGTTTTTTGCAACACTGTACAGTATCAGACAATACTTTGGACACAACTACTCATTCAAGGGTTTTTCTTTATTTTTACTATTTTCTACATTGTAGAATAACAGTATAGACATCAGAACTATGAAATAACACATGGAATTTTGTAGTAACCAAAAAAAGTGTTAAAAAAATATATTTGCTCTCCATAGTCCTGACATTATCTTAAGCAGCTCCCAAGCATCACAAATTTTCTTAAGGAAAGCAAAACACGAAATTAGGTAAGGTACACATACTTTGCCTATTTTCTTATTATGCTCAGTCCAGACTACATGACTTTAGCCTGATTTTCCACTCGCTGACAGGTTTTTGGAGATCGCCGAGCAAAGGAAAAATCATACCGACTGCTCACTGATGGCTCACAGACTCCGGTGAGCTATCAAGCAGGTTTAATATCTGGTCGTGTCCAGCTGGACTCGGGAGTGATGCAACAGGCTACAGCCAATGAGAGTAGATACAAAGTGATGGGGAGGGGAGGAGTCAAGAAGGAGAGACGGAAGTTCACGGATCAGCAGCCAGAAACACTCAACATACCTATTTTGCCTTTGTTCTCTAGGTTTTTAATATAGTTATATAAATTCAGCTTATAATCCTGCCCCACGCATGGTAATTTCTCCGTGTCACTTCTCGTGTGTGCAAACCACAAGACTGCAAGATTCCTAATCACAGGACAAAGTTGTGAAGTGTGAACTGTACAGCGATCTGATGACTTTGAAAGTCGTGTTGTAGGCATTAGGTGTGGCCTTTTGTATTGTGTCAAATAAAAAGCAGGGCTCAAGACTAACGGCATCCTGTAGGCCTGTCACGATAACTACTAAATCGACTTATCGTACAATATTTGAACATGACCTTGATCATATTTCTCACCATGATAATTGTCCATTGTGTTTACATGCATGTTTGTTCACATAAGAATGTCACCAACGTTTTAGCCAACATGACGCACGAATAAACAGCAGGGTTTTCCCTACCATTATAAGACGGGTGCAGCGCCCAAGCGGTTTTCCATCAGCACCAGGAGCGACGCTGCTACTCCAAATATCAATGTGACAAAACCTAAACAGTACCTCACTGACAGAAGAATCCTCTGAAATCACAATCTCCTCCTTATCTTTTGGGAGTTTTCACAGTGATCGCGATCATAGCACCTGGCTGCCTGCAATGTCCTTTTTTGCCTTGACATTAGTCAAGGCAGCAATAATAATAATTAGTAATCATTTTCAGTTTGTGAGTCCAAGATCAACTCGCTCATCCACTCTTTTGCCAGAGTGCCTACAGACAGCAGGGTTTTCCCTACTAGGGATGCAACTGTAGAGGGCATGTTATTGAACCGTTGGGTACGCCGACTACGGTTCAATGTGCACACGTGAACCGCGGTATTTTAGGAAACATTGGACGCGTTGGTTCAGTGTACGTGCTGCATCCTATTGAATCCACTGTTGCAGCACAGCTGGCCACGTCAGTGTTGCGGGATCCGCTCAGCATTTCTCTATTTTTGCACAAGAGGCCTATTTACTATTTTTTTTCAACTGCGCATGGCTACACAGCCTTTTCAATTGAAACACAAGATAAAATTACAGAGAAATGTTTTTATAAAGAGTGCAATCAATCAAAGAGTCCAGTCTAAAATAAGGCCGTGTCCCTTTTCATTACGGACAACTCTTCAGACACTCGCTTCCACTTGCACTAGTGCTTGGTCATTCACCAACTATTCGATTCTTCTGACCGGCTCTTTTGTATGAATGAATATGAATGAAGAGATCCGAGTCTGACTGGGTGATATGCCCTACTTTATTTTTAGGTTAAGGTTTACAATTTTGTTGTGTTTGTTTTAATTGCCTTCTCCTGCCACTGGCAACCGTTCCCCCCTCTATGTAAAAGGTAGCCTATGCTTCTCCCCCACCAGGAGATGCCCTGGCTGAAAAGGAGCACACCTACTGTCACGTCTGGTTCACAAAGTGAAGGCACACACGCACTGGTCCGACTGAGGTTTTATTTCAATAAGTTATTTTACTATTATTTATTTGTGTGTGTGTGTGTGTGTGTGTATAATCTTAAATATTAAGATACTAAAACCACATCATTACCATGGCCCCAAATCTGTGATACATACCGAACCGTGAGCCCACTGAAGTGTTACATCCCTATTCCCTACAATTATAAGACTTGGGCACAATGCCTAAGCGTTTTATTTTTCCACAACACTGGGGAGCGACGCCGCTACTCCAAGTATCATCTTGACAAAACAATTGCGATCTCCTCCTTGTCTTTTGAAGTTTTAACAGTGACCACAATCATAGTGCATGTCTGAGTTTAATCTATGCTAGAATCCACAGTGGACTCTCTGCCCCTGTTCCTTCTACTGATGCTGCAGTTGAATTCACAATCAAAACGACTTGTTTTCTGTTGCTCGTAACACAAATCTGTATTTTATATCCATAACTACTTTACTGATATTTTAACTTATGGAAAAATATATTGGCTTTGAACAAAAGTACCAGCAAATTGATTACATTACATTACATTTCATTTAGCAGACGCTTTTATCCAAAGCGACTTACAATTGTTCGATCACCGACGGACGCAGCCATCAGGAGCAATTAGGGGTTAAGTGTCTTGCTCAAGGACACTACAGCATGCTAGCAGGAGCAGCCTGAGATCGAACCAGTAACCTTTAGATCACTAGACCACCAGCTCTACCGCCTGAGCTACCATCCCCAGTAATTGATGTAATGTAGCCGAAATGTTGTACGTTTCAAAGTTAATAAAAACACGTTATGGAAGGAATTGTGTGTCACAAACGCATATAATGCAATAAATACAAATGGGAATAGATCAATAAATACTACTATCTACAAATCTGTTTTAAGGTTTAGGTTAAAATCAGAGATAAATGTATTTCTAAATCCACAAATAAATAATCCATTACTTGCGTCGTCTAAACCATTTTACAAATGAATGTAAATGAGCAAAAGTAACAGAAGAAAAACTGCTGAGACACGTTTTGTTGTGATTTCTGGTCGCACTGCTTCTGTCCTCTCATCTGCTCTGTGTCAGATTTTCACTGTGGGCGGGGCTCAGGCACCCACCCCCGCACCCACCCCCACACCCACACCCACGTTACTTGAGCCCGAGAATCCATTTTATTTTTGGTTGTGTGTTTTTATTTTTTTGGGGGATATTTTAATTATTTTTTTTCACATAATGTCTGAATAGTCTTAAGAATTAAAAGTGTGTTGTTATTTAAAAGGTTGTGCTTCTATTTTAATGCTATTATATCAATATATTAGTGGCAAAAAATTGTCTTAAAATGACTATCGTTTATTGCAATTATTTCTGGGAGAATATATTGACCAACAAAAGTTGTTATAGTAAGAGGCCTAGCGTCCGGGGGTTGATAAAATATGTAAGTGGGACAAACAGGAATGCTCCCTGGGACGTATTCAAGACAAAGGGGATTATTTGTAAGAGGTAAATACATTTCACCTGGTAAAAGACAAACTGAGCTCACTGCACATCTCTCAGTCACAACAGCTTTTTTAGAGATGGGAGGTCAACTTGTGTTGAAAGTTTTGGCTTTTGTTCTTGCCGAGTCAAAAAATCATGAGTAAAAATAACTCAATTTGATTGAGGACTTCCTGAATCACTCAAAAGACTCGGGTCGCTCTGAGTTGTGAATGGAATTCTCAGAAGAATCATTTAAATCTGTGGTTCGAAGATTCACTCGCTGCCAGCCATTTATAAGATTTGTTTGCTACGAACGAATCATTTGCGAGTCTTGCATCACTGCCACAGAGAGAGAAGGGGAGGAGCGTAACAAGATGAAATGCATGTGTAAAGGACTCACCATTTCATATCCCCCCCCCCCAAAAAAAAAGAATCCCACCACACAAAAATCAATTCCACAGGAAACATGCAGTACATGAACTCCATTCCCCAATTAAGCTCAATAGTCTGGTTAAGGTAATAATGCAATTGAGGTGTTTACATGTGTTTAGAATAATGTGATTACTAAACGAAACAAGTTTATATGCCGAGCGTCATAAGCAGGTAATTGGCGGGTAGAGGTTTCACCAACTAATTAACTAGTCGACCACTGTAACTGCTAGTCGGCGCTGTTGGCAGCAGTTGACTAGTTATCAACCAGACTAACAATAAGTATGTGTAGGCGCTGGATTGTATAGTCTTCAATTGGTAATGCTCGGAGCGAGGAGGTGCATGCTCATGATGACATGGTGAAGGAGACATTGTTGTATTGAGAAATAAATGGAGGCCGATTCCAGACGTCACCAGCCTGCGCCTCCTCGCTTCAGGCATTACCAACCGAAGACCGTTCAATCCAGCACCTACACAAAGAAATAAATAAAATAAAAATCGGACAATGGATGTGTGAACGCGCAAGGTAAAGACTGCCAGTGCGCCTGATCAACGTTATTGTACTGAGTTTAACAGCTGTCTATACTGTTTTCATTTCCAGTGTTTGCCCAGACAGACATTTGGAGTGCTGCTTGTTTTATTGCTTTTTAGTCGTGAAACCCTTATTGACGGGAAGTACTTGCTCTGTCGTCCGGGAAAAAACCTCCATCTACAATCCTCTCGGACAGCTTCTTGAATAGGTCCCCATTTCTGTTCTTGTGCCTATCCAAATGTTTCACTATATTAAGCTCCGTCATCAAACTAAAACTAAAAACAGTCTCACATTTTCTGATCAAAACTACGTGTTTACCGGCGGGTGCCATGGTGTCAGTTGTTAATCTGTCGAAACGACCTTTTCAGGGACAAATATATGTGGTGTGAATCGTTGGGATTTGAGCGTGAATATGCCCATCATATCTTGGTTAAGGTGTTTACATGCCATAATAAATCAAATGATTGAGAAATCTTAAATTGCGTTGTACTTGCACCAATTTGGAGCTTAACTCGATTACGATAATCGAGGTATGACAGTTGCAATAGTGAGTATTGCTTTAAATATGATCGGCTTATTCAAGTGCATGTAAACGCACTGATGGACAAGCCTAATACCCCACTTTGCACTTGTATGGTAAGTTGATTATTGAAACTTAATTGAAATCAAAAGCACTTCACCACACACTTTTTTTTTTTTTTTTTTTTTTAAACACAAAAAAAGCTCAATGTGAGCTGAAATCATAAGCACTGCAAGCTGATTAAAAAGGCTTAAAAAAACGATAAATCTACTGGCAATGTTCCATATTGACGTCATATGGGAAAGGGAGCCACTCTGGTTGTTCCATAAATGTACCCACTCTCGAAGAAGAATTTCCGGTACAGCTGTGAATCGAAGTATGTGGGAATGTAAGCAGTAACATTGCTGTAAAGAACGGCTGGAGCTGAATCCAAATAAAGCATAAATAGTGGGTCACACACACACACACACACACACACACACACACACACACACACACACACACACACACACACACACACACACACACACACACACACACACACACACACACACACACACACACACACACACTTTTTTTTCTGAAAAATAGTGAGTCTCATCCGAAACGTGGCGCTCAGCTGCAAAGACAAGAAACTGAAACACATCCAGTGTCAACTGAGAACGGTCTTTATATTCTTAAATGTTATTATTTTTCTTCTTAAAAGTGCCAGAACCTAGATGTGTCTTTTACGGTTGGGGTGCAGAATGGGAACATCGGGCAGAAACACTTCGCTTGCCTGGAGGGAGTGGGCAGACAGAGAGAGAGTGTAGGACAGGTTAAAAATGATCACACTGATTTAATAACATTGGGTTAGGATTACTGGGTCTGGCTCTGTCCCCTCTAAATCAGCTGGGGGAATTGAGACTGTCCAGGAGGGGCAGGGAGACGGGGAGCGGGGCCCTGGTCTATAAATGAAACAGACTCCGTTGCCTAGTCTTACTTGATATTTGACATATGGCCCAACCCTCGTCCCTCGGTCTGCTCAAAACGTCCACGACTTTTTGGGTTGACGATGATTTTTATATTATATATTTAAATGTATATAATAGGGTTGCAATGGTAATCAGTGTTACATGGTGTTCTGGCGTACAGCAATTTGATTACTTGCCCAACGCCCCCACCATTGTTTTGCTTTTTTTTGTTATAGAAATGAAACCAAAATAAAAATATTTAGTTACTTTTCGCGTATTAGCACCGACGTTTATCAAATTAATAATTCTAACTTCATTACTTAATCTAGCGTCATCAATAGTTAGTCTGATGCTATGAAAGTGAAAGTGTCTGCTTGTGCGCACACCACAGTCTGCATATCACAGGAGGAGAGGCGAGAAGGCTATATGGACCTGAGATCAGGTATAAATCGGGACCTATCTCCCCCCACCCGAAAGTAGCACCTGTGCATAACGGGGACACTCCGCCCCTCCAACCATATATAGTATCTTCTTATTTGTCCAGCTTTTTGTGCACCCTCCACACTCATGTTACCCACTTCAGTCACCTAGTTTCCACTTCCCGATCCGAAAAACGATCCGATCCGTGCCTCAAAACTGTGATAAGATCCGAATCGTGAGTTTTGTGATCCGTTGAAACCCTATAGTGTATTCTGCCTTGAGAGCCTGCGGTAAATAATTGGGAATGCATTACACCCTGTGTGCACGCCATCTGAACATGTGACCTGAAGAGCCACACCCATGTGGAATAATTTCTCTTTATAAATCTGTGCAAATTTTTGCATGGCAGATAACCTAATGAAGACAAAACTGTGGAAACGTTAAATAAAGAACCATATGGAGCTACATTGAGTGTGCGGCATATATTTTCTCTTATTTGAATCTTGCTGCCAGTATCAGCACCTCATACAGACTGCAATGTGTGTTTACCTACTCTTAAATAACATGCACAAGAAAGAAACATCTGTTAAAAAATGAATTATTCTATTAATTTATGCTTTCAACACTTCCAAGTCCAGCTGTTAATAGAGCTCTTATTGTGACATCAAAGTGGAAAAAGCCACTACTATGGCCCAAGACTATTTTGACTAAATTAATCAGCAATTTAAACATGTTCACCGTCTCTGAACCTCACAGTTTTGGATCAAAACAAGCCAAAGACACCGCCGCACGTTGTGTCATGGATGCATTTCTAAAAACCACCAATGGATCACAATCGAGGACGCACGCGCCCTTGTCGACTTCTGTCGATAGGGTGAGCAGCTTCAGATATCTGGGAGTCCACATCACAGAGGACTTAACATGGACTGTACACACGAACACTCATGTGAGAAAGGCGAGGCAGCGTCTCTACCACCTCAGGCAGCTGAGGAAATTCCGGGTCTCGGTGAGGATCCTCGAGTCCTTCTACTCTGGAGCAGTGGAGAGCATCCTGACAGGCAACATCACTGCCTGGTTTGGGAGCTGTACTGCTCAGGACAGGCGGGCCCTGCAGAGGGTGGTGCGTTCAGCTGAACGTACCACTGGAACTACCCTCCCCCCCTTGCAGGAGCTATACACCAGGAGGTGTAGTAGCAGAGCTGCAGGATCATGAAGGATCCTCACCACCCCAACAACGGACTGTTTCAGCTGCTGCGGTCAGGCAAGCGCCTCCGCAGTCACACAGCGAGAACAGAGAGACTGAGACAGAGTTTTTTCCCGCAAGCCATTAGAACTGTCAATGATGACCTCACCAGGGGTCCTAACCGAGCCATACACTAGGCTCCACTACCAACTGTACTGTATATAGCATACTGTACCGCATACTGTGTCACTGTTCAGGGTTGTTCGTGATGCCGTATTGCTGCGCCGTACTGTTGTAAACTGTGCTGTATTATCCCAAACACTACCTCACTCTATTCACATTCACATGCCACTTTAATTGCACATATCTGTACATACATAGGCATATTCCCTCTATCTATTCCATTTTATTTCAATTGTATTTTATTCTATATATTTGTATCTTATTCTATAAGTATTCAACTTACTGTATTACGTTTTAGGAGTCAGTTAGTCGGTCTATTAGAAAGGAATTCTTTACTTTAATTTCTTTTATTCCTAGGACATATTGTGTGCTATCACCGGGTGCGTTGCATTACATTTCACTGTATATATGTATGAAAGTATGTATATGTATATGACAAATAAAAAATCTTGAATCTTGAAACACAATACAGGCACAAACATTGATGGTCTCACGCCAGAGACCAGCAGACAAAACAGAAGAAGAAACTGGGCAGACAATAAGAGCTAAATTTTCTCAGACCATCGCCACATGCTCCTGTCGGATCTTTTAACAATATCATCAAGACAGACCCTTCAGCAACAACCACGAGAGATAATATTGTTTGCTAGAGCACATTCCCACAAGCGAATGAATGAGGTAACTAGAGAGGCATGTTGCCACTGTTAGCTGCGAAGAGAGGCTAACAGCGGCACCGGTGTGTTTACACCCGTTTCGCTAGCTCCCCCCTCGATTTCTCTGAGGCTGATACCCCTCAGTCCCAGCAGCTGAGGAATGTTTTCTATCTGCTCAAGATAAAGAGCCTTAGCCACTCCCATTCTCAAGGACCGAAAAGACTCAAACTCAACACTGACGCCCTTGTCTAGTTTGCAAGGGGAATTCTGTGAACACTAGCCTGGGTCAAAAAAACAAACAAAAAAAAAAAATATTTCCTTTTTGAGCCTGGCAAACTTACAAAGTAATCCTCTCTCAGACATTGCCGCAAATATAGGTGAGATATGAAGACTCCCTAAACCCTTCTTCCCCTCCTTCTCAGGTGTTCGAAGCAGACACTCACCCTCTACCAGGATCCAGGGCTATCGCCCTCGGCTGATCGAGCTCTTGCCAGAACAGAACTTTTCGTAAGGATCCGTCCAGCTCGGCCACCTCAATTCGATTGGTCTCTGAGTCGGTCCAGTATAGTTTCCCGCCCAGCCAGTCGCAGGCCAGGCCGTCAGGGGAAGCCAGTCCCGATACTACCACCATTTGGCCGCCACTGGTCCCCGAGTGGTTGAAAACAGTCCGCTTGATGGCCTCCTCGCTCACGTCGCTCCAGTAGACAAGCCCTTGGGAGTACACATAATCCACGGCGGCGGCATCCTCCAGCCCACCGACCACAACTGTGGCATTGGCGCCTGTGTGCGCCGCGTCCACAAGCCGTAGGTCGCGGCGGTTTGCGTACAGCAAGAGCGGCACTCCTGTGGAGGAGGAGGAAAAGTATATTGATTGAACGGAACCGATCAAGCCATGAACACAAAAATGGTAATAAAAACGTGCAAGTTGTCGGCAGATTGTTTAGGATTCCTGCTAAAGACGGCATTATTCCCCGTTGCAGAGTGAAAGCTGGAAATAACTTCATTAAGCATGGGCTTAGTAGACATGATGCCTCAATGAAGCGTGCAGGAGGTGAGAAGTGGGACTTGCTACCTCCGGTGGGTCTTGGCACTGTGCCTAACCTCAATTTAACACATCTACCACCACATGATCACTATCAAGGTTAACCCCCCCAATAACCAACACTGCTTCAGGCTACATATGCCGCCCCCCCCCCCCCCACTGCAAGGGCTCTCTCTCTCTCTCTCTCTCTCTCTCTCTCTCTCTCTCTCTCTCTCTCTCTCTCTCTCTCTCTCTCTCTCTCTCATCTCTCTCTCTCTCTCTCTTCTCTCTCTCTCTCTCTCTCTCTCTCTCTCTCTCTCTGAGGCATGAAAGACTATAGTTTATAGTGAGAGCTTCATACTTTTCCCCAAATCAAAGTCCCATGGCTATGTCAGAACTCATATTGCGAGGATTTATGCTGCATCTTTTGATAATTTATTTTCTGCCATGGCCTAATTGTACAATTTACCACAGATAATGTGACATTAACATCTTCACCGTCCAATTTTACTAAAGTTTACTTAAAAATAAACAAGACACTTTGGTGAGGTACTTGAAAAGCAACAGTGTGCTTCTGTTAAGAGATCTTTTAACAATATCGTCATGTAATGAATACTACCCTGAGTCAATGGTGCTTTGCACTGCTGTTACACTTGTAACAAGTACCCTGACCTGGGAGGAAACATTAAATTACAAAGTTGGGGAAAAAACCAGAACACTGCAGCCCTTCGTTTCCAGAACCTTTTTCTAAAACCAGTATAAGGAAAAGTGTGTATTTAAAATAATCGACAGGGTGATACAATAACTATTCTGTTTCAAGACCAATTCAATATTTGAACAATCCATGTATTACTCATAAACATAGCAGAGATGTTTTGTGAGCATTAAACCGCATTGACTTATATTCAGTGACAAGTTATAGCAAGATAATTTCAATTGCTTCAATGCCATTGCTGTGACTAAGCAAATAAAGAATTGCATGGTTCTTTCTTGGTGCACAATCAAGTTCTGTAACACCTATGCAAAATACATCATACACAAAACTTTGCAGGTAGTACTTTCTCACATTTGGCAGAAAGTAACCAAAGAGACTGCAAGCAGCAATTTGGTTTTAATGTGTCAAACCCTAGAAAACAACACCACCACCACCGTCCACGCCATAGCCAATGGGCCTATGCAGAGAGAAGCCTAAACTTTGTAAATAGATCCCTTGATTAGAAGGACACATATCACAACATCCACGTCAAACCAGGATCAGGTTGACCAACAGACGCATTGGCCGGGAAGTGTGCAACCAAAGCCCGGAGGAAACGACAATACTGCCCACCACAGGCTTTGTTCAATTAGAACTAAACCCCAACGTTACTCAACACGGATCGCCAGTTAATGTCATTTGATCCGAATCAGAATCTATTGTTTATTTGGTACGGGTACATTTACAAGTACATATACCAGGAATTTGTCTTGGTACGGACTGGTGCATAGTTATACAGACAAGTGACATAAAAGGGGTCAGTCTGAAAGGCAAAAAATACAAATACGAAAAGATACAGAACTTACGAAATGCACATGCAAGTGATTAATTTAAATGAAAACGTTATAGCAGAGGCCAAGTGGCAGTATGGTTTCAAGTATTGGGCTGTGGGTATATATATATAAAAACACATAACATATGTTGTAGGGAAGATTAAATGCATTAGCATTAGTATAAGTAGAGTATTAGTATAAACGCTAGCATTCGTCGGCAAGCTAGCATTAGCCAACTGGTTAGCATTAGCCAACTGGCTAGCATTAGCTTGCTGCTAATTAAAACAAAAAACAGTGGGCCCTGGACATGTGGTTGGGCTTGGTGAACGCAAGACGAGTTTGTCACTTCTAGACGCAGAACTGCAGCGTCCAGAGACGCTACGAAAACTTTCCACCGAGCTTGGTTTAACGCAGCAGATAAAGGCCGGCGAGCACTCACCTCGTATCAGCAAACAAAAACTACACAACAACACACTCCGCAGCACGGCGCCCATCTTTCTCCCCCTCCTGCTTTTTTTTTTTTTAATTCCTCAACGCAACACTCCCATGGTTGCCTTCCTTCGCTCTCGCCTAAGGGTTTACTTCCCCCTTTAGGATAGAAATAAAAAGAAGTGTTCTATGAGTAAAACAGCGCTGTGTTAGACGCCTCTCTCTTCCATCCTGACTCCGCTCGCTTCACGTAATCTGAGCTCTAGTTTGCGTTGCGCGGCGGCGCTGCAGTTCCAGTCCCTGCACGTTGTCGTGCAGGAGAAAGACGTCTCCTTCCGCCAAACCCCTTCGCCCCCACGTTAGTGGTGAAAGGTTCAGCTCGTTTTTCAGATTCGGTTCTTGACGAGTGACTCAGTAAAAAAAAAAAAAAAAAAAAAAAAAAAAAGAGTCGTTCGATTTTCCGATTTGGTGTAATGAGCGAGGGATGACTTCAATGGCAAATCCCATTGAAGTCATCACTGGATCAGAAAAACGGATCCAACTGAGGGAATTTCCTTTCGGTCGTAGTATATGTGTCTGGATTTCACTTCATAAAATACGTCTGAGAAAACGCAAGAACTTGGTGTTCTTCAGAACAATAATACAATACTGGTGGTGAATATGATGACACCCAATGGTAGCATTAATAATATTAACTTATTTTCAAGACTGGATACAATAAAAAGTGTGATGTACCAACAGTACACTGTCAGATCAAAAAATTTTAACGAGAGCCTTGATCTGATGCGAAAATTCCACGTTGCATAATGTTGGCACATTAATCATGTGGTTTCTGACTCTCCATAGAAATACATGGACTTTCAGTGAGTTGTTGTCATTTGTCAGATTTAGTTTAAAGTTGACTCTAAAGGTACAGTGTGTAGAATTTATGGAACGGACTTGGCAGAAATTGAATATAATATTTAGAAGTATGTTTTAATCAGTGTATAATCCCACGGAAATAAGAATTGTTGTGTTACCTGGTATTAGTATTACCAGGTATGGTATTAGGTATTGGTATTACCCTAGAAGGAACTACATACTGTATCACTGTTCAGGGTTGTTCGTGATGCCGTATTGCTGCGCCGTACTGTTGTATACTGTGCTGTATTATCCCAAACACTACCTCAATTCACATGCCACTTTAATTCACATGCCACTTTAAATGCACATATCTGTATATACATAGGCATATTCCTTCTATCCATTCCATTTATTTCAATTTATTTTTATTGTATTTTATTCTATATATTTGTATCTTATTCTATAAGTATTCCACTTACTGTATTACGTTTTAGGAGTCAGTTAGTCGGTCTATTAGAAAGGAATTTTCTACTTTTTATTTTATTTTATTTTTGTACTTTTTTCCTAGGACTTATTGTGCGCTATCACCGGGTGCGTTGCATTACATTTCACTGCATATATGTATGGAAGTATGTATATGTATGTGACAAATAAAAATCTTGAATCTTAAATCTTGAATAAACTACATAGGGGGTGGGTACGCGTCCACGGCGGCTGCCATGTTGCACCGCCATGTTGCTACAGTAGCCCAGAATGGACAAACCTAACACTGGCTCTAGAGACTGCCTTGTGTGTTTTTGGCAAGTTCCTCATAGAGGCACCACCATCGGGAGAGGTATTCAGTTGGCTGTGATTTGCAACCTTATCGCTCGATGCCACTAAATGTTACCCACCTCACATTTAATAATCTCGGATTATTGATTTTGGCAGAGGGTGGGAAGTGTGGATCTCAAAAATGGTTGATCCTTATTCTCTGAAAATTGTTATTTTGCCCACGAAATGCAATGCGGATCACAAAAATGATTAACTACTCTCAAATGCATTTAGTGCAGTACAGTAAATCAGTCACATTCGATAGGAATTACACTAAACACCTTGACCTCGCCACATTTAGTTCTCAGTAAATATTCACGAGTTGACGATTCCCTCTCTCTCACCCACTCAGAGTATCCACATTCAGACTCAGTGAATGTAGTGCGGCCTGCAGATTCCGAGTGGGAGCGAAACGAACGACTCTTTCGGTGGAGCGACTCCTGTTGAGCCATTTAAAAGATTTGTTCACTACGAACGAATCGTTCGCGAGATTTGCGCCATTGTTTGTGCGAACGCAGGTCCGAGTTCATTTTGCCACACCAACACTCCACTGCACGGTTACCTGCTAAAAACGAACAGACTACTATTTACTAACTATTCCTACAAATTAAACGCATCTCACAAACAAATGCCGCATTAATTCATTTATTTAACCGCATAAGCTATTGCTTTGGTGTTCAAATCCACGAATTCCACAGGGACTAGTTTCTCGCAGTTATGGAGTTGCTTTTGACCATCCAACCATACACCTCCGTAAATCGCAAGGAATTATTATTAGTCTGGGTTATTTCAGTACCTTGAGAGATAGTGAAGGGTTTTCAGAATCACTGAACAGGGTATTCAGTGTTCCTGGTGACCAGAGGCATTTCAGTGTTGCGTGAATCAACTAGTTTGTTCATTCTCTTGTCCCTTGTCACTGTAATCAGACATGAACATTTAAATTGAGACGACGACAGCATCATTAATTAAAAAAAAAAAAAAAAAATCACCTTTTATTTCTTACAAGAAACAAAACATCAAAGTCCAAAGTTATGTCAAATCAACACTTCACAAAACAAGACCAAACTCATACAGTACACAGTGATATATTATCATTCTTCTTGTTATTATTATTATTATTAATTATATAAACTACAATAATAATAATAATACATTTTACAAATTAAAGCAACGTTAAGTGAAATCAACTTAAATTATGTGCAATTTTCAGGCTCTATTCTATTTGGCTCCATGCTTTCTTTTCGCGGCTGCTTGCCAAACCCCCTCACCAGTTTAATCTGCAACGGAGCTTCTGCCCCCTAGTGCTCAAGCCAAATACACCGACATACATGAAAAACCTAGTTAGGAAAATAGTGTGGCTCGTGTACTCTTAGCTATAAAACACACACACACACACACACACACACACACACACACACACACACACACACACACACACACACACACACACACACACACACACACACACACACACACACACACACACACACACACACACACACACACACACACACACTCACTTTGTGTGTGCATCAGTTTTTCCAAGGAATTGCATCCATTATTAAAACCTCATCCACGTTATGAAACAAGTGGTGTGCCAACAATATACAAAACCAACACAGTGGAAATACTGCCCCCAACAGAGTTAGTGCTCAAGAAAGAGTCACAAACTCATGTGGCTATGGTACAATGCGTGTAGTAAGTAAAAAAAAAAAAATAAAATAAAATAAATGTAAAGAAAATTGAAAAACATGCATGTATTCACCTTTAACACAAGGGGTTAAATCCCACTGTGAATGCCTTTGAAGAGTTTGGCCTACTGTATTAAGTGGTTGTGCAGTTACATTATCCCTCATGCCTCCGGATTTTGGCTAGAATTCAGAGGCTTTCCTGAGATATATTTTTAGGAGGGGAGGGGCATAAAAAATATTGCTGTTCATTCTCTGCATTTCATAGCCATGTACTGTATATTCAAATGTTTACATAGTGTGACACGTGATCATTCCATGTGAGTGAAAGTGGACCTCTATTATCTTGAGAAAACACCAAAAAAAACAAATATGATGAAATTGGACCGAACGGTTTCAAACAAGCCTCCGTGATCCATCGTCCGCCTTCTCACACTTCGTAGTGCAGGTCGTTGAGCTCTAGTCTTGTGTAGTGCCGCCTGTCGAAGGACTCCATCGCCTTGCGTCCCCCAACAGCCAATGCCATGGTGAGGGCGGCCAGCCCCACCACCATCACAACCACCAGGCCGCTCTTGAGCGCCCCGTGTGCAGTGGTGGCGGTGGCAGCGGCCGCTGCCTTGCCTTGGCCCTGAAGCGTGTGATTTGGCTGTGTTTCCCCTTTGGCTACAAGGAACACACCAGCGGACGTAGCTGTTCTTGTGGTGTCTGGCTCAGTGGCTGCTGTGGTTGTGGTCTGAGTAGTGGTGGTGGTGGTAGTGGTGGAAGTAGTAGCAGTAGTAGTGGTGGTGGTGGTGGTAGTGGCAGGGGTCACGGGAGTGGGTTTTTTTTTCATGGCCTCGGGTTTCGGTTTCTGAGTAGTTCTGTCCCCATCCCCTCTGACAGGCATTTTACTCTGGACTGACCCGGGGGCTGTGGTGGCGTGCACAGGTTGTGGTTTGACCCTCTTCTGCGTTTTCGCTTGCTTTCTGGTAGTCTTGTTGCTTGGCTTTCTTGCGGCCGGTATGTTGGCCGCAGAGCCTGTGGCGGAGTGTGCCATGGCGGCTCGGGGCACCTCACTCTGAAACCTCTGGGTATTCAGCCCTGTGGTGGTAGGAGCCCCTGTTGTGGTAGCAGGCTGTGTTAGTGAAGGCAACGTGGTTATGACGATTATCGGTGGAGGTGGTGGTGTTGTGGTGGTTGCGGTGGAGGTCGCGGGCTGCATGCTGGTCGTGGCCATGGTCGTGGCTGTCGTCCTGACTGTGGTTGGTGGTGCGGTTGTAGTCGCTGGTGTCGTTGTAGTGGTTGTAGTAGTAGTTGTGGTGCTGGTGGTGCTGGTGATAGGCAGCGTGACCGCGGTGGTCAGTTGTGCTGCTGTGGTTGCTTCCGTAGCGGTTGTAGCCGTGGTTGGTTGTGCGGTGGATGAAGCTTGTGTTGCAGCTGCGGTATGGGTTGTTTGCACAGTGGTAGTAGCTGGGGGTCTCACTGTCGTGGGAAGAATCAGACCTACACAACAGAAAACATGGTCGGTAATCTTATAGGTAGGTTGGCTATTTTTCAACTCAGGCCTTATTAAAATGTTGGTTCCCATCATTTATGACAATGTTCAAAGGATTTTCTTAATAATTAAAAGTTCATTGATATTTGAAAGGGTGTACTTGCATTATTATGCTATTATATTATCATTATATCAGTGGTCATAATGGTCTTAAAATGACAATCATTTATCGCAATTACTTCTGGGGAAATATATCGTCCAACAAAGGTAGTTATGGTGATAGCCCGAAAAGAGCTGGTTTAAAGATGTGCAAAAGCAGCAATAAAATCCTGAAAAACATGAATAAAATGCAGTTTTGGATCAACTTTTTATCTCAGTATAACCTTAAAAAGACCCCATTTACGAAAATGAGATTTAATGTTTTTATTTGTTTGTTTTTTAAAGGCTTAAACCTTCACCCCATTGGACTGCATGTAAGCACAGAAGTTGCAGCAGATTCTATGAATAGTTGTAAATTATGGGTTGAAAAGGGGGGAACCTAGAGAAATAGAGCAGAGTATTAAAAATTGATACTTTTCTGTTATTGAATTTTAGTACTTTCAATTCAATACTAACAATAAGAAAAATCTGTTATATTCAATGCCAAATTTTTATACTTAGGTAGTTCATGTCTTCAGCATCACAGAGCAGCAAATGATCGCCAAAAATAAGGCAATTTTTTTTATATATTCTTAACCAAACCAGAAATTCAATTTACAAAAAATAAAATAAAATACAAAAAACATTCCGGCCCTAAGTAAAGACAAAAACAAAAGGCCTAAATGGAACAAAACAAGAGTGAAGCTTTATTTACCTTTGAATATGTCGTATGTGTTAATACCGTCGTCAGCCATCATTAAAGGGCAGTCCTGCTCCATCTCGCAGTGGAACAGCAAGCAGTTATCGGTAGTCCCAGGTTTCTGGGATTTGAACACAGCCATGTTGCACTTGGCACCTTCAGGGTGAACAGGGATCAGAGGTGGAGATCAGACATTAGACACGGTGCCTAAGGACTATGTCCCCATGCCGGGTCCAACGGCTGCAAACATTGCACGGATACCGTGAGAGACCCAGGCCACCTCCCACCCTGAGTCTGGAGAGTCAAGACTCTCCAGGCCACGGCACCCGGTCAAAGCCGATAAGGTGCTTAAGACAGAGGTTGCGTGGATTCTAATTTGGCTGAGCGTTAAAGTTTACTACCTTAAAGATAAGTTTGTGATTCTTCCCCACCTGGGCCCTATTAAAATGTTGGCTCCCATCATTTATCCCATCTGTGCATAAATGCTGTCAAATGGAGCAAACGTTAATTATCCTCGCCGAAAACGGGAAACTCACAACAAAGTCATGCGTTTTTTTGTGTATTCTTTGAACACATTTTTGAATAACAGTAGTATCACATTTAGAAATTTTGCAATGTTTTGCAATTGCTGCCGCTCATCCAAAGCGGAGGAATGCCTTAATTTTGCCCATCTGAGAAGCTGCACAGCGAGAAGAGCAACTGTAGCAGATTGCTAAAGCCTGATTTACACCTTAAATGACAAAGACGAAATTTCAAAATTCAAAAGTTCAAAATTTTCTACTCATGCGACGAGTTTCGGCCCAATAGTACGACCGGCAGTGACGTTGGTCAAGTTTTCTATTGGAACTTTATTGGAACTGTACCAATATATCTAAATCTATGTAATCACATAAACATATATGCACACACATAATTAAGAACACAACCTCATTTATTCTAAGTCACATATCTTTATTTTCCCATGGTTTTACAAACCGTACAAATGGGAGTATAGTCTATATGCCGTTGTCTTTTCGGCCTCCCCCCGCCAATGCAGCTGCAAGAGCAAGAACAACAGCTCACTGTCATTGGTGTCTCAAGAGTTTACCTTATCTTGAACACATATAAATCTGTGACACCAAACTGACTTCTTCTTCTTCTTCTGACCATGTATTCTCTGGTTCCCTGAAAATAAACGGTTAGACTCAGAGAGCTGCTCAAGAGCACACCTCTGACCCTACCCTTGTACAAGTAAAAACCAGCGTCTGTCTGCCTCTTTATTTAAAACCACCGACTGACAAACTGCAAATTAAAGCGACCCTTTAAGTTCTGTAACATAATCTGGCATCATGGAACAGGATCGAGCTGCGTCCAGGGGGACCATCGACGACGGAGCTGGCATAGACTAAAACCCTCGTTTGGAGGACCATCCTTCGGTGGGACTCTGGGGCGCCGCCTCGATCTAAGTTTCTGATAGCAGGGTAAGACAGATGTTGTGTGAAGTTTTTGAAATAAATCTTCTAATTCTAAATAAAATTTAAAAAAAATATTCAGGATTTATTTTATGATCCAATTACCAACGGATTTTCCTAAAATGAAGACATTGGTTGTTTTATTCTCAAATTTTAGGTTTAGGTTTTTTAGGTTTAACATAGTCGTCACTTTATTTCCAGGTTTCGAAGAAACCTGGAAATAAAGTGACGACTATGTTTACTTCTATTAAGACCGTAAAGTACGTGAAATGAAATGTGGTTTCCACAGCTCTATTGAGACCTTAAAGTACGTGAAATAGAATTTGATCTATCTATTGAGACATTTGAGATAAGTACATGAAATAGCTAAAAAGGGAGAATAAGGAAACACCAATTGACACAAAGGAAATCCTAAGGTTAAAAGGCAATCATGAAATAAATTAATAAAGAAATAAAGAAAAATAAAATAAAATAATTTAAAGTAGCCTTGGAAGCTACAGGAAATGTGAGATCGCCCTCACGGGTCTAATAACACCATGGGTACCAGTAATAGCAAAACGCTACAGAAGGATCAACAAGCAAGGGAATCAAAGGAATGTTACAAATGCATGAAGGGAAAAGATGACAGAACAGTGATAAGTTTGGTAGAATGGGAAAGCTTAGGTTTTCCCATAGGGTGAAGTTGTAGTCTCAATCAGCTACTGCAGCTGAAAGTTAGATTACAAGATAAAGAAATGAAAAGAGGAAGTAAAAGGCTGATTGGTGGGCTTTTGGAGAGTGGATAGAGGAAGCTAATAACAGAGAAAAGAAAAAGAATAAGAAGCATGGAGAGGAAAAGGGGCAGAGAGACAGAGATCAGGGAAAGAGACAGGGCCAGGAAAATGGACAAAGAAAGCAGAAAGCATCAGCACCACCACTGTATACTGCTAATCAATGTACTTCATTGTATCCTATGTTACCGGACAAAATACTGCATCTGGACCTGGACTCCCATCCTCTCAAATGGCTTCAACCTCCAAATCCACCCAACCTTGTCCTTACGACGTACCTAACATCATCAACGGAGAGATACCAGTGGTCAACCTCGAGAGTGACGACGATGCCCCGCAATAAGCCGCCGCACATGCAGCTACCTCCACCTCCACCCAACCCACCTAAAAATGGCAAGAAAAGAACCACAATGACCTTGAAAAAAAAAAAAAAAAAGAAGAACCCAGACGGAACATCACCACCTGGCTTCTTTCCACCTAATAATGGGTCTTAATGACTTAGAGGGTTGGCATAAGTACATAGGATCTTCACGCTATTTCATGGTGGACACCAATAGCACATGCAGGGCCATTTAGTGGCTGTGGTGTCGAGAATTGCGGTGTTCGGTTGTGCTGTGTATTGGAATGTGTGTGTTGAGTGTTGTGTGATTCATTGTTGTATTAGTGTGTAAACAAAATCAGTGAGAGGTTTGTTGTATGGTCTAAACCATGGACCAGCGTCTGACCCATGGCTCGGCCAGACAACAGGACCCATAGGAACTAAGGTGCGCAGAGCCATTTTGAAAATCTGTATTAGTGTTGACTGTCTGGGACATGGTGAGACTTTGGTAGTTGTAGAATGTGAGTTTCCTCCTCATGTGCACTGTATTTTGTGTTGCAGCATTATTGCTGAAATAAATGTTGTTTGATTGTTGTTTGAGTGCTGTTGGGATAAAGTCAACGGAAATATTATTGTGTTGTGAGGGAAATAGAACAACAGGAAACGTGGATGAGAAATGGACTGTCAAAGTCACAAACAGAGATAGAAGGAAGTGAGCAGCTAGAGGGTTGTAGCATACTGAGAGAACTTTCTGGAAGAGATTCCAACTGCATGTGCTTTGCTGATGACGTGTGAATGTGCGTGTGTGACTAAACCCCACCCAGGATCCACAGTTTAGCCACCACACAGCTAGATTATAACACTTAGTTCCACCCACTCCAAGCTACACACATTTAGCATAGACAATAGCGTTTATTATTGACTGATACCCATATATAACCACGACTGAACCCAAATGACCCCAACGGAACCAACGGAACCAACTGAACCACCAGAACTGTCTCCCCCGCTAACCAACATCCCTGCCAACCTGTGGACAAAACAACACCAACGCCATCAGCGCTGCATCCACCGAGGAAGCCAACGGCACTGCCAAAAGCCAAGTGCTCACACCCAGTGATTACACCCAGCAGAAACCATGAGCCAAAGCAAAGCACATGACACCCATTTAACCCATTAAACGACTCTGTGGAGTCAGGAGTACCCTAGCATTCATACTAATCACAACAATATAAATAGTACTCCCGATACTGTGGCATTATGCTCAACCGCAAAAAGATAATGGGGTCTTCAAACCTACGACCCCGCAACCAATGGAGTACACATGGCCACATCCCCATATGTCTGGGACTGCATGATACACTGCACTCATGTCAACAGAAAAATAACAATCTGTAAACGCTCCAGGTGTCTACATAGATGCCTTCGGAGTTCCAATGGGGGGGTCCCCTCACAAATTGAAGGCACTAAACCAATTTCAGGTGGATTTGCATCTATACTTTGTGCCCGGTGAACAATTGACAAAAATGTTGATTGGGTGAACTACATGCCAATTACACGTTTCAGTTGTTAGAGGCCTTCGGTGAGCAGCTAGATGCAACTTCCCGAGTGGCCTGGCAAAATCGTTTGGCCCTAGACATGACCCTAGCCGAACAGCAAGGTGTATGTGCTATGTTTGGTGTGAAATGTTGTATGTGCTCCCTAACAACACGGCCCCAGATGGAAAAATCACCGTTGCATTGGCCAATCTTCAAAACCTCAGAAAAGAGTTAAAAGGACAATGCCCCCCATGGGCAGTGTGGAATACTCCCTGGCTGGACAAAATGTTCGGCAAATGGGGAGTCCTGCTATCAAAGGCGAGTGTTATAATGCTCGTTATTTGTTTCTTTCGATGTTCGGATTTTGTGTGGTTTTGGGATGTGTTTTTCATTTAGTTACGCATTTCTGCATTTAGTTATTAGTTACTCAGTTTTATTCTGCGTTTCTTTGAAGCCTCTTTTATTCTCTAACTTATGTGGAGATGTTCGATCTCCAAGGAGGGGAGTGATGGTGAGTCTCAGAGTGGTTGAACAAAGAACTCCTTCACAGAGCTTGTTAGGAGCTTTGAACATCTGGACTCTGCAAAGATAAAGATAAGGTCTTATCATAAGGGGCCCCTCTCGCTATGTACATGTACCTGCCCTTCAGAATATATGACCAGCTTGCTCCGATTATCCGTGCTATGAATTTGAAGGCTGTGCAGCAAATGGCATTTTTGGAAATGGAGATCTGGCTGTGGGCTGCAGTCGATGGTCCCTCCACGAGACAAGTCCACTATTAGCATGGAGCTCCTCAGAGTTAGATAGAGAGGTGGTGAAGGAATCAACATTCCACCAGGTGACCCTTGGACCCCACGCCCCTCCAGTGCGATCCCCCTCTAATCTGGCCACTCCCCACCTTGTTATATGGTCAAACACAGGAAGTCCTTTTGAAGGAGGAAAGATCCTTCCGCCCTCCATCAAAAGGACTTCCTAGGTTTCCCACTGGGTTTTACCCAACGTCAAGGGCTAAGTTTTTTCGGATAACCATATACAACCTGTTATTTTTAGGCATACCGTTTATTTCTTGTGTAATGATCATTTAATTTATTGCATTTGTTCCCGCTTTATTCTTAGTATACATTTACATGTACCTATTGTTGATGGTTTGGTTTGAGGTTTCTTTCTGTCTTGCTTTTGTTTTGCTTTTTAGTTTTGGTTTCATGTTTTGAGGTTGGTTGTTGGTTTGTTTTCTGTTGTGATGTGCTTTACGTATATATTTTATTCCCTGTATGTATGTTAAATTTTCAGCATTCTATTTTGATGTTTTACATTTCATGTTTGAGTATTTACATTTTCTATAGTTTTTTTTATTATCCTTATGTTTATATGATTCAAAGGGTGGAATGTAACAATCTAAATCTATGTAATCACATAAACATATATGCACACACATAATGAAGAACACAACCTCATATATTCTCAGTCACATATCTTTATTTTCCCATGGTTTTCCAAACAGTACAAATGGGAGTATAGTCTGTATGGCATCATCTTTTCGGCCTCCCCCTGCCGATGCAGCTGCAAGAGCAAGAACGACAGCTCAGTCCTTGGTGTGTCAAGAGTTTACCTTATCTTGAACACGTATAAATTTGTGACGCCAAACTGACAATATACTGTATTCTCTGGTTCCCTGAAAATAAACTGTTCAACTAAGAGAGCTGCTCGGGAGCACATCTCTGACCCGACCCTTGTACAAGTAAAAACCAGCCTGTCACCAGCCTGTCTGCCTCTTTATTTAAAACCACCGACTGACAAACTGCAGATTATAGCGACGATTTAATTTCTGTAACAGAACAATTAATGCTAATGTCAGATGTCACCGTATTCACTATCAATAAATCGATTTTGACATAAGTGAATTGAGGGTTTATTTTTGTTCGCACCTTGTAAACACTATATAAAGATAGTTTGTAACTCCTGTTCATGAAACATGGTAAATTTCCAGTTGAGCACACTACTCACTGTTGTACTGGAGAAAAACAAGTTCTCCTGTTTTTCCTGACGTATTTTGTGATGTGAAACTCAGGCACAGTTCATCCGACGGCCACCGTGGGATCCCACTGTTGGAAATTATTCCACGTTCAATGGGAAGCCAGCTTAAGTTTCTCAGGCATGGGATGAGAAATGGCAAAAGCTTTCCTGCAATTCTCAAACGTCTCAATGCGGCTCACCTGGCTTCACTTCCTCCGAGCAGCAGGCCAGGATGCAGTCTTTCTCCGACTGGACGGCGCGAGAATCTATGGCGGCTCCGGGCCTGGTCAAGGCTACCCTCACATTGACGGCAGCCTGTCTGTGCTGCCTGGAGAAACAGGTCTTGGGCTCCGCGCCCGCCACCAGGCTGGTCGCCGCCAGCATCGCCAAAGCGACAATGGCCAACACAGGTGCCCTCATGGTCCAACCGCTGCGCCGTTTAAAAGAGTGAGTCTGTGGTGTCTTCGAGCGGAGAAAGAGGGAAACTTCTAGGGAAATATTCTGTGGGTGGAGGAAGTGGGTGTCAAGATTTGAAGAGTGGGCGTGTGCAATGTTGGGCAGTAACGCATTACAGTAATAATATTACTTTTCCCAGTAACGAGTCCTGTCACGATTTAATAATAAAATTTCAGTAATAATATTACGGTTACCCTGGGCTGTAACCGACTCAGAATTTTGTTAGTCTAAACAGATTTGGCTGTTCAATGCAAATATTCACCTATTCACCGTCAGGGGGTGGAAGTGGGCCGGGTGGGGCCAGCTCAGCTCTTCCTATAGGCGTGATAGCACCTGTCCCACTCACCGACTGTACAGACGATGCGTGCGCCAGCTATGTGCCCGCAAACGCATGCCAAAACAGTGTATTTTTATTTTACGTCTCCTCACTAAACAAATGTGTATGGAACAGTTTGGAACGAAACCATGCGTAATGGGGACACTCTCTGTGACTCTCTCCCCTTCTCCATGCATTATGCGCAGAAAAGTAGTCCCCATGAATTTTGTAAGCTTGTATCTGTTTTATCCTGTTATTGTAATGCACACTGACTGAATTTATTTTAAAAAAAGACTGTTTGACTTGAAGAATCTCAGTCAACTGATGAGTTTCCGACTGGTGATTCGACACGTCAAATTTCAGGGGACAGCCCTACAGTTAGCCTCCAAAAAATAACATGTCCCACTACATTTTCAGTTCATATCCGAGATCGGAGAAATCAGATTTTGTTATGATTTGGTCTCATTGGGCATATCTTCTGTACGTCATGACCAATACATTGTGTGATCTGATGGTTAACACTGCCATCAGCAAATATAGATGTCTGTTACAAAGTGTAAGGAGGGATTTCTTTCAACTTTGATGACAAAATGATGACATGATTACAGAAGTGAGCTACCTAGCTAGTGTGTGTGTGTATGCTGCACACAACGGTGAGATCTCTACTCCTACATACTATGTGTATTCAGAGACAAAAATCTATTTAACGCCACACAAATTTATGCTAGCCATTAGTCTATCAGATATGCATTTTCATGCATACAAGGGCTCCGCTATTTTTACGTGCTCCCCAAAGCCTCATGGTGAACTTCCAGAATAGTCACAAAATCGTCTGCCCTTTCAGCCTGTTATACTTCCTTTCCTAAAATCGCAGAATAGCTTCTCTTTCAGTGGAACTTGGTGTCTCTGATTTGATACTTGACAGGGTTAAGTCCTAGTTTTTTTTTCCCCTCCCTGTGTTCCGCGGCATACAATCCGTCTGATCCATCTCGTCAAAGCAGGCTGTCAACTGAAAGATCAGTGCCGCTGTGTAAAATTAGAAATCTAAATGCAGAAGATATCACACAACCCTGTCAACTAATTACACAGGTAGGTGGGGTGGAGGGGTTGGGGATAAGAAGTATGCCAGTTCAATTAAAACTCACTTCTTTTTTTAGAACTTGATTTAAATTTAGAATGTGATCGGGTTTGAAGATGGCCTGAATTGTGATGACCCAAACAGTAAAAAAACATGAATCTTGATTTCAGAAAGGCTTCAAAATATTTTTACAAACTATCAACTGCCTGAAAGAGTAGAAATACTAGCTGTCTGGGATAAATAAAAGGTTTCCAGAGAAAAGTGTTATCACTTTACTCACTCTAACGACAAATAAAAAAAACATATGTCAGCTCATTTTTTCAGTCAAATTGAAACGTCTATGGGAAACTATATTTCACAAAGGTACTTACTAACAACTTGTGCGTGTATGCGGGCCCCATCAGATGTCCATCGCCCCCTGTGGGTCTACAGTCAAGAACTTTGGCCCTGGCTCCTGCATGGGATATAACAATCAGCTTTTATTACAATCTGTATCTGACCCAATATCGGCACTTATATAATATATATCAGATAAGCTTTTTGTTTACTTTACACAAGCCGAGAGATTGGTTACAATGGGTCAGCAATTCTCAAACTTTTTTTTATCCCATATCCCTCAATTTCGTATGTATTAGGCCACAGACCCCATTCCATATGATTTGGTTTCTGGGACCCCAATCTTTGAAGATTTTCTTTTGTCACATATGGTTTTGTCCAAACCTGTATACTATATCAGTGTTGTTGTTTTTTTATTATGATGAACCTAACATACCGGTAGATATTGCCGAATATGAAATCCTTACCATAGAGCCAAAAATAGTACTGTTTATAATTAGCAATACAAATACAGGAAAAAACAACCGAGAAAAGAGAATATATTCACAAAAGTTGGCGGTATTATGAACAGCGTGAGGTCAAATGAAACTAGATTATTGTCATTGTACTACAGTACTCTCATGGTGCAATTACTGACAGTGATGTTTAACCATTACCCGTTTAGCTCGTAAAACGCGAGAATATAACAGGAGCATTGGCATTGTTTGCCATTTCATCGCCCTTGTGCATTGATTTGGGTATTGCAGAAGGCCGATCTGAGAGGCGGCCAAAATGCAAATTCCATGCAAGCCTTTAAAGAGGCCGTGGGCTTTTAATTGTAAGGATGAGGAAAAACCGGCAATCTGCCCTTGAAAAATGCCTTACGTCGATGCGTCAGATGCGATAGGTCCGGTGGAGGTAAACTCCGAAGCACAAAGCCGAAATACACCACACAGGTGCCACAAAACCTTCAAAGCAGTTATGTCATTGGCGATCAAACGGCGTTCAGAGGACATGCTGTATACACACACACACACACACACACACACACACACACACACACACACACACACACACACACACACACACACACACACACACACTTACCCACTTGCAGACTCCGATGACATCCTGGAGAGACAGATACTGCACTCAAACAATTCCTCTAAAAATAATAATAAAAGGCGCTTCCTTAATAACAACAATGATAATAATGATGATGGCGCGATTTCAGCAGCTGCGATTATAAGAATGGGAAATTAAACGCGGCCGTGTGCGTAGCATGGTCCAACAAATATTATAATAAAAACGAATAATCAAGACCCGCTGATCTGGCTCAGAAGGACCGTTACATGATGGCTGGGGCTGAGGTTCGGCGACGCAGGAGATCCGTTCCCTCTCGTCTGACCCATTTTTTGGCTTTTGTCCTCCGCGCGATTACGGAGAGGAGGGGGTGCGCGCTGTCATTCGCAACACCCCCCGCCCCCCAAATAACGACTCCCATACGGTAACATGAAATGAGGATTTTTGCCACGGAAGACAGAAATGGGAAAATCCTGGTAATATTATGATTTGAGGGTACATTTTTTAATTCATGAATGGTACTTCGTTGTAAAAAAAACAATGTGAAAATGCCCTGAAACTGTACGCCTTTGTCTTTTCTTCCGTTTTTTGTTTTAAATCTCATTTGCAGTTTTTGATGCGTTGCCATTTATGAGCAGGATGATGCTGATTTTACTCCATTTTTCCATTTTATCCTATCTATCTTATATGCGGTCTGTGTATGTGTGTGTATATACACACAAATTCTTCAATTCTATTTTATGTTGGCTTCACCTATGTTATCTATTTTAGATTAGCTTTAGTTTCTCTCCTTCACATTTTTTGTATTTTAGATGTAAACGTATGATTGTCGTGTTAACAAAGACCATTGAATTGAAGAGAAGCGTCTCCTCAGGCTCCACCTCACGAGAGAGAAGTCATGCGCGATAACGAATTGCTCCGTCGTCCATGTTTGTTTTAGCGGAAGTCAATAATTGACAAACAGCCAATGAGCAGCGAGGGGAGGGCCTGCGATGGACTCGTCAAACAGAATTGGTGATGTGCTGTGACGTAGAAATTAAATTGAGCAAAAACGTAATCAATAAATGTAGCCTTACTCACACTGCGACCATTTTTGTAAGAAATTAATGCAATTATATGAATCAAATTTTAATTGCGCAATTTATGAGGACTCAACAATTTAAGGTGAATAAGGAATGAAGTTTGACCGTTGCTGTGGACTCCGGTCGCCATTTTTTGAGAATCACTTCCATTCCATTACATAGAGAAAATGCTGAAATATACGAAATCTACACAAATGGAGAAAGCATTGGAGAAAATTAAGGGTCAAGGTTTCACACAAGATGGCTGCAAGATTTTCTGTTGCAGTTTTTCACCGAACAAGACTTCCAAGCCATCTTCTAACTACAAAATGCAGACCGACATTGAGAGTCAATACGAGTGATCCCCCAAACAGTAACTCCAGTAATGTAACACCAGCTTTACAACACCTGTACATGTTATGCAGACCTGCCAACCTAGGGAAAATATTTTGAGTACCACAATAGTGTAACAGGGAATCTCCGTGGCATGAGTTACTGCAGCTGACTCCATCAGTTATTTAACACCGTAGTTGTCTCTTAACTAGGCTAATCAACAACATTTATAGTATATCTGTATGGTACTTCAAATACATTGCAATCATTACAAAAAAAATTAACAAAATAAATGGCCAACTCTTCTCACTTTCGTTCACTTGAAGTCCTCCTTAAACTAGGTGAATCAATCGAACGACTCGTTTTACTGAGTTACTTGTCAAGAACCAAGTCTCAAAAAAGAGTCAAACCATTCATCAGAAGCAGAGTTACGCTGTGACAGCTATAGATATGCAGTCTGCACAATGTTGGGATATCGTCAGGCGATAGATAAATAACTGATGTAATCTATTTTGTTTACTTTGAAGTATCTCCAAACAGCTGACATTTTCTTTCTTTTGCTCGTTTTTTTGAGCGTCAACTACACAAACTACATCACATTGGTATCATGTTTGAGTATTGGAGCATTTTTACCAGTACAGTACATAAGCACAGCATCGGTGTGTAAATTTGACCGGCAGAATCTGAAAATATATGACACTGATTGGCTGGTGATAACCGACCAATTCCGGTCATGGCCGGTCGATCGGTGCATCTCCCGTTTTTTATGTTAACATTACGGTCACATTTTTGTGCTTTATTACAACTCTCCGTCTTCCCATTTTAACCTCACAACGCAGCATTATGCTTCAGTGGATAATAGTCGAAAGTACTGCCAGTGAGCTGCGTATCAACAGATGAGTTGAGTGAGAGGGAGGGGAGGGGATGCAGTACCACAAGTCGTAGCATGTGGTCCAATCCGAGGGATGTAGTTTAAATACCCAATAAATGTATGGTGTTTTGTATTGATTGCCGTCATTAAATTACAATTTTATATAAAACATTTTTTGGCGTACTTTCAGCTGGCATTTCATACCTGCTTATTTTGACTAAGAATTGTGTAGTAAGTACACAAAATGCATGCAGGTTAGCAGGTCTGTGTTATGTAGAGGCTACAAGAACAACAGTTAAAATGCTTTTTAGCCCTTTGTGCTCATGAGCAAACGACTGAACCCCAAATAATTCAATTAGTCAGTCTGACATTTAATATGAACCAAGAAGAGAAAGAAACCAAGCAATTTGGGTTTTCAACCTAAATCAGATCTGTTTCTGCAAATGTCTTATATTGATCAACAATACAACAACTTTTTGTTAGGTGTCAATTTCTGAAAAATACATAGACGTATCATAGAGGCATTAAAATCAAACCAAATTAGTCTATGGAGGGCGATCTGCCAACTGTTGAGCCTGGATCAAGTTCATCCCTTTCACATTTGGGTGAAGGGGGTAGCTCCAACTCCCACTCTTCTGCTTGGTGTTGAAGGTGGGACAATGTCCTGAATGTCCAGGGGATCAAACAGCAGATAACTGTTACCCTCCCACTCCTTTTTCAGTTTTTTACTGAATGTCTTCCATTTCAACATCCCCCTGGGACCTGGTGACGCACTTTTTTTTCTTGGCCGATGCGGGAGCTGGGGACGGTTTCTTTGGCGCCGTTTGTGGTTCAACTATTGGGGTAAAAAAATAAAAATAAAGAAGAAGCAAATCCTCCAATATTTATTTTACTGGGAAAAGAAGGAAAAAAAATGCACACATACACCCATACATTATACTGTATACATTATACTTACACACTCACATCCTTTGACATTGTATAGAAATGAAGACTTCAAACTTATTTGTTTGAGTTTCATCCTTACCAGTCACGCTGGCCTTTTCCTTCTGCATGTGATGAAGCTGCTTGAGAAGCTTGCGTTTCTTTTTCCCAGACAGAGTGATGTTTGCTCTTTTGCTGGAGCTGAAGAAAAAATGTACAGTAGATGGACCTTATAGTAGGAGAAATGATTAACCAGCCGTGTACTGTTATATTATTATTATAAATTATCCTGAACAAGCAGCTTATCCGCACAGTGGAATGCAAAATGCATAAACATGACACCACTCTTCAAATTTTGAGTAAGATTTTTTTTTGTAAAATAAAACCTGTAACTCCTCTATTGACAACTTTAACTGCTTGGAAACGGTTCCTGTAGACAGCTACAAGTCAAAATTATTTACTTTGGGCCCTGACAAAGGCAACGCTGATGTCCCACTGGAGGAGCCGCCGTAGCAGGATCGGCCCCGCCCTTCTGTGCTCCCTTCACCAGGTGAAAACCCCACTGGCTCATCCATCGTAACCCAGATGGGTTACCTCGTGGATGAGTACGAGGAGGCGGATTCACCCAGAGCATCAATCATCTCCTTGGCGCCAGAGGTTGACGACTGTTCCATGATGGTGGAGGGCATTTTAACAGAAGTGTTAAAATGTTTTGGAAATAAATAGTGTGTAAATAGAGACAAAGGCAGGTTATTAAATATGCCAGTTGCCGATGCTGCATTGGCTCATGTGTTTGACTAATCACTGTACACTTACGTCACTGAAGGTTCCTCTTGCGCTGGGAAGTCCCTGCCTTGAAGTGGGAGCTAAAAAAAAGTCCCTCAAAACGGCATTCTAAGAACTACGATTGTTCCTAGTTCCTAGGTTCTTAGAACTTTGAAAACGTTCCTCCGGTGAAAAAACGACTTCTACGCCCACAGATGAGAACCGCAGACACTCTATGCAGACAGAATCTATGCTGCTAGCAAGGCCCCACACTCTCCCGTCGGCGTGAGATCACAACCGTGTGATTGAATATCAACGCTCACTAGATGAGGCCCATCCATTTTGGGCAGGAAGCAAGAAAGGCACATCGCCTATCTGTAGGGGTGAGGGCAGAAAAAAAAGTTACAAGGATTTTATGGGAAGCATCCCCTGCTTGGAGGCGTCCTCCCTCTCCCTATACTACCCCAATTGGCGTCTCAGGTGCTCACTACTACTATGGCTAGACAGAACACTGAGACGGGATTACGTGCTGCAGTTTGCGATGCCCCACCTCCTTTTCAAGGGATCAGTCAGTGATGCCAAATCCCATGGCAGCGGCTGCCTTATCAGGGGCCACAGCAGCACTAATAAGGAAGGGGGGAAATATCACTCGTTTCACCAGCAAACAGCCAGATCGGCATCTATTCCCACTAATTCTTGGTTCCCAAAAAGATAGGGGGAATTAGACCAATTCTCGATTAACAAGCTCTCAATAAACTGATTGTATAGAGACCGTTTTGCATGCTGACTACACAGGATCTGCCGCGTTACAACATACCAGGGGACTAGATCACTACAGCTGATCTCAAGAATGTGTTTTTTCCATATACCTATCTTACCTATCTATACCTATCTTTGGCTTTATGGGAATAACCTATGAGTACCAGCAGATACCGTTCGGTTATTCCCTAGCCCCACGCATCTTTTCAAAGTGTGTGGATAGAACAATATTCTACCTCTCCTTCAAAGTGGTTTCAGTACTCTATCGAGACGATTTTATTGTGCTGTCTCACTCCTCAGTTGGCAAGAGCGCACACACACACACACACACACACACACACACACACACACACACACACACACACACACACACACACACACACACACACACACACACACACACACACACACACACACACACACACACACACACACACACACACACACACACACTGCTGCCCTCTACGGGTTCTGACGGCAGTGACCATTATGCGTCTGTTGGGGCGGATGTCAGCGGCACATAGAGTAGTGCTGCTGGATTTGCTTCACATGCACCGAGCTGAACCATTTGAGAGACCCCCAGGTTTTGTCCCTCAACGCACCCCTGGGAAGGACGCCCAGTCATGTGACTATCTTCATAGATGCGTCTGACGGGATGGGGGGGGTTGCCAAATCCTCCACCCGAACACATCAATGTGTTGGAACTCAACAAAGTCCTTCTGGTGCTGTCCGCCTCCTTTTTAAGTAACTGCGACATTGTAGTCAGGATAGGCAACTAATCAGCAGCAGCAGCAGCTTACCGACAGGACAGACTGAAGTCGGTGAACCTGCATTGCTCAGTGGCCAGATTGCGGCACTGGGCGCATGTCACTCCGCAGCCTGAAAGCACTGTACTTTCCCGGAATACAGAATGTAGGGGCCAATGTGATGTCCATCGGGGGCCATCAGAGAGTGAATTATGCCCGAACCCAGACATATTTAGACAGATCATGCACCGTTTCGGAGAAGTGCTGGTGGACCTTTTTGCAACCAGGGAGAACACTCAGTTCCCGTTCTGGTTTTCATCACCACCAGGACAAACTGCCACTGGGAGTGAATGCTTTCGCCAACAGTCACTGGACCCGCAAGCTGCTACACGCCTTACCTCCAATCCACCTCCTAGACCGCCTGCTAACTAGAGTGAGGCGAGCGTGCCTTGTTCTAGTAGCCCAGGAGCACATGTCCGTTGCTTGGTTTCCGGAGCTGGTCCAGTGACTGGCGGGCGAACCATACCCAAGGCACAGGAAATGATAAAACAGTGCCCAATTCTCGGTCAGCAACTCATGGCCTGGTACCTGAGAGGTACCAGGCCAGAGTTGTCGAGGCTACCACAACTGGGCTTGTCATCTGCGGTGATTAATACAATACAGAGTGCCAGGGCAACCTCCACCAACACTCACTGGGAAGTGGAGGTGTCTTTCGAACACTGTTGAAGTACAGAATGTCATTCCCACCTCATGCCTGGTGGAGTACATGCTTTCTCATCTCCATTGGTTACTGGACACCTTCCCCTGTTAAGGTGTATGCATTGGCTATTTCTGCCTATCATGAGGGTTTTGGTGAGAAACTGGGGTTTAGCCATCCTTTGATTAAAAGCTACCTACAGGGAGCAAGAGATATCCAACCCCCGTCATGCTCGTTCACCCTGAAAAGGGATCTGGTATGGGTACTGCGCTGTCTCACAGGTGAGCGCTTTGAACCGATTCACACTCCTTTTAAAACAGCTGTCTGCTTGCCCTGACATCTGATAAACTGGGGGGTGGCCGCCCTGTTCGTGCACACAAGCTGCCTTTTTACGAATGGCGATATGAGTAAAGCTAATCCGGATTTTATACCAAAGAACAGGAGCTCCTTTCGTTCTAGGGACATCACGCTTGACTTTTTCTACCCTCTACCGCACACTAATGAGGAAGATAAATGTCTCATTGCTTATGCTCCCGTCATGCTCTGGATACAAGTGTATGGTGCACAGCGACAATGACGAGCCAACTCATCTGTTTGTTTCCCACAGCGGAGCTACTATGGAAAGACCCTTGCCGTAACAGCAGCTTTCTCATTGGTTATGTGACGGCATTACACAAGCCTACACGGAAACGGGTCAAGTTTTGCCACCTGGCATCAAGGCTCACTCTACACACGGAGTAGGGGCATCCACTGCCCTGTTTGGAGATGTGTCCGTGGAAGATTATTTGCATGGCAGCATTATGGGTTTTGTCATGGACACAGCGCCCCTTGTTTAGCCCCTACATGGACTGCATTACACGGATAAGTCTGTGTAACCTGCTTATCCAATATGCAAATGAGGATGACAGTCCCAGCGCATGATTGGTTTAATCGCCGTTACGGATATATTGCACCACTCACCTCAACACTCCCTGTTGAGGTGAGTCACAATGCTATTTTTAACAAGTGGGATACCACGTATGAATACATCGCCATTTCCACTGCTCTGTTATACCTTGGAAGTTATTTTGCCCATCGGTTGGCTGGTTGTACCAGCAGAGCTATTGCCTTGTCTCATGACAGCAGAGTGTAGACTCAACTGGCTTCGCCCTCCACCAATAAGGACGAAGCTAGAGGACAGCGCTTATGTGAAATAGAACAAGTTAGCTTGCTCAAATTTAAGTTCTATGATCGTAGACAAAGCCCTCTAGCTTTTCATGCCCCGCGGTCTTCCTAGGGTAGCTGAAGATCCCCGGGCAGCAGAACGGTGTGCGCACGGCCCTTGGTCGGGGATTGGTACATTCAAAAATTCACAGAAATGCACGCAGTCGCACCAGGGAAGCCAATAAGGACGAAGCTAGAGGGGCTCTGCCTATCATAAAACTTGAGTTAGAGCAAGCTAACGATTGATACCAATACTGCTCATTTAATAACTGATATTCTGTAAAATATAAATCCTGATTTAAAACAGGACTATGTTAGTAGTAGTTACAATTTTAGATTTTCTTTGAAATGTACTTCAGTCAAAAAAAGTACATCAAAATTTGACTTTCCATCATTGTCACAATGCCGCTCTTACTGATGAAAAGAATCCAAGTGATTGCAACCATATATTTGCCATACTTTATCCATCTAAATATCAAAGGAGTTTGTAAAGTTGTTGAGATACCAAGATGATTTTAAGTTCATAAGCTTCATATTTCTGCCACTAGATTTGGCTAGTCCATGGACGTTTACACTGTATTAGAGCTGCACGATATTGGAAAAAACTGAGATTGCAATACTTTATTTTCACACACACACACACACACACACACACACACACACACACACACACACACACACACACACACACACACACACACACACACACACACACACACACACACCCTTGAATAGCTGTTTGGAAAGAATTACTCATTCTTTAATGATTGGGGTGATTATGTAGGGGAGTGTATCTGCATAGAAAATAAAAATCTTTATTCTCTGCACATTTATGTTAATATCAGTAAACTATAAACTGTGACAGGAAGGTTTATTTTTCCCTTCTTTATTAAAATAAATATTAGTCTTTCTTATAAGGAATGATTAACAACAGCAAGTACAAACAAACAATTTGAATAAATGATGGAAAAATATTTGTAAAAAATATGAGAATTATATACAGTATATAAGAATTTAGTAAATTCAAGCCAAACATTCGAGCATTTGCTGCGTGCAGTCAGCCATGGTTCAGGTCAGGATGTAAACAAAGTGTGTGCGCACCCCGATACCGTTTCTCTCGCTTATGTGGCAAATCAGTGGCAGAAGCTTTACCGCAATATTTTAAACCACAGTGCTTTACGTTACCTGTACGTGGGAACGATGTAAAGAAACACGGGGGAACCTGCTGCTCCAGGAAATTACTCATTGGATGGATTACTATCCAATGAGTAATGTCCTACTGCGTCGCACCAACATAAGGTGAGCGAGACAGGAGTGTGACTGAAATATGCAAAAATTAGGAACCGATAAGCAGAATCCAAATGCACTTGTCTTCTTGACGGTTCTTGGAAATTTGGAAAAGAACCCTTAAATCAGAATAAATTATAATATCAGACACTTCTCTTGTAGATTAGTCATGGAAAATGAGAACCGTGCGAGTTTTCCTTTTGTATTAAGCAGCAAAAAAGTTGTAGCATGACGTGTTTGAGTTCATTTGCCTTACTTGAAATTGGATGTCCTGCGATGTAGGATATATACGATATATAGGATATTAACCATATATTGTGCAGCACAGTTTTTTATGTTAGCATCCAGCTAAGCGGACTCATGTGTTTTTAGCAATTCATTTGTGCCCTACTTTGTAATAAGTCCCTAAGTTGTTGTAAATGCATCTTTCATGACTGTTGGCTTATTTCTATTTTTATATAGGGTATACAATTCTCGTGGATTTATTTCTCTGTTAGTTTTACAGTGTTGTCCTGTGGATGAATACAGTATTTTTAATACCTCGGAGGACTGTTAGCCATCTGCTAAACTAGACAGCCACGTTTCGGGAGAGCATAGTGTCTTTGCAACAACTTGGTTCCACTTTATTTTTTTAAATTTCATTTTAATTTCTCGGACGCAACCATGTGGTGCATCTTTGTAACTTGTTTCCACGTGATTTCTTCTTTATTCTATTGCTATTTTATACATCGTTTCGCTGCGTCCCTAGTGGAAACCACTGGTTTAAACCCTTTCTTTATCTGATCTTTCATACAAACATCTGGATTTATTCTTCTCACAAGTAACTACTCACCACAACTGAGTCCTTCAACAAAGGCCAAAATTAATATTGTGCTACTATATGATATTTGTAATGTTAAAGACTTGTCAAAAATATTATTTATTGCGACTTTAAGTGACTGCTTGTGCCGCCAGTGCTCACCTTCTCTTCTTTAAGTGGTGGACAGTGATGAGACCTTCATCAACCACCGCCCCGACAATTTGATTCTTCTTCCTCTTCTGCTTACCGAGAACCCTGCGTCGCTTGAAAAGCTTCCTTCCCAGCTCCTACACAGCAGACAGAATAAATACTTATAAACCACCATCTGCGGCAAAAGGCAACTATCCTCATCAGACGGAATTAATATTTTTATTCAGGATTATACACATTGCATCATGTATCCCTGTTACATATTCATATTACCTTAAAGTTTTGGTTGCAAATGGATGCACTGGAGATACTATTCCACCGAAGAACGTTCGAAAGATATGTTCCAACATTTTGATACTCTGGGCATCAATACGATTGGCTTGGTATTTGGCACAGTGGGGGGAAAAAAAAGAGCTAATTGCAAATCACTTGACAAAAATAAGGACGATCCGAATGTATGATGAATGTTTTGAATGTAGTGTGGATGTCACAAATATCCACTTGGATTCACATGGGCCTCATTCATTTCGTTTTTAATTAACATGAACCATGCCCGATTACTCAATATTGGGAAATTCCCTATGCATGCTCAGAGATACAGAAGTGTAAAAGACGACGGTCATGAAACGCACAGAAAAAGTGAACTGGGAGTTACAAAAAGATAAACATTTTACTACTATATTCTACTACTGAAATAGAAATGATTGCTTCATTTCAAGTTAAAGCTAGAAAATGCCTCCTTTTTCCAAAAGGTATCCTCTGAAGTGATTGATGCAGACCGATAGCCGGTGGGTTCCGAGATTCGGGCTGTAATAACAGTCAGTGGATTCTGTGTCCCCTGAGGTTCGCACTTTTGCTGAATTTCTTCTTCTTTTTAAGGGCATGGATATAAAAGTTGATTTTTTTTTATTTATAAAAGTGATAGAAGGCTGGGTGATGCATGGATATGCACATGGGTGCTCTTCATTCTAAGGGTAATTTCACATTTGATTGATATTTGATTAATATTTAGATATATTGTATATGGATGGCAGGTTTAAGCCTGGTCTCCTAGTTCCCTCTGAAAAGTTTGTGGGAGCGAGTCATCATAAGCCTCAGCCCAGTCGTCTGCGCGAATGCGCCGTGTAGATCGCGCACATTTTTGTACTTTTTTTCGTTTTACTCCACCATCTCCGTCCAAAACTCATCGGAAGTGATCACCTATAACTGTGATGCACTCGTGGATATAAAAAAAATTCCCTGAAAGAACTTTGGGATATTTTATCCACTGACCTAGAGTGGCCGACGGAGATTCTACGCGCCAACATTATCAACAAAGGCAATAGCATCAATGGAGCCGCTGTTTCACGGAAGCGCCGCTGGAGGAAGCACCGCAGTAAGCGATGGGGCATTCAGACCTGAATAAGAATGCGACCTTATCATTCTCTTGTTCTCTGTAAAAAAAAAAAAAAAAAAAAAAAAGAAGAGCAGCCCCCCCCCAGCCATGAGTGTCGACGCCTCCCTTGCCAACAAATTGAACTTATTTTATGCACGGTTTGAGGCTGGTAACAACACTGCTAGCTCGCCGGCTAATTTGAGTTACACCGCTGGGGATGAGCATGCACTCTTCGTGTCTGAGCATGACATTAGGAGGGCTCTGATGCGTGTGAACACCAGGAAAGCTGCGGGCCCAGATGGCATATCTGAAGGCCTGGGTTAACCAGCTAGCCCCTGTGCTAACAAGGATAATCAACACCTCCCTGGCCAAGTCGGTGGTCCCGTCCTGCTTCAAGAGGTCCACAATCGTCCCTGTGCCGAAGAATGCCTCTCCGGCCTGCTTGAATGACTACCGTCCGGTGGCCCTCACTTCAGTGGTCATGAAGTGCTTCAAGAGGCTGAGGCTAAGGATTACTTCTGTGCCTGGCTGCCCCGCATCATTGACCCGCTGCAGTTTGTATACCAGCCGAACAGATCCATGGACGACGGGGTCTCCCAGGTACTGTACAACATGCTCACACACCTGGATGGCCGGAAGAGGGGCTATGTGAGATTGCTGTTCATTGACTACAGTTGAGCTTTCAACACCATAGTCCCCCCACCAGACTGGCTATCAAGCTGCTGGTGCTACGACTGAACATTCCACTGTGTGCCTGGATCTTGGACTTACTCACAGCCAAGCTCCAGGTGGTTAGGGTAGGGAGGCACATGTCCAGCACCCTCACTTAGTTTGCAGGAGTTTGCATGTTCTCCCCGTGCTCACATGGGGTTTCCTCCACCTCACGTCAGTATGGACCCCCACCAAAAACATGCACCCATCATTGTCTGACCAGCAATGGACATTTATCACCGGGTCCCCGGGCGCGTCCACGTATGCTGCCCACTGCTCCTGGCTGTGCCCCCGGAGGAAGGACAAGCCAGGATGGGTCAAAAGCAGAGAATCCATTTCACCGGCCACCATCAAAGCATGTGCATGTGTGTGTGTGTGCAAGCATGTGGTGTGTTGCGTGATAAATAAAGACTTTCTTCTTTCTTTCTTCTCTGAACACAGGATCCCCCCAGGGCTGTGTCCTCAGCCCCCTACTGTACTCCCTGTGCACACATTACTATGTGTCCAGGTCCAGCTCCAACACCATCATCAAGTTTGCTGATGTTTGTCACTCTGGTGTCAGGAAAACAGCCTCCTGTTGAACGTCACCAAAACGAAGGAGCTGATTGTGGACTTGAGGAGAGGATTATAACCAAGGATGCACACACGGTTGATGAGGGTAAGCAGGTTTACGTACCTGGGTGTCCACATCATGGAGGACTTAACATGGACTATACATATGGAGACCCTGGTGAGAAAGGCAATGCAGCATCTATACTACCCCAGGCAGCTGAAGAAATTCAGAGTCTCAGCAAAGATCCTTAAGTCCTTCTACTCTGGAGCAGTGGAGAGCATCCTGACAGGCAACATCACTGCCTGATTTGGGAACTGTACTGCGTAGGACAGGCAGGGCCTCTAGAGGGTGTTGCGTTAGGCTAAACGTAAGAGTGGAACTACCCTCACCCCCTTGCAGGACTTATACACCAGGAGGTGCAGTAGCAGAGCCCACAGGACCATGAAGGATCGTCACCAACCCAACAATGGACTGTTCCAGTTGCTGCGGTTGGGCAAGCAACTCCGCAGTCACGCAGTGAGAACAGAGAGGCAGAGACAAAGTTTCTTCCAGCAAGCCATAAGGACTGTCAATGCTGAACTCACCAAGGGCCCTCACTGAGACACTCACATAGGCCCGACTGCCATACTGTACTGTATGTTGCATACTGTACTGCATACTGTACTGGTTACTGCATACTGTGCTGTATTGCTGTTCTGTTCAGTGTTACTGTAATGGCTGTGTCATACTGTTGTATACTGTACATCTACACACACACTACCTCACTTTATTCACATGCCACGTTACTGCACATATCTTTATATACATCATAGTATATTCTTTTGAATTGTATTCTATTTATACTTTGTATATTACCTTTTTTTTTTACTCTAATTTTCTTGTATTTAATAATTGAATAACGTTTTAGGAAATCAGTTAGTTAATAAGTTAGCTATTGTGTCAGTCAGTACTTATTGTGCATAATTTCCGGGTGCGTTGCAATGTAATTTCACTACATATACGCATGCTTGTATGTATATGTATGCGCCAAATAAAGATCTTAAAAAAATAGTGTTGTATGATTATTAATAGTAATAATAATTATTAATATATATATATATATATACGCTGAATTGTGCTTAAAACAACTGTAGCGCGACGCACTGTTCGTTATGAGGCCCTGCTTGAGCAGAAGTTTATACGATGTTCTGTGAGCCTGCTTCCTGCCCAGTTGGGTGCTATCGATCGGTCGAAGAAAGTGAAGTCATTAATATTAATTTGACTTCGAATCGGATAATAACTAATCAACTTACGGTTTTGGGTCTGTTGATCTTTCCACCTGGAGTACTACCCATGCTTGCCACGTCTAGCTTCTCGCGTGTGAACGTGCGTTAACGGGGACACTTCCGGGTCTTATTCTGATTCGTTGCAACAAACGATGGGGGCGTTTCTCGATGTTGAGCGTAATGCAGTTTTCCGTTAAAACTCGGAAATTTCTCCTTCTGTCTCCGTAGCCCTGGCCCTGTTTGGGAAAACATGGACGCCCACATCAAATTTGTGTTTGTTTGGCAAATTTGTGAATCCCACAAGCATCTGCTTAGGAGCTAAAATTATGGAGTAGTTTGCATCTAGGTTAAACGTATTTACAAACAAAGGGCCAGGTCAGGTTTGGTGGCCTCAGGCCCCGAAATTTTAATGGATTCCGGTCCTTCGCAATTTTCCAAGTACGAGGTCGTATTTTTCCCGAGTTCCGTGTTCGAGGAAATGCAGCACAAGCCTCTCTTAGTTATACGTTGGTGTATTTCTTATATATAGTTATTGACACTGTGTAGTGCATCACGCTTTTGTATTGTAATGCCCTTTCCCTGATGTATGTTGATTGTTTATTAAAATACATAGATACAAATTAAAGCAAAAAATAATAATTATGTCGTCACCCTGTGGTGGTTGTTTATATCTAGAGACAAACAGAATAAGTACGCAATGATTAAAACAAATTCACCACCCTGCAGTTTTTAGTGAGAAAACCAAGGGTTTGACCAGCAGAGACAGTGTTGCACGTTTAAACCGACTGGAAACGTAGACTGTAATATCAGCCACATTCAGAGAAATGTACAAAACCAAGCACATGATTTTATTTTTTTTTTTACATAATTGAAAAAACTCAAAACGGTGGTTGGAATTTGACATGACATCGGTTGACATTTGTTGTTATTGTCGTTGTGGCCCAGTTTTGACCACGTGATGGCGGTGTTGCCCAATACATCAACGGCGCTGCAGCTTCTGTAACTTTACTTTATAACTAACCATTACAATTGCCTGAACTATTGAATATATTTTTAAAAGTGAAGGACAGCCTACCTAACTTATGGATGATGACATCAAGCTACATAGTTCACCAAAGTAGCACTAAAACTGCATACATATACACGTTACAAGTAGTTCAGCTTCATGTTATAAGTTTGTAGGCTTTTACATTGTGAGTGTAGAAGAGAAGAAGAAGAATCTTTAATTGTCACACACACACACACACACACACACACACACACACACACACACACACACACACACACACACACACACACACACACACACACACACGCACACGTCTGATCCCCAGCCGTGCCTTTCTGTCCCCTGGTCTCCTTGGGTGTCTTGCCTCCCTTTCCCTCTTGTATCTAGTATGTCCATGTCTATACCTGACACTGAAGCATGGGCGTGGCTCCTGGTTCCAGGTCTGGCCTGCACAGCTGCTCCTCGTCACATTCATCACCACTCTCCAGAAGAACCCCGGCTCCTCATCCAGACCTCGTCTGGTCATACCATCACCTTGTGTGGTATTCTCCAGACTGCTCGCTGTTGAAGTCTTATGGCCTAGCCTGTGTGGCTCCTGGTTGGGGTACATATGGGAGCGACCCCGCAAAAATAATTACGTACCTCATGCTCCGTCCCCAACTCTCGAGAGGTACTCCCAGCACTCAAACTGTTTCCAGCTCTCCTCGTACCCTTGCAGCTCCACAGGAGGAGCCGATGCAAGTAGATAGAGGACCCCCCCCTCCCTTTACACCTGCCGAATGGCAATGAAGTATAAAGGCAGGGGAATGTCTTTATTGTGGACAGTCAGGTAATTTCCTGGCTTCCTGGCCAAAAGACAATGCTCACCCGTAGCTGTTGGGACACTGGTCAGCGAAACTACCGAACCTTAGACCCCACCCCCTAGGTTGCAGGTCCAAGCCAGCCTGTGCCACAATCTTCTAGTCTTTCCATTGTTCACTTTGGTGGACTCCGGCGCTGAACAGAGTTTTCTAGACTCTCGTTTAGTCTCCCAGTCTGGCATCTCTGTGGAGCCCCTTGATTGTCCCATGAACGTTGGTGCTCTGGATGGTACCATTCTGGCACAGGACACACATCAGACCGAACCCCTGCTGCTCAAATTGTCTGGGAACCACAGAGAATACATTTCTTTTTGTCACTGGCTAGGACTGCACAACCCTCACATTGATTGGTTTGCCAACAAAATCATTGGGTGGAGTTCCATGTGCCTTTCAAATTGTCTGTGTTCTGCTCTTCCTCCTGTTGAGCCCACCACTGTCTCTATCGCTCCTGTTACTCTGGACCCGTCTGTTGTACCTCATGAATATCACGTTTTAGGGGAGGTGTTCACTTAGGAGTGGGTGCTCTCTCCATCGCCCATACGACTGTACGATTTATCTGGTGCCTCCCTGCCCTCCAGCCGCCTCTACAACCTGTCCCGTCCTGAGCGTGAAACCATGACGAGATACATCACTGAATCAATCTCTACAGGTATCATCAGACCATCTTCTTCCCCCGTGGGAGCAGGATTCTTCTTTGTTTCTTAGGAGGACGGGTCCCTACCCCATATTGATTATCATGGACACAATAACATCACAGTTAAAAACAAGTATCCTCTGCCTTTGAACCCCTGCATGGCGCTACAGTCTTCAGCAAGCTGGACTTGCGAAATGGCTACCACCTGGATCGCATCCGGAAGGGGGACAAGTGGAAGATGGCATTCAACATCCCACTAGGCCACTATGAGTCTTTAGTGATGCCTTTCGGCCTCCAACACCCTGCCGTCTTCTAGGCCCTTGTCAATGACGTGCTGAGGGACTTCCTGAACAGTCTTTGTCTACTTAGACAACATTCTGATCTTCTCCTGTGACCAGTAAGAACACAAGCTCCATGTCCGCTGGGTGCTCCAAAGGCTCCTGGAAAATAGACTTTTTGTCAAAGGGGAGAAGTGCAAGTTCCATGTGACTTTCTTGGGCTACATCGAGTGGGGGCAGGTCAGGACGGATCGGAGAAGATCCACGCGGTTGCTGAATGACCGGTTCGCTCCACCCTCAAGAAGCTGCATCAGTTCCTGGGCTTTGCCCTAACTTCAGAAGGTGTTTTATTACGGACTACAGCCTAGTTGCAGCCCCTCTCACCAGACTCGCCTCCCTCGCGGCTTCCTTCGCTTGGTCCCCTGCCGCTGAAGAAGCCTTCTGCCGGCTCATTGAATGCTTCATTTCAGCTCCCGTCAAGCCTGTTGGGCCCTGTTTGTTTTGGATGATTACATTTTTCCATTACATATCGCCTGGGGTCCAAGAACGTCAAACCTGACACCCACTCCCACCAGTTTGACTTCGGAGAGGCTCCACCCAGTCCCGACACCATCCTGCCCTCCACTTGTGTTCTGGGGACCCCCTCTTGGGAGATCAAGTCGGGCCTGCGGGATGCTCAGAGGGCGCAACCCGAACCTAGAGGTGGGCCTCCCAACTACCTGTTTATCCCGGACACCGTTCGTTCCCAGGTTCACAGGAACGGCCCCTCTCTCTTCTAAGAAGAAGCTTCTGGTGGCCCTCTATGGCTAGAGACACCTGGGAGTTCGTCATGGCGTTCACCATCTGCGCTCGGAGTAAGGCCTTGCACTGCCCCCCAGCGGGCTTACTCCATCCCTTGCCCACTCCCAGCTGCCCCTGGTCACACGTCGCCCTGGACGTGCCCTCCTCTTAGGGCAACACAGTCGCCTTGACGGTGGTCGACCACTTCTCTAAGGCGGCTCACTTTGTCACCTTTCCCAAACTTCCCTCCACCCGGGAGAGTGCTGACCTCATGGTTTGCCATGTCTTGGCCCCCAGTTCATTTCCCAGGTCTGGAAGGTGTTCTGTCTGGCCTTGGGAACTACGTTCAGCCTCTCATCTGGCTTCCACCCACAAACCAATGGCCAGTCGAACGCACCAACCAGGACCTTGAGGCGGCTCTCCGCTGTGTTGTCTCCTCAAAGCCCTCCTCTTGGAGTCGGCTCCTCATCCAGACCTCGTCTGATCGTACTGTCACCTAGTGTAGTATTCTCAAGACTGCTCTCCGTTGAATTCCTATGTATTAATTGCTCCTTGCCTTGTCTGACCCTGACCGCCCCTCATCTCCAGAAAACCTCCTTCGTGCCTGCCTGCCTACGCTTCACCACTAGCTTGTCCACACTCCAGGTCCTGTGCCTTCAGCCTGGCCGGCCAGGCCCCGAACGCCCCACCTATCTTTTATTCCATTTCCACATCATTTTATTCCCCCCTTTGGAAATAAACCTTCTATACTTTCCCAGTGGTTGTGTGCTGCATCTGGGTCCTATCCGCCTCATTCATGACATCATATACTTATTTGGTTAGGGTTAGGTTATTTCCACTTATCTTACACCGATCAGCCATAACATTAAAACCGCCTTCACAGTTGAAGTGAATAAAATTGCTCATCTCATTCTAATGGCACCTGTCAAGTGGGGGATATATTAGACAACAAGTGAAAAGTCAGTTCTTGAAGTCGATATGTTAGAAGCAGAAAAAATTTGTAAGCATAAGGACCTCAGTGACTTTGACAAGGGCCAAATTGTAATGGCTAGATGACTGGGTCAGAGCATCTCCAAAATGGCAGGTTTTGCAGGATGTTCGCGGTATGCAGTGGTCCAACAAAGGACAACTGACACCATGGTCATGGGCGCCCATGGGCTCCTTGATGTGTGTACGGAGTGGAGTCTTCCCTGTCTGATACAATCTCACAGAATAGCGACTGTAGCACAAATTGCTGAAAAAGTCAATGCTGGCTTTGATGTGGTGTCAGAACACACAGTGCATCACACCTTTGTAGCCGCAGACTGGTCAGAGTGCCAATGCTGACCCCTGTCGACAATGGAAGAAGGTTGCTTGGTTACATTTTCTTTTACATCATGTGGATGGCTGGGGTTAGGGTCTGATCGAGCATCTGTGGGATGTGCTGGAACAACAAGCCCAATTAATAGGGCCCCAACTTGCAACTTACAGGACTTAAAGGATCTGTTGCTAATGTTTTGGTGCCAGATACCACAGGACACCTTCAGAGGTCTTGTTGAGTCTATGCCTCAATAGGTCAGAGTTGTTTTGGCGGCCTGAGGGGGACCTACACAATGTTATTCAGGTGGTTTTAATGTTGTAGCTGATAGGTGTACAGTATATATTTATGTATTTGTTTTCCATTTTCTCTGGCAATATAACCCTATGTCTCCCATGTCAATAAATCCTATTGAATAGAGAGCGCGAGAGAGAGAGAGAGAGAGAGAGAGAGAGAGAGAGAGAGAGAGAGAGAGAGACAGACAGAGAGACAGACAGAGATGATCTCACTGTGGGAAAGATATTTCTTTTTCTGAATGAGTCTGAATTATTAACCTGTATACCATAGGTGATATGAAAATTACCTCGCAGTGAAGTCACTTTCTCGAAGGATTGCCAATTATATTACTAATACAAACCATAACATTACACAGGACTTTCATTCATTCTTGTGGCGGTTGTGCACCACAAGAGGGGAGACTGTTTATCAAACTCACATAGACAGGCCGCTACTTAACGAGACAGATCCAAGGGTTTTGATCACCGAGGGACAATATTTCCCATTGTTTCCGAGTGAGCATTAAAGCACACGTTTTACTAGAGAGGATTTGTAGGTTACAAAATCAATTTGAAACAAAGAAGCTCAGTGTACCTTACACATTTTCACTGGCGGGATTGTTTGGAACACTTAAATTCTTACCCTTTTTTTGGTCTATGGTTCACAGAGATTTTTGTGCTCCCCGGCGGGATTCATTGTAGGGCTGATTGCCGTGTGCACAGAGGTTGTAAAATATAATTGGCTTGAATAGCCTCAATCTATTAATACACACTCCAGCAGATGAAATACTGTCACACAAAAACAGAGGTGGGGGGTTGGTTGCTGTAACATACACAGCTGTAATATACGTGTGATTGTTTTTAGTCCTACCATAGGAAGGCAGATACATTGTATTATAGGGCTAAGCACAATAATTATCACTCCCTAGGCGGAATGAGGAGAGATTTGATCACATCTTAAATCATCACTAAGTGACCTGCATTATGTCAAAACATCTATTCATCCATTTTCTGCGCCCACTTTTCCTGGTCAGGGTCAGGATGCTATTGCTGAATTTGAGGATAAGGTAGGGAGTCCATCAAAGGGTCACGCTCCATTCACTCAAACACCATGTACATCTAAGGGTAAATGGTGCTTTTCCAATCCAGAAGGTGAAACAAATAGTCTTTGATACATCATTTTGACATTCAATAAAATTACCAAAAACAACAGCAACACAGCAGTAGCAGTAGTAGATTCTACTCATGTGTGCATCAGAGCACCATCCAGCCATTCAGTTTATGAATAGAAAAATCCACTTTTATATCGATCCACTTTTAATTACTCCAGCCAAAATGCGAACCCCAGGGAACACATGTCCCATTGCCCCAGTGGCACGGTGGCGCAGTGCATTGCACTGCCTCACACGCTCCGGTGGGTTATCTCCCAAATAGGAGCCTTTCTGTGTGGAGTTTGCATGTTCTCCCCGTGCTCACATGGGGTTTCCTCCACCTCACGTCAGTAAGGACCCCCACCAAAAACATGCACCCATCATCATCTGACCAGTGATGGACACTTGTCCCCAGGCATGTCTACGTATGCTGCCCACTGCTCCTGGCTGTACCCCCAGAGAAAGGACAAGCCAGGATGGGTTAAAAGCAGAGCGTGTGCATGTGCATGTGTGTTGCGTGACAAATAAAGACTGTTTCTTTCTCATTTCTATTAGTGCTTTAGATGAGATGCTATGTAAAATGGGGTTCAATCGCTTCTATTTCAGAATTAGTCAAATGTTGTTGAAGCGCAAATCTTGCTGTCATGTCTAGCAAGGAGGTACATTACCACACAAAACTCAAAACACACCTTTTCAAAATTACTTTTAATGTATGAAGTTCTTTATTTTTTGGACAGTTTTCTCTATGCATTATTTTATTTCATGTGATATTAATGTAAAGTGGGAATTGGTAAAAGTGCTTCACCAAGAAAATATATTATTATTATGGGTTCAGCCCGCAGGAGTTTTTAAAATTTTTATTCACTGCGTTTTCGGGCTAAAAGTATCTGAAACACGATAACTGCAGCATGCACAGCCATAGTTGAGGTCTCGTTAGAACCAAGACATTTCAAATGTGTTTTTGTTAAAGTTTAATCAACATCGATCTACATTTGCAGCAGAAATTTGTAAAAAATGGTCATAATTTCATTAGTTTCATGAGTGGGACGCTTTGTTACATCATCATCCAAAGTTATATATAAGTTAGTTATATAAGTTATAATAGACTATATTAGATAGTTATATAAGTCCAAGCTTCTTCTTTCAAAACATTCCCTTCCAGCCACTTGTGAGGATGACAACGAAACAGACAGCTTGAGCTGCGGTTAAAGGAAACTCGGAAAACTGTTCCTCATGCTGCGTTTTACAAAACCCCAGAAACTATAATCGTTCAAAGAAGATGTTTTCACACTGCAGGAAGTTCTAAGAACCATTGGAGGAACTGACCTTTTCTTTTGTGTCCACACTGCATCATCCAGGAACGATCGTAATTCTAAAAATACCGTTCTTCAGGGATATTTAAACTTAACGCCAGAAGAGCAACATGCAGTGAAGTAAGTGCACGTTGACTGGTACGGACATACATCTGGCCAGGGAGAGAATGGAGGATGCACTGGTGCTCCTGCTGTACGCATGCGCATCACAGGATTGTTTCGATTGGCGATTGGTGAAAATAGAAAACATCAATCAAACAGCCCTGATATCAAATGGGTATCATGATAAACAGACACCGACACACGCCCAATTTGTAACCACTACAGAGCGATGAATCGTACACCATGCACCTCGCATGATGCGAATGGATGTTCGTAGCCACAACCTGCAAATGCATAACGAGTTTGATGATGTCACAAAGCATCTTATCCAACAAGTTCATCTCACTCCACCACTTGGCCAGAAGTTTTAGAACCATAGTGTATCAGCGATGCACGAACGTTCTGCTACTTCTGGTTAAATGTTATCAGTTTTTCCTGCTCCGAATGAGAATTGATATCGATGAAACCTGAACCACGAGATGTCTGTGATGTCCCGGTTCTAACAAAACCTCAGCCGTGTCGGTAGCTGGAGCAGTTGTCGTGTTCCAGACACTTTTAGTCTGAAGAATGCCAAGGAGAATAATAATAATAATACAATTCGGAACAATAACAACAGGGATCATAAAAGTGTTCAAGAAACATTGCTCTGTTGCACATTTTCTGTGTTGGCTTTGTTAACACAACAAATCTTTTTTTGGTATATTAGATGTTCTTAGACCTTCACCAGCCACACAGACTCACCTCCATTTTGAACATGGACCATTAGCTGAAAAAGCACTTATAGCTGTAAACTTTCTTGCCAATCGAGTATTTAGCAATCCTTCACATTACTGGGAGTCTTAGCATTAATATTGCTGAATGTAGCTCAAAGTGAAATAAATAACTTTTTAAGAACACCCTTGATGCCCTCCACTCAGAAAGAAATTTCAATTTCTTTTATATACATTTTTTACATTCCTCCCTTTTTTTTTTCTTTTTGCAGTTTTCAGCTATTGGCGGTTATGGGAGATGCCTTCGAGAACCCACTGACTCAGCACTTTTCCCAACCAAAAGACTTTTCGAGGTTCCGTATTTTAAAACATGTTTCAAATTCTTTACCAGAAGAAGACACTAGGGATAAAGAGGACCAAACAGAGACCAAATAGTGTGGAACAGAGGTGGTATGGAATAGCAAATACTGAACCCAGACGTATCGCAATTACAAAGTCTTCAAAGTGCAATTGTATTAACGCAAGCAGGCGTCTGGGGTCGGTGTGGAATAGCAGTGCGTAATCTCTCACTTTATCAAAGCTTCCGTTGTGATACCAGTACAAAGGTCTCCACCGAATGTAGTCTATATGAAACCGATCAAGCTAGCTCTCATGCCTGACAGGAAGTTATGTGATCTGATGGTTGCTTCTAATGGGATGTAAGTCTTGTGAGATATTGAATGCTTGTGAGAGAAACGTGTTGGCCGGGGTAGTTGAAGGTTTAATAGCGACTTATATAAACAAATGCTCACATCTTGGGTTTTGGTTTAAACAGAATAGTAGTCATAGTAAAATATTATCAGTTCAGCCAGGACTGCTTTGGTCAAAGTTTATTACATGGAAAGCACAACAATTAATTACGTTTGTCGCTATGGCAGCTTAGGGGCTATTTTGTACAACCAGTTCCTGAAACAGAAAAGGCAGGGGAATGGAGTTTTATTGTAGCTTAGCCTGTGTACATGACTCCCTGGCGCAATACAACGTGCTGCACCAATGACATTAGAGCTTTGACACTGTTATAGTTGCGTGCAGATAAAACAGCACTTAAAGAAGTTTAGCTATCAGCGATAGAACATAACACAAGATGAGACTATTAAACACTGGGGGGAAATTCCAGAAACAAAACTGTCATAAACAGGATTCAAAGCCGTGAATCCAAAGTAAACTGCCAATTGAATGCAGCAATTTATGCCACCTGGCCAACATGTCCCGTAAAAGCATAATGAGAAAATCCTGAGGTTGAGATTTTAATAGACAGCTAACAGTGTTTCCGTGGGTGTAGTTTTGGCAGACCAATTAGCCGGGACACTGGCATTGACAGCGTGACCTGTCAAAATGTAGGATAACATTCTTTATAAAATTCAAGATGAGGTTAAAACGCAAGAAAGGGCCAAAGATAATACCAGCCCGTAGGGAGGTTACCATACACATAGTCCCAACAGAATCTCTTCAGGTTGAAAAACATGTTTGTATCAACCGACTTGACCTGAATATTGCCTTTGAAGAAGTCGATGTCCCAGCATAGCTGGTGCCTTTTTTTTTTTTGCTGTTGTCTTTAAGAAACAGCACTCACTTTAGGAAGACTTGGTAGATGTGTCATATTTACACAATGTCTGTCATAGTTTCTGGGACTTACTTCCACACAAGCCCATCACCGCCTTAAAACAAAAACCCTTATATAATGAAATTGTTTCAAGAAAAAGCAATGTAATGGAAAATTTATCATCTCCTTTAAAGTGGGTCCAAGTTCATCAGTTCTCAGGCCTTTGGAAGAGCCCCAATGCAGCATTGCACCGTTTGGCCTAGGATAGCTGTACAGTCAAAGCTGCTGAGCTTTCATCTAAAATCTCCTTTTGATGAAAAAGGCTGTCAGCTTTCCTAGAAACCAGAATGAAGTGGCAAATTGGACATACAGAGAGCACATTAGTCTCAGGGAGGGTGCTTACCAGAGAAAAAAAAGAGAGAGGGGACTTTGAACAACCTGCCCATCGGTATCTGTTAAAATGCAAGCATCTAATAAGTGGCATTGGCAGCTTTTGCGAGAAAGAGGGGAAAAAAAGTAATTCCTTATCCAATGGCGCCAAGATGGAAATCAGGATGTAGTGAGACGAGAAAAGCTGGGTTGATGGGAGGTCAAGCAAGAGTAGTACAGTGCTTTTAAGAAACAGATTTAAAGATGCATCTGTAGAGAGTTCAGTTCAACATGGACTATGACTAAATATCCCATCCTGAAAGTCTTGATAAACTGAGACACTGAGACAAAGACTGAGACGTTATAACTGGGGGAGGGGGGGTGAATTTTGTGTTTGACCTTTCCAGTGTTTCACAGCAGTGGAAGTAAATGGCCACTGTAATCTGTTGATTTAAAAGTAAAATAGAAGCAGAAATGTTCAGGTCTGACAACAACCAGGCTATAAGCTCAACAGTGAGTTTCTGGAATTGAAAATGCCATTCATATTCTGAATCAAGGATTTTGATTATTAGCCATAATGTCATAACCATCCAAGGTTGACTTACCACAAGCTATGAGATTGTGAACCATGGTATATGCTCCTGTAAATGCCACAAGACTGTATGATATCAACCTTGTTTTACAAAAAACATGTCTTATTTGCGATGCAATGAAGAAGGTACTACACTACCCACAATCCTAAAGTTTAGCGACATCTCTGATTGATGGAGCTTGCTGTTACCATGGAAATGTTTACCGCACCTGCGAACGTCACTGACAGCTTGTGAGTTACTGCCACTACTGAACTCTACGATCGTTTACTTTACGTTTACCACAGAGCAACCATGATTTCTGTTTCCGACATGATGCGTTTTTTTTAGAAATGAGGAAGAGAAGGGCTGAAAATCACAATACAAACACTATATACACAATATAAAATATGAACAATATGAAACACTATACACTATACAATATATACACACACACAACACAAAGTACAATATATTACAACACTATTATTTATAATGTAAACACTATAATAATGACAAAGGTTAAGTTCAAGAAGAAACGTGCTTAAATATCGTTAGGTTGGAAAGGTATCATTCACAATGGTTTATGGGATCAGTAGTTCCTTCACTCTTGTAGCTTTGCATTTTTTTTCCATTTTCCGATTTATTTTTGCTCAGAATCAAATGTTTTGTGGTGACGATTTATCTCGTAGTGGTAGCCTGGCTTGGTTCCAGGCTTAAAACTCTTTATATAAGGATTTTCTGAAATGTCAATGGAGTGAATAAATGAGGAATTCACTTTCGGAAACCGAGCCATTAAAAAAGTGGGTGGTCACTGTTGAGCTCTATGGCTAAAATATATTGCCGTTCGGGGGGCGGAAAATAAATATTTGAACAGACAGAAACATTCTTTTTATAAATGCTCCCTTTATTGTAGCCCATTTCGTTAAATGAAATATGTTTTGCTTGAGGGTGCGCTTCTTTAAAATTTGTTGCTCGTGGACCCCCCCAGCTGTATGCAGTATCCTCCAAACAGGGAAAGAACTTCATGAAAATGCAACTCCACCGGTGAACATGTGTTGAATGAACCGGGAAAGAATTTGAACTCTCTTTTATTCCCGAATTAAGGCTGCAGTCACAGCAGGAATTGGCAGAGGGAGATTGCTACATGTATTCTTGTGATAAAGGTGGTATCAGTGCTAAAGCTATATAACTGTTTCTGTAAGGTAGCTTGCCAATTAAAAACTGAAAAAAACAAAGAAAACACCCACCATCAACTCATCCCTAATAACCTATCCAAAAACCATTCAGTGTCTCTTTTGTGTCACAATTTTTATTCCGTTTTACAATATGATAATTGGATGCTAGCTTAAATTATGGATTCCTCTGTGATAGCTATTCTCAACATGGCTGTAGCCACTTCACTATTGGTTGACATCACCAAGTTTTTGTCAAAGTCCACCTCCACAGTGATGTTTTTTGTTTTGAAACTAAGAGGTTGTGCTGAGGTTTGGCACCACAGCGTAAGGCTACGTGGCATAGCACATTCAATTGCAGTAAAACAGTGGGGAAAGTGCATATTTTTGTTTGTTTCTTTTGAAATGGCTTTCTTCTGTAGAATTTCACTATAAGTATACTTACGAAGATCTTAGTTGTCTTTATGGACTTTGGCCAACTTTCCATAATTTTTCAACTACTTTCGCCTTCACTACAGGGGCCTTTGAGGTCACTGGCATCTGTTGCTCACTGATCAAGCAACCCCTTGTGACAGAACATGAAAAGTTAAATTGCTGTTCTGAGATGTTTACACGGCCCTATAAGAGCTGTTACATGTGTTCGCGGCCATGACGGTTTATTTATAATATGTGAATGACTCAGCGCATTCTCGGTCCAAAACATGCTGTTTGACAAATCAGATCGCATTATAAGTGAAATCAAAAGAAAAGCCTCGAGTCTCTCATAACATCTGTGCCGGACCAAAGCGTTTTTGTTTTAACATGGCTGTCATCAACAATCAAAAACACACAATTCTTAGATTAAAATTAATTACGCCGTACACAGCGAAGGGGAGAAATCATTGGGGTGGTAGCCACAGCAAAGAAACTCCAATCAAACAAGGCAGACCCTCTTGGGGGAGGACATTTAATGACAAATCAAAACGGTACAAATTGGGACGGCACATAAGTAAACACAAGGTGATGGAGGTACGGTTGCCATAGGCGCACAGTCTCTGGTAAAAAGTCAATACATACAAAAATAATTTGGGCACATCGATTTGAAAACAGACTTCATACTGTATATGAAAATGGTTTTCATTGTGTACAACTCCATATTAAATAGGAATGTTGAATTACAATTACACAAAATTGATCAATTTTTTTTATTGGTCTTTAAATAGCCCTAGAAACATGTTTTATTCAGACTCTCACATTTACAAATCTTTTGTTAATATTTGTAATGTTATTTTCCCCCAGTATTTGCCACCCTCTCTGACAAGCTCAACTGAATGACAAGGAAATTCCAGGCAGAAAATTGCATTCCACGTGTAAATATTTCAGACAGCTTTTCGGGGACCGCAATGTATCTAAAGCTGGCTGCCACAAAAAAATAAACAAAAAAATAATCACTGTCAAGTTTCAGTCGTTCGTTTTGGTCATGGAATAATAGAAAAATCGCCAGAGGTTTATTTATCACTATAGCACAGAAGACAAATGCAGAACGTTTCCTTTTGTGCTATAACAAAGAGGAGGATTCCAAATGCCCACACTGATGTGAACAGACTAACTGAATCACATCAGTGGCAGCTGATTTGATTTGCGTTCGGTGCCACAGCAATTTCTCGCATTTGGCACTGTATGTCACAACACAGATCATCCCGTTCCAGGATATGAGAGACCACCAATTTGTTGGGGCTGTCAGATGCTGAGAAGAGGCAGGGTCCACTGGCTCCCCAGGCATGTGTGTTTTTTTTCCATCTGGCCACCAACACCCAACTGACCTCGTCTTGGACTCAAGTGGGTGCAGGCAAGTAACAGGGGGAGCAGGTTAAAAAATATTGCTTTTCTGTCACTTGCATGCCCAAAAGGCACCATGCATATGACAGCGAGATCAAACAATAGCATCTAACGAATGCAAAACACATGGAAATAATTTTTCGTATATTAGTAGGGAAAGGATGATATAAGTCGACGGTTTCAGCTCCAGAACAAAGCTAAAGTAACGAGATGAAGGCCAAATGAAAAACAAAACAACAGCAAAAAAAAGTATATTGTGAACACAGAATGTAGAAACAAGGAGAGTAACACAGGCTTCAGCAATGCTGATACAAACGTTAAAATCAAATGTTCACATTCTGACACACTTGCACACACACATAAACACATTCCTTCACTGTCCTGCCTTTTGTCTTTGGAGTGGTCCACAGACCAGAATCATTACTGGGGAAATCAAGGAAGTCCATGGTCCACCTCCCTCTGCCAGGCTCCAACATGTGCTTTGCCTTTACGGTACCAATTGTTTTTGCACAATTCCCAGACAGTTGGAAAGGCAGGGCCTTTGTCCCCGTGCCCGCAGAATAAAAGTGTTCCAGAACTCATCCCGTGACCAGGACATTGATCTGATCTCATCTGAGATTCGTAGAGTTAATAATCCAACGAATGCCATATTCTGCTCTCTTGTGCTCCATTTTGTTTACTTCCTGTGCAGCTGACTTGCAGTGTCTATCTTGCTAATGACAGAGACAGACAAGGATGAGGATTGAGGAAAGTTATAAAGACATATCAATTAAATAACAATATATTATGTATATTCACTGTACCGCAGGAGGGGGCTCATCCTTATGTTCCATCAGCCCTATTTTCCCCAAGACCCATGATCCATCAATACATTTTTTATCCAAATTTGGGTCCAATGTTTCCTTAGACCTGTGTTCCCTCAAACCAATGTTCCCTTAGCTGTGTTTCCATTATTGCATTCTACAAGTGAGGTTGACCAGCACATCGGAACTAAATTTGTGTGGAGGGAACACAGCAGTAACGTGCCATGAGCTCTTAGTTTGGATAGGCAGTGGCTAATCAGAGAGGTTTTAAGGCTTGCAGAAACTTAATGGCACACTACACACGTCTAAGAAATACGTGCTTCAAGTTAAATTTAAATAATTGATAACTAGGTTGCATTGCAATGGGAGAAAGAACAACGTATCCTCTAGGCTACATTATAAACCTATATATTATCGATTGAACATATGCAGCATCATTTCCTAACTATTTGAAATTCATACAGTTATATGTATAGCTATAGACTACAGCCTGCAAAGAATCCAAATCTGTACAAGGTTCATCTATAAGGCTAGAAGGCAAAATATTGGTGAATGTGAGTACATTTCATTATATCAAGGATTTAAAGATGCCAAATGTTAGCAAACATATGTATAAAAATTAGGCATTATGACATTGAAAAAAGTTGTTCAAAACTAATAATAGTGCACTAAATAAATCGATTGAAAATGCCTCTAGGTTAAAAGAAAATAAAAATTTGATTTAAATAAATAAAATCGATTTAATCTTTTTCTATTAAATCTTTTTCCATATAATTTTATGTCAAAGCCAGGGAGCCATTGAGTAGGGGTTAAAAACTTGCCTGCGGCCCTTTAGCTGCGAGTTGCTTATCCCTGGGCAAATTCTGTTCCATCTGAAGTTTTTCAAACAAAGTTCCTCTTCAAATCCTCCTCAATTCTATACCACACACACTTTAGAAGCACCTACTTTGTGTGTGTTCTGTAAAATGTCAAAATTTAATTCAGCCAATTTAAAAAATATGTACATGTACAGCATTGGTACTCTTATAAACTCTGTTAAAAGGGCAAACAATTGTTGCCTTCATGAAGTGAAACCGTGTTCTCGGTGAACTTGCTAAGAATGATGACGGGAAAGTAACCTTATATTTAAGTTCCTAATTAAGGATGAAGCAGTCGGGTTTTAATTAGGCTGCCGACAAAGAGGGTGCAGCCTCCCACCATTGACAGTTGTATGGAACGGAAGCGTCTACTTTGGTGGGCTTGGCTCTGTGTTACAGAAACTCTTTTGTCATGCACCTCTCAGCGGTTGCCTTTTGTGCTTCAAAGGCCCTGCCGTTGTTTTTGGAGAAAGTGGAAGTGTCCAAATTTATTGGAGCCTAAAGGTCTTTGCATTGTTAGGGGTTAATCAATGTCCTCTTTTACAAACCCCTTCAGAAGGAGAGGGTTCTTGGTATAAAGATGGAAAGCTAAATGTCCGCTAAAAATGTAAACAGACAGTAGGTGCAGCTGGTTAATCCCATTAACATGCGTGAAACTGTGTGTTTGTTCAGGAAATTGGGACTAATTATTCAATTTGTCCATTCTGAAAATGATGTTTGGATAAGTAATTTGTGGAGGACATTTTCCATGAAGAGAAGACAGGATCACTTTATGACTCTGGTCTTGCAGAATAAACCACAACAAACCACAATATTTAAATCTAAACATTCATTCAAGTTCATGTAATCATTGTAGGTCTACAAAATGTGCAATATTATTACTCAAAGCACATTATTATTATTATTATTATGTTCATTATTTGGGGTAACATTAAAATAATAGGATGAGCATATTCATATAGTGTGCCTACTGTAGTCTACTGTATACTGCCAGTCACTACTACCAGTAGCTTCTGTGGTATCTATGTGAACTAATTTTATTTTTTTAAGATATCCGTTGACTTCAATTTCTTTTGGAAATAATAGGATCTCAGAAATGCAAAAGACATGAAAAGTATTGATGGGTTTTTTGTACATTAGGAGGGTAAGGATCATATAAGTCTATAAAACCTATTTCTGAATAATATATTGAGTTAGCTGATATGGCTTATGTGAGCATATCAAAAAACAATGAACAATGAATGAGATTTTGGCCATCGATACCCCTCAAAGAGGGAATGCCAATGGGGTCAAACAGCCCAGACAATACAGGCCTGATCAGCTTTAATAGATTGATAGTCTTCGTCATGGCCAGGAACGGTCCATGGTTTAGAGAGGTTCAGGGTGAGACCTGTAGCCCAATGCCAGACTGAGCTGGCCTTGGTTTGTTGTCAGTGGAGCCCTTTGAACAGTGCATATACAGTCCAAGTAGTATAAAATACATCTACTGTTGTTAAAAGAAAAAACTCTCCAATTAAGTTTTTTCTTTTCCAAGATTTGCCTCATTGAGAAACAAGTGCAAACAGTGCAGACAACTTGGAGATAAACTTTAACTACATACGCAACCTGACGGAAAAAGGTTAGGGTTCTACCCCCTATGGAGAGCATGAAAGGATGGACACTCCGCTTCTGGTGTGCCGTGGAAAGGATGCACTGACAATGGCGCTACACACAACTCAGTTTTCTGTTTTTTATTGTTTTTATTGTTAGAATTTTTGTACATACTGCACTGTTGCTCATAGAGTAAATCGACAAGCACTTTTGGATATTCACTCGAACATGCTGCGATCCCTTTGTCCTGCCGCCGCAGATCAACTCGCCGGCAAAACTGGATACTGCAATTTGCCTTTACTGAACATTTTACTGGCAAATATTCAATCCCTGGACAGTAAAATAGACAAACTACACACACTGATTAACTACCAGCGAGACATTACCCAGCGTTTACGAGACCTGGCTGGATCCTACAGTGCCTGACGTAGTGGTACTTTCAACACACTGCTCACCAGACCTGGAGCTATTAACTGTAAAAGTCTGTCACTTCTACCTCTCACGGGAATTCAGCTCCACCATTATCACAGCAGTCTACATACCCCCACAAAAGGTGCACATAGGAGGACCTATACATGGTATTAATGGACTAGGACTAATTCTCACCCTTAGACAGCTTTTTTTTTTTTTTTTAACATGTGCTGTCACATGAGTAACACAAGAGTATTTGTATCCTCGCTCAACCTTGAGTGGAGATAGGGTAGCTTGAGAGAGCATTGTGTGTTTGTTTGATGGCATGATGTCGGGGATGGTAGCTCAGGCGGTAGAGCTGGTGGTCTAGTGATCTAAAGATTGCTGGTTCGATCCCAGGCTCCTCCTGCTAGCATGCTGTAGTGTCCTTGAGCAAGACACTTAACCCCTAATTGCTCCTGATGGCTGCGTCCGTCGGTGATTGAACAATTGTAAGTCGCTTTGGATAAAAGCGTCTGCTAAATGACTAAATGTAAATGTAATGTAATGTCAGATTGTACCTGCGACCTGATGGAGGATGGTAGCTCAGGCGGTAGAGCTGGTGGTCTAGTGATCTAAAGGTTGCTGGTTCGATCCCAGGCTCCTCCTGCTAGCATGCTGTAGTGTCCTTGAGCAAGACACTTAACCCCTAATTGCTCCTGATGGCTGTGTCCGTCGGTGTTTGAATAAATGTAATTGGATAAAAGCGTCTGCCTAATGTAATGTACACAACCTCTCATCGGTATAAAGTCTTCTTCATCAGGAGCAGACTGGTCAGAACACTGCTTTGGAGCAGTACTGAATCTTTCTCTTTATTCTGCAGAATAAATATCCTTAATATTCTCAGTTTTCTTCTCTTGTAGCAGGCAGGTTAACCTCACCGAGCATGCCGGAGAATTTCTTCTACAATCTGGCGTAGTCGACAGGATTCTCTACTTGGCTCTGTTGGACCTCTTCATGCCCAGGTTGTGTGCACAAGGGCAGTCATAAGTCATAAGACATCCAAGAAGGAGTTGTCTGGAAATGACTGGCAGATCCAGCAGAGACAACATGAGATCCCCAACAAATTAAGGTGAGGACTTACTGAGATATTATACTGATGAGGAAAAGCTTTGAGTAAGCTTAGATACTGTACAGATCAGAGAAGATCGAAGGAAAGCTATTGTGAAGGAAATTGCTCTGAGTAGGCTTAAAGATTGTACAGATCTAGAGGGTCGTTGAAGAAGTTTTGTTAAATCCCCCCCTCAGATAGACGTATAGCCATTTGCGTGCTGCGCCCATTAGGAACGGGTAGTGGATAATCGGTCTGGAGGACCATTGGAAGTGACCAATATTGTATCGATCGAGAGAATCATGGTTTTTGTTTGTTTATCTTTATTTATTATTATTTTTTTTATGTTATTTAATAATAATTAGACATTATTGAATACATAACTATTATAGATTATTCTTGATGCCTCCTAGCAAAAGCGTTGAGGGTAGGTGAGAAACGTCTGGTGTTACAATGAACACACGATACAATGAAATTAATTAAAACTAAAGTAAAATTGACAATTAAAAAAAAACCGTGTTGGACGTGCGGTGTATGGGACAGGTTTGTAAATAAAGACAACACTCTCATGTGATTTTGAAAAAAAATATATATATATCAAAAAAATAAAAAATAGATCAAATACTATAATAATTTAGTTAGTTAGTTAGTTAGTTCCGCCCGGAACATTGGGCATCGAGCCCCCTCCATTTGCTCCTTACCAGAATGGCTTCTTCTCGTCGTTTCTGTAACATGCTTTTTTTTTATGGGGCGAGGTTGTTAACCCCACGCCCAACCCCCAACCTGGAGGACCGGACCGGACCGGACCGGGTGCTGACTTACCCGTGTCACAAAGGCATTCCTGGCAGTGCTGACTTACCTGTGTCACAAAGGCATTATTATTATTATTATTATTACTGTTATCATTATTATATACTAACAATAATAATAATAAGTTTGAGCTGTAATCCGTCTATAGAGAAGGAGGCCGCGGTGGACTGCAGCTGGCGGCTGTCGGCAAGCTCGTAGACGTGGTGGTGGTGGAGGAAATGTAGTTAAATATAATAATAATAATTATTATTTTTATTTATTGTTTTGTTTATTATTATTATTTAATATTATTATTATATAGACTTTTATTATGGAGGTACTGGTAGTCTAGGGGGGAGGACGGAGTTCGACGGCCCATTGTGTGGTTGGCTGACTGTTCTTCCCATCTTTTGTTAATTTTTGCCAGGTACTCCAATAGTGTTTTTGTTTGAGTTTGCTTTTTTCTCTGTCTTTGGTATTTACTTTATTTGCAGTAATACACTTTCACGTGAATCTTGTGTGATCCAATTGGTGTCTGGGTTGCGTGACCTCCTGGCCGACGGATAACTCTGGAACACATGTGAATGAGATGAGTTCAGAGCGATTTTATACCTGGCTGATAAAAAAAAAAAAATCTCAATGAAACAAGCAAATACATAAATATGGAATCAGCGTGGTATGAATGTTGTACATAACATGTTAAACTAGCACACGTGAGTCCTTGTTGAAACAGTAGTGCTATAATCTAAATATCTGATAGGATTGCTGGAAAGGATATTGCAAGTTTTTTAAATAATTTGTGAATAACTAAAAGAGACAAATCTGTATGTGTTGTGATAACCATTTTTTTTCTCTCTTTCCCGGATCAAATCACACGCTGAAATGGGAGCGTTCTGTTCGAAAACCACTCCGAGAACGGAATGGACTAGTCCGGCGAAATGTGTGGTCAACAAACATGGGAGTGACACGGTACAACAATTACAGCTATGGGAGAAACTGGGTTTTCCAACTAACGGCAGTTTTAATTTAAACCAACTATGACAATTGAGGGAGAAACTGAAATATTATGAGAAGGGAAAGAAGAATAGAAATGGAAAAGTAGATTGGAAAGTGTATGATGCATGGGTAAAAGAAGCACAAAATTGGGAGACAGAACAGAAACAAGGCGATACCACTCTTCAGATGGCAAATGTTCTGGGGCCACACAGAATTGATCAGCACTTGGATCACCCACCACCCTATTTACAACCACAGGCCCAAATTCCAATACCAGCCAACACATCCCGGAGGATGACCCCCGAAATCCCGCACTCTTTTGAAGGAGAAGGAATATCTGTATCCCTTAGTGATTGAGCTACAGTCTTGCTCCTCTGAGGCCTGTACGACCGGTTCATCTAATCTACCTTCCCCCAGGACTCCCAACAAGAATATGGAGTGAAGGACAGAGGACACTCCTCACCTGTTGCCCACTGCACCAGAAGCCAATTCAAACCGATATTCCAGTGCCAAATAGTTTCTTTTTACCTGATGGAAAAGACAGAGCTTGTTCCCCCCATGGTGGAATGTGTTAATCTCCAGGCGGGTGATAATCCAGTCTTAGTCTATTGTCCATGGAAGATACAACAAATGGCCCTGGTGATCAGATATCTTCCTGTGGTTGCTGGAAATGGAGAAGGAGGATTGAGAGAAGGCAATGGCCCCGGCCCCACAATAGACGCTCCTCCTCCAGATGCCTCAGTTGATCTCGATTTAGATGATACATTCATCCTCCCTGTTTTCTCTCAGCTTCCGTCCCCAACCGACAAATGACCGACCATTGTCCTCCAGATAAATGGTGAGCCAACACCATTCCTCGTTGACTTAGATGTAATGGACAATGAAGATGAAGCTAACACTATGACACTCCGTCACAGTTTCATACTCTCCAACTGTTGCCCCGTTCAACTTTGTGGCCGGGAACTAACATGTTTGTTAGGCAGTATCATCGAGTGTACAGAGAGTGGTCTTAAAATTTTGCGTGTTAGGAAGGATGCAGAATGTTCTATGGTCCAACATGGCCTCGGAACACCAGCTTATGCTTATGTCCGGGATTTACAGCAAGACAATCCACATTCTATTAGTGGTGAAGGAAAAGATTAGGAATTTGAGAAGAGATGGTTTAGGGAAAGTCATGCATGTCAATTGTTAACAGGGAAAGGAATTCTCTGCTCACCACAATATTGTGCGTTAACGGTCCAATTGACCCCAACACAGGATGCTTGCTTTGATGTTTATGATTCCCTTCCGCATGTGTTGTTGGCAAAATTATCAAATTGGTCATGGCAATCAATTGGCCCTTGGGTTGCCAAATGTGCAAGCATAACAGATTGGCATCCTGATGGGAGTCAATTTAACGCAAAAGGTATTCTTTGATGGTTTCCTTATCAATCTACCTTTACAGGTCTATGATCAATCCATCTTATTCCTGTTTTTACGACAAAAGAAAACGCAACAGGGATTTTTGCTAACTTTAACGCTGAGGAACACCCCGCATTAGAGGTACTCTGGGCCAAAACCAAATATGATGTTGGACTAATGGAGGGGGCAACTCCCCTCGTGGTCACACAAAAATCCTCCTATCGACCGCATAAACTGCAGTATCTGTTGCAACCAGACTCCGTGTTAGGTATAACCCCAGTGTTTGAATCACTCTTAGAAGCAAGCAGTGTTGTACCGTGTCCTTTATCTCCATGCAATACACCGATACTGCCTGTTAAGAAGGTGGTTGGAGTCTCGTGGCGTTTTGTTCAGGATTTGCGCACTGTAAATGACGCTGTCCACTGCAGAGCGCCCGTTGTTCCTGATCCCACTATGAATTTATCTCAAGTCCCGGGTACATCAAAATGTTTCACTGTTATTGACCTTGTAAATGCTTTCTTTAGCATCCTAGTAGACAAAGACAATTTTGGTTCGCTTTCACTTTTCAAGGGAAACGTTACACATGGACTCGTATGCCACAAGGTTATGCGGAGTCTCCAGCAATGTTCTCCCTGCGTTAGGTGAAAATTTAGCTGGTTTTGAATGGAGCCAATGCAGCCGACAAAGCCGCCGTACCCAATATTGATCATGTCTAATGATGGTTGTCTCCTCCACAGATGAAAACACAGGATTCCTCACTTACTTTGTTTTTCCTTTCCTCAAAGGCATCCTGCACTGAATTATTGTAGTGGCAGAGCCACTTGGTATGTTTGTACTGAGCTGTATCTCTCCCACTAGCTTTTAATTATTTTACTTATTTGACACATGGTAAGTATTCAGCGGTAGTACGTCAAGTTCCATTCCTCCTTGCTCTGTTGCGTTTGCTGGCAGCATCGGGAGATGTGGAGTATCTGTGAACACTTTGCGGAAGGCCCATGGGTGCCTGGTGTGGTGAGGGGCCTCAAGCCCTCTAACGGGCCACGATTATTTTAGTAACCTCACCTAACCTTGTTTATGTAAAAAAGCTTGCATTTAAGAACTTCTACTCCAGTTCAATTACCACATTTTGCCTCCGACACCGCCCCCACCCCTTCAAAGCCACCCAAACACTGACAGAAAAAAATTAAGTTTCGAAAAGGTTTTTGTGGCAGTTTCGCTACCACATGCCACCCAAGTGGCATTTTCAGGGACCTCCGGTACAGAGACACCGACGACGGGGGGTTGATAACACCAGTTTGTTGTAGAGATGAAGCGAGGTGGAATTTGCCAGGAGCAGATGGAACATGTCCTGACAGGGCTCCTATCCTGAGTGTGTGTGTGAATGAGGTTTCTAAACCTGCCACTCGTTAGCCCAACCAACACGCGTCAGGTGTGGCTGCTCAAGCCATCCCATCCACCACACACCCCCAAAACCAAACTGAGGCGCCGAAGCCTACTCCGCACCTGTTGCACCTTTGAATTTCTGTGTATTCTCAATTGGAGTTATGAGGTATTGTGACATTATGTCCTAAAGTGTAAGTGCAGAACAACATGTACAGTTTGTACGCAAGTGGCTACATGCAGGAACAACGTGTCGATAACTGGTCACAAAAGGACATATGGATCACAAAGAACTGTTTCCAACCAGAGGTGCTCCAGCAAGTCGATGATGCAACAACAGTCTCCATCCTATAAAAGTCTCAGGTCTCCGGACAGAGTTGAGCATTTCCTCAGTGGCATCATGTTACATTTACATTTACATTTAGCAGACGCTTTTATCCAAAGCGACTTACAATTATTCAAACAGCGACGGACGCAGCCATCAGGAGCAATTAGGGGTTAAGTGTCTTGCTCAAGGACACTACAGCATGCTAGCAGGAGGAGCCTGGGATCGAACCAGCAACCTTTAGATCACTAGACCACCAGCTCTACCGCCTGAGCTACCATCCCCCCTGTTGTGTTGTTGCTTTCTAACTGCTCCTCTTGTACAACCTTGGATCCTCTTGTACAAGATTAAATACTTTATTAACCTAAAGTATTGGTCTCAGATTTCCTCTGTAACGATTAGTCTGTCCTCAAACAAAGTTTAGAGCTGTTTAGCTTTAACACCACCAAGCAGAGAACAAAAATGAAAAGAAACACTTAAAATAGACCCCGACCCAGGGTTACTATACCTAAAAAAAAAAATAAAACACCGGACTCTGAAACAGGGTTCCCATCCCTTAAAAAAACAGATGTCCAAAAAAATTTAACTGGTCCCCTTCCAGAGGACCTGGGTTCCTCTGGGCTGCATGGTCAACTGGCCTCCTTCCACCAGGGCGACAACAGACAGCCCCCTCCTCCCTTCTGGAGCGTGGGGCCTGGTGGGCTGCTGGATGGTCCCAGTGATGTCTGCTGGGCGGAGAAGCTAGCAGCCAGCGGATTCCTGTGGTGGTTGCTGGGCTACTTCTCCCCCAGTCCTCCGCTGGACCCCTTGGATGCTGCTCCTGCCAGTCGGGAGAGGGTTGGTGCTGGGAACCAAGGGCGTCTTCGGGCAGCCCTTCTGTGTCCCTTCCCTGTGCCGAAGCCCCACATTGGGCGCCACCGTAGCAGTTCTATCTGCCACACAAGTGGCACAGATGATGATCGGTTGTAACACCAGTTTATTGTAGTGATGAGGCCAGGTGGATAGGAGCAGCCAGGAGCAGATGGAACATGTCATGACAGGGCTCCTATCCTAAGCACATGTGTGGATGGGGTTTTTAAACCTGCCACTCGTTAGCCCAACCAACTAGTGTCAGGTGTGGCTGCTCAAGCCATCCCATCCACCACAGATTTCCTCCTTATCACTGAACGATATGAATCACTATCTCTGTCCTCCTCACATATGCTCACAGCAGACTGATAACCTCGGTCATACATACTGTACATATATAAAACAGGAGAGGGAAGAGAGAGAAGCAGAGGTGTTCCCCAGTGGGTTAGTATCCAGACATTAGCCAGTGGTAGGGGGATAAGAGTAGGTGAGAGGTAAACTAACATGAAGGCTATGGTTGATCAAATGCAAGACTATAAAAGTGAGGTTCAAGTCTGGATTCAAACATTTCTACAGAAGCAGCATGTCTGACTTCCGCAAATGGGGCATTCCAGAGTACTGGGTCAGTTGCGAGAATGGGAAACAAAACAGCCGTTTTGTCAGATCGGGGGAGTTCGACTATTATCCACCGTTGTGGCGCCAGGGATGAGAGATGAGTCATGACTGGGATGAGCAACTCCTGAGTCCAGGTAGGTAGAGAGCGAGCAGTGATTGGTGATATGGAGGAGCAGTTTGATGGACTACCTTGTAGGAGAGGAAGTGTCTTAAATTTGAGGAGAAGCCAGTGATATGATCAAAGGAGGGGAAGGTGCATTCTGGATGTACTATAGCGGTCTGATGGAACTGGGCGGGTAGTCTGGCCAGAGGAGAGTTTCAGTAGTACTATCCTGTATTAACATACTTGGTAGGTAGGATACAAATGCAAGCAGGATCTTTATTGTAATCCAAGCAAAGGCACAAAAGTCAGGAGGAAAAATAAGGTTTGGCAACGTGGAAGTCAAAAAAGAACACGGACAGGACTGTGAGGAAAAAGGTGAGAGAAAGTGTGATAAGTAGCTAGGTGATGTATAGAGCGAGAGGGCGTGAGTGTGACAGTACATCTATCTATCTATCTATCTATCTATCTATCTATCTATCTATCTATCTATCTATCTATCTATCTATCTATCTATCATTCCATCCATCCATCCATCCATCCATCCATCCATCTATCTATCAACCTATCTACCCATTTCTTTCACTTTCCATGGGTCCATAGAGGGTCATGTTATTTAGTCTCATAGTATATTTGTTTACATGTAAAACTTGTGTGACAAAGCAATGTTCAGCTTTTACACCCTTTGTGACATCTGTGCTGGTGGAGTTCACCAGCGAGACTATACAACCAGCAAGCCCCCAGATATCGCTCTCTTTCTTCCCCTCTCTATCTCTCTCTCTCCTGTCTCTCCCTCTTTCTCTCTCTCTCCCCTCTCTCTTTCACTCTCTCCCCCATCTCTCCCCCACTCTCGCTCTCCCTCACTGGCTCTGTTCCAGAACAGAGCCCTGGTGCATGCACTTAAAACGTTGTACCAGCACTTAATAAATATTCATCTTCCAATCACTGTTTTTGTCTCCTTAGTCCAGCCGTCCAGTCCACATTAAAATGAGCCATCACTATCTATCTCTATATGTAATAACATTATTATCAGACTTATATAATTATCAGATGATACTATATATTATAATAATATTAGAATTTTGGGCACATTCATTCCACGTGTATAATGGGGGCACATATATCGTGACGAAAACAGGCCATTCATTCTACCACAGACCAAGCAGGCCATCTTCAGTAATTCCGTAAAACACATCATAGGAAGGTCGGAGGACCCCAGGTAACTCCAACTGTGGATACTTTATGTGTCGAAGCAGATGAAGTATTGTTTTTTTTCCCTTTTCGACACAAAAAAAATTCAATTCAGGAAGGCCCTCAGTCAGGCTATGCGAGTAACAGTGGAAATAATTACGCGGGAGTCTAAATTTGCTCATGCATGTAGCCTGCACACATGCTGGGGTGGAAAGCACAATCCAACTTCTACCCCCCCATTTCAAGTTTACACCCTTACACAAAAGTGCATTTGAATGTCACAAGAGTGACAGGAGCCTCACACGCACACACACACACGCACACACACACACACACACGCACACGCACACGCACACGCACACGCACACGCACACGCACACGCACACGCACACGCACAAACACAAACACACACACACACACACACACACACACTCAGACTCACTTACACTAATATTTCTTTGTTCTAAGACTTAAATGTACTCTTTAGTCTGACACGCAAATTTGATTTGTGCTTGGACACACAATGGGGGGGGGGGGGGTTAAGCTTGGTTCTTTATTGGTTTAAGGAAACCCTTATTAAGGAAATGGAACACAATAAAATACATGTGAAATACAAACAGTGTATTAGTGTGACGAGGCACGGGGATGCAGAGATAGTGGGGCGCGGGCACAAATTTGCGTACGTATGTACTGTATGATGCCTGTTGTATTCACCAATGCAGCAGGCCTCTAGGATGTGGCCCACCAAATGTTGTATGTGCTGCCCTCTACTGGCATCACAGAACTGAAATTTCAGAGGTGGGTAGTAATTAGTTAGATGTAATCAGATAAATATACTTGAGTCATGTTTTGAAGATATTCAACTTTTTTTGTGTGAGCGTATTTTTTTTTCTTTTCTTTTTTTAACCTGTGCTGTCAGCATGCTGGGCATACAACACAGAGTATTTGTATGTTATTACATCTAGGACAGAGTTAGTCTGCAAGTGGAGTTCAACTTCTCAACCTGTACAATGCAACTCTTTATTTATTCCTAAATCATCAATAACTGCTGCAATAACTCTGTCCTGTGGATGACCTGTAGGATGACAAGAGCACTGTTTTTTGTTATACAGAGCTGCCACCAATTCCCCTCTTTGGAGAACCATTTTACCTATAAACAACTAATCACTACTCCAAGAGGAGAGATTCACCACGGGTAAGAGAATTAAATATAGAACCAAACAACATGTACACGGAAAACATAAACATCGGACGACAACATGTATTTAGAAACAGAGTTAATAAAGTCCAGGAAAACTGGAACAGCAATTGGGCACATGGCCTTTTCCTGTCATAGTTATGTCAGTAAATGAGAGAGGAAGAAACAGAAGAAAGAAGAAACAGTCTTTATTAGTCACGCAACACACCACACTACAACACATGCTTGCACACGCTTTTGATGGTGGCCGGTGAAATGGATTCTCTGCTTTTGACCCATCCTGGCTTGTCCTTCCTCCGGGGGCACAGCCAGGAGCAGTGGGCAGCATACATGGACGCGCCCGGGGACCAGGTGATAATTGTCCATCGCTGGTCAGACGATGATGGGTGCATGTTTTTTTGAGGGGGGTCCTTACTGACGTGAGGTGGAGGAAACCCCATGTGAGTACGGGGAGAACATGCAAACTCCACACAGAAAGGCTCCTATTTGGGAGATAACCCGCCGGAACACGGTGCCAACAGCGCCCCAGGCGGGAATCGAACCCAAACGGTAAGGAATGCAACCAGGAGGATGCTGGGGTGCGTTCAAAGCAGGTGTTGGTTGTGTGTGCGTGATGGGACTGCCTGTATGTGTGTATGTGAGGTGTCCATGGGGGAGTGTAGGACTAATCCCAATTGGTTCTGGTGTATAAGGTCGGTATTATGTTGTGGCCTTGGAAAGTGTCTTGCTCAAGGACACTACAGCATGCTAGCAGGAGGAGCCTGGGATCGAACCAGCAACCTTTAGATTACTAGACGACCAGCTCTACCTCCTGAGCTACCGTCCCCTACCGTGTTACGGTGCAGCAAATGGTTGTCCCAGGCTGGGCACAGCATCCTGCAGGCTGGAAGTCTCAAATCCCTGAAATGCCTTGGCCAAGGACCTTACCCTGGAGACAATCAAAACAAGGAAAGTATACTTTCAGCACGGCGCTCCACACGCTGGCAACAGCAACCTGAGCTGGGGCAGATTAGCACCGGCGTTCCCGAGGTCAGGCTGGATGAGACAAAACCCCCCTCCTCCACCTCAGCCGTTAAGAGGACATAAGGGTGCCATTGATACGATTGGAAAAGCTAAAAAAAAAATCACGGTTTTCTTTGCAGGTTGGGGGGACTTCCACAAGCTACGATATGTTTCATCTAGGAGGTTTACAAGGCTAGAGTCGGTGGACTGATGTTCTATTATTAAAATCTGACCTGAAATCATCTTTCTCATTCCTTGGATGTCAGTTCTATTTTAATTTCCATAACAAAATAAATAAACAAAGGAAAACCGAGAATGAAATAAAACGAAAATCTCCATACACGAGATTTCTGTTGCATGAAATGAGACATGAAACATGAAATTCTTGTTGGTCGTCAATTTAGAACAGCAAACTACGGTTAAGGTGTTGTTTAAACCAGTATGTAACAAAGATCTTGTTCTTTAAGTTTCATCCAAATCAATCCATATATGGAGCAGATATTAATAAAAACCAAACAACTTAGACCCAAATTTTCAGCTGCTCTTTACTGACACATCACCACTCGTAAACAAAATGAACAAGATCAGATTTCCAGTAAGAAACTTATGATGTCATCATACTATATCAAGTACAAGTTCAAGTTCCTATAAATGTACATATTTTGATTGAGAATGTCCAGTTGTCACTCGGTAGTGGTTCGACGTTACCAACTATGACTTTACGATGTGTATTTCTATAGCTTATTACCTGGAAGACATCAGTATATCTGTTTGATTGATATTTAAAATCCATGGTCCACATTACTTTGCTGGATTAATAAATAATACAATAAAAGTAGTCCACTAATACTGGTCACCGCGTCCAATCGAAACCACTGAAATGTGCGAGTGAATGATACGTTCAAGATCCAGCGAGGGGTCAGAAAAATAGAATCCGTTTAATGGTAATTACTTACAGAAATACCATAACATTTTTTCGTATTTCATGGAAATGTAACTTACTGAAAACGTAATTGAAGGAAAAAAGTCAACAAATAGACACAGCACCAAGCGACCACCCGTCACTGAGAGTGCAGCTCTATTTCCACAGACAACCAGTCAGTTATAACAATGAGAAGTTCTGGTTTACAGGTAAACATGAACGGTCGTTTTAAAGACATGAGGGTTTGCGTTGTGTAGACTGCATAGTGGTTGCTCCGCAAGATGAGCAACAGACCGGGGTAGCCCATGCGGCGTTCAACGTAACCTCAGAAAATCGTGCTCAGTTCAGAGAATCCGGGAAACTGTATAACGCACCCAACATGATTAACCTGGACACTGTGTATTGCTGCCTGCAGCAATTGTTCATTTGTTTACACTCCGATTTTTATTATTTTTAATATTGGCATTTTTTGGGCTAAAAGTATCTGAAAAACAGCAACCGCAGTACGCACAGACACCGGTGAGGTCTCAACATTATGATGATGAGGATCCAAAGTTATATTAATCCAAGCTTCGGTAGTCAGTAGTCATTTGCATCCAGTGACTTGCGCCCTGTGGGCTATATAGTGTTCACAGACAACCTGTGTAGACAGACAACCTGAGATGATGCTGTGTTTAATGGAAAACTATAATCAGTCACAGAAGGTGTTTTCGCACCGCAAATCTTTGGAGGAACCCTTTATTATGTGTCCGCATTGCAAGATCCAGGAACAATCATAATTATTAAACTGTTTTTGAGGGTAATTTTAACTAAACGACACAAGAGGAACATTCAGTGATGTAAGTGCATGGTGATCGGTCCAGACTTTAGACCACAATGATTGGTTGAACACATGACCATGAGAAATGCTCATGTGAAAAAACACATGAATTCCAAAACATGAAATCTACCTGGAGAAAAAAACAGTATCCCTCTGCTCCGACAGCCCAGAGGATACAACGGACTTGGGGCGAGTCTTGATCACGACAAGTTTTCCTCAGTGACCCGACCCGACCAAGTCCCGACGCCCTGGGTGGCAACCGGCTCACAGCAAGGGGAGAACACACTGGATCACCGTTACAGCACCGTACAGACCTCGTAGAACAGTGTGGATAACCTGGGCTGAGATGTCACACAGTATATCAGCCTCTGAGAGTAGAGTTGTATTACCACAAGCATCACGGTGCACCCCTCCAGATCCGATCCAGAGGTCAGAGCCGTGCCAGCAGGCATTTGTTAAATTAAAGGCAGCTCTCTGTGGGGAGCCTGTACTGCAAACCCCTAACTTTGCTCTTCCTTTCTGTCTGCAGACGGAAGCGTTGGACAGGGGACTTGGAGCTGTTCTGTCCCAGGAGGTCGAGGGTGCGGACCGGCCGGTGCTGTACCTCAGCCACAAGCTGGTAGAGCGGGAGATGAGGTATAGCACCGTAGAAAAGGAATGTTTAGCTATAAAGTGGACAGTTAGCCCCCTCCGCTATTACCTCCTGGGTAGAGCCTTCACCCTCTGTTTGGACCATGTCCCACTACAATGGCTCCACCGCGTGGTGTCTGGCTCTACAACCCTTCAACTTCCGGATGATTCACAGGCCGGGTACCCAGATGGTTGTAGCGGACTTCCTCTCCCGCGCCGGGGGGGGTCGTCTGTGGGCCAGACAGCACCCGGCCTAAGTGCGTCGGTGGCGGTATGAGGTGGACCAATGGGGCGGGGCCAAGCCGCCGCTGCAGACAGGCGGTGCAGTCCCCATCCCGGGGCCGCTCAGTTGCTGAGGATCAGCCTAATCAGCAGAGAGACTCAGCTGATTCGTGTTATCCAAAAACAGGAAGTTATAAGTATCTCTGTGTGAGAGATTGGTGTGCCAGCGAGTCAGCCTGACAGGCAAAGATCGGACACGGACAGCGGGAGATCACGGAAGCGGGAATCCACGAATCCACCGGGACTATTTATATATATTGGCCTGCGAGCCCTGAGTTTCCTTTTCAGTCCACGAGCCACCTTGATTTAAAAAGGACTTCAATAAACAAGCCACCCTGACACGCTTTTTTGCCCCCGCCTGCCTCCTCTTCCTCATTTCCTGGCCCTGAGCCAGATCACACCTTCACAGTGAGTGAGTGAATATTGAATTCCAAACTGAAAATAATTAACTCTTGTTCATTGGAAGTGCTCCCTCGCTGAGCATGCATTAAAGCAGCTGAATCAAATTAACCAATAGTTGGTAAATGTAATGATTCTGAATATCACATCTCACATCTACTGTAAGAACAGAAATCACTTTCAGAGTGAAACTTGTTCTGATGAACACAGAGCTGCTATTCTGTCTGTAACTGATTAATTAAATGCAATTTTGGTCTTGCAACACAAAACCTAATTTCCATAAATTTTATTTTAATTGGAATTCGCTAAATATTCACAGCACACCCAATGGGCTCCCATGGCATCCTAGTGTGTCATGGCACAGTGGTTGAAAAACACTCGTCTAGATCCTGGAGAGACAGCCTAAGTGCCACAACTGAGAAATATTGAGTAATATGCAGTCCCCATTATACCATTATTAACTGGTGAACATGAACTGAAGAGAAGCAACACAGAAGAAGAACATCTTTAGATAAATAGGAGAGTTTTTCAGGCATCAGATGACTCACGCTCTGACCCTATTCTTCAACAAGTCATTTCAAGCCAGACCAGTGCTTTCCTGTTTGGACCATGGTTAGTAGGTCAGAAAAGAATGCTCTAAATAGGGAAGCTCTTGTCATTAGGACCACCTGCTTGCCAGAGTGTCAGAAAGTTTATTTCCTATGGAGAGGGTGGGGGAGGGTTGACACGCAACCTGGCAGCAATATGACACCATGGTATGGTTAACGTGGCCAATTCCCTGACCACAAAAAGGAGGACACTTTGCAGGATTCAAAAATCTGAAAACTACCTTCAAATTATGCTTTGGTGATGAATCCATGCTCTGCATTGACCAAAATCTTTTATTTTGCCATTTATGCAGCAATAGATCTCATTACAATACATCACAACCCTTTCGCACACTGCACGGTTATGGACTTGTATTTGTTAGATCGCAATTCTTAAAGGAAATGTGTACATCATAGTGTATTAAATAAGGTTCTGCCTCAAGGCTGAGCTGGTGGACGGAGTGTTTCAAAATCAAACTGCCTCATTTCACCGGCCACCATCCAAAGCATGTGCATGTGTGTGTGTGTGTGTGTGCGTGTGTTGTAGTGTGGTGTGCTGTGTGACGATTAAAGATTGTTCTTGTTCTTCTTCTTCTTCAATTCATGGCACGTCACTTAAATTAATGCTGAGATTGAATTTTGACTCATTCAATGCTGATTTGTCAAAGAGCTTGCTGGCCACAAGTATAAATTATAAAGAATAATGATTTTGGGCACAGGAGGAATGGCGTTCCTTTCAGTCTCCTGGTCGGCTGACGAGCCCCTGCGCCCATCCGCTCTTCAAGACAGACAAACATTAAGAAAGCCCCCTGCCCTGAGTTAGAGCATGATTCCGCCAACTCAAGGCAGCTTGGCAGCCTCAGGAAAGGGAGCCACGCTGCCGTCTGCAGCTGCAGTTTGACCAAGCAGTGGGGCGTGGTCCGAACAGAGGGTGAAAACACGTCGCAGGAGGGAATAGTGAAGGGAACCGATGGCCCACTTGATCGCCAGACACTCCACTGTGCTGTGCCATGACTGCTGCTCTGAGAGTTTGCGGCTGAGGTATAGCACCGGCCACTCGATCCCCTCCACCTCCTGGGACAAGACCTCGCCCAGCCCTCTGTCCAATGCATCGGTCTTCAGACAGAAAGGGAGAGAGAATTTAGGGTTAAACAGCACTGGCTTCCAACAGCGAGATGACTTTACCCTCGCACACCTGCTGGCACTTGTCTGACCACTCGACCGGATCTAGAGTACCCTTTTGAGTTAAGTTAGACATTATGCTGGTTAGCTCCGAAAAGTTGGGTACAAACCTCCTTCAGTAGCCGGCCAGCCCCAAGAACTGCTTCACCTCTTTCTTGGTCTTGGGTCTTGGCGTGTTCACGCACGCAGCGGTTTTATCAAACTTGGGTCGGACGAGGCCTTCACCCAAGTGGTACCCCAGATACCTCCCTCCGTCCTACGGCATACTTCTTTGGATTGGCGGTAAGCCCCGCCCGCCTCTAGCACTGCGCCCACATGCCGCATATGCCACTCCCAGGTTTCACTGTGAATGATTATGTGGTCTAGGTAGGCCGCGGAGTATGCCCCAGGCAAACGCAGGACGCAGTCCATGAGTTTCTGAAAGGTAGCTGGGGCACCGAAGAACTCGAACGGAAGTGTGTGAAAGTGGTACAACCCAAACGCAGTGGAAAATGTCGATTTTTCCCTGGACTCCTGAGACAATCTGCCAGTAGCCCTTGGTTAAAATTCAGTGTTGTGAAAAAATGAGCCGTACCAACCGGTCGAGAAGTTTATCGACCAGGGGCATCGGGTAGGTGTCGAACTTTGACACTGTGTTCACCGTGGTCGTTTATATTCGGGCAGGCGATACGGCCGAGACCGCACCTTCACCCCCGGGGTTGTCTCCACATGGTGTAGCATGAAGGATGTGAGGTCTGGCAGGGAAGAGAAAACATCAGAGAAGTGATGCTGAAGTGCTGCCATGTCAGCCCTCTGGGATGGAGAGAGATGGTGACTTAACAGGGCCGTGGTATGATCTTCCGCCTTTTGAACTTCCGACCCCAACTCATCTTAGTCAATGACCTGCGTGACATTCCTGAACCTGGAGCACATTCTCCCGTGATAATGGTCGAATCAGCACGTGTAACTTTGCTCTCAAGTCCGTAAAATACTGTATTTCGTTTTTACTGGTAATAGGACCTTCCTCCCAATTTTCTTTAATTAGGTCTAGCAGGCCCTGGGGTCTCCTGCCAAAGAGGAGTTAAAAGAGAGAAAATCCTGTGGATACCTGGGGAACCTCCCACACCGGAAACAACAGGGGGTCCAACCACTTGTCCCAATGATAGCTATTGGCTCGGTTATCGGGTTGCATAGTCCACGAGGAACAACACAAAACGATACCTGCGGGCACTACAGTCTAACGGCCCGATGAGGTCCAACCCTCCAGCTACGCTCTTTGCGTAGCTGGAGGGTTGACTATCTGGCACTCAGTACAAACCCTGGCCAATCCGTGCCCCAAATCAGGGAGTGCGACAGGCGGGAACTAACAGCAGCCTGTACCCTATGCTTTTCCCACTTGTAGCAAATTTTGAGCCGGACCATCGGATACGTGTGAATATCCCCATGCACACAACAAATTTCTACCCATGACACTTCCACCAAAGCCCCGGGTCGAACCAGGTGTTGCTGGATCATCATCTGAAAACAGCCGAGTCCAGCAAGGCATAATGTCTACTCCCTTGTAGCCTTACCAGTACTTGGTTGACCCCTTTCTGAGCGGGGCTTCTGAGACATGCTCCAGGGACTGCTGGTGCCCCACCTCCCGTTTCTCTTTAGCTGCACCATCTGCTCCGTCACCTGGTGATTGACAGCAGCTCAATCAAAGTTTCTACCATGTTAGGGGCAGACTGCGCAGCATACCTTTTTGCTCCAGTGGGTAGTGCCTGAATGCAGCAGACCAGAATCACCCTCTCCACGATAGATGGGCCATTCTCCTCTGCCAACCACATTCTAGTCTGAGTTCTGAGAGTTGGGGCCAGGCAGATTGGGTGGAATCAAACTGCCAAGAATGGAAACGTTGTGCCCAAGTGGGAAGGCTGAACCCATATCGGGGTAAGATGGCGGCCTTCAGTTGCCTGTAATTTTCAGCCTCTGTAGCTGGTAGGTCCTGGCAGGCCCACTGTGCTTCCCCCGTCAAAAATGGGTCGAGGACACCTCCCATCTGATCCAGAGGCCACTGCTTCCTCTCAGCCGTTTGCTCAAAGACTTCCAAAATTGCCTCCACATCATCTTCAGCCGACATTTTGATGAATACCTCCCTGGGCACCCTGGGAGGTGAGGCTGAGGCGCAGAGGTAAGCGTTTTCACGTATAATCAACTACCAAAGTCCATTTATTTAAATCATGAGTGGGAAAAGGGAGAAGGAGCAAAAACAATTGTGGCCGGGTTCTTCCCCCCGGGCATCTGCAGCATCCCGTCTCCTCCTTCAGTATCTCGACTCAGGAGATGACCAGAAACAGCTCCTGTTTCAGGTCATCTCCTGACTCCTGGCTCACTTGGTGTAGCCAAGAAAGGTTAACCAATTGGCACTTAGGACACGTGGCATACCACTTGCGTATATCAACTCTTAAGCCCAGCCAATAGAAGGGGGCCAATATCTGTAGTGTTTTATCGTGTCCGAGGTGACCGGCCATCTGGTTATGGTGAGCCGCCTGGTAGAGCATTTCCCGGCGGCTCTTCGGGACGAACAACTGGATAATTTCTTCACCTTCCTACATTATGTCCCTTAAGACCGAAAAGTACGGGTGGATGCGTGCCATTGATTTTAACTATACGCTAAAAGGCCACACGCAGGGTATTGTCTTGCGACCGCTCCAGCAGAAAATCATCCATGGGGAAGGCCAATGGGACCAGGGAAGATCCCACTTCGGCTTCCCCTGCTCCCAGACCTAACCGTCACCGCATGCCTAGCAACACTCACATCTCCCTACTGACCTTGAGTGCATTCCCCAGCCTCTTTCATTAATGCGTCAAACCCTGACCAATCAGTGCCCAATATCAGGGAGTGCAACAGGGGGGAACTAATCACAGCCCTCACTATATGCTTTTTCCCCTTGTGATGAATTAGGAGCCGGACCATCGAATATGTGTGGATATACCCATGCACACCGACAAATTTCCACCCATGATGAAGTCCCGGGTCACCACATCCCCAACATCACCAAGAAGCTTTCACCCCTTTTGTGTCACAGCATTTCAGTTTCCCTGTCTATGTCTCATTGGTGACCTTTCCTCAGTTGACCCAACACCCAGACACCACCAACCTATTTTGATCGCCTTAACAATCGCCAAGAAAATAATAGAGACAATCTCACCACATCCCAGAGGCTACACTTATTAATAGAGAACATCTCAATGAAAAGACTATTGGCAATGTCCTAAAACAAGGTTGATTAATTTAATGACTACTTCATTGGACAGTGCTTGCGGTCATGGGCATGGGTAGGGGTGTGGGAGGCGGCTGTTGGCCTTGCTCCAGCTGCGTGATGGGTGCCTGCATGTGGGGGTGGATCGTATGTGTGCACTTCTGTAACCTTAAAAAAGTTCTGCCTAATTTCCAACAACACATCACGTGTGCCACCAGGGGAGATAGAACCGTGGACCATTGCTACACACCGTACAAGAACGGATACAAGACCATCTCGCTCCCTGCTTTCGGGAAATCTGACCACGCCACGATCTCGCTGGTTCCCGTTTACAGGCCTCTGATCGTGCGAGAACTGGTGGTGACGAGGGAAGTGATGCGGTGGACGTTAATCAGAGGCTCAGCGAGTTTACGGAGGTGGCAGTGAGTTTTGTGACTACGCTAGCAGTTAATATCATTCCCACCGTGAAAGTTCGGATATTTCCAAACCAGGAACCGTGGGTTGGTAAATCCATCCGCTGCGCTCTGAACGCTCGCACGGCCGCTTACGACGGTCTTGTATCTGGAAATATGGACAATTACAAAGCGACGTTGTACAATCTGCGGAGGGCGATGAGGGACACCAAACTGGCGTACAGAGAGACCGTGGAGCTACAGATGAAGCGGGGGGACACAAGACGCTTGTGGGAGGGGCTGCGGACGATCATGAACCACAAGAGCAGCTCCTCCCCAGCTACAAGTGTGGACGCCTCCCTTGCCAACGAACTGAACTCCTTTTTATGCGCGTTTGAGTCTAATTGGAGTTACACCGCTGGGGGTGAGCGCGCACTCTCAGTGTCCGGGCACAAGGTCAGGAGGGCTCGGATGCGGGTGAGCACCAGGAAAGCTGTGGGCCCAGACGGCATATCTGGGCGAGTACTGAAGACCTGTGCTAAACAGCTAGCCCCGGTGTTCACCACAATATTCAACATCTCCCTGGCTGAATCAGTGGTCCTGTCCTGCTTCAAGAGGTCCACCGTCGTTCCTGTCCCGAAGATCGCCTCTCCAGCCTGCCTGAATGACTACCGTCCGGTGGCCCTGCCTCGACTACCTCGGTGGTCATGAAGTGTTTCGAGAGGTTAATTAAGGATTACATCTGCGCCTCCCTCCCCTGCACCTTGGACCCGTTGCAGTTCGAGTACCGGCAGAACAGATCCACGGAAGACGCGGTTTCCCAGGTACTGCACACCACGCTCATGCATCTGGATGGCCAGAAGGGGGCCTATGTGAGAATGCTGTTCATCGATTACAGTTCAGCCTTCAACACCATAGTCCCCACCAGACTGGCTGTCAAGCTGAAGGAGCTCGGACTGAATACTCCGCTGTGGGCCTGGATCCTGGACTTCCTCACAGCCCGCCCCCAGGTGGTCAGGGTGGGGAAGCACATGTCAAGCGTCCTCACCCTGAATACAGTATCCCCCCAGGGTTGCGTCCTCAGCCCCCTGCTGTACTCCCGGTACACACATGACTGTGTGGCCAGGTCCAGCTCCAACCCTATCATCAAGTTTGCTGACGACACCGTTGTCGTGGGCCTGATCACCGACTGCGATAAAAAGGCCTACCGCGAGGAGGTGGCTGACCTGTCACTCTGGTGCCAGGACAACAGCCTCCACCTGAACGTCAGCAAAACTAAGGAGCTGATTGTGGACTTTAGGCGAGGATCACAATCGAGGATCACAATCGAGGACGCACGTGCCCTTGGTGATTAACGGGATTTGTTGACAGGGTGAGCAGCTTCAAATACCCAGGAGTCCACATCACAGAGGACTTAACATGGACTTTACAAACAGACACTCTGGTGAGGAAGGCGAGGCAGCGTCTTTACCACCTTAGGCAGCTGAGGAAATTCCGAGTCTCGGTGAGGATCCTCAAGTCCTTCTACTCTGGAGCAGTGGAGAGCATCCTGACAGGCAACATCACTGCCTGGTTTGGGAGCTGTACTGCTCAGGACAGGCGGGCCCTACAGAGGGTGGTGCGTTCAGCTGAACATACCACTGGCACTACTCTCCCCCCCTTGCAGGAGTTATACACCAGGAGGTTTAGTAGCAGAGCCCGCAGGATCATGAAGGATCCTCATCACCCCAACAACGGACTAATCCAGCTGCTGCGGTCAGGCAAGCGCCCCCGCAGACACACAGCGAGAACAGAGAGACTGAGACAGAGTTTTTTCCCGCAAGCCATTAGAACTGTCAATGCTGACCTCACCAGGGGTCCTCATTGAGCCATACACATAGGCTCCACTACCTACTGTACTATATGTAGCATACTGTACCGCATACTGTGTCACTGTTCAGGGTTGTTCGTGATGCCGTATTGCTGCGCAGTACTGTTGTATACTGTGCTGTATTATCCCAAGCACTACCTCACTTTATCCACATGCCACTTTAATGCACATATCTGTATATACATAATTGCCTATTCCATATACAGTACATAAGCATATTCCTTCCATCTATTACATTTTATCTCATTTTATTTTATTGTATTTTATTTTATTCTATATATTTTAACTTTATTCTATAAGTAATCGACTTACTGTATTACGTTTTAGTATCCAGTTGGTTGATCTATTAGAAATAAATTTTTCCTAGGACATATTGTGTGTTATCACCAGGTGCGTTGCATTACATTTCACTCCATATGTATGAAAGTATGTATATGTATGTGACGAATAAACCTCTTGAATCTTGAATCTGTAAGGAAGCTGCGCTGCCGTCTAAAGCCACGGCTTAATCTTGCCCCGTGGTCTGCCACAGAGTCATATTGAGTATAATGTCATAATTTGATACTTTGTTACTATTATGCACCACTAAATTTACCAATGTGCAAACACAGCTTGACACCCATTCCATTCTTCTTAAACCAGCAGCTACTGTCTATGAACTGTGGAAGGGAAAGACGTCCGACTTATAGTTATAGCCTATCACAGTGTAATAGACTAATGTGCAAATGATGCACAAATAACAGGTGCCAGGCACATTTTGAGGATAAGTAGATTACTCTGTGTACTGTCATGTCGATATAAGAACTCTTCACAACATGTTTGAGCTCCTTGTGCTCCAGGAGTGGGAGCTTGGATTCAGGAGGGCCACAGGGACCTCAAGGGACACAGCCTATTATCACCGTGTTTGTTTAAAGCACCAAATGCCGAGGCCAGACCTTGATGCTGATAGGTTTTCCATGCACTTACTGTTTAACCTCTCCCCTGGCAGATGTGTGGGTTTAAGACCCTCAGGCTGACCTTTGAACCCACCAAATTCTTAAAATAAACTTAACAGACTAAATAAACAGCTCTGCAGCAGGTCCGGATTTGGCACTTTTATTGCGCGTGTTTATGTGTGTATGCGCCCGTGTGTGTGTGTGTGTGTGTGTGTGTGTGTGTGTGTGGGTGTGAACCTGAAACATGTCTTTCAGGGGCACTGCACATTGTTTGCAAGTAAGGCGGTGGCTGGAAAAACAGCTGTGGGTTTGGTCTGAGGAGTTTATCGAGGTGTCAGGTGCATTGCGGGTATGCACAATTAGCTAAAATCATGACGGAAAGTAATCTGGTCACTCTGACTGTTTTAGAATTTCATCCAGAATTTAATCAATTGTCAATTGTCTTTAAGTTACACTTTTCTCGATTAAGGATATAGATTACACTCGTGCGCATCAAAGCACTATCCAGCCGCCATTCAATGTATGAAGAGAAAAATCTACTTTTATATTGATCCATCTCAATCTTTTTTTCATTTAAGCCTTTTTTCAGTACGAACCTCAAGGGACACAGCATTCACTGCCTCCGAAACCTCCTCCTGAGCCTATATAGGTAACTTCCTTTTATGGAAATTGGGACGTGGTGCTATGCTTATTAGATGTTGTGGGCACTGGGCTGTAATATTTTCAATGATTCAGATTTAGCAACATAAGCGTACAACTTAGCGTACAACTTCTTACAAAGGTAAGAACAAACTGGCTGGTACGCATGTTTCTTGAATTTGGCGGGAACTTTACATATCTACTTTTTCTGTGCACAAAGTAAAAACCTTCCACGCACATGATAGTGAATAAGGCCCATGAAGAGCTGTCCCAGTCCCAGGGACAGTAGTGCAAACCAGGCATGCCAGATGCCCGCCATTTGGACCCATTTCATATTTCAGTGAGATGTGTGTTTTTGAGAGTCGATTTTTGGAAAGAATTGGAAGTTAGAGGAGAACGGAAAAAAATCATCATCCGCCACACAGCGAAAAATATACACAAAACCGGCTGCCAAACTTGTAATCATTCCACACACCTATTCCACTATGAAGTGCCCCAAACAGTGCCCCCAAGTGCTTCCCCCAACACGACAAGGTTCTTTTATTGCTTTTTTCTTAACCCTCAGGTATCTGGCTTTTTGTTCAGCTTAAGTCTATAACCTCTATATCCGAAATGAATTGTCCCTGCTTTTGTAAAACTAATAAATTCCTATCAGATTAAAAATCAAGGAATATTGTTGCCAACTTTGATGCAATCCAAATTGGCATTCAATAGCCAAAATTTCCCTTCCCTCTAGAATTTTCTCCAAATGCGAAATTGGTGTGCACTTAGTAAATGAACGTCAAGCATTAGCAAAACCACAGTGACCAGCGATAAACAAAGCAGATTTTCATCAACACTGCTAGCTATCGTAGTGCACATTTTGTAATGGAGAGTGAACTTAGAGACCACTCCCTCAATAGACTTAGTGTTAAACCACTAAGTTGCACGGACGCAGAATGTGTATGAAGAAATTATTTAATTTCACAGACTCATGTGAGATAAGTCCTTTTTGGTACCTGTTTTAAAATATTTTGGTTATTTATCAAAAATGAATTGTGGTTAGGAGTTGTAGTATAACATTAGATTTGTAAGGTCCAAACTCTTTTGTACAATGCAGATAAACTCACACAAAATCTATACTGTATTGTCAAAATAGCCAGATTCACCTAAGCGGAGTAGCAGTAGTATTTCAAAAGAATTCAAATCCAGCATCCGAGTTACGAAGGCTAGCCTGGTAGAAGCAATCGAGCCCAAACGCAATCAAACCAACTTCTGTATGGTGGCCAGAGAGCTCAATGCACGCACTGCAAGTTAAGAAAACACATGCAAATACACAAAAAACAAGCAAATTAAGCAAACAACTCCACATATAGACAGTATATATATCTATATGTATATGTATATATTTATATATATATATATATATATGACAACAGCCGTCTTACCCATTTTACACTAATAAGGATCTAACTATCTCCAGATGTAATATATATATACATATATATATATATTGTATATATATATATACTGTATATATATACTGTATATATATGTATATATAAAACAGCAAATTTGCAGCATGTTTTCCAAATGTTTTAACTTTATTTTTGTCTATTTGCGTTTTTTTCTTAAGTTGCAGTGAGCGTTGAGCTCTCAGGCCACCACAGAGAAGTTGGTTTGATTGCGTTTGGGCTCGATTGCTCCTATCTGGCTATCCCTGGTAACCCAGATGCGGAATTGGAATTTTTTCGAACTGAATTTTTCTGATCTCAATTTGACCACTTGAATTCGAACAACCTGAATTTCGATTTACGAATATCTGCATCTTGAGTTTTTGGATCTGAAGTTTTAATCATTGAAAAAAACATATTTGAAATTGGGTTTTAGAAAAAAAAGTGAAAATATTTCAATGTTATACATTATAAAAGTAGTTTAAATTTCAATAGGAGTCTGTCAGAGCTCCCCAGCAGCATAGATACAGTTCAGTCAAGGAGTTATTTACCGAAACCATAGATAGGTTTACCCCTTAACTACCAGATATGGTTATTTACCCTGTACATATTGGCTTTGATTTCTATAATTGGCACTGAGGCCCAACAGAAAACACGTATACATATATATATATATATATATATATATATATATATATATAATTTTTATAGGGCCAAAGCTGTACTCAAAAACTCATACTCATACATAATATTCCAACGTTGGTTGTCCCTCAAAGTGGAATCGCATTCAATAGTTGAAACGTGGTCACAGTCTTTTGTTCCATCTGGTTTTATTTTAATAAAGCGGTGAATAAATCAACTTCTAAAAATAAAATGCACAGCATTCACGGTATCAGCATGTGTGCCTCTACTCTGTAACTGCAAGTGCCGAGAACAAGTGCTCAGTGCTCAGTGCATCACTAACAGTAATCTCACCCGTGCGGCCTAGCTGTGTTCGGCTTGGATTGGTGAATGCAAGCACGAGCCTTTGATACCCACACCGCGTCTCCGGCTAGTCTATAGGTGATCTCCTGTCTAGCTAAATTTAGCTGTTGTTGATTAATGACCTTCAAATGGGTATTTCCCCTCTCTAAAATTACCCTCCGGGTGACAGAGGGAAAGAACCCCGACATGGGTGGTGGTGTCCTGATTCCACTTGCTCGTTGATGCGTTCAGAGGATGACGTCCAGTCCCTTTGCGCGCAAGAAATATCTCCTTGTGCTATACACTGAAGTCGCTCATGCCATCCTTTCACTTCCATTCAGTCTGTCTGACTGACTGAATGAATGACTGACTTGACTAGCTAGGCTCTCCCTGGTCCTGGTCCTGCTCCAGCCCTCCGCACATCTGCCTGCTTGGGTGAGCGGTGTTGAGATGGATGGAAAACACATTGCGCGGTCATCCAATGCGCCCTGCTGTCTAACAGCTGGGACCTGGGCAGAGCCACAGAGAGAGGACGAGATAGAGAGAGAGAGAGCGAGAGCGAGTGCTGTCTGTTTCTCCGGGAATTTGGTCAAATCTGAGCCTAATGCGAAACAAAGCTCTGTTTGACCAAGGCAGGATACCTTGTAGCAGGATACACCCTGAATAAGCATTTTGGGTCAAATAATTATACTCATTATGTGTTGTCTATGCTATACAAGCTTCGTAAATTGATACATTGTGTTTTTTATAATAATTTGTAATACTTTTGGACAAATTGGCTGGTAATTGACAATCCTAGCGGGAACTCAGTTTCATATGTTACACACTAATGAACATTAAAATGAATGTTAAAATAACATCTTCTAAAGTGACCTCTATTACAGTAAAACAGGCTGGCTTCACTGGCAGGCCTGTGAAGATAACGTCATCGAATAGATACTGTACTGTGTGGGGTGGGGTGGGGGACGGAAAATCCCTCTGATGTTTGATAGATTTGTTTATCTGTGGCCTCCTGTATGTGTGCGTGTGTGTGTGTGTGTGCGTGTGCGTGTGCGTGTGTGTGTGCGTGTGTGTGTGTGTGTGTGCGGCCATAAATAAGCCCAGACAATGAAATGAGATGTATTGCAAAAAAAGAAAAAAAAGTGTCAGATGTGAGACAGACCTTTTATCGTCGAGGCCTGACGCTTCACCAGACCAAAGTATGAAAGATGGATAGAAAAACAGGGGTGTGTCCTGTTTGAGGCAGCCTGCTCGACAGATGCCGAGTGCCTGAAAACGAAAGATAGACGAATCATAGTTTTAGTATCATATACAGATTCAAGATTCAAGAGGTTTATTCGTCACATACATATACATACTTTCATACATATATGCAGTGAAATGTCAAATACATAGCATATACATATATGTATTGATCAGTTACCATTGCAAGTAAGTGATCAATAATGGTTGAGGGGTTTACTGGGGTTAAACGAAAAACAGTTCAAGCAGAGTGCTTGCTGTCTGGTAAAAGTGAACCTATTGTGTGATAAAAGCCCATAGACATAAAATGGACATGATATGTCCATATAATTATATGGAAGCATATTTTTTATTTTTATCTGAACAGCCTGGACCCAGCGCTCATGGCCCCTCAGCACAGTGAGAAGAAAAGGATAAAGGGACTGATGCAAAAAACAGTTGCGAGGGTGGATTTTTAAGATGGTGTGACAGTTCATCATCAATAGTCTGGGACGTGTCACCGCGCACTCACTCATCGCTACCTGTCCAAGAATTTCATGTATCCGTGACAAAGGCTGCTGGAGCCAAGAGGAGAAGGAGAGGCCGGGATGGCTCCTAGCTGTCTACCAAAAGCCCAGACGATCATCTCGGAGACGGGGTAGACAGATCCGTGTAGGAGGATTAAAAGACAGGAAATTGACCGAAAGCCCACCCCAACGCTGTTGATCCAGTGGGGGTCCTGGAGGAAATTCTGTCATGTTTTTATCCATCGTCTGGTAGAAGAGGCCATGATGGATCAACTCAGAGGAGACGAGAAGCGAGAAAGCGAGAAACAGACTCTGTGTACCAAAGAACGCTGTAGCATTTAATTGACGTTGTCAACTATCTCACTCACTCTCACTTACAGAGAGAAAATCTAGGGATTAGGGATTCCTGATGATCCTGGAAGGACTCTTCCTTTCCTGTGTGCCTACTCTTCCCATACACACCCAGTCAGCAGTCGGAGCCCGTTGTGATAGTACAAACTGAGAGCTGTCCCATCATAATAACAGAAAAATTATTTCAAGCTTTGGTTATTTCACTCCGAAGGTGTGTACAATATTGTGGAAATAGCACAAGCCTGCTTCAACAAAGGAAAGCTCCAGAAAATGGTAATCAATACCCCTTTTCTGTTGCACCAAAAACCCAGTAACACCCGCTAACATTGTCTTCACTGGGAAAGCTTACACCCCGGTTTCAGTCCTGGGACAAAAGACAATGCGATAGACGTGTATTTATCGGCTCCGGCTCCGATTGGTTGTGATGGAAACATGACGCCCGGGTAGGCACGTCAATTATCGCCCCTTTACCGGCACAATGCGATGTGCATGTATCATGCAATCATTTCATTTCCGATTTAGAATCCAAAATCCAAATCAGAAGTTTCAGACTTTTTTCCCGCATGTGGGACCATAAAATGTTTTGAGAGTGGGCACCACAATGGCAGTCCACATATTTAAAAACCCTGGGTAATACCCTCTGATTTCTGTGTAAAAACGGAATAAGAGTGAAGTCTGATCTTTGGCAGTTTATCTAATTCTGATACTTAGGCTTCAGATACATATTTTTAAGTGTCCACATTTACCAACTTTCACAGTAGAAATTATGAATATTTCTCCCTTTTATCTACACAAAATACTTGTTTTGCATCCCTATTTGCTATCGGATACTGGCCTTGTTATTACTTGGTATTTCCATCTTTTAGTGAAATAAGAAACTTTAAAAAGACACAACTTTCAATAATAACTGGACATAAGACACCTTTACTGAATATCTTTTTTAAGACGACATTTCTCATGAGATTTTTTTTCTGGATTGAAGGATTCTTATCACTAAAATTTATCTCACTTCATCTGTAGATAATTTAGCCTGACTGAAACCTTTTTTTTCTCTTCTTCTTTTGCGACAATTTCTTCAAAGCCTCAGCCAAGATATGAATTCAAACCCACTTTTCACACATACATCTATTTCTATCATTTGTAACTCAGCTTTCATATTTCTAACTATTAAAATTTTATCAATTATACAGGAGTAACCGCACATGAATTTCCATTTTCTATGTATTATTTTCCTCATATACAGTCTCTACCTACAGGGTCTGCTGCATGCGCTCCGGGAATGAAATATTTTCACTGGCCGCTCTCTGTCCTCTTTCATAAAGGACCATTCTTCTGAACTGAGGCTGTCACCATGGCCATCAAACAGCGAGGGCCGTGCTTGAAAATCATTATCTCATTCTTAGGTCATCCCGTTTTTTACAGAGGGGAAAAAATAAAAAATAAAAATAAATATATATAAGACTGTCGTATTAAATTACCTTGACATGAACATTTTGAAGTGCTGTCGTGAAATTTAAACGCTCTACTTTAGCTGTATAGAGCAATAAAGCACAATGCAATAGAGCTCCCAGGAAGCACCGTATACCCCCCCCCCCCATCCATCTAACCCAATAACTCTTTAAGTGGTTCCTCTTTCTTTGGCCTTGTGTAAGCGCGCAATGATTTTTCCAGCACTGAGGGCTGGCGTGTGTGTGTGTCTGTGTGTGGGGGGGGGGAGCAAAGCTTTGATCTTCATTGTCCGCGCGTGTCCCAGTCAACCCACGCACTTTTCCCCCAGGGCTGAGTCTTCCAGTAGGCCGGTTCTAGTGCTCTACAGAGTAAAACTCAGGGGCTGATCCCTCCCCGAATGAGGTAAGGAAGTCCTTCCTCCTCTCTCCTCTTCTTCCTCTTCCTTTCTCCCTCCACCACCAAGTGCTTGAGGGGCCTCCAGTCTTCAGTGGGGTAACACTTTTATTCGCTGCTAAAAGGGATCCCTCGCCCGCAACCAATGAGTCTGTCCGCAGAAAATAATACATTGAAGGAAATGAGGAGGGGGTTTTTTTTATTTTGTTTTTCTCTGTCATTGCACAGCCCTGTTTACAATTGTGCTTGTGGCTACTCTCTCTGTGCCCGGGTTCCATGAAAAATACTTTACAGCAATAACAATGTGATATGTTATTGAGCCCCACCGGAAGAGAGTGGTGGAATCATTCAATTCTCTCTCATTTTTTTATTTTGCTTGCTTGACTTCATGGAGATAAAACCACAGAGATCACCCTGGCCCCACATGACAACGAGCATTGGACTCATCTCTCAGTCCACCACCATTTGACATGGTGCTTGACTTTAACACAGTAGAGTCCTTGATTTGCTCAGGACCTCAAGTGGGACCTAAACATCCACTCCCTCACCAAGAAGGCCCAGCAGAGAATATACCTCCTGTGGCAGCTGAAGAAATTCAACCTGCCACAGAAAATGATGCTGCAGCAGCCAGGGACAAGAACAGAGTGCAGTGCATCATTATGTCTGCAGAGAAGGTGATTGGCTGCAACCTCCCCTCCCTCCAGCACCTGCACAACTCCAGGATCTTGAGACGGGTGGTGAAGGTAGGTTGCCAACCCTTTACATGCTGGACACCATTTGGACCACACCAATTGCACAGTATTCCTTACTTGTTGATCTTGTTCAGAAATAGCTCAACTATATTAATATTTATACATACAGTCAATACTGGCAAAGATGCTGCCATTTAGCATATTCTGTTTGTTTTTTTTTCTATTTTTTTCAAGTTGCGCCATTAGACTGCATTGAAGCACAGTGAGAAGCTGCAGTAGAGGATGGGTTTCTCAATAGTGAAGCAAGGTGATTGTTATGAATGATGGAAACCCACATTTTAAGGCCTGGGTGGAAATATGGTGAATGTACTCCCATTCAAAAAGATAGGTTCATCGATAGATAAATAAAATACATGGGTGGAATTTTACAATTTTACAATCATTATTAAATCATTCACTACACAGATTAAACTAGTAAAGGTTATGTGTACAAATTGTGTGTGCAAATTTATTTGCTTTTTATTATTTATTAAATTCTATATAATTTCTCCTCTTTTTTGTGAAGCAGCAAATAGAATAAAAAGTTGTAGTCATTGAGTTCAGATATTTTCATTGAGTTGTTACATTTTTGGCCTCCCAGACCTCCATCATTGGCAGCATTGCTACTCCTTTCATTTAGAGCCAAAGTAGCCAAAACAGTCCTGAGCAAGGACCAAAATGGTATCAATGGATTCTATTTTTGCAAGATTCTGTGCACTTTCCAATCACTTCCCAATGTCATCAAGCTATAAGCAGAAGGATTGGAGTCTAGATATGGCCTGGCTGGAGCTCCAGAAGGACTCAAGTCTGTCTGTGTGTATGAGAGAGACATTTCTCAAAGATCTAAGGCTGTCATTTTGGCTTTCCTGTTTCAGAACCACCCTGACATGCATCTGTGGTTCATTTTCAGCTTCTTGTCAAAGCATTAAATGTCACACTCAAGACATTTCCCTCCAATAGATTTATGGTAACAGGTTTCACCTGTGCTACTAGGTAGGCCGAACCTAAAGGTAAATGTCATGTTTTTGTAAACTTTTTTTGATGGCACTCCCAGCCACAGAACATCCATTCCATTGTCAGTTGCATCACAAATTTGACAGAAAAAGTACTTGCAGCAAAAGTGAACCATTTCTTCTGCAATTGTTGCTGCCTCTTTGCAACTGAGCAACATGACTACGACTGAGTGTATTGAAGTCTTTTTGGGGTGTGAGCTATCCATTTGGACAACTCAAGACTTTCACCCTTCATTATCGTCATTAGCAAATGGTCTTGTGTTGGTTAGAACTGCTTTGTTTATCATTAGCAGGGGTGCCAGAATATACTTTTTGTTTTATCTATGGCCCCAGATCTAAAATAGTCCAGTAGGGCTGGCTCCACGCGCCAAACGCTCCCTCTCTGATCAATGGTGTGCCCGCACTCCAATGGTACCAACTGTGCCCATGCGGCACCAACAGTGGGGCGCCCGTGATCGGTGCACCAAAACAGCGTGTTTTGATTTTAGAAGTAGGCTATTTTATTTTACTCCGTTTCCTTATGGAATGAAACAAGCAAGCAAGCAATACGTGTAGAGGACATGTTCTCTGTCACCCCCTGCCCCCCAACACACACCCCAGTGTGTCCCCCACTACATGATAATGAGATGAAGAGGTCACAGAGAGAGGGCAGAGGATGAAGAGGTCACAGAGAGAGGTCAGAGGATGAAGAGGTTACAGAGAGTTTATCAGAGCAAATAAGGTATTATTAATGTACCTTGATCAACCGTGACGTATTCAAAAATAACACACGCGACACAGTGATTGGGCTTACTTGAGCAAAAATTATATTTTACATACAATTCCGTGAATTTAAAAAAGGCAAAAAGTAAAAGGAAAAAAGCTTGTGAATATATTAATGTCTTAAGTGAAATTATTCCGTTTTTTAAAATCTGTATTATTTCTGCTTTTGAATTACAACATTGATGTATTTCAGGGTAAAAAAGTTATTTGACCTTTTTCGGATGCTCTCTATCTATCTCTCTCCCTCTCTCTCTCTCTCTCTCTCTCTCTCACAGAGAGAGAGAGAGAGAGAGAGAGTGTTGCGGGATAGGATTGGTTTCAGTGGGTTTACTCAACCACTTGTTAGGCTAAATCTTCCCCATCTAATTTCCTCGGTGGCGTGTGGCGGCACTAAAAACTTTTTTTATTCGACACGGACGACAGTGCTGACAAGCCCAAACATGTTCCACCAATCAAAGATGACAGCACGTAGGGTTTGCCGTTACGGTACGCCGCTGCAAATGGGTGCCTTGCGAAGGGGCCACAAATAATCCACAATGAAAAGAGCCAGTGTTGCTTTACTTCCCAATCAGAAAAAAGAAAAAGAAAAAGATGGCGCCTCTTGTCAGCATGCTGACATTTTTATAGAAGAGGTAGGGCATTGGAAATATACAAAAAATCTCGGGATTTCCTTTCAAATTTGCCAATTCTTTGTCACGGGAGTAAAAACGTTAAAGGAGGGAGGGAGGGTGATTGGGGGAGGGGCAATAGGGGACATTATTAAATGATTTGCTTCTGACTCACGATTCAAGTACAAACCACAGTGTTTTTATTTTGTGCACACTTTATTTTCTTCTCAGCACAGAATTATAACAATTTGGATTTCAGACTTGAAATATTAGCTTGCAGTGGACCTCCTCGTCAGACGCCTAAACGTACGCTGCTCTGCGATTGGTTGACTGTAAAAGTTCACAAAGGTTGAAATCTTGCAAAACTTTGCAATGATCGTATTGCATTGAATTTGGTGGCTTGACTGAAAGTCAATTGTGCCAGTTTAGAACAAGAACAAACAGACTTTTCAGTTTCTGGGTTACGATTGTACACCCTAGTGCTCTTCTGGTGGGAGGATGCAGTGGACCTGAGGAAATACACTAAAAATAGGTCTTTTATCCCAGGGGAGGCCTGTGTTCCTGCCAGGAATTGGGTTCACAGAGCCGATCTTTCTGTTCCTGGGTATCATATCGTAAACATGTGATTGTTTGATACAGTTTACTTGAACAAAACAGGCAGTGCCTGTCCGTTTCAGCCAGGCGTCGACAAATGCTCTCATGTGTTCAGGTTCTTTCAGGAAAAAAAAGTAAAAGCAATATATGTGTATGCCATATATGTATACTGTATACGGTATAATGTATATGCCACAGGATTTCAAATGTTTTGATTTACTACAAAGCATTTGTGTTAAACATGATGTGTATATATTGGGCAATTGAACAGAATTTTGCCACTTGATGGCAGTGACTTTCAAAAGACAGCATCACACATTTAAAAAATATTTTTCTACCCCAGTAGTCCACACACTATAGGAATGTCCTAAGCAACGACCTATTAGGACCTATTAGGACTGTAGCAGATGGTATGGGTAAAATATAAGATTTAAGATAATATCTATCCAACCTGATATTCTCTCAAGAGTGCGAGACTCTTACGAGAGTTTCTGACCATCTCAACTCACACGACCTTTGGTGTATACTACGCATTGGGTGTAGGAGTTTGGGGGGTGGAATGTTCCAGTCAGAATCGGCCTTAAAATGGCTACTCGTCGCCCTGAGCTCGAAGGTAATAAGCACCGTTGCCACCCCCCCAATGTCTTCCCGGATAAGCAGCGGTACCGTTCATAAGGTCACGGACCACTTGGGTGTTAATTAAACAGAGACGATGGCAACATAAAATAAGCGAATGTGGCAGTTGAGGCAATTCTCAACAGGTAGCTGGTAGCGGGAGGGTCACTTGCGCCTGAACACACGGAAAAGTGCCTCTTACTGTTCAACTAGAGCTCAGACATGCTATTTTGTTGTGGGTGGGGGTGTGTGTGTGTGTGTGTGGGGGGGGGGTTAATGGGTGAGTTTATTGACAGCCTTGGACATTGGGACTAGCCCCCCAGCTACTTCCTGTGTTAATGTGCGTGTGTATGTGTGGGTTTTGCCCACTGGAAACCAGAGCTTATGAGTTATTGGGCCGCCAGAAGGCATTTAGGTTAAGCGACAAGGGCTGATGAGGGGGGAATGATGGGGGGGGCTTGATTAAAATGCAATGTGAATCTCTGTTTGCACTGGGGGTGGGCGTGGGGGCCAAATTTAGAAGAGTCAAGATGACATCAAAGGGCCTGAAAAGTTTTATGATAGTGTAGTCAGAATAAACAAGCTCTTACTTTTTGAATATTCCAGTAGCATATCTGTGTACATTTGTGTATATTTTGGATTATATTTTTGAACCAATCAATGTATCAAAACCCCCTCGTCAAAGTACATTCTTTAGACATTTCAATTCATCACAAACATCTTTGAATCGGTTTTTCAAATGAATATGTCGACTTTCTGAACTGGGCTTCTTATGTAATAAAGTGTATACATAATTTCTTAAGTCATGAATTTAATGTGAGAAAGCATGAGGGCTGAGTCATATTATATCTTTCAGTTCAATGAAAACTGTTATCTAATTACACCAATTACAGCGTGGCGTGGGGTGTGGGGTCAGTTTATTTATATATTGTAATTTCAGGGTAAAGCAACTTTTCATTCAAGCGCGAATGGATGAATATTAATTTGCAGCCACTTTGCACTTTGTTCGCTGTCATGCGCAAAATGAGGTCTCTGCTTTCCCATCTGTAGAATAAATTACAAACATAAATCAGCAGACACAGAAATAGCGCTTTAACCGACTCTAGAGTTATTGCAACTGTCATCAGCTGTGAAAAAATAATGCTGTTTCCTCACTTTCTTGATTTTAGCCCCTTGGACTGGCTGTTTGTTGTCAGAAGCTCTCTGAGTTGGAACTCTAAAGGTCTTCTTGCACCTGTGCGAGTCTTTGTTCTGAGTCTTTGGTCTTTTCTGGGTGCCCTAAGACCCGTGAGAGCCAAAGCTCAAGCACAGCTGAGAGATCCACCCAGCCCCTGCCTACAAGCAGGGTGTGTGCTGATCCAGATGTCTGGCGCATACCGGGCAAACTACAAAGAGCTACGGGGATTTGTCCGCAATCCCCAGAGCTGTTGACAATAGCTGGCAGCACTACTGTGAGAATGTGCTAGGTAATGGCGTGACCCTTCAATCAACCTCGGTGGCCTTGGATCTGGGGCCTCCAGATTGACATATGTGGTGGAACCTTTTCAATGGATACCTGAAAGGCAGTGTGTGTGTGTGTGTGTGTGTGTGTGTGTGTGTGTGTGTGTGTGTGTGTGTGTGTGTGTGTGTGTGTGTGTGTGTGTGTGTGTGTGTGTGTGTGTGTGTGTGTGCACATGTGTTTCGGTGAGAGAGGTGGACAGAGATAAAGTGTAAACTGCATCTACATACAGTATCTGTGGCTGGGTGTGGAAGCTGTGTCAGGGCCTTTTTTTGTCGGGGGGGGGGGGGGTTGGCCAATCTGCGTTACACTAACTTACTCTCCTGGGAAGAGAGAGCAGCAGTCAGTGATCGGCAAGATTTTAGGGCTTAGCTACTCTAATGCACTCCAGACGTACGGCCCTCGCAAATGTTCCCATGGGGGTGGGGGGGGGGGGGGGGGGGGGAGACCTCAAGCGAAAGTGGCTACCATTTTGACATACACCTCCAAAAAAAAACAGATTTTTGGTCTTTTGGAAATATGACAAGCGGTCACAATAACTTAAATTGAAAGTGCTGATGATGATCAATTTCACTTTCAAAGCGACAACGTGTTTCGTTTTGAACCCCAAGAATCTGTAATGAGGCCAAAAGCAACGAGTGTGCCTTGTGTAATGAGGTCAGTGTTGTGATCCGAGGCGTTCTGTGTATCACCAACCCCACATGGACTTCCTGTCCCTCGGGAGAAACAACTATTGGGTCAACACTCCCACTTGGAGCAGTTGGAGAGGAACTGAAGCTGGGTGGGCCGCATCGAGGAGTCATACAACTGCTTGTGTTTTGCTGCAGGCGCTGAGCGTCCAGTGCTGTAGACCTCGTAAATCTACCCTGAGAACCTTCTTGCGGAATAGTCTTTTTTACCATCTGTGTTCTCTCCAGCTAGTTTGGGAAAGGTATTTCACTTGAGATTAAATTAATCACTATAACTGTGTTGTTTTGCAACTAAGACACCATATATTTAAACTAATTTTGAGAGAAATGTTTGTTTGTTATAGTGAACAAAAAAGTTCACTCTGGAGCTGGCATTAGCCTCAAGATTCGATATGATCTCAGTTCATCAGGTTTGCTCGATAGAAGGAAATGCTGTTTTTTTTCCCATGTATATTAATATTGATTCAAATATTGTTGAGGCTAAGATTTTACATTTGGCATAAAAATTACTTATTATTTTCCCCTTTTCTTATACACACATTTTTGTTTTACTTACAAGCTGGATTAATGGAAACAAGGCAGCAGTGTTTTGGCAGCGCCTTCCAGCAACAAAACAGTATTATTCGAATCAGTTCCAATTAGTTTGTGTCGAAATGTATCACTGATACATTTTGCGATAAATTAAGGTTGATGGAAGTAATGTTTCTGACCAATATATTCCCCAAAAAAGTACACTACACAAAATACACATTTCGTAGCGTTGAGATATGAACCTCACAGTGTCGATTGGACTGTCTGCTTGTACTTTATGAGGAACGCTTACACTTTGGACATATCTTGTTCCTCACGACCCTCTGAAACGCTGCAGTATCGATGGAATCCCCCCCACCCCAAAACAAACATGATGCTCCGTGAGCCTAACATGTACGGGCACGAGGATCCGTTGCCCTTTTCAATAAGCCATGTGCCGATCCTGACAGACACTGTTTAAAAGGCTAGAGGCGGAAGGCATAGGGTTGACATTTAGTCCTTCGCCGTCTCAAACAGATCTGCGAATAACAGTTCCTGGCGTGCTGGTGGTGAGTGCCAAGCCTCAAAGTTACAACTGGAGGGAAGCGTCACAATTCCATCGAATTCTATCCGTGTCGTTCTGGAGCTTTTATATTCCAGTGACACCTACAGTATAGTACAGCTTTGGTACCAAATAGTTGTCCTTGGACCTCAAAGCCCCCTGCTAAACTCAAATGTTTTCTTACAAAGTATCAAACGTGATGCAGATTTTGAGGCCAATAAAATCACAGAGCGGTGACAGGCTTTGTGCCACTGCCAGTGCACTGGATACTTAGCTGAGCAAGAGCCTGCCATACAGTGAATACCTCATTTGTAACTTACTAGAGACTCAAGAGTGACTGAGACAAGTTCTGCATAATAATTAAGCTGTTTTTTTGTGAGGATAGGATTTGAGAGGTTGGCTCTAGAGGCACACTTTTCAAACACGCAGTGGTTTGAGAGGGGAGAAAAAGAGTTTACATCATTGGTTAACCACACCATGAATGGTGCAGGACTATAATTTACTGAGGGCAAACACAACTCGAGTTTTATGACTCGTGGGGGTAGCAACCACTGATTGAAAAATTGGAGGGTTCTGAATGTGACAGAGGATTATGGTGATGTCATTCGAAACACTAAGTGAATGTCATATTAGTGAATGGTAGTGGTCGTACAAAAGACTGGTGTAGGTAGCTGTTTTTTGGATGGTGGTAATGGAGGTTGAGTATGGAGTATCTAGACCAGGGGTCTCAAATTTAGGTGACCTGCAGGGCTCCTGGCCAGGGTGTCTTCTCCTCTTAACATTAAGTGAAAACAAACTGGCACTTAAAAATATTTTATTCTGTTATGTGGTCCCCTGGCCTGTGGTTAAAGACCCCTGATCTATTCATCCTCTAGCGGGTGCTAAGGCCCAGGTTAAATTGAAAAGCCATCTGCAGCATTATTTGAGCAATTTTGAAATGTTTAATAGTCCCCTTATGCACTTCAAGCAGCAAAACAGCAATCCCATAGTCACCGTCACTTTCACATTTTTGACAAAAAACAAATTTTGTGGCAGTTGCTCAGAAGGATTCAAGATTCAAGATTCAAGAGGTTTATTCGTCACATACATATACATACTTTCATACATATATGCAGTGAAATGTAATGCAACGCACCCGGTGATAACACACAATATGTCCTAGGAAAAAATTATTTCTAATAGACCAACTAACTGACTCCTAAAACGTAATACAGCAAGTCGAATACTTAAAGAATAAAGTAAAAATATATAGAATAAAATAAAATAAAATAAAATAAAATAAAATAAAATAAGAGCTGGTCCCCTGATCCTCCTGGTTGCGTGGCTGAAATGTCATTGAGCAAAAACACTTAACCCTGTAACTGCTCTTGTTGAGCTGGTGTGCGCCTTGCATGGCCGCGGCCATGTATGAACGTGTGTGTGAATGACTGAATGTGAGGTATGCACTGTAATGCGTTTTGAGTTGTATGACTAGAAAAGCGCTATAAATGCACCCCATATATCATTTTAGCACCTGACGTTTTTAATGTCAAGCTTTTGTTAAAAGAGTACTTGGCAAAAAAGTGACATATTTATTCAAGTTGACTCACTGTGAAATTAAATAATTGTCTCACACTTGCTCTGTGTCTTTGCAAACAGGATTGTGTTCCTAACAAATGTGTGTGTATGTGTGTGTGTGTTTGGGGGGGTTAAAAGAATGCACCATCACGTTGACCCCCCGCAATTTACCCGAGTTCCAAGTTTCCAATCTTTGAGTTTGTCCACCAGAAGAACAGGGTGAACCATTGTTTTTTATTTAGCTAGAAGTGTAACTGTGTGGCAGTTTCGCCTGCCATATGCCATCCAAGTGCCGTTTTCAGGGACCTCCGGCACAGACACAGACGACAGCGTTTAAGACACACAGTTTATTGTAGAGAGTGGACTAGTTAAAGAGCCCAAATTAACCTAGACCCAGGACAGGTGTGGCTGCTCAAACCGCACCATCCCCACACCACACTCTGTTAATAGAGTACAGAGTACACAGATAATACACTCTTTACAAATATGCTCCCATCAAAGCAAGAAGTATTGTTTCTATTGGCTACTAAAAATGCTATTTGTTCAGAACATGAATTAAGTACATAAAAAGTGCATTAGATACATGCAACGAGTTAGGACCTACCCATGTCTGTACCCTATGAAATAAATATCATATTGTGTCTTCATTAACTTAACTTATCAACTCAAATGTAACTTATTGTTGCTTTTTCGATTGTATTATGACATGTCACTTTTTATGCTATTGTCTGTCACAGTTCAATGCTGTCCCGGACCCTGGAAAGACTAGTTGGTCGTCAACATCAAAAATAAAGAAACATTATGCTGTGTCAGCTCAACTCCACCAGGTCAAATGCTTTGATGCTAATTGCATCACACCGGTCAAAATAAAGTTATCCTGATTAGGAATGTCAAACTGCTCTACAGTCAATAATCTCAAAAAGCTGTAATTTTCTTCTATTAAATTTTCTGTAAGTACAGTCATAAAAAGTCAGTGTTGCCTGGATAAAGCTGTGTGCCTTTCTCATGATCGGTAAACCTGCAGTCCACCCAGCTCCCATTCCTTACGTGGTGCTGAGATATTTTTCGTTCTTGTTCTGTTGTCGGAGCGCTGGCTGGCAACTTCTGTGTGAATTCATTGTATTGAATGTTTGAATCCTACAATAAAATGCACTTCGATTTTGGAGATTGTCATCCCAGGCCTTTGTAAAAATGTAAAAATTGACAGTATAACTGTTCATAGTACTGCTGAGAAACATACCACACACGAATATGTCCATGGAAATGCTCTTACTGTGTGCACAAAAGAGATGGATACGCGAAGTCACCACCAATTTCAAGATGTGTGCGTATTGGCCACATTTGTTTGTGCGTATGTATCTTAACCATTCTAAATTGACAGGATCATGCTCGCGACCGCAAGAACAAACCACTCCCCAATTTCTCCATATAAGGAACTTCCTTGTGCACCTCTCAACCATTACCGGAAGATCTATTCTACTGACAGCTTCAACTATGCTAGTGCCTTGTAGCCTATGTGGTATTCTGCCTCAAAAATCACAGGAATTGAACGATATAATTGATTCAGTGGATTGGTGCCTCTTGCTTTGGCTTGCTTTTAATATACAGGTACTCCTCACTTAACAACCGAGTTCTGTTCCTAGGACCAGGTCGTTAAGCGAATCGGTCGATAAGCGAGGACCCGTGTGATTTCACTGTAAGGGGGCGTGGCCATTGCGACTGCTAGTGTAGTGAATACTGACAAACTGCGGGAATGAGACTGAGGACGGTGATGCACGATGAGATGCTTGGCCGTGCACACAGCGCACACGCTGCGGTATTGTACGCAGCGCACAATTCAGACTGGTCAGATAGCTGGTCGTAACTCAAAACGGTCGTTAAACAGGTTGGTTGTTAGGTGAGGAGTACCTGTAAATAAGTACGAATGCCTAGGTAATGTGACTATACTGTGAAGAATGTGAAGACACTTAAGTAAGTACAGCTACTTGAATAATGTACTCAAGTACAATAATAAGGCTAAGCAAGTATAACTAACATAAAGATGCGTGAGAAAGAACAGATAAAGAAAGAAGCTTCTGTATGGATGCAAATAGGTGACATAATGTTTGGAATATTTAAAGCCATTGATTTGTTTATTTTGAAATTTAAAATACTTTAATTCATGACATTGAAATATTTCACTTCTAAAACAAGGTATCTAAGTTAATTCATTATGAATTCACCTCTTTGAAAGTCAAATTAGACATTTCAAGTATTTCTATTTCATGAACTCAATTTCAAATATGTTTTTTTTTTCAATGTGTACAAAAAACTATATTCAGGTTGCACAAATTTTGATTGGTCAAGTTTGGACCAGAAAATTTGATACCAAAAATAGCACCGGATTTCAAGACACGTGCATACTGGCCACATTTATTCTTAAGCACATGCGTATGTTGATAAATTTGAACCATTATTAATTGACAAGCGTTCGCTTGCGGGTATTAATTTGTATAAACCACACCCCTATTTTTCCATTTAAAGAACTTCTTATCGTGCAAAGTTTCTGGAAGTTCCATATTACTGATGAACTAATTTGAATTCATAACACAAAATTTTTTCACAAGGTATCTGAATTAATTTGCTTTGAATTCACCTCATTGAAATTTAAAGACGAAATTTCCAGTTTTGCTTTTTCAAAAACTTAATTTCATTTTTTTCATTTTTTAATGTTTTGAGTCAAAGCAATATAGGACTAACGTTAACTATGTCTGCAAACATAGTTTGCGGTAGAGTGCGGTATAATACGGAGCACAGAAATATTTCATCAAATGATGGTAATCACTATTTTTGTTTGTGAAATGGCTTGGGAATGTGAAATAAAGTTTTGCAGCTGTAGAAATATTTTGTGTATGTGTAATTAAAATTTGTGCATGAAAATTTTCAACAGTGAGGTTTCACAAAGTCTGAGAGACGACACCTAGGGTGTCAAATTAGTCTTAAAACTTGGGATTGGAGCTATGAAGAGCATGAACTCGACAATCCCTACATGCTCGCAACTGCTCAACGCGCTTGCAATTGCTTAATACTCGCTTGCTTGTCAAGTTGTAGTGATGTGCGAGTTTGAACGAATCATTCGGAACAAACCATTTTTTACTGACTCGGGACGAGTCTTCCTCGGGAGGGGACAAGTCCTCATCTACACAAATTCGTTCACTGACTCGCCCCTGCCACTTGCAGATCTTGGTGGTAGTACCAAAAATTCAAATGACTAGATAATGTGTCACTCACAGTATTTTGCAACTCTTATATTTACTGTATTTCTGGAAATCTATCAGGTTAATTATTGTATTAACTTACAAGTATCTCTGTAAGAAAATAAACCACCGTCACACTCGTTTTAACTCAGTACTTGCTCTCACAGCCTGGAGACAGCTGCCTTCCGGGAGCTGAATGTCTGATCCGGGCTGCACAAAATCACTCACTCACTCACCCACAAGTTCTATGCCACAGTGACAGTCAGTAACCTTCCATGAATTTTAATTTGTCTCTTTTAAGTAGTTTACTACTACTAATTTCTGATTGATCATAACATTTAAATTAAATTTCAGCCTTTTATCGCAATGAAATGCATAATTTCCCTGGAGCAAATTGGTGGCCTGATCCTGCAAATCAGTTGGGACTGGGAGTGGGTAGAATTTGTTGTTTCAGCAGGTTTGAGTGAGTGAGGTGATACTTGGATGTCAACTCGAATTGAGCAGCTCGTAAGCTTGTGAGTCGTGAGTCAGTGAGTGTACAGAAGCTCTAATTGATTGAGTGCTTCTTCTGAGGAAGCCCCCAGGAACAGAACCAGGCTTTGAAGCAAATTTGACATAGTGGTCAAACTGTGCAATTACAATTTGGTCCAACAGGGGCCCAAAAAGCATTTTCCCCACACACAATTATGGGAAAGGGAGCAGCTATAAAACGGTGGATAAATTTTTTTTGTGCGTCACAACATCTGCAAAATAGCTCAGAATGATCCGAATTTGCTCTGTTTCCTGGGAGCAAGCGCCGCATGATTGGTGGACCCCAAGAACACTACCACAAGAATTGAACAGTTGTGCAATGATTCGAGTGCAGTAGCCGCCATCGCATTAAACCCAATATTCAGGGTCCGGGGGGGTTTGCTAAAGAGGGCCGTGACAGAAAGTCTCCAAATCCAAGGCTGAGTATCCTTATGATATCCTCAGTCTTCCAGCTCCTGGAGCACTACACTCCTCTCCGACTCCTCTATTTTTTTTTTTATTGAACAAGAATTAATCATTATTCTTCTTCATAATAAAATAAAAAAGCCCCTATAATTATGCTCTGGCATATATATATATATATATATATATATTATTATATATATAGTTATACATATATATATATAGTATTATTATAGTTCAAAAGTTCAAAGTGTTTTATTTGTCAAGTGTACAGTACAACACAAGGTCATTTGGTACAATGAAATTCTTGGGGCATGACAGGCAGCAACTGCGTAGTGGGCATAAAAAGATAAAATAACAAGGCAAATATAAGGAAGAAGTAATTTTTTTAAATAAAATAAGAGTCTAATATAACAAAAGTAAGAGTCAACGTTACAAATACGGGCAAGAGGTCGCAGTGTATGTACATACAATTAAAATAAGAAAAATAATTCTAAAACGGAAACGAAAAAAATTGGAACATTGTAGGAGTTCCAACAGAAATAGGTCAGTCTATTGCACAAGATATGGATATAAATAAAAAGTGAAGGAGTGCTGGTGGATATGTACATCTAATTGTGGTGATGTACATTTAGTTAACATAGGTGACGACAGATGTTGCAGGTTGAGAAGCCTGGCTTGAGATGGCTTGGGGGAAAAAAGTGTTCGTAAGCCTGGTAGTCCGTGCCCGGATGCTCTGGTAACGTTTACCAGACGGCAGCAGCGTGAACAGTCCGTATCCTGGGTGGCTGTAGTCCTTTATGATTTTCCGTGCTTTCCTTAGGCATAGTGTGCGGTAGATGCCTTGCATGGAGGGGAGGTGGCAACCAATGATGCGCTCTGTCTTCACCACCCTCTGGAGTGGCTTGCGATCAGCAGCAGAGCAGCTACCGTACCAGGCGGTGATGCAGCCAGTGAGAATGCTCTCAATGGTGCATCGGTCGAAGCTGGAAGAAGGGAAGAATAGGCGCTTTAGGGCAGTTGTTATTGCCGCGTCCGATTGCCTGGACCAGGAGAGGTCATCACTGATGGACACACTGAGGAACTTGAAGCAGGAGACTCTCCACTTCAGCTCCTGTCGTTTCCTGTAGTCCACTATCATCTGTATAGCTTTGCAGACATTGAGAGAGAGGTTGTTATCTCGGCACCATGTTGCCAAGATGCTGACCTCCTCTCTGTAGGAGGACTCATCGTTGTTGGAGATGAGACCTAGGATGGTGGTGTCATCCGCAAACTTAAGGATAGTGTTGGTGCTGCGCATGGCCACACAGTCATGTGTGAACGGGGCGTACAGGAGGGGACTGAGTACGCAGCCCTGCGGGGCTTCGGTGCTCAGGGTAAGTGCAGATGAGGAGACGTTTACCATTCTCACCACCTGTGGTCTGCCCGTCAGGAAGTCCAGGATTCAGTTACAGAGGGAGGTGTTAAGACCAAGGATCCTGAGCTTGGGAACAAGCTTAGCGGGCACAATTGTGTTGAATGCTGTAATCTACAAACAGCATCTTAACGTATGTGTTGCTCTTGTCCAGGTGGGAGAGGGTGGTGTGCACTGCCAGGGCGATTGCGTCGTCCGTAGATCTGTTCGGGCGATGTACAAATTGAAGGGCATCCAGCGTGTCAGAAAGGGAGTAGCAGATGTGGGTTCACAATTATTTTCAAGTAATATAAAAATAGTGATAGTTCAAAGAACCTCATTTTGAAATAAAAAGGGCAAAGTCTACAACCTATAAATCTACACACTTGGCTACCTCAAAAAGAAGAAAAACTGCTGTTTACATCATCTACCACTAGACACTTTAATTTATCAAGGATTGCATTGCATACCTGTTTTGTTTTACCTCTTAGTAGTACATTGCGGTGTTTGTCTTACAACACTGTGTCTTGCCATTCTGTATGACACTGCATTGTTGTGGCCCCTGACTATTTAAGATGTCCACTATCAAATTGACTCACTGTCATTATTGTCTGCTTTATTTTGTCTTTTTTTTATGTGAATACATTTATATTACTTAAACTTCACTCCTCCTTTGCATTTTAGATTTTTTAAATACTGTTTTTAATTACCGTTTAAAAACTCTTTAAATTCTGTTTTTAAATACTATTTTATTTTAATCACTACTATGCCCCTATTTTACTTATTATGTAAAGTTGAGTTGGCTCTGAGACTAAGAATCCCATTACTGGTAATGATACTTACATTGTCATCAAGTATTTGACACTAAACTTGAAACTGTAATTACATAGACCGTAGCTCAGGCGGTAGAGCTGGTGGTCTAGTGATCCAAAGGTTGCTGGTTCGATCCCAGGCTTCTCCTGCTAGCATGCTGTAGTGTCCTTGAGCAAGACACTTAACCCCTAATTGCTCCTGATGGCTGCGTCCGTCAGTGTTTGAACAATTGTAAGTCGCTTTGGCTAAAAGCGTCTGCTAAAATGACTAAATGTTTAAAAATGTAAATTAAAAAAAAAAAACTGTGCAACATGTGGATTGAAATAAAGCATTAAGACAAAAAAACAATTGAACTTTGAAAGATCAGCTCTGGTCAGGGTTCAAAGGACAATATCTCAGGTCCACTGAAATCTCTCTGTGAAATGTGACTGTTTTTGTGAAGTTATGGTGACATCTTACGGTGACACACTACAATTGAATGAATGGGCATGATGGGGGCGGGGGGGGGGGGATTCCAGCCGGTTTGGGGCCACCTGGTAGTTGGTTGGAAACTGACTGGAAGCCAGTTGCAATTCGGCTGTCATCTGGCTGGGACAGCCCTCTTCAAGTGGCTCCTACTGTAATGGTGATCAAATGTTATTGATCAACACCAGTCAGTCTTCTGTTAGATCTCAGGCGTATTGTTTGCAATTATTAATTGTACCTTTAAGGATACAAATAAAAATTATATAAACAAATTGGGAATATTTTATTGAACACTAAATTTTAAAATGTCTTGGTATGTAAATCACATTTTTTTCTTACCCTCTCTAGTTGCTTAACTTATTGTTGAAGTTATGTGGAGGCTTAGTTAGTGTTTTCTGCCGCATTACAGATATTTGTTTTTGGCTGATTGAGTTTATTAATGGCAGTAAATTAATCCAAATGTTGATGGTTTATTGATCTGCTTGTGTCGTAGATATACAGGACTTCCAAAGATACTTGATGGTCACATGTTTTTTTTTTATTTACTGTAACTCCAGCTGAGACAAAATTCACTATTTGAGCCATGACATTTATTTTATTTATTTTTTATTTTCTCCTTAGGGTCGCAACCTGGCATGGCCTTTTTAGGCTGTTCTGTTCTGTTCTTATTGTTGTTTTCAGATTGTGGAATGAGGCAACGCTTGCCCAGCCATTACTAGCAATGGCTCATGGGAAGGGTTTATCATCATCAGATGGCGTTGATTGGATGCCTGAGGGGGAAGAATGTTTTGTTGCTTTCAAACAAGCTTTTTGCACCTGCTCCAAGTTGAATTACATCTTGTTGCTTACTATGCTCAGAAACTTGGTGCCGTGGTTATTGGGTTGATTACATGCTGTAGCCCTTATGTTGCTACAGAGCAAATCGGCTGATTTCTGTCCGGCAACAACTCTCCATCATCAACATGTCAAACTTTCACTTCACTCATGTCACTTTGGGGGGGTGCACCGATCCTACTACAACTTCTCTTCTTCCCTCTTGTGAAGATTCACATGACTGCTTCGCACTGACAGTCATTGTGGTTTCGCCCCGCCCAGATCTTGCTACTGAAGCGCTTGAAAAGTTAAGCTACGGTGATTTAAACTCATGAGTAAAACTATTAGGAGGGTTTTTCATTTTGTCTGTCTATCTATTTTTTGTATAAAACAGTGTTTGTCTATTTTGTACAGCCAGTTGTGTTTTGTGTTTCTATCTGTTGTAAACTGTCTTTTGTTGTATTTTGATTGCATGAATATTTATGACCCAATGTGATACAGTGCGGTGTAGCTGATTTATGAGACATACAGAACATCTGTTTAATGTTTTGATGTCATTACCCTCCCATTCTGATCTCCCTATTTATGTTATTAACATTAATGTTGCTAGCTACCAGACACTGCTGTCCTCCTTCTCTTCCAGCATCACTACTGCAAAGAAGGCCTTCTTCAACGATAGGATCAACGGTGCCACAGACACACGTAAGTTATTCGCCACCTTCAAGTCTCTGCTTTACCCTCCACCACCTCCCCCAGCTACTAACCTCACTGCTGACTGCCTTGCCTCCTTTTTTACTAACAAAGTGGCAGCCACCAGCAGCCAATTCACTAAACAACTTACTCACAACCTGTCTTCTCCAGCCCTAGGCTCATCGTTCCCTGGTTTCACCCCCCTCCCTGAAAGTGTGGTATCTAAACTACTAGATAGCCGTCCTACTACCTGTCCGCTAGATCCGATCCCATCTAACCTCCTTCAAGCCATATCACCGACTATCACCCCGGCAATCACACATCTGATTAATTCTTCCCTAACTTCCGGCACTTTCCCTTCCGCTTTCAAAGCGGCTCGGGTCGCACCACTGCTCAAAAAACCCTCACTCGATCCCAATCAAGTAGAAAACTATCGCCGGTCTCTCTCCTCCCATTCCTTTCCAAAACCATAGAGAGGGCGGTCTCTAGACAGGTTACAGAGTACCTGTCAAGAAACAACCTTCTTGATACACTTCAATCTGGCTTCAAAAGTGGTCACTCCACCGAAACAGCCCTGTTGTCTGTGACAGAGGCCTTAAAAACTGCTAGAGCTGCTGCCAAATCCTCGGTTCTCATTCTGCTAGACTTATCAGCTGCTTTTGACACTGTCAATCATTGCATACTCCTGTCCATACTCTCAAGCATGGGCATAACGGGCAGTGCACTTTCCTGGTTCGAATCTTACCTTACTGGGCGCTCGTTCAGTGTGACATGGCGAGGCCAGCTGTCTGTGCCTCACAACCTCACCACAGGGGTGCCCCAAGGCTCGGTGCTAGGACCCCTCCTCTTTGCCTTTTACACCACCTCACTGGGCCCGATCATCCGCTCACATGGCTTTTCATATCACTGCTATGCGGATGATACTCAACTCTATCTGTCCTTCCCGCCCGACGACCCTACTGTCTCGACGCGGATCTCGGATTGTCTCGCTGACATATCCACATGGATGAAGGATTATCATCTTCAACTAAATCTGGCGAAAACGGAACTGCTGGTCTTCCCGGCCAAACAAGGTATTTATCACAACATTGATATTAAAATCGACTCTCTATCTCTTGTTCCTACCAAGGCTGCAAGGAATCTTGGTGTCATTATTGACATGGACCATGGAGGACCATGTTGCCGCCGTCTCCCGGTCCTGCTGCTTCGCACTACTCAACATCCGAAAAGTCAGGCCGTACCTGACCCAATATGCCACTCAACTGCTGGTACAAACCTTGGTGATGTCCCGTCTCGACTACTGCAACGCCCTCTTAACAGGCTTGCCGGCCTGTGCGGTGATGCCACTACAGATGATACAGAATGTGGCGGCGCGACTGGTGTTCAACCAGCCAAAGAGGGCACATGTCACTCCGCTGCTCATCGAGCTCCACTGGTTACCTGTAGCCGCCCGCATCAAGTTCAAGTCTCTTACGCTGGCCTACAGAGTGATTGCTGGGAATGCTCCCGCCTACTTAAATGCTCTTGTAAGAGCACATGTTGCCACCCGGATGCTGCGCTCGTCAAATGAGCGTCGCCTGGCTCTGCCGGCCATACAGCCATGGCAATCCAGGCTATTCTCATTTGTAGTTCCACGTTGGTGGAACGAGCTGCCAAAAATGACCAGAGCGGGGACCTCCCTCTCTGTCTTTAAGAAGCACCTGATGACCCAGCTCTTCAGTGAGTACCTCCTGTCCTAACCTACAATTACTTAGCACCACCTTGCAGTATTTATTGTTACACGAATGTTGTTGTTACACTAATCTCTGTCGCAATGTAGCTTGAATGTTATTCTCCCTTGTAAGTCGCTTTGGATAAAAGCGTCTGCTAAATGACTAAATGTAATGTAATGTAAATGTAATGTGCTTGACCCCATCTCTATAGGAAATGTTCGAGCCAATGCAGCCAACAAAGCCGCCGTGCCTGATATTGCTCTTGTCTAATAATTGTTGTCTCCTCCACAGATGAGGACACAGGGTTCCTCACTAACCTTGTTTTTTCCTCTACTCACAGGCATTCTGAACAATTGTTCTGAACTTTTACATTTGTTTGGCAAGCCAAAGTTTGTAATGGCCAAGCCACTTGGTACTGTATGATCCACAGGGGGAGCTGTATCTCCCCGCTAGTCATTCATTCATTGCCTTGCTTGCTTGACATATGGTAAGTATCATTTGTCAAAAAGGAGGGATAATTAGAGATTTAAGTACACATTATGCATTCTCTGCATTCTATTCCAAGTCCTTCTTTCAAACACCTCAAGATGGACTTATCAAGCTGATGCCTAGTCATGGTTTAAATATTGTTTTCTTAATGGAATCCCAGTGAAGGTAAGCGCGACTGAGTTTCATGCCTGCCATTAGTAAGGTAGATCACATGGTGTGACCAGACTGTCAAGTATGAAGTGCTGACCGGGACCGTCTTTTGTCGACAAAAGCCACACATGAATTACATCACGTATACCTGTAGTGGTCAGATTAGTTAGTATTTTTACTTTTAGACTTTACTTATTTAATGGATTGTGTAGACAAGATTATGTTCAGGCTACATTCGAGAAATGCATTCTAGGAAATTTAAAAAACCCTGCATGATCTACACACTGTCGGTTATTTTGAAGCCTAATCAATATTCTATGAACATTATCCCCTACATATTATACATTGTGATAATATTATTCTGTCGTTACACTCGGGTGCATGCATTCATTTTGGTACTGTAGTTGGCTATTCAACATAACTGTTTGGGAATCACAGAATTATTCCACGTACCCCATTTTAACAATTGTGGAACTAGACCAGATAACCTTGTCATAATGTGTGTCTCTCACCCAAGTGTTTAAGTCTATGTGCCAAGGTCAAAGCAACCCTACCCGTCCCACTTGAAGGACCACTACACGACCAGGCAACTCGGTGGTGATCCGAGACTACCGGAGGCAAAGTTGGAACTCTCCTCCTTACCTCACCAGATCCTCCTTACCACCGCAGCAGCAGTTGGTGGCAAAACGAGCAACGTGGGGACACGCATCTCATTGCAAGAAAGTCTCCAACCTTCCAGAGGACCAGAAAAAATAATGACGGAAAATACTTGGACGTGAACTGAGATCATGGTGCTAATGGAGTTAAGTGCTGGTAACCTCCGTCTCCACAAAGAGGATTTGCCACTACAGTGGCAAAGACCTTTTCTTGGAAGTACAGGAAGGCCCCCCTCTCAACAGGAAAAGATTGATCACATCTGTGTGGTCATCTTTCATATCACCATCGACCTGTTGATCACCCAACCCTGATACACAGCTCCACAGCGGGACTTAAATAACAGCTGCTCCCCCAACCCACTCTCACACCAGATCCAGAAGAAGAGCCCCAAGTGAGAAATGAGAAATGAGCGGCGACGGTTGGCGGCAGAGGCGTTGTGGCCAGCAGCTCGGAGGAGGGCTGCCTGGGCCCGGGTCCTGCGACAGCGGCGAATGAAGGCCTGGACGGACGGGCAGGAAGCCTCCCTCTCAAGGGCCGGGAACAGAGGCGGTTGGAAGCCATAGGCGCACTGGAAAGGGGAGAGGCCTGTGGCCGAACTGGTCAGGGTGTTATGGGCATGTCGACGGGACGACGGGTGTTGAGACGTCATGAAGCGAAGGGCCGTCTCCATCTCCTGGTTCTTCCGCTCCGTTTGGCCGTTGGACTTGGGGTGGTACCCTGAGGACAGGCTGACAGTGGCCCCCAGGAGCGAACAGAACTCCCACCAGAAGACCGAGGCGAACTGGGGATCCCGGTCGGATACAACATCTACCGGGATGCCATGGAGGCGGACGACATGATACAACCATAGCTCAGTGGCGCCCTTGGCCGACGGGAGCATTGGTAGAGGCATGAAGTGAGCCATCTTGCTAAACCGATCCACCACGGTCAGGATGGTAGTATTGCAGCTAGATGGTGGCAAACCGGTGACGAAGTCCACAGAGATGTGAGACCAGGGGGGATGAGGAACTGGCAGTGGGTTTAGAAGGCCGGCAGGAGCAAGAAGAGAGGGTTTGTGCTGGTTACAGGTGGGGCAGGCATTGACGAACCCTCGGACGTCCTCACCCAGGGAGGGCCACCAGAAGTGACGCTGGACGACCTCCTTTGTCCGCTGGATCCCCGGGTGGCAGGTGAGTCGGGAGTTGTGGGCCCACTGGAGAACCTCGGACCGGAGGCCAGGCAGGACGAACAGACGGTCGGGCGGACGCGCTGGGTCCGGGTTGGTCCTGGGCGGCGGCTCTTACTTTCTCTTCCACCTCCCAGGTGAATGTGGCGACAAGACAGGAGGACGGTAGAATGGTGTCGGGGTCAGCAGCGTCTTCCTCCTCCGCCTGGAACTGCCGGGACAGGGCGTCGGGTTTGACATTGACCCCGGCCGATAGGAGAGGGAGAAATTGAATCTGGTTAGGAAGAGCGCCCAACGAGCCTGACGGGAGTTCAGCCTCCTGGCGGACTGGATATACTCCAGGTTCTTGTGGTCAGTCCACACCAGGAAAGGCAGCTGGGTTCCCTCTAGCCAGTGTCGCCACTCCTCCAGGGCCAATTTGACGGCGAGAAGCTCCCTATTCCCAATGTCGTAGTTCCTCTCGGCTGGGGTCAAACTGGAGAAGAAGGCACAGGGATAAAGTTTCTGATTGGAGGCGGTTCTCTGGGACAGGACAGCTCCGACTCCCACGTCGGAGGTGTCCACTTCCACCACGAACTGCCGTTCAGGGTCAAGCAATACCAGAAAGGGGGCTGAAGTGAACCGTGCCTTCAGGGCCAGGAAGGCATCGTTGGCGGCGGCGGACCACAGGAACAACACTTTGGAGGAGGTTAGGGCTGTGAGAGGGGCCGCCACCGTGCTGAAGCCTCGGATGAACCTCCGATAGAAGTTGGCAAAACCGAGGAAGCGCTGGAGTTGTTTGCGGGAGTCCGGGGCAGGCCAGGTGGTGACGGCGGAGACCTTGGTGGAGTCCATCTGGATGGTCCCCCTCCCTACGATGTACCCCAGGACGGAGACGGATGGAACGTGAAACTCACACTTCTCTGCCTTCACAAAGAGTGAGCGCTGACAGGAGCGCTGCAGGATCGTCTGGACGTGGTTGACGTGCTCAGCTTGGGATCGGTAGAAGATCAGGATGTTGTTGAGGTACACGAAGACAAACTTATTGAGCATGTCCCTGAGCACATCATTGACCAGGGCCTGGAAGACAGCGGGGGCGTTGGTGAGGCCAAAGGGCATCACCAGATATTCGTAGTGACAGGAGGGAGTGTTGAACGCCGTCTTCCATTCGTCCCCCTCTCGAACCCGGACCAGATGGTAGGCGTTGCGTAGGTCGAGCTTGGTAAACACCATGGCCCCCTCCAGGAGTTTGAAGGCTGATGAGATGAGGGGCAGGGGATACCGGTTCTTGACCGTAATGTCGTTGAAATAGACACTTGCCTCTGACGCCTCTCTCGCTGCCGGGCCTGGATGCGTCGGTCGATACGGGAAGCAAGCTCAATGATGCCATCGAGAGAGGTGGGCAGGTCGTGGGAAAATAGCTCATTCTTCACATACTCTGCTAATCCCATCAGGAATGCGTCAACCTGGGTGCGGAAGTCGATCACCTAATGGACCACGGAGCGGGACCCTTGACTGAGACCCAGGAGACCACCAGCAGCATTGGGACCTTGTGATGTCACCCAGTACACCTTGCGGAGCTCGGCGGCGAAGGCGTGAAAGGAGGAGCAGGCTTGTGTGCGTCGTTCCCACTCGGCCGTTCCCCACAGCTGAGCGCGGCCCATCAGGTGATTTACGGTGAACGCCACCCTGGCATCCTCGGAGGCGAAGGTGTGGGGCTGCAGAGCGAAGAGGATGGAACAGTTCGTGATGAACGGACTACAGCCGTCTGCGTCTCCGGCGTAGTATTCTGGATGGCGAGCTGCTGGACCTGGGCGGCTAGCGTGGTGAGGCCTTGCTCCTGGCTAGCCGCTGCTAGCCAAACGTCCGCTGAGGTGGAGGCTAGGACAGCCTCTTGGTGTTGGAGCTGTGACTCCACCCTTCCCAGGCGTGCCAGTGACTTGGGGTTGTGTGCTGGGTCCATTGTTGGCCATATTGTACTGGAACTGGTGTGGTTAGGACCCAATTGCAGCACAAAGACAGGCAGGGATATTTGCTAATGTGTTTTATTTTTGGAGCGGACGGAAGACAGGCAGGGAGCAGGCAGGATACGTCATCGGGGACAGGCAGGTTCGATAACGAGGAGTGCAGACAGAAGACAGGCGGGGGGCAGGCAGGATACGTGGTCGGAGTGAGGCAGAGTCGGTAGCGGGGAATCGATAGCGGGGAATCGGTAGCGGGGAATCGATAGCGGGGAATCGGTAGCGGGGAATCAGTCCGGAGAACGCTGGAGAGTCTGGTGCAAGCATCGAATACAATCTGGCAATGGGTGACTGGTGAAAGAGGCATATATAGTGGTTAGATTGCAGATCTGGAACAGCTGTGTGCGCAGGTGAATGGAGTTGGGCTAATGGGACAGGTAAGGAGAGGGAGCGTAAGGTAGAAGAAGGCGGAGATCATGACATCTGTGGAATCTCTCCATGTTAATTTATTCTATAATCTGATTAACGATTATTTTTATTTTCTAGTTAGAATGGATTCACACAGAATTTTTTCCCCTCAATGCAACTTGAGTGTTTTCCAAAGTGTGTATTCTCTTGTTAAATGTTGGAAGAGAGTATTGGCCAATTTTTATCTTTTATATTTTTGGTTTTGAGTTTTTATTAGATGTGTTTTTCCCAGTTGATTTCAAAGAGATTGAATTATTGGGATATCTCTGCAGTATAATTGTATTGTATTCAATGTATATGTCATTTTCTGATCCCCTTGCCTCAATTATATGAAAATCTTAGCATTTTTGCATTTTCCTTGAGGTATTGTTCCATTAGGAACAAAAGGATGGAGTGTGGGAAAATGCAGATGATCAATGCATTGAATGATGTTTCATATGCCTTATACCAGGGGTCGGCAACCCGCAGCTCCAGAGCCGCATGGTGCTCTTTCATCCCTCTGCGGTGGCTCCCTGTGGCTTTGAGAAAATAGTATGAATAAATAATGGATATTTTATTTCAATAAATTGTATTCTATTTCGTTAATTTTTTCAATGTAATAGTTATGATTCTGGAGATTTAGGTGATCTAGTAACATTGAAATAAAACGTGTTTTAATATTTTGTTGATCAAAATATGCGTCACACCTTGTATGCGTCACCTGTTGCAGACGGGCTTGTGACTTATTTTGAGCTCTCGACCCCCGGTAAGCTAACCATGGATACATCTAAAAAAATCAACATACTTGTGCGAGCAAGTGTTTTCCACGATGAACTTCATAAAAAGCAAAAATCGGTTGCGACTCACTGATGACAGCTAATGGGCATGTGTGAAGCTCAGAGTTACATCATACAGCCCGGATATGGAGAAGCTCTGCAGTGATGTTCAGGGGCAGAAATCGCATTAAGCAGGTGAGAGAAACGAGCTATTAAGTTTGCAAATATACATATTTATATCGGACCCTAAACTGATGTAGTTGTGTTTCATATTCAGGTTGACTGTGGCACGCGACTGAGGAAATAGTCGTGGATGACGGCACACTGAAATAGACTTATGTTGTGATAAAACATAAACTTAAATTTTTTTGCCCCTTATAATTAAAGTGAATATTTCTTTTTTTCAAATCCACAAATAATGAAGGACCTGCATTTTGTATTTTATTTCAAAGAAAAATTATATGTGCCAGTATCTGTTTTTTTAGAGTTCAAAAGAATTTAGTGTTTTGCTGTGTCATGCACAGAAAAAGACGTAATCAGTTTGTAGTTCTTTTATTTCATAAATGCAATAAACTACAGTTCTTATATACAGTACATAGCATAAGTGTAATAAAACTATACTGTATATCCGGTGTTATCTTCATTATAGCGGTCAAATAGGTTTTGCGGCTCCAGGTGGGTTTTATTTGGTGGGAATCACGCCCAAATGGCTCTTTTAATTCTGAAGGTTGCCTTATACAGTATAAGACAATAGCCTTTTAGTATCTTGCATAACTGTTTAAAATACATTGTCTTGGGTTTTAATAACTAATTTAGAGCTCACATTGAAGAAACTCAATCTTCACCCAATGTTGTGTAGAGATAAGGATGATAGAGTATTGTGGTTTGTTTTATAGCACAATAAGATTTTATCTGTGACAGGAGTTTGACTGTTAAATCATTTTATGAGCGAAACACCATGGGATATGATTGGGGGGCATAATCCTGTGAATGACACCTGACCAGTGGCAGACAACCTCTCATCAGTATAAAACCCTCTTCGGTAGAAGCAAGGGCAGACTGAATAGCATCACAGTTTTGAAGTGCATCTGCTCTTTATGCTGCAGAGTAATTATCTTTAATGCTCTCAGTTTGTTTTCATGTAGCGAACAGGTTAACCTCACCGACCACTCAATGAGAATTCCCCAACAGAATCATCCTAACCCCACCCCCCATACAGTAGGGGTGGGCTGATCGATACCAAAAGTATTGATACTACCAACACTACGTCTTGTGATTCTAGTGTGAACAGGATCGATACCAAAAAAAAACGGATCAGTTTCTCTCTTCAAAATAAGTAAAATTGCTTTTTGTTTATTCTTCATCTATATTTTCTCACTTGCGCTGGCTTGGTTCCCATCACTGATACTATGAGATCCTTTCCACATGACACCCACCCAGCGCTGCATGGTGATGTGTCGGTTTTATGAGCTGGTTTTATTTGTTAAATACCATCCAGAAACATCTAACTTTGGTAATATCATTAAGAGCATTGTCAGACGTTGTATTTTGTGATGGCCGGTATTAAATTGAAATACTGTATATGTGTCTGTATAGAGTTGTGTAATTATTTATTAACCATACTTTTTCATTAATGGTGTATTATTGTTGTTATACAACTAGGATAGTTATTATGACAAAAATGTAAAAACGTTGTTTTACATTTCTTAATGTATTCTGAAAATTTCAAGGTTAAGTATAATTACATTGAATAATTTAAGTGATATAGTGATATAGACGATTCTGTTGGAGTGATATAATTTAAGTTCAAAGCACAAATTTGCCTTCAAGGAAAATACAATATTCTAAATATTTAAAACCTTAGGATATAAATAATATTCCACAGAACAAACATTTTAATAAGGACCTTGTTAAAAAATAGTGATCCTATGTTTTAAATACTTGTTCATGTTTTGTGACTATACCTTTCTGTTTGCTAAGGGTTTGGTCCTGGTCTTGCAATTCATGTGTAGCTGTAAGTGCGATACAAAAGGATGAATTCCTTGAAAATGGAAAGTCGAGTTATTACACCAACATGTGACTCAAACAGAGATTATTTTTATACGAGTCACTTGCAGAACAAACATCGGCAGATACTCAGTTTCCCAATAAAGGAAATGTTTGCCATGGTCTTCTTGGAAAAAAAAGCCAGACTCCCACCCTTTTCAGACCCTTCTTACTCTAACAACTTGCTAGTAATAGTGAAGGTAAGCATGGCACATGTGGCAATCTTTCCACAATCGTGAAAAAAATCTCAGGTGTGTCTTGAGAAAGTAAAATATCTGAGGGATTGTTCTCTGTTAGCTGGATCATAACCCAAATATGGAGAATGTTCATGCGTAGGAGCAAGAGTGCTGCAAGAGCCTTTTTAGTGGCAGGAGTATTAAATACCTTGGAAGAAATTGACCACCCACATCAGCAGTCACAACCTGAGAATTGTTGAACAAACTGCAAAGGCTGAGCAAAAGCAAAGAATTACTTAACTTTCCACTTAAAACATAAACCGTGAAATTGATTTTTTTATGCACAAAGAAGAGCTAAATTAAACAGGTATCGGGTAACACAGGACCCAGTGTTTACTTGTGATTACTTAGAGTTGTGCCAGTCGGCCACCGGCCTGACAATTTACACCGTTCTGTATATGTTGACATTGTCTATAATTCTCTGTAATGGTTCCCATACATTTGGAACTCTCAAAGAGACACTTTGTGGAAGAATTAGAATGCCTGCACCTCAAGTTCCACAAAAAGGCTCTTTTTGGATTTTTTGGATTTGGAAGGTAGGTGAAATATGGTGGTTCAAGGGCTTCTTTAGGGGCAGGCAAGTGTGTGTGTGTGTGTGTGTGTGTGTGTGTGTGTGTGTGTGTGTGTGTGTGTGTGTGTGTGTGTGTGTGTGTGTGTGTGTGTGTGTGTGTGTGTGTGTGTGTGTGCATAGAGCTTTGGGCAATTTATAACAGACAACAGTAGTATTTGTTGTATAAATACTTTGTTGTATATATACCACCAATCCTTTTTAGGTTTAATTCTGTCCAAAAACATAGTTTGATGCACATCTTTATGACAGATCAGTTTAATCAGCGGAAAGCCACCAGGCCATGAAACCTTACAGATCTACAGAATAAAGTGAGCTGCAAATACCACTTCATCATTGCAAGTCACAACTGGCAACGTAATATATTCCTGTGTAACGTAATAATAATTTGCAGCTTGCCACTACATATTTCCCCAATGCTAATTCGGTTCTCTTGCATTTAATTTAAATAATTATGCTGTACATTCTCTTGAACCATTTATTATTATTACTTTATTACTTAATTATTTATTAAAATGAATTACTTTATTATTATTACTTTATTATGGTCAAAAGTTTTATCAAAATTTACACATGTTTAATGTCTCAATGTATTTTGAAATTAAAGCATAGAACAAATAAATATTTGGAGATATAAAAATAAATCATGGAATCATTTTGTTTAACAAAATGTAATCTCAATTACATTCCGACTCATCAAATGAGCCACCTTTTGCAGATATAACAGCTGAACACACTCGTGGCATTCTTTCGACAATGGAAATCAAATATTGTTTGGAAAGTTCTTCCCAACACTGATGCAGAAGTTCCCACAAATGTGTTGCTTTTGTAGGTTGCTTTGCTTTCACCCTTCTGTTCAGTTAACCCCAAACCAGCTTGATGAGGTCTAAGTCTGGAGATTGTGTTGGTCATTCCATGATTTTAAGTTCAAGTGGTTATTTGTCACATACATATACATATGTTCATACATATGCAGTGAAATATCATGACACCCGGTGATTACACACAATAAGCTCTATAAGCTCTAAAAATACAAATTTTTATTTTTATTTGTATTATTTATTTTAATACTAAATGTCTGTAATCGAAGCCTACCGTCTTGTTCGTTTTGTTCTACGGTAGTTCTGACATTGCCTGAAGGAATGTTTTGGGTCATCATTTTGCTAAAGGATGAACCGCTGACCAACTATGCGTAGACCAGAGGGTATTGCATGGTGCTGCAAAATGCTGTGGTAGCCCTTTTGGTTCAGGGTGCCAGTCCCAACTCTGGATCCAGCAAAAGAGCTCCAGACATCACGCTTCCTCCTCCATGGATGACAGTTGATGTCAAACACTGAGGAACCATCCTTTCGCCTGCTCGACGGCATGCAAAACCATGCGTGATAAACTAAAGATTTCAAGATATCTTCTTCCAGTCTTCAGTAGTCTACTGGCAGTGCTTCACGGCCCAGACACAACTTTTTTTTTTCTTATTTTGCCATCCTAGCAATGGCTTTCTTACTGCCACTCAACCTGTCAAACCTGCAGCTCCAAGTCATCTCTTCACAGTTGAAGACTTACTTACTTCGACAATGTTATGCTGCGCTTTAAGCTTTTGGGTCTGCCAGACCTCTTACTGCCAGTTTCCTCCAGTTTCCAAGTAACTTTTGATGGTGTAGGAAGATATATTCACTGAAACCTTAGCTTACACTTTTAAGGGTTATAATGGTTTGTCCGTTTTCCTTTGTTCATGGCCTTTCTTTCTCCATTATGATAGCAATATTCAGTCGTACTACTTCCTGCAGTGCAATATTGTTCAAATAATGCTTAAGAGGGTAAAATAACACAGTGTGTTCCAACACTTCTTTTGTACAGACAGAGGGTTTGTGAGTAATCAACAAAAGTTGGGACACCTATAGGAATTGTTTGCAGCTGTAAGTAACAGCTGTAAGTTGTTAACCCTTTACTTGTTCCCTAAAAAATAACTTTTTTTTTAACCTCTGGCAGTTTGCCGCTAACCTTTGCACCATTTCAAGTTATTCACTTGACTTGGATTGCTTTAATTTAAATAAAAACTGGAAAAATGGGAGTGTTCTTTTGACCAGTAGTATATATATAGTAAATTTAAAGAAATTGTGAACTTGCGCCGTGAAACAAATTAATTCGGTCAAGGCAGAGCATTCTATTTATAAGCCACCACCTGCGTCCCATATACCACACAACTAGCAGGGGCAGCTTCCAATTATTTTCACAGACAACAATAACACAGAACTTCTGAGGCCATAACCAGGTACGTCAGTCAACGTCACGGTCCTGTCCTGGTCAACAACAGTCAATGCAGTCTGGGTCACCCCCCGACACAAACAACACAGCCCAACACCAACAGAATATCAACAACGATTTAAAACAAATAATAAAACACAATGGAGACACATAACATCTCTGGACTCATAATCCTTTGCATCAACATACCCAAAAGGCCTGGGCCCACCCTCTTGGGTTGCTATAGTACATTCTCCTGCTGTTACTCTGTACTATATGCTTCTCCATTGAGCTGCAATGTCTGAATTTCCTCTTCGGGGATCTTATCTTATCTTAATATACAGTAATAGCCCTAGTAATAGTCAATTTATTAGAAAACGTAAAATGTATTGTCATACAAGTTGCCTACGTAATACCCATTGTTCTGTTAATATAATAATTACGTTTATCAAGAGTTATTACGTTAATAGGATTATTCAAATTATAAACTGCTAATTACTATTACAGTTGTGGTTCAGGGTAAAATGTTTTTTGAAAGGTCAGACAGGCATTGTGTTAGCTTTGCTTGAAATGTGGAGTCAATTACTTACATTGACCATTGACCACCTGCTGGAGGGATGGAGTGGAGCGTCCAGTATGGAGAAAAGGCTGGACTGCTGCTGAAATTAAACCTACCTATGTACTACGTGAGCAGTGAGTATAAAACAGGAATAAACATAAAGAAATCTCAACTATTCATTAAAGTCAAGGTTTTCCAATCCTAACTTTAATAACCCTTATTATTATATTTTTTTTTTTAACTTTTTGGACCATTTTGTGCTGTAAGGGTCAAGTAACCTGCTTCATTATTGGGGTTTAAAAATCAACAAAGAAATAAACATTTAAATTAAAACCTCCTTTCCAAACTATATATACAGTATAACATCTATGTTTGCAAGTAATCTCTGCTCGATCACATATAACAATGGAAGTGTCATTTGTGTCTTGTGATGAAGTTATCATTTATGTAAAACATTCACTATAATAAAGACTTGGGTGGCATAAATCATGCTTATCTCGGAAAAGTTGAAGTTAAATATTGTTTTCATCGATGTTTATTATTTTGAAATGATATTCTCTATTGATTTTCACCTTTATCTTAGTAAAATCAAAGCCATAAAGCTAATACAGGTGATGAACAACAATAGAAACACGAGAACCAAACTTAGATTGCTTTAGACACTGGCTATGAAATACATCCTTTAGAGAGGGGGATAGAGACCATTCAATCTGGCCATTGTTGGACATATACTGTATGTGTGCTGTGGGGCTCCTCCAGCAGCTGGCTGTGGAACTCTTCCTATCGCTGGCTGTGAGGATCTTCCTACGACTGGCTGTGGAGCTTTTCCAGCAGCTGGCTGTGGGGCTCCTTCTGGTGCATGCTCTTCAAATTCACATTCATACTCTAAAATAAACTACAAATGTATTTTTACATTATCCTCATTCTGAATTACCTTACTTTTCCACTTCACTATGTGTCTCACTCTCTTCCAATATTAGCTCCCAGGTGCTGTGAGCAGAGAATCTTTTGCTCACATTGTTGGTGGACGATTATAGTTAGAGTGACAAAGAAGTCACTCACAGTCTCACAGTGATATAGAGTTATTTATTTGTTTTGTCCCTCCCCCAATGTGCAGGTGTGGGGTACAGTGCGAGAAAATGCTAAATGTTAAGAATGTTTGAGGTTTGTGCATTGTGCAGGTTCCCACACTACATAGGGTAAAGAGAGCAGGAAAGTGTCACAACCAGGGCTAGGAGAGACCCAAACGCACGACACGGGGAGACGGGAGGCAGACAAAGGATGTTTATTAGCCCACACAGTGGAGCTGGCTGGGGGGACCCGGTCAGGTAGGGATGGAGCAGGGCTGGGCAGGGATGATGATGACCGGGAGGAGGGGTCCAGGATCCGGGTGGAGAGACGGGGAACCGGGCTGGATGGAGAAGGACGGACAGCCTTGGTCGACGAGCGGAGACAAGCAGGTAAACCGGGGTGGCTGGAGAGGGAAGGACAGACTGGGTCAACGAGAGGAGACAAGCAGGTAAGGGGAAGACGAAACAAAGAGATATAGACTAGAGACTTGAAACAAGCACTAGGAGCTAGGAACTTGGAACTAGGAATGGAGCCAGTAGCTGTACAACTGGGGTAAGCTAGTTGACGGTCTGGCAATGAATGACTGGGAAGCTGGAGACTAAATACTGTGTGGAGTGATGCAGGTAATTGATCCCAGGTGTGTGCAGTTGGCTCAAGGGGGGAGCTGCAGATGAGCCAAGAGCGGCCCTAGTGGTGCTGGGAGGCCGTGATCGAAATCCCGGATGAGGGTTGTGGGTCTGGAGCCAGGGGTACCCCAGAACCAGGGGGTTCAGTGGGGTATCTATGAGGAAGAACCTGAAGGACTCACGGTTGTTTCCAGAGAGTAGCAGCTCGAGGGGGGCCGTCTGGTGGGTTATCCGGGTCAGATGTGACACGGTCAGCCCCTTGACCTCGAGTGGTGTGGGGAGAGGGACGGGTGTCAGCCCTAGCTGGCGTGCTAGTCCCAGGTCAAGGAAACTCGCAGCCGCCCCGGAATCTATGAGAGCGGAGGAAGAGCGTGTTATACCCCCCCACGAGAGGGTAGCTGGGAGCAGAGGACGGGAGAGAGGGTTGGAGCTGGAGCGACCGGAATGTAACCCTAGTGAGGAGTCGCCCTCTACTGGCCGGACCGGGCAGGTGGCTTGGAGGTGTCCCAGCCGGCCACAATACAGACAGGCGCCGGTCTGTATGCGGCGGGCTTGCTCCTCGGGGGAGATCCGGGAGCGACCGAGTTGCCTGGGCTCGGCATTGGAGAGAGTCGGGGGACTTCTGAGGCGCCCAAGAGTCGTGGGCGATGTAGACCAGGGCGTGGCCGCCCAGGCAGGAGGCACGGGCTGGAGTCTCGTCCCCTCCCTCTCGCGCCGGCACTCCTGTAGCCGGTTGTCCAGGCGGATGGCGGTCTCCACCAGTTGGTCCGTGGGCTCGTCCCGCCGCGCCAACTCAGCGTTCAGGGCACGCTGAAACACGTCCTGTAGGGCTCCGTCATTCCAGCCGCTTTCTGCGGCCAGTGTCCGGAACTCGACGACGAGGGAGGCGCTGCTACGGGGACCCTGGCGGAGGGAGAGGAGTCTTCTGGCGGCCTCCTTGCCGCAAACTGGGTGGTCGAAGACTCTCCTCATTTCGCGGGTGAACAGATACGGATACATACAACTCGGGTAAGCTAGTTGACGGTCTGGCAATGAATGACTGGGAAGCTGGAGACTAAATACTGTGTGGAGTGATGCAGGCAATTGATCCCAGGTGTGTGAAATTGGCTCAAGGGGGGAGCTGCAGATGAGGCAAGAGCAGCCTCTAGTGGTGCTGGGAGGCCGTGGGCCTAACAAAAAGCGGGTGCAGAGGTCTTCCTTGTGCTTGGATTGTAACAATGTAGCAAGTGTATGTGTGTATACGTGTGTGTGTGTGTGCGCGTGTGTTCGTGTGTATGTGGGTCAAATTTGACATGAATGTGTGGGAGGATTTTAAGCATGTGTACGGAATGATTTTTTGATTTTATGGATATCCACATGCCCACACTTTTTCGGCTTGCGAGCTACTTTAAAAATGACCAGGTCAAAATGATCTACCTGCATCTAAAAATATATTTATTTATACATATACTGAGTATACTTTATAGAAACAATATACAGTAAGTTGGATCTTGCATCACTGCATGAACCCTTACAATTAAATACATTTATGGTCACTACCTTACCCTGATGACTTGCACTGAATGGAGTCGGACAGGGTTACATAGCTCGGACAGTAGCTGCTGGTCGCCAGCCTAAAGTAGGCTTCCAAATGATCATCAATCATGTTGGAACGGTATTTGGACTTAATATTTTTATCTTTATGTGGGAAAAGGCTGACTCGCATAAATACCTAGAGCCGAATAATGCAGTCAAGGAGCTACCACATTTCCTCGTGTTTGGGTACTATTCATCTGTTAGTAAGTTCCAAAACTGTCCATGAGCCCTGGACTTCAGCTGAATGTCAGCCTGTAGTGTCAGCGTCTCATCTTCCACTACAAACAACTTCAGGTGAAATAGTGTTGCAATTTTTGATGCGAGTGAATCAACCTCAACATCTTCCCAAAATAGGTAGCACATAAATGTAGCGATTGGCTTGAGTAAAGCAAAGTCTTGAAACCGTTTGTCAAAGTCTGACAGACAATTTTCAATCTGCTCTGTTTAGCGCGCACTGTCAAGTTGCGCACACACCATGCCTTGGGTCTCCAGCTCTGATGCAAGGTTTTGAAAGCTCCCCAAATCATTGCGCTGCAGCTTTGAGGACAGAAGTTGCATTTTTCGTTTGAAAGCATTAACTGAACTGATCATGTTGACCATGGTTTTGTTACCTTGCAGCTCTATATAAAGCTCATTCAACATGTTGGTCGGATCGGTTAAAAAAAATATATATATATTTTGGAATGTGTGCAATCTATCCACACCACCTCTGCGATCTACCAGTTGATCGCGATTGATGTATTGGGCACCCTTGCCCAAGGTCAAGGAGTCTCTGGTTGAAAAATTGTAGCTTTGTATGATTTTTCTTTTAGTAAAAATTTGTAATGGGTCAATTTGACCCGAACGCCACACAAAGGAAAAGGTGTCTCGGTTAATGGTAGCTTAATGGACCTAATCACACTGTTGAGGGTCGACTTACAATCATGACCGGCTGGCTGCACATTATCCTGCTTACACAGCTAATTAAATAAATACAATAATACATTGAGACAGAATATGAAAGGAATTTATGACAAGCATTCCTAGTTTAAGAGTATTCGTAAAGAAAAATAGTCCACAACAGCATAGCTAACACTGCATGATACGAGGCAGAAGTGATTGCTCATGGCAACGATCATTAGATATATATCACTAAGGACATTAAGGCCATCCTGAATGAAAAGAAAAGGGCGTTCAGAGATGGCAACTGTGATGAGGTGAGAAGAGTGCAGGGGGTACTCAAACTGAAGGAGTCAAAAGACAGTTATAGGAGAAAGCTGGAGAAAAAGCTCCAGCAACAACATGAGGGATGTGTGGAGTGGCATGAGAACCATCACTGGGTTCCAGAAGACTGGTGGCATGGGGTTGGAGGGCCGTGCCCCTCTATCTCCCCCTACTCCTCCTCCTTAGAGACCCCTTGTCTGCTCCTCACCGCCTCAATTCGCACCCACCTACTCCACCCCTCCCCCCTGCTCTACACCATGTCCTTCACAACCTGAGGACCCCACCCCTCCCCCAACTGTCACCTCTACAGTGTCCTTCACGCCTGACCTGGTGAGAAGACAGCTGACGGGACTCCACTCCGGCAAAGCTGCAGGCCCCGAGGGTGTTTTTCTCAGGGTGCTTAATGCCTGTTACCCCCAGCTGTGTGGAGTACTCAGCCAAGTCTTCAGCCTGAGCCAGCACCTCCAGAGGGTCCCTGTGCTGTGGAAGATGTCCTGCCTCGTTCCTGTGCCGAAAACGCCGCGTCCCAGCGGCCCTCAGGACTACAGACCGGTGGCTTTGACATCCCACATCATGAAGACCTTCTGGAGCAGTTAAGGCCTGTGGTCAGGCCTTTCACTGATCTACTGCAGTTCGCCTACCAGCCCCGCCTGGGAGTTGAGGACAGCATCATCTACCTGCTGAACAGAGTCTACACTCTTCTGGACAAGCCGGCGAGCACTCTGAGAGTCATGCTCTTTGATTTATCCAGTGCTTTCAACACCATCCGTCCGGCTCTACTGGGTGAGAAGATGGCTGCAATGCAGGTGGAGGCCCCCATCGTGTCCTGGATTGTTGATTACCTGACAGGCAGACCACAGTATGTACGCCTACAGAACTGTGTGTCTGACAGGGTAATCAGCAACACAGGGGCCCCACAGGGGACTGTCCTCTCTCCCTTCCTCTTCACCCTCTTCACCTCAGACTTCAACTATTGCACTGAGTCCTGCCACCTTCAGAAGTTTTCCGATGAGGTCCCTTAACATCTGCCGGACGATGCTGAGGATGTTCTATGAGTCTGTTGTGGCCAGTACGATCTTCTTCGCTGTCACATGCTGGGGCAGTGGGCTGAGGGTCGCAGACAACAACAGACTAAACAAACTAATCAGGAGGGCCGGTGATGTAGTAGGAGAGGAGCTGGACACCCTGACGACTGTGGCAGAGAGGAGGATGCTGTCCAGGCTTCAGTCCATCTTGGACAATGTCTCACACCCTCTCACGACACACTGGCCCAGCAGAGGAGCACCTTCAGCAGAAGACTCCTCTTACCCAGATGCACCACAGTGCGCCACAGGAAATCATTCCTGCCTGTGGTCATCAATCTCTACAACGCCTCCGTCAGAGAGTCAGACACCCCCCCTCTGTAATCTCACCTCAAAACACAAACTTCCACTTCTGCACCTTCTTCTTTTTGCACATTTTACACTCTATATAGATATGTTTATAACATATAGATATGTTTATATATATATTTATATATAAATAGGTTTCTTAATAATTATTATATGTTGTATGTAGATTTGGAGCTGTAACAAAAGTAATTTCCTCCTGGCATTATTAAAGTATTTCTGATTCTGATTCTGATATATATATAAACAAATATATATATATATATATATATATATATATATATAAAACGTATGTATGCATTTATTTATTTATATGCATTGACAAATGTTTTGCGATTGCAGTGCTTTCCCCATCCCCATCCTCCCAGTATAAGCCAACAGCCTGTGAAAATATTTGGCACTGTGGCTCACTTCCTCAAATGACCTATCCCCCCAGTTTATTTTTGGCTTTAAAAACAAACTACATCAACCAATGGTTGAGATGTATAGGGCAGTGGGACACAGCAAGATAGGTCTGTAATTCGTTGCATCCAGGACCCATGGCCTGTGGGTTCTGCTGAGAGTGACAACTACAAGAGGGTCGAGATGGACGGCATCCAATTATTTGGGCTTTGAGAAAAAACCTGCATCGTTTTTACCAAATAAACACAAACATCCTAGCACTGGAATTATTTCATCGCTTTCAACCTGACTAACCCCAGTACAGGCGAGAGACAGGCAAATGGGACATTTTCCATCTGTCGGCTTATTACCTGTTTTGCTGGAAATGGACTAAAAAAACAGTACATTAACTTTACCTATGTGACATCACAATAATCACGTTTTGTGTCCCACAAGTACAGTAGTGCTTTTAGTGTAGTCCTACAATAACAAAACATATTTTGAAAAGTTATCTAAGTTGAAGTGAATTAGGGGCTTTTAATGCTCGCCACTCTTAAGAAAGATTTTACTCTTAAGAAGTCATTCTATTTATTTTAAGAATAAAATTTATTTATCACTATTTCTGAAAGAATGCCCGTATGTCGTCAAAAAAAGAGATGAAAGATAAAAGACCATTTAGCATATGTATCAATTACCAATTACCATCTGAATTTATCAATGACTAACACATCTTCGAATCAGTTATACCCAAATTCAGATTGGAACAGTAGAAATGTATTTTATTTCAAACAGACATCCCTTCACTAAGATTTGAAAATTAACTGACTGACCTCAGTTGACTGAGTGTATAAACTGATTAAAATAAAAAATCAAATTCACATTGCAGTGAAAATACTTCATTTTCTGTTGTCCTTTGTCATTTCGGAGTAGCAGGGCCACCAGCAACACGCCAATTTACTGACATCACCAGGCACCAGGCACCAGGCTCCCCGAGAAGTCCTGCCCTTAACTCTGGACCACAGCTAGCCCCTGCGCCTTATTTTGCACAGGTCCTATTTCCCTCTGAATCAGTGTGTCCATTATGAAACAAAGTCCCTCAAAGTGTGCTTTGCTGCCTTCAGCACGTTACATCCTTTTTCCACATGGTCCGAACTTGAATCGTCACGCTGAAATGACACAACATTCCCACTCTGACCAACCCACAACAGGCACAGGGCTGCAGACTGCCCTTGGATAGCAGGACTTCGAAGGCTTTGTATTTTTCTGAACTCGACTGATTTGGTGAGAAACCTTGATTAAAATTATCGAGGGGTCATGCTGACATTTTGCCATATTATTTATTGATTAGTTCTAATTGAGAATGTGGAAGCACCATTTCTTGGACAAATACGGAAAACTGCAAAATCAAGTGCCTTTGACCAAAATATTTGCATTTCTCTAGTTGTCAGCTGACCAGGAGATAATCCTAGATTCCTAATTCTAGATTTCTCATCATACAGTTTGAAGGTTCTAAACGTGCAAATCAAAACCAAAAATCAAAAAATCTGAGCTATAATCAAGAAAATGTTCACAGGTAACATGTGTACAGACTAGTAAATGGGTAAAACTTAATTTGTCAGGTGTGGTCCTTTTAAAACCCACAAGTGTGAAAAGGAAATGTTTATACAGCACATTTCATACCAGAGCAACACAATGTGCTTTACAAATCAAAAAAAGAACATAGTTGTCAGCTGGTCATTTCAAAAGAATTCCCCTGAAACAACAGCAACAACAAAAGCAACAGCAACAACAATAACAACAACAAAAACAACAAAAACAGCAACAGCAGCCACAGAAACAAACAACAGCAGCAGCAGCAATGTCAACACCAGCATTAACAACAGCACCAGCAGCAACAAAGAAATGTAATGAAATAAAAAGTGAGTTGAATACTCTGTGCCGTTCCAAGGATTTTCTAGAATACCTTTTTCCGACTGTCACTGAAAGGGGCACATACCAGTGCTGATAATGACACACGGACATAAACTCACACACACACACACGCACGCACGCACGCACACACACACACACACACACACACACACACACACACACACACACACACACACACACACACACACACACACACACACACACACACACACACACACACACACACACACACACACACACACACACGTTGACACCTTGGCATTGACTTCCTCTTTTTCCATTACCGTGTTGTCATTAAAGACCGACCACACAGGCAGACAGTAGGAGTTTATGAGTCCAGAGAAGAATGTCCAGACATCTTTCATCCAACGATGGAAAATTACCATTGAGATGGTGTTTCTATATGTGTAAAAAAAAAACTGCAGAAGACAGACAGACAGAAGGACGGATGGACAGATAGATGGACGGACGGATAGATGGATGGACGCATGGAACTTGACTTGAAAGCATGGAGCAGATGGTTTGGAGCCCACACAAGGGGATGTGGTGAAACAAGAGGTCGCTCTGTAGTCGCCAAGCTTATCTGATTCGTTGAAGTTGCTCAGCGTTGGTTCAATTTAAAAGAAACACCTTTGTTCATTTAGTTTTCATACGTGGCTGGCGGGGTCCCTCTCTGTCGGCGCAGGACCTGGCTCCAGTCCTGCAGTCTGTCCCTGGTGAGGGGTCTCCTCGTGCTCTCTGGGACTGGGTTATGCTCCTCGGGTCCAGGCGTGGGGGTTGCTCCGTGGGCTTTCAGCTTCTCTGGGGGTTCAGGGCGGGGTGTTTGGGGAGTGGAGTTGTGGAGTGTCTGTACGGCTGCGGCACTCAGGGGTGGCTTGGAGGCCTTTTCTGCTGCTGGAGGCGCTACGATTTGATACAGACCTCATACACCAGAACCAATTTGGACAAGCCCTGTACACTCACCGGTGGTCTCACACACACACACACACACACACACACACACACACACACACACACACACACACACACACACACACACACACACACACACACACACACACACACACACACAGAGCTACCTCCTAGTTAAATCCTTCTCCTATTTTTTCTCATTTACTGCCATAACTATGACAGGAAGGGGCCATGTGCCAAATTGCTGTTCCGGTTTTCCTGAACTTAATTAACTCTGTTTTTTCGATACAGGTTGTCGTCTGATGTTTATGCTTTTCTGTGTACATGTTGTTGTTTGTTTGTTTCGTTTATGATTTTTCCATGTACATGCTGTTGTTTGGTTCTATGTTTGTCTAACCCTTGGTGATTCTCCTCCTCTTTGAGTCGTGATTCGTTTTTATACACCCAAACATGGTAAAATAGTTTTCCAAAGAGGGGAATTGGTGGTGGTTCTGTGTAACAAAAAAATGGTGCTCTTGTCAGTATATGTATGTGACAAATAAACCTCTTGAATCTTGAATCCAACAAGTCGTCCACAGGACAGAGTTATTGCAGCAGTTCTTGATGATTTAAGAATTAATAAAGAGTTACATTGCAAGTTGAGATCTTGAACTCCACTTGCAGACTAACTCTGTCCTAGATGCAATGGCATACAAATACTCTTTGTTTTATGCCAAGCATGCTGACAGCACAGGTTAAAAAAATATATAATAAAAAAAGGAACTTATGACTCTCTGTGGCTGAAGTGGATGGAGGCTGAGAACCATCCACTCATCTTTGGAGCATATGTGACATTGCCTGCCCAAGGCCGGACCAAGTAATCTGAAGCTCTGGGGAATATTTGGATGGAAAAGAACATTCTTGGAAAGCACAAACTAAATAGGTGTGTGAAAGCAAAGCCTGGAGTTTGCCGCTCCACAGTGGTAGCATTGCGGGTAGCCCCATGTTTATTTAGACTAGGTGTAGGCCATTACATACCGATAGTGTCTTCTTTTATATGTTTAATAAAGAGCTATTTTGATGGCTTTGGTGTGCAGACAAGTCCTATTTTTGACCCAAAAATCATATCCCCAAATACCATGCCAGAAGACCTGCTGGTGACATTTGTTATAACTATATGGCTGTGCCAGGAGCACAGAAGCATGAAAAGTACAACATTTAAAACTTTTTTGCAAAAAAAAGTTGCATATGATTATCCAAGCTGGCTCAGGCCTGCACTGTCCAGCCTCTTTGAAACATGAAGAAACCAGGAAGTGAAACAGGATGGAGCTGGCCTTTAAAAGCTATCAAGATCTTTTATAGTGATACAAGACTCTCACTCCAACAAATGAGCCATCTAATTAGTTATGATTTGTTAGCTTGCGATCCATTTACTGCGGCCAGGCGCACAGGCATCATTGCGAGTCTAAATCGGGAATGAAAAGAGCCACGAGTCACGCATACTGTAGGCCTCAAGGAGCCGAGCTAGAAGCACAACACCCTCTGGAAGTGAGATTCAGTGAGTGGGCGAGCAACAGGGAGAGAGTGAGAGAACAGAGAGAGGGCAGCTGAAACTTTTAACATTTGTGATAAAAAGGTCAAGGCATTTGGCATAATTCATATTTCATGGTTTACAACTTGCATTCCATTTTTGTTTGTGACGGTTTAGAGCCAAAAAGGGACTCTTCTGACTCTCGTTTGTCGTTCACCTGAAATTCTCCCTACCTCACTGTGCATCAAACCAAATGAATCAAATGAACAAGGAGTCTGAAAAACTGAAACAACTCATTTTATGAAATTCTGCATTAGGAGCGGAGTCTCAAAAACTAGATGAACCTTTCATCACCAGTCATTTACTGTGTGCAATTGGTGGGTTCAGTCCCCCACAGGGACCCGGATGAAAAAAGAAACATGCTTAAACGCGATCCACAACGGTACTGGTGATGTCCACATTGCGGAGACACTCTGAAAATGGGAGTGAACAACACCCCGACATAACATGGAAATGCAGCATCCATTTTTTTTCAAGAACTGTATTTAGATTACAAAAGAAACGATGTGTGTCAAACAGAATCCTACAACTGCAGAATGCGCTGAAATGACTTTCATGTCGGGGGGGAGGTCGCCCGTGCATTTACATCTCGCCTGGGCGTTTGTTTGTCTTTTGGATGCATTAACCCCATTCCTTTTTTCATCTTCGATCCTTACAACAACACGAGCCATGAGAACTAATAAATGAAAGGGCTTCAATTTCCGTCCTCGCTGCCAAGGACCACATATCTCACCTTTTCTGTACAGGGGTCAGGGAGAATCGGACACACACACACACACACACACACACACACACACACACACACACACACACACACACACACACACACACACACACACACACACACACACACACACACACACACACACACACACACACACACACAACGGAGAGGAGGGAGAAGGGGGGATTTGTCCACTCGGGGTGTTCCTCTATTGAGCAAATATATCACCGCCCAGGGTGTGGAACTATAACAGATAAGCACAGGGCAAGAACCATAACACAATAGTATCAAAGGGGCCCCCGATTCGCTTGTCTTGTCTTTGTGTGTCGTTTTTTACTTGGCTTTAACTATTTTATTTTGAGGTGTAGCTAAGGGAGCTATATCTGTCAGACAACTCGACGGCGCCAAACGCTTATTGCTTTGCTTCCTGCTTGCTGTGTGCTTTCCTTGCTGTGCTCCCTCCACCTCCCCTGCATCCACCTGTTGGGCTCTACACTTATATCCAATGGGGGGAATTCAAGCTCATCACTCCAGAACTTCTAGTGTCATTAAGAATGCTTGTGTTTTCTGTACACCTCAGTGGGAGTGATGAGCAGTAGAGCCTAGGTGACCAAACCCAAACTCAACACGGAGTTGGTCCGTCAAAATTACTATTATTTTATCCATACAGACATTTACTAAACAGAGTCAAGGAATCCACTGCCTGCTTCAGGTTAACTGACATTGAGCGTATGGGAGGTTTTTCACAAAGGAAAAGCAGAAATGTCCCGCAGTGTGCTTTCTGAGGCCAAACGAGGGTTTAAATGACTATCATCTGGTGACAACCTCTCCAAACAGGCAACACGTGATAGATATTTTCAAAAGTCATATAACAGGATTTCATCAGTTCATATGATGCGTCCACACAAAACCTCCTAATTCAACACAGTTGTACACCCTTGAGACCTGTAACAACGTGTAACAATAAGTATTTTTTCAATGGCCGGCCAGATTCTTTGAACCTTTTGGGCATTTATTCAAACCAGACTAATGAATATAGTGAATAGTATGACCGTCGCTATCCACATCTGCTTAAAAAAATAAAATAAAATAAAAGTTTGTGAGTAGTCTTGCCTGAGAATTTTCCTAATCCGGGAGATCCAGGCCTAGTCGCTTTCTGCTTTCTGGCCCTCACCAAGACTGTATATTTGCAAAAAGACATATCAGGAAGTGGAACATCAAACAACGGTCAGGGATTCCAAATCTAAATTGCTCCAACTTGGCCCGGCGTACCTGCTCCTTCAGGAGGTGGCTGTGGAAAAAAAGACAGCATTCCAGAGAATCGGATGCCTGTTGAGTTTTAGTTTGTCTCAGTGAGGTCTGCATGAGGGCAAGAGAGAATTCAACGCGGAGGACCCACAAAAATTTTCCTTTCGAGGCCGATACAGTGTGACAGGAATAAATGGTCAATAGACAAAGTGATATGTTGGACCGGTTGGCTTTCGCGAACTGGTTGAGGAATTGCGTGATGACTTATCTGAATTATGTAGTCACCCAGGCACACGTTTACAATTTTTTATTTTGGACTGAAGAAAAACAGTTTGAAGCCTCCACATTTACCTTTTCCAAAAGGTTTGTGAGTATTTCCAACCTCCTGGGCATCAACTGTTCACTGGGGTAAATCCATGTCTAGAAAATAAGTAAATGAGAGGTAGAAAAGGTCAAATAAAGTACTTGAAACCTGCAAAATGATTTTGAATTGAGAAAATGTGGCAATTGGAATCACTCAATCAACACATATGCCACCAACGCAAAAAAAAAAAATACAGTCCACAAAATATTGCATTCCTGAAAATACCAATAATTTAGAATTGAGCTTTAAAAATTACTAATTTTACCTCAAATCCATGCAAATTATTTCATGAACATTTCCACCTTTGGGGCATTAACCATTCACAGCAGAAAATAAAATGTCCATAAAGAATAAAATAAATAAATAAAATAGAAATAAAAGAAAGAAAGAAAGAAGAAATAAGCAACATTGTTTTGCGTGAAGAAAAATATGGCGATAGAAATCACAAAACATGCCACAAACGCAAAACAGCCCAGAAAACATTGAATTCCTGAAAATAAAAATACAAAGAATTAATTGTAAGTCTTCAATAAGCCAACTCAAACAGATGATGAGACATTCTGTTCAAGCTCAATTCTAGGGTAGTTGATTTATCAAAAAAAAATTCTGAAATTTAAATAAAATCAACTCACTTTCTTCTGCAGGGTTGCATACACTACAGTTTATCGAGCATACATTTGGACATGATGCTCTCAATGTGAATCTTTGACAGATTTATTTGGCACAAAGACATCACACCAGTCTTATTTGTCTGATTCACAAGACCGGGGCTTGGCTTCTGAAATGGTGAAAGAGCCAGGGGTTTATCTGTCTCTCTCGCTCTCTCTCGCTCTCTCTCGCTCTCTCTCTCTCTCTCTCTCTCTCTCTCTCTCTCTCTCTCTCTCTCTCTCGCGCTACTCGCTTCTTGCAGGTGAAGTCCGTTGAACTAACAGTTTGGCCTCAAGCAGTGGAGCAGTGGCGAGTGGTAAACTCATTTGATTCGTTCTCTATCGCTCTCAAGGTGCCGCTTACTTTTTATTTTCTAGGCAAAATGTGAAATGAAAAGAAAATAATGTGCTGTGGTACAGTGCTCACTTCATTACAGCGACAATAAATGCATCTGATTTTTAAAAAGTCACTCAAAGGCTCCAAAAACCTTTTCGGACAGTTTATGACCGCCTGCCCCAGTGGACAAAGTGGGGTTCCAGTAATCTGCCACTGAATGCTTTCCACACCTTGTTAAGCACTTCAAGCAAATTGCCAGCATTTTAGGGGAGGCGGGGTAGGGATGTTATTGCAGGAGGGGGTCGATTTTTAGGAGTCGACCCCTACTAGAAGGTGAGTTAAAGGGTCTTCTCACCCACCTTCTCCCTGGTGCCGTCTGCAGACTCCAGAAACCAATCAATTCACCTGCCCTGTCGCTCACATCATGTTTGCTATTTAAAGCTGTGCTTTTCAGAAATACACCACCCGTATGCAGCACCCCACTGTGTTTGTTTAATGTCAACGGTGGGAGGACATGTTCCAAATAATAAAAAACCTTGAAATATATATAACAGACAATCTGAAATAGATTGATCTAAAAGTCTGAAAGATTAAAAGAGCAGTACCAGTACTACCATTAAATGCCTTTACAAAACAAATTAATTGTTCTCTTTTTAATTCCCTAAAACACAAAACATATCAAATTCACCATAAAGGGAAAAAACAGGAAATCAGAAAGTGTTAAGTTTATATTTCTGTGAATCATGTACGGTGGAAATCAATACAACCTCTCGAAAAAAAAAAAATTGCGTTTGTGTGCTGTGGCTGCATTTAAGCCATGATTTTTCTCACACCACTGACTGTTCATCATATTTCCATCGAGGGAGATCGTTTGGGGATAACTTTCAGCACATCCAACTCCCCACCCAACCCCCCTTGTCTGTCTGTCCACACCTAGCTTTCAACAAGAATCACAAATTACGCTTTGCAATCAAACGTCTCGGCATTGGCTTCACTCAAGATAAACATGCGGTCACTAAAGACAGCTGCACCAGGCAGGAGTTCGGACCAGATATCAGCCAATTATCAGCCATCTGCACGAGAAGCTCGCCCATCTCTGCAGAAATAATTATCACATGGCAGCTCTTGTGGTTTTTGCCTTCGACTGAGCCTCTGTATGTAATTGAATAGCGCCCCCCCGAGAATGGGGTGAATGAGGGTCTGGAACAAAAACAGCGGTCAGGGTGAAAAAACCATTTGGCCTTTAAACCAGCCACTATTTCCTCTTCCTGCAATTACTGTATTTCTATTAGCATTCCTTTTGATTGGGCGTCCTGTAAGGTTGCACTGGAAACATGCACAGTGGTCTGTTGTGAGAGCAAGATAGTGTTGCGTGTCAGGACCAAGTGGTGGTGTGCGACGGGGAGTGTGGTTTCATGGGTCTTTGGGGGTTGTGTTTGTTTCAAATTACCGAACATGGTTCGGTTAGCACGCTCTCTAAAGCCAACAGCAGTAGCCCACCGGTCGAAATGGGGGGACCATGAAGTTTTGACAACTTCAGAACCCAGACGAAGTTTTGACAACTTCAGAACCTCAGAAGGACCCCCAGGTTGGAAACCACTCCCCTAAAGAACCAGGAGAGCTTTAAAGCTATGGTTGCTTCCTTCATTAAGTAACAGTCGACAAAGAAGTCCTGTGTTCATGTAAACAACAGCTAGAAACAAAGAGCTGCTACACTACTTTTTTTTTCTCTATTTAGGCTATCAATTACTGCCAAAGAGAATATTTTTTAAGGTGCATGATATGAAAAATCAAGAAAAACCGACTATATTGTTGAAGTAAGTGGAAAATTATCCTTTTATCAATAAATTACATTTTCTATTATGGATTCGTTTTTTGGTGCACTTCGATATTCCATCTCAACCTGCTTCCATTGTAGGTTTTTCCAGCACAGTTTGCAAAAACAATGGGAGTCAATGGAGAAAATCAAAGGTGAGCTATTTTTCAACCCAGGCCTTATAAAAATGTTGGTTCCTGTCATTTATAACTGGCAAAGCCTCACTGATTGCTTTACTATTGAGAAATTTACAGCTGTAACTTCTCAATGTTCTTAAATGCAATTCAATGGGGCAAATTTTTAAGCATTCAGAAAAACAAGTTTCTGTAAATCTTCTTTTCGAAAAGAGAAACTCACACAATTGTCAGACAGTCTTTATATCTCATAATGGAAACAAAGATGGTCACATACAATGGAAAGGTTTAATTGACTCTTCTGACTTTCACAAATCATCACTTATGGCTACATTTGCACGAACATAAAAAACTTTAGCCACTTCCTACTGTAGCCAATGTTCCTTTTTGGATGTGTTGCAGAAATTTCAAAAAGTTGTTCTAAATGTGAAAAAACTATACTAAGATACTGTGGTGGATGGGGTGGTTAAGTAGCCATACCTGATGCTCTTGGTTGGACTAACGATCATCCGGTTTAAAAACCCCGTTCACACACTCAGTCAGGATGGGAGCCCTGTGTCATGACATGTTCCATTGGCGCCTGTCTATTTCCACCTAGCCTCATCTCTACAATAAACCGGTGTTAACAACCTCCACCCCCACCGCCACCCACCTCCTCACCTGCCTCCCCCCGCTTCTCTTTCTTTGGCCTCCTTCCTTGGCGCTCCGTCTGGTTCTCCTCCATCCTGCGTGGACATCTCTGAGCTCTTCTTCGTCGATGTCTCTGTGCCGGAGGTCCCTGAACACACCAGTTGAGTGGTGTGTTGTGTATTGTGTATGGTGGCGAATCTGCCACACTGGAACCTGAGCAGGGACTCTCCGGCATGGGGAAGGGACACAGAAGGGACGCCCTGGAGATACCAGTGGTTCGACAGGTGGCCCCAGCACCAACCCTCTCCCATCTGGCAGCAGCAGCATCTGGGGGGCCCGGGGGAGAAGCAGCATGGCAACCACCACAGATAACCATTGGCAGCTAGCTTCTCCGCCCAGCAGGCATCGCCGGGACCATCCAGCAGCCCAGCAGCCAGGCCACCCCTCCCCTCCAAGCAGCCCCCGCAGCAGCCAAGTCCGGCCAAGCTGTCACCAGCAGCCCGAGGCCCCATGCTCCACAAGGGAGGAGAGGGCAGTCTGTCGGCGCCATGGTGGAAGGAGGCCGGTCAACCGGGCTACTCCAGGGACTCAGGTTCTCTGGGAGGGGACCTGTTAATTTTTTTTTTTTGGGCATTTGTTTGTACGGGAACCCTGTTTCAGATTTATTTAAAGGTATAGGAACCCTGTGTCAGCCTGTTTTGAACCGTCGTCTGTCTCTGTGCCAGAGGTCCCTGAAAATGGCACTTGGGTGGCGTGTGGTGGCGAATCTGTCACAGACACATTTTTCAAAAAGGAGATGAATAATGTTAAAAAGTTGCCAATATTAAAGTAAAAGCTACTCACTTATAAAGCGAGCAAAGTGGTTTTGTGAATGAGAACCACCACCATTTTAACAAGACAAACCAATCCTTTAACATGTTCAATGATGGTCAGGATTTGAGTACAAGGAAAGGAGGGCTGCAAAACCAGAGAAGTCCACCCAGAAGTGTATGGCTGGGGCCTGCAATAGGCCATTCATTAAAGAAATCACTTGTGCATTCAATCAACAGAGTACCAATTGTTTTGCTACCAGCCGGTATTTGGAAGGCTGCACGTCTTTTTTTTTTTTCATGTTCCATCTCCACCAGTACCTTCATCCCATTTCCCCCAGTATCAGATCCCACCTTCACCCAAATCATACAAGAGCCAGGGGCCATGTCCACCCCTATACCCGCCAATACCAGGTTCCACCCCCAACCTCATCTTTACCAGCATCCAGCTCCACCGCCACCCCATCACCACCATTATGGGATTCTACCCGATATCTGCTAGTATCAGGTTCCACTTCCGACTCATCTCCAGTAGTACCAGGCTCCACCCCATTTCCAGCAGTATAAGATCCCATCTCCACTAGTATCTGGTTCCACCAACCGTACACCTAATTTCCACCAGTACCAGGCTCCACTCAACTTCTGCAGGAAGGACAAACTATTAGCTGCAATTCTCCATCATCACTTTCTCTAGATTCAAACTTCATATTAAAACCCAGTCAACTTTTCACCTAATCTAGTCCTTCTATAACACTTACTTCATTAAAATCTAGTCTCCAGTTCTACATTGTTAACAAATCACTAAATGGAGAACTCTATACTGTGATAACTATACCTAGAAAACATTAACCACAACTATGACACACACACACACGTATGTTGGCAGGGTCTTTGTGTAATTCAGGAAAAGCACTTTACACTTCCAGGATATCAGTAGGAGCAAGACTAAAATGTTTGTCCCACTTAATACAGGAGTGCCGGCATAGTACAAACATGAGTTCACCATAAAAAAAAACAACTTTCCTCAGAGGAAACGCCTGGAGAAATGGGCAAATAAAAAAATGGGGTTGAGAAGGTTGAAACGTTTTTTATTTTTTGAGAAGCTCGGTTCTGTTCAGAAATTGGCTGCTCAAAAAAAAAAGAAATAATAATAAATCACTCCAGAGGTGGCGTAAGTTTTCGATTCTATTGTTAGGGCGTCTTAGACTCAGTCGAGGCCACACAGCCCCTTTGAAACCACAGGTCTAAACACACTTATCCCCATGGCCAGCCACAAAAGCCTGCTGTTCACCTCTTCCCCTGACCAACATGCACCCATCATGTTTAGAAAATAGCTATGTGGTCCAAAACACACAGCCAACTTCACCGCTGAAATAAATCTCAATTTCCTACAGGCACTTCCTTAATTTACCAGTTATGTAATGAATTAGTAATCAAAGCCCTCTTGAAATAGCCCTTTTTCTTAGGGGACAACTTGTATGTTGGAAAATCCCACTTTACGAAATAATGAATGACTAGCTATAGGCAGAAAAAAAAAAGGAATTTGTATTAGCATATGTTTTTTTCTCACAGATACCACTGAGATATGTAGTCTTCTGACATGGGTAATTCAGAGTGACACTGCCTGGTTAAAATGGTGAACCGTGTAGCTCACAGATCATTATTTCTTTGCGGAGCAGCACACCCACGTCAAATTTAATGGGGCTGTCAGAGGAGGCTAAGGTGTGGTCACCAGCCATTTTCCAAATAATTACCTCTTACAACAGAGACGTTATTGTGTGCAACTCAGTTAGGTAAAGCATATGCCCTCTGAGAGGTAAAGTAGAACAACTCAAATTCAATGTAATTCTGACACAAACTTTAAAAATACGTACTGTGTATATATGTGTATTTATGGTATGTCACATTTATATGATAGCTCTAATGTGGAATTTAAAGTTTTGCCTTTGCACAATTGCTTATTTTCATATAATATAGTGTCTTAAATACTGTGCTATGGTCATATAATTATTCATCATTTTTTAATTAAAACATAGCCACAGAAGCACCAGAGGCCTTTCTCGAAACCCATGTTTTAAACATTCAGTGCTACAGTGCTACATGTAAGCTGCTATTCACTGCATCTTTTTCTCACCCCAGACAAGCTACTTAACCAGCGGATACCTTTCTAGCCAGTGACCTCACAGTCGGCGAACTGTAAACTGTGTGTGTGTGTGTGTGTGTGTGTGTGTGTGTGTGTGTGTGTGTGTGTGTGTGTGCTAGACAGGAAATGCCTTCCCGCGGTCCACCTACCTCTTTGCGAAAGGCCCAGACGGCTGCAGACAGGCCCTGACCCTGCTCACCATGAGTCAGAAGGCCATCACTGTCTGTGGAAGGACATCTTGACAGGATGCAGGCCAGGGCAGGTTTATTTTTCCTCCTGCCTCTTTAAACAATGTGAATGTTACAAAGAGAGGGAACGCTTGCTTCTTAGAGGACAGTCACAGGCATCTTTGGAAGAAGAACACCGTGGAAAAGTGAATTTGCAGTCAGAGTGTTCATTTCTTTCAGAGGAGTGACCATTTTTGTGTGTGAATTTTACGGTGCACCTATGTTATGTTACTTGCAAAGAGTAAAGTCATAAAAATCACTCTCCCGTAGTGGGAGTGTGGCAGTTCTCTTCCACATGCCACATGAGTGGCTTTTCCAGGGCTCCCTGACACAGAGACACAGGCGGTGGTGTTGAAACGTACCAGTTCATTGTAGAGAGTGGGCAAGATGAAACAAGCCTGGAGCAGATGGAAGCATGACATGCTTCCATGTCCCTTTGACAGAACATATGGGCCTCATCCATCAACTTTCAGTCCTGGTTTTAATGAGTGGACGTTGGAGGGAATTTTTAGCTCCTCGGCAGGTCTATTTATAGAGGTCGGCTGTTAAGGGGTGCGGTAATCATCATCTTCATCATCATCTTCATTAGATTATCTTAGTAGAGAAATAAATACCCCCCCACACAAAAACTATTTCCATTGTAACATCATGATGGGGAGCAGGAGGGGGAGGGAAGGCTGGTTTGATTGTTGATGTCTAAGACTGGGTCCCCACGTTGGATCCAGTCCCGCTACCACTGTGGTCTTTCTGATAAATAGGTCTCCATGGCCCATCTGTGTGGGGAATGAAAGGATACCCCTAAATGCTTCACAGCTACTGGTGAAGGGGCACATTCACAAACAACATTGCTGGTGTCAGCACAGGAATGATGAACACAACAATGCAAACTTCTCCATAAGACAATGAGAAGTGTGGTGTAATAGTGTGGTGTAGAGGTCTTCACGGGTCTACCTAAAACCTACTACCCTAGGTCAGACCCGGGGCACTCACTGGTTGGGGTCCACATTTTGTTATGGCCAATTGGATTTGGGTCTGATTGCATTCTACTGCCTTGTGCCCCGGGTCTGTCTCATTATGTGTCAGAGTGGATCCAGACTTTGAGGGTATTTTTGCCATTGTGCAATCTGTGTAATTTACAGAGATACTGTACATACATAAGAAATGATACATACTCTGCAATCATTATGTACATTTATGCAAAAAGGCAGTGTAGCGGCCTGCCTTTGACAGATGTTGAATGATATGGTAACCGACTGCGCATGTGTTACCCTGCTTAACCTCCTTCCATGGCAAATAATCGTGCATCAACCCTCTAGGTCAGTTTATATTAGCCATAATGTTCCAACATGGTGTCAGCTCCTGTAACTGTGGGATTGTGTGGGATCCGTCTTTGGTTGTGTGCATATGAGCACAGTCGATTTAATGCAATTCTGGAAGGCGGTGATCTTTAACACATGGCTCTGCGCACCGAGCCCACTTGTCCTGGCTCTGAGCACGGCTGTAAAGAACTCTGTGTGACATGAGCAGCAGGATACCTGCTGGGGACGCCAGAACAGACAAATTCCAGAACCTTTCCGCTGGATAATCAATAGTCTCTGGAAGCAGTGATTTGGATGAATTTAAGAGAGAGAGCCAGAGAGACACAACGAGAGGGGTTATAAAAAAAACCCACTTCCAGAATAATCATCCTGCAACTATTTGTATATGCTAGAGCAACATAATTACTCAGCTCTACCTATTCCCCAACACTTAAACCCAGAGTATGCATCAAGCCTCCTGCGCTAATCAAACTGGACTTCTGTAATTCACTTCAGCTCCCCGACCTCCAGCAGTCAGGACACACACACATACACATATACACACTCACACACACACACACACACACACACACACACACACACACACACACACACACACACACACACACACACACACACACACACACACACACACACACACACACACACACACACACACACACACACATTTATGCCTGCTGTTGTAGTTGTGGCCATGGGGGGCAGTGTATTTTTGGTGAGGTTAATTTATCCAAGGATTGAGACGCAATTACATAATCCCGTGGAAACTTTTGTTCGGTGGGAGGTGTGGAAAAGTTAATTGAAAATCCCTCAGCATATAAAGGTTTTTAAAGACATGCTAAATCAAAGCCATGGTATGTGCTTTTTGTGAACACTCGCCAGGCCACCTCTGCGGCAGATAGGTTTTTTTTATAATTGTTTTGCAAAGCCAGGCCAGTCAGGAGGGAATTTGAATCATGTACTTAAGGGTTCATGCTGAGAAATCCCCCAAAAAACTTTTGGAGGACTCAAGACCCAAATTTCTATCATAATTAAGGTGTCCAAGTAATTTTACAAGGTGCAATATACAATACATTGAAATTACACACACTATTAAGCTGTTGAAATGATAGAGGTTTGGAGGAATGCTGCCAGACTGTATAGTTCACCAACAAGTCTCACTTTGGAATGTCGTGTCCTGCTATTAACTTTCAATGCTATCCTCCCACTGTTTTATCAGTTTTAACTAGTGTAATGGCCGTTGGCCAACACTGTTTATAACAGTAGGCTTGCGGGGAAGGGGGGGGTTTGACCCAGGATCAGTAGCTGGGGGTCAGGAGTCTTGGGCTGGCCGCTCTTATGTATTCAGACCACACAATACCCTACCACTCACACTATACACATCGCAGCAATTTCCTATTGTAAATATTTTGTGCTGCTCAAGTCTGCCAAGCTACAGCATGCATGTGTGTGCTTATGTAAGTTAGTGTGTGTGTGTGTGTGTGTGTGTGTGTGTGTGTGTGTGTGTGTGTGTGTGTGTGTGTGTGTGTGTGTGTGTGTGTGTGTGTGTGTGTGTGTGTGTGTGTGTGTGTGTGTGTGTGTGTGTGGTTTACTGCATATACCCCAACGCTTTTCGAAAGTAAAGCCTTTGGGTGTATTTTAATTACAATGTTGTGGGTAAAAGTGATTGCCTTTCATGCGGTGCATACCTGTATTTGTTTTGGGATAAGGATGTGAAGGGGAAGGGTAAGTCAATGTGTGGTACGGCTACTTCTCTTGTGTGTGACAGTATGTTCAATTTATAGGCTGAACGGCACTTGTAATTGAGAACTTTTATGCCTGCCTCGGGTGAAGGAGGTAAGTCTGACACCCTAACCAACATACTGTATGGGAATTACGACAATGATACATGCTATTTACACAATATTTTGAGATACACAGGTATATGGTGGATGAAAATGAATGTGGTTTTGATTGTTAAGATTGGCTTGCCACTGCTGGGCAGGTTAAACCTGATTTTCTTTCTGCTCTTTGAAGAATATATGCCTATGTTCCTGAAAGGCATCACACACAAACCGTAGAAGCCGGCAACTTCTTGTCACATTGCTGGGGACACCATTCATGGCTGAATAGTGTGATGTAATTCAGCTGAGAACACCACACTCAGGAGCCGTGCTCTGAATAAACCCATTTTTGTCGGACACATAATAACATAAAATATTATGTTTGTTTGGTTAAAAATCGGGTGCATACTGTAATTGGTGTAACATAATAGAAGAAAAAGCAGATGAGACACTGAGATTGCTGCAAATGAAAAATGTATGAATATTAAGAGTAAGCCACAGACTGATGCGGCACACACAGCAGGCAGCATGTAAAACTGCAAGAGACCTCTGGATATAAATAGAACATTCAGGTTGTGGAGTTGTTTTCATAAAGTGCTGATTGGGTTATTGAGGGAAAAGGAGGTGCTGGGTGGACAGTCATGGTAACATTCCAGCGGAGTTTTAAGAAAACAGCATGTGGGAGAGTTTGTTGTGGTTAATGGGGAAGGCGGCAATTTTCACTTTATAGGGACTTTAAAGTCCCTGATAAGTGAATTCTGTGATTTGTTTCCAAACACATTATACATGTTAGAAAGTAATTGCTGAAAATATGTGAAAAGACGAAGTATGTAGTACTGACTTGTGGAGTAAAACTGTTTCTCACCATTTTTGTGTTCTGGATTTTTGGGCGGGGTTAAATAAGGGAGTAACGCTTACCTACCTAGCATGCCCCCTCAACACTATATAAACACAAGTCGGAATCAAAGCATCAGTGGTGATAAGCTAAGCTAACAGCCTGTAGTTTGGGATGAAACGCTGTTTTGGGAATAAACACCTGGAGTAAAAGGTGTCTTCAGGGAGACCATGAACTCATGCCAAGTCTTGGCGTTGATCCTGTCGGTGCCTCCGGCAACATTCCATACCTCTCCATACTATACAGTAGTTATGGAGATAACAGTGAGTGTATGCTTTATTAAAACAGTCATTATTGTATTCTCTAACGGTGCTAACGTCTTGTAAGTCAAATAATGGTGTTTAAAATATTTTTTTTAAATTCTGGGGACCCGCTGGAACCTCTTTGAGGACCTCTGGGAGTCTTTGGACATCACATTGAGAACCACTGCTTTTTAAATTATGAATGATGCCGCATGAAGGGGGAACACCGCTTTTTGACCACAAGCACCCGGCCACAGACCAAAAATGCAAACAGTCATGAAGTGATTCCATGTGAGGAAATGACATCTGACAATTTAATTCGGTTACAACTAAATTTTGGTCAGATTCTCCAAATGGTGATCTTCGGCTTCCTAGTGGGAACTGGACATTGGAGAGCTTTGCATTAGAGCTAACTGCTTGATATACGGTTCGGTCTCCTCCAGCCACTGGACAAAGAGGATTGAAATAACTTTGAAGGGTAGGCAGAGATGTATAGTAACCTTTAAAGTTGACGTTAACAAAACAAAAAGTTTCCTTATTTCCTCATGAATGGCATCACTTCCGTTGCTAGGAGTTCAATACAGTAGATGTTTTTTAGACTCTCTTGTTTGTGTGAATTTACACTGGGAATTGTTCCCTACTACCTACAATCTCATCTAATCTGATTGTTTGTGTAATAGTGTAGTTTCTTGATGAATTTGATGTGTTGATGAAGAAGGAGTGACCGCTGACGCTGACTTGAGTAAAATAATAGATTTATTACAAAAGAACAGCATCAGACCAGACTTTGCCTAGGAAGTCCAGGAGAGAAGCAAGCCGGAAGGATTTTCTGTCGAATGCAACTCGGGTGGGTCTTTTATACTGGCCCAATGACAACATTTACCATTTGGTTCCCCTACATAGGTCACAGGTCGCATTTCACCTCCCTTATCACCAGGACCCCTGGTGATGTGCTCTCTCTGTCGGGATCCCTGGCACCGTCTCTTAGTAATTATCTTATACGATGGGGCTGTTCTGGACACCACACATTCCAAGACACCTCATATTTCCCCCCTTCGAGACTAGACAAAGTCTCGACAGAGATAAGAGTCATTGAAGTTACAACGTTAATTGGCCAATTAGAACTCACCTACTAACAAACAAACTGATTATATTATACCGTTCTGTACCTGCTAAGTCATAGCAATACAACAATTTGTGGAGTGTGAGAGCAAAAAACCCATCTGGCAGCTTCCTTTCTTAGTTCTTTCAACAAACAATCAAGACAGGAAAATTCTCTCACGGTTCCTCTGCCCCAGGCAACCACCTATTGCTCTCCAAATCCATTAACCGCAAAGAAGAAGGGTTTAGAAAACTGTACAGGATGTTACATATAAATGCATACACTCAGAACCTCAGAAATAAATCCAAAATTTGTCCAAAGTCAGGCTGGTCGACCCATCGGACCCTCCCAATATAGGTCCCAATATATCAATTTCACCCTGTTACAGAAAACTTCAAAGAAAACAATACTAAATCAAAGTAATATGTCTTGCTAAAAATATCTACTGTAGAATACAGACTTTTCATCAATAATACAGGTTACATTACAGGTTACATTCCAACATTATAAAAACCTGCATAACACCTATGTATGTATTGAACTGTTGCTTTTTAACACCATCAACTTTTAGTGATCTTTCACTTGACACTCCTGATCATGATGTCCTCATTCAGGGTCCGCCGTCCATTTTCTTCCTCCATTTTTGAATGTCCATGTTTGAGTGTTCAAGTCCATTAGGCTGTTAGGATCTCCGGACACAGCCAACCTCATACTGGTCCTGGAAGAAAAATTCACCAGCCAGTATCTTGCACACACATCAGATACAGCATAATAATTTCGCTTTTGCATTACACTTTAACATTATTCCAATATATGATTAACATTTTCCTTTTCCCCCCTTTGTCCATGCATTCTCTCAATTAAAAATAGTTTTGAGTCTATGACGGAAACAGATATTTAGTATAGATATTTCTCTACTAGGGTTAGCTCCTAACTACACACCTCTACCCAATTCGGACCTGTATGCTGACAGATTTTAACAATGTGATTTTTCAGTACACCATTCATTTTTTCACAAACACCTTGGCTTTGCGGATGATAAACACCTCCTAGACGTTGTTTAATTCACAATTTTTGCAGAATCAATTTTACAACTCTTTCCCATTATCTGAAGATATGCGATCTGGAAGTCCCCACCTGCTTATGACCTCACGACACAAGAACTTGGCTTGGCAACTGACTGAGCATCCTTACGCTTTGTTGGACATGCTTCAGTCCATCGTGAAAATCTATCCACGTTCACTAACATGTATCTTTTACATTTACATTTACATTTACATTTAGTCATTTAGCAGACGCTTTTATCCAAAGCGACTTACAAGGGAGAATAACATTCAAGCTACATTGCGACAGAGATTAGTGTAACAACAACATTAGTTTAACAATAAACACTGCTAGGTGGTGCTAAGTAATTGTAGGTTACTCACTTACTTACAGGAGGTACTCACTGAAGAGCTGGGTCTTCAAGTGCTTCTTAAAGACAGAGAGGGAGGTCCCTGCTCTGGTCATTTTTGGCAGCTCGTTCCACCAACGTGGAACTACAAATGAGAATAGCCTGGATTGCCGTGGCTGTATGGCCGGCAGAGCCAGGCCACGCTCATTTGACGAGCGCAGCATCCAGGGGGCAACATGTGCTCTTACGAGAGCATTTAAGTAGGCGGGAGCATTCCCAGCAATCACTCTGAAGGCCAGCATAAGAGACTTGAACTTGATGCGGGCGGCTACAGGTAACCAGTGGAGCTCGATGAGCAGCGGAGTGACATGTGCCCTCTTTGGCTGGTTGAACACCAGTCACGCTGCCGCATTCTGTATCATCTGTAGTGGCTTCACCGCACAGGCCGGCAAGCCTGTTAAGAGGGCGTTGCAGTAGTCGAGACGGGACATCACCAAGGTTTGTACCAGCAGTTGAGTGGCATATTGGGTCAGGTACGGCCTGACTTTTCGGATGTTGAGAAGTGCGAAGCGGCAGGACCGGGAGACGGTGGCAACATGGTCCGAGAATGTCAGTTGATCATCAATAATGACACCAAGATTCCTTGCAGTTCCGTTTTCACCAGATTTAGTTGAAGATGATAATCCTTCATCCATGTGGATATGTCAGCGAGACAGTCCGAGATCCGCGTCGAGACAGTTGGGTCGTCGGGCGGGAAGGACAGATAGAGTTGAGTATCATCCGCATAGCAGTGATATGAAAAGCCATGTGAGCGGATGATCGGGCCCAGTGAGGTGGTGTATATGGCAAAGAGGAGGGGTCCTAGCACCGAGCCTTGGGGCACCCCTTTGGTGAGGTTGTGAGGCACAGACAGCTGGCCTCGCCATGTCACACTGAACAAGCGCCCAGTAAGGTAAGATTCGAACCAGGAAAGTGCACTGCCCGTTATGCCCATACTTGAGAGTATGGACAGGAGTATGCTATGATTGACAGTGTCAAAAGCAGCTGATAAGTCTAGCAGAATGAGAACCGAGGATTTGGCAGCAGCTCTAGCAGTTTTTAAGGCCTCTGTCACAGACAACAGGGCTGTTTCGGTGGAGTGACCACTTTTGAAGCCAGATTGAAGTGTATCAAGAAGGTTGTTTCTTGACAGGTACTCTGTAACCTGTCTAGAGACCGCCCTCTCTATGGTTTTGGAAAGGAATGGGAGGAGAGAGACCGGCCGATAGTTTTCTACTTGATTGGGATCGAGTGAGGGTTTTTTGAGCAGTGGTGCGACCCGAGCCGCTTTGAAAGCGGAAGGGAAAGTGCCGGAAGTTAGGGAAGAATTAATCATATGTGTGATTGCCGGGGTGATAGTTGGTGATATGGCTTGAAGGAGGTTAGATGGGATCGGATCTAGTGGACAGGTAGTAGGACGGCTACATAGTTTAGATACCTCACTTTCAGCGAGGGGGGTGAAACCAGGGAACGATGAGCCTAGGACTGGAGAAGACAGGTTGTGAGTAAGTTGTTTAGTGAATTGGCTGCTGATGGCTGCCACTTTGTTAGTAAAAAAGGAGGCAAGGCAGTCAGCAGTGAGGTTAGTAGGTGGGGGAGGTGGTGGAGGGTAGAGCAGAGACTTGAAGGTGGCGAATAACTTACCTGTGTCTGTGGCACCGTTGATCCTATCGTTGAAGAAGGCCTTCTTGGCAGCAGTGATGCTGGAAGAGAAGGAGGACAGCAGTGTCTGGTAGCTTGCAAGATCCTCAATTGTTTTGGATTTGTGCCATTTCCTCTCGGCTGCTCTGAGGTCAGTGCGCGTTGTCCGGAGGGTGTCAGTCAGCCAAGGGTGCGACTGGGTTGATCGAGCAGGTCTGGTGGATAGTGGACACAGGCTATCCAGACATGAGCTCAAGGTGGAGCAGAGGGAGTCAGTGGCATCATTTACCTGCAGAGAGGAGAAAGTGCCGTGGGGTGGAAGAGAAGAGCAGAGCACAGAGGAGAAGTGGGTGGGAGACAGGTTGCGGAGATTGCGGCGGATAGTAACCATGGGTGGGGAGGTGGGGGGTTGCTTTGGTAGCTGGACATTGAAGTGGATGAAGAAGTGGTCAGAGAGATGAAGAAGAGTGACCCTTAGGTGGTCCGTGGTGCAGCTCCGAGCAAGAATGAGATCAAGCTCTTTGCCAGCCTTGTGAGTCGGTGGAGTTGGGACCTGTCTTAGGTCGAATGAGCGAACCAAAGATAGGAAGTCAGCCAAGCTCGCACTGTCCAAGTGGATGTTCATGTCTCCGAGGACGAGCATGGGACACTCATGCTCAGGAATTGATGACAGCAGGGTGTCAAGCTCATGTAGGAAGTCACCTAGTTGTCCTGGTGGACGGTAGATGACGACCACATAGGCTTTCACCGGAGCAGTCACCAAGACGGCGTGATATTCAAAGGAGGCAAAGTTGTTTAAAGGCAGCAGTGGATTAAATTTCCATGTGTTGGAAATAAGCAGGCCAGTCCCACCACCACGGCCAGATGTTCTGGACGTGTGGGAGAATGTGTAGTTAGTGGAGAGTGCAGCCGGGGTTGCGCTATCTTCCGGTTTAATCCATGTCTCAGTGAGAGTGAGGAGCTCCAAGGAGAGGTGGTTGGCATGACCAGAAATGAAGTCTGCCTTGTTAACTGCAGATCGACAATTCCACAAGCCAACAGAGAAGGAGGTCTTTGCAGAAGATGTTTGCTGCAGGGACCTGAGGTTACTTGGATTGCTTCAGCGCATGGTATAACGAGGCTTTCTGGGTGACCTTGAAGTTGTAGGGATGCGGTAGTAGCACATTTTGTATGGAGTGAGAGAAAGAAGGCAGGTTTGCCTTGTTCAGTGTCCTTGCTTCGGTTGACGTGCAGAGGTAGACGTGCGTCTTTACACAGAACGTCTTCACACGAGAGCGACTACAAATGGGCCAACGCTTGAAGCTAACGCTTCAAGGGCAGGACCATAAATAGGTGATAGAATACAGCTGCTCATGTGATTAGGACTTGCACCTGGCTAAGAGCACGCCCACATAAGAGAGGACTTACCTGAATAGGGGGTGTGTCTGGAACACTAGCTTGTTGGCAGATCAGCAAATAGCAGTGAAATGTGCAGAGTCAAACCAGTAGTCCAAGTTGCAATACTACAATACGAGCAGTGATACACTACACAGCAACCTCAGCACTAGAGCTCGACTCCTCCTACTGGTCTTATCATGTCAACAAAATCCACAACCAACTCACGCATGGGACCTGTCGGAGTTGGAATGTGACCGGGTGGACTCATGAAACCCCTCCGAACATTGTTTTTAAGACAGATTGTGCATCTGCCTATGACATAATCAATTTGCTCAAGCAAGTTTGGTGCCCAAAAACCATACTCTTTTGTGATTTTTCTTCTTACCTCCCCCTTTGCAACATGGGCTAACCCATGTGCTTCCTGAATCATCAGACCTAGTAGGTCTCGGGTTGCTACCATCAGTCCTTCATGATTTCTCCACATGCTTTTGCTCAAATCCTTCAGCCACCATTAAAGTCATATATGGCACACTTTTCTCAATGTCACGCTCTTTATCAAGATAATCATCATTGTTTATCTTCATAGCTGCTCCTTTACTTCCTCATTCCACCACCAAGAATCCTCTCCTTTCGGCTGCTCCCCTTAGGGACGCCGCAGTGCATTATCTACCTACAATTCCTTCTGTTCTGCTCATCTATAAACCTTCTCTTTGACCTTCTTATCTTCATTCTTCTTATCCACGAACTGTATTTGGTTGAGTTTTCTGAGAGTCTCCTGGTCTTGTTCCTTCTGGTCATGCTCCTTTTTCTGATATAGCTCCACTTGATGTGCTATGTGATCCGTATAAACACCTTTGGTCATGCTTCCAAGGCCAATCACTTCTGCCAATTTGCTCCTCACTTGAAGAGGCAGCCCCTTCTGTATTTTGGCTCGGAGAATTGATTTCTCCATTTGATTCAAATCTGGATCATTTCCTGTGATATTTCTCCACACTTGATGAACCCTTGACACATAAGCTCTTGGGTGTTCTTGTGGGCCCAATGACTCAACAAAGATGTTGTCCGGGTGTACGTTTGTTGGAAATGCATCTCTCAATGCTCTCCACGTTCGACCTCTGCTTGCAGCAAACAATTCTGGGTCATACACTGCAGTTGCCACATATCTGGTAAGGCCTGCCACCTGCAGGATCTCCTCCATCGCTGGGACTCCAATAAGGCTAGCCAGAAGTCTCTTAATATCTCCCATGGCAGGCTATGTTCCCGCCAAAACCTCTTCCAGCTTTGAGATCCACGGATGTACTCCAGTGGCTCCAGAGTGGGTAACTTTTCAAGTATGTTAGACATGCCTGTATTCTGCCAAGGCTTGTACTCTAAATTTTGTCCTCGAATTATGACTGGACACATTTTGTTGGGTCTCTTTGCTTTTCTTAGCCGTAGTCCATACCTCAAAGTGTCTGGCTTTTGAGGCTTTTGCTTCTGTAATTTCTTCTCCGTTATTTGCAATTCGTGTAATTGTTTTTCCAATATTTGTTGAACTTCTGGACAGGTGGTGTCACTTATGTCCTCGAGGCATCTGTCTATACTCCTCTCAATCTCTCTTAAAACCATATGTCTGTCATCTCCTACCCCTGTGCTGGTTGCTAACGTTTGAAAACAGGTAGGACCTTCTTTCTCCGATTCTTCATCACTTTCAACCTGTTCACTCTCATCTGTGTCGTCTGTTCCCGGAGCCATTTTCTTCACTGGTAGATCTCCTTTTTTCTCCGCTTTTGCCAACATCCGTCTGACTGCGGGGCCGTATCCTCCAATAACTTAGTCCGAATCACTCACACTCTCTTCTCCTATTTCTAGGCTTCTGACTTCTTGTCTGCTTCCCAAACGGTTCCTTCTCTTGGTATTGTTGGAGCTTGGATACATCTTTATGGTTGTTGTAGCCTTGCCCATCTCTATTATTTGCTCATCCTCATCTTTGAAGAGATAGTTGCCCTCCGTTGTCATCACTGGGAGCTGGGGATAAACATCAGTGAACTTCACCTCCTTCTCATAAGGCGGGGGCTTCTTTACAGATGCTGTATGTGAGAAGGGTGCGGTAATCTTCTCCATCAATTTTCTGCTTCCTTTTCATTTTTCTTTATTTCTTGTCTACTTTGTTCTCTTTTTTCGTTTGCAGCTTTGAACCATGTCTGTCCCTCCTTTACGAACAGCTGCAGAATGCCAAGTTCTGTTTGTCTTTTCTCCGTGCGTCTCTTTCCTCTTTTTCCTTTCTTTTGATTTACTTTATATGTGGACACAAGCACCTGCATTGTTTTAATCACATCCGAGTTAAGAGTTCCTTCAGCTGGCCATGGTTGTTTAATGTCAGGCCACCGCTTGCTCCATTTTCCTGATATTTTTGCAATATCTTTAATAAGAGTATTATTCTTTCACACTACATCAATAGGAGTGATTACTTTTGTAACTTTTGTATCCATTTCTTTTATTTTAAATCAAATTGATTTATTTAAAAATGATTTATAAAGCACCGTGTAATCACACACAACCAAAAACAACTGAATTTTCCAACCCCAAAGGAGACCAATAGCTTCCCACTTATGAAAGCAAATTCACTTGTTCATGATCTGATACATCTGATCATACTCATTTATCTTCAATTATCAAAATCCCCATCAATGTTCACTCACAAAACAGCCTCAAACAAGATAAACCATACTCAGATAATGAAACCAATATTCACAGCACTCAACCGTATTTAAATCAAATCAGTTTTTCCGCATGTGATCAATCACATCAATAATACTCCATTAATGAGGCAGATGCCTTGATTAGTCAGTCCGTTGCCAAGTCTCTTACTAACTAATTGCAAACGCTATATAAGAAAAATAACTACTGTAATCCTATATGTGAGAACAAGCAATTATGTGCGTTATAACCAAATGTATAGGCATATAGGTAAATGCAGGTGTCTATTGAAAAGAGTTTGTGGATAATCCGTACTGGCATTATTCAATGAATTCAGAATTTCTTATGCGCTGTCATCCGCAAGCTCCCGGTGTCGGTGAAGAACTGCCAGATGTCTTGTCATCTGCCCCTTGATTGATCCAATTCAGACGCATTCCATCTTCTCTGTCTTTCCCCCAGCTTTCACTCAGCAAAGTAAAAGAGAGGAAGAAAAAACAAAAAGAAAAACACAAGAGTTTAGTGTCTTAAGACCACTCTAAATTCTATACATACTATAATACAATTTAATGAGACATACATTATCAGCTTTTTTATTTCTCGCGCATTTGAAATAAAGCAATGTTTAACTTTTATCCATACGACGCATTTAAATCTAAAGACTATATTAGTCAATCTAATATCACCTCTAATTCATTATTTTTATTTGATTTAATTTTATTTCTATTTATTTAATTTAATTTTATTTTATTTTCTTCTATCATACTAAGAAAGGAGTGAGAGAGAAGGGAGCTTCTTCTCAACCCCCTCTCATCAAGGGGAGTCGACTAAGCACCACCCCTTGCTCCACCTCTTAAATTTAGTCACAGCTTCCAGTTTGCACTGGTCATCAGCGAACAAACATCCTGTTTCAGCTCCCCGTCGGAACAGCCCAGCCCAATGCGGCCACGCACAGAGTCATAAATCAACGCTGATTCCTTACAATCAGCAGCCGAAACACAAACACCTCTTCTCTTCCATCAAAAACCCAACTGTTCCTTCCATTTCTTCAAGACTATCTGCTCCCTCAACCAACAGAACCCAGAGCAAGCACTGCCACACACTCCCAGCACAAAGAGAAAAAACTCACACACCAACCAAACAATCCACAAATCCTACCCGTAAGAGGAGGAGATTCTCTTTTATTTTCTGAATGTGTACTTGCATGTGTAGGCAGACTGTTTCTGGTGATTCTAGTCCTTCTCTCAGGAAGGTTAATTTTGTTTATCAAATATATAAAGTCCTGTGAAGATTCATATCTTTTATCAAATGTATAAAACGTCCTTGAAAGAAAAAGGCTCATATATATTTATCAAACGTCCTCTAAAGAAAAAGGCTCATATATATTTATCAAACGTCCTTTAAAGAAAAAGGCTCATATATATTTATTATCAGCTTTACAAAGTCCATAAACAGGCTCATGTATATTTATCACTAAAGGGGCAAGAAATGTTTATTTTATGTATTATTTAACTGTTCACCACATATGTATACCTATTTAATAACCCATGTATTCTATATATCATTTACACATATACACGAACAATACACAAATCTCTTCACATCTCTTTAGCACACACACAAACACACAGAGGCACACTCACACCCCAACAGGAAAAAGACATATCTGACCAGCAGTACATCAAATTCTCAAAAAACGTCAACAGCGCTTGACTTTATACTTTAACGTTGACTCATGTATACTTTTCTAATTTTATCAAGATTTTCACTTTGGCCAGAATTTTAACAAATTATCCTTTTAATCACATTCTTTCAGCATGCATTCATTCTCTTAGGCTGGTTTAGCCCTGATTTTCCCCATTTTTTCTCAAACTTTATTTTTCATCCTTTAAGCCTTTAATTTGTAACTCTTTTTTTACTTCACTTTTCATCTTTTTCATCTTACTTTAGGCTTTTAACTTTTATCTCTTTTTCACTTTTCATCTTACTTTAGACTTTTAACTTTTATCCCTTTTTCACTTTTCATCCTTTTCATCTTACCTTAGGCTTTTAACTTTTATCTCTTTTTCACTTTTCATCTTTTTTCATCTTCATTCATATAATTTTATTTTGAGTCAATTCCCCTGGCCAGGGTTATTTCCTCTGTTTTTACTACCTAGATTTGACTATATAATATTTCATTCGGCCAACTTTCACGCAGCATTTAATGTACACGTCTTACTTTTTAAGGAGTTACGGGCCCTGTATCCATTAATCTTGCATGGTTATTTAAATAACTTTTGGCTACTAGTTCTGCCATTCTACAATTACTTTTTATTTCTACTTTTTCCACATCTTTTAAGCCTTTATCTTTTTCTTTAAACTTCATCTTTTATTTCTCTCGTCTCTATTCTCTATTCCAACTTAATTCTCTTTTTCTTCGTTTATTATTCTCTTATTCCCCTTATTTATGTCTTTTAGAACTTAATAAACCCCAATTTAGACGGAAACTCACTTCACACATCAACACATCATCTCCATCTCCGCACAGTCTTGCTCTTGTCAGTGCAGCGTATCTGCCCAAAATACTACCACTTCAAAAACCACACACAGCTCAATTTGTGAGGTAACACTCACCTTGAGAGTAGTCATTTGCTGGAGCAGGCAGCATCGGCACGTGAGGCCCAGCAGATTCTAGTTTGTGATGCCACTTTGTAGTTTCTTGATGAATTTGATGTGTTGATGAAGATGGAGAGACCGCTGACGCTAACGTGAGTAAAATAATACATTTATTACAAAAGAACAGCATAAGACCAGACTTTGCCTAGGAAGTCCAGGAGAGAACCAAGCCGGAAGGATTCTCTGTTGAATGCAACTCAGGCGGGTCTTTTGTACTGGCCCAAAGACAACATTTACCATTTGGTTCCCCTACATAGGTCACAGGTCACATTTCACCTCCCTTATCACCAGGACCCCTGGTGATGTGCTCTCTCTCCCGGGATCCCTGGCACCATCTCTTAGTAATTATCTTATACGATGGGGCTGTTTGGGACGCCACACATTCCAAGACACCTCAATAGCATAATAGAATGCAAAGTGTTGTAATATAAAGTAATGAAATCTGACAAGATCTAACCAGATTTCATCTCATCTAATCTAATGTCATTTTTATCAAATCTGCTGTCAATCTATCTAATCTAAAATGTCATTCAGCAGGTTTATCATAGTTCATACATATACAGTATATATCCACTCCCACAGAAAAGCTAATCGAGCACAAAATGCTAAAAACGTCAGAGTGCCTAAACTGACCCCTGTCTACCTTTGAAAGAGGCTACAATGGGCACTATGAGTGTCAGAACTGGACCATTGAGCAATGGAAGAAGGTTCCCTAGTCTGATGAATCACGCTCTCATTTACATCATGTGGATTGCAGGGGTTAGGGTCCGATCCGATGGAGCATCTGTGGGATGTGCTGGAATGACAACCCTGATCCATGGAGGCCCCACCTTGCAACTTACAGGACTTAAAGGATCTGCTGCTAACACCTTGGTGCCAGATACCACAGGACACCTTCAGAGGTCTTGTGGAGTCCATGCCTTGACGGGTCAGAGCTGTTTTGGCAGCTCGAGGGGGTGCTACACAATTAGTGGTTATTAGTTGTGGTTTTAAGGTTTTGACTGATCCGTGTACATATATGGGTTAGGGGTTGTAAAAGTAAATTTGCTAATAACACATTTCCACAGTACATATTTAACACCTTCAATTTTGACGGCATTAACGCATTTTCCTCGTTTGGCCCTTGGAACACTTCATAGTTTTCAACGCAAACGATTGCTTTCCCATATTAATTTCACTTTCTATGTTTGAATGGCACAGATAACAGCCAGGGAACCAGCTGCCAACTCTCCTGATTTTCCCAAGACTCTCAGGATTTTTTTAAAAGCCATCCACTGTTTATGCTCCAGTAATAAATCCTGATGAAACTGACAAATTCTACAGATATTTGACAGATATTCTTAAAATCCTTAACTCTCTAGTGAGAGCAGCCGTTTGATTCCACTGGATGCACAGCTGGTTTAAGGTACTGAGAGACACTATTTTCTAAGTGCAATAACTCTTTGAATACATTACTTTTTAAACAACAATCAAATTACAAATCGTTTGAATATAAAAGTCTTCACGTTGAACATACTTTGTTTTATTTCCAAGGGATTCCCACACTGGGGGCCATGGGACCCAAGGAATTGCAGCGGGTCTACAGCAAAAATGTAATTCCTGTATTTTTTTTGTGTATATATATATTTTTTGTATTATTATTGTTTTCCATGTTTAATATAGCATCTCTTGTAACAGGCTTGTTTGTCTTAGCAACCGGCTCAGTGCCAAGGAATAGAACGATAGTGGCTTGTTTATGGTGAAAATGGCATTTAAAAAATAAATAAATAAATAATAATAATAATAATAATTATATATATATATATATATATACACACACACACACACACACACATATATGTGTACCGATCCATGGACAGTACACATTGAAGAGTAAAAAAAAAAAAAATGAAACGCTCGGTTCCTTCTATTGGTTTACAGTTGTAATTGGCAATTACCATGTGTTAACAAGCAAGACAAACAAGTATGATTGGCCAGCATACAGGCCTGGCACAGCGGGGCATTTCTGGCCCGGGGCAAGGCTGCAAGAGAGCCTGTCTGAGAAAAGCCACCCACATAACACAGCAGCCATGCAAATCCACTAGCACAGTGGACAAACAGCAGGTTGCTCCTCTCAGCACTTACAGAACCCAATGACTATATATATATATACATACATATATACAGTATATAAACACACACACACACACACACACACACACACATACACACACACACACATATAATACTACCTATGATGTCATTGTACACACTCTCCTGTTTGTCACATAGCACAAAGACCTCATAAATATTCAAATTACCTTGAATCTGCCCACAAAACAATTATGCCCGCTAAACATCACTCATTCGTAGCCTTGGGGGGGTCCATTTCCCACTTTCATTACATGTGAAATGAGCCCACACTACTAGATAATGGCAATCATTTGCACGACATTCTTTGACAAAATCCTTATTTGCACATCAAAGTTGCTTACCCTACACATGAACAAATGTAGACATTTTTACTCTGTTTGATGTTTGGGCTGTGCCTTTCTTTAATCAGAAAATAATTATTTCAAAAAATATATATATATTATTATAATTATAATAATTAATAATTATAATAATAATAATTATAATAATTATAATTATTTCTTGCTTTAATGGCATCTGGTGTTCAGACACGGAGGTACGAACTGAATGCCGTCTAAGACGGTTGCCGGGGAGTTTTACTGTGTGGCTTTGCATGTATGTTTCTGTTTGTTTAAGCAACGGGCGAAGTGGGACGTAGAGAGACACGGAGACAGGCCAAAATAATAATAAAAGAAGAAAAAACGAATTTGGATTTGGCTCTGCCTCAACATCCCACCCATAAGCAAATCCCTTTCCCGTTGGACAGTATGTCCTCTTTTCCACCATGACCCAGTTGTTCTACCTACCCCTTTCAGCAGCCCAGGAGAAGGCCAGTGAAGTGGCTAACAATCCGGCACATGGGACAATGCGCATGGTTAGCGATACATAGATTAAATTAGCAGCAGTGCTAATTGGGAGAGTTTACGGTAGGTACCGTATTTTCACGACCATAAGGCGCACCGTACTAAAAGGCGCAGTCTCAGTTATGTGTGCCATTACTGTATTTAACACACACATAAGGCGCACAGGATTATAGGGCGCGGGTTTTATATACCGGTACATATCCTCTACTACGTTTAAATACCTCTACTGCGTATTTAAAAATAGAGCGGGAGCAAAACTGAGTATGTTTGTGCTTTATTCATGTTTTTATTACAAAGTATTAATCAAACCCATCGAAGTCATCATCCTCTGTTTCTGAATTAGTCAGAGTCAGAGTCACTTTCCGTGCCGTGCGGCTCCTCGGAAATGATGCCGGCTTTTGCGAAAGCTCGAACAACAGTGCCAGCAGACACGTTAGCCCAAGCATCTACAATCCATCCGCAAACTGTGGCGTAACTTGCCCGGCGCTGCCTTCCACTTTTCGTGAAACTGTGGTCTCCGTCGGTCATCCATCGCTCCCACGCCGCTCGCAGCCTTACTTTGAACGGCCGGTTCACACCGATGTCGAGCGGTTGAAGTTCCTTTGTCAGACCTCCCGGAATAACAGCAAGCACAGCGTTCATTTGTTTCACCTTGTTTTTCACATCGGCTGTGAGAAGGGCACGCATGGAGTCACAGATTAACAGCGATGGTGATGCGTGGAAAAAACCACCTGGTCTCCTTACATACACCTCCCTCAGCCACTCTTTCATCATCTCCTCATCCATCCAGCCCTTTTCATTTGCCTTAATAACGACTCCAGCTGGAAAAGTCTCTTTAGGCAAAGTCTTTCTCTTAAAAATCACCATAGGCGGCAGTTTCTGTCCATTTGCGTGGCAGCCAAGCACAACAGTAAACGACGCCTTTTCATACCCCGTTGTGCGTATCGCTACCGTGCTGGTTCCCTTCTTCTCCACCGTGTGATTCACCGGGATGTCGAAAGTGAGCGGCACCTCGTCCATGTTGGTGATGTGGCTTGGCTGGATGCGTTTGTCGGCGATGTGTTTGCTGCAGTAGGAGTGGAAGCTCGCCAGCTTTTCATTATAATCCGCCGGACGTTGCTGCGCTACTGTAGTCCTGGTCCGGATGGAAAAATGGCACCGTTTCATAAAACGAAAGCACCACGACGGACCTCCTTGAAAATGTTCAATTTTCATTTCTTCCGCTAGCGTTACTGCTTTTAGTCGAACAGTGACCGTCGAAACGCTCGCCCCACTCGTTCTTTGCTCGATGATCCACCGCTCGAGTCTTTCCTCCAACTCACAACACACATAGGGCTCACCGCACTATAGGGCGCGCCGCACATTTTGAGGGAAAAAAAAAGACGTTTATATGCGCCTTATAGTCGCGAAAATACGGTAGTTCAAATCCTCAGAATGGCTCATGGAAGGGAAATGGAGGTCACCCACCACACTAAGGTGACAATACACAATATTGAATATAATTAACACATACAGGAAGTTTATTTTGTTATGTTGTGCTTCCATTTTTGAACCCTCTACTATTCACTCTCTTTGAGGTTACTTCCGGGGGCAGTTTCCATGGCAATGTCTTCCAGCTGACATCAATCATCCCCTTAGGCTGGACCAAGTTGGGAAGAAAAAGAGAGGGATTGGTGGAGGGCTTTATGTTGGATTTAAATTTTGTTTGGAATTTCTTTGTTTGTTTGTTGTGAGCTTTGTCTGACCTGTATTGGGTCAAGTTGGTACAGCCCTGCTGCCGGTCTGAATCTGTGAACCTGATTATGTGATTTGGCATTTTGAGTACAGGTAATCCTCACTTAAGGACCTACCTGTTTAACGCCTGTTCGGACTTACAACCAGCTCTCTAGCCAGTTGGTTTTGTGTGCTGCATACAAAACCTGGTGTGCATGCTGCGTGCGTGGTGTCTCAGCATCAAGCATCTCATCACGCATCACAATTCTTAGTCTCGTTCCCGCAGTCTGTCAGTATTTACACACAACCTTTTTTAATCGCCACGCCCCCTTACTGTGAAATAACACAGGTCCTGACTTATCGACCAATTCCCTTAAGAACCTGGTCCTAGGAACGGAGCTCGGTTGTTAAGTGAGGAGTACCTGTATATAGAGTTAAAGATAAAAAATCCGTGTGCGCTGGCTCATTTCTCAGTGCATCTCAATCCTGCTGGCCATCATCCTGATTGTGAGGGATATCACCATCAACACCTTAAATTTGGTGTCAGAAGTGGGATGAGACACAGATTGAAGGGCGGTAACTTTTAGAGCTGGCAGTATGGGACGTAAAGCTCACTCCAAAGCTCACAAAATGGACGTCTGGAGATGCCCTGGAGGGTGCTGCAGGAGAATTGCCCCTGATTATACACCTTATACAGGGAGGAGCACAACGTGCCTGCAGATATGGACTCAATTACCATCATGTTGCAGCAATGTCTTCAGTTCCAACGTGACCGAAGTGACCGATGGGACAAAGAAACAATCAGACAGGACAAAAGGTGGTGCCAAATGCAGATTCAAATGAATAACCTCAGAGATGATATGGAGCAGCAGCAGGGGGTAGAAAGTCAAACCCAGCTGAACACACCACCACAATAGCAGCAGGAGGAGGAGCATGTTTCCCAGTCCAGTCCGGGTAGGGGCTCGGGGCAGGCAGCAGTTGCCTGCTGGCCCTGACTCGACTGGAGTCAGGGCCAGCGTGGACTCTGGAAAATCCTGGAACTCATATAGAGACAAAGTCAACTGATTCACCTGCTTGCTAATACTGTTGTCAGGATGGGCACATTAAGCCAGAATTCCCAGTCAGAAAAGCTAAAGCAGCTTAACTTTGTACTGTTCTGCGGCCCTGTCAAAGGGAGAATTTCTTGGTGGGAAAACACCTGGTCATTCCAGTTAAGATTAATAGTAAACCAGCCCAAGCGCTTCTTGATACTGATAGTATGCAGATGCTAATACACCATTACTAGTTCAAAAGGAGGCAAACTTACCTTCTTTCAGTCAGGGCAGAAGACAGCGTAGCCGACCAGGTAAATTTAGTACCGGATGTACCCATCCTTCAGGAATTGGTTTGGTCATGTAAGCCAGTCAAAACTGTCACCAGGTCACAGAGACATAATCAGGGAATGGGCAGGGAGGGATCGAGTGGAGACCAAGCAGGACCAGCTGAAAATGTTCAGGGTCTAGAGGAGCTAATGCCCCAGTGCCCAGCTTGGGTCAATCCACAGGGCGGGATCTAAATATCCTCTCTGACTTACCTTACTAAGACAAGGTTCTCAGATAGTCAGATAGTTAAAGTGAGGAAAAGTAGGAGGCAAAAAAGGCAAAAGAAAATGATGGGTACGGTTAGAACAAGCTCGGTTAGAACAAGCTTCTGACCGAACAGGGAACAATCTTTCCTTCAAATACGCTTAGACAGGTGTATAGGCTCTTAAGCATTAAGAGTATTCGGACCACTCATTACCACCCCCAGACCGATGTCTTATTGGAGAGATTCAAAGAAAACTGCCAGAGCATGCTGAAGAAGTTTATTTCCATTAATGACAAAGACTGGGACAAGTGGCTTCCATATCTCCTGTTTGCCTACAGGGAGTTTCCACAAGTTTTCCGAGTTTTGAGGTCCTTTATGGCAGGCAGGTGGGAGGTCCCCTTGATGTGCTGCAGGAGTCCTGGTTGGGAGCCCAGGGGAAGGAAAGCAGTGTTCTGGTGTTTGTCTTGCAGATGAGGAAGAAAATGAAGCAGGCCACCCAGCTGGTGAAGGAAAGATGGAGAAGGCTCAGCATGGACAACAAACTTGGTACAACAAGGCAGCCAGAGAGACATCCTTCAGATGTTTGTTCGGACAGTGGAGGATGATGATGTTGTGGGTGAGTTCACTCTTACTAGTAACTAACTCTGTATCCCTTGATCTCTTCTATCTCTCCTTAACCCAGCAGAAAGAGTTACAGGGTATTGTTCCCACAGACATGTTCTGGGAGAGGCCAAGGGCAATGCACCTAGTGGAGCACAATATCTACCTGAAGAACAGCACCCCAATCAGGCAGAGAATGTATCGCATATCGCAAAAGTTGGGGCCTGTGCTGGAAGAGGAAATTGCGGGAGCTGGGCGTCATAGAGCCAGCATCGAATGGAGCAATCAGATTGTCTTAGTAATCAAGAAAGATGGAAGCATTAGGTTTTGTAGAGACTTCTGAAAGGTAAATGCACAATTTGAATTTTGCTAATCCACTGCCAAGATTTGATGACTTAATTGAACGAGCAGATCAAGCACAGTGCATTACCACTCTAGACCTCTGCAAAGGCTACTGGCAGGTGCCCTTGTCTAATGCTGCCAAGCCGCTAACTGCTTTCAGGATGCCTCAAGGACTCTGGCAGTTTACCAAGATGCTTTTCGGTCTCCACTTGGCCTCTGCCACCTTTCAGAGGTTGATGAAGTGCTGGCAGCTATGGGAATTTTCATTTCATTCTGTTGGGAGCCAAGTATGGCGCAGGCGTTTCATTTTCAGCTGCTTACCTTGATGATATTACATACAGTACCTCCTCACGGTTACTTCTGGGGGCGTGTTCCATGATGGAGGGTTTTTTGTTGAATTTGGCTTTTGTTTGGAATTTCCTTGTTTATTGTATGTTTTGTTTCACCTGTATTGGTCTTATAGTCAATAGAGTTGTGTAGATGTAAATGTTGTAAATAGGTTTGTCACATGTGGTTTGGTAAAGTCTAGTTGCCCCACTAATGGTGTTGGTAGGAATGTGGGCTGGATAAGGCAGGTGGTAAAGCAGTGTAGGAAGTGAGAGAGGGGGGGTCAAGTTGGTATATCCCTGCTGCTGTTCTGAACCTGTGAACCTGTTCGTGTGTTTTGCCATATTGAGTTAAATACAGAGCTATAAAAAATAATCCTTGCTTGCTGGCAAATTTTTCAGTCACCTCATACATCTCAATTCTGCTAGTCGTCATCCTGATTGTGAGTGATATCACCATCAAAATCCCACAGCTCAGAACAAAACCCACTGCTCTCATGGTCACTTTGAAGCAACCCTAAATTCTTTCAAAAGTACTTTTGCTGCAGGTAGAAACTGGTTCCACTGACCAGATCGAAGATTTGAATCAGTGCAGAATACAATAAAATGTGTTCATAAGGCACCCTACATACTAATACTTGTCCACGGTTCAGAATCATTGTTTGTTTTCCGAAAAAACATTTTTGCGTCTGCCTCACAACTTTTCACTTTTATTCTGTGCCCAAACATGAAGTTGTAAAGTTTGCTCGGCTATCAAACCACCATAACTTAACACGCTATTTGTCAGATGATTTGGCCAACAATATAGAGGAAAAACACTCACGTCACTGATGGATGAACAAGGAAAGGAAAGAAGAAATGTATCCAAATTTAAGCTGGATGATATATACATAGATTGGGGACAGCGTGACGCAGAAGGTTGAGTAGTTCGTCCAGTAATCAGAGGGTTCCTGGTGCGATCCCCGGCTTCTTCCCGACTACCAAGACACTGAACCCCTAACTGTTCTCCTTGAGCAGGTGTGTGCCTTGCATGGTTGCCGCCGCTATGACTGTGTGTGTGAATGGAGGAATGTGAGGTAATATCGAAAAGCATAAGTGGTCGCAAGATTGGAAAAACGCTATATAAGCAGTAACATTTACTTTTTTTTAATTTATTTGAACCTGTGCTGTCAGCATGCTGAGCATACAACAAATTTAAATACACGAGTATTTGTATGTCATTGCATCTAGTACAGAGTTGGTCTGCAAGTTTTTAACCTGCAATGCAACTCTTTATTAATTCTTAAATCATCAAGAACAGCTGCAATAACTCTGTCCTGTGGATGACCTGTAGAATGACAAGAGCACAGTTTTTGGTAAAAGCTAACCACCACCAACCCCCCTCTTTGGAGAACTATTTATCATGTTTGGGTCTATAAACAACTGATCACTACTCCAAGAGGGGGGAATCACCACGGGTGAGACATATAAACATAGAACCAAACAACATTTACACAAAAACATAAACATTGGATGACAACATGTATTTAAAACATTTAATTAGGTCCAGGAAAACTGGAACTACAACTGGTCACGTGGCCTCTTTCAGTCATAGTTATGGCTGTAAATGAGGGAGGAAATGAGAGGAATGCAGCCAGGAGGGTGCACTCGAAGCAGGTGTGATAGTGGGTGCGTGTGTGTATGTGATGGGACCACCTGTATATGTGTGTGTGTGTGTGTGTGTGTGTGTGTGTGTGTGTGTGTGTGCATGTGTGTGTACAAGATGTCCACCGGTGAGTGTACATGACTTATCCCCATTGGTAATGGTGTCGAAGGTCGGTATTATGTCGTGGCGCCTCCAAGTAGTGGACAGGGCCCCGAAGCCCCCCAAACTCTGCAACCTTGTAGACACCCTACGGCTGCAGGAAAGCCCCGAGCACCCTGCCAGCAACCACAGAAGACACCCCCAGAGAAGCCAAAGGGCCGTGGAGCAACCCCCATGCCCAGCCCCGAGGAGCATAACCCAGTTCCAGGGAGCATGAGGAGACCCCACATCCCAGGGGCGCACACATGCAACCAACCCCCAGGTGCAGGAACAAGACCCCACTGCGACAGACCGACACCTCGCCCGAACCTCCCGCCCCACAGCGAGCCGCGCCCCCATCAGGCCCCTGGTCAGCCCCCAGCCGCTGAGCATGCAGACCACAGAACAGAGGGCGACACAGCACCCCCAGCGGCGAGCGCCCTGGACACCGAGAGCGCCAGAGGACAGGTACCCCGACAGCCCGGTGAGACGACAAGAGACCGTCCCCCACCGAAGGAGCCCACATCCATTTAACAATAACATTATGAGAATGATTAATGACCTGATTCCAACATTCTCTGCACTGGTTTTTGGGTGTGGGTGCTGAGGACAAGAGATCTTATGAGAAATTGAAGTCCTCTGGTCCTCATTGACCATACTCGACCAAGATGAACTGAACACTGCATCTAGGTTCAAATTACTTGTAACTTTAGGTTTGAACAAATTTGGCACAAACACATGCTTACAGTAATTACTACTTTTCAGTAAAGTAACCAATATAGTTCATCAGCCTCTTGTCGTAGTTTTAGTGGTCAAAACTCTGAACATGGGGCATTGCACCCAAATGTGTTTAATGTGAGCATGTGTTACACGAACCGTCCCACTCATGGAACAGGAGGTGGGAAATTATAATGAGTTGATTTATTATAAACTCAAAAGCCCACATTATAAACAATATGGCTGCAAGTACTCTAATACAGTATATCGACCTGTGCTCGCATTACTTTTGGAATCCTTTTAGGATCAAGTGAGGGATTGGGGAATGCCTTGCATATAAGTACAGGTACACATTTGGTAGATAGATGAGCTCTATTGATTTACAGACTAATGTCTCGGAGAAGCCTTTCCTGTATGACTATGAGGGTTTCCAGGGCCTGTTTTGTGAAATATCCTGTGGAATTAGGCTGACATCTGCACTTTAGATATCGCCAGTTGTGGGGCGGAAATTCACTTACAATCTTTGGGCATGCGTAGAGGAGCATGGGAATATCTTTGCAATGATTAACAGACAAGCGCCTGCGCCATACTTGGCTCCCAACAGAATGAAAACAGAGGATCCATATTTAGTTAATCCTCAATTAGAGGATTCCGCCGTTAGAGTTCAGTGTGTCCCATCGCAGAACCTCTTTGAAATCACAACAATTTTCCCATTAGCGCTGATCCCAAACCAAATATTGCACATGTGGCAAAGATTCAGATTGAGGGTGATTATTTTAAATTACAGCTTATGAATGCAAATTGTGTACACTGTGTGTGTGGTCCCAGCATTTCTCTTGCTTAGCATAGAGCAAAATATTGTTTTTCCAGAACACTAAGACCCAGGGCATGTCAATGAATAAATCAAATCAACTGACTACCTTGGCTGGAGAGTCACTTGGCTACGTTGACAGAATTTTGAAGACAATATTGATGGTGCAAATTAAGACATCAAGGCCAAGCTTACGTCTTTGGATGTCGATTCAGTTAACGATTATTGTTGTTGAGTAAAAAAAATCAAAAAACCCAGTAAATAATCATCTATGTTGTCCTAAGCTTCATTCATGAATTTCCAAGCTTCTTTTAATGGCCTGCACCTTGGCTTTTCAATGCACCCTCCATCACTGGAAAACACTTATGGGAACACATGTTTGGTGCATCCAGAACGATGACCGATTTCTGACAGTTCCTGTGTTTAGAATTCCTTTTCCTGTGATATATTAATATAGGTGACACTCAAAATGGTGTTGGGCATGTAGGAGATTCTTCCTCTTTAAACAAAGTAATGTAGTTAAGTTAGTAAGTAACGCTTATGTTTGGCATGCTTATGTTAGTCAAGTCAAATCAAGTCACACCTTATTTATAGAGCGCATTTCATACCAGGGCAACACAATGCGCTTTACAAAGAAATACAAAATAGAAAGAGAAAACATAGTTGTCAGCCGGTCATTACAAAAGAATGCCCCTGAAATAACAGCAACAACAAAAGCAACAACAAAGACAGCAAAAATAACAATAAAAGCGACTCCAACCACAATGACAACAGCCACGGAAACAACAACGGCAGCAGCAACATCGACACCAGCAGCAACAACAACAGCGGCAACGTACACAGCAAAGACGTTACCGTAACCGGAAGTGGTAGCTCTCACCGGAACCGGAAAGTTCACTCAGGTTAGAGATGGTTAAGTCTAGGTATAAGGTTATGTTAAGTTGAGGTATAAGGTAAGTGAGAGTCAAGTTTAGGTATAATGTTAGCAGCAGCAAAGACAACATCAGCTAAGGTATAAGGTTAGCGGCACCAACAGCAGCACCAGCAGCAGCAGCACAGCAAATGCGCACAAACGAAGACGTCACCGGGAACGGAAGTGGTAGCTCTCACCAGAACCAGAAATCTCCTCATCTGTATTGAGTCAACAGTGTGTACCATCTCATCTCAACAAAGTAAAGCACAGCGAAGACGTCACCGGAACCGGAAGTGGTAGCCCTCACCGGAAACGGAAATTTCAACTGTGTGCACCATCTTATCTTAATCCATTCCCGGTCCTAATTAGCGTCTCTAAGTTACGGGTCAAGTTTTCAATCAGACCTCGTGAGGGAGATCCTTTTGACTCTCTCTCTCCGAAGACACACCCTTCTTATGATCCTCTTACTGTAATATCACAACATAAACAACCACAGCAACATAAATAGCAGCAACATCAACACCAGCAGCAACAACAGCAAAACCAAAGCAGGAGCAACAACAGCAATGCACACGCAAAGACCTCACCGGAACCAAAGTGGTAGCTCTCACCGGAACCGGAAAATTCACTCAGGTGAGAGTTGTTAGAGATGTTGAGTTGAGGTACAAAGTTAGAGATATTTAAATTAGGGTATAAGGTTTGAGATGGTTAAGTTTAGGTATAAGTTTAGGGATTATTATGTTTAGGTATAATGTTCGAGATGATTAGGTTAAATAATAAGGTCAGAGATGGTTACGTTTAGGTATAAGGTTAGCAGCAGCAATGTTAGGCACTAGTTGGGTCACTACACAAAGCAGACCATTGATTACCTTTACAAACAGCTTCATAGGGGTGAAGTCATTTCAGTGATATGCACATAGCATCAAAACCCAAACTTAACACAAGCTCTTCCGCTAATGGTCACTCAATGCGACTTTTGAGAAGTGGTCTGGTGCTATGTGTGGTGCATACAGTTCAACCTCAGTGAATTTTGACACACAAAATCTGGGCAGTCCACTGGAGAGTTAAAAAAAAAAGCAACCTGTTATGTTAGCTGTGTCAAAGCATCATTTTTTTATACCACAGTGATTTTGTGCATCAGCATGAGTCATGAAGTAGGAGTAGGGGGTTTGTTTCTGGATGTCTGTTCTACTGTTTATACTTGGTGCACTAGTTTTAGCATGGTACGGCCAATCTCAAAAAGACACGAAGAGAAAATTTGAATGGCCGACTCCTGATATGGCACCAGCAACTTGTATTACAGATAACGTGTAAAGTATCTTTGGGTCCCTTAAAAGGCGCTTTAGAAATGCAAGCCATTATTTTAAGAAGATATTGACACTAAACTGTTGACATTAAGCTGTTTTAAATTTAAATGACAAGTTAAAAAGTGCATATATTGGGCGCATGTATGTGTGTGCATATGTATTTGGGGGTTTGTGTTGTCCAAAAAAAGAAAAGGTTGCTACTCTATCCTGAGTTTGCATATAGTCATTTTCAACCACAGACAGATACTGTTGTCAAGAATTGACTTTGTCATCTGTTTGGCTGATGCAAACGACAAAGAGATGATGTGGAAACTGCCTGGCGAAGTACTGCAGAGACCAAGGTTAATGTGTCTTAAAACAACTCAGTGTTTTGACACAAATACACTCGGTGATATCATTAATTGTACACATGCCAAAAGGAAAATATTGTGCCCCTGTATAAAAGAATGCCAAAAACAACAAAACAGTACTGTAGTTTACACTTGATCAGATGAACCAATAGTGAGGCGAGCAGGTCAGGAATTCCCTTGATGAAGGACCATCAGCGCATTTTGATCAACACTAAATTCGTGAGGGCATGGGATTAGCTGGCTGGTACGTGTCTTATTCCTTACAACCACGGCCAATAAAACAAGCCCAAGAAGGGGAACCCAAAAGTATGAGGATGGGAACAAAAGTCCTTGCTCCCAGACTGCTTGGGTTAGCCATGCCATACTCTGGCAAATTAGATTCTATGTGGGCCCATCGTGGACAAACAAACCTTCCCCAACCCCTGGTGGCCTCCTCACAGATTTTATGAGAGGAATGTAAATTCTTAGGGCAGAAAAACTTGGTGGTTGTGCCTAATGTTTTTGAAAAATGAAAATCTTGTGAGTCCGGCATTTGGGCATGTTTGCTTTGCCTCAGGGGCCGTTAAAGGCAACCTGCAGTATATAAATTTCACAGTTCCGCCATACATTCTATTTACAAATAACTGATTTGAGCAGCAAACACTGACATTTTCAAGCTCTAGTTGAAAAAAAACTTGGAAAAGAGGGTTATATGATTGTCCTAGTGTCACAGCCAACCAGCCATATATGAAAGGATATCTTTACACACATTCTGCCTCTGTGTAACTGAGCCACAGCAGCCTTTGAACATCAAGTCTATTGAGAAAGTCAGCTATCTATAGCTATATAACTATACAGCTATCTATCTATATATAGAAATCACTCCAAAACTTGAATTTGAGTGGTCGCTTTGTTCACTCTCACTCCCCGTCATTAATGCTAGCTAGTAGCCTGTTGGTGAGAATCTACTTGTTTATCACTGGTTTGCATGTGTGCTTTTCAATGACTAACCGACTATTCAATTATTATGCAAGCTAACCAAAGCCTTATTTTGCTATTGAAGAAAAAAATTAGGAAAAGCGTGACATGAAATTGACTGGGGTTGGCCTTGAAGACACAAAATATGTTTTGTTTCTTTGTAACTAGATTTGCCAAGCATTAAGAGATTTGGGACAGTGGGAAACTTTTTGCTCTGTAGGTATTTTCCCTTTATCCCTCAGAACTATCTGAAAACACTCCTATCTAATCGACATCCATTTTGTAAACCGTCACTTGCGGACAATGTCGAATCCTGATTTAATTTCAAACTGATCTATCTGACATTGATTAAATGACATACATAATTGGGATGCAGCAAGACCCACTGCTAATAAGATTGAAGGCATATCATCATGTCAACTACAGGAAGTGTACCAGACGCAGCTAATATTGTGTCCTTAAATTAGAAACAAACAATCCCACCGGTTTACTGTAGCATGACACATCTTTGAAATTACAGCTCTGGGATTGAACCCTTTCATGAAAAAAGACAGGAGTTAGGCAGAAAAAGAGTTTGGGTTTGATCATCATTCCAGTCTGTTGGGAGATAAAAGGACAGAACCTGATTGAGACGCGGCATTTCCTGTTGGGAGATAATACAAATTAAAAAATAGATTTGGCCGCATCCCATTTCCGCAAACAGGATACTAGCGCAGTGATGGTGTAATTCAGGATGTCTGAATTATGGTTCTTGGAAAAATGTTTCCAACCAAAGACTTTAAATCTACACTGGTTTTAAATTCCACTAATAAACTACATTCAATCCAACACACACCGGACAATTACTTTTATGACAATTTCTGATGTTTGCTGATGATGGAATCCACAATTACGTCACAGAAAAACATAGAATCTTTGTCCAGAGAAATAACATATTTGCTTCCGAAGGAGGTGATACTGTCGTTCCTCCCTCCAGAAGAGAGTCATGAGTGTCTACCTCTATTCTTCTCTTGCTCTACTCTACCTTCCTCTACCTAAATCTACTTTACTTCCCTCTTCTCTATCACACTCTACTTTACCCCCTGTACTCTATAGTACCTCTACTTAACCCCTACTTTACTTCCTCCCTCTATCTACTCACCTACCTCCCTCTACATTTCTCTACTTCCCTCTACAGTACCTCCCTCTAATCTACTTACCTGTACTCTATCTCCCTCTGCTCTTCTCTAAACCCTCTTCCCTACCTTCTCTACTTCATTCTACCTTATTGTACTCTCCCTCTCCCTCTACTCTATTCATTTACTCTATTTCAATCTACTGTACTCTACTACTCTACCTTTATTAACCCCCTGTAAAATTAAAAACCTAAAAATGTGAGATATCGTCAGGAGAATGGTCAAATGTCTGCTGACTAGAATTTGACTTGAATTTGACACAGGTATGGTCCTTTAGAACAAAGTATTATAAAAATAAGTTGTCATGAAATTTCTTCTTTCAGAGTGAAGCTCGTCAAAAGTTCGCCATTCTAAAAATCCCAGGAATAAGCCATTTTTTAAAAATCGATAGTTGAACGCATATTTTCAGAATAATCTTACACACGCAATTCTAGGACACAATGCTATATCTTAGGTTGCTTTCACACCCATAGTTTGCTTGATTTGGTCTGATTCAAGAGCAAGTTGCTACTTTTTTGCATTTTTCATTAAGTCCAGTTAGTGTTCACACAGTCTGGTGTTAAGTGAACCAAAATTTGTAAACAAATGACACAAGGTCGTACAAGTTGCTCATCTATTGGACAGAAATATTCAGAGAGAAAATTAATCCGATCAGCAGTGACGTCACCATTTGTACTCTGATACGCGCACTCACTGTCATCTTCCATTGTAACAGGGTGAATCACAAACACTAAAAAGCAATAACACAAGCAACAATCTATATGTCCGTGCAAAACTGGAAATCAAAATGGTATAGACAGCCATTCCACTCAGTACAATAATGCTGATCAGGTGCACTGACAGTTTTTTTTACAGTCTTCCCGCAATGATATCGCCATGCCTTCACACATCCATTTTCTTATGTCTGGGATCTTAACCCATGACCGCCAGTGTGTTCACGGGTGGAGTCCTGTGTGTCGCCGTTTTCAACTTATGGAGAGGCATCCATTTTAATATGATGCATTTTAACTGGGGTGGTGAGGATCATCACATGAATGAGGGAAAATCACTTTCTGTCAGAAATCACATTGTCACGGACAACAAATGGATGAACAGCAGGGTATTGTGATTGCAATCCTAGCTTTCATTATTATGATTTGGTGTTCCTACCAAATAAGAACAGTGGAAACACAAGTGTCAGCATCCTTTTTCAACCCACAAAATTCAAGATCAAGATTCAATGCACTGTTATTTGGTTTGCTTTGTTTATCAGGTCCTATATTAAGTGAGACTGCGTTCTCACATGTAACGAATCAGACCATGGTTCACTCAGAACCACCGTGGTTCACTCAGAACTGGACCGATGCCTGTCTTTTCAGGAGGACCATTGTTTGGTCCACACCAGAGTTCGAATGGGTGTTCTCACCTCTCCAAACGATTACACTAAGGGAGTAAACGCACCATGGTTCTATTAAAACTGACCAAACAGGGTAGGTGTGAAAGCACCTCATCTCACCTTTTAAAAATAAACTTTACTTATAATATTTAATTTTCTTTTGCAGGGTAGAGTCACCAAGGTAAATGCAAATGCCTGATAGTTTGACAAATAAAATTCCACATCACAACTGAGCAGCATCACTGAATTAATGCCAAAGAAGGCAAATAATCTTGACTAAACCACAGGCCTTGCCAAACAGTTTTACATGTGCACATTCAGCACACACATACAAGCATTTATTTTCTTCAAACTCTGGCACATTTTTTCCCTCACATGCCCAAACACATCCAAACCAAAAAAGTTGGCTCCTGAGCTATCACGGTGGACCAACACGGTCATAGCATTCACTTGATCCGAAATAGTGATGTCTTTCATACCTAAAGAGGGTCCTGCGGAACAGGGCATGCAAGCAAAAATAAATAATTCCAAACAAAAATAATGAATGTACAGTTAATGAATGTAGCAAGGGCAGCCAGCACAGGTGCTTAAGTGGAGAAGACAGCAACACTTCTATTTTTAGCCAGAAAAACAAACATATTGGAGGGCAAATTAAAATCAGATGTTGAAGCCAATGAAAGTGACTTTTATACATTTGTTTTTCACCTGCAGCAGTTCATATGGTTCGAAGCTGAAAAAAAAATTGGGGCAGAATTTGAAATCCTGGGTTGATGGGTCTAGCTAATGAATGAGGCGTCGCTTCTGGAGCAAGTTCTGTCAGACAACTCGACATCGCCACACACTTCCATGCCCTTTTGGGCTGGCCTATTTAAGCAGCCAATCCCTCTTGCCCCCTTAGCTGCCTGCTTGCTTGCTGCATTGTTTTCTGCCAGAGTGCATTTCCATTTTACGCTGCGTTATCCTGCCTGGTGTTCTCAACTGTTTGACTTCTGATCACCAACTCTTCCTCAGCCTGATCCCAGAAACAGCTGGGATCCAGCCCTACTTTCTGAAGCTCTTGTGGCAAAACAACATAGACTGGTCCCTCCCTGAACACTGGGAGTATATTTTCTGCCAATATCATGTTGCAGGTCTATTAAGTTCCTTTATTTGAAGTGATGGCAGTCAACCTAGAATTGGACGTGCAGTTAGTCCAGAGAGCCACCTCTGGCTGGGTCAGCCCGCCAGCTTGGGTGTTGAAGAGATCTCTCCCCTCCTAATCAGGGAGATGCATGCCAGTCTTCCATTCAAGCCAGTGTATATGCAACTCTGCAGCTTTAAGCTAACATTTAACTTTACGCATGATAACTATCTCATTGTGGTCCTGTTTAGGTTTTGGTGGTTTTTAAGCTCCTTTCAGTCACTCACTTGTCCAAGAATTGACAATCAATGTTCCGAGAGCCAAGCATTATAGTCTACCCCTTAGGAGCACAAGGTACTGTATATCCTGAATTTCCACAACATGTGTTCCTCTCTCCGTTGGCTCGCCTAAATCTTTCTGTGCTGTCTACGAGTGGGAACAGGCAAGATCTCCTGTTGTTTTTGGGCCCTGAACATGCTGGAATCGCTATCTACACCCAAGGAGGCTGCTGGGGGAAAGTGACGAGGAAGTGAACGACTGCATTGCTGACGAGGGGAGTCTGGTGGAACCAAGGATGACCAAGAGAAACCGATACAACGTGCATCAAGGAGCTTTAGCTCCACCAAGTAAGCAACGTGAAAACTCCTCAGCATTTTCAAATAATTCTTTCCCCCTGAACTAGTTTGCCGCACCACTGAAAGTCCTTTCCCTGGCAGGCTGGTCTCTCCTGGAGCTCCAGAGGGAGGAGCCATCTCCGACATTTCTGACCAGAGCCCAGGCCGGATGCATTCAAGGGACCGTATGGCACCTGGATCCTTGTCGAGTAGGGAATCAAGGACATATCCCTACCCTCTCCATTTTACATTGTCTTGTCGGTCCTTCCCTCTCCACAACACCCTGAGCTGTGGAGTGGCCCTTAGAGCGGTGGACAGACTAGAGTAGGCCCAGGGATGGGTCGCCTATGGTGTGCCACACTAGAGTGAGGTTTGTAGTGTTTTTCAACAGATTATTTGCAGTGCCGTCTAACCAGCACTCTATTATTTATAGTGCCACTCAACAAATGTGTTGGTTGCCGTGTTGTAGTATTACCCTTTGTGAAGTGCCCTTCTATTATTTGCATTGCCCCAGTGTCACCATGTGGTTCTAGGTGATTGGGCCCGGGATCTGAGGTGGCTGTATGCCTGTTGCTCATCAGAGCAATCAACAAGCAACAGGTAAATCACCCATCTCCCCACTCACACCGGGAAAGGCTCTGTCACGACATGTGTCCATCTGCTCCCTGCTTGTTACATGTTGCCACTCGCTACAACACACTGGTGTGTTTGCAACATCTCTGCCTGTGTCTCTGCTTCAGAGGGCCCTGAAAATGCAACTCGGGTGGTGTGTGGCAAGGGGAACTGCTACAGCAGTGCCCTGGTAGTTCACAGTGTGTCGTGCTTTTCACCAGGCTATTTGCAACAGATTCAACAGTTGTAGCGACTCAGTATTTCAGTGTGTGGTGCCAATCGCCATTGTATTTGTAGTGCCAAATCAGGAACCTGCCTTTAGGCAGCTTCTTACAGGCTGAATAATACAGGCTGCTGTGGGAGGTAGTCAGGGGAAAACCATGATTTTATTTGGTAAATAAATAGTTTCACTATAAAACTTACCTACAAGATAACTTACCTGTCCTGGTCTTCTGTGTCAAAGTTGTGTGTTGGAGAACGTTGAGAAGTCGGGGTTCACCCAAAGACATTTATATTGCACTCTTGTACCTGCAATCCCTCACGAATATTTGTTTAGATGTGCTCCTAGTTCAGTCATTCAAATCTGACAAATTCAACATAACCCCATCAAATTAAGTAGTTAAGATTCAATTTCACCTGTGAAATCTTAGTTTTATCTACACAGACTTAAAAGGCACCAAGCAGTATTCAATTCTAGAAGATTCCCGGTTAGGACTTCAGTTGTTACAGAAGAAGGAGTTGACAGAGAATGTAATCAAATCAAGTGTCAGTCCAGTACGGCCAGGTGACGGGCATACAATTACGGTACATCAGTGTATGTCATGCATATTATAACATGATAGTACAGTGGCAAGTAGTACGTTAAAACTGGTGCAACATTGTCTCTCATCTTTTGAGACATGTATGCAGTACCCCCACCACCCACATGCAGTCCAGTGCAGTCTAGAGCCTGGCTTTACAATTAATTGGACATTCCAAAACTGGCAAAACAAATATAAATATAGCTGCAGGCAGCAATAGGCGGGGTCCAGGGTAGTCGGCCCTTCCTTAAATTGTGACTCCAGAAGTGAATCCGGCCTGGTGAGGTCTGAGCCACTGCACATAGGGTTTTAAAAAACAATTAAAAAGAGATACCCTGCCAGTGGCCCCATGCCTGGGTGACACAAATCAAGTGATGGTCTTGGGGTCCTTTATAATAATAATAATAATAATAATAATAATAATAATAATAATAATAATAATAATAATAATAATAAGAAGAAGAAGAAGAAGAAGAAGAAGAAGAAGAAGAAGAAGAAGAAGAACTTAAATTTGTATAGCACCTTTCAAAGAACCTAAGGTCACTTTACAGGAGAGGGGCAAGGGGGGGGGGGCAGATTAAGGGAGAGAGGGACAAAAACAAAACAAAGGAATAGCAAAACTAACTAACTAATGGGGAAAGGTCATGGTGAAAAGGTGGTTTCTTGAGGGTTGTTTTGAAAGTGCCCAGGGTTGGGGCGTGCTGCAAGCTCTGTCCCCGAAAGTTCGTAATCTGGTGCGTGGGATGGACAGCAGACCCATGTTTGAGCACCGCAAGTTCCGGGATGGAGTGTGCTGGTAGAGAAGGTCAGACAAGTATTGGGGGCGAGTTCGTGAAGGGATTTGTATGTGAGGAGGAGGAGTTTGTAGGAGATGTGGAACTTGACTGGGTGCCAGTAGAGGTGTAGGAGGATGGGGGTGATGTGCTGCCAGGGCTTGTTATGGGTGAGAACCCTGGCAGCTGAGTTCTGCACATACTGCAGCCTGTTCAGGGCTTTGTTAGAAACCCCGGACAGGACACCATTACAGTAGTCCAATTGGGAGGTGATGAAAGCGTGGATGAGGATTTCAGCCACGGAGTCTGAGAGTGAGGGATGGAAACGGGAGATGTTTTTGAGGGGATAGAAGGCGACTTGGTGATGGATCTAATGTGTGACTGAAAGGAGAGGGTAGAGTCCAGGATAAAACCCAGGTTGCGGACCTCGGGAGATGTTGTGATGGAACAGCTGTTGACGAGCAGGAGGAGATCTCCAACCTTCCGGAGCAGCGGCTTTGGGGTCACAACCATGAGCTCTGACTTGTTGCTGTTGAGTTGGAGTAGGTTAGTTGTCATCCAGATTTTTATGGCACGGATGCAGTTGACCAGAAACTGTGGGGGGAACTGAGTGGATGATGAGGTGCTGAGAAAAAGCTGTGTATCATCAGCGTAGCAGTGGAAGTTGAGACCATGGTGACGAATGATCTTGCCGAGGGGGAGCAGGTAGATTATAAAGAGTGTTGGGCCGAGCACAGAGCCTTGAGGGACGCCATGGTTGACTGAGGCAAGGGGGGAGGATAAGCCGTTGGTGTTGACCAACTGAGTTCTGTTTGATAGATGTGATTGAAACCATGAAAGAGCTGTACCAGTGATGCCAAGGAGGTCAGATAGGTGTTTGAGGAGGACTGTGTGTGAAACCGTGTCACAAGCAGCGGAAAGGTCCAGGAGGATGAGGATACTGATGTTACCGGAGTCTGCAGCGAGATGGAGGTCATTGGTGATCTTGATTAGGGCGGTCTCTGTGCCGTGGTGTGCTCTGTAGGCTGACTACAGAGCACACAACAGCACAGAGACCGCCCTAATCAAGGTCACCAATGACCTCCTCCTCCTCGCTGCAGACTCTGGTAACATCAGTGTCATTTATGCATCAATTTTTGCTTTTTATGCATCAATTTCAATGGCCTTTCTGACACATGAATGTGAAGGACATGAAGAGTCAATAAGAATAAAGCACAGTTTCATCAATTATATTAGGAATTTAAAACATCAAATTATAGACATTGGCAAAATGCTTCCAAATACACCAAAAAACTTTTTGGTGTATTTGGAAAAAGCAAGAACCCATTGATAAAATGGGAAATAGCAAATGACCTGGGAGACCACAGAGGCCACTATGGTGGACAACTGAACAATACATTTATTTGTGAAAATAAATTCCTTTATTTACTATAAAACTAATCAGAACAACTCTCCATTAAAATAAGGATCAACCTGTTCAAGAGGGAGGGAAATGTGGAGAAACAAAATAATTGCTAATTTATCTAGGTTTCTTGAACTTATATAAATGTATATGAATGTCATTTAAATCTTCAGTTCAGGAAGTATGGGGTGGCCTAGCCTTTGAAAGATTCATTTCTACTAAGTGGGTTATTGGTTAAATTTCTCTCCCTCTCACACACACACACACACACACAGGGAGGCGGGTCTTCTGCTTACATTCTCAGAGAAGTGTCCACTTGTGTAGCAGGAGAGCGGTGCGATGATGACTCTAAACAGTACGATCTAATAACAGTACAGTTCTGGGGTATCATGAATTGAGCGATTCCACTCATTTTCATTCCACTCACTCTCTTTGCACTAGCACTGCTCGGATGTGGTAGTCCCCTGCTGAATGTTGCTTCAAGTCGGGTAGTCCACCATGGGCGACAGAAAATACTCTATGGCGAACTGTACGGTTTGCCTTGTACTTGTTCACTCTGACAGGCCTGACCCACTTGTGGTCCTGTGGTTCAGATCTGTATTTGGACAGCTCCTTTCTTTTTACGGGCAGACTTCAGCTGGAGCTATTCGCTGACATATTTAAATACCGCTGTCATTCTGATTTAATACGTCTACTTCTACTCTGTTTCGTGAAACTGTTTTGGTTTTATTATTTCTCATGTCATTCCAAGCATGTGAAAACATAGTGTATGAATTAAAGTAGGATGTGCATAAAAATTCGGGACAAATTGCGTCCCTTATTTATTCAGTAAGGAACAATGTATTTATTTTTCAATACAGACCCATCCCGTATTATAAGGGATGGGTAGCAGCCCTAGCTGCGCGCCGCTGCACTTTGTTTAATACAACTGTCTCCTGGTAATATGTAATACTTTAGCCGAATGGGGGTGGTAGCTCAGGAGGTAGAGCTGGTCATCTAGTAATCTAAAGGTTGCTGGTTCAATCCCAGGCTCCTGCTAGCATGTTGTAGTGTCCTTGAGCAAGACATTAACTCCTGATGGCTGCGTCCGTTGGTGTTTCAATAAATTGTAAGTCCCTTTGGATAAAAGCTAAATGTAATTCTTTTCAAACATGAAGCTTAATAGTAATTAAGTAATACTTGTCACTGTGAAATACTGTATGGTTCTTGATCACAAACTCCATACACAATACTGAACCAACGATCTGGATGAAAACCGAACGACGCCATGTTGGAACTGTCCTGAATACAAGTCTAATTCTTTTTGTGTTGGGATTCGTCAGATCCATGACATTTATAATGTTGGTGAGGTCCCAATTGTTGACCAATCACTAGATTGCAATGCCATCATGTCACCTGTGTGCCGTCATTTACACATGCGCGCACATTGTGGCGATAAAAATATGTTTTTTAACTAATTATTCCCCAATAATGGACCGATCTAAATCAAACTTTGATGACAGCATGTCAGAACTGCCCCGAATACACATTTTATTCTTCTGGTCTGTGAGTGCAGTGTATCCATGACATCCACACACCACTGACGTCAGTCAGTCCTTCAGGGCAAGACCCCTAATAAGAGAATATTTAGCAAAAGTGTATTCCGTCCATCTCCTCTCTTCCATCTTATCCTACCTGCAATGCTGTCTTTTGCGTAATCCTCTGAGCCCTGTCCTACATGACAAGCCTATGACCAGAAACTGGTTCCCTGCAAGATGCTAATGTTTCTTCGAATAATGTAGCCGATCCGGCATCCATTGCAGCCTGGCTGTTCTGGAATGGGGATTCCTCCTTCCATGAGCCCTTCTCAAGGATTTTTCGGCATAGTGGGGTTTTTCAGGAGTTTTCCCTCGCTTGGTTTGGGGTTAAGACCAGAGGATGTTGTTTATTTCCATGGCCTCAAAATGGGCTCCTTTTGAAAATATAGCTTGAATAAGGGCTATAAATAAATTTGACTTGCTGAAGCTGTGAGAGCACCCCTACCTGCTCATGGTGCATTCATTCCATACAAGAGCTGCTAACACCGCCGTACTGTTAATACCTACACTACCCAGATTAATTCTATGCTGGTCTATCTACATTGCATTCGTCTCATCGATAAGACAGGCATATTTGGCTAATCCAAAGCATTTGGATCCTGGTTCCTATTGCCTAGGTATGTATGTTCCTAGGCAATAAATACATTCTTCATCTAAAAGCGTTTCGGCATGCTAAGCTAACCTGAAGTTTTAGGCGCTGGTCCCTACTGCCTATGAACATTGCATGCATCTGATCTAAAAAATTCTGCTCCCATCTTTCCATGTTGTCCTACCTGCACTTTCACTCCCCTTCCTCCTGAGCCAACGAGCACCCCCGATACTGGCAAGCCCATAACAAGGACCTGGTCTCTGCAAAACGTATGAAGTATCTGGGTCTTCGGCTGCCCATGAGCATTACAGTATCCTTTCTGTTTTGTTTCTTTTTGTTGCTGCAGGTCAGTGCTCCACTGTCTGTCAGAATTGCACTGAGATAGCAAGTTCACCTCTCCTGCCCATCTGGCTGGATTGCATTGAGTGGAGGAGGTAATGATTCAAGGTCCTGATCATTTGAATCAAGTTTTTCCAAATACTTAATTGTGGAAAAATTGTGAAAAGGCCTGAACACATTTGCCAATGTTCTTCTTTGCCTCCAGGTGTAATATCAACTCTGGGTTCCAGCCAATGATCTTTTTCCCATTATTTGCATACTGTAACCCCGCCCCTCGACGGCACCTAGCTTGAGTGGCACCTTGCTTAGTGAGAAAAGAGGCATGGGAGATGTGAGGGGCTCGCCTCCCACTCTCACTCCGCCAGTCAAGGCATGTCGTAAATAATTCGACATGTGTAGTTTGAGGGGGTGAATATCTCAAAATGTGCAATAATTCAAAATAAATTATGTTGATTTTTAAAAAAGGATACCTTTAAGGAAAGCTGTACTACCCACAACTAAATAATGGTGCTGCAGATAAAGGACACAACTCCTCATCCGGAAAATAAATATCTGTCAAATGTCAAAAATCATACTTTCACTGCAAGCCTCCCTGAGTCCATTTGTGAAATGGGGCACAAAGGACATCGATAAATATTCCAAAGACATTTCGGCTTGGAAGGAATTGGTCCGTTAGATGTGGATCATCTTAAAACCATTGGCTCTGTGCCACAAATTGAAATATGGAATATGAAAAGGTCCCATAGAGGCTAATTGGCTCCTGATCCATGGATAAGTCAGTGGCTATGATACCAGGAAAGGGATTTATGCCCCATTGGCAATTGTAGCATGGAAGGGATTGGTATCCATAAATCACACATTCCATGATTTCAGCACTCAGGTAACCTCAGTTCCGCAAGATTGAAACTACAAGATTTTGGAAATACTAAATAGTAATGCTCGGTTGCACCATTATCAAACGTTGTTCATTGGCCTGTATTCAGTATATTGATTTCAGATACAGATATTCTGTATCTTCAATGAGAAAAGTCTGAGCTATGGTCAATACTACCACTCACTTCCTCCAATTTCTTTATTTATTTTTATCATAGATTATAATCTAACTGGTGCCTCAAAATACATCAACAATAATTTGTATTTTATCTTTTCTTCCCTAAGATAATCTTTACACTGGATGATAAAAAAAAGACTTTATGAATCAATGGAGACACTCCCTCATTACTTGTACCAGAATAGCAAGTCCAGGACTTGATGGCAATGTTTTTTCCTATTTCTTCATTAGCTGTACTGGTACAACCCATGGACAATTTGTGCAGCGTGTTGTTTTTCCATTAAAAGGCGTGGTTGCTAAACCAAGAGGATCTGCTTCACTTAGCCAAACCTTCTTAGCTCTGGCTTTTCATTACTGTGACAATAAAACAGAATCATGTTAAAAAGAAACAATACCGTTCTGATTGTCATAAACATACCGTTTACTTAAAGGAGCAATAGACATCATTTGTGTCACTGTCACAAATGCAACCGGATCACGTTATCCTTTCCTCAGAGCACTCCATGCAAATGATCAACACCACTTTAGAAATATGTTCACTCAAGAGGTTAATTGAAATTGTCACAATTTTAGTAAAATTGTATTTCTTTTGGTTGCGCAATAATAGACATATATATATATATATATCCTCTTTGCCATATACACCACCTCACTGGGCCTGATCATCCGCTCACATGGCTTTTCATATCACTGCTATGCGGATGATACTCAACTCTATCTGTCCTTCCCGCCCGACGACCCCACTGTCGCCGACGCGGATCTCGGATTGTCTCGCTGACATATCCACGTGGATGAAGGATTATCATCTTCAACTTAATCTGGCGAAAACGGAACTGCTGGTCTTCCCGGCCAAACAAGGTATTTATCAAAATATTGATATTAAAATCGACTCTCTATCTCTTGTTACTACCAAGGCTGCAAGGAATCTTGGTGTCATTATTGACATGGACCATGGAGGACCATGTTGCCGCCGTCTCCCGGTCCTGCCGCTTCGCACTACTCAACATCCGAAAAGTCAGGCCGTACCTGACCCAATATGCCACTCAACTGCTGGTACAAACCTTGGTGATGTCCCGTCTCGACTACTGCAATGCCCTCTTAACAGGCTTGCCGGCCTGTGCGGTGAAGCAACTACAGATGATACAGAATGCGGAGGCGCGACTGGTGTTCAACCAGCCAAAGAGGGCACATGTCACTCCGCTGCTCATCAAGCTCCACTGGTTACCTGTAGCCGCTCGCATCAAGTTCAAGTCTCTTATGCTGGCCTACAGAGTGATTGCTGGGAATGCTCCCGCCTACTTAAATGCTCTTGTAAGAGCACATGTTGCCCCCCGGATGCTGCGCTTGTCAAATGAGCGTCGCCTGGCTCTGCCGGCCATACAACCGAGGCAATCGAAGGCTATTCTCATTTGTAGTTCCACGTTGGTGGAACGAGCTGCCAGAAATGACCAGAGCAGGGACCTCCCTCTCTGTCTTTAAGAAGCACTTGAAGACCCAGCTCTTCAGTGAGTACCTCCTGTCCTAACCTACAATTACTTAGCACTAGCTAGCAGTATTTATTGTTACACTAATGTTGTTGTTACACTAATCTCTGTCGCAATGTAGCTTGAATGTTATTCTCCCTTGTAAGTCGCTTTGGATAAAAGCGTCTGCTAAATGACTAAATGTAAATGTAAATGTAAATGTATATATATAGACACCGCATTGACTGCTTCAGCTCATCACCGCAATATGTCAACATCATCGCTGTATTGGAACGGGCGAGACTGGCCTGTAAACAAATACAAGTAAATGGGGGAGTTTTTTCTGGATAAAAAGCACTATAACGTTTACATTTGTCAACCGATTTCAGCGAGTTGTTTTTATATGCAATGGTTTATGATCTACGTGGAGTAGATTGTTCCACCGTCCGCCATTTCCACTAATGGTTGCGCACTGGTTGACGCACTTCTGTGACGCACTGCTGTAAATCTATAATTTTCCTGGTAGTTTGTAGCTGGTGGCAGGCCCAATGCATTGTGATATCAAGGCTTATAGGGAACCAATCTAAGTGCTGATGGTGTCATTATGTAATAGCCATCATACTTTTCAATTAACATTAACTTAATAATGATAAGTAAAAGCAAAATTTTGTCGATCGCTCCTTTAACATCAGAGCTGTACTCAAGACAATTCAAGATGAGACACAGTCAAGAGTGAGGAGACCACTGGGGAATTTGTGGACTTTTTTTTCTTTTCTTTTCTTTTTTGAGGCTGAAGTAGAAACAAAATTAAAATGTTCTTGTTGGATCTCCTTTTTCATTCAATATAAATTTCAAAACCACCTGATCTTAAGTCTGATCTTGTGTAATCCCAGTGTAATCAGTCTAATTCAAGTCAATAATTCAGTCAATGCGTTCTTCGAAAAGAAAATACAAACTTGAGACCAATTCCTGACCAAGTACTATAACCCTGGTAACTATAATCTCCAGATGCAATTCATTGTGTACACATTACATTAGGATATTTGTCAAGTAAAATAAACAAACTATCAAACTAAAAAAAGAAAGAATGGAAATAGAAATATTGAGTGCCTCAGACATAAAATAAAGAGCAGAGAGCAAGAAGGCTATGAGACTAAATCCAAACAGACTCTGAATCGAAAAAAAACCTCAAGTCAACAGAGGCTCATGGCTGGTGACCACAATGACTGAGGAGAGAGTCAAGGCCTGCGGAGTCATGGAATTAATCCAGATCCCCAACCAGGCAGACAAACATAGCGAGAGAGACAGACCGAGTAAGAGAGAGATGGTTCTAAAAAAGAGAGTTTCCCAGTTAAGTGCGTCAACTTTGGAACCAGTGGAACATGTCCTCCTTCCTAAGACGGTGCTTGCATCACTCAACTTTGACCACATGGCATGAATTGAGGCAGGCTGCATTCAGGCTGAATCCTGCTGTGACACATCCAGCATATCCACTAACCCTGCATTCTGACAACAAAAATAACCCACTGCAAGCTATGCGTGGGGCTCCCCATGGCCGCAACACTAAACAAAGATTTAACATTTTTATATCCATTACGCACAGTTTAAGCCGTGGGGAAAGAGCAAAGAATATCCAGCCATTTATTTATGGGTTGACAATGACCATGGAGCCGTGTCCTTTAGAAAGCTTCTGTGATGCATACAAGAGAAAAACACCACCGTACTGAATAAAAATAGCGATCATACAAATGCACGCGGGAACACCGACCACTGCAATAGCCACGAATGGGGAAAGTCAAGTCAAGTCAAGTCACACTTTATTTATAGAGCGCATTTCATACCAGGGCAACACAATGCGCTTTACAAAGAAATACAAAAAAGAAAAAGAGAACGTAGTTGTCAGCCGGTCATTACAAAAGAATGCCACTGAAACAACAGCAACAACAAAAGAAACAACAAAGACAACAAAAACAACAATAAAAGCGACTCCAACCACAATGGCAGCAAAAGCAACAGTAAACAACAAGGGCAGCAACAACAGCCACAGGAACAACAACAACGGTAGCAGCAACATCGACACCAGCAGCAACAACAACAACAGCAATGTACACGCAAAGACGTCACCGGAACCGGAAGTGGTGGCTCTCACCAGAACTGGAAAGGTCACTCAGGTTAGAGATGGTTAAGTCGAGGTATAAGGCTACGTTAGGTTGAGGTATAAGGCAAGCGAGAGTCAAGTTTAGGTACAAGGTTAGCAGCAGCAACGACAACACCAGTTAAGGTATAAGGTTAGCGGCACCAACAACAGCACCAGCAGCAAGAATAACAACTAGCGGCTACTGTACAGCAGCAACAATAGCAGCAGCAAAAACAGCAGCAACAGCGTCACCAGAACTGGAAGTGGTAGTTCTCACCAGAACCAGAAATCTCATCTGTATTGAGTCAACAGTTCTCAGGGAAGCATGCACAGCAAAGACGTCACCGGAACCGGAAGTGGCAGCCCTCACCAGACACTGAGATTTCAACTGTGTGCACCATTTAATCTAAATCCAGTCACGGTGGATGGTGAAGTTTAGGTATAAGGGAAGCAGCAGCAACAGAAAACAGCAGCAGCAATAGAAGAGACAGGAGAGACACACAGGAAAGCTACCATCATCATCATCATCATCATCATCATCATCTTCCTCCTTATTTCTCGGTCAGGATCCCATTGTGGTCCTCTTCCACCCCCCAACCCCATCACCCTGTGACAGAAGCCATCTGGTTGGCTGATGGAATACCTGGCTTAATCAACTCGGTGGGAGTCTGGTAGAGCTCCAATAGCATACAGAGAGAGCGAGAGAGAGAGAGAGAAAGAGGAGGAAAGGGAGAGAGAGAGAGACGTGAGACTTGGAGACGTGCAACCACAAGATAATGGGCATTCCAGCGAGATGAGCACCAAGGAGGCGATTACCGCAACAGAGCAGACCTTGGGGCTTAATATAATCAGCCCCTTTAAATGGGGGTGAATTAATGCTCCACAATCCCCTCCAAAAAAAGAAGAAAAAGTTCACAATAATTTCTAAAGAGTTAAAAAAAAATTGATCTTATGGCCATCCGCTGATTAACAAATATGTTATAATTCCTGTAGAATCTGTTAACAGCTATCAGGGCCCGAGTGGTTTGGTTTTGGTGTTGGGGGGGCAAGGAGTGGGGTCTAATTTAAGGGACCTCCGCACTGCCAATTACACAGCTCTGCCAAACATGTCAACATTCCCGTTAATGTGCCAGATGGCGCTGCTTTGATCCAGATTTATGTGCCTCACCTCCCCTGATTATCTCACAACTTGGCAGGGCCGTTTTCCTGTCTCCACAGTTTGCCTGTCTGTCTGACTGTCTGTCTGTTTTTGCATCTTCCTCGCCCATTATCCCCACCCTGCTGCCCTACGTGACCATCCTTTTCCTACTCATTTACATAAGTACTATTTTAATGGATTGTTTGTGTTTCCCGTTCCCGTTGAACTCTCTTACTAACAGCGGCACAGACCCTGTTGAAAGCGTCCAAAGCTTTCATTCGCTTGAGGCAATGAAGTTATTAGGCAGTGAGCTGCACCGCCGGTAATGTGTCTAGACTTGTTTCCTTCAAGCAAAAAAAAAAAAAAAACAGATAAAAGATAGCAGATAATAGTAACTTCTAAATTACGAGAGGTTTATATTGTGGAGATAGATGTCACAAAGCCTGTTTGAAGTGTTCAGGACTATACTGTAGAAGAGAGTTGTTTTTTTTATGTGATGGTGTGCGTAACATTTCACCATGGGCCCACGCGGAATCCCGAAAGTCATCAACCTGCAGGTGTCGTGGGCTTCTGCACCACCCCGATCAAACACTGCCACCTACCTCTTAAAGCCCTGCCATCCAAAAGACTATTCCTTTACTTGCCCTGGCAATTTGTTTTGGTTTGGGATGGCGTGTCTCTCTGTTCGCCTTGAAGCTGTTTAATGTGGAGCAGTGTTTTACATTCTGCCATTAAAAGCCACACTCTTTAAAAAGGCGCTTTCTTTATTTTGAACATGTCTTATAAAAATAACTAATGAAAGTGGCTTTGAATCCCAACACGAGAAACTGCTGTTGCATGAAGGAGAAAAAAAAGAAATCACCCTATTCCCTTGGAGCTGCTGCCAAGGTCTCGTGGCTCCAGCTAAGTTGATTTTTATTGGTTGGACAGGAGTCGCTCACCTTAGAAGGGCCGATCCCCCACTTTTTACAGTTTTTTGGTCTGCTACGCTAATTTGATACAATAATCCCATCCACCAATGCCAATTACGCACACACACACACGCACGCACACACGCACACACACACACACACACACACACACACACACACACACACACACACACACACACACACACACACACACACACACACACACACACGCAGCCACCCCCAACACATCCCAAAATCATAGCAAGACAAAGTCATTCTGAGAATAAGCTCACTTTAACTTGAAGCACACTAAAGCATTGTCCTAAATTTTCTTAAGTTAATATATTCAGCACTAATCGATTAGTCAGGCCTCTAGGTTCTCTAATTCTAGGTTTTCAGAAAGAAAGACATGTTTTCTGATTAGTTGACTAAGTTTGGAGATGTTTTTTATGTTTCCTTTTGACAAACACTAAATTACAAGTCTTTGATTCAGATTGTACCATGGATGTTGTGGATATTTGGGCTGTGTGGTACACACTCCACAGAACTGAAGACTTGTCCATCCATCCATACTTTTTTTAAAAGATTCATTGCAAGGTTCTTATTTCAAATAAAAAATCCAATATGGTGTAGCCAAAATGCTGTTCTTGTTGAGAGACAATGGACCATTTATTGGCCAGAAATTCATAAACAATAAGTCTGTCTTTAAAAAAAATTTAGGCATGGATCGCAGCACTTTTGGGTGACTGATGGAAACAGTGCTGATGTGGAAAGTAGCACACAACAAAGGAAATAATTCACTATGAAATTATATATATATATAAAAATATATAAATATATATATATATATATATATATATATATATATATATATATATAAAACAAGAACAAAAACAAACAAACAAACAAACAAACAAAAAAAAAATTATATATACACACCCAGAAAATGTGCCACAGATGGGGGTTGAAATCAATACGGTAGCAGCTGGTCACATCTGCATCAACCCTGCAGCTAATGGAAGCATCTTTCCATCGTCGGACCGATCATTTCACTGAGTAAAACCAGAGCTTGGCTCTTCCATCTTTATTCTAGTGTGTCTGGCTAGACGCTTAAGTCGACAGGTCCACCATTTGTTGATATGAAAACTGATATAAATCTATTCCACACCAGGAAGATGGCTTCAACAGCATGGCGCGCCACAGTATGAACAGCGACCTTCGGTAGCCTTGAGGCGAAAACAAAACTACTCACAGCGATTTTATTGTTCAAACTGCCCTTGGAGCGTTGTCCAGACGAAGGGGGAAAACCCTCAGGGAGCTGAGCCCCGAACGTGAAATGCCTTTGACAGCTTGGCGGCTGCAGTGGCTGAGTGAGTCCTTCCTCGGGCGCCAAGGCAGGAAAGGATTACCAGGTTATCGTATGCCGGATTACAGCAAATTCTCATTATAGTGGCCACTTTGGAAACCAAACTGGCGGAGCAGTGCTGTCCAAGTATGTGCCACGGAAGGCTGAGGAATATGCAGGATTTTCACTTTGACCAACTGCTATCCAGCAGATGATTTCAATAATTCGTTTTTGGCTCACTTGTTGGAGGTGAACCCTTTAGCAAAATGAACTGGTGTAGCCTTTGGTTGGGGACATACAGTAACGCCACAAAAAGTCAGCTCTTTTTGCAAAAATGCACTCCTGCTAATAATTCAGATTTCTAGGGCATGAATAATTTATTTTTCCACGTAACAAATGGAGTTTGTGTTAGTGTCTTTGGCTTGTAATCATATGCAAGAATCCATCATTCAGCTGCGTGGCTTTGGCTAAACATTAAGAACGGTTGAAATGGTCATCGCCTTCCATTTCTTTTCACCCATTAACGTGTAGCGAGATATTTGGGTTCTCGCGTAACCTGAACACATATGCTAAAATACTGAACAGACTTCCTTCCTTTCTCTCTTCCCCCCCCACCAGAACATTTTAACTTTTACTCCCCCCACCTCTTCCTTAAGACATTTTAAAACAATTTATAACCACAGAGTCACAACAAGGAAGTAGTATACACAGTATGTAACACCACTTGCATATCTATTACACACCGCAGGTGGGATGGTATCATCATTATTACAAAGATTGCCAAACTGCGACCTACACCTTACTTTCCTGAAATACCACAAAACGATATGGTGGTAGCGGATAAATATAGTAAGTACGGTAGTATATATCTGTGGTGGATGGGATGGCTGGAGCAGCCACACCTGACGCCCGTTGGTTGGGCTAACAAGCAGCAGGTTTAAAAACCCCATCCACAAACACTTAGGATAGAAGCCCTGTCATGACATGTTCCGTCTGCGCCTGGCTAAGTCCACCTAGCCTCAGCTCGAGAATAGCAACCCTCTGTCGTCTGTGCCGGAGGGTCCTGAACACACCACTTGGGTGGTGGCAAATCTGCCACACTGGCACCTGAGCAGGGACTCTTCGGCACAGGGAAGGGACACAGAAGGGCCGTCCGAAGACGCCCTGGAGCCACCAGAGGTTCAACCGGCGCCCCCAGCACCAACCTTCTCCCGACGGGCAGCAGCACCTTGGGGGTCTGGCGGCGCACCAGGAGAGAAGCAGCGCAGCAACCACCACAGGTCACCGCTGGCAGCTAGCTTCTATGCCCAGCAGGCATCACCAGGACCATCCAGCAGCCAGACCAACCCTCTCTTGACTGTCAGCAGCAGCACTTGGTGGGGGTCAAGCAGCACAGCAACCACCATAGGTAACCGCTGGCGGATAGCTTCTCCTCCCTGCAGCCATCGCGAGGACCATCCAGAAGCAAGGTCACCCCTCCAAGCAGCCTTGGCAGCAGCCAAGTCCGGCCACGGCGTCACCAGCCAGCGCAACAGCCTGAGGCCCCATGCTCCGGAAGGGAGGAGGGGGCAGTCTGGGGGCGCCCTGGTGGAAGGAGGGCGGTCGACCATACTGCTCTGGGAAACCCAGGTCCTCTGGGAGGGGACCTGTGTTTTTTTTTTTTTTTTTTTTTTTGGACATTTGTTCGTTTAAGGTATAGGAACCCCTGGTCAGAGTCTGTATTTTTTAGGTATAGCAGTTTGGTGTTGGGTATGTGGTGGATGGGATGGCTTGAGCAGCTACACCTGAAGCTTGTTTGTTGGGCTAACGAGCAGCAGGTTTAAAAACCCCATCCACACGCACTTAGGATAGGAGCCTTGTCATGAAATGTTCCATCTGCTCCTGGCTAATTCCACCTAGCCTCATCTCTACAATAAACGGGTGTTACCCCCCCGTTGTCTGTCTCTGTGCCGGAGGGCCCTGAACACGCCACTTGAGTTGTGTGGTGGCAAATCTGCCACAATATCATTATTTTATATATAATTTGGACCTTATCCAAATGAAGTTATCAAAATATTATACAAACCCCGAGTTAGGTTGGTTAGGTACTGTATATCAAAATACAGTTCTATACTTTAAAACCTTCAAGAAATGTCTTATATAGTCAACATGCAAAAGAATCTCTTCACAGATAACTTATTGTAGTGGTTTCATACACAGACCATAGCGTCCATAAACACAGCACAGATAATGAAAAGGCATTTGGAATTTTGTGCTAAGAATCAAATTAGGAAGCCACCGGGGAGTTTTGTAAATCACTTCAGGCGACTGAAACAAATACTGTGAGTCGGACGCATCGACAGTCTGAAATGTCGGGGAAAAATATCTTTGCAATTAAGTGGCTTAAAAGGAGCTCTGAAAATGGGGAAAATTCTAGTTGTGAGTTAAGATGTCACGAGAATAGGACTAATTTGATGGTGTTCACTTTTTTGTCCCTGAACAAAAAGGATGCAAAGAAAATGGCTGAAGGAGGAAAAATATGTATACTTTTTGTGTGTCAAATGTCTGCTGTTCTCATTAAAAAGTACATTATTTTAAGAAATGGTCTCTTTTCAGTTTATGGACTGCATTGTTTTTTTTTAATAGTCTTCCAGCCATCCTAATTTATTTTAATTTGGTCCTCATGATTTGATGCTAGAAGCTGAAAATTCATGGACCCCTGACTGGTCCCTTTGCTTTGGTTGGAGGATGGGTGGAACGAGGTCTGTTCTGTATGAGCTGAAGTTAAAGTCAGGATAGTTACCATTGTTACTATACTTGGTTAAGAGAACGCACATAGTTCCCATACATGATATAAAATTGAAAGAAACTATTCTGCAAATATGGTCATATGCGTCATAGGTACATCAGTGAATTTGAAATGAAAGAATTTACTAAATATTGAAAGAATTTGCTAAATATTGAGTGTGGCTTTAAGATCATCTTACCCAATGTCATTGACTTTCATTGGACTAATCATATTTCTGATCAGGTGAACGCTACTTCCATTAAAGACATGCGCATTCTTCAGGACACTTCAAATTCAAACTTTTTTTCCCTTTTGCATATAGTTCTCCTGATAAGTAATTGCCGGGGTAAGGTCTTTTGCTTCAGTAGTTCTCTCAGGCTTCGCCACAGAAGGAGATGGGATGGGTTTGTTAGCTGATGGGGGGTTGGGGAGGCGAGTAGTTCATCAGCAAATCCTCACTGAGCCCTTTTCTTCACGGTATCCATTTTCGAGGAGAAAATATGACACAGAACTTCCATTACCGTCTTGGCAGATTAAGCCGCTGTCAATAAAGAGGGAAATGAGACTAATTATTTCCTGAGTGGAAGTCAAAAAATTCTTTGAGAATTTTTTTATTTTTGTATTCAGCATCCCTGGCTCCAGGGGTTTGGAGAATCCGCCTCTATAAGCCCTTGGGTAAACATCTACCTGTATTCTGCTGCTACCCGTGAGCCAGCCAGTAATTCAATCCAAACAACTTCCTTGCAGCACTTAAGCTGTTGGTACCATAAATTAGATGATGCACTGATGTCACTCGCTTCACTCTTGGAACACTGGTGTCCCCCCCCCCCCCCCGCTCTCACACACACACACACACACACACACACACACACACACACACAGACACACACTTACTTACAGCCTTCCCTGTATTAGCCAATTAGCCATCTTTGTCCATCTTCTTTCAACGATAACCGAGTCATTAATTTATAGCTCAACATTCCCTCCTTCAACATACATGTAATGGCATAAAGCATGCCAGGTTTTAATAACCTCAGAATAGTGACACGTCAACAACTAAATTTTTGTGGAGTGGATAAAAAAACTGAAAAAAACATTGTAATGAGGCGTAGTACCAGCGACCTGTGATCCAGAGGAACAGCAAATGGTACAACGGGTCTTTTTCTCCAAGTATATCGGATCAGAGGTTTGTCCCCAAACAGAGCCTGCATTCTCTCACTTGTTGCAAATAAATGGTTTACAGGATTTTCCTCTATGCGTTGCCTTCATGAGAGCCATACTGGGGATTTCTCTCTGTGTTTGGCAGAGGAGGCAGCCTGTCAACACACCCCATCAAGGGAGCCTGTTTCCATAGATACTTTCAAAAAAGGAAAATAGAAAGAAAAAAAATTAACTAAATTAAAACTGCTGCCGCCAAATTTCATATTCTTTTCCCTGTTGCTCAATTGGTATGAACAAGGGTGTTATGTTAAAAGAGCTGAGACTTAAATAGTGTCATACACAGTAACAAAACAATGGTACTGTTTTTGCTTACTGAATGATCTTTTTTCCATCAAATTCTGTCCAACAAAAAAAAAAAAAAAGGAAGAAGGCGGTGATGTCTTGAAAACTAGTGGAACAAGAAATTAAGTCCTTATCCGCACATGGTAACATCATCAACCCAACAGAATCAATTGTCAAAGTCCCGCTCATTAGCTTCGCAGCCACGTGAACTGTTGACTCACGTCACGTGGCAGCTTTGGCTTGTCAACAATAGCCAAAAAAGGTTTTTTTGGGTCTTCAACCTGGGTGAGCTCAAGCCTCTTGCAAGAACAAAATACAGTATACTTCATAATTTTAACAAGATCTCGCCACTGAGAAAGCGAGACAATTTAATGTTAATTGATTCTCGGGTGTGTTAAGGGGGATGGAGACTAGCTGATAGTGCTTTCAGATGTTGCTGAGACCTGGGAAGTCTAGCAAATACACGCAAGAAACCCTCACCAGCAGTGTCAAGGCTAAGAGACAGAAAATCTATTGACCTTGATCTATTGATTTTGTCTAAAGATCCTGTTTACCCTTGCAACTTTTTCATTCTCAGTCCATCCTATTTTGAATTAAACATTCTATTTTTTCTTGAAGGTACATTTTCAAAGAGGGACTACAAAGTAGGCGAACTGATTAAGACATCACACAAAACAATTCTCTAATTTCCCAGTTTTTTCACTGACATGTTCATCGCCCGTGATGAAACCCAGCAGTCAAGTCTGCGGTTCAAACGCTCTGCACAAATAAGGAGGATTTTTAAGTCAGTCAAGTAAATTCATTCAGGGCTCTTAATTTGTGAAGAGTGTCTTGAGTCAGAGATCTGAATAAAGAGATGAGAGATACTTTTGTTTTTCCTCCATGTTTCTGTATCCCTGAGGGCGTTTTTTCATTTAAGAATGCCGACTGTGCCCCAGATGGCCTGAAGTGGAGCAGTCTGCTATTAGACCGCTGTCTACCAGGGGATTTTACAGAAACCAAGGATTTTTATCTGTTTTTTTTATTTTTATTATTTTATTTTTTTTTATTTTTCAAATAATCCAACTCCTAAAACCAGGAACAAGACCTAATAAATGGAGAGTTATACAGTAGCACCTACTGTAAGTTTACAATCCTCTCCACTGCTCTTGCTATACCATATCCAGATGTTTGGGCGAAGCTTGCCATCAAGCCCCCCAATATGAATGTAAGATGCAGTCGTGAGCTGTTAAGTACCACATCTGCTTTGTAATCACACCCCTTACCAAGCAGAAAAATACTAATTACTCTGAAACAAGATGTAAGTTTTGTAGGGCATTTGACGGTTTACCTTTCTTACCTGGATATGAGTCCATGTATTGCCGCTCACTTTTGCCAGAAGCTTATGTTGTCGCTGTGTAGTGAACAAAGATTTGGGTTTGGCCGCTTTATGTAAATATATAATGTGCAATTTTGTAAATTAGCCCATCATACAGGTATCTAAGCAAAGGGGTCAAATTACTCACAGAAAAGGTTCTTTAAAGAGACTTCTACAATTTCAAACTTCACATAGTTGCTATTCAACATTGAGTTACAGCATATCTCTTTAGCTCACATAAAATAAACTGTCTAAACAACACTTTACTCAACAGTGAACACTATAAGTTATGGCCAAGGAACACACAAAGGCACACCCACAGAAATGTATAAAACAACTTACTGTACAGTACAGACACATTTTCCTAAGAGGATGAAAAGGTTGTGCAAAATTATTGAGGACTTATTTGATTGTTTCTGGACAAGTTGTATATTCTCCTTCCACTATTTAATAGCTGCCTTTGACTTTTACAGCCTAAAATCATGCGCCCTCAATTCTGAGCCACTGTCATGGTGCAAGCATTTTTTTTCACTTGCACCAAAGCGAATCATGCAAGGTCACTTTATTATACTGGTTATTATCTTGTGTCAGACTGTGTTTTTCAAGAGGTGTGGACATGGAATATTTATGAGCTCTGGTTTTAATCGAAAATTCCATTCCGTTAAAATGAATACCACTCATTATATGGCTACCAAAAATGCCATAACCGTATTGGTGTAGGAGTATGTTAAATGCTGGCAACAATATCCACTTGTCACAATCCTAACTATTATTATAACAAGATCCTCCACTGTTACTGAAAAAACTTCCAAATTTGGGGAATCTTTGACTGACCTTCACAGCTAGATCTGAATTTGAAAAAGTGGATGGTGGAACACATAGTGAGTTATAGTACAGTGAGTGGGACAAAATTCGGCTCTAAAGCCATGTTTGGAATAATGAAAAGGAGAGTTAAAAATTCCCCCAGCATGTTGGAACTCTTTCTCAGGAGATGAGGGCATAAGGGTGGTAAAGCAAGAGTTACCGCAGTTAAGTAGCTACAGTTCTATGAGGGGCGTGCCTCCTTCATAAAACCTAATGGTATACATCCAACTGTGTAAAAGGACTCCTGAAAATGTATTAATACACTTGCTTTAGCCAATCAGGATGGAGCAGCAAAGCCATATAAGCCCATGACACCCGCAAATCGTCTCCTGAAATCAATTCAGCAAGAATGATAGGGGTCATGATAAGGGGGAAGGGGAATGATAGCGGGGTAAAAACCCTAATGGGCTAGGTCTCCTTCATAGAACTTACATAACTGCAGTAACTCTCGTTCTATGTCAGGAGGCTCTGTCCCTTAGGGGCTATGCTCCTAATTGTTTACCAGGGGCGGAGACCTCCGATACTAAACTCCCCACTGGACCCCCACCACTAACACACCCCAGGGGTGCAACGGTGAAGGGTGAAACTGCCAAAGCCAGCAGTAAACCTAATTTACGTACACCCTCTCGTGATCCATGCCCATCGGGAAGCAACTTACATGATACACAATGTATTCACAGAGAAAGTCATTAAACACAGACAACACGGCAGAGAATCTAAGTAGTCAGTGAAAGACAATATTCCCTAAGTCGGCTCGGCCGCAACACTGACCACTGACTGGGAAAGAGACCTTGAGGATGCGTTGCACAGGTAAAAATGGACAAATGGAGATGGCAACGACCAGGACGCCGCATTACAAATGTCCTGAAGCCCCTAAAAAGGGCAATGAAAGCTGCCACACCTCAGGGAGAGTGGGCACGGAGAGTAGTATGTGCAGCCTGACCCATCGCCTCATATGTCGTGATAGATCGTGATTCATTTGCATAGCCAAAGACAGAGAGGCACTGCACAAAGTGCGGCTGGCCATAGACACTCCATAGCACACAAATTGTTGTCGTGACAACCACATTGAAGCTGTCTCATCCTCGTAGCGTGCCAGTGCGCGCACGGAACACAGATAGTGAAGTCGCTCCTCTCGCACACTCTGGTGAGGAGAAGGAAAAAAGCATTAAGAGTAACCACCATTGAGCTGTATCAACTTGTCACAACATTTGCCGTATATGGGTGCTTGGTGTTGCTGGGTCGCAACACTGCGCTGCTGAGATCGCCATTAATGGCTAAGCAGGTAGGACAGAGTGCACAGATCCCCGACATGCTTCGCAGAGGTCAGAACGATAAGCAGGGCCATCTTAAAAGACAACAGCTTTAACGAGATCTGAGACAAAGGTTCGAAGGACACACAACGGAACGTGTCCAAAACCAGCTCCAAGTCCCACTGAGGGGTGATCACATGCATCACAGGGCGTGCGCGTCGCAGCCCCATATTGAAAATCTTCACGAGTGGGTGACTAAACACCTGCCGGTTAGCGAAGCCCTTATGACAAGCCGAACCCCAAGACCCCTGGCACGGCCGGTGGTCCAGGGGTTCGGGTGTGACGTATGAGGCTGATGTGTTGAAGCCCGGCACCTTCAGGACGGCGGGGCTTCGAAGCTTATCATGGATGTATATCATTAGGAGTGTAGCCCTTAAGTAGCGGCGCCTCCTGACATAGAACTTTCAGTCCATCTTCTTAATTATGCAAAGGGGAAAAAGGTTTGCTGCATGTTTTCAACAGTGTGGGAGTCTCTGCCCACAGGGACGGGTTAAGGGATGGAGACAGAGGCTTTCTGGCACTGGGTCGCCTACATGGTGTATGTTTTTATTATAACAATAAACAGAAAGGCTTGTTGGCCAAAAGGATTAATAATAAACAATAATAATCAGCCTGGTGCAGGAGAAATGATGCTCCACACTGGGAAATTTTGGAGGGGCTGGGGGGCAGAAATCGATATACGATTTTATCGGGGGCTCGGAGCACGGTGGGGTTCCTGCGCACATAGAACATAATGTAATGAGGCAAATGTGGTCTCAGGATTTAGTAAGTAAAGTAGAAGTAAAGCATTAACACAAAAACATTCTGTTTTTACAAATTTAAGTCCCATAGCAACGGAACAGTATGGAGTTAGGACTTGGACAGTCCTTTAACTCAGTTGTATTTCAAAATGTTGTTTTATACATGTAGGAAACAAATGAAAATGAATAGATCTAAAATAAAATGACAGGCACAGGAGCTGGCGCGCACCGCTGTCTGGAGGAGAAACAAAAAAAAAAACCTCTGTTCCAATTCTCTGAATTAGGTTTACATTTTTCATTTTCCATACAAGTAAGAAACTAAAGAAACAAAATTAACCTATATCTTTCTCTATGAGATCATATTATATATTGCTATATTATAGTCACAAGATATGCATATTGATCGGCGGGTACGTTGGGCGGTTCCAAACAGCTGCTCCATGGACCCCAGGTGCCCTTCTTATCAGTTGCAATCAGTTTTTATTTTTATTTATTTTTTAATCAATGGGTATCGAGGTAGCGGATTGTCTGGGCAAGATATCTTCAAGAGGAATTCCTCATCAAGCTCGATCCTCGGCACACCTGCGATCTGCTGTGCACACAGCGGAATGCAGATCACGGGCGCCCCGACTGGGCGTCTCCTCCCAGTGATCAGCGCCCTGCCGTGCTGCTCCGTTTGACCAGAGCGACAAAATGCCTCGAACCGGAGCTGGGGCTCCATGTGCCTTTTCTTTTTGCGCTCTTTCCCGTCGCAAAGCCTCTCTACAGGACTGTAGAGGGAAAGTGAGACCTGATCACCAGTGGTTACTGGACAACTCAGAGGCGATAGTGGGAACAGAGGCGATAGTGGCGCCGCCCCTAGCGGTCGCCTGCGCCGGCGCTCCGGTTACTTTCTTACTCTTTAGTATTTTTTTCCTTTTTTTATCACAATGTTCGCCAGAAAAACATCAACAATTAACTCATACGGCCGCGATGCACTCATGGATATAAAAATTTCCCTAAACGAACAACTTGCAACTTGGAACACTCGCAACAACAACTACAACAACAAAAATGGAGTCGCTGTTCCACGAGCCGGCCCACGGAGGAAGCACCGAGGTAAACGAGGCGGCAGTCGGGTCAGAATGAGGACGCAACCTTACCGTCCACCTCTGCCAAGCATCCTTCTTGCTAACGTCCAGTCCCTGGAGAACAAGATGGATGAACTTCGAGCGAGGATTCAATTCCAGCGAGACACGAGGAACTGTTGCGTCCTCTGCCTGACGGAAACATGGCTGAACCCACTGGTGCCGGATGAAGCCATACGTCCAGCCGAGGCCTTCTCCGTGTTCCGCGGCGACAGAACGGGAGAGTCGGGGAAATCCAAAGGTGGAGGCGTCTGCCTAATGGTAAACAACCGCTGGTGTAACGCCAACAACACCAAATTCCTCTCCCACTCCTGCTCGCCGAACCTGGAACAGCTGACCATACTAGCTCTGTCGGTTCTGTACGATGTGTTGTGCGGATTTCAGAACAGACATCCCGACGCGGCTGTGGTGGTGACTGGGGACTTTAACAGGGCCAACCTTAAAAAAATTCTGCCGAATTTCCACCAACACATCACGTGTGCCACCAGGGGAGACAGAACTCTGGACCATTGTTACACTCCTTACAAGAACGGATACAAGCCCGTCTCGCTTCCTGCTTTCGGGAAATCAGATCACGCCGCGATCTCACTGCTTCCTGTTTACAGGCCTCTGATCGCGCGGGATCTGGTGATGACGAGGGAAGTGAAGCGGTGGACGGACCAATCAGAGGCTGCGCTTCAGGACGCTCTGACTGACGTAGACTGGGACATGTTCCAAGCGAGTTCAAGTGACGTCAGCGAGTTTACGGAGGTTGTAGTGAGTTTTGTGGCTACGCTCGCGGATGAAATCGTTCCCACGGTGAAAGTTCGGATATTTCCAAACCAGAAACCATGGGTTGATAAATCCATCCGCTGCGCTCTGAATGCGCGCACGGCCGCTTACAACGACGGACTTGTATCTGGTAACATGGACAACTACAAAGCGGCGTCGTACAATCTGCGGAGGGCGGTGAGGGACGCCAAACGGACGTACAGAGACACCGTGGAGCTGCAGATGGAGCGGGGGGACACAAGACGCTTGTGGGAGGGGCTGCGAACAATAACTAACTACAAGAGCAGCTCCTCCCCAGCCACGAGTGTGGACGCCTCCCTGGCCAACCAACTGAACTCCTTTTATGCGCGGTTCGAGTCTGGCAGCAGCACCGCTAGCTCGCCGGCTAATTTGAGTTACACCGCTGGGGACGAGCGCGCACACTCAGTGTCCGTGCACGAGGTCAGGAGGGCTCTGATGCGGGTGAACACCAGGAAAGCTGCGGGCCCAGACGGCACATCTGGACGAGTACTGAAGACCTGTGCTAACCAGCTAGCTCCGGTGTTCACCACAATATTCAACATCTCCCTGGCTGAATCAGTGGTCCCATCCTGCTTCAAGAGGTCCACCGTCGTTCCTGTCCCGAAGATCGCCTCTCCAACCTGCCTGAATGACTACCGTCCGGTGGCCCTCACCTCGGTGGTCATGAAGTGTTTCGAGAGGCTGATTAAGGATTACATCTGCGCCTCCCTCCCCCGCACCTTGGACCCGTTGCAGTTCGCGTACCGGCAGAACAGATCCACGGATGACGCGGTCTCCCAGGTACTGCACACCACGCTCACGCACCTGGATGGCCAGAAGGGGGCCTATGTGAGAATGCTGTTCATTGATTATAGTTCAGCTTTCAACACCATAGTTCCCACCAGACTGGCTGTCAAGTTGTTGGAGCTAGGATTGAATGCTCCGCTGTGCACCTGGATCCTGGACTTCCTCACAGGCCGCCCCCAGGTGGTCAAGGTGGGGAAGTACATGTCAAGCTCCCTCACCCTGAACACAGGATCCCCCCAGGGCTGCGTCCTCAGCCCCCTACTGTACTCCCTGTACACACATGACTGTGTGGCCAGGTCCAGCTCCAACACCATCATCAAGTTTGCTGACGACACCGTGGTCGTGGGCCTGATCACCAACTGCGATGAGAAGGCCTACAGCGAGGAGGTGGCTGACCTGTCACTCTGGTGCCAGGACAACAGCCTCCACCTGAACGTCAGCAAAACCAAGGAGCTGATTGTGGACTTTAGGCGTGGATCACAATCGAGGACGCACGCGCCTTTGTGGATTAATGGGACTTCTGTCGATAGGGTGAGCAGCTTCAGATATCTGGGAGTCCACATCACAGAGGACTTAACATGGACTGTTCACACAGACACTCTGGTGAGAAAGGCGAGGCAGCGTCTCTACCACCTCAGGCAGCTGAGGAAATTCCGGGTCTCGGTGAGGATCCTCAAGTCCTTCTACTCTGGAGCAGTGGAGAGCATCCTGACAGGCAACATCACTGCCTGGTTTGGGAACTGTACTGCCCAGGACAGGCGGGCCCTGCAGAGGGTGCTGCGTTCAGCTGAACGTACCACTGGAACTACCCTCCCCCCCTTGCAGGAGTTATACACCAGGAGGTGTAGTAGCAGAGCCCGTAGGATCATGAAGGATCCTCATCACCCCAACAACGGACTGTTTCAGCTGCTGCGGTCAGGCAAGCGCCTCCGCAGTCACGCAGCGAGAACAGAGAGACTGAGACGGAGTTTCTTCCCTCAAGCCATCAGAACTGTCAACGCTGACCTCACCAGGGGTCCTAACTGAGCCATGCACTAGGCTCCACTACCTACTGTAGTGTATGTAGCATACTGTACCGCATACTGTATCACTGTTCAGGGTTGTTCGTGATGCCGTATTGCTGCGCCGTACTGTTGTATACTGTGCTGTATTATCCCAAACACTACCTCACACTATTCACATTCACATGCCACTTTAATTCACATGCCACTTTAAATGCACATATCTGTATATACATAGGCATATTCCTTCAACCTATTCCATTTTATTTCAATTTATTTTTTATTGTATTTTATTCTATATATTTTTTATCTTATTCTATAAGTATTCCACTTACTGTATTACGTTTTAGGAGTCAGTTAGTCGGTCTATTAGAAAGGAATTTTCTACTTTTTATTTTTATTTTATTTTAGTACTTTTTCCTAGGACTTATTGTGTGCTATCACCGTTGCGTTGCATTACATTTCACTGCATATATGTATGGAAGTATGTATATGTATGTGACAAATAAAAATCTTGAATCTTGAATCTTGAACTCTGAGCGGAGAGGGGGAGACCCTCCACCCCACCATGTGACCACAAACAGCCCTTGCCACTTTGCAAGAAATTTAGAGCTGGACATAGGGAGCAACACTAACACCTTGTCTCCCGGTGTGAATTGTCCCCCTTTGCTCCCATGTCCAAAACATACGGAACATTGTTTATTACCGGTGCGAGGACCTTCCGCTCCATTTTAATTGATTAATTAGGTCCAGCACCCCATGGGGTCTACTGCCGAAATGGAGTTCAAAGGGAGAAAATCCTGTGGAGGCCTGGCAAACCCCGCACACCGCAAACAACAGGCCACTTGTCCCATTTACGACTATCGTCGTGAACAAACTTTGGAATCATGCTATTCCGTCCCGTAACATTTAATTAAAATGCTCCATCAGACTGTCGGTCTGGGGATGGTAAACGCTGGTCCCAATTGAGCGGACGCCCAGTAACTAATAAAATTCTCGTGTACGTGAGATAAAGCCCTGGTCGGTCAGGATTTCCTTTGGAATGACCTGAAACAGTGCCTGCGCCACACTTTTGGCCGTAATACTGCGCATACTGCGGCACTGCTTTGAGGTACCGGGTTGCATAATCCACTAGGACTAAAACAAAACGATACCCGTGAGCACTGCAGTCTAAAGGGGCAATGAGGTCCATACCAAGTCTTTCTAACGGGACCTCGACTAAGGGGCGGGCCTCAACGACGCTCTTGGTGTAGCTGGTGAGTTGACCAATTGGCACTCAGGACATGCGGCATACCATCTGTGTGGTCTGTGTGGATGGGGTGGTTTGAGCATCAGGTGGGGCTACCTGATGCTCATTAGTTGGGCTAAGAAGCAGTAGGTTTAAAACCCCATCCACACACAGATTCAGGAGAGGGTTGGTGCTGGGGCAGCCCTTCTGTGTCCCTTCCCTGTGCTGGAGAGTCCCTGCTCGGATGCCAGTGTGGCAGTTTTACTACGATATGCCATCCAAGTGACGTTTTCAGGGCCCTCCAGCACAGAGACACAGACGACGGGGGTTGTTTACACCACTTCCTTGTAGAGAGGAGGCTAGGTGGAATTCACCAGGAGCAGATCAGACATATCATGACAGGGCTCTTCTCCTGAGTGTGTGTGTGGATTGGGTTTTTAACCTTCTGTTCGTTAGCTCAACCAATGAGCATCAGGTGTGGCTGCTCAAACCAACCCATCCACACATCACCATCTGCTCTTAAGCCCAGCCAATAGAAGTGGGCCATTATCCGCTGTAGTGTTTTGTCTGAGGTGACCGGCCATCCAGTTATGGTGAGCCGCCTGGAAGAGCATTTCCCGGCGGCTCCTCGGGATGAACAACTTGATAATTTTTTCCCCTTCCGACAACCTGTCCCTAAAGACCGAAAAGTATGGGTGGGTGAACATGGCATCTTGGTGCACCAACGTGCCATCGTTTTTATCTACACGCTGAAAGGCCACACGCAAGGTATTGTCTTGTGACCACTCCAGCGGGAAATCATCCATGGGGAAGGCTAATGGGACAGGGAAAGATCCCATTCAGATTCCCCTGCTCCCGGATCCGTCAGGCCGCCGCCGACACTTCCGCGTCACCGCACGCCACGCAACGCTCACATCTTCCTAAAGGCCCGGTGAGGTCCATTTACACCGGTAACAAATTATTATGCAAATTGGATTTAAGTGTCATAAACCTAAAATGTTTTGTTTTTCAATTGAACTAATGGATGGTATTGTGTCTCAGGGCTCTTTGGATCACTGAAATCAATCTCAGACACCTGTGATAATTAATTTGCCAGGTGAGCCCAATTATAGGAAAACTACTTAAGAAGGACGTTCCACATTATTAAGCAGGCCACAGGTTTCAAACAATATGGGAAAGAAAAAGGATCTCTCTGCTGCCAAAAAGCGTCAAATAGTGCAATGCCTTGGACAAGGTATGAAAACATTTGATATTTCACAAAAACTTAAGCGTGATCATCGTACTGTGAAGAGATTTGTGTCTGTTTCAGAGCACAGATGGTTTCGTGCAAATAAAGGCATAATGAGGAAGGTTCCTGCCAGACAAATTCCTCGGATTAAGAGAGCAGCTGCTAAAATGCCATTACAGAGCAGCAAACAGGTATTTGAAGCAACTGGTGCCTCTGGAGTCCCGCGAAGCTCAAGGTGTAGGATCCTCCAGAGGCTTGCAGTTGTGCATAAACCTACTATTCAGCCACCTCTAACCAATGCTTACAAGCAGATGCAGTGGGCCCAGAAATACATGAAGACAAATTTTTTCAGAATCATGGGGAGAGAGCTGCTAGGCTGAAGGTGTTAAAATGACCTCGGCAAAGAATATAGTGTTTCTGACTGACCACTTACAAGAAGAACAACTGTGCCTTCCATAACAAAATCATCTTCATGCATGACAATGCACCATCTCATGCTGCAAAGAAACTCAACCCTCCTCAAGCAAAGTGCATCCTCAAGCAAAAGATCTATGAGGGTGGGAGGCACTTTGCATCAAAACAGCAGCTCTGGGAGGCTATTCTGACATCCTGCAAAGAAATTCAAGCAGAAACTCTCCAAAAACTCACAAGTTCAATGGATGCAAGAATTGTGAAGGTGATATCAAAGAAGGGGTCCTATCTCAACATGTAACTTGGCCTGTTAAGATCTTTTTGATTGAAATAGCTTTTGATTTCAGTAAATATGACCTCCTTATGCTGCAAATTCAACAAGTGACCATTTTTAGTTCTTTCCAACCTATAAAATGTTTTGAAACTCTGTTGTACATAATAATTTGTAACAGTGCATTTTGAGTTTTTTATTTTAGAAAAAAATACTGTTATCATTGGGAGGTTTGTTCAATAACATTCAAATTATACCCTAATGGTTGATGACTTGAAAATTATACTGACTGTCATTTGCATAGGGAAGTCAGAGAAAAACATAATTTGCATAATAATTTGGAATGAGCTGTAAGTCTTTCTAACGGGACCTCGACTAAGGGGAGGGGCCTCAATGGCGGACTTGGCATAGCCAGTGGGTTGACCGATTGGCACTCAGGACACTCAGCGCACTACTTATGTACATCTGCCCAAATACCCGGCCAATAGAAGCGGGCCATTATCCGCTGCAGTGTTTTATCGTGACCGAGGTGACCAGCCATAACATTATATGGTGGGCCGCCTGGAAAAGCATTTCCTGGCAGCTCTTTGGGACCAACAACTGGGTTATTTCCTCTCCTGACTGAGTGTTATGGCTCACTCAATATAACCTGTCCCTAATCACTGGGAAATACGGGTGAGCGACTCTGGCGTCTGGGCACGTCAATATGCTTGCACCCCTGCCCAGACGTCTGCACAGCCTCCCAGCGGTGGTGCGGTGGCGGCCCCTCTGCAAGAAGTGCAGGGCAGGGACCTGTCCGGTCCTCCCAGGAGCTGACGTGGGGAGGGAATCCCCGTGCCTGGGGCCGGGAGATTTACTGCCCGCGGCAGGTCTGCTCCGTCCTCCCGGGAACTCCCACTGTCTCTGCCAACAGGTATGGGTTTAGGGAGGAAGACTGAGTCTTTCTGGCACTGGGTCGCTGACATGGCTTGAGTTTTTACTATAACAATAAACACAAAGTCTCGCTGGGTAAAAGGATGAATAATAAACAATAGTAATCAGTCTGGCACAGGAGAATTTACGCTCCACACCAGCTCCTGGTCAGCTGACGAGCCCGATCCCCTCATCAAGACAGACAAACATGGGGAAAACGATCTGCCTCGGATAGGACCAATCAGTGTCGCGCAGGACACTTGCAGTTTTTATAGCAAAGGCCAACATTATCATCAACTTTAACTTGGTGAGGACTTCAGGTGTTTTGCCAGCTTAGTTACATACCGGAGACACTAAGCCTGAATCACCATTTCATCCACATATGAGCATCTACATATGAGCAATTTCAATACTGAAAGTTACTGAAAACACTATTCATAAATAATGGAATAGGAAGCTAATCTGAGCTGACAACTCAAGGTTAAACACTACTTTTTTGGGCCATTAAGTAATAACTCAACATTTTACAGAAACCTTAAATATGGCCCTGGATTGAAACGTGAAGAGCGCAGAGCAAAGACTCACACTCCGTACTGGAGATGTTTTACTTCTCAGAATCGCATATCATCGATGTCTTGAACTGTCTGTGTATACAAGTTCCCCAACATGAAGAAATGGTTGCCATGAGAAAAAAAAATGATGCTGCAAAAACCTGTCCACCTGTTCACACAGACTGCTGCTTTGCAAAATTCCAAAGTATCTCTATTATGGGATTTTAGGATATAGAAAAATGAAGGTCTAATACCTTACATCTTTTAAGTGATGCTATCCCAAACTATGGTTTCAGTTGTAATATTATCACCTTAATACACTTCCATTTTGTTAAGTTACTGGTGACACCTCTAGTCTGGTAAACTCCTCATGTATTTCTCTCCCCATCGTGCTTCTAGAAGTCACTGATGTAATCTAGACTGGCCCATGTAATCTAGACATGGGCATAATCATAACCCTTGAAAAAAGGTTGCTGGTTGAACCTGCTCCAGTAAGTGGAGTTCCAGTGGAGCTGATTCCTCTCAGAGTGGAGGGGACCAATTATTGAAACATTTAAAGACCTGCACAGTGGAAAAGCGACACACATCGTGAAAATCAACACACTCAATGACACCTCAACTAACTCAGTGTCGGACGCCGGCTGTCCTCTCAAAAAAATGGTAATGATTGCAGTAACAACACTCTCCTCAAAACCCACTGTCGTTGGTTAAATACTATTAATGACAACCAGCCGGCATACGCGTGCCAAAGTCTACCTGAGCCGGAGAAGCTGCTGTCTGTAAAAAACTGTGAAAAAGGGCCCTAATGACACCCTCATTAGTCATACGCTCAGACGCCCCCGGTGGCACATGGCTCTCCTCCCCAGTGAGTGCTGGAAACTTCGAATCACTGTGGGGCCCGGTGACTAACACACTGTTTACATATTGGAGAGGGCCAACACTGGGGGTTAGCGAGTTAAAAGAGCTGCACTGTAGCACCTGCTTTGACAGACAGGGATTTGGGAAAAGAGTATTGGTGGGTTACGGTGGTGACAATCTTACGCATTTGTGTGACCCTGAGTCACACCCTATGCTTTAAGAATAAACACCTTCTTTTGAGATGATGAAAAAAATAGGCAACATTGTTGGCCATTTTTCTTTACTGCGCTCCACAAATATTGTTATTTTATTGTATTCTATGTTCTATTCAATTAATCCTGGCTCTTTGTATGGACGTTGTATTTCAGAAAAACAGGATTTTCAGGATCTTCTGAAGTCACAATGTATTATGTTACAAAACCATAACCGTAAAAAAGGTTACATTAAAATGAAGACTGTGTGAGTCATTTGAAATTGAAGACCTCAATACAAAAACCTGGTGCTATTTAGATGTGACTTCCGATGTGACATGCAGCCATTACGCCAAACTCTGGACCTGCAGATAAGACAAAACCAAGCCATGTCACATGCTAACAAGCATAAAAGCTGGAAAATTAATGAAAGAGTAATCATACCTTATTTTCTTCAAAAGGTGTTTTACCACAGCTGTACAGTGGAGCTTAAAAATCAGACCTCCAGAGTGTGATCCACTTTTAATTTATGAACAGAATAAATAAGCAGCACCACCTCCAGAAGTGACATTTCAGGTTAGCTCTAAGGCACATGTGCAATACTGGCCATACAGAGACTAAACAGACCTCCACCTGTGTCATACTTAACCTCACTCTATCTTCAAGAATAATGCATATGAAGGAGAATGCAATCAGTATATGCAATTTATTTGGCTATAGCCTCATATAGGCATAGACAAAATGTTAAATCATATTACATTGTTATATTGATGATTTAATCAAAATTTCACTAATATCAAGATCTTGAAAAAAAAAAGTGGATTCCCTTATGTGTTCCCTACAGAGTAGAGCAGAGGTAGAGTAGAGGTAGCGTGGTTGGAGGTAGAGGAGCAGGAGAGTAGAGTAGAGGTAGAGCAGAAGGAGCTAGACTAACCACCTTTGCCCATCTCTTCCTGAGGAACAACAGATGTCACTTCCTTTTAGATTAAATTTTATTTCTAAACAATTATGTTATTTAAATGATTCCTTTGAGATATCATATCTCAAAGGAATCATTTTAACACCATAATTGCTTCTTTAGATGCCAAAAAAGCATTCAACAGGGTTGGACATATATTTTCTCCACTCATAATAAATTTGGTTTTGGAGTCACTCATTAATTCAAAATTCATTACAATATTTTACCATACAACGTGGCACAAGACAAAGGTGTCCACTCTCCCCTTTACTATTTGGCGGCCATCAGTCAAAACAATTATATCATTGGCATACAAACGGGAATTTCGGTTCACAAGTCAGTTTATATGCAGACGACATTTTGCTTTAACTGCAAAACCCAATAAGATCTTATCTGCACATTTTGAACCATTTCAGACAATTCAAAAAACTGGTCTTAAACCACAGTCTTACCACTCAGTGGGGAAGACTGGAATGCTGTAATTCAGAAACTCCCTTTAACTATCACAACAAGCAACATTAGATACCTTGGTATTGATATCTCCACCAATATGGCCTTGAATTGAAGAATTGTTCACTCCTAACTTTACTCCATTATCCATTGAAGAAGACCTTACCTGCTTTTCAATAGATTCTACTGGAATCACAAGAAACTGAGAATTAAATCTAAATTAAAATCTATCTATCTATCTATCTATCTCTCTCTCTCTCTCTCTCTCTCTCTCTCTCTCTCTCTCTCTCTCTCTCTCTCTCTCTCTCTCTCTCTCTCTATCTATCTATCTATCTACCTATCTGTAGCACCCCAACACTCTATATTAGGCCTAAGTCACTGTAACTAACTTTAGATTGATGGGGTGATTGGGTTTGGTTTCCTAAGGTAGCTATAACGAATGTTGACCTGTTTTGGGTGAAAGTTATAATACCCTATTAATAAACAAAGAAACTGTCCAACCTAGTAGTAAATCTATCACCTTGACTATTTTCAATAACTGACCGCAGACGACTATTTTGAATGAAAAGGAATGACAGTTTACTGACTGCTTCTGGGAATGTACAAATAATAATTACCCTGTTTAGGAAACAAAAGAAAAAACAACACAAATCAGACCCCTTTCAAATTACCATAATAACTTTCGGGGTGCTATTAAATAACATTTGACGGCAAAATAATTGCCTTTACCAAAATTTGTAAAGCAATTAATTACCTGCAAAAGTATTTAAAACTGAATTGGCTTATACCAAAATATTCCAAAACAAACTTAAATCCCCTCAGATTTCTTTCTTTCTTTCTTTCTTTCTTTCTTTCTTTCTTTCTTTCTTTCTTTCTTTCTTTTCTCAGTAGACTTGAAACACCACAATAGGCCCACACACATACTCACACATGGGAAAATAAAAAAAGTTGCAGGCCTGTGCATCACTTGGGTGCGGTGAATCCCGACGGAATTCTTATTCTCCACAGAGCAAACATACTGGTTCGGCGTCTGTCCTCAGAGTGAAGACACGAAAAACCCAACTCACAGTTCAGTGTCAGCCAAAGGATGTAGTCCGAATGATTAAACCATACGGCAGAAGAGGTGCAATCCTTGTTTGGATACACACAGCAGTCGGCAATGGCAATCTTGGGCCTAGCGATTCACTGCTTTTAATGTAGTGCAGACACACTCGCAACTCACTTTCACCCTAATTGACTGTGATTAAGCAAGAAAGGTGCATTATTGACTACTATTATTAATGACTTATTGACTATTGAGCACTTTTCTCGGGTTCATTAAACCTTCACCAGGCTATTCACCCAAGAATTCTTAGCATTCTTTGCGCCTCGTGTCTATTCCACTTTTCTTTCTTTCGTCCAAGCCTCTTCTCTTCCAGCCTTTTTTCTTTCACCCTCCTCCGTTGTTCTCCCTTACCTCCAGCCAATTGCCACAGGTGGCACTGACGGATACCCACAGTAACCAATCAAACAAAATAGCTGGAACCAAAGGCACAATATGTATAATTATTATTATTTTATTTAGTTTACCCCACGGTTTGCCTCCAATCTATCTATCTATCTATCTATCTATCTATCTATCTATCTATCTATCTATCTATCTATCTATCTATCTATCTATCTATCTATCTATCTATCTATCTATCTAGCTATCTATCTATCTATCTATCTATCTATCTATCTATCTATCTATCTATCTATCTATCTATCTATCTATCTATCTAGCTATCTATCTATGTAGCTTAAGAAGGTTTTAGATTGGCATACTGTATGTGTTGGCAGCTGAGTTTCTTGCATTAAATATTGAGTCAACCCTTCACTGTTTCTCCCTTTCCTCACATATGGCCACTCATCTGAGTCCCCAGTCCAAAACAACCTTCGGAGACACTTTTTGTGTTTTTTACATGCAGCTTTAGAAAAGACTCTTACCAGGGCCCAACGATTTAATGGATGTGACCAAACACATTCAAGGGGGCGACAGCCAGGTCCCCATGCCTGCGCGACCGCAAATGGCAGAAAACAGACTGACAGACAAGTTGTTAATATGGATTCCACTCAGAAGTATATGAGAGACGTTAACGGGATTACAGAGTTCAATGTTTTTTTCTGCACTTATAGGGAGCAGTTGTATACTGTGTAACCTCTCTGTGTGCAAAATTTGCACTGGAAGGCTATAATAATAAATGGTCATGAATAGCTGTAAGTAGTAAAGGGTAAATGTTCAAACAGCACAATAGTCTTAGGAACTGCAGTAACTGTAGAGAATATGAGTCTGAAACCAAATTGATGTATAATGCAATAACCTGAGCATGTGGGAACCCAAAATTAATTTCCATTGCAATCTATGTAAAAAAGTCAACGACAGTTGGGAAAAGAATGTTATCATTTTGGTGTAGCGTTAACATGCCCCATTCCATTCGAGATTGAAGCGTTTGATTGTGTTGGGTGAGAGACAATTGCTACGGGTAGCATACAAAAGGTTGGAAGGTCTAAGTTGGCTAGAATTATGCTTTCATAATAAATTCACATTTTTTAAATCTGTGCAGAGGAACAGGCCGTTTCAATATTTGCAGCTTCCTTTGCAGTGTTAGAGAAGTAGCCTTTACTTCTTTAACACCGCAAAGGAAGTCACCTTGATCCTCAGGGGTAACATTTACACTCAGACCACCTGTCCCACTGTGGCCATTTGCACGCCTGGTTGACGCCCCTTCACCCATTGCACCCCCACCTCTCTTCTATAACTATTGGCACTGTTGCTCTGGATTATGGAGATATACTGTACTGTATGCCTATGCTGCCATCTCCACAATAAAGCCACTAGACACAATTTATCACAGTGCTATTAGATGCACTAATCACTCACCATTGTGAGTTATGTGAAAAATTTGGAAGTAATAAATTGTGACTGTGTACAGTGGTTTGACGCTAAGACAAAATGTACTTATTGTAAGTTGCTTTCAACAAGAATTTTCTAAATTACATAATGTAAATGTAATATATTGTATAATGTATTCACAAAAAAGTGATCTGGTCTGTGGGTCATCTTTCACTTGTTTTCTATATCCAGGTGGGTTTACATTTGGAGAAAGCTGAAGGATGCCTTCAACCCTCAATGTTTCGACTGTTAAACATGGTGGAAGATTATTAATGGTACAGGCAGCCATCCTGTGGGAGTAATTGGGTCTAATAATTGCTCTGCAATGTCATAATGGCCAAACAAAGGCCATTTTACAAGACCAGGTGCACCCTAAGGTGCAAACACTGCATCATGATGTTCTCTTATTTGAGGATGATCAATTTGTTGAGTGTATGGGCTATAGACAAATTCAAAAGAAGCTTCATGAACACTAGGATGCAGTCAACCTCCTTCCATGGCTTCCTCAATCACCTGATCAGAACATCGTTGCAGGTTTAAAATATTTCTGGGTGTTTTGTTTGTTTTGTTCAACCTCTGTGGTATTTCAGCCCTCCCTCCCTCCCTAGAGCAGTGGCCTGTGAAAAGCTGCCTGGATGAAGATGACCATTCCAAAATGAAGCAAAAGAGGTAAAACAATGATTCCTTGCTGGACAAACACATTCATGTAAAAGTATAAAATACAATAATTTCTTCAAAGAAATACTTAAAAACATTGTGACTGAGTATATGAAGCTTGTTACTGTTCATTAATAATTGTAATGCTAATTAAGTGATCATATACAGCATTGGTGCTTTTTTAAATTGACCTCCACTCTCCATATTATATATGTATATATATATATATTTTATATATATATATATATATATATATATATATATATATATATATATATATATATATATATATATATATATATATATATTCAGTCCTGGATCACCTCACTATGATTTCACTGCAGGTGCTGTGCTATTTATTTCAGTGGGGCCATCAGTCATAGAGGAAAGAGATCTGGGTGAAGGAGAGCTCAGTGAGGGCATTGAGTCGGTCGGGAGGAGTTCTCAGAGTCAGTCATCACAGACTGTTCATTCAACTGGCCACAAGCAACTCTGTCTGAATCGCTTAAGGATAAACAAGTCTGGCCTACCACTTCAGACCTCACACACTAACCAACGTAAAGACACCCAGTCAGAGCAGCATGGAAATACAGAACACTTTAGAAATGGGGAAAGAGTGGATACATACAAATCTCTAATAACCAGTAAATATATACACTCAAAAAGTTTCTAATTATGCAGAAAACCTGCGGTGAGGCACACACAAGCTGTGGTGGGGGTCGTGCCAAGCTTGCTGTGGTGGCATAGCATGCTCGCAGTCCCTCATTAAGGTCCTGGATTCTGCTCTTCACTTAGACTAACAGCCTGCGCCGCCAAAAGCCCCATCATTAAATTGTCAAGTCTGATGAGTGTGTGGCTAGAGACTGAGAGAGCCTTCAGAAACAACAAACCCTGCTGGCCTGGACTGGAGCAGCAGAGCAAATTGAAGGTGGCCCAGGCTTGGACACCTCCAAACCACTGCGGTCTTCTCCCCTCTCCCCCATTGTTCTGGCGGGAATGCTGCGGCACCTGCCGCTGGCATGGCAGCCAAAAAGGTATGGTCACAAATATATAAGTACTTTTGTTTGCAAATACACACAGAAATGCTGTAACATTTTTTTTGCTTACCTTTGACACTTTCGTATGGTGCACATCCGCATACAGACACAACACATACATGCAGAACCAGGGAACTAGAGAATATTCACAACCCGAGGAATATACACATTAGGCAATAATCCTCGACGATACATGGAATGAAGTGAAGATATGTAAAGTAATCAGGGAATCACAGCTCCTAATCTGGTAAATAGAGCCCCAGCCCAACACGCACTTGTCAACGCAGAGTTCTTGCTCACTTAGCCGTAGTTACTGCCAATGGCATTCCTTTCACGTTGCACAGAGTTCTGACTGCCAGAGGGGAGATTAAATAGTTTAACAGGATTCGATCACACACTCAATCACACACAATCAATCCAATAATGGTGTTTTAGCTAAAGCTCAGGTACAGCTCACGGCAGCAAATCGAAAGAACCCCCTGTTACGGGACAATTGCTTTGTGGTCATAACGTAAGTATGAACCACAACAAGGGCTTTCATGTCAACTTGAGTCCAGCTGGTCTGGAGAGGGCTAGTCTTTGGGTGGCAGACTATGTTCCTTCAATAAACACTCCACTGGCTACAAATGTGAGCATGTAACATAAAATCAACAGCTTTGTTCTCAAATTCTGTTATTCTGGCCTGCAGATCAATCCTTATGGATTTCACAAGGTAAAACTCCCTGAAATGGGAAGTTCCCTCATTTGAGAAAGGTTAATGAACAAACAGCCAATTTGCTGTACAGGTACTCCTCACTTAACCACCGAGTTCCGTTCCTAGCACCAGGTCGTTAAGCGAATTAATCGACAAGTGAGGACCCGTGTTATTTCATGGTAAGGTGGCGTGGCGATTGCGAACGCTAGTGTAGTGAATACTGACAGACTGCGGGAACGAGACTGAGAGTGTGAACGAGAGTGATGCACGATGAGATTCTTGATGCTAAGACGCCGAACACACAGCGTGCTCGCCGCGGTATTGTAAGTAGCGCACAATACAGACTGGTCAGAGACCTGGCCGTAAATCCGAACGGTTGTTAAACAGGTACATCATTGAGTGCAGAGTACCTGTATTAGTATCTTAAAGCAGTACAATGTAACTTTTGTTATTTGGGATTTTGACTACAGTTCTTGAGTGCAATGGCACTTTTACACCATTGTTTCGAAACTCTTTGGCATTTCTCAGCTCTGTTCTATTCTCGTTGTATTTTCTCTTCCGAATACAGACATTTTGTCACGACCAGGGCTAAGAGAGACCCAAACGCACAACATGGGGAGACAGGAGGCAGACAAAGGCTGTTTATTAGCACACACGATGGAGCTGGCCGGGGGGGGAGCAGGGCTGGGCAGGGATGACGATGACCGGGAGGAGGGATCCAGGATCCGGCTGGAGAGACGGGGAACCGGGATGGATAGAGAGGGACGGACAGCCTTGGTCGACGAGCGGAGACAAGCAGGTAAACCGGGCTGGCTGGAGAGGGACGGACAGACTGGGTCGACGAGAGGAGACAAGCAGGTAAGGGGAAGACGAAACAAACTAAACTAGGGACTTGAAACAAGCACTAGGCGCTAGGAACTTGGAACTAGAAAGGGAGCCACTCGCTGTACAACTCGGGTAAGCTAGTTGATGGCCTGACAATGAATGACTGGGAAGCTGGATCCTAAATACTGTGTGGAGTGATGCAGGTAATTGATCCCAGGTGTGTGCAATTGGCTCAAGGGGGGAGCTGCAGATGAGGCAAGAGCAGCCTCTAGTGGTGCTGGGAGGCCATTGGCCTAGCAGTACCCCCCCCCTCTACGGACGCCCCTTGGCGTACATCTGGAACCGGAAGGGCGAGTCCGATTGAAATCCCGGATGAGGGAGGCATCCAGGATCGGTCTCAGGGAGACCCAGGTCCTCCAGACCGTACCCCTCCCAGTCCACGAGGTACTGGTGGCCCCTCCCCTGGCGCAGCACATCCAGCAGACACCGCACTGTGTAGGCCGGGTGAGCGTCGATGGTGCGGGGGGGAGAGGGAGAGAGGGCTGTAAACCACCGGCTTAAGCAGGGACACATGAAAGGTGGGGTGGACAAGGAGGGAGTGAAGGAGACGGAAGCGTACGGCACAGGGGTTGATGATTGACGCAATGGGGAAGGGACCAACATACCGGGGAGCGAGTTTTGGGAGTCCACCTGGAGGGGTAAGTCCTTTGTGGAGAGCCATACCATCTGTCCGGGGACGTATGTGGGTGCAGGCGCACAGTGCCGGTTCGCCTGCCGCTGGGTTCTCCAGGCGTATGTGTTTTACGTGGTCGGAGAGGGATTTGGAAAAAAATCAAGATGTCGTCGAGGTACACAAAGACAAATGAGTTGAGCATGTCCCAGAGGACATCGTTAATTAGGGCCTGGAAGACAGCTGGGGCATTTGACAGACCAAAAGGCATTACCAGATACTCGAAGTGTCCGAGCGCGGTGTAAATTGCGGTCTTCCATTTGTCCCCTTCCCGGATGCAGACCGGGGGGGGGGGGGGTACTGTTAGGCCAATGGCCTCCCAGCACCACTAGAGGCTGCTCTTGCCTCATCTGCAGCTCCCCCCTTTGCCAATTGCACACACCTGGGATCAATTACCTGCATCACTCCACACAGTATTTAGGCTCCAGCTTCCCAGTCATTCATTGTCAGGCCGTCAACTAGCTTACCCGAGTTGTACAGCGAGTGGCTCCCTTTCTAGTTCCAAGTTCCTAGCTCCTAGTGCTTGTTTTAAGTCCCTAGTTTAGTTTGTTTCGTCTTCCCCTTACCTGCTTGTCTCCTCTCGTCGACCCAGTCTGTCCGTCCCTCTACAGCCAGCCCGATTTACCTGCTTTTCTCCGCTCGTCGACCAAGGCTGTCTGTCCCTCCCCATCCAGCCCGCTGTGCACCTGGATCCTGGACTTCCTCACAGGCCGCCCCCAGGTGGTCAAGGTGGGGAAGTACATGTCAAGCTCCCTCACCCTGAATACAGGATCCCCCCAGGGCTGCGTCCTCAGCCCCCTACTGTACTCCCTGTACACACATGACTGTGTGGCCAGGTCCAGCTCCAACACCATCATCAAGTTTGCTGACAGACCCGTGGTTGTGGGCCTGATCACCGACTGCGATGAGGAGGCCAACCGCGAGGAGGTGGCTGACCTGTCACTCTGGTGCCAGGACAACAGCCTACACCTGAACGTCAGCAAAACCAAGGAGCTGATTGTGGACTTTAGGCGTGGATCACAATCGAGGACGCACGCGCCCTTGTGGATTAATGGGACTTCTGTCGATAGGGTGAGCAGCTTCAGATATCTGGGAGTCCACATCACAGAGGACTTAACATGGACTGTACACACAGACACTCTGGTGAGAAAGGCGAGGCAGCATCTCTACCACCTCAGGCAGCTGAGGAAATTCCGGGTCTCGGTGAGGATCCTCAAGTCCTTCTACTCTGGAGCAGTGGAGAGCATCCTGACAGGCAACATCACTGCCTGGTTTGGGAACTGTACTGCCCAGGACAGGCGGGCCCTGCAGAGGGTGCTGCGTTCAGCTGAACGTACCACCGAACTACCCTCCCCCCCTTGCAGGAGCTATACACCAGGAGGTGTAGTAGCAGAGCCCGCAGGATCATGAAGGATCCTCATCACCCCAACAACGGACTGTTTCAGCTGCTGCGGTCAGGCAAGCGCCTCCGCAGTCACAAAGCGAGAACAGAGAGACTGAGACGAAGTTTTTTCCCGCAAGCCATTAGAACTGTCAATGCTGACCTCACCAGGGGTCCTAACCGAGCCATACACTAGGCTCCACTACCTACTGTACTGTATGTAGCATACTGTACCGCATACTTTGTCACTATTCAGGGTTGCTCGTGATGCCGTATTGCTGGGCCGTACTGTTGTATACTGTGCTGTATTATCCCAAACACTACCTCACTCTATTCACATTCACGTGCCACTTTAATTCACATGCCACTTTAGTTGCACATATCTGTATATACATAGGCATATTCCCTCTATCTATTCCATTTTTTTTCATTTTATTTTTATTGTATTTTATTCTATATATTTTTATCTTATTCTATAAGTATTCAACTTACTGTATTACGTTTTAGGAGTCAGTTAGTCGGTCTATTAGAAAGGAATTTTTTACTTTTACTTTTTTTCCTAGGACATATTGTGTGCTATCACCGGGTGCGTTGCATTACATTTCACTGCATATATGTATGAAAGTATGTATATGTATGTGACAAATAAAAAATCTTGAATCTCTTGAATCTTGGAGAGACTCACGGGGCCCAACAACTCCAAACCTCAGAACCCCAGCCGAGAGCCGCCCCTGTATGGCAGGAGATGAGGAATGCAGGCACCATCGGAGGTGTACGACCATGGCTGCTGCTGGAAAACCACTGCGCACTACACAAGGAAGGTGCGGCAGGTGTCGAAATCCCCGTCGTAGGGCGCTGGAGCCGGAATGTGGGGCTCAGGGGGGGGACGAGGGAGGCGCTGGGAGCCCTTGTGGAGGGAGGAGGGAGGGCCGGAGGAGCAGGGGGTGCCATGGGAGCCTGAGGAACCTGGAGGCTGCTGACGGCCACCGAGATGGTCCGGATGTGTTCCGCGATGTCCCGGAGGGCCTGGTCATGTTGACCAAGCAACACTTCTTGGTTCTGGAGTGCACGGCAGAGCCCCTCTGTGTTGGCTGGGTCCATATTTTATGGCCAGACCGTACTGTCGGCCAGACCGTACTGTCACGACCAGGGCAAGGAGAGACCCAAATGCACGACACGAGGAGACGGGAGGCAGACGAAGGATGTTTATTAGCCCACACGGTGGAGCTGGCCGGGGGACCCGGTCAGGTAGGGATGGAGCAGGGCTGGGCAGGGATGATGATGGAGGAGGGGTCCAGGATCCGGCTGGAGAGACGGGGAACCGGGCTGGATGGAGAGGGACGGATAGCCTTGGTCGACGAGTGGAGAGAAGCAGATAAGGGGAAGATGAAACAAAGAGACATAAACTAGGCACTTGAAACAAGCACTAGGAGCTAGCAACTTGAAACTAGGAAGGGAGCCCCTCGCTGTACAACTCAGGTAAGCTAGTTGACGGTCTGGCAATGAATGACTGGGAAGGTGGAGACTAAATACTGTGTGGAGTGATGCAGGTAATTGATCCCAGGTGTGTCCAATTGGCTCAAGGGGGGAGCTGCAGATGGGGCAAGAGCGGGCCTCTAGTGGTGCTGGGAGGCCGTGGGCCTAACACGTTTTGCTTCCAACCATATGGGGATTTTCTTTACATTCCGTATTTGTTTAATAGGACCAATCATTTGTGCACCATTTGCAACAAAGTTGGCCAGAGTAACTCAGGTATTGTGATCTCAGTTTGACCAATCTCACATTAAACATTTCATTAATGTCATCAAATGCCATCCAGCACTCCACAAAAAAGCATTTCAAGGTCGAAGACAAATGGGAACCTGAAAGCATTATTGATGGATGCTTTTTATTTTTTTGGTTTTTATGCTGGATGACTTAGTAATGAAATGTAATGCTTTTTGAGACTTGGATCTTGACAAATCACTCAATAAAAATATTTGTCCAATTATCCGACAGGATAATTGGACAAATATTTGATTTTTGATTTGATTTTTTGATTTTTGATTTGATATTTGATTTGTGCATTTGATTCAGTTAGTAGATGATGAGTGTCAGAAGACTGAGTTGTGAATGGAATTTTTTACAAGAATCTGTCAAAATGATTCAATATTCACTTTCAATACAAATTATGCCAAATGCCTTGACCTTTTCTCCCCGTTCATTTAATCCCCAGTAATTATTTTCAGTTCGAGACTCTCGAAGATTTGCTCTTTCACTTGCCTCTCACTCTCTCTCTTTCTTGCCCACTGACTGAATGGAAATTTAAGCAGCTTGTTGTGCACGAGGCTGGGCTGCTTGAGGTGCTTGCATGACTTGCAGCTCTTGGCTCTTTTGGTTCAGGAATCGAGAGTCGAGACCCAGTGAATGCCTGCGTGTCTGACTGCAGTTACCAAATCATGAACAAAACAAATGAACGACTCTTTTGCCTGAGTGACTCCCAGTTCCTCAGTCATTTAAAAGATTTGTTCGCAACCAACGAACCCACAATTTCTTGCATCACTAGTGTGACCATGATTGGCCAGGTTTGCTGGCGCCATGTCCAATGCATCTTAAGTGTTTCAGTTTTTCCCATTAAAAAGTTGATAGAGTGTTCTGTATCCTCTTTAAAAATGCAGTCTTTCTGCCAAGTTCAGGGAGGCGGATTTGTTGTGAAGTCTCCTGCTAGGACGACGGTTAACAGAAAATTAAAGATGATGCCGTGGTATGTGTTTTTTAGGCTGAGAAGCTGAAGTTGATTTGTGCTGTAGAAGATGTAGTTTGGTGCGATTATCTTGAGCGTGCTCTCTCTAACACGACCTTGGTGATATTAGTCAAAAGGTGGGCCTGGTGGTTACAGATGACCATGCTGAAGTTTATCCGTCATTCCCTTAGCAAAACATTATCTTGTCACAGTTTGATAAATGGTTGTTTCAGATAGTGAGTGTGGCAACAATCTATATAATTTCCCAAAATGGAGTGAGAACTGGTTGAACTTATATCAACTGCTATGGTAAACAAAATGTACATTTTTCTGTTTTCTCTATTTCGTTATGAGGTCAAGATAATGGTTTTCCAGATCATTCCAGTGGCCAAATCAGACACTTTTTAGAGTTGTAGGCTGACTTTTACTGACACAAGCAAGTCAATTCAGCACAGCACAGATCTTTCCCTGACACCATTGTTTACAGCATTTTCAGTAGCAGTTTAAAGGCCCAGTGGACAAAAGCCTCCAAAGTTATAGGAGTGTGATCCGTACACAATGAGAACTAAGCCTCTGAGAGCTGAGAGAACAGAATGAAGTTTAAACAAGAAATAATGATCACAGAGCACATACTTTGTCCAGCCATTCAACGCATGCCCGACCTGGGGAGGCATTCAATCAGCCATGTAAAGAAAATGAGGGTTGCGGTTTTTATAAAGGGGGAGAATGAGCATGAGGGATAGAGTTAGAGAGAAAGAGAGAGAGAGACAGACAGAGAGAAAACAGACAGACTGGCTGAAGATCAATAGTAACATCATTCACTGAATACAAAGTGTTGAAAGGAGGAAAAAATTGTGGGTTTTGGGTCTCTTTTAAGATAAGCAATTTGAACATTAGACAGAATGGCTACAGTATGTATTATTCCTGTTTTAGGAATGTCTCTAAAGCGAAAATGCCAAAACACTTGCACGCACTGTCGTTAGCACTCACTTGCAGTTCACTTCTAAATCTAAGGGTAACCTTGAGAACTTTCCAGAACTCTGGAATGGATAATCACGCTGAATGGGATCAAGGACGTTTTAATAGATTGTGATGTTTAACCAAGTGGTTAGTTAACCAAAGAAAAAGCAACCTCTAAAAAACTGCTTATTTAAAATTTTGAGCAAATTATAAATTCTCTCAACGCTGATTGCAACCTGCGTCTTTTCCAAAAAAAAACAAAAAACAAAAACAGGGTTGTACTCGTCAATGTGGATTCCTCTTTAATAAAGGAGACCTGCCCTGATTAATAAAACATACTGTAGAAATTAATGTTACCAGCAGCTATTGTATTTATGTCATGAATGGGAGATTTCTTATGTACAGATACTCTCGAAGGATGTCTGGAAGCATTTTGTGGACAAGAAAAATGGAACTGACTTTGTGTAATTATTATTATTTTTTTCGCAAACAGACATGTAAAGGCATTTAATCACACACCAATCATTTGACCGACCTTCTGTATAACAGCAACTTTTTATTCATACAGTAGGTTCCATTCCTCATCTATTGGCAAGTAAACTAACCAAAAAAGGTAACTGTAATCCTTAACATATCTGTATAGGTAACATATTTCAATTCTTTGGATTAATGAGGGTTGAATTCGAGAACATTTATGACACCGCTAAAATGACCAGGGCATGTATTCATCAAGCATCTGAGAATCACATCCAGGTATGAAGCAAAAACTTTGACTAGGAGTAAAGGCAGTTATGTAGCTTCCAACACTCACTTTCAGCTAGGCATAGGACTGAAAGTGAGTGTTGGAAGCGACGTCGAACGACGTCGCGCTTTTACGACCAGTAGCTCGGGAAACGGGGGGTGCCGGGGCTGTAGTCCTCCCTAGTGGTGGCTCGCTCAGCAAACCTCAAACTTTAAAAATTAAAAAGAAAAATTAAAAAAACATAAACTGTTTCAGAATTATTGGTAAAATAGGCCCCCTGAGGAATCGCCACCTTACCGCGGTGGAGGGGTATGTGTGTCCCTGTGACCCTGGGAGCTGTGTTGTCGGGGGCATTAGCCCATGGTAGGGTCTCCCAAGGCAGAGTGGTCCCTGGCAAGGAACCAGACAAAGAGCGATTCAAAGGACCCTAATGCAACGACAATCAAGGCAACATGGTACCTCACCCGGAATAGGGAAACCGGGGCCCCCTCCTGGAGCCATATCTGGGGGTGGAGCTCGCCAGCGAGCATCTTGTGGCCGGGCCTTAACCCATGGGGCTCGGCAGGGCACAGCCCGAAAAAAATACCATGGAGCCGCCACCCTGTGGACCCACCACCTGCAGGGATAGGCGCTGGGGTCGCGTGCAATGTCAGTCAGGTGGCAGGCAAAGGCGGGGGCCTGGGCCTGCTGATCCTTGGCATCGTAGACTAGTTCTAGGGACGTGGAATGTCACCTCTCTGGTGCAGGAGGTGGAGCGGTACCAACTACATATAGTTGGGCTCACCTCTATGCACAGCACTGGCTCTGGAACCAAACTCCTGGAGAGGGGCTGGACTCTCTCCTTTTCCGGAGTTGCCCAGGGTGAGGTGCCGGGCGGGTATGGGGATACTCACAAGCCCCCGGCTGAGTGCCGCTGTGTTGGAGTTCTCCCCAGTGAACGAGAGAGTCCACCTCTATGCGAGTACAAGTTGCTAGGGGGAAAGCTCAGACTGTTGTGTGTGCTTATGTACCGAACACCAGTTCAGAGTATTCGGCCTTCTTGGAGTCTCTGGGTGGTGTTCTGGAAGGGGCTCCGCCTAGGGACTCTATAGTTCTACTGGGAGACTTCAACGCACACGTGGGTAACGATGGAGAAACCTGGAAGGGGGTGATTGGGAGGAAGACCTGCCTGATCTGAATCCGAGTGGTGCTTTGTTATTGGACTTCTGTGCTAGTCATGGATTGGCCAGAATGAACACCATGTTTGAGCATAGGGTGGCAGATGATCTCATACCGGGTGCTGTAGAGGTGAGTGTCTTGAATGAGATTAACAATAAGCTGGACATGCTTGGTCCACTTCTTCGACACATTACCGAGATCAAAGCCAGTCTTGATTTCCTGCACCGCACGGTCAGCGAGATGCAAATAGATAATGCGGATCTAAAAACCTCTGCGAATCGTCTCACAGCGGAGATGGAAGTTGTAAAAAAATTAATTAAAATAATGAAAGAGACTATCTCGGATATACAATCCAGAAGTATGCGGGACAACCTCATCTTTTCCGTGTCCCCAGAAAACATGGTGAAAGACTTTCTCCGCACCGCCCTGAAACTCCCAACGGACACCATGAAGCAGATTACCTTTCACCGAGTTCATCAACTGGGACACCGATTGCTAAGTTTGAACACTTCAAGCACAAGGAGCTGGTTAAATGCAAAGGACGGGAGCTGAAATGAACCACGATGGGTATGAACGATCAATTTCCCCGGGAGATCAAAGACCGACGGAAAGTGTTGTATCCTGTCCTGAAGGAGAACCAGAAGAAGCTTAACTGCTGGTTTGTTGATAAACTATATGGTTGTTGATTAACTATGTATAAGAGGGTCTGTTATACCGAGACTCCTCCACCACACCCTGGTTATTTTGATCATTATGTACGTATTTTTGTAATTCCGGTTATTATATACTGTAAGATGTAGAAATAGGCATGCTATCTATGTCAGGATTTTAAATATCGCTCACTCTCATCTCACCTTCCTAACTCCCCCTCCCTACGTCGCTCATCATCTCACCTCCCTAATCCCTCTCTCCTTACTTCTCCTATCACTCTCACTCTATAATGCCTCTCACTTTATGTATGTCTAATCCGGCAATGTTCTGTGTTTATTGTTGTCTACTTGTCATTTGTTTGTGTAGTTATGTATCCCTACAAACTTCCTACAATACTATGGCAGTGAAAAAGAATGTAAAGGAGGAAATCCCATACTTATATATGGTAAAGCATGGGAAGGGTAGTATAGCTATTGCCTTGGATGCACTGTGCCATCACCCCCTAACTAGCTTCAATGACACCCATTAAGTTTGTAATTTGGAATGTGAGAGGCTTGGGCTCACCTGCTAAACAAAGCAAAATCCTAACTCACCTCACCAAGATGAACCCCAGCTTCTGTCTACTGTAAGAAACCCACCTCACTGCATCTGAGCAACTCAAACTCAAAGCTAAATGGGATAATCAGATGTTTTCCGCATCATGCAACTCAAAAAAAAAGAGGTGTCACTATATTGATCAATAAAAGTATCCCATGTCAAAATAAAACCACAATATCAGACCCAGAAGGGCATTACATAATGATTAATGGGATTTTAGGTAACATCAAATTAACCAAAGCTAATATTTATGGCCCCGATGATGATGACCCAAATTTCTTTCATAATATATTTTCAAAACTCTTAGAATTCTTTGAATCAATTATCATATTGGGAGGAGACTTCAACACAGTAATGGATCCAAATTTAGACCGTTCTCAAGCCAGAAATATTCACAAATCCTGGCGTTCGTCGGACACTATAAAACACTATATGAGTGATCTTGCTCTTGGGGATTGCTGGCGATCAAATAACCCACATTCTAGAGAATACACATATTATTTACCGCCCCACCAACGTTTCTCTAGAATCGACCTTTTCTTGACAAGTAACTCCGCACTGTCCAAAATCACCCATCCAGAAATCCACCCAAATTGTAATTTCCGATCATGGACCGATTATTTTCAACCTGATAAATGAAACAAATCGGAACCCTCCCGGCAGGTGTTGGTTTAACACCTCATTTTTGACAGATAAAGAATTTAACCATTTATTTTCCAGAGAATGGACTTCCTTCATTGAACTGAATGACTCCCCAGAAATATCAGCATCCTTCCTTTGGGAAACAGCTAAGGCAGTTCTAAGAGGTACTATTATTTCATTCTCCACTCACAAATAAACTCGAACAATGACGAAAGGAGTTACACTCCCAACAAGCCCACTCATCCTCTGAGCAAATCTGAAATGAGATCCGGACAATTACATCTCAACTTGATACTATCATCCATCAAAAGACACAATTCATTATGCAACGAACTCAGAGCAAATCATTTTGAATTCAATGAAAAATCGGGTAAATTTCTTGCCAATCAATTGAAACGTGATAGAGAAAAATCATTGAGTACAAAATTCAAAGATTCACAGGGTAGACTAATACACTCCCCGCAAGACATCAATATATTACATATACATACAACAACATACATAAACATATTTAGAGACTTTTATAATAACCTATATCACTCGGATAATGAATCGAACATATCATACATCCACCCAATCTTTGATGATATTGACCTTCCTAAACTTTCGACGGAGCAGGCTACAACCTTAGATCAACCACTTACTCTCGAAGAACTCAGGAAAGCGCCCTTCTCTATGTCCAACAATAAATCACCTGGATCAGATGGCTACCCAGTGGAATTTTATAAACATTTCTGGCCACTTATCTCCCCATTATTCATCAGAATGGTTACAGAGTTCAAGTCAACCTCAGCCATGCCTCCGCACATGAATACTGCGGTTTCGGTTTTGCTCAAACCCAATAAGGACCCAACCCTCACCTCCAGTTATAGACCCATAAACCTTAATAATTGCGACCTTAAGATTATAAGTAAAACACTAATTGAAAAAGTAATTACATTTATAATTCACCCAGACCAAACAGGCTTTGTCAAAGGCAGACACTCATCCAGCAATATGCGTTGTTTATTCAGTCTGATCAGCATATCTCAAAGGAACAACTTTAATACTATGATTGCCTCTTTAGATGCTGAAAAGCATTTGACAGAGCTCATTGGACATATCTCTTTTCAATCCTCAACAAATTTGGCTTTTCAGAGTCACTCATTCAATGGATCAGAATCTTCTACAACTCTCCATCTGCTTCACCATCACCAATGGTTACACTTCATAGCGTTTCACTCTACAACGCTGCACAAGACAAGGATGTACGCTCTCCCCTTTACCATTTGCCATCTCCATTGAACCCCTCGCGGCAGCCATCCGTCAAAGCAGTAATATTGTAGGCATACAAACCGGAAACTCTGTTCACAAAATCAGTTTGTATGCAGACGATATCTTGTTGTACATACAGAACCCAATATCATCCCTACCGGAGGTGTTCAACCTTATATCTAAATTCTCAGCTATCTCAAGCTATTTTAATAAATTGGACTTAAACCACAGTCTTACCACTCAGTGGGGGGAACTGTAATGCTGCAACCCAGAAACTTCGCTTAACCATCACAATGGGCAATATTAGATACCTTGGTATTGATATCTCCACCAATCTGTCAGATTTGTTTACCCTTAACTTCACTCCATTGCTCAAATCCATTGAAGAAGACCTCATTCGATGGAACAACCTACTCATCTCACTAATTGGTAGGATAGCAGCAGCGAAAATAAATATACTTCCAAAAATAAACTATGTATTTTCAATGACCCCAGTGCAACCAACAGTACATTGGTTTAATACTCTAGACTCTATAGTCAATACATTTTATTGGAAAGAAACCGAGAATTAAACTAGCAACACTACAGAAATACAAAGACTGTGGAGGCCTAGCAGCCACAAACTTTAGATATTATTATCTAGCAAACCATCTTCAATTTATAACTAAATGGTTACAAGCAGAGCAGCAATTGGCCCATGGATGGCGAGACATTGAACAATCTGAATGTCAGGAGTTGTCATTATCCGATCTCCCATTCCTTACTGAATCGATAAGGAAACATTTCTTTAAAAACCCATCTATCGCAACAACTCTGTCAGCCTGGTGGAAATTCTTCAAACTCAGTGGTCACACTCTATCTCCAAACAAATTAATGCCAATCTGGCACAACCCAGATTTCCTGGTTAAAAACAGACCAATAATCTTTAGGTCTTGGAAAAGACAAGGAATTACTTATCTGGAACACATTTTTGAAAACAATTCGCCTACATCCTTCCCAACCTTAACACAAAGGTATAATATCGGTAGCCACGGCTTCCTTCAATTCCTTCAATTACAGCAGTCTCTAAAAGTTAAAATCGAACAACATCCTACAACCACCTCAAACGATTGAACATCTCACTCATATTGAAAAATCCCTTTTCCAGAATATACAAACTTTTATTAAAAACAGATAACACCTTATCTTTACCTACAATGACATGGGAAAGAGACCTTGCTGTCCCCACTGATATATACCTGTGAAAGCTTATTTGCAACAACACATTTTCTATGACCCACAACTCAAAAATGCAACTCATCCACTATAAGATCTTGCACAGAGCCCATATCACGGAACACAAAATGTTCAAAATGGGTTTTGTGGATGAAGACATTTGCTCATTTTGTTCCCTTGATACCAGAGGTGACGACTTTCATGCCTAGCCAGAATGCCTAGCATTCTGGACCAAAATCACCAAGAAGCTATCAACCCCTCTGGGTCGCAGCATTCCAGTCTCCCTGTCTATATGTGTTCTCGGTGACATCTCCTCAGTCAACCCACCACTGAAACACCACCAACCTCTTTTGATCGTCCTAACAATTGCCAAGAAAACAATATTACTCAATTGGAAAAAGAGAGATTATCTCAATGGAAAAACTATTGGCAATATCCAAAAACAATGTTGATTCATTTAATGAAACATGGTCTACTTTTATCACTGACATAACCCCATCATTTAATACTTGAGTCTTCCTAAGTTGGTGCAATGTCGTGGTGCTTTGGGGTATGTGGGGGTCCTCCTGGTCTGCCGGGGTTCTGCGGTTGGGTGAACGCCCGGGCGGCGCTGGGGACATCCGTGGTGCGTGGGCCTGTGTTCTTGGGGGATCCCGGGGCCCCATGTTATGTCTATGTTTTATGTACTTTTCACATCAACTTTTGTACAAGGTATGTGTACTTTGCTTTTCTTATAAAGGTAAAATAGAGTTCATGTCTTAAAAAAGGCATGAACTAGTCACTTTCTGTGCCATAATGTGAAAAGGAGAAAGGCAACATGTCTCTACCATCAGATAAGGGAACTTCAACAAATGATGTGTCTCAGCGAAATTGCCCCATCAGCGAAACTTTCTTATCAGCAGGACCCATGCGGAGGCATCGCGACATCTGCTGACCGACATCTCAATGACTCGTCAGTTTCGCCACTCCTAGAAAACTGTATAAAAAACTCAGATCTCCAGTGAGAATTGAGCACTTCCTCTGTGGCACTCTGTTGTGTTTTTCCACTGAAACTGCTTATACTGTTTATAATATGGGCGCTCCTTTACCTGTGGCACGGTGGCGCAGTGCATTGCACTGCTGCCTCACAGCAAGAAGGTCCTGGGTTCGATTCCCGCCTGGGGCGCTGTTGGCACCGTGCTCCGGTGGGTTATCTCCCAAATAGGAGCCTTTCTGTGTGGAGTTTGCATGTTCTCCCATGCTCACATGGGGTTTCCTCCACCTCACGTCAGTAAGGACCCCCCTCAAAACCATGCACCCATCATTGTCTGACCAGCGATGGACAATTATCACCTGGTCCTAGGGCACCTCCACGTATGCTGCCCACTGCTCCTCGCTGTGCCCCCGGAGGAAGGACAAGCCAGGATGGGTCAAAAGCAGAGAATCCATTTCACTGGCCACCATCAAAAAGCGTGTGTGCAAGCATGTGTTGTAGTGTGGTGTGTTGCGTGACTAATAAAGACTGTTTCTTTGCCTGAGTTGAGGTGGCCTGTCTCCGGGGCTGGCGGGGTGGGGGGGACGTGCTCCTGGGGAGTACCTGCAGCTGGCGTCCGTGTGTTGGTTCAGGGAGTTGTTGTGGGTTCTGGGGCCTGGGTTGGGGGCGGGGGGTGTTGGTCGCTGGTTCGGGTCCAGGACCCGTGGATGGCGGGTCGGTGCACCACTAGGGTCGCCCGCCCCACTGGGGTCGCCTGCCCCGCGTGCGAGGTGGCTGGGCTTGTGTGTCCTTCTGCGTCCGTGGGGGGTGGTGGCCTGTCGTGCTGGGGGTGGTTAGGCGTTCCGTCCTGTCCTGTCAACCAGGGTCCTGAACATGGCTGGCTGTGCTAGGTGCGGGGCTCACCAAGTGGCCTCCTTCGTCTCCTGTCATTACACCGGGCTGCCGGGTTACCTGTCCTCTGGCGCTCTCGGTGCACAGGGCACTCATCACTGGGGGGTCAGGCTGTGGGTGGGGGTGCTGTCTGCTGCCCTCTGTTCTGTAGTATGCATGTTCGCCGGCTGGGGGCTGACCAGGGGCCTGATGGGGACGTGGAGCTGCCTGACATGGTGGTGGCACGTCGCGGACCGCTCTGCACCCTTGGCTGATCGCTGTAGGTTGGCTGCCACCAGGTACGGGAGGTGGGCGCACTGGTTGGGTCCGGCAGTGGGGGGTCTGCGTGGTTGCTCCCCGGCTGCGCCCCTGGATTGATCCGGTCACGACTCGCCTATCTCTCCCAGTGCCAAAACTCATACTCAGCACATACACCACAAAATAGACCGAGGGCTTGTGGAATGGGCGGGGTGCAGGGTATGTGGGTGGGGAAGCGGCGGGCAGCTGCCATCTTGCCTGTCACGCTCCTGCCCAAATGTGCTTCTCGTCCGTCCCGAAATTTTAATCCCACTCACATTAGCTTAGAACACATACACTCACACACCAATCCTACTCTGAGCGGCCTGTCGCCGCGGGGCCGGGATCTGGGGCTCATTCGACATAATACCAACCTTCTACACCAGTACCAATGGGGATAAGTCATGTACACTCACCGGTGGACTTCTTACACACACACACACACACACACACACACACACACAAACACATACAGACGGTCCCATCACACACGCACACACCACCACACCTGCTTCAAGTGCACCCCAGCACCCTCCTGGTTGCATTCCTCTCCTTTCCTCCCTCATTTACTACCATAATTATGACAGGAAGAGGTAAAGTGACCAGTTGTAGTTCCAGTTTTCCTGGACCTAATTCATTGTTTTTCAATACATGTTGTCATCCAAAATGTATGTTTTTGTATAAATGTTGTTCGTTTATACGTTTTTTTGTCTCATCTGTGGTGATTCTCTCCCTCTTGGAGTAGTGATCAGTTGTTTATAGACCCAAACATGATTAATAGTTCTCCAAAGAGGGGGGTTGGTGGTGGTTCTCTATAACCAAAAACTGTGCTCTTGTCATTCTACAGGTCATCCACAGGACAAAGTTATTGGAGCAGTTCTTGATGATTTTAGAATTAATAAAGAGTTGCATTGCAGGTTGAGAAGTTGAACTCCACTCTCAGACTAACTCTGTCCTGGATGCAATGGCATACAAATACTGTTGTATGCCCAGCATGCTGAAAGCACAGGTTTAAAAAAAATGAGATGGTTTGGACCAGGTAGGAGAGATAAAAGTTACATTGGGAGAAGAATGCTGGGGATGAAGCTGCCAGGCAAGAGGAAAAGAGGGAGGGAAAGAGAAGGTTTATGGATGTTGTGAGGGAGGACATGCAGGCAGTTGGTGTAAGGGAGGAAGATGCGCAGATCTTAAGCTATTGGAGGCAGAAGATTTGCTGTTGCAATCCCTAACAGGAGCAGCCGAAAGAAGAAGAAGCAGATTATGATTATGATTATTATTATTATTATTATTATTATTATTATTATTATTATTATTATTATTATTATATTATTATTAGTATTTTTTATTACTACAAATGTATAGTAATAAAATACATTTATGAATAAAATACATTTTGTTTCATTTTATCATCGGCACTGTGATGTGCTGTTCAAACCTAAATTCCAACAGAGATCTTTTGTAATTGGACAGGCCTGTACTAATTAATGCACTCCACAGAGAGGAGAGGTTTTTTGATAAAATGACAGTTGGTAAAATATCATTGAAGACGGTTGACAAAATGCTTCTACACCTAGTCCTCAAAGAAAGACCAAATTTGCGTCCCTCTGAGATTTTTAGTGCAGTTAGAACCAATTTCTAACGCTGAGACACTTTATCAATCCATGCTTCATTTCCGTCATCATTTTTGTTTAAAACCAAAACCCTCATATGTGGTGTTAGTTATAGTTTAACACTGTGCATGTATACATGGAATAATGGTAGAATGAGGTTGCTGGACGTATGGGACGGGTGAAGTCATTGGCCTAATTCAATGAAAGATTGGTGAAAGATAGTGCCCACTTGATAGCCTTAGTGAGATACTGATGCTGGTACATAAAGATTTATGACGCACTCTCTGAGGTATTCTCCTTAAGGGTATGGCTAAGAGTGTGAAGTTGTTTGCTAGACTGGACTTCTGTTTTATAGCCCCCCCTCCAATTATCGGCACAAAGTATTTAACATCACATCCTGTGTATTATTGTGTGTATGTCCATGTTCAACTCTTGGGAGTATCTGAAGATTAAACCAAAGTCCTTTTTTCTTAAGGTTGCTCTGAAAAGAAGATAACTGCAAGTTATCTGCTTTTCCATGGTATCCATGGTCCTATGAGGTTCAATGCCATCTGTGGTTCAGGCCAATTTTGACCACTTTATCGCTATTCCCTATAACTGCTGCATTATTTTTGTCCACGCAGTTACCACCAGCTCTCTGCAGACGGTAATAATTTCACTCTAACTGCATGTGGCTATTTGCGCTGATATCTGGGAATTGCAAGTTTTTTGCAATGAGGCTCATTTGCATAGAAAGGGTTCAATTTTGCAACAAATGTATGAAAAACAACTCATTTAAATAAGTGTAAATAAATAGCACTGGCGCACCCAGACGCTATTTGCATGACAGTGCAGTTAGGAGTGCATTTCACCCATTGCGGGTGTTTGAGAATTAGCCGGTTGCTTTTTATATTATTTGCACAGGTTAAGGATCGCTTTCTGCATTAATCATCCCAACCCTTGAAATATCTAGAGTCTTTATAGAGTCTTGTTTATCATAGCCTCAAATAAAGTCTTAACACCTGATAAAATGAGTTCATAAGACTCCATATGAGTCCATAAGAAAATCATTACATCATTTTTTTAAATAAAAGTCATCACAGCCATGTTCAATCTGTGACCTGAACAATTACCGATATGAAAAAAAAAAAATTTCCATACTGAAAGTATATTTCCTAGTAAATTAAGAGTAAAAGTAGTAAAGTAAAAGTGTGGTAAAAGCATTTTCCACACCTTTATATATATATATATATATATATATATATATATATATATATATATATATGTATATATATATATATATATATATATATATATATATATATATATATATATTTAATATTTTTATTATTTTGGGTCATTCTAGGTTGTTGAATTAAAGTGACTTTTACCAGTAACATGGCCTACATTATGAGCTGGTTTCCCGGACAGGCCCTACACTTCAGATGGTTAGTTATGGTTCTAACCCATTGAAAGAGAGAGTTGCCTAAACTAATTGGTCATCTTGCCGCTGTAAAGTCGTCTTCTTCTTCTCGACATTCCACAAGTGGACTACACAATGTCAATGTTTGTGCAAACTTCCGCTGCTGATGCGATGTGATTTCCTGTCAGTGGTGGCTGTCTGCCATGTTGTCTGTGCCCAGGTTTCTCTGACAAAAACAATAGTTGGCAGGATGCCTCCAATGAAAGTCTAAAGTCTCAAATACGGCAACCTAACAAGCAGTAGCGACTTTGTTACAGTTATCACTTTGTTACACAGTTATCTTCTTTTCAGAGCAACCTAAAGAAAAAAAGGCTTTGGTTTAAAATTTGTCTAAAAAATAGCCATGGAATTATATTTTATGACCCTTTTTCTGCATGTTAGTTTTTTTTTATTGTGCGGTTTTTCAAGAGGCACTATGTTTTCCAAAAAGGACCGGTTTCCACAACGAAACCAACAAGCTGTGGGTGATGAGTACAATGCAAGACAAGTTGACGGTGGAGGGAAAATGGATGCAATTAGGTTAATTAGTCACACGAACAAATGAAGTTACACTTTAATTTCCTCCAAACAGACTCAAAAGGAAGCGCTTTATTGTAGCAGACCCTTCCAATGAATGTGAGTGGCATCAAGTAGGAGCGCTTCATGTCTGTGCTTTAACCAGCCGCAATGTTGTAAAAGGAAAATACCACATCCTGTGAAAATTGAATATTCCAGCAAACATCAACTAATGGCAACCCACTTTCGTTAGTAAAGACAGATATAGTGTAAGGAACATTGCGTTGGTAGGTTTCCCTGCAAAGTCTGAAACTGTCAATAATATGCACCCACTCAAGTTAAATCAAACCTAAAATATTTCCAATAGTTTCCACTGTACTAAGAATATTTCACTCACACACATTTAATATCTCCTCATATTGAATCTCACAGAACAATAATTTCTCATTTAAAGTTTTACATTTTTAAGGATTACATAATTAACTTCCAAATATTTATTATGTATATGTTTTCATTTTTTATTTGTTTCCCCACAGGAACGTTGAAAAAAACATGTTTACACCACATATCGGGATTTCTCACATGTGACTGAAAACTGGATGTTTTTTTAACCCTCGTTCACATTACCTGTGCTCATCTGTTAAATGAATAATCGTGACACAGTCAGGCAGAGCTGGATAGGTGGCGTCTTCAGTGGAGTCTTTAAAGGTTTTGTCGAAACACATTTTTAACTTCAGTTCCATTTAAATCTGCTTTACGCGATAATTATGCTAATGAAATTAACCAGAAGGCTCCTTGCAAAATCCTGCTGATCAACCTGAGAATCATCTCCCCAATCTGCCGCTATGTGTGCAGAATCATTGCTACATTACCGCTGATTGCTGTGCAGTTTGTAGTCAGTGAGTTTGTAATGTTACTCATCCAGTGAGTATGTCATCTGACCCAATTCTCGTTAGTACAATGGCCCTTAGGTTTCAAGTTATACTGGGTCCGATCTCTGTTTGTTAAACTACAGTTCCCATAATCAAGCACCGACAACATCAGCATGTATTATATGATATTGATTGCTCTTTCTCCTAAATAAAAATATCGTGTCCCTATTGTTAAATTGTAGCTTAGTAGGGGTAATTCCAATACTAATATATAATCAAAGTCAGTGGGCCTCATGCACAAGCAGTGCGCCATACAAATTTGTGCATAAATCATGCATACCCAGGTTAAAAGCTAAATATTGATTACTCATTGATTATTCTAGATTTATTTATTTCTTTAGGAACTAGTTTAAAACCACCTCAGCCCACTCATACGCACAAATCACAAAGGCTCTTAAGTTCTTGAAAATGATAGGGCCAAACTTTAGCCAAAATGTACTTGGGATATCCCCACCACAATTTGTAAAAATAACTAAATATGAAATATAATACAATGTTATAATATAATAATACAATATGGAAAACTTGAAAATGTAAAAAAATATTTATTTATTATTTTTATACACATTATTTTTCTTCATTTTATTTATTTTTTGCCGAGAGAAGCCCTTCTTTATTTATTAGTTATTATTCATTATATTATTATGTATGTCATAACCTGGAGTTGCAACCTAGCAACCAGATGAGTAGACATGTCATTCCCAGTTCTCGATCTCTAAATAGCAAAAGGAACTTCCTTATATTGACAAACATGCACAAGCGTGGTTTTTGCTAATTAGGAATTTTTCACAAAGTAAGAACATTTCTACCCACATGTTAATGAATGAGGTCTAATGTTTTAACCACAGGGTGGAAAATACTCCTTGAACCTGTCTCCTGCCGTTCTAATTATTAGTTGAAATTAATGATATATGTTGTTTTTTTCCTTTGTGAGATGAATCGAGTTGCCTGTATGAGATTCTACCTATCGTACTTATATCTAGAATTTCTTTAAGTGGGTCACAATAAAAAAGAACAGGCTTTTTAATACGTTTTGAACTATTTTCTTTATTTTAAAATTTACCATGTTTTGTGGACTGTTTTATGAGACTCCTATCACAAGAAGTGATAAGTCCAACCTCCGCCCCCCACTGGCAATTTTGCTTGTTTAATGTATTATTTTCTTTTTAAATTGAATTTTGTTGCCTTCTTTTTTTGACATTGATTTTCTTCAGCGTTTGTAATAGGCCTCAGTGAAATAAATAAGGGATTGTTACTTTCATCTTATTACCTCAGTTTGGTCTTTTGATTGTAACAAGCACAAAGTATTTTGTGCACACAGGGCTTGTCTGATCTACTGAAAGACTCTGCCAACATAAGGTTTTACTTATTCACATCAAATATTAATTCTCCACTGTTAGTATTTTTACAGATGGGATCAATTACATTCTTCTACTTCTACTCCTCTCGTTTTCACATTATCAGACCTACAGATGGCTGCTATTTTGAAACATGTACAGACTCCAGTATGTACAGCACTCCAATATCTATGTGTCGAAAGGCAGCAGTACAGCCGCAGTTCTTATCAACTAAAAAATATATTATATAAAAAATGTATTGGGTTTATTAGTGCAGTTTAACATTTAAATTGACCAATAAAGCTAGGCAGTTATCACAGACTCATTACCCTCTAAAGTAGGGTGACCACATAGGAGAGTGACTGAGTCAAAGCACTGTGCATAACCGGGACACAGTGTCCCGGTTATGCACACTACTTTTTTTTGTTTCGTTCAATAAGGTAAAGGAGTAAAAAAAAAGACATCTTAGATTAAAACACAATGTTTTTATTTTCTTTATTTGGAGGAACGGGGCAAGGGGATGCGCAGCGGAGCCGTCTACAGGGAGATCTGGCCCTGCACCCCCACACACACACATGCACACGCATGCCCCTGAAAGCATACAATTCACACAGCGAGCAAGTGGGAGTGTTGATGTTTCCATCAAGCATCCACTCACACGCCCACTTCTCCAGTGGGATCTTTGTGCATGGAGTGCTGCTGTTTTGTGCTCTTTTCTGCTTGCCTGTATATTACTTGCCTGTATATATATACTGTATATATACATATATGTAAGCGCTGAAAACAAATATAATATTATTTGGTAGGGGGTGTAAAACCCTAGTTTTTCTGCCGGTATATTATTCTTTGTTAACTTATGCCGCGTCTCAAATATGTCAAGCAAGGTAGAAATATGAAACTTGGCCCAATAACTGGAAACAATGTGTTAATGCTTCGCAAGAAAGATGAGCCCAAACGGCCGGTTGGTAATTGAAGTCCAAAGCGCAATTTTGGAAAGGCCACCACCCTCTGTCAATTTCAAGTGAACTCCGATTGACTTGAATTTTTCATCACAAGTCCAGCTTAATGGGCTCTACAAAACAACCTCTTGGACCATAATAGTTCGCCATGATGGATTTGTTTCAATCAAATTTGCGTAATATGATAAACAGAAATGTGACATCTACTTTTTGGATTTGCCTTTTGGTCCGAGGGCCTTTTTTGGATTTTGACTGTACCAGCACCAAATTTGGCATACACCATTGCAGGATTGAGACACGCTATTTTTATATAAATAAGCGAAATCGTTCAAAAAACATGTGTGCCATTAAACATAATATCTTCGCCAAGGGCATGGCTTAGCAGTATATAGGCCATAACCGTCATCAAGCAAGTCCTGATTAGACTCAGAGGAGTCTATCTCCTATCCTATCACTATCTCCTGAATGTACATACCAAAAACATACTGCACTAACCCTGACCCAATTAAGAGGGGGGAGGCAAATTGCAGAACTTTGATTGAGTAATTATTGAAATGCTGCATACATTGTGATGTTACTACAAGTGTGTGATTTGTCTGTTTTATTAACACAATAAAACTAGATGAAGATACTTGCTCAGCTTTTTGAAGCCCGAAAACCCGCTTGTGCTGCTCGTGCCTTTAATTTTTGGCGATTGAGCTGTTTTCTTCTGTGGTGAAAACCGAGACAATTTGGTAGTGAATGCTGAAAACTGGGACATTTTAGTGTTTTACAGATATTGGTCGAGACCTGGGACCAGTGTTGGGTTCCTTATTTCAAAAATGTTATGTATTACACATACCTTGAAAAAATAGGAGTGCCTTACTGTACTCACAATTACTCCCTGTACAGTAGAAAGTCATAAGTTACACTACTTGTTCCATTACTTTTGCATTACTCCACGACATCGCCTGAGATGCATTGTCATGTAATTGCCACACAATTGGGCCCCCAGGGGCGGTGTAGAGGTTGTCTACTTATTTACCAGAATACATTGTGTTCAGACTTTGAGAGTTATGTTGTTAAGTTTTATTGTTAAGTATAAGTTTGAAATGTCGTATGCAAGTGTTATGCATGATGGTTCAGTGTTAAATTGTTAGTAATAATTTCTGTTTATGTTGTAAGTGTTTTGGTGAATTAAGTACTGAAACAGTGACGGACATTGCTGTTTGGTTGCTGACTGCCAAAAACATACAGGGACAGACAGAGATTCCTTTCTCATGAGGCGTTTTAGAACGCAAGTGACAACATAATTGTTTGATTAGTAACTGTAATGTCATCACTGAACAGACCCGGACAAACTGGGACATCTGGTCACCGTACTCTAAAGGCCACTCTCAGTATTTTTTTTCATTTTCGAGCAATGCGATTTTCTATGCCACTTCCTGTTGCAAAACATGGTTCAACAGTCACCGCCATTCATTTCTGACAACTGATTCAAGAATTAATTCAAAATAGTAGTAATTAAAATTCCCAAGACACATGATACATAGAAAAATTCTCTTCCTCAAACCTTTAGCTTGAGAGGGTATTATTATATATATTATTGAAGCTCACTAGAAGCATAGCATTGTTGAGAATCTGCTTTGTTTATCACTGATTGCCATGGTGACTTTCAATTAATAACCGCACCCCCATTTTCCATTTAGAAAAAACTTGAAGGAAAAAAGGAAGAGAATTGGCTGGAGGCGTGTGTGTAGAGGCCTTTAACCAAACTCATTTAACAAGCAATCGGTAAAACATAGGTACACTGCAGATTTCAAATTAAGTTTTCCACCAACAGAGAGAGAATAGATTAATATATAATTATGATAACATCACGTATGCACGTATTCATTCAGGACCCGGGAGATGGTGTTGAAGGAGAACATCACCGGAGTCGGCCGCTTCAAGTCATCTTTGAAGAAATGGGGCTTGGCAGACAGCGCAGCATGTGAATGTGGCGAACCGGAGCACACTACCGAACACATAACCACCACCTGTCCTGTGTACAAACCACTGTCCTCTTCCAAGTGGGACCAGAGATGAGAGCGTGGCTGCAAGACACTGAGTTGGACATCTGAGGAAAATACACAAGAAGAAGAGGAATGTATAATTGTATTTGTACATTTAAAATGTATATATCTATATATACTGTATGTGTGTGTGTGTGTATTTAAATATATATATATATATATATATATATATATACCTACAGTATGTATAATGATCTTTCAGAAATAGACATTGTAGAAGAAGTACTTTCTTAAGAGGAATTCAGTGTCAGTTGAATCAACGCTTCAATTCAATACAATACTTTCTTACGACCGCCGAGGTCTCAGGACCTCCACCAAAGAGATGTATTCCCCAGCACTGGTCTGCAGACAGGTACTGTCACTCAAATTTAACTGAAAAAATTTGACATAAAGCTTCTTAAAAAAAAACAAAAAAACATTAATTTCAAGATGATCTAATAGGTCCTGCCAGGGAGCTGTCACGAGCCGCAGCACCCCTCGTCAGCTCTGGCTGCTCTCCGGGGGAGGATCAGTGGGAGCCCAGTGGGCAGGCCACATCATGGAAAGCTTCATCTTGGTTAAAAAAATTGTTTCAATCCCAATGAGTTGTCTCTGGGTGGAGTTGCTTCACTGTCTTATTTTGCCCCCTTCACCCTCAAGGAACCCCCATCCACACACATACGCACATACTCAAACTCCCAAACTCACTCTACATACACTAGGCTGTCCCGAGGCTGAAGTGACAGCCTGGCTTGTGTGTAAACCGTTTGAACACAAACATAGCGCTGATGTCATTGCTGATACCGATCACACTTGCATTGTAGCCACGGCCATCTTTCTCCGCTGACTCTTGGGCCTCCTCCCTGTCTTCAAATACACGAACACTTAGTTTGTACGAATAACAAAGTAACGGGTCACTGGGCCGCCAGGCAGGGATCCACCCAGTGATACCGCCTGCCGGTCGCCACAGTTGGGGTGGGAGTACCGGCTGTCAGAACAGGGGTGTGAACCCTGAAAAGAGAAATGATATGATATACAAAATTTTGAAATACGTTAAAGAAAAATTTAAAAATTAAAAGGTATATAAATATATATATAGAAAGTCTGGCGTTGCAGTGCGCCATGCAGATTTAGATTTAAGGGTGGGAGATGCGGGCTGCCCAACCTCCCCAACATTGCAATTGAACACAGCTGTGAGGGCTTGCCAGAAGACTCTCCCTTCTGAATGTGTGGGGGGTCCAGATGCTGGCATGCTAGTATGCTATATGACACTCCACATGCTGAAGAACTTCAATTAAACTTTACCACGGGCTGCATTTCACATTCACTGCTTTCCTCAGTATGCTCAGTATGGTGATAGTACTAGTTCATGGTATTTTGTGTTTTTTCTTTGTATGTGTGATTGCATTGTTTTTTGTATCCATTAACTAAAAAGCCAGATTAAAGAATTACATTTTGCAGACGCTTTCATCCAAAGCGACTTACAATTGTTCAAACACCGACGGACGCAGCCATCAGGAGCAATAGGGGGTTAAGTGTCTTGCTCAAGGACACTACAGCATGCTAGCAGGAGGAGTCTGGGATCAAACCAGCAACCTTTAGATTACTAGACTACCAGCTCTACTGCCTGAGCTACCATCCCCCATAAGATGACAATGGTAGGTTGGACCTTAAACATTTATTTTTGGCTGTGACCATTTGTTCTCGCCATAGTTTCTGCCACAATTCAAGTTTATTCGTCACATACATATACATACTTTCTTACATATATGCAGTGAAATGTAAATATTGCATGCCGATTGATGATTGAACGTTGAATTGATGGTTTATGGGATAAATAGGTGCTGCTATAACACATCAAGTGAATGAGTAATGTATTGCAATTCATGCTGTCGCCATAAAGTTCCCCATGTCATATGTGTGGAAGATTAGGAATCAAAAATCCTGTAGGCCTTAAAGTTTGTTAAGAGTTTTTTGTTTTTTTCCCTCATTGTGACAATACCAACCAAAGGCTTTTTGAAAGCTGCATTAAGTCTGACACAGCATGGCAGATTTTAAAAGCAAAACCTTTTAGTCTGCCCATACAAGTCAGTTTGCATGCGCTAATGAAATTAGTGTTTTTTACTGATCCCTGATTTACGCCCATGACCCATTTAGCTTAACTTTATTTGGCTGCAGCGGTGTTGTATTAAACTCTGAATAGGCTGTTGATCTCCATTCAACACTGCCACTCTCACTGACTTTGACTCAAAGTTTTTGGAAGGCCACAGAGCCTTGCTCTTGGCAGACTCCCCGGTCGTATTGGTAGGAGTGCAGCTCACTTTGTTGCCTCTGACGTTAGTCAGAAACATATTCCTTTCTGTTTTGGTGTCATAACAAGTGGAACTCCACGGCTTCAGACCGCCACCACAGACATCCACAACACAAGGCTTTGCACAACGCCCACTGCTGCTTTTAATAGCCCGCTTGTTATATGTGCACTCTCAACCGTGATAAAGCAACCCCCCAAAACAAACGAAAGGACAATCTGGAACATTTAGAAAGACAAGCGAAAATAATGTGATCGAGACTTGCGATAATTCACAGGAATGAGAAACGCCTTGATGTTTTGAAGTGTTATCGTTTTCGGTGTGAGAAATGGGAGGGAGGGAGAGGGGCTGTTTTGCATGTGGCTGGATCCATGCACAACATTTCCAACACAGACCCTGGCCCTGTCCCTGAGTTATGAACCCCCCCAAACACACACACACACACACACACACGCCATTCTGACCACACTGTCTGCAGCCTATCAGAGCATGCCCACAATCTGACACCGTGGGCTATAGATTCTCCATAGTGACATCACTGCTGCCTCGAAAAAGAAGGAAAAAACAAAGGAATAAAAAACGGTGCCGAATTAGCAGTGTGTGGAATCCCACCTTCAGAAGATGCCCCTCTCTCTTAACTGTAAGGATATGCCAAAAAGTCTGCAGCTGAGACCATGGTGTATGTGTTCGTTGGCAGGACGGCTTGGAGGGCAGCGTTTGTGGCAACGCCACGACAGGGACTGTGGCGAGGAGGAGAACACAGAGGCAGGGACCAAGTTGCTTGCTGGCCTTAGACATGGGCTGGCCCAGCTGACTGAATGGCTGGTGCACAGAAAGATAAAGGTGTGAGAGAGGTTCAAAGATACTACTTAGGGAGCCATGGCAAAATTACAACACTGCCCTACTGGGTGACCACACTGAGATAACTACACAGTCGACACTAGAATCAAAACACGGACTGGCAGGCGTGCCACAAATGGAGGTCATCCAGCCCCATCTGGCGAGAGGCCTGAAGAGCTCCTCTGAAACTTTGTTTTTCAATGCTTTTAATGACCCAATTAACAATATCACTGGGCTTTAATTACCAGAATAAAATGACGGACATAGGAGAGTGCTAGGCTTTTTAGAAACTGAATTCACTGGCCTGGTCCTGGGCATGAAGAACTTAGAGGCCAAATTAATGACTGGAGCTCCCACTGCTACGAGATTAGGGTGGGTGCTGCCCTCACTCGCAGCACCACCTTACCCCCTTAAGACCCTAATATACTTGCTTCTTACTATGCAAATGCATAGGCCAGATGGTTGCCCTGCGTATCCTATGTTCCTTTGGACTTTTGGTTGTGCACGTCTTCAAAAGTACACTATGCAAACACTACGCACCCACAAGATGCAATTCAATACATGACCAGTGGGGGCAATATATCAGGATGTGTCAGGCAGGTCCGCAGCTGACTCTGAACAAACTACAACAATGAAGGAAAGTTTTAAAGAGAAACTTGTATTACTTGCCCTCAATTACTCGTATTGACAGCGAGAAATATTCTTGCCAGAATAGCTGGCGTTAGATCACGATAATTTTACAAGTTGCTATGGGAACCTGCAAAAACAAATGGAAACAGTTCCAAGACAGTTATGTACAAAGGGGGAGATGCTGAGGGAGATGCTGGAGAAACGGAGCAGGATGGTGCCGATGCTGTGCGTTGTCTGGTAGTCATTCTCGAGATCTCTTCTTCTCAAAAATATATTACAGTGTCGGCCACGGATTCAGCACTCGTCTCCCCCCTGGTGGATAAAAGTTTTAATCCTCAAGGCACACGCAGTACGCAGGGAAGTAGGTGGACAATGATACATGTCCCAGTCACTTGTCTATGCATACGTGTCGTTAAAATCAAATATTTTGAGTGCTTTACACTGCAAAAGCAACACCAGAGATGATTTGAGAAGAAACGACTCTTTGCCTCACAGAAAAGGGCCACGCTTAGCTTAATTCAAGTCAAGTCACATTTTAGGTGTCCAAAAGGGCTGAAAGATCTCTGTAGGCTTGGGATGTAACTGGATTGGTGCACTGCATATTAGGCAGATTAAAGTTAATTAAGATCGTTGTTGAAAGAAATTCTGCATACATAAACTAACAAACAAACAAACAAACAAACAAACAAACAAACAAACAAACAAACAAACCCTGGAGAAAACCTCTCCTTTCTAAGAAATCTCCAATTAATTTGTATGCCGGTCTTGAAATCCGAGCTCGAACCAGTGCCGCTCGCACAATCCCACTTCTCTAAATCAACAACAACATTAACAGCAGTACACGTGCCCTAAAATAATGCCTCCCCACGGACCCCTGAACATGTATTTATTTGGACAGCTCGACAACAGTGCCTGTATGAAATCCCCTCGTAGTTCTTTCCCAATGCCTAACAGTGAAACAGACTCCAGTTTTAGCGTTACAAGTCACTTTATATTTTTTTTGGAACACACTTTTTCCAATGACTGTGTTTTAAGGACAAAGACAAGGACTCGTCAATCTCTTGCAAAGACAGTAAAGAGACGGTAAAAAGAACCGAGCTGTGCCTTGGTAGTCATCTTGAAGTCGTAATACCTGCTATGGCTGAGTGAACAGCAGTTATTATGAATAATTGAGACTTGTGGATACATACACACAATGTCACAATGTCATGTAATTGGCTATCGTCAAGCATCGCATCGAAAAGATCGGAAAACTATTTGGGGGGCTGCACTGGGGGCTGTGTGTGTGTGTGCGTGGGGAGTGTTGGAAATGTGTGTCGAAATGTATAAATGTATTGACATGGCTATCGACTGAGACACACTGTTAAGTATTGTCTTCTTACTGGGTGTTTGTACTTGATAATTGCTAGGACAAAGAGAGGGGTGATCAATGTCGATACAATATCAATTTGTGATTGACTTTATCATGACGTAACTACTAACCAGTTGACGGAATGCAACATAACAACCAACGAAAATTGCTACCATTTGTAAACAACATTTATTTTTGGATGGGCGAGACATTTACATATTCATTTTGGGCCTCGGCAGAACCACAAACTAACTTTTATGGTATATCTAGATACCAGTACAATTTGTGGTTTTGGGACAAGGAAGCTGACAAATCTAGGGGGGCAGGGAGGGGTATCCACGTCTGTGCGTCAGTGAAAGGAACACTGCTTTTTCATTTTTTCTCTTTTTTTTTCCTGGGTGGAGAGCGGGTGGGTGGCTAAACACTGGGAGCTGCGAAGACAGTAAACCGCCGCGGCCGTCCTGGGCAGAGGCAGAAACCGCCGGGCCTCAGACTGGCTTGCAGCAGTCGTGGTGTCCCTCGACCAGGGACTCCGGAGTCTACCATGTTATTATAGCATTATCCAATCCACCAACTCCGTCTAGCCCACAGGGATCCCCCCCAACCCCAACCCCTACTCGCCCTTTTAAATGGCTTGTTCAACCCCCCCACCCCAGCATCACCTCACCACCTCACCCACACCCCAATCGCCCCCACATCACAAGAGGTCATGCTGTAGTGTTCGACTTCTTTGACGATGGGCAAAAATGCAAGTTTATGGGAATGAAACTTTTTACTGGGGAGACTGAAGTTGTTGGTTGTAATGCTCTACTGAGGGCCGATATAGTTTTTTGGAAGCGTATTGATGTGTAGTAAAAATGTACCACATACGTACCAATACCAGCCACTCAGAAAGGCCACGCCCAGCCGACTGCCAACCAGGTACAGTATATCCATTGATTCCATTCAGATAAGCACGGACCTGTCACTACCCTGTCAAGGACCAGCCGGCCATTCTAGGTGGCTGCATCTGTATATATATATATATTTTTTTTATATATACATTCCACCTTCCAAATGCTAAAGGAAAGAAAGTAGACAATTGAATGTAAGAGCACTAATTCAAGGCAGCTAATTAAAGCTAAAGGACGATACAAAATTCAACATAATGCCGAGTGGTTAATATACCAAGGAAAACCTAGGAGGCATAACCACATTAAACGGAGACATAAAAAAAAATCCTGAAGCAGTTGAACTTTTTTTCATCTCTTTCTTTGAGTTTTTTCAGAAGACTTGCACAGAAGAATATTTACTGTGCGTCTGTGATGAACTGCTGCTTTTTTGGTTGGTTTACAGTAGTTTCCATGTGCAAAAGGTGTCCTTAGAGATTAGCTTGAGTGAAATTCTGTAATTCCAGCCTCTTTCTTCCACTGGTTTTTGCTACGGTAACGTAGGGATGGCCAAGTGGGGGTTTTGCCGTGGGAGGAAGGCGCCAGGGAAAGTTGTCAAGTTTCCAGTAAAAAAAAATAAAAAAAAAATCTAGGACTTGAAATGGCTACTAATGAAGACTTCTCGTTGCAAAGAGGTAATTGGGGAACCCCGAAAGTACAGATAGATTTTTGGAAATTGAGAAATGCTGTACGAGCCCAGTTGTGCCTGAGCCCGATCACAGGAGGCACCGCTAGGGTCAACAGCCCAGATAATTCCATTACTCTCAGTGAAAGACTGTGGCCAGAATGCGGGGCGGAGGAAAAAAAAAAAAAGCAGTGCATAGGCCGATGAAATTTATAATTCCTCACTGCTGGAGACGCCTGCCTGGCTTCTCTTGAAGTGCCTGGAGTTAGATTCAATTTCCAAGTTGACTTTCTGCCACGCAAAACAAATCAGACAGATCACACAACTATTAATAGCATACGAAAATACCACTTAATAACACCACCAAGCCACATGCTGAGATTAATATGAGTGTATGTGGTCTGTGTTTGTGTGCGTGTGTGTGTGTGTGTGAGAGCACATAGACTTGAGTATATGATTGAGACTATGAGTGTGTATATGCTTATGATTTAAAGTTTTCTGTGAACTGTGCAAAATCATCATTAGACGCGCTTTCTGCGTTAATTTGTGAATTCGTAAAATAACAGTTAACTCTTGTTATAACAGCCATAAAATGGAGTGCCATATTTTTTAGATTTTCAGAGCTATAGTGGAAGAAGATCATTAATATGGTGAGTACCAGTAGTTACCAGATTCAGGGCTTGAACAGTCAAGCGAAAGAGCTTCAGAGACAATGAGGAGATGCCCGGTTTGCCACTGTAACGTGGGAAGATGTGCAAGTGATATCGAAAGTCTGCTTCACATCTTCAGTGTGCAACAAACATAAAACACGGCAAATAAGCCAAATGAAAAACCACCATAAAGTGATCAGATTTTGAAATGCATCGTAAAAAATAAACAAACCTTTTTGAAGTGAAAACACAGGCAGTGGACAATCTGCGATATAAACACTGCTCCCACTCAGACAACTTCAAATATTCCCCAATATTTGATTAGCTTTTATCAGTCAAAAATATCAGAAGACTGTATTCACTAAGCACTTTATTAGGAACACCTGTACACCTACTTATTCATGCAATGATCTAATCTGTCAATCGTGTGGCAGCAGTGCAATGCATAAAATCATGCAGATACTGTTCAGCAGCTTCAGTTCATGTTAACATCAACCATCAATCAAAATGGGGAAAAAATGTGATCTCAGTGTTTTCGACCGTGGCATGATTATTGGTGCCAGACGGGTTGGTTTGAGCATTTCCGTAACTGCTGATCTTCTGGGATTTTCACGCACAACAGTCTCTAGAGTTTTCTCAGAACAAGTTCATGCCCGTTCGAAGACTCGAAGACCTTTTTATGTCACAGTTTAACAAATATAAATGATTAGGCTGCATAAGGCTGCAGTGGGCACAGACCCACCAAAACTGCACAGTTAAAAACTGGAAAAACGTAGCCTGGTCTGATGAATCTCAATTTCTACTGAGGCACACAGATGGTAGGTTGAGAATATGGTGCCAACAGCGTGAATCCATGGACCCAACCTGCCTTGTGTCAACAGTCCAGGCTGGTGGCAGTGGTGTAATGGTGTGGGGATTTTTTTTTGTTCGCACACTTTGGGCCCATTTACACCAATCAATCAACACTTGCCACAGGCTATTTGAGTATTGTTGCTGACCATGTGCATCCCTTCATGGCCACAATTTACCCATCTTCTAATGGTTACTTCCTTCCATGATATTGCATCATGTCACAAAGCAAAAGTCATCTCAAACTGGATTCAGGAACATGACAATGAGTTCAAGGTTCTTCAGTGGCCTTCCCAGTCACCAGATGTGAATCGAATAGAACACCTTTGGGATGTGATAGAACGGGAGATTCTCATGATTGTGCAACTGACAAATCTGCAGGCTGTTTTTTTCTGTGTGATGCAATAATGTCAACATGGACCAGAATCTCAAAGGAATGTTTCCAACATCTTGTGGAATCCATGCCAAGAAGAATTAAGGCTTAAGAGCAACGAGAGGCCCTACCCAGTATTAGTATAGTGTTCCTAATAAAGTGTTGAGTTAGTATATAGTGTATGCTGTATACTGTATTCAAAAATCAGTTTCTTTAATGGGCTTTTCATATTGTGCATATGGAGTTTTTCAAACCTTAAAGGACCGCTTCCCTGCTCATTTAATTTTCATTTCTTTCTTTAAGTAAAATATAGTCTGCGTGAAATGTAACTGATTAAAAATTATGTCTTCAAAGTTAAACGATATTGGCAAACATATGCAATCTGACAGGGTGGATCAGCACAAAAATATATGCTCACTGACTCACTGAGTGGGAAAATGGATTCTGGAATCAACCACAAACCATTGTAGAAAGAGTATGCCACTCTTTCAATTACTTGACTGATTTTGATACATATTTAATGTCCAACAGTCATTTGCAACCACTTTAATGGGTATTTTTTCTTCTTTGTCAAGGAAAATAAAATAAAAGCCTATGTTCACATCCCAACCTATTTCCAGACACTGCGTCACAAACAACGGCCCGAACAGTAATCATAAACTTTAAAAATAATTCACTCTGTACATTTGGAAATAAGAGGATAATCATCTTAGGAGTTTCATTGCATAAATAGTACAAATGTAAACCACAAATGAAAGCAACATCCCGTTAACATTTATTTTCGTGCAGCCCTTTCCGCTGTCACATTTCAGGGGACAAGTACAAACACTAACGACAGTAAATGCATTAGACATTTGCCGGATACTCATTTATGAGCAATTGTTGGAATTAATGTTGATTCCTCGATGACTAATAAATAACAAGAAAAACAAATGCAAAAATTTTCCCTTGAAGACTATTTAAGCCAAATCATTTCAAGTAATCGACTGAAATAAAGTGACACTGTCACTCTGGTCATTTTCAAGTCATCAACTTCTACTGTAGTGTAGCTGAGCATTCAATTTCTTCTGTCACCAGTGCTAAAAATAGTGGAAGACTGCTGTATGGGAATTTCTGCCATTTGTAATCCTCACATAGACCAAAGTCGGAAAATGGCCCCATCCCACACCATTTGGCATTAAGATGTAGATGGATCTAATGGCTCTGTTTATTGAGAATAAATCTAGGCTAGAAGAAGACAGGAGAAACCATGGCTCTAAAATGTTTGGAGGATACCAAGGGAGAGAACACGGTCCAATCAGCCCTGACAAGGTAGTTGAAGAAACCCCACCCAGGGAGAAACATCAAGATAAAAGGCCACCTCTAGCCAATTTCAGGTCCTGGTTTCCCCCTATATTTTCTTTTTGACTGGGGGCTGTGGTAAGTCATTGACCGTGGCAACTGGTGGTTAATGAAGCAGGTTCTCACCCATACTACACTATGGCTAGTATCAATGATGCAGTTATTGTCAGGGTGGATGTTAAGGCTAAACAACTTTCTAGAGCTGAATTAATGACGGAACTTGTGCAACAACACACAGGGTATCATTAGCAGCATATCTCTAAAACTGCAATTAAGTACAGTAGTGATGCAAGACTCGCAAACAATTTGTTCATAGCAAACTAATATTTTGAATGACTCAATAATCAGAAGTCACACAGTCAAAATATTTGTTTGTTCATGACTCGGTAACTAACATAACATAACTGCAGCCAGGGGCAGAGTGGAAGGTAAAATCGGCCCTGGCATTTCATGGCCATAACGGCGAACAGGGGCGTTCGCAAGGACAATTCTCTGTGAACGGGGGGAACAGCTCAAAGAAAGTCAAAAGTCAGACCCAATTGTCAAGCAGTCAACTGGGAGAACGCCTAGTACTCCCAATGGCCAGTCCACCCCTGACTGCAGCTAGCAAATCTTGATGAAAAGAGTAAGAGTAATTCGCTCACGACTCGAATCTCGAACGAAAAGAACTGAGACCCAAACCCATTCTCCAATAAGATCCAATAGTCACAAGTCACACATGCTCAGCTGGTGGCAATGACTCCTGAACCGATCCGAGAGCCGTTAAGTGCCCTCCCAGCTCTCATTCGGAGTCGGGAGCAACACAAGCGCCTAAAGCAGATACAATGACTCCTGAACTCTTGAATTCCATTCACAACTCAGAGTCGACTCTTAAATAAAAACACCTCATTGTCGCATCTCATCTTTCCCTGCTCTGTTTTCACCGGCGGGACCCCCCCCCCCATCCCCCCACCTCAAAAGTTACACCAACTGAATCAAACGAACAAAGAGTCAACAGATATTTCACAACTGTATTCACAACTCCACAGACCCTATTTTTCTGATTCTCATTCATCGGATGCCATGTCAGGGAGCACTCCATGTTCCTGGGATGCGGCTGGAACATAACTCTAAGAGGGTTTCAGGCACAGATAGAAGCAGGTGAGAACTAGAAATTGACACTGATGTGCAGTTCAAGGTTGTTTCAATAGCAAATCCAGCAAATTATCCAGGTTGATTTGTCCCTTAAATTGACACCTCCACACAGAAACTGTCACATCGACAAAATAATTTGTTACAATAACAGCATCAGTCTTATATAATAACATACTATACATCATGTCGATTTCCTAATGTACTACCCGCATAAGGCTCAAGGCAATTTGAGATATCCCAGTTCCGACCTCACGTTATCGTAACATGTTAAGATAACGGAAGTGCTAAGTTTGACTTTTGCCACCTCGGGCAATCAGTCTCAGCTGTAGATCCACAATATGCTCTGTTCAATAAGCAACCGTTGAATAAATAAACAGCTTGTTACACAGAAACTAGTGGTGTCGGTTATAATGAGTTGGACCTACAAGTTGGTGCAAGCTGTCCGACAAGTTTTTTTGTTACCTTATTTTGTACAATCACGTGTACGAATGGTTACTTAGACCGTTGTTTTCCACTACAGTAAAATAACATACAGTAATATGTTAAGATTCATTTTCATTTCATCAGTTCATTTTTTGTCTTTTATTTTACCTAGTCTGCACCCTACTCCTTCAGCGACTCTGATGTGATTTCACTTTTGTTCAGATCTACGCAGGGATGACGTTTTGTTTGTAGAGCCTCGGCTATTCTCCCTCAGAGAAAATGAAATGTGCTCCAGTGCATCACACGGTCTGGCAGAAGCCACTCGGCTCCCACTGGAGCTGACGTGGACAGCCCAGGGATCGGGAGCAGTCTCCAGGGCTGAGACGCGGTGCACTCGTAGGAGGCAAGACGAGTCGGCGACCCGACGTGCACAAGCCCAAATCCGACCCCCCTTAGCCAAACATAGACGCCCTCAGACCAGACGGGCACACGCGTGGAAAATGGATTGCTTTCTTGATGAAACACAACGAGATTGCGGGGGGGGGGTGCTAGGCAAACAGTAAGTGGGCGTCCAGGGAAAAATAAAAGACTACAGCCCCTGTGTTTTGGAATGATTTTTATTTTTTTTGTCTTCAGAGACCATTACTTAATAAGTGTAATTGAGAGTAAAAAAAAACACCTCATTGTCGCATCTCATCTTTCCCTGCTCTGTTTTCATCGGCGGGACATCCCCCCTCACCCAGAAAAGTCTAGCTACTGGTGTTTTTTGTTTCACCTCAGGGCTAACAGCCATTTTCTGAGGTTTAGCATCGTGGTTTTAATGCCATACCTCAGTGACGTGCAGAGAGGATCAAGAGACTGTGTGTGTGTGTGTGTGTGTGTGTGTGTGTGTGTGTGTGTGTGTGTGTGTGTGTGTGTGTGTGTGTGTGTGTGTAAGAAATAATAATAAAAAATAATAATAATCAGACACCCCCCCCATACCCCAAAAAACATTCTCACATGAAGATCATGTGAATTTCAGAGTCAAAGGACGGAACAAATTAAGACATACCACCAATGTATGTCATTAATTCTGACTGTGTGAATTTCAGCCTAATGTTGTAGTGTGTGTGGTTTTACTTGCGCGTGCATGTGTGTGTCTGTTCCCTTTGGGAATTGAGGAGAGCAAAGTCAAAATAAAGCACTGGGTGGGAGGGACTGAGTCAGTCAGTGCATCCATCTAATTACATATGCAATTCATAGCATCTGTTTCCATGATGAAGTGCTGTGGTGATGACCAATGAGTGATGTCAGAGGGAGGCCCCTCACAATATATATATATATATATATATATATATATATATACACAGTATATATTTCCCAAAGTGAAAACAACCAAGCAACAGGAGCCCTTTTCTTTGCGAAGCGAACCTGCAGGCCTCCCTCCAGCAATCCCAAGAAGTGTGCAAGGTGTTCGGGGGCTAACACGACATAATCATTGTTCTTTAAAGAAGAAGAGTTGCTGGATCTTCACAAAGGTCCCCAGAACGTATGACTGACCTTGGGGAGGGCGACCGAGAGGAAGTGTGTATTTTGTGACGAGCCACACGGATTACATTGGGTGATTCCAATATATGTTAGTATAGTATAAGTCCATATAAGTTATTGAGGAGCTGATTTTTTTTTTTATTAGGTAAGTAGAAAAATCCCTCAATGCTCTACCAAGACTAATAGGCTTTTGTAGGCTATCATCAGACTCGGAACCAGTGTAATGTGTTGTGGTGCATTAGCTGTGGTAAAATGAATATTCTGATAACAGCTCTATTTGCATATACACAATATTCAGCAAATCAAAACTGTTAAGTGAGTTAAAACATCTCAATCCCCACCTCTCTCTCTCTCGCTCTCTCTCTCTCTCTCTCTCTCTCTCTCTCTGTCTCTCTCTACTGGCAGCTACAAGCTAACCATAATCAGATCTAATTAAGAGCAGGGACTCTGACAGGGTCCAAGTGTGACACATGAATGGATTATATACGCCCATCTGCAAAAGTCACCCGGAGACAGACAGAAAGAGAGACGGACAGACAGACAGGCACGCAGTTGTGGAAGGGAAAATGGATTGCAGGCGCCTTTTACTCCCACCCCTCAATACCATTTGCTCCCTTAAGGCTCTTCCACCACAAGGGGGCCACACCCGCATAATACACTCCAGTCAATATTGGATTTCTACCGCTTTTGTGGAACCCCTGTATGTTAAAGGTTTTTATTTCAATTGGGGAATTACATAGTGAATTTCGGATTTGTGGACTTTGATTGTGGACTTTGGAATTTTGTTCACTTTGGCATGATATGACAAAAAGAAACACAAGTTGTTTTTTTTCAACAAGAATCTTTATTCGTCACATGACACACTGCACTACAACAACACATGCATATATATATATATACACACACACGCTTTTTGGGTGGTGGCCAGTGAAATGTGGCCTGTGCATTTCTCCCATCCTGGCTTGTACTTCCTCCGGGGGGGCAGCCAGGAGCAGTGGGCCGCATTGCAGCATGATGTTAGGTGGAGGAAACCCCATGTGAGCACGGGGAGAACATGCAAACTCCACAGAGAAAGGCCCCTATTTGGGAGACAACCCACTGGGGCACGGTGCCAACAGCGCCCCAGGTGAGAATTGAACCAGGACCTTCTTGCTGTGAGGCAGAAGTGCAATGCACTGCACCATAAAAAAAATGGGTATTTTTTGTATTCACACTGCCAGTAGGAACACTCAAGTGACAACAGCACATATATATATATATGCACACTTTTTGGGTGGTGGCCAGTGAAATGTGGCCTTGGCATTTCTCCCATCCTGGCTTGTCCGTCCTCCGGCTGCCAGGAGCAGTGGACAGCATTTGTCGACGTGCCCAGGTACCAATCGTTGGTGATGTGTGCATGTTTTTGGTGGGAGTCCTTACTGATGTTAGGTGGAGGAAACCCCATGTGAGCACAGGGAGAACATGTAAACTCCACACAGAAAGGCTCCTATTTGGGAGATAACCACCAGAGCACGGTGCCAACAGGTACCCAGGCGGGAATCAAACCCAGGACCTCCTTGCTGTGAGGCAGCAGTGCAATGCACTGCACCAGCGTTATATTTGTTATATCATAGGCTTGTTAACAAATCCTTAAGGTATTCTGAAAATGTTCCAGAGTTTTACCTTTATGTGCTGTTATGAAGAATTCCCCCTCCGGCCACAAAGCGGTAGTCAGTGTGCATTTCTCTGGCGACCGCACGTTGTACTGCATGTAATTCATACGTTAAATTGGTATTTAAGGGGGGGGGCATAGAGAGAGAGATAAAGTAAGTGAATGAAGTGCCACTCTCTAGAGGTGGAAATGATCCCCCTTCCTGGGAAAAAGAGAGAGCTGCTCCCCTCAATATATCATTATAAACATAACTATAACATTTTAATATAATTTATTTTATTTATATAATAATAATATAATAATGTAAACTGAAAGCACTTATAGACTCAAACAATGCCACACCATGAGTGTGACATCTTCCCTCCTCTCCGCTCCACTTTGCCAATTTGTTGCCATGTTCCTAATTGAAAAAGAACAATTCACAATTCAAACATGTCACCGCCATCTAGGCTGCCGCTGTTGGAGCTAAGGTACGGGATAAGCCAAGGTAAAGATCTAGAATGAGAGTTTGTGTGTGGGGGGACGGTAGGGTTAGGGTTAGGGTTAAGCAGGGTTTCGTTTGTGCCTGATCCTGTCGGAACGTGATCCGAGACCTCCCAAATTGGGACCAGCACCTATTTGATTGGATCTGGCACCTCCTCAGAAGATGCAACAATATTTTCTATCGGTGCGCTGCACATAGCATTGTTTCTTGTGTCTTTCTTGTTTAGTTTCAGCACAGACACTGTGGTTTAGATATATTCGGTGGTAGCACCAGAAAATGCGTAATGGAGGGTGGGCGATCCTCGTTCCACTGTGTGTCCCCAGTCCCCGTTTCTCCAAACAAAATAAATAAAGACAGTGTGTTTTTATTTAAGATGTACCGCCCCGCTCCAAGCACACATTACGCGACTTTTTTATGCTGGATCGGCAGCCTCTCTGTGTTCCGGCACCTCCTAATTTACAAATCAAGCACTGGGGTTAGGATTAGGGTTAGAAAAGGCCACCCCTGAGATGGACAGGAGTTTGAGTGTGAGTTTGGACTCTTTGTCAACCCTAAATCACCATCGTCATTGATCAAACTGCTCTCTCCCTCCCTCCCTCCGTCCCCCTCACATGTCTCACATTTCCCTCCAAGCGGTTGCCTCTCCATTCCTTCCCAACACAAAACAGCTGTTAATCGCCTTGTTCATGGATGCCATGTCATTTAATCGCTGAAAAATTCAGCATTTCAGAGCCTGGGACTGTCATGAACCCAATTAGCAAGAAGCTATAAGGTGTGAGGTCCCCCGGGAGGTGGGAGGGGGTGGGGAGTGCATGACTTATGGCACCGACACTTACCAAGTGAGGGCAACAGTAGAGGCCTTTGTGAGAGGAATTGTTTTCAGGGGTATGAGGTATGGGAGAGGCATGAGATGGCGGGGAGGGTAAAGTGGCACCAAGATTAAAAAGCGGACATTTGTTTTGTGTGTACACTGTACTATGCCAAGATGTAGCAATTTTCTATGAATGTAAAACAGATTTCCTGGCTCTCACCCCATAGAGCGCTCGCAGCCAGGAAAGAGTGTTTTTTTTCTTTGTTGTGTGTTTTTTTTTTTTTAATACCTGTTTATATGCAGGTAAAGTAGCTTTCGCAGAGTGGAAGCTTATGAGATGTTTTTTTCCAGTGGAGTGTCAGGTTAAAGCAGATCGCAAACAAGCACGACCAGGTATTCCTTTGAATTTCATATACAGTAGAGAGATGGAAAAGAGCTTTAGACATCGTTTATGACGAAAGATGTTTGACACTGGAGGAGCTGCTATAATTTTAGGTGGGGGGAAAAAGTGTTCCTGCAGTGTTTTAATGGGGCTATTTTTTGTATGGACTTTTTTAAGTGGACTCTCTCTCTTGCTTTGAGGCCCTAGCCGTGAGCGAGTCATTCCCGTCAGCTGTGCTGGTCTATCAGATCTCATCCTCCTGTTAACAGCCACTGGAAATTGGTGCTGTGCTCTGCGACTAGTAATTTTACCTACTTTGCAAAAATAATGCATCCATTGTGTTCCCTTGAAGTAATACAGTGTCCATTTTCAGTGAAAGCTTCTGGTCATAATCAAGGACACACAAAAAGACCAAAGTCGCCAAGCCAGGAAGTTTGAGAAAATGTAGTAAATTGAAAACATAGCCTCTCAGACCAAGCCTCTGAGCCGGTGGCAGAGCCGGGTGTTGCATCAGAGCACATATAGGGAAGCCCTGATAAATATCTACATACACACACACACACGTGGAGCGCATCTCAGAACGTATGCTGTCTACGCATATAGGATTAACTTCCATCAGAAAATTCGTCATCCCCTAACCCCCCCTCCCCTCCACCCCCACTCCACCGCCTCCTTTTTGGCAATTCTGGACCCAGTTCAGGAACACTGCCCTATTTTGAAAAACCTTGGAGGCCTTCCATAATGTTAGCTAAACATTTTGGAAGCACACAACGGACTAATCCTTGGCCTTTTTTCTTCTTTGTATTACTCCCTAACGCTCAGCGCGTCCAGAGGACTCTGTAAAACCAAAAGCTGAGGAAGGGTGGTTCAGATTAGCCATTACAAGCAAGGCTGATTAAAGTGGCCCCAAAACAAGCAAGGCTGGCCACAACGGGCTTAGCATGTATGGTAGTCCCTTGTCCCTACCCTCAGTTAAATTCTACAGATGGTCTCTCTCTCTCTCTCCCTCTCTCTCTCTCTCTCTCTCTCTCTCTCTCTCTCTCCCTCTCTCTTTCTCTCACTGCTCAGTCATTGCTCAATTCCCCCTTGTCACTTTGATTGACGCGCTGAAATTTCAACAATGCATTCCAGCTGTAGCCCTTTACGATTAAAAAAACAGATCCACCACCAAGATCATCAAAAATCACATATCTATTGGGGTAATGTATTAACACATTTGCAAGAAAATCACTTGGGGGGAAGACAATTTTACAGAGACTGGAAAGTTCGGGATTTTCGATTTTTGTGTTTACAATATCTCTGCGCTGTGTGGAGAGACACGATAATGGAATGGTTTAAAGTGTAGTCGAGTGGCAAATTGGTAATGTTTCTTGTTTATGTGTGGTTGGGGTTCTGTTGCAACACAAAAGAAGCAATGCAAAGATACATACCTTTCTTATGTGTGTTTATGTGTAGCATTATGGGCATAAGAAGGAAAAGCCTGTTAGGTTGTTCCAAGCAAACAACTGAAATGCCGCCGTTATTCGCACATGGACAATAGAAAACTACTACCCTAAAGTTGTCGCGGTTGATGAGGCCAACCCTGGAAGTAATCCATTCATTTTAATATGAAGAGGTAAGAAAAACAGTTGAAAACGTTCCTCCGCCTTCCTAATCCTAATCAGCCTGCATAAGGCGTGGCGACCAATCCTGACCTTGATAACAATGGTGTGTTCACCACCCTCGGCTGAGCTTTTTGGCAGGTACAAGAGGGTCGACCTAAGCCCAGAGTCATCAGTCTGCGCACACGCGTGCACGTGTGCACGCACACACACACACACACACACACACACACACCTTTGACCTGTCACTGCACATTTAATAGCATAACACACTATGATACTAGAATTGTCTCCAAACATTAAGACTACCGCAAAATGATCTTCACTGACTAAATAGATACATTTTATAGAATGGAATAATATGGAATATTTCACATTCTCACTCGAGATTTGTACTTGGATTGACTCAAACCTACTGAGTGAGTTTTCTTGAATTGGCACTTGGGGGTGAATGATGATGTTAAAGAATGGAGGAATGGAGGCATTTGTGTATGTGTATTTGGTAAATACACATACACAAATGCGCTCAGGGACACACACAACACACTCCTATAAGGTCTGGATCCAGGCTCTCTCCATTAGGCTTGAACCCTTTAGTTGGAACTGTTCTGTTTCGAGAGTGTTGCTTGGGCGCCATCTACTTGCTGCCGTTTGCCCATTCTTTAACCCCCACCCCTAACCCCCACCTCTCACGCTGAGCTACTTTTGCTATCTTACTCGTCAGGAAAGTAGCGCTTATGTTCCCCTTGATCACACACACACACACACAAGCAAGCAGGCGGGCGCACACAGGAGTTGGCTCCTCGCCGGGGGTGGGAGTCTAGCGGCTGTGGGTGGGTGGCGGGAGGTGGGGGGAGGGGAGGGGGCAGCGGCATCTCTCATAATAAGTCCTCCTCCTCCTTGGGCTCCTCTGACCTGCACATATTACAGACCAGACAGACACACGGACAGCATGCAGAAAACATTCCCATCAGTGCCAGCGCTGCAGCCTCGGACGCTCCCACAGCTTCTGTGTCTGTCCACCGGGCCAGAGGTCAGCCTCCCGCAGCAGCGTTAGCCTTGACAAGACGTTTGCTTTTCGGCACGCAGTCAACCGTCCGCCGGTACCCAGAGGTGGAGGAGGGGGGAGGGGGGGGGGGCACTGCCCAACACACAGGGCTGGTTTTCTACAACAAAAAAAAGAAGAAATCTTCCCACCCAAACTCTCAAGCTCTCCTCTCCAACTCATTCTCGGGATCACATTCTCTTTTTCGTTGACTCCACTCTCAGTTTGCTTTTCAGGCTGTTGGAGAAGGGAAAAAAGACTGGAGTGAGAAATTTCTGGATCTTAACATCTGCGGGGAGTTTTTTTTTTTCCTTTTTGTCTCTTTTTTTATATCTCACTCCGTACTGGATTGACCTCGGCAACTATTGTTTTTTTCGTTTTTTTTTTCCCCAGACTGGAAACTGAGAGTTATCTGCCTATCGGGGGAGTTGGGAAACATCATTGGCTGTAGATTTTCTTTTTTTAAATTTATTTTATTTGTACTTTTTTTTTTTTTTTTTTTTTTTTTTTTTCAGTACAGAGATAGCTTTTGAAAAAGTAAGTTCCTGATGTATTCGCTTCTTATGGCTGGTGGCTTTCATTTTAACTCTCTCGCAAATTGAGCATGGTGGAATTTGTTGTTTCCCCTCACCAAAAACTCAAGTTGGACTGGTTTGTCCTCAATAAAGGCTGTAGTCACCCAGTCTGTGTTGTCATTACATCGCCTCTCTGCTGGCTAATAACATGAAGTGTGGTATGCAAATCATTTAAACCGAAACTCAAATAAACACTTATGCCGTGTGTAGGGAGACACAAGCCCTTGTTGGGGTTAGTTGTTTTTTAATGACTGCCAGAAGTTGGAGCACCACAATGTAACACATTTTGGTTACGTTGACTCAGGGCTGATTGGTGGTGGTGCTGCTGGAGTTTTTTGTCCGAGGCATTGATTCCGTTTGACTTTTTGACATTTTTGTCTTCACAGAAATCTGGTCCCAAGATGTTCTGCTCCAGGAGAGTGCTGCAGCAGTGGTGCTTTGCCCTGTTCCTGCTGTGCTCCCCAGTCCCACACCATGGGAGGCCCATCGATGCCCTGAGCAGCAGAATGTAAGTCCTTTTTATCCTCTTTTTTTAGTTTTTTAGAATGGACAGCCCTATAATGCGCCTTCGAAGTAAAAGTGTGGGGACAATCAGAAAAAAAAACATTTACTTACTCATGGAAATCTTTTCAGAAGTCAACCAAACACAAGTTTTTGTTTTTTTTTCATATTTTTTGGCTGGTGGTGGTGGGGGGGGCTTGCCATTATCCGCTGTCTATTCACGTATTTACGAGTTGCCCTGCTCGGTGGGCGAGCGAACGCAGTGCCTCTAATAGCAGGGAAAATGTGTTCATCTGCGAGACGTGCCTGCAGCTGTTTAGATAGCCTTCGCCCACCTGTGTGTTTACCCAGGGAGAAAGTGCGTGTGTGTGTACGTCGGAGCTCACTCAGCACAATAAAGAAGTAAAGACCCAACTCTTTAACCCCTTTCACCTCCTTCCTTTCTCCCTCCCCTTATCATCACTTTCTCTCCCCAATTTCCATGGATGCGACCACCGAATTGTCTCCCAGTGATTGTTGGCGTGGCCTCCCACTTCCCAGATAGACAAGGGGGGGGGGCATCTCTGACCGCTAGCTGAATTCCAAAAAAAAAAATGGCCTTCGTTTGTTACCTTTAACCTTAACACCTTCTGTGCTACGCTGGTTTTCTTCTCCGGCTGATCTGCTCTGCTCGTGTCGGCCCAGGGATAAAGAAGCAGATAAATAATGCTGATGTATGGCTAGGCGGTGAACCAAGCAAAACCTGCAGGGTTATTATGCCTCGCAGGGCAAATGTTCTTTCAAGTTTCAAGCCGGAGTGCAAAACATGCTTTGAGAGTTTTCTCCCTCCACCCCTCCCCTTTTTTTGGTAAGATAATATCCCTAGAATGTTTATTATTATTTTTTCACTGTCTTTTGCTGCCAGTGGCACACTTTGGGAGGAATTGGGGGGTTTAAACGAAGAAATTCGTAACACAGTTTTGAGGGAACTGACGTTGACACAATCTCTGCTAAGCCATTTCTAATTTTCTTGTTCTGTGTTAATATTATGCTTACACGTGCACCGCAATAGTTGTTTAGGCCTCTGCTAAAGGGCGCTAAGGAGAACGTCCACATCTGATCCACATCTATTAGTGCGAAGCAGTGTAAAGTTTTCAACCAATGTAATAGCAGGGAATAGAGAGTTATTGAAACCATGCCTGGCGGTCGGTGCCATCCCAGCAAGGTGCATTTACGTGGACATGTGAGAACATGAGACCCCCCCATGCCCCCACCCCACAGAATGTTTGGGCTTCACCCTCGCGCAGCGTGTGCGGGTCCGTTCCCTTGAAACACGTTGCGTGACACACACTTTATGTGTTTCTGGAGGCAGGGTAGAAAGGTAAACGTTAGCGTGCGTGTGACGGCAAACTCGCGCCAGATCCGAGCCGGTCGACCGGTGATCGTGGAAAAAAGAAAGTTAGTCCGCTGACACACAAGTCGGTGTCATTTGTTCCAACCCTGGAACACACACACGCCAACACAGGAGATGATGAACATTTTTGGACATAAAAGTGGAGTGGAGAGGGTGGCGCAGAGCAGTGGTGCTCACCCAGCTGAGATGACGCTGAATGAACCCGTGCAGCTTTTTGACATCCAGTAAAAAGACCTGCGGAAGGGTTATCAATAGCTGCGACTGGGTGCCACCGGCAAAAGCGATGTTTCCTTTAACAAGCCAGAAACCAGAGAAAAAAAATTTAAACGAATAAACTGAGAAATGACATCCCTGGTGGTTTAGTGTATACAAAGACAGCACACGCACACTCGTCCACATGTTCTCCTGACCTATACACCATACACACACACTTACCCACCATACCCCACCGCCCTCAAAGAAGTAATCAAACATTGGGGTATCGCCAGGCACTGTTGTCTGACAGGCGCCAATTTGGGACGTATTGAGCCGTTCCTTTGATTTCTTTTTTCATCCGTTGCCTCCTGGGCATTTGATGTGAGCGTACCGAATTTACAAAACAACAGCAATAACAATATTAATAACATTGATAGTAATACAAAATCCAACAGAGTAAAAACGTCTTTAGGGTCTTCAAAAGAAATGAATGCGCATAAGGAAAAAGCATTTCTCTCCCTCCGGAAAGAGCGCTTCCTCTCTGAACTGGGATGTATTATTTCATTTGGGAGGAATATATTTGGGAGGAGCCTTCAACAAAAGCAGGATTATGTAACGTTTTGTCCATCGTTTTCTCAAAGGAAAAAAACAGTTTGTTTCAAGAAACCTGGCACCTTTCACCTGCTCTGTGGCTGTTGGACTGTATCAGATCAACAAATGAATCCACGGTTGTTTTAATATTTCTACTTATGCCATTGACTTGGCAACCTGGATCAAAGTCAACCTGCTTGAGGCGGCGGTCGAAGCGGCGGGGGTGGGGGGCGCGTATTTAGTTCCTTGCAGCTGCTGAATAGCTGTGTTATGCTCCAGGTAATCAAGCACAATGTCTTCATCAAGGCCCCTGCTTTGTTTGTGTGCTCAGACACTTGAGGCCAAAGGCTTAAGAAGAAAAGTTGGGTGCGCTGGGTTGGTTCCCATGCACTGAGCCCCGAGCCCCTGAACCCGTTTCACACGCTTTATTTTCTTAAGAATTACCGCCCACGTAACGAGACACCCGGGCAAAGCAAAGAGCTCGGAGAAAGCCAGAATCCACTCCCTTTCACACAGCACCTGAAAAGATAACAGGTCACGTTGAAACCCAAAATCATGATGTGTGAGCACGGGCCCATTGGATCTTGTCGAAACAAGCACTGTACCAATCCCTAACATTAGCTGTTGTACTGTCCTTCTAGTCTCTAGGCCTTTGGTCTATGGGTATTCGTCTTGTAGCATTCGATTCAAGTAAAAATCGACAGACAGCATATCTCACCACCAGGGATCTGTAAGCTAGTGGATAATAATGAGCAGTGACAGCCGCAAAACGTTGCAAGGATAGTCAGGCGGATTTAATGGCCTTTCAATCATGGGGAAAACTGGCCTTTTCCAAATAGAAAGGAAAACTCATCTCAACGTCTTTGGCAAAGCAGGGTCTCATGTATCACTATAACAAGCCTTGAAAAGGTTTAACTCCCCTGGTTCTATTAATCACAATATGATGAGAGCCCACGATTTCATTGCATGAAATACTGCACAATGAAAGCAGTGTTGTCAAAGTCAAATCCGGAACTGACAGTGTAATAGAGTGTCGGTGCAACATGGGTTTTCTAAAAACTGCCCTTTTATCAATCATTAGTCATCATCTCTGACATCCCCTTAGCCTAATACTGAATGGCTATTATAATACACAGTATAAGTCCATACAAAACAGTTCATTCGTTTGTTTATTCACACTGACCTCTACTGGCCAGTCTTTTTCAAGGATGGGATTCAAAATGTTCAGATGACTAACACGTTATGTTGTTTTTCAAATAATTGTCATGAATCTCTTGTTTTTGTTTTTTTATCCTTTCCAGGAAACGATCTGTGACCCATGCTCAGCTGATGCACGACAAAGGCCGCACATTGCAGGACTTCAAGCGCCGCATGTGGCTGCAGGAGCTGCTGGACGAGGTGCACACCGCCGAGATCCGTGAGCTGCCGGTGCGGACGCCTGTCGTCGGTGGCAGCAGCAGCAGCAGCAGCGGCGGGGGCGGAGGGGGTGGAGTGGTACTCTCGGGACTGGGCGCGACCGTCCATCTGAGCACCACTGGCAGCACCCTCCACTCCAAGCCCCCGGGGGGGACGAAGAACCTCCCCGTGAGCTTCCGACTGGAGGAGGACGAGGAGGGTGGCACCAACCTGCCCCAGGAGACCAACAAGTCCCAGACGTACAAGGACGGCGTGCTCCGGGCCCCCGGCAAGAAGAAGAAGAAGGGTCGGTCGGGAAAGAGGCGTGAGGGCGAGAAGAGGAAGCGGCGGGTGCGCTCGCTGGGATGGCTGGCACAAGACGAGCCGGGAAGTGGCTACCACCTGGAGTGGCGGCCTCTCTTTGGCCTAAATGGAGCACTTCACTAAGAAAAGGAAGACCAACACAGTCAGTCTCTGACAAAGGTGAACTCTTGCGGCTAATGAAAATGTATAGTACAGTATATGCAGTTCAAAAATGCACGCACACACACAGCCTTAGTCCTGCTCCCAGTAAGCTAACACGCTAACGCACATTAACACATTTAACACACATACTTCCCGGCTCCCCGGCTCCGTTTCCATCCGGAGAGAGTCTTGGCTGTTTGATCTTAAGCGGAGGCCTGTTGGGTTGGCGAGGTGTCTCTTTGACATAACTGCAAACACATGTCTACATGCCTGATGCCTGTCTACAGCCTTAATCAGCACATGGCTCATTAAAAGCGTGTAGGGTATTGTGTAGGCACTGATCAAACCATGCACATACTACGTACTTCGCGTCACTATCATGTTATGGATGTTAAAGGGAATATAAAGAGTGTTGTTGATCACTAACTTTGCCCTCTTGTCATTTCAGAATCCTAAGGGAATAGTTCATGTGGACACCTAAATGCTCATGTTGCAGTCTCCTGTAATTGTGATTGTTTGGAAAGTAACAAGAAAAATATTTATTGTCTGTAAATATTCTAATTACAATCGAATAGTGACAACGACAATATAAAACATGATAAGTCATTATTTGATGATCTGTGGGGGCAACAGATTTAAATCATTGTGAATCCTTGCTTTTTTTGTTTTGTTCCGTTTCAACTATTCCTATTTCTCAATGTCAGATTTGCAGTAATTTATTTTTCTGTTTGAATGGTGTATTTATTTTGTAAATTGTATCAAGGTGCTGCTGACCTTCTATATTTTTGTACAATAATGCACTTTAGATATCTAAATATAAATATATAAACCAGTCATTTTGTATTTTTTTTTTTGTTGAGGCGACTTTTTTCGTGACCGTTTTTGAAATGAAGAATTAAACAATGGTCATCTTTCTATGTTAATATGCATCTCCGTTTTTGGATTTCAGCTCATATGACCCAGCTATTCAGCCTCCAAATCAGATTATCATTTTGCTATGCTGCTGTTTAGGGGGGATTGCGTTATTACATATTCCCAATCCCCGATTCAAACCGTCTCATCGGGGTCTTTTTTCTTTTGTGACACGATGAGATTGGCCTGTCCTTGTGACAAAAACCCAGACACAGTTGCCTTTTATGTCTTGTTTCCTCCATGGCCTGCTATGCTTCTGAATGCCAAAGTTCACTCTGTACATAAACTGAACAACTAACTGCTTGATATTGATGTTTGGCACTTGCACTGAGACAAAAATCTATAGTGAATGAATTAAAAATTAAACATTTTGCCAGTACTTGCCTGGAGTTGTCCTGTCCTGTGTGTCTTTGATGCTGTACTGTCTTTGGGATAATCTGCCACCATCTTTGCTTTTAAGAAGGTGTTTGGCTTCTTAACTTAAATGCATTTTGATGAAAAAATGGTCACAAACGATGCATTTTTATCATGTTGTCTCAGGATTTTACAGATTTGAAATGGGCTCTTTTGGCTACTTACACACTAATGTAAGAGAGTAGAAATATTATTTATTGGACGAATGATAAAAAATAACGGCCATATCCATTTTCATTGCTTGCATGATGGGCACGTGCAATTAATAATATTTTGGACTGAAAACTGGGCCTATTTGAAAACAAAAATAAGTAAAGATTAAATATATCCTACAGCTATGCCTTGCACAAACAGATGTACACTGTCAGTCTCGGGAGACTAAAAAGTGCTAATTCGGCATGTGCATGTAACTATTCGTTAACCCTGAGAGACTGAATGTTTTGGCAAATTGACTTGGATCAATCAGGGCTTTGTTTGCCATGGTGGTTGACCTTGGAGTTAAGTACGTTTTCTCCCTACGATCCAGCGATACTATGATTTGCAACATCAATTCACAAAAAAGGTCTGAAAGTGAGAAAGTGCCTTAATGATGATATTTGCTCTTTTGTGAATTCATTTTTCCTAACCAGATTTCTCACAGTATAGGCAGAATATTATGCTAACTCCTCTGTGGTTCTCCACCTTAACCAGATGTATTTCTCCACTAGTCGAACCATTTATTTGTATAGCACCTTTCATACACGACATGCGACTCTAAGTATTTTACATTAAAATAAGGTATTCAAATAATAACAATGAAAGCAAAGCAGGTAAGAAAACTTCATTAACAAAGTTGAATAATAAAATCCTTAAAATAATGAAATAAATTAAAACCAGGGCACGAATAAGCTAAAAAAAGTAGCTAAAAAAAATTGTGTTGAAAGCAAGCAAAATGCTTTTAATTTAAAAGGTAAATAAAGAAGGTAAATATTTACAAATGTCCTTTCCTCTGGGAATTATGTTCTTATTCTGATGGAGCCTTGGATTTTACTGTCATGACAACAATGAGCTTGTTAAATAGAGATTAAAACGTTAAATTTCTCTAGATCAATCTTATTTAATTACCATGGATTTACTTATGATATTGGCACAGATATAAATTAAGGGTAAAGGTTAGGGTTCTTTAAGACTTTATTGCCATTATTGGCATCTAGATCTCAAGCAGCTACACTAGGCTATTCTAGATGTGACGGCACTGCCAGCATGATATAGGGATGGTATGGGGATGGTAGCTCAGGCGGTAGAGCGGGTGGTCTAGTGATCTAAAGGTTGCTGGTTCAATCCCAGGCTCCTCCTGCTAGCATGCTGTAGTGTCCTTGAGCAAGACACTTAACCCCTCATTGCTCCTGATGGCTGCGTCCGTCGGTGTTTGAACAATTGTAAGTCACTTTGGATAAAAGCGTCTCCCAAATGTAATATAATAATGACATAAATTGGTTATCATATATTTAGACAACAAGACAAACATTTAAAAAAGTTGGCATCCTGCACCCAGATCAGCTGGCACAAAAGTGCTAATATATGTGGGTTTAGCCATATTTGACTGCCTGTAAGCAGGCTTGAGAGATTTAGAATTTATATTTCAGAACATCTCACAACTTGAGTTTTTCAACTCTGAGTATTTCTAGTTGTACAGGTGTGATTGCTTGGTTGCGTTGCAATGCTGACCTCTGATGCATCACGTTCGACGCAATGATGCATTCGCAAGGGTCCTCTGTGGATGAGCTGCTGAATTGTGATTTGTGTTGATAATAATACATTTTTTGTGCCTTTGATACAAAATATGCTATGTGACATTAATATTTTAACTTGTTTTGTTCTAGTCAATACTGTATAATCATGAAAAAGTATTTTTTGTGTCAGTGAAATTGTACGCAAGGTTTTACATTTGCCAAACTGTATTCTAACTTTGGGGAATTTCAAGCTAGATAGAAGATATACATTACATATTAAAGATAATAAAATATAGTATATTATTATTATTATTATTGTTGTTGTTGTTGTTGTTGTTGTTGTTGTTGTTGTTATTATTATTATTATTATTAATACCTATTTTTTTTATTCAATCATTAATCACAATTAATGGAATCATATAACAATTCAACCCTAAACTACAATTTAACAGTACAATTTATTTACTTTATTCACATGCAATTTACTGCACATATCCGTATATACAAATAGCCTTACCCATATACATACCTCTATTCCCTTCTATTTTGTACCCCCACTTTATATTATCTTTTTGAGTCTTTTTTATTTTTATTTTATTTTATTTATATTATTCTATTAGGCAGATGATCCGCTGTTGCGACACCTAATGGGAGCAGCCGAAAGAAAAAGAAGATTCTATTTACAAACTACATTACATTTTAGTAATCAGTTAGTTTCAGTTAGTTAGCTAGGTAGGAATAAGGTTAGCTATTATGTCCGGTTGAGTAACTATTGTGCATGATCTCCGGATGCATTGCAAGGACATCTCACTGCATATATGTATTAAAGTGTGTTCATGTATGTGACAAATAAACCTCTTGAATCTTGAATCTAATAGTTGTAGCACCCCTCTTTGGAGCCCAACATGTAACCAGTGAAAGAGTTCTAATTTCACTTTCAACATCACATATAAACAACAAAGCTCCCTCTAAATCAACATCTCTCAGGGTTTGGAGCAGTGTTAATGTTAAGATTCAAGCGGCGGCGAACAGGATGACTCCGGGGGCGACAACCTGAGTGCAGAGGTCACAACCAACCAAAACAAATCCGGTTATGAATACGTATAACCTCAGCAGCACTAAGAATCTTGCAACTGCCCCTGAACCCCTGAGAATCTATCTTCCCGTGAGATTTGCAAGAGGCAAAATATATTGGAATATTTTGACACCAAAACCAACATGGATGTCGTCCAGCTCGTCACTGTGGTTGTTTGTGTAGTGAACATGCAGGACTGACATTCCGCACTGATCAGACCCTCATGAGTCTGCCACGATTCCACAAGTCACTCCTCGATTTTAGAAGTCCACACTTGGCCACTTGTCACTTTCTTTGGTTTCGGCATCTTGCAGGCACACAATCTCATTGCGATTTGAGGCTTTGACATGTACACACCAAAGGATTTTGGAAAGACTAGCCCCGATAAAATCAAATATGTTTGACACAAATATCAATGACAGCGACGAATCCACAGTTTGACTACCCCGGACTACCCCGGTCTCAAATTGTCTCCAAATCAGCCTTGAAAATTATCTAATGTAGGCCTAGCTTTAGTGTACGTATGTGGTGGAAAAAAATCACCCTGGAGAAGAGGTCCTTTAATTTAAGATCCTTTATTATAAAAAATGATCTGAGTTTATCTCTGCAGATGACAAGACTGGTTTAATACACAGATACATACCCTTTTATAACATCTAGTTGTGGAGTGTGTCATTAGCCACAATATTCCATCAATTCATCTGATTAAATAGTACTGTCTACCAGATTGATGTATCTCTTGGGAGTGGCATTGAGCAAGAAAGCTACGCTGAATCCACTATTTCAATAGCCAAAACAATGTGTTGCTCTCAGTTCTGTAACTTTTCCATTACATAATCCCTCCTTGGGGCTACCAAGCCCCAAACATTAAAACAAATTGCAAAGCTATTGAGTGTATATGCCCTATGGTGAGTTTTCACGGGCTTCTTTGCTTACCTGCATTACATTTTATGCAAAAGCATTCTTAACCGTGGTTAGATTTGATTATCAGAAAAAAACTGTCCATACTCAATACTTTTATGATGGAAAAAAATAAGCAAAACCATCGCTGTATAAACAGTACAAGATTACCAAATATAAATCTCACTCATGGCAGGTCTGTTTACCAAATATGTGGTGTGTTTACAATTCTTAGAATTTAGTGAGTACAGGCTGGAACTCTTTCGATACATGTCTTCTTGAATACAAACTAGTGCTCTTTTGATACATATCTATTGGAACACAAAGTGGAACTCTTTTGATATTGCGATCTATGGCATGTACAGAGGACATATCAATACCGATATGAGGCTTCCTGTAACAGTAATTAGTCAACAAATACTTGATTTTACTAGCCAGCGGCATTTCAACGCAGATCACTCATTGGCTCCACTTCGTTGGAGCTTGGCATGCTACTGTAGGAGTAGAACACTGCTTCCACACTCATTAGGTTCCAACGCAGCTGTCGGCTCTACAGTGGGGAAATGTAGATTTCCTCACTATAGAGTGGGGGCAGCGTTAGGTGCTCACCCACCATAGTCTTCCTCAATCGTCCGTTGAAGACTGGGAAATCTGTCTCTCTGTAATCTCTCTGGAATCTCTGTATCCTGAGGAGTATTACTCCAGGTAGGGTTTACTGCTCCATCATTAACGGTCACCACCTCCACCTGACTGGTGACTTGGCAAAACCCTGAAATTCTCGTCCCAGTCAGGTTGTTAGTAGTCTGCTCTAATAAGACACTATTCCTGAATCTCTTGAACTGCTGTGGTGGTGGCTCTGACCACCCTATAGGGACATTCTCTTTTTGGATTGCTCCACTTCCTTCTTAATACCCAAACAAACACCGGATCTCCTGCGATGGATCCGATCTTTGTAGATCTCTTGTTTTTTCTGTATAGTGACAGCATGATCATAAATTCTTTTTTGCACATTAATTATTTGTCTCACGAATGCTTTCATATCTTTTTTCAGAATTTCTAAGGATTGCCCTTTGGTGGATGCTTTGTACACTGGTACAGGCATGGGCTGAGCCATAAGCATTTCATGCGGTCTTAGTTGCATTTTTCTACTCATGCTTCCTCTATAGGACATCAAAGCAAGTGGTAGTGCATCTACGCAGTTCATTCCTATGTGCATGCATATCTTTCGCAATTTCTTTTTTATCACCACATTAGCTCTTTCTACCATTCCCTTGCTCTGGGGGTGATAAACAAAGCCTAGCTTTTGCCTAATTCCTAATTTTTGTAAAATGCATTTCATTGTTTTTCCACAAATTCCTTGCCATTGTTTGAACTTATTATTAATGAGATACCGAATCTTTGTAAAACTTCTCGGCTCCGGAATTGAACCACTGTATCTGCATTTTTAAGTTTGGCTGGTACTACCTCTACCCATCTGCTAGATCTGCTAGATCTGTCCACTACTACCACGTGTATCTTTTCCCTTGTATGGGTTTAATCATATCTATAAAATCCATTGTTATATGTTTAAACGGACCTTCAGGGACTGGGATGTATCCAATTGGAGTTGTTACTCCTTTCCTGACATTTCTGAAATTACTTTTTCGGCGTGTTTCACATCTGGTTATTAATGCATCTACTTGATGTTGTAATTTTGGAGCCCAAAGATTCCATTAAGTTAATTTTCTTAATACCTCCCCCACTGCACAATGGGCTAGCCCATGTGCATCATGTATTAACAAGGGAAGCAAACCCTTTGGTTCTCTCTGGCTCTGCCTACAATAAATCCCACCATGTGTCCTCCATATGCCCATGTCATCCTGTGTTGCTCCTTTTTGTTCCCAAATATGTTTTTCGGCTATTGACGCTTCTTCTTGTAGGAGGATCAAGTCTTTTTCCGTGACCTGATCCTGTATATATGTATTGCCAGCATTGCATTTGGATTGCTTGTGGCCGCAGCTTTAGCTACTAAATCTGTTGCATTGTAGTTATAAAGGATTTATCTGACTTGTGAGCTGTACACTTTATTAAGACAAAATTTGCAGGTTTCATCATTGCTTGTAACAGTTTAAGAATCTGTTCATGGTGTTGTATGGGTGAACCATCAGCCCTCTTGAACCCCTGAGCTTTCCATGTGGTGCCAAAAAAGTGACAGACACCATGTGTGTATCCAGAGTGTGTGTATATATTTACAATTGGTCTTTCTGACAATTTGCATGCTTTGGTCAGAGAAATTAGCCTATTGCACTAAGGAGGGCTGTGGGCATTGTCCTGATTGGACTACCCTTGTGTATGTACAGTATAGGACTGGTTCCTATATGTGAATGCAAATAGATGTCTACTTGAAGGGCTAAGGGGCACACTAATGAAACAAACATCAATTACTGTAAACCATTTGGCATTCGGGGGAACATTTGAAAGCATTGTGTGTGGGTTCAGTACTTCTTATTGATAATCTTCTACTACTTAATATACTGCTATTAGGTCATGCACTAATCAATACTTGTCTTTGTCTGCTTTGACGATTGGTAGTACAGTGGTACCTCGACTTACGACTGCATCTGCTTACGACTAATCCAAGATACGAGTAGTGATAGTCGTGAACATTTGTATTGACTTGCGAACCGACTGCTCCAAGATACGACTGTGGAAATTTGCAGTTGGAGCGTTGGCGGCCAGTCAGCAGTCAGTCAGCTGGCGACCTACATCGTGTGTGCACGTAGTTCGTGGCTTATGCTGTGTATTTTATTTATTTTCACCCTTCATGATTACATAATTCATATGGGAAAAATTGCTTCAACATACGACTGTTTTAACATACAACCGTTCTTATAGAACGAATTACAGTCGGAAGTCGAGGTACCACTGTATAGGGGTGTTGCTAACGGTGTGGGGTTCAGGTATAAGCACTCTGGTAAATGTCTGTTGTTGGTGCTGATATTGTTCAGGTGCATCGTTTTCTGATGGATTTACCTGCAATTCCTCCTGGTATGTTCTGTCCGTTCACACCCCCAACATCTTGGTTGGTTTCCTGCTTCCTGGTAGTTGTAGGTTGTACCTCTGCCTCTTGGGTGTCCTCTGATTTCCCTCATCTGTTGTTGTTGTTGGGGATATCTGTTAGTCCCCCTTGGTTGTTGTACTATCACTACTGGTGGATTAGATAGTTGTAGAGCAGTGAATTGAGGAGCTTGCTGGGGATTGGCGTTCTGATTTTGCCCTTGCATAACCACACCTTGAACTTTCTTTTTTTTCTGCCGTAAGTTGCTGTTGAGTGAGCTTCCGCATTGTCTCCTCATCTTGCTGCTTCCGCTTCTATTGGAGATTTCTATGTTTGGTCACTGCATGTACAACATGATCCGTGAATTGTGGGAAAGGCATGTTGTTTAGCCCTACCACCTCGTTCATTCGGCTCTGGGCTAGTGTTGGCAATCCATCTATTGCCCTTTTACGGAGAGCAGCTGGTGGAACGCATCCATGTCTGGGTCTGTTCCTGTCTGTTTGATCCACTCTCTCCTGGAAATATGAACATAGGCTTGTGGGCTTTCTGTCTTTTTCATTGGAGTGTTGGTACTGGCATCAAGATTGTTATGGTATGGGTACTTGGCTCTTAGTCCCATCCATAGGTGATTACAGTGATGGTTGAACATGTCACTGTCATTTGCCTGGGAGCCCACATAGCTACCCAAACTGGAAGCATGTAGAATTTCTTCCATTTCCAGCTTTCCAAGAGTTTTTTCCAGTAACGCTTTCATGTCTCCAACGGCCAGCAGTGCACCCACTGTCTCATCTTCAAATGATGTTATCCACTGGCTGGCTCCTGCTAGAATGCTGGGTAGGCGTTGAGCCAATACGTTGAAATCCATGCATCCCCATGGAATATAATTGAGATTTTGCCCTTACACCAGTAGGGGGAGCTGGAGTCTTGAGGCAGGCAAGCCTGAATCTCTGGGTGGGCTCGTCAGGACCAATATACCATGAACCACTCCTTTTTCTAATTCCGCTTCCTCTGCTCCCATATTTAATATTGGCAGAGATCTAGTCATCTTCCTCACTTCCTCCTCCCTTCTGTTTATTTTGTCCTTCCTTCTTTGCCGTGCCTTCTATCTGCATCTCGAGGTCACACATCTGTGTGAGGGTTTTGTTTAATTCTGTGTCTGCCGCTCTGAGTTGAATTTCCAACTGTTTTTTCGCCTCTCTTTTACCTTCCTCTTTTTGTTCTCCAAAATATTGTCTGTTCCCTTCTTCAGCACTTTCTTGATGCTCTGTCACTTAAATCGCCTTCTCCTCTTTCTGCTTCCTTAATTTTTTCCTTGACTGTGGTATCCTGTTGCTCCCCCTTTTATTACTTTTGGCTGTTTCATAAGTTTTTCCATGCCTCAGATTAAATGAATTTCCCTCCAGCTCACCCCCTAAACTTTCACATTGTTCCCTTAACTCTTCTTCACTATGTATAGCCTTCCTGTTTGTTTATCTGAGTGTAATTCGTAATCTTCTAACACGGTTAATTTTCTTATTGGCATTTGTGCTAAGTAGGGAGGGAGTGGGGCTTTATTTTTTGTTTTTTTATCTATCATGTCCCTGATATGTTTTTTCGTGGTTCTTCTGAGTTTGTCTCCCTGTCTTTTGAATGATGTTATCAGATGTAATTCTCTTTTCCCTTTTTCCTTTCCTCTTTTTTTTCGTTGGACTTATGATTCATTACCAGGATGTCCATCTCCACACACACATTCTGACAGGGTTATTCTTTGATCTTTTACTCAATTTTTTGGAGCATTCTCAGATTTATTTTGATAATAGGGGGTTTTGATATGTTAATATCCCGACAGCGGTTGACACTATTTTCGTTTCCATTTTTTATTTAGCGCTTAATTTAGCGCTTCTGTTTTCTGTATTCTCTGATCTATATTCTCCTTCCAACCAAGAATGCAGAGCCAACTGTTATCTGCTCACTGGCGCCATTCCACGAGTGTGTTTTATCAACAATCTCCCTACAGCAGAATTCTCACAGAACAAAAAGCCCCCACTTTTTTTTTTCTGTTTTCTCCCTGTTCTGAGTGGACATTTTTTTTCAAAAACCTTATTAGGGGACTGTAGCTCAGGCGGTAGAGCTGGTGGTCTAGTGATCCAAAGGTTGCTGGTTCAATCCCAGGCTCCTCCTGCTAGCATGCTGTAGTGTCCTTGAGCAAGACACTTAACCCCTAATTGCTCCAGATGGCTGCGTCCATCGGTGTTTGAACAATTGTAAGTCGCCTTGGATAAAAGCGTCTGCTTAATGTAATTAGAGGTCACTTCAAAGCTATTTTAATTAAAAACATTTCTCAACCCTACTATTCGCATTTGTTGCTATTTATTGCTTTTCACCAAGTTTTCGTGTTCTTTTTTTTATTATTTGAATGTATTTGAGCTTCAGTTGGTTCACTATATTTTGTCCTTTTTCAGCTTTTCCACGGGTCCGATAGCTTTAACTCTATTTTATCCCTATGGCTTCAAAGACTCATACAGTGGTTAATTTGTTCCCAGAAGATTATGTCTCCTGTAGAACAGACTAATTTGTCTAAGATGTCAAAGTGGAGGATGAGAAGCGTCCTACTGGCCATGTTTGCCACATGTCTGTGGCAAATGTGGAGTTCCAGGGAGGTTGTGCTCCTCCCCACCCAACACCTCTTCCGAATTTATATAGTTATTATTCTTGCCCGACAATTTTTCTATCATTCTCCAAATTATATCGGCAACCTAAACCAGAAATACTGTTAAAACAAACACATGCAAATGGCAACGGTGTGCAATGGTGTGTTTCTTGATAATATCTTGTTTTATGGAATATCTCAGTTTCTGAGGCAGACATTTTTTCTGTGTATTCCTATCTCTCCTTTTTTTCTTCTTTTTTGGCAGCTGCCAAATCTTTCTCACTTCCTCCTGTACTTTTCTTTTAGACCAGTATTGGCTATTTTATTATCAGTCTGCTTTTTAGAGCTGGAACTTTGTTTTATTATTCAAGTTTTTCAACTCGGCTCATAATTTTAGTTATATTTTTATAGTCCTTGGGCTTTTGACTCACTTGCAATACACCAAGGATATCATAGCTCCCCAGCTATAGTGGTACAACTAGACCACGTTTCCAGGACAAACAACCGGTAAGCCAGCTTCAATATTACCTATTTATTTCCAGCCTCAAACAGGCCTGAGGTTAACCTTTTATCCTTTCTAGTGGCACACAGACAATACAATAACCACTAGACTTATCTCTCTCCAGTGGGCTACATACCCTAGCGCTCTGTTTACAGCAGTATCCACAGCAAAACTCCTTACGTATGTCCTGAATCCGTTTGCTATCCGTGCAGACCTGTAAAAGTGTTTTTAGAGTGTCTGTCTTTTCTCCATTTCACTGAACGATTTTGGTTTAAAACATTTTTTTCCATTTTTTTCCATTTTCTTTGTCTTTTTCTTTTTTTATATATATATTTTATTTTGTTAGTACTGCATTAGTTCTTTGTTTGGAGAGCTAAATTGATTCTGGTCTTACCCGTATCACCAGGGAACCAAACAGCACATTCCTACCCCAAATGGAAATGAATTACTCAAAACGCTTACCATGGCCAATTTTTTCCGATCTTCAGGAAGGACCAACAACACCGGTACATGGAGGCGCAGGAATGTCCTCCTTTTTTCCAATCCTGTTTGTGACACCAATCTGTGGTGGAAAAAAAATCACCCTGGAGAAGAGGTCATTTCATTTAAGATCCTTTATTATCAAACAAGATCTGCGTTTGTCTCTTCAGAGGACAAGACTGGTTTAATACACAGATACATACCCTTTTATAATATCTAGCCATGGAGTGTGTTATTAGCTGAATATTCCCACAATCTATCTGATTAAATAGTACTGTCTACCAGACTGACTTATCTCTTGGGAGTGGCATTGAGCGAGAAAGCTTCGCAATAAGTTCTGTAACTTTTCCACTACATGTACAGCATGTTTAGTCTAGTAAGTGTAATGACATAATTTGTGGGCAGGATACACGTGTATGAGCAGGGGATCTTTATTATAATTCAAGCAGAGGTAAAAAAGGCAAAACCAAAGTAAGGGGAAAAATAGGGTTTGGCAACCTGGAAGTAAAAACATCAAACGAAGAACATGGACAGGACCATGAGGGGACATCTGAGAGAAACCACAGAGGTGGTGCTAGTAATACTGCCTGAAGTGGAACGAACCTGAGGGGAATATACAGTGTAGGTGAGTAAGAACAAAGCCCGACAGGGAACTGAAGAGGAAATGGTGAGGGTGATTAGTAGCTGGGGTGATGAAATGAGGCTGATAGCTTAGAATGTGATCTTGATAGCTTTTGATACAGTTGGATTCATTTTCTGAACTGAAAAAAAGACCTAATTTCTCAGTCTGCAATAATGAAACTGTTGTATAGACCAGTGGCTTAAAATGTATCTCCCCCGCCCTTCTTACCATCTGGGGAGATGTATGTGAAAAGGCCATGTCAAAGATGTGTCCAAAACACTCTATTCCTTTTGATTTCCCTAGGTAATGGACACACAGTGTTTCACATGACTGGGGCGGTTGGATGTAGAGGAGTCCATGGACTTCTTCCCGTTAGGAAGAATCTTTTCCTAAACACCTGATGAAATATCTAGTTGGTCTGATCAATGGATTTCACATCAAAAAATGTGGTGGACCAAGGGGGCGTGACCAAACCGCCGCTGCAGACAGGTGGTGCAAGCTTCCATCCCAGGGCCGCTCAGCTGCTGTGGATCAGGTGAATCAACGGAGGGTCCTGCGTCTTTGTTTGTCCCTGCAGTAAGGATTGGCGTGCGGAAGAGACGAGACGCCCAGGGCGAGTTCAGCCCAAAAGGCAAACTGCCGGACAGACCACAGAAACTGTAATTCCGCACAGACTATGTATATATTGGGCTGCGACCTACAGAGGGGCAGAGCAGGTCCAAGGTAAACAGAGCACTGGAGTAGACAGGGTATAGAGTGCCAGTACTGTTGTGGACCAAGCACTATAGGAGCAGAGAGGGCGGGGGCATGGCCTATGGGGGACAGGGGACTAGGGGCAGACACAGCCAAGGCAGGGCCTATGGTGGACAGGGCTGTTGGGGAAGGGCACAGACAACATACATCTAGCACATATGAGTCTTTTATTGTGTCTTTTTGGCTAAATTGATATTATTTTTTAGGGCATCCCTTCTTTGGCCAGATGACATACAGACAACACGATTTGGCATTTCAATAGGACACTTTTGCAACCAAGATAAAATGTGCAGAGGCAGTGGCGCCCCATACCATGCTCACCCGATGCTCACCACTGTTTCTGTTAAGGTACAGTCACGCCGCTGGCGCACTTGTGCAAAACGCCAGGCTGCAATGCATTTCAAACGGAGCTTGGCATCATCCGGCTGCAGGAGTGATGACCGGCGACAAGCTCACGGCTTCATGGCAACAAGGAATGCTGAGCAGATTTCAACTTCATGCAAATGAGCAAAGCTGAGCACCAGGCAATAGCCGATAGGAGGGAAGATACGCTCTCAATGGCACTGAGCCTTGGAAAATGGACGCCTGGACCACTGCATAATTGTTCATGATTAGGAAATTTTTTTAATGGAAAATGTCCCATAAACCATCGATAACATAAGGGACACGAAATATTATATTTCTCCAACAACAACAATTCTTTGTTTGAGGGACGGATGTAAAGGTTATTTATGTCTTTTCTTTTGGAGAGGTAATTTATTTTGCTAAGTATACAGCTCCTCCATTTTAAAAGTAGTAGACAAGGCACCATCCATCTATATAATGTATTTCAAAAATGGAGAAGGAGAGAGGTTTAAAATGTTTGGCGCACCCACAACAGCCAGTCGATTTTTAACCGACACGGCCACAAATGGCAGGGGCGCAGAAGTCCCGCCATTAGCGGTGTGACCATACAGTGATGAGAGCTGCTTTGGCGTCATGCTGTAGCCCCATCGCTGGTGGTGTGACTGTACCAGTACCCCTGTGAATCATGATGAAAAATATCAGTGGTGGTAAAGCCCTAAGTAGCCATTCTTGTATTCGGCACCTGGGTTGCAGTCTGGGGGAGTGAGGGGTGGATACAAAGAGCAAAACAATGGATCCAGTACATGATCTGGCAAGTGAAGGACAAAAGTCATCCAGCAAGGAAACAGATTGTCCACCAGCATGAGAAATATGAAAAAAACAAAACAAAATCCTTGTGGAATTATTGGTCCACCCTGCCAAGGCAGATGTGACCTATATTGTGCACTGTAAAAAGAAAATCAAAAAAGAAAAGGTGAAATTTGTTCTTCTAATTTTTTTCAAAATAAACAATATTTGCCAATATATTGCATAATGCTGTAATGCTATAAAAACAGCCATATGCTATACTTCTATGATTTCTTACAACTAGGAAAAACTATGCCGGCTGGTTTGGCTTGCACCTTGTGGCTTAAGGGGTGCTGTGACCTAGCAGGGTTGAGGAGAGCGTCGTGTGGTGGAGGGCCTGAATATCTGGTGGCCTGCTGGCATCGGCGGGGGGGGCTAACATCCAGAGACCCCGCGCTGAGCACACTCTGCTATGTGGATTGGCACTCGGCGCCCACGCCAGGTGGGGCATCTGGTCGGCTGCCTCAGGCCTCGTCCTCACATGGTGGCATGGGGGGTCCCGCCGGCTCGCCTGCAGGGCAGACGGTTTCGGGTGGGGTGTTGGTCAGTCGGCGCGGGGACTGGATCCGGGCCCGCGGTCTGTGCCTGGCGCCTGCGGCCGGGTCCTGTGTCTGCACTTGCTGGTGGGTTGTATGTGTGTGCCCCTGGGGTGCGGGGTCTCCTCATGCTCCCTGGGACTGGGTTATGCTCCTCAGTGCTGGACGTGGGGGTTGCTCCATGGACCTCCGGCTTCTCTGGGGGTCCGGGGGTATTCTTTGGCCGCAGGGCAGGGTTCTCAGGGCTTTCCTGCAGCTGTAGGGTGTGTACGCGGCTGCGGAGCTCGGGGGAGCCTCGGGGCCCTTTTCGCTGCTTGGAGGCGCCACAACATAACAGCGACATTATACACCAGTACCATTTGGGATAAGTCATGTACACTCATCGGTGGACACCTTACACATACACACACACGCACACACACACACGCACACACACACACACACACACACACACACCACCACACCTGCTTCGAGTGCACCCCAGCACCCTTCTGGTTGCATTCCTCTCCTTTTCTCCCTCATTTACTGCCATAACTATGACAGGAAGAGGCCACGTGACCAGTTGTAGCTCCAGTTTTCCTGGACCTAATTAACTGTTTTTCAATACATGTTGTCATCCAATGTTTATGTTTTTGTGTAAATGTTCTATGTTTAATTGTCTCACCTGTGGTGATTCTCCCCCTCTTGGAGTAGTCATCAGTTGTTTATAGACCCAAACATGATAAATGCACCACCAAGCTCACGCACCTGGAATGCCGGAAGGGGGCCTATGTGATATTGCTGTTCATTGACTACAGTTCAGCTTTCAATATCATAGTCCCCACCAGACTGGCTGCCAAGCTGCGAGGGCTAGGATTGAGCATTCCGCTGTGTGTCTGGATCCTGGACTTCCTCTCAGCCTGACCCCAGGTGGTTAGGGTGGGGAGGCACTTGTCCAGCTCCCTCACCCTGAACACAGGATTCCCCCAGGGCTGCGTCCTCAGTCCCCTACTGTACTCCCTCTACACACATGACTGTGTGGCCAGGTCCAGCTCCAACACCATCATGTTTGCTGATGACACCATCGTGGTGGGCCACTGACGACGATGAGAAGGCCTACCGTGAGGAGGTGGCTGACCTGTCACTCTGGTGCCAGGACAACAGCCTTGTCCTGCACGTAAGGAGCTGATTGTGGACTTTAGGAGGGGATTACAACCAAGGACACACACGTGGTTGGTGATTAATGAGAGTTCTGTCAACAGGGTGCACAGCTTCAAGCACCTGGGAGTCCACATCAGGGAGGATTTAACACAGACTTTACATACAGACACTCTGGTGAGAAAGGCGAGGCAGCGTCTTTACCACCTCAGGCAACTAAAGAAATTCAGGGTCTCGGAGGGGATCCTCAAATCCTTCTCCTTTGGAGCGGTAGAGAGCATCCTGACAGGAAGCACCACTCCCTGGTTTTGGAACTGCAGGACAGGCGGGCCCTGCAGAGCGTGGTTGTTCAGCCGAAAGTACCACTGGAACTACCCTTCCCTCCCTGCAGGACTTACACACCAGGAGGTGTAGTAGCAGGGCCCGCAGGATCATGACGGATCCTCATCACCCCAACAACGGACTACTCCTGCTGCTGCGGTCGGGCAAGCGCCTCCTCAGTCACACAGCAAGGACAGAGAGACTGAGATGGAGTTTCAAGCCATGCAAGCCATGAGGACTGTCAATGCTGAACTCACCAGGGGTCCTAACAAAAAGCACTGAGTCACTCACACTGCCTTACTGTACTGTATGTAGCATAGTGTACTGCATACTGTATCACTGTTCTGGGTTACTGCATACTGCGCTGCATTGCTGTTCTGTTTGGTGTAAGTGTATTGCTGTGTCGTACTTTTGTATACTATACTGTAAATATTTTTACTGCACATATCTGTATATACAAATAGCCTCTCTCTAACTCTATTCCATTCAATTTTGTACCCCCGCTTTGTATAATCTTTTTGAGTTTTAGATTTAATTTTAATTTTGTTTTATATATATTATTCCATTCACTAACTGCATTACGGTTTAGCAATCTAGTAACTATTTAGCAATTTAGTAACTATTGTGCAAAATCTCGGGTGCGCTGCAAAGGCATTTCACTGCTTATATGTATGAAAGTATGTATATGTATGTGACAAATACACCTTGAATCTTAAAAAGTTCTCTATAACCAAAAACTGTGCTCTTGTCATTCTACAGGTCAACCATAGGACAGAGTTATTGTAGCAGTTCTTGATGATTTAAGAATTAATAAAGAGTTGCATTACAGGTTGAGAGCTTGAACTCCACTTGCAGACTAACTCTGTCCTAGATGCAATGGCATACAAATACTCTTTATTGTATGCCCAGCATGCTGAAAGCACAGGTTAAAAAATATATATTGGAGAGCATCAAATGTGTGCTGTTCCAAGTTATTTCTTTCAAAAAATAGCTATAAATATTTTCTCAAAGCTAGCTAAATATATGGCTTTTGGCAAATGTAAACTTTGAGCAGACGACAAAATCGCAACATCATGTACCAATTTACATATTTGTGACGTTCTATCCACTGCAGGTGCCACATGAACCCTCATCATAAGACAATGGGCTCTGCAATTGCCAAAATAATTGGAGTTTATGCTGCTAGTCTATAGGCTACCCGGTCTTGTCTCACTGCTGCCACACCAAGCGTCAATCTGAACACAAAATATTTTCACAGATCCTCCTAAAAGGCGCTAGAATTTTCACTAGTTGCATTTATTGGGTAATGATATATTGTGCACATTTTCACTGCACAAAGTTCTCCCCTTGTAATAGGGAATGGGAGGTAGAGAGAGAGGGAGAGACACAAAAGGCATTTTGCGGTAAAAACGCATTTTGCTGGTTGAACCACCAGGATGTTCCTTGGATTGTCTTCGTCAATTGTTATGACTGAGATTAACGTTTGATCAGATTTACGTCCAAATTATGGAGAAATTATGTAAATTCTAAAGGGTTCACAAACTTGAAATGAAAATGCAATCTTCACCAGTCATAATTTCCAGTCAAACTCTGTAAAAAAAATATTGTGACTGTAGTGAACCGTGATCTGCATTGAACTGTGAGCCGAGTGTATTTCGTTACAGCCCTAATTAACGTTGCCAATAGGGTGAAAGTTGCTATCTAAAAATGGTAAAAGTTAAATCTAGCTAGATAAATCTTTGTTAAATCTAGTCGCCAAGATGTCAACACTGAGATAGACCCATTGAATACATTTTCAAGGTTACCAATGAACTGACCCAAAAAAGAACACAACATTTTTCACTTAACGACCGAGTTCTGTTCCTAGGATCAGGTTGTTAAGCAAATTTGTCGATAAGCGAGGACCCGTGTTATTTCACAGTAAGGGGGCGTGGCGATTGCGAATGCTAGTGCAGTGAATACTGAAGGACTGCGGGAACGAGAGTGAGACTGAGCATGGTGAGGCGTGATGAGATGCTGGATGCTGATAGGCCGCGCACGCAGCGTGCACGCCACGGTATTGTATGCAGCGTACAAACTGGTCCGAGAGCTGGTTGTAAGTCCGAACAGTCGTTAAACAGGTAGGTCATTAAGTGAGGAGTACCTGTATTACAAATATAACAAGAAAATAAAGAAGTTGTAAATTTACAAGAAAAACCTCAGATGTGTGTATGATATGTATCTGGAAAAACTTTGAACTCTGAACTAGTGCTGACCAATAAATTGTATTTTCATTGTCATTGCAATATAAACATATATGAACATATGCGCGATAAACACAGAAGACTGCTTGAAACGCAATGAAAAATAAAAAAAAATCTATTTACATGCGCCATGCATTCACACTCAGTAGCAGCCTCTATTTTTATTTTTATTTCAACAAAAAGGTTGATAACAACTTGGGACGTACCAATCCGATATTTATCTCCCCCGAATATCCCCTTGAAACGCCACGGTGAAACATACATGTTGCCCTGTAGGCACTACCAGTGGACTGTATCCACAGCTCATTCACAACAAGTCGTAAAGTAGCAGCAACATAGCGTGACATACCGTAAAGAGAAGTCACTTGGTAACTAGTACAATAACATTGAGCGAGCGAGATGTGCCTTCGGTGTGGAATTATGTGAAGACGGAGTGCAAAAGCAACATGGTGAAATGTAATACATGCATGTATTTGTTCAATTATTTAAGTTGTTTTCCCCCAGATATTTTATTTATTTCAAGAGATGTTTTTTGTTGAGTTTAGAAGAAGATATTTTAAAGGGAGCAGGGGAAATAAAACTATAATTTCTTAGTAATGTCTTATTTAAACTAATGTTCTGTTTAATAAGTCGGGTATTCAAGTGCAATTTGTTCAATAAAAGCATGTTTGAAATATTTTTTTTAATTTCTTTATTCAGTGGGGCATAGGCTATTCAATGCTTGGGGTCTATGTTAGCAGTGTACCTATTAAAGCATAAGACATAGGAACTTTAGAGCTAATGTGTACACTTCAATGTTTGTTTATTTATCACAAGTCATATCGTCATTGAATAATGTTTCCATACATTGCAGATTTTCCTCATATCATGCGGACCTACTGGGAACAGCTGAAGAATTTTAATTCCATCAATCATTCCATCATCTCCAGCTACCTCTCAGGAGGTATCTGCTGCCTACTTGAGAGGTTGCTGCAACAAACATGGCATCAAGTTTTCCTAGCTATTTAGATAGTGAAATTGATTACATTGCTTGGTAATGATTTTTTAATAAGTAAAAGTGAGCTAAGATAACCAGCTCGCTGGTTGAACACTATCTTTGTTCACTGTGCATCCATTTTAGCCAGGGGGTGCTCTTTGTAAACTTCCACTGCTTAAAAACATGCTTCACGTTTTCACTACAATTTTCATGTTACTATTTCACATATATAGATTCCCCGGGCATGTCACTGAATGCTGCCCACTGCTCCGGGCTGCCCCAAGCCAGGATGGGTGAAATGCAGCGGCCACATTTTACTGGCCACCACCCAAAAAGCATGTGTGTGTGTGTGTACGTATATGCATGTGTTGTAGTGTGGTGTGTCATGTGACAAATAAAGATTCTTCTAAAAAATTCTTCTTCTAGATTTAAGTATTATATGTTAAATCTACATGTTAAATATGAATATAAATATAAATACTAATCTAATACCTAAATCAAAATATGAAATATAAATCCTTTATCTCAAACTTATTTCGAAATCTTTATTCCAAATATAAACCTTTTATCTAAATCTAAATCCAAAATCTTGGGTTTGACCAAATGCCACGGATATGGTACTTTTTTCATGCACATTCTAGTGGGGACTGACGAAGGGGCTTTCACATAGGACGCGGTTTGCGCTCCGCTGTAAACTCAATTTATTGTGGAGAGTTATCATCTGCGCCTGCTGTGATGAAATTCATGCAGGGCCAATAGAAACAGTAAGTGAAGCAGACAAAAAGTTTCTGTGCAATATGGCAGAGAACCTGATTTTAGAGGTGTCCAAATTCCCAGAGCTCTACAACCCTTCCTTATGGATTAATCGGGACCTTGGAAGGCAAGCCTATCATGGAAACAGGTTTCCTACCAAGTTGGTATACCTGGAGTGTGTAAATGCAGTGGAGATTAATGATGTATGACCCATGGCCAATAAATATGACGTACGTAACAGATGATGATGACTATTCCCTGTGTCACTACGTCATTAACAGTGACGTGCAGTCAGGGGAGGCAGGGGAGGCTATGCCTCCCCTGTCATCATGAGAGGAAAAAGAAACAAAATAATAAAATAACACAAGTATTAATATTTGTCCTCTGGACTATGATTTTGGTGTGGTTCTTAATGTATTTTGACCATTTTTATAGTAAAAATCGCAGAAAATTCTGTATTTCCTGCTTAAATAAATTGAGTCTCCTTCGGAGACGAGAGGTGAGGCATGGACAGCCGAGCCTCCCTCCAGATTGAGCAATCACTCACAAACTGGATTGAGCGCGTGCAAATGGCGCGTGCTTGTTCCCATTTCTGTGTATGTTTCCAATATGATGGTTGAGGACACTTTTATGTAATAACAGTATACGTCTTCTTTTCCATGGTGTTCAGTAATGTATTTCACGTATGCGTGTAATATTTACATCTTATTGATATGACATAAATTCACAGGGAAAATGCTTGCCTTGAGGCAGGCAGTACCTCTGCCTCAAGGAGGGCGGCGATAGTGAGCAGCCTGATAGCCTGCCACCAGCCAGGTCACGGTGAACTCTAACCCGTGTGCAAAAAGTAAACACAAGAAGTGTGCTGTGCGACGCTGTAGAGCTTAGCGACAAGCTGTCATTTCTCTCCCTGAAAATGGAGGATTTGATTTCTAAACTAAGAAATTTTTCAAAGCTGGACTTTCAGTCAAAGCAAGAAGTCAGCTTGTGCTCACTATACCTGCAACAACGGCGTCTGTGGAAAGGTCGTTTTCTGCATTGAAAAGGATCAAAACATACAGTCGAAATCGGACTGACCAAGGACGGCTTTCTTCACTGGCAGTTATCTCAATTGAGGCAGAGAGACTTTTAAAACTCAAAGGAGCCAGAGGACAACAAGAGGACTTTTACAACAAAGTCACGGAGATCTTCGTCCAGAAGGAAAGGCGAATGGACTTCATTCACAAGTAAAGGTAAGATATACTGCAATATACAGTGGTGCTGGTGTTTTAAAATGGTTTTCAGCATCCTATTCGCTCCTATTCTCTTCTATTCTCTCATCCTATCCTATTGGCATCCTACTGTATGTTTGTAAATCTGACTTGTGAGTCAGTGCCTCCCCAACCCCAACCCTCACTGCACGTCACTGGTCATTAAAGTAAGATATTATTGTAGGAAGACATTTCATGTGATGATGGCTTTGCTGTAGCAATATTATGACCGTATGTATATGTATGTGACAAATTATCTCTTGAATCTCGAATACAATTTGGCACGGTGGCGTAGTGCATTGCACTCTGGTGGGTTATCTCCCAAATAGGAGCCTGTGTGGTGTTTGCATGTTCTCCCCGTGCTCACATGGGGTTTCCTCCACCTACCATCAGTAAGGACCCCCACCAAAAACATACACACATCACCATCGTCTGACTAGCGATGGACACTTCGTACCAGGTCCCCGGACGTGTCGACAAATGCTGCCCACTGCTCCTGGCTGCCCCCCTGGAGGAAGGACAAGCCAGGATGGATCAAATGCAGAGGCCACATTTCACCGGCCACCATCCAAAGCATGTACATGTGTGTGTGTATGCATGTGGTGTGTTGTGTGACAAATAAAGATTCTTGTCCTTCAATGTATATACATGAATAATATATTAAATACAGGCCAACCAATTTAAAAATAATAAATATACCTTAAACACTATTCCTGTTGCAGAAATAATGAAATCAGCCTAATCAATTGATAATTTAGTTCAGCTATAAGATATAACAAGTAATCGCTGTACTGCACGTTATATGTGAAAGCCTCAGCTCTGCATCTGAGAGCCCTCTGGTGGTGGCGTTCCAAACCTGTCAGGGTCAGCCTGTCAAGTCAACGTTACAATCCACAATGAAAAGGGTTTATCTTGCGTTGTTTGCAATTACGTTCGTGAAGTAAAATACAAATTACACTTTTTAGAAGGCTTATCACATTTTTTTTGACAGTAGCTCATAGTTTATGGTTTTATCTATCTGAAATGGGTTGCCATGTCAAATCCACCTTGCTATTAATCTGTAAGATTTAGGATTTATATTTAGGATTTATATTTAGATTTAACATTAAACATATTCTTACATAATTCTTATATATAAAAGTGTGTATATATTTTTTTTTTTTTCTTACGTATAATTCTTAAATCTTATCAACATTTAAAGATTAAATGGTGGCACGGTGGCGCAGTGCATTGCACTGCTGCCTCACAGCAAGAAGGTCCTGGGTTCGATTCCCGCCTGGGGCGCTGTTGGCACCGTGCTCCGGCGGGTTATCTCCCAAATAGGAGCCTTTCTGTGTGGAGTTTGCATGTTCTCCCTGTGCTCACATGGGGTTTCCTCCACCTCACGTCAGTAAGGACCCCCCCCCCCCCCCCCAAAAACGTGCACACATCATCGTCTGACAAGCGATGGACATTTATCACCTGGTCCCCGGGCGCGTCTACGTATGCTGCCCACTGCTCCTGGCTGTGCCCCCGGAGGAAGGACAACCCAGGATGGGTTGCCTGGTGAAATTTAAATAACACAGAATACAAAACTATATTCAGGGATCTTTATTTCTTGACTACTCTCATAAGGAGAGTAGTATGAAGGGAACTTGGAGTGTAAAATTTGGTTAAGAGTTAACACCTTTTCTATACAAACAAGTTTACAACTTCAGGCACAAGGAGTCTCACTTCAAAATGTAGCTCACTTCTGGAACATCCAAAAGATTTCACAAATCTGGGTTAATAATATAACTATCAAATGCGTCAACCCATCTGATAAAGCTAGCTAGCATCCTTGGCTAACTCCAACTGTACCTAAGTCAGTAACTCAGCTCGGGGCATAAACTCATATAGTGCAACAATATAAGTACATAAAGGACTGTACATAAATGAGAGTGCATAAACAACTGTACATAAATAAATGTACATAAACAACTATAACGGTAGCTCTTCTGTTAAAGTTAACAAAATAAAATAAACAAAACCACATACACTTAATTTCAATAGAACATGAAACATCTGGTACTGTATATCAATATACTCACTATGTTTTGTCTCAACTACGGAAACTCAGATACACATTATGTGCTCACAGCATGAACCACAACAAAAACATCTCTGGAAAATGAACTAACAATGCCCTCAGAACGCATCAGCCCTGCCGACCTCTCATGAAGTCTTAGCGGTCGCGCAGGTGTCTGCAACTCTCGTTTTCTCCCATGTGATTTCCTCTGAAACATCTCACAGTCTGGGGCACAGTGCCATCCAGTGGCTTTAGTGTGAACTTTGCATTTTCCACTTGGCTACATACTCCCCTGCTAAAAAGTCAACGTCGTCTGTGACTTAGTTCATAGTTTTAACTTATTTCACTGCTTCCCTGAAGAATACAGCACCCATACTGGTTAGCAACTGGGACAACACATCAGGACAGAGTGAAATGGCATTACATGCGGACCAAGGGATGTGGTGAGGGTTTAAGTTTGCCCCTGTGTTTGCTCTCAGAGTTCTGTTTACACTCAATGATATACATGATGGATACAATTATGCAAAACCATCATTTCTGTGATATAAACAGAAAAAGATTACCAAATATAGACCTTCATATAGCAAAAAGTTAAATACAGACAATACACTGAAAATCACAACACATCTTCTATTCCTGGATGTCTTCTTTCTTCTTTAGCTGTGCAGTATTGTACACAGCTCTTTCAACACCCTTGCCAGCCCTAAGAACACCAGTAAACTGCAGCGCCGGGCTGGGGCAGTGGGGCATCCTCTAAACGGTTGCTTCCCAGCCGTTAATATGCAGAACCATTTGTTACGTGGGCTCTGTATGCTGCTTCAGTATTGGCTCCTCACGGTATGGCACGGTATGATTATGGTATGGCAGTCGAGGGGTCCTCCATGTCCTTTACAGGAGAGACCAGCAGCTGTGACATACTCTCCTGGTTTGCCAACCACCGGTACAGCCTTCTCACGGTGATTGATGACAACTTTGCCTGCCTGACTGCAGCCTGGACGGATGTCTGATCAATCAGCACTTTAGTAATAAACGCTCTCAGTACTGGAAGCAAACAAATCGAAGATGAATCCAACAATCACAAGCCCTATTCCTGTCCCTATCCCTATTTTGTAAGCACGGCTCCCCATCTTCCTATGCTACCCTCTAACCCAGGGGTGGCCAACCAGTCAGAGACTAAGAGCCACTTTTTTTACTGTGTTACTGCAAAGAGCCACATCATACACATGGGCACACATGAACATCACCCCATCCCTTCCTCACACACACACACACACACACACACAGACCTCTGCTCAGCCAGATTTATTGTAAATGTCACACACCAACATGATAATGACAGAAATTGACTCCTAGCCCCCGCGACCCGACTAAGGATAATCGGTTGAAGATGGATGGATGGATGGAGTACTAAGACCACAGGCCAGTTATTTTCACCAATTAACATTGTGTGCACTGTCTCACACACACAAACTCTCAGTTCAACCAAGTCCACAAACAAAAATATAACATTGTGTGCACTGTCTCACACACACAAACTCTCAGTTCAAAAAGTACTGTTGTTTATTTATTCATAGAGGGAGGAATTGGACTTCGGGTTTAATGATAAGGATGTATTTTTTTCATGTTGGGTCAATTTATTCAATAGTGTCCCTTAAACCCTAACCTTTAAGAATCAGTTTTGGCTCTTGCCTACCATACACGATCTGATGCTTTGGCCATCCACATATACCTGGGACTAGGTGTTCCGGAGTCCTGGCCACATTTTTGAAAAAAAAAAAGTAAGTACTGTAAGTACTGAAAGTACTGCGTTTCCGCGGTATACCTCTCAGTTCAACCAAGTCCACAAACAAAAATATAATAATTAACAATAGCGTTTTTCTCTTACTATGCATGTTGCTTAGTGGGACTTCTGGCATTCCTTGTCTTGAACAATGCTCTTCAAATCTGGCTTGAATTCCGTTGTTGCCACTCGAAGCAATTCTTTCACATGGGTGTCATTGACAGTATCTTAAGCGCAGCCCGTTTGACATTGGGGCATTTTTCCATTGGCACACTTCTCCAGAACTCAATGGTCCCTTCCCTTAAAGCAGCTTTCAGTCGGTCCTCCTCCTGCAGCTCGCGAGTCGCGACACACACACACACACACACACACACACACACACACACACACACACACACACACACACACACACACCCTCCAGCCTTCACAGTTCTCCATCGGAGATGTTTCGATACGCAACGCAATTCACCGGCCGATCCATCTTATATGTTGACTACTAACCATGTCAATAGTGTTGAAAATAAACTTCCAAATTTTTTTGAATCTTATTTGGTGTTTTATTAGTCCTAATGCCGCGTTAGACGCGTTCCAGGCGACTGGAACGCGTCTATACGTTGACTTTGTATGGAGGCGCGCCGCCCCGGCGCTTTTGGTGTAAACGCGGCATTAGGACTAATAAAACAGGCGTTAATGGGACATGACTCCTGCTGCTGTTCGCTTTGAGTAAATGAGGAAGTGATCCGCGGTGGAAAACGAGTGATATATCATAGAGATTTTATAATCACAATAGGGAATGAATGGCTGCGCTTTTTTTTTCTGAGTTTTTGACGCTTGTCATGTGAAAGAGCCGCATGAAACCAGCCAAAGAGCCGCATGAGGCTCGCGAGCCGCGGGTTGGCCAGGCCTGCTCTAACCAATCCCATGTGTGGGCTCCTCTGCCAAACGCTTCCTTTTTCTGCTAACAAATAATTCAGTGCCATCCTATTTCGCCAAGTCATAGTGCTAGTCGCAGTCTGAGCTGTTCTCCTAGTGAGGACAGAGCATCCTCGGTGTAGTTTTTTTGTTTTTCTTCTTAACCTGTGCTGTCAGCACGCTGGGCATACAGCACAGAGGATTTGTATGCCATTGCATCTAGGACAGGGTCTGCAAGTGGAGTTCAAGTTTTCAACCTGCAATGCAACTCTTTATTAATTCTTAAATCATCAAGAACTGCTGCAATAACTCTGTCCTATGGATGACCTGTAGAATGACAAGAGCACAGTTTTTGGTTATAGAGAACCACCACGAACCCCCCTCTTTGAAGAACTATTTATCATGTTTGGGTCTATAAACAATTGATCACTACTCCAAGAGGGGAGAATCACCACAGGTGAGACTAATAAACATAGAAACAAACAACATTTACACAAAAACATTAACATTGGACGACAACATGTATTGAAAAACTGTTAATTAGGTCCAAGAAAACTGGAACTACAACTGGTCACGTGGCCTCTTCCTGTCATAGTTATGGCTGTAAATGAGGGAAGAAAGGAGAGGAATGCAACCAGGAGGGTTCTGGGGTGCACTCGAAGCAGGTGTGGTGGTGTGTGCGTGTGTGATGGGACCGCCTGTATGTGTGTGTGTGTGTGTGTGTGTGTGTGTGTGTGTGTGTGTGTGTGTGTGTGTGTGTGTGTGTATTAGATGTCCACCGGCGAGAGTACATGACTTATCCCCTTTGGTACTGGTGTAGAAGGTCAGTATTATGTCACGGCGCCTTCAAACAGCGGAAAGGGCCCCAAAGCCCCCCGAACTCCGTAGCCCTGTAGACACCCTACAGCTGCAGGAAAGCCCCGAGTACCCTGCCCTTCCGCCACAGAAAACCCCCGGGCCCCCAGAGAAGCCAGAGGGTGGTGGAGCAACCCCCATGCCCAACCCCGAGGAGCATTACCCAGTCCCAAGGAGCACGAGGAGACCCCGCACGAGGAGACCCCAGGGGCGCACACATACAGTCAACCCCCAGGTGCACGCACAAGACGCAGCTGGAGGCACAGAACCCGGGCCCCAGCCACAAGGCACGGACCGACACCCCGCCCGACAGACCAACTCCCCGCCCGAGCCGTCCGCCCCACAGCGAGCCGGCAGGACTCCCGTGCCCACCCATGCCCCGTACAAGGGGGAGGCCCGCCCCACTGCAGCTTGAGTGCCAACTGCCATTACACGTAGCAGCATGTACCCAGCGCGGGGCACCTCGATGTTATCCCCCCCCCACCCCCAGATGTACAGGCCCTCCACCACCCCCAGCACCCGGGACGCCCACCACAGAGAAGCGGCGCAGCAGAAGGAAAAGGCCAACAGCTGCCCCCCACACCCCAACCCGCACCCACAACGGCAAGCAGTCCCCCCAGGGGCCCCTGAAGGCGCCCGGCGTAGCACATCCTAACCCACCAGGTGCAAGCAGTCAGGACTCCAGCCCAGCCCAGCTCCAGGCCAGCCGGCAGACCATGGTCCGGTGGAGTGTTTGCGAGTGTTTGTGTTCTAAGTTAATATGATCCTCAGTGTAGTTATTAAACCTTTACTGATTGTAATACACAAAATTAATCCATTCAGTGTTTTTCCCTGCTGTAACCCAGAAAAAGAATCACTCGAAACCTGCTGATATCTCCCTTCCTGCTTTCATTTCATTAGGGGTACCACTGTGTTGGCTGATCGCATCAATATAAACGTTAGGATCCGGGTTGTATGCTCTCTTTCTCCTACTATACTTTGGTTTTTCAGATTTTACCCAATCTCCAGTCATTAACGAGATCAACTGTATTAGCTGTACATGAGCACAAACATCATTCCTCACCTGACCCTTCTCTATATGAAATATTATCTTACATTTAGTGAAACAGCCCACCGAAACATGTCCTTTTCATGAGTAACATTCGTGCAATCCATGGATTGCACGAATGGATGTTATATATCCGAGGAATTGTTCTATTTGACACTTCCTTGGACATTATAACATAATACTACTATCTGCACACCATTCCTTCATAGTCTTATGGCCCATCTGGATAAGGCATAAGTCTCCATAAGTCGTGCCCCAGAGATTACATCTCTATCTATCCTGCTGCCATCATCAATACATTCCACCTCAAAAGGTGGTTTGACCCGTGCCCCGCGACCTTCAGGTGTATTCAGGCGGGGTAGATTGGCCACAACATCCAACCTGTTCAGGTATTGGTGCCAGGCTTCATAACTTTTTTGACACCGGCTCCAACTGTATTTAATTGGAACCACCTTCAGCAGATTTTGATTCTCCTGGGCACATGCCCAGCAAGATCTCTGGGTATGTTGGCGTGAGGTATACTGCAGCCATTGATACCACTCGTTCCCTATTGCCCTTCCATATAGTGAGTTGACCTGACTCAGGTCTTCATTAAACTGACTCTCCCTTGGTGGGGCTACACTTGGTAGGGATTGGACCTACCTGTCACCCATTCCCATATAGACACCCACACCCTTTCCTTCTATTTTTGAGGAGTTAGTGACACCCCTTTCATTTACCTCAGGAGTGGATGCTACATTGGTTAGAGAATCCAAATCTATACAAGAGTGTATGGACCCTATTGGAAACCCTACCACACTTGTTTCTACGTAGGTGTCCTGTCTCTGTCTCTTCCCTAAATGTATTCTCACATCCCATTGTCCTTCAACTTCCATCAGAGAAAAATTACATTCGTTGTTAAATATTGCCACTCTCTTAGTTGATTGATCACCCAATAGCAAAGTTTATCTCCTGTGGCCTTGTCCCTCACTGTTAAGGCCCGTTGACTCTCCTGATGCACTTGTGGGGGAATAGGCAATATCATACTAGCATCGTCTGCTCTACAGTCCTTTTATCTCCACCAAAGGCAGTTTCCAATTTGGAGGTGATCACTTGTTGTTGGCACTTGTTGTTGACAACTGGAGCCACAATCCATTCTCCTGAAACAACTGGAAATGTATCTCGTCCTACCACACCTGCTAGAACCTCAACCTGTTCAACCGGAACCTCTGGAACATCAACCTTCAGGGTTATTCGGGTGGTTTTCACTAAGGGGGTTGGCGTCGGCCGCAGTGTTAGTTTATCAGTTTCTGGTGCATTAGTAGGTATACCCCATTCTATCTGGATTTGTGGGGGCTGTGTGACACCTTCCTGTTCTAAACTCTGCATTTCTATAAATGTATCTTGCTTCCGTATAGTTCCCAATTCCACTCTCACATTCCAATGTCCTGCAAATTTTGTCACGATGAGATTGCATTAATTGTGAGTTTTAGATATTATATTTCCCGTTGGGTGCCACAGTCCCACAGACAGCCAATGATTCGTTTTCCTGTCCTGTATTTCTATGACCCGTTGATCGTAATTCGGTATGAGTTGTAAGATATATTCACTTGGGCTTCACATGTTGTCTGCTCTAAGCTCTTATGTTCTCTTCAGCCTAAATACCTGTTCTTGTTCTGGTTGTATTATGCCACCATGTGTCTCATAGTTACCCTCCTTTTGTGAAGTTTGGTTGTTAGGCCAGGATGTTGTCCAATTTGTCAGTGGTGAGGCCACGTTTGTCCCTTGAGACAGCAGGATTTGCCATGGTTCACAGCTGATCATTAGCAACCTGAGTATCCAAAGAGTCTGGAAACAGAGTTTATTTCCCCTGAGGTCCCCCTTCTGCTGGCTCTTCCGGGGGCTCTCCATCTGCAGTTTCCCCGGGATCCTCGGGGGGCTCCCTGTATGCCAGCGCCCCAGGGTCCCGGTCTGGATCCTTCTCATGGTCTGGTCTAATGTCCCTTCGCAGTACCTTAGAACAATGGTTAAGATGATACCATGTGGTGCTTCCCTCTACCTGAATAGCAGTTGGCATTGCTCTAACCGCTGTATAGGGTCTTTCCCTCCTTGGTTCGTTCCATCGTCTCCGGAAGACTCTCAGGTAGACACTGTCTCCAGGTTCCATCCCCCTTGGTGGCTCCTCTTTCGACTCTGGAACTCTGTTCTTTTCCTGTTGGTATATCACTTTATGTATTGCAGTTAGTTGTCTGATATATTCCCTTAATTACATTTGCAATTGTTCTAATGGTGGACCTTCATGTGGTCCTTCATTAGTGCTAGTGGGAGTGCATCCGCCCAGTTTAATTTTGTGCTTGCACATATTTTGCTTATTTTCATCTTAAGCGTGCCATTCACTCTCTCAACCTTTCCCTGTGATTGTGGGTGATACACACATCCAAGCCTTTGCTTTATTCTCAGGTGCTCCATCACTTGTTTCACTGCCTTCTGTATGAATGATGATCCATTATCTAAGCTGATCTCTGTTGGAATACCAAATCTAGGTATTACTTCTCTAGTCAGGAACTTTATCATTGTTCCTGACCCTGCTCCCAAGTCTGCTGATGGAATACCTTCCACCCATGTACTGAATCTGTCTAGTATCACCAGCATATACCTTTTACCATTAACCTTTTTTAATCATATCCACATAATCCATCTGTAAGTGTCTAAAAGGTCCTTCTGGTGTTGGAATATGTCCTAATGCTGTAGTGACGCCTTTCGCACATTGTTTTGGACACATACTTCACATTCAGCCAGACGCGCATCTACCATTGATTGAAGATACAGAGACCAATATCCTTGCTTTTTTATTCTCCTTACCACTTCCCCCCTTGTGCAATGGTCAAAACCATGCGCCTCGGTAATGAGAATTCCTAGTAATGCTGTAGGAGCCACAAATTGTCCATCCTGGGCCCTCCACAGGCCGTCCTCGGCCCCTCTTTTCATCCACATACTATGTTCATACACACCGGCCTTCTCCTGCATTCTGATAAGATCATCTGAGCTTGGTGCTGCTTCGGGTATAATCAGCGGTGCTTGAATTCCTGTTGTACATTTTGAAGCTAGTTTAGTTGCTTCCTCTGCCATATTCTTGCCAATGATTATGTAGTCATTGCCTTTCTTATGCTCCTGACACTTAACCATTGTCTCCTGTTTCGGTAACAGCAATGCTGGCATTAAGTCATAAATCTGAGTGTGATGCAGAATGGGTGTGCCATCAGTTTTCTTGAACCCTCTTTGTTTCCATATTGTTCCAAACAGATATCACACTCCATGTGCATATGCAGAATCAGTATAAATATTTACTTTTATTTTTTTTTTACCTGTGCTGTCAGCATGCTGGGCATACAACACAAAGTATTTGTATGCCATTTGCATCCAGGACAGAGTTAGTCTGAAGAGGAGTTCAAGTTCTCCACCTGCAATGCAACTCTTTATTGATTCTTAAATCATCAAGAACTGCTGCAATAACTCCTGTGGATGCCCTGTAGAATAACAAGAGCACAGTTTTGGTTATGAAGAGCCACCACCAACCCCCCTCTTTGGAGAACTATTCATCATGTTTGGATCTATAACAATTGATCACTACTCCAAGAGGGGGAGAATCACTACAGTGAGACAAATAAACATAGAAACAAACAACATTTACACAAAAACATGAACATTGGATGACAAGATGTATTGAAAAACTGAATTAGGTCCAGTTAGGTCCAGGAAAACTGGAACTACAACTGGTCCCGTGGCCTCTTCCTGTCAAAGTTATGGCAGTAAATAAGGGAGGAAAGGAGGGGAAAGCACCCCCTTGCTTGCTGGGGTGCACTCTAAGCAGGGGTGCATGTGTGCGTGCGTGCGTGCGTGCGTGCGTGCGTAAAATGTCCACCGGTGAGTGTACATGACTTATCCCCATTGGTACTGGTGTAGAAGGTCGGTATTATGTTGCGGTGCCTCCAGGCAGCGCAAGGGGCCCCGAAGCCCCCCGAACTCTACGGCCCCACGGACAACCCCCGGCTGCAGGAGATCCCCGGGTACCCCGCCCTGCGGCCACGGAAGACCCCCGGGCCCCCAGAGAAGCCAGAGGGCCGTGGAGAAATTCCCGCACCCAGCCCGAGGAGCATGACCAAGTCCCAGGGAGCACGAGGAGGCCCTGCGCCCCAGGGGCGCACACATACAACCAATCCCCGGACGCAGGCACAAGACGCAGCCACCGGCACAGAACCCGGGCCATGGGCACAAGGCACGGGCCGACACCCCGCCCGAGCCGCCTGCCCCAAGGGGGGCACAAGGGGGGGAGGGGGCCGCCCCACCGCAGCCGACCAGGCGCCCCACCCAGCGTGAGTGCCAAGTGACCATAAACGTAGCAGCAAGTGCCCAGCGCGGGGCACCTTGATGTTACACCCCCCCCCAGCGATGCCGGCAGGCCGTCAGGTATACAGGCCCTCCGCCACCCCCAGCACCCGGGGCGCCCGCCGCAGAAGCAAAAGGCCAACAGCTGCCCCCCACACCCCAACCCACACCCCCAACGACAGGCAGTCCCCCCAGGGGCCCCAGAAGGCACCCTGCGGTGCTCTCCGCAGCCCCGCCAGGTAGCAGCAAATCACAAGCCAAGCCACAAGGCGCAAGCCGTGAGGACTCCAGCCAGGCCGGGAGGAGGGGCCCATCCAACTGCCCCTAGTGCTCAATGTGTGCTGTTGGTAACTGCAGTTAACGCGCCCCAGTGCGCACACCTCCCGTATCTAGTGGCAGCCAACCCACAGCGATCAGCCAAGGGCGCAGTGCGTCCGCCATGCGCCTCCGCCATGTGGGGCAGCTCCGCGCCCACATCAGAGCATGCGGACCACAGAACAGAGGGCGGCAGACGCCACCCCCATGCCACCCCCACCCACAGCCCGACCCCCCTCAAGACTCAAGTATTAAATGATGGAGTTATGTCAGTGACAAAAGTAGCCCATATCTCTTAAATGAATCAACATGATTTTGGAATATTGCCAATAGTTTTTCCATTAAGATGTAATCTATTAATAACTGCAACCATTGGGATGTGGTGAGATTATCTCTATTTTTCCAATTGAGTAATATAGTTTTCTTGGCCATTGTTAAGGCGATCAAAATGGGTTGGTGGTGTTTCAGTGGTAGGTCGACTGAGGAGATGTCACCGAGAAGACATATAGACGGGGAGAATGGAATGCTGCGACCCAGAAGGGTTGATTGCTTCTTGGTGAGAATGCTAGGATAGGTGGGCAAAGCCAGAAGGCATGAAAGTAGTCATCTCTGGTATCAAGGGAACATTGAAAGCAATTGTCTTCATCCACAAAACCCATTTTGAACATTTTGTGTTCCGTGATATGGGCTCTGTGCAAAATCTTATATTGGATGAGTTGCATTTTGGAGTTGTGGGTCATGGAAAAGGTGTTGTTGCGAATAAGATTCCACAGGTTGTTATCAGTGGGAACAGCAAGGTCTCTTTCCCATTTCATTGTAGGTAAAGATAAGGTGTCTTCTATTTTTGGTAAAAGTTTGTATATTCTGGAAAAGGGATTTTTCAAGTGACCGATATGAGTGAGATGTTCAATCATTTCAGGTGGTTGTAGGATGTTGTTCATCAACTTTATTTTAATTTTTAGAGACTGCTGTAATTGAAGGAATTGAAGGAAGCCGTGGCCACCGATATTATACCTTTGTGTTAAGGTTGGGAGGGATATAAGCGAATTGTTTTTAAAAATGTGTTCCAGATGAGTAATTCCTTGTCTTTTCCAAAACCTAAAGATTATTGGTTTGTTTTTAACCAGGAAATCTGGGTTGTGCCAGATTGGCGTGAATTTGTTTGGAGATAGAGTGTGACCACTGAGTTTGAGGAATTTCCACCAGGCCGACAGAGTTGTTGCGATAAATGGGTTTTTAAAGGCCAATTGTTGCTCTGGTTGTAACCATTAAATTATAAATTGAAGATGGTTTGCTAGACAGTAGTATCTAAAGTTTGGGGCTGCTAGGCCTCCACAGTCTTTGTTTTCCTGTAGTGTTGCTAGTTTAATTCTCGGTTTCTTGTATTTCCAATAAAATTTGTTGACTATTGAATCGAGAGTATGAAACCAATGTACTGTTGGTTGCACTGGGGTCATTGAAAATACATAGTTTATTTTTGGAAGTATATTCATTTTCACTGCTGCTATCCTACCGATTAGTGAGATGAGTAGGTTGTTCCATCGAATGAGGTCTTCTTCAATGGATTTGAGCAATGGAGTGAAGTTAAGGGTAAACAAATCGGATAGATTGGGGGAGATATCAATACCAAGGTATCTAATATTGCCCGTTGTAATGGTTAAGTGAAGTTTCTGGGTTGCAGCATTACAGTCCCCCCCAATGAGTGGTAAGACTGTGGTTTTAGTCCAATTTATTAAATAGTCTGAGATAGCTGAGAATTCCTCCGGTAGGTATGATATTTGGTTCCGTATATCAGTAGGATATTGTCTGCATACAAACTGATTTTGTGAACACAGTTTCCTGTTTGTATGCCTACAATATTACTGTTTTGATGGATAGCCGCCGCGAGGGGTTCAATAAAGATAGTGAATAGTAAAGGGGAGAGCGGACATCCTTGTCTTGTACCGCGTTGTAGAGTGAAGCGCTGTGAGGTGTAACCACTGGTGATGACAGAAGCAGATGGAGAGTTGTAGAGGATTCTGATCCATTGAATGAGGGACTCTTCAAAGCCAAATTTGTTGAGGATTGAAAAGAGATATGTCCAATTCACTCTATCAAATGCTTTTTCGGCATTCAAAGAGGCAATGATAGTATTTAAGTTGTTCCTTTTAGATATGCCCATCAGACTAAATAAACGAAGCATATTGCTTGATGAGTGTCTGTTTGATCTGGGTGAATTATAAATGGGATTACTTTTTCAATTCGGTTGGTTAGTGTTTTACTTATAATCTTAAGGTCACAATTAATAAGGCTTATGGTAACTAGAGGTGAGGGTTGGGTCCTATTTTGGGTTTCAGCAAAACCGAGATAAGAGCAGTGTTCATGTGCGGAGGCATGGTTGAGGTTGACTTGACCTCTGTAACCATTCTGATGAATAATGGGGAGATAAGTGGCCAGAAGTGTTTATAAAATTCCACTGGGTAGCCATCTGATCCAGGTTATTTATTGTTGGGCATAGAGAAGAGCGCTTTCCTGAGTTGTTCAAGAGTAAGTGGTTGATCTAAGGTGATAGCCTGTTCTGTCGAAAGTTTAGGAAGGTCGATATCATCAAGGAATGACTGAATGTTTGATATATTCGATTAGTTATCCGAGTGATATAGGTTCTTATAAAAGTCTCTAAATATGTTATTGATGTCTTGCGTAGAGTATGTTATTCTACCCTGTGAATCTTTAATGGCTGTAATATGTGATTTTTCTCTATCGCGTTTGAAATGATTGGCAAGAAATGTACCTGATTTTTCATTGAATTACAAATAATTTGCTCTTGTCCGTGTCATAAGGAATTGTGTCTTTTGATGGATGATAGTTTCAAGTTGAGATGTAATTGTCCTGATCTCATTTCGGATTTGCTCGGAAGATGAGTGGGCTTGTTGGGAATGCAGACTCCTTTAGTCGCTGGTCGAGTTCATTTTGCCATTCTTGTCCTTTCTTTTTCTTATGAGTGGAGAATGAAATAATACTTCCTCTTAGAACTGCCTTAGCTGTTTCCCAAAGTAAGGATGGGGATCTTTCCTGGGAGTCATTCAGTTCAATGAAAGAAGTCCATTCTCTTGAAAAGAAATGATTAAATTCTTTATCTGTCAAAAGTGAGGTGTTAAACCGCCACCTGCCGGGATGGTTCCAGTTTGTTTCATTTATCAGGTTGAAACTAATCGGCCCTTGATCGGAAATTACAATAGGGTGGATTTCTGGATTAGTGATTTTGGACAGTGCAGAGTTACTTGTTAGGAAAAGATCGATTCTAGAGAAACTTTGGTGGGGTGGTGAGTAATATGTGTATTCTCTAGAATGTGGGTTATTTGATCGCCAACAATCCCCAAGAGCAAGATCACTCATGTATTGTTTTATAGTGTCCGACGAACGCCAGGATTTGGAAATATTTCTGGTTTGAGAGCGGTCTAAATTTGGATCCAGTACTGTGTTGAAGTCTCCTCCCAATATGATAATTGATTCAGAAAATTCAAAAAAAGTTTTGAAAATATATTGAAAGAGAATTGGGTCATCCTCATTGGGTCCATAAATATTAGCTATGGTTATTTTGATGTTACCTAAAATCCCATTAATAATTATGAAACGCCCTTCTGGGTCTGATATTGTGGTTTTATTTTGATATGAGATACTTTTATTGATCAATATACATACACCTCTTTTTTTTGAGTTGTATGATGCGGAAAACATCTGATTAACCCATTTAGCTCTGAGTTTGAGGTGCTCAGATGCAGTGAGGTGGGTTTCTTGCAGTAGACAGAAGCTGGAGTTCATCTTAGTGAGGTGAGTTAGGACTTTGCTACATTTAGCAGGTGAGCCCAAGCCTCTCACATTCCCATAACCCAACTAACAAACTTAATGGCTGTCATTGAAGCTAGTTAGGGAGTGATCTCACAGTGCATGCAAGGCAATAGCTATACTACCGTTCCCATGCTTTCCCATAGATAAGTCTTGGGTCTCCTCCTTTATATTCCTTTTCATTGCCATAGTGATACTTAACTAAAAAAACAACTGTCAAGTAGACAAAGAAAAACACAGAACATTGCCGGATTACACATACATAAAGTGAAAGACATTATAGAGTGAGAGAGATATGAGAAGTAAGGAGAGAGGGATTAGGGAGGTGAGATGATGAGAGAAGTATGGGGGGGGGATTTGGAAGGTCAGATGAGAGTGAGCGATATTTTAAATTCTGACATAGATAGCATGCCTATTCCTACATCTTGCAGTATATAATAACTGGAATTACAAGAATACATACATTATGATCAGAATAACCAGGGTGTGGTGGAGGAGTCTCGGTATGCGGTGTGCCCTCGTAGTCATGAGGGACTCTCTCTGCTGGATTTACTGTGGAGCATCTTTTTAACGTGACATCTGGGTATGTTAGCAAAGTTAAATGTTCGAAAAGCCTAGCATTGGTTAGCACAAACTTTCCCTGTTCTATCATCTGTGTCACTTTGTGATGGGTGTATATCGTTACCGGGTATCCCATTGTAATCATTGACGCTTTGTCATATGCATACTGTACGGCAGCTGCGCCCTGATAGCATGGAGGGTGGCCCTGGGCTACTACATCCAGTTTGGTGGTATAGTATGCTATGGGTTGTTTTCGATGGCCACTGCATGTTTCCTGCATCAGAACGGTGGAAGCATAGTTTTGACTACAATTAGCCACATACAGCACCCTGCATTTCCTGTTTAATATTTTCAAAAGCTGTAACAGCATCACAGTTCCATTTCAACCGAGCATGCAAATTAGCCTGGCCTGCATTTTCATTATTTCTCTGAGAGGGGCAGTTTTAAGAGCATAATTCTCAATCCAATCGGAGTTGAATCCTGTCATTCCTGAAAACGTCATCATCTGTCTCACAGTCTGCGGCTGTGGGGCTTTTCTGACCCCTTCCAGCTGACTGAGGGCAATTGCTTTTGTTTGATGGGCTATCGTCCGGCAAAAATATTATTATTTACATTGTCATTTTTTCTGGGACACTTTATGCCCTCCTATTGCTAATTTTTGCAACACAGCCATGGAGTCACTATGACACTGTTCTAAGTTGTGGAGCACACAACCGAGAGCATTCACATATTTGAATCAGCGTCCCCTCCAACACCAGTTCCTCTAAGTCAGCTTTCAAAGCCTGATTAAACATATGTGGTGAGTTTTTAAAACCTTGAGGCATGCTTGTTTCCGTGTACTGTTTTCCTTTGTATGTGAATGCAAATATATGCTGGCTCTCCTGTGCCAGTTGAGCAATGAAAAAAGCTCCGAACAAATCAATTACTGTGAAGTACTTGGCGTCGTGGGGGACATTAGTCAATGGTGTGAGGGGATTTGGAACCTCGGCCTGCTGATCCTCTAGGACATCATTTAAAGCTCTTAGATCATGCACTAGCCCCTATTACTGTTTATCCGCCTTAAGCACTGGCAGGAGAGGGGTGTTACAACAACTCTGAGTTTCTATTAAAACCCTTGGTGCTTTCAAACCTTCTATTGTAGCTTCTATTCCTGTCTCTGCTTCTGGCTTTATATGGTATTGTGGCTTCCAGGCTGGTTTGGTATTTGGTCTCACCTGTACTCGAAGTGGGCTAGCCGATTTTACTAATCTTACATCAGTGTCTTGTTTGGACCATACTTGTCCTGGAATTACCAGTTCCATTTCCTCACTTAACACATCCTGTTTGCTTCTCTTGCCTATCTCTGGATCTGTTGCTTCTCAGTTGTCTCAGTTTCCTGTAATTCTCCTTCCATTACTGTGAAAGTATTTTGATAAAACTGTTGCATTTAGATTTGAGTATCAGAGGATCTGTTTTCTCCCATTCTTTTTCCTTTTCCTGTTTCATCATATTACCAAAGTCCTTGGATTCGTATTCTTTATTTATCAGCAAGGTGACATGCCGTGCCATATTTGACATATGATGCCAATTCAGTATTGCTTTTCCTCCTGGTTGATCATGGACCTCAATCGCTACTCCCTGAGGACCAATTATTATGTACTGTGACTGTATCAGAGCCTTCTTTCCTGCTGCGTCTGACTGCCACAACTGTTCTAACATTGGATCTTGGTTTGGGTCATACTGCAGCGTACAGTGGTACCCGAGTCTGGGTCTCCTTGCATCTGGAAGTTGTGCTCTCATATATTCCCCCCATTTACTCATAGTTTGATCCACTGTCTGTTGAATCTTCGAATCCAAAACAAACATTTACTGTTTGTTTCTGTTTATCATCATTTGATTGGCTAAGCCTGCTTTTTTCTATTATTACTCCTTGTGGGGTGCATAAAATCTGCTGTCCCATTTCACATAATGTGTCTTTCCTAATAAATTTACCGGCGTATTTTTTGATACTAATATGGGAATTTTGGTCAAACAGCCGTGTGTTTGAAGATGTACTGGAGCTGTCAGGGGTATTAACTGCGTTTGTCCGGAGAATCCAATTGTCTCTGCATATTTGCCAGATATGGGGAGGAGAGAGGCATAATTTGGACTTACACAAGTGTAATTAGCTCCAGTATGATTCATCACTGGTGTGCCTCTGTTGTTTACCTGAACTTGCAGCATAGGTTCTTGATCAGCCTGTTCGCTTACCAGTACCAGCTGACCCTCCCCATTTGGATTCCCTGGGCACCCCTAGTAACCTTGTCCTGCCCAAGGGTTCACAGGACCCTGAGAGGCCCTCTCCTGGGACCGTCGCCAGGCTGCCTGCCCCTGTTCTGATGCCTGCCTGGGGATCCATGGAATAATAGGGACTGTCTACGCGTATGTCCTGGTTGATTACATCCCCACAACACACACCTGGTGGTCCCCTTTTACTCGCCTGACTTTGGTTTTGGTTTTGATTCTGGTATTGTTACTGATTCTGATTCTGGTATTGGTACTGGTTCTGATTCTAATCCTACCACATCATCCAGTTTGTTCCTGACTGGTCCTGGTAACACCTCAACCATAGATCTCCTGGAAATGGCAGATATTAATGTATCTGTCTCCGGATCTCTCTTGGTTTCCAGCCGCCACCTTTTGACCTCCTCCTGGATGTAGGAGGCTGGGTTCTCTGTGTCCCCCAGCGCCTGCCCATGTAGCGCTCCTGGGTCTATCCAAGTTGGGAATTCCTTCCTCAGTGCACCCCATGTGGTGTGTTTGTAGAGATTTAAACCAACACCATCGTTCTCCACTGTCCTGTTCATCCAGTCTAGATGACCATTTGCAAGTACGGTTTCCATCTTGGTTGTCCCAGAACTCTGGCCTAAAGAGCTCTTAGATCACCCACCGCAAACATCTTCCCCATAGTACACTCCTCGAAAATCCTAATCCACTGACTGGCTCCCCCATTTAAATTAGGCGATCTTGATACTAGACCTTCCATATCTTGTGTTCCACAAGGATGTGGTGTTGGGTGTTGACCAAATCTCGGTGGAGGTCTTATCTGATTTCTGTCTCTTATGCTCATTCCTCCTTCTTCCCTCTCCAGTGTAATCAAGTTACCTCCCCCTCTACTTGGTGTTGGCTCTTCACTAGGGGCCAATCTTTCCCCTCCCCCTATCTCTAAACCAGAATCCTGTTTGCTCCTTTCTTCATGCAGCTCAAAGCCTCTTCTGTTCTGTCTATCTAATGATTCCCTTATGTTTCTGTTTCTGGCCTGTCCTGTCTGGTCAGTGGCTAAATTACCATTCTATTTAATGACTCTCTCACATCCCTCCATTGTCTGTCTTGCCGTTTGATGGCTTCATAGTAATCTACCACGAGACCCCCTTCTGGCCTGCCTTTCTGATTCATGTGGCTCAGGCCTGTATGGTCTTCGGACATTTCAATGTCCCCTTCGATTGGTACCACTCCTTTAATCACTAGGTACTGTCCAGACTCATACGCAGGTGGGTAAATCGGTGAACAAGCCTTCTCTGACACCTTCACTTGGCTTTCCTCTCCTCTTCTTTCCTCTCTTTCCACTAACATCTCCTTGACTTTCTTTATGCTTTTTCTCCACCCATCTCCTTCCTCTATGAACATTTTTAAAATCTCTTGTTCGCTTTCTCATTTTCTAATCCTTTTTTGCTTTCTGTCCACTGTTTTATAGTTTTTTTTATTAAAGTTTACATCTCCTCTGTCAAATGTTCCCTCCTTCGGCCATATAGTCATTAGCTTTTTGGTACGTTTTGCCCATTTTTGTGATTTTGCTCGTCTTAGATAAAGTTTATCTAAAGATAAAGATAGATAGTTTTGCTTTATTTTGCTTTATCTATTTTATCGTCCTTAAAAATTAAAATTATTTATTTTATTTGCGTATTTATTGGTCTTTTTTATTTATATTTTGTTTGTTTTTAATTCGCCTGTATATTAAATATAGTTTAACATTCATTGATTTGCCTTTAGTTTATTGAATTTGTGCACATTCCTGTGCACACAAACAACAATACTGTATCAGAATCCCTAGTATTTAGACAATTTATCAGGAACAGTTACTTTTAAGGGTCTTATTCTAAAATATTCTATTGGTGACTGTTTTCACACATAATGTCCCTTGGGGGCAGAATTCTAAGCATCGAGACTCAAATCCGAGTCCTTTCAATGCACATATTCCTGCCGCCAAGACCTCATACCTGCTTAACGGGCGCTAAGGGATCAGATATATCAGTCTCTCTTGTCCCTTTATAAAATGTATCTCGGTTATTGACTCAAATTGTTATCTATTTTAATCACAATATTTCTTAACACTAAACATTAACTATACTTCACACAGTTCTAATACACAGCAATTTTACACTTTATAATTCCACAACCAGCTTTATCAAACACAATTTCACATAAAGCTTTGAAAAAACATCAGCACAATGCCTAACTTACTAACGCAGCTGCCACACACACACATTTACACACTCACACACACAGACTCTCACACACGCAGACACAGAGATAGAAACCCACTCTCTCTTTTTCACCAGCCAAACAAAATTTATACTCTACCCATTGAGCCTTACCAAATCTGTATCCGTAAAGTTTGGTTTTGCCCAGGCAGACCCTCTCGAAGTGCACTTTCTCGGGGCGCAAGAGCAAAACCAGTCTAACGAGCGCCCCTTAACAAGAATTCTCTCCTTAAGGCAGTATCATAGACTTTAGTTTTCCCTTGACCACGCAGTCCCTCTCTATTAGAGGTGGTATCTCATATCACATATACATACTTCCATACATATATGCAGTGAAACGTCAATGCAACGCACTGGGTGATTACGCACAATATGTTCTAGACTGAACATAGCTACCAAAAAATTTCTACTTGACTAACTAACTGTTTCCTGAAATGTAATGCAGTAAGTAAGTTGAATAATATAGAATAAAATAAAATTAAGAACTCAAAGGTAATGCAGAGTGGGGGTACAAAATAGAAATAACGGGAATAGACTTATGTATATGGGATAGGCTATTATATATGTATACAGATATGTGCATTAAAGTGGCATCTATATAATGTGAGGTAATGTGTGTGGAGATATATAGTACAGTATACAACAGTACGGCGTAGCAATACAGTAACACTGAACAGAACAGCAATACAGCACAGTAAGCAGTATCCCAGAACAGTGATACAGTATGCAGTGCAGTATGCTACATACAGTACAGTAAGGTAGTGGAGCCTATGTGTGTGACTCAGTGAGGTCAGCGTTGACAGTCCTTATTGGCTTGCAGGAAGAAACTCTGTCTCAGTCTCTCTGTTCTCGCTGTGTGCAGAGGCGCTTGCCTGACCGCAGCAGATGGAACAGTCCGTTGTTGGGGTGATGAGGGTCCTTCATGATCCTGCGGGCCCTGCTACTGCAGCTCCTGGTGTATAATTCCTACAGGGAGGGGAGGGTAGTTCCATTGGTACGTTCAGCTGAACGCACCACCTTCTGCAGGGCCCGCCTGTCCTGAACAGTACAGTTCCTAAACCAGGCAGGGATGTTGCCTGTCATGATGCTCTCTACTGCTCCAGAGTAGAAGGACTAGAGGATCCTCACCGAGACATGGAATTCAGAGTCCATTTTGAATCCTCTGTGATGTGGACTCCCAGGTACTTGAAGCTGCACACTCTGTCAACAGAAGTCCCATTAATCAACAAGTGTGCGTGCGTCCTCGGTTGTAATCCTTGCCTAAAGTCCACAATCAGCTCCTTAGTTTTGCTGACGTTCAGGTGGAGGCTGTTGTCCTGGCACAAGAGTGACAGGTCCGTCACCTCCTCGCAGTAAGCCTTCTAGTCATCATCGGTGATCAGGTCCACCACAATAGTGTTGTCAGCAAACTTGATGATGTTGTTGGAGCTGGACCTGGCCACACAGTCATGTGTGTAGAGGGAGTACAGTAGTGGACTGAGGACGCAGCCCTGGGGGGATCCTGTGATCAGGATGAGGGTGCTGGACATTTGCCTCCCCACCCTAACCACCTGGGGCCGGGCTGTGAGGAAGTCCAGGATCCAGGCACACAGCGGAGTGTTTAGTCCTAGCTCCTGCAGCTTAACAGCCAGTCTGGTGGGGACTATGGCATTGAAAGCTGAACTATAATCGATGAACAGCAATGTCACATAGGCCTCCTTCTGGAGATCCAGGAGGATCTGCCATAATTATGACAGGAACAGGCCACGTGACCAGTTGTAGTTCCAGTTTTCCTGGACCTAATTAACTGTTTTTCAATACATGTTGTCATCCAATGTTTATGTTTTTGTGTAAATGTTGTTTGTTTCTATGTTTATTAGTCTCACCCATGGTGATCCTCCCCCTCTTAGAGTAGTGATCAGTTGTTTATAGACCCAAACATAGGAAATAGTTCTCCAAAGAGGGGGGTTGGTGGTGGTTCTCTATAACCAAAAACTGTGCTCTTGTCGTTCTACAGGTCATCCACAGGACAACGTTATTGCTGCAGCTCTTGATGATTTAAGAATTAATAAAGAGTTGCATTGCAGGTTGAGAGCTTGAACTCCACTGGCAGACTAACTCTGTCCTGGATTAAATGCCATAGAAAAACTGTGTTTTATGCCCTGCATGCTGACAGCACAGGTTAAAAAAAAAAAAAAAAAATTGAAGGTCTGGATTTTGAATTTCTTGTGGATTTGGGCGTTACCTGTTCTGTTATTAGTGCAAGCGATTCACCGCTCACTCCCATATTCAGCACCAACACATGTACTGTCATAGGCTGTGCCAATACTCGCGACCATTTTACGGAACCTCTGGACTGTTCTACCGCGAACCGAAACCTCAAACACAAATTTATATGGTCTAAAACGTGTCTGATTAACCTCCTAGGCCGAGATTTAATGTGTGCGTTTGGCATAAGTATCATATCACATGACAGACGTCTCGAGGTCACTTTTCTACAAGAAAACACACTGTACCGCCTTGCGGCACGTACCATTTTCAAATGGCGCATTATCGATCTAATTTTCGCCGAAAATTTATTAAAATACGACTCGTATGAAGGCTGCGTCGGCTGACGTCTCCTTTATGCGACCCGCCGATCTACACTGCACTACCTCTGTGCAACTGAATGATGATCCTGACTACCTGCTTCAATGGACTGATATTTCACCAGAAAACACTGTAATTTGTACTATGAGCGTTGCCATGCAGCATGCTCTGTTCCTTTCAGTACACCACAGCAGTCAAAATTGGCGTTGATCCAGCCACCACATGTTTCACTTGCGAAACCCCCCTCCTCTGCCTGGAGGGACCTGGGTCCCTGGCTCCGTTGTGCTTTAAGCGCCTCAGACTGGGAACCCTCTCTCTCCATGCTCGTCACGCTTTACAGACCGTCCACTGACATCTACACCACACCACTGCAGCACGTTACACCCGTTAAACGATTTATGCTGTGAACAGAGGTAGATAACATCTCTTCATTTATAGGCGTATTAACAGAAGATGATTTAAGAACCATTCCCCAATGTCTCTGGGCCACCGGTGTAACGGGTGTGGTTAGGACCCAATTGCAGCACAAAGACAGGCAGGGATATTTGGTAATGTCTTTTATTTGGAGAGCAGACTGAAGACAGGCGGAGTGGCAGGCAGGATACGTGGTCGGAGCGAGGCAGAGTCGGTAGCAGGGAATCAGTCCGGAGAACGCTGGAGAGTCTGGTGCAAGCATCGAAGACAATCTGGCAATGGGTGACTGGTGAGAGAGGCATATATAGCGGTTAGATTGCAGATCTGGAACAGCTGTGTGCGCAGGTGAATAGAGTTGGGCTAATGGGACAGGTAAGGAGAGGGAGGGGAAAGTAGAAGAAGGTGGAGATCATGACAACCGGTCTCGCTGATATCGGATTAATAAAAGACACCACTCCCTACGTGGTTCAACAAAAGGGATCTTATTTCCCCCGCCAATCTCAATACCCCCTTCCGCGCGACGCTGTAGACTGCATAATCCCCGTTTTCAATATTCTTGTGAAAAAAGGCATCATCGTCCCAAATACCAATCAGCCTGTAAACACTCCAATCTTTCCAGTATAGAAGGCCGCCGTTAAAGACAATCAAACTCATACAAATTGGCAATTTGTCCAAGATTTGTGACCTATCAACGCTGCTGTTGTATCGTGTGCTCCTGTCGTCACAAACCCACACACACCTCACACAACTTACCCTAGGAGCGGCCTGTTTCTCTGTTATTGACCTGAGTAATGCTTTTTTCTCCGTCCCTTTGGCTCCTGAAAGTCAGTTTTGGTTCGACTTCACTTTTGCAGGTTCCACTTGGACATGGACTAGGCTGCCTCAGGGCTTTACGGAGAGCGCGACCGCTTTCCACGCCGCACATAACCTCGCTAAGTTTATACCTCCAGCTGGTTCCACTATTTGGCAGGATGTAGACGATCACCTCATTGCCAGCACATCAACACAACAATGTCGCACAGATACACTCGCTCTCTTACACTTTCTCGCTGACAACGGCCATAAAGTCAGCCGTGACAAGCCTCAACTGGTACAGGGGCAGGTCACCAATTTGGGTGACGTGCTCTCTGCCCAGGGGAAATGTTTGTCCTCAAAACGTGTTTCTGCTATCCAAGCTATTGATCTCCCACACACAAAACTCATGTAATTTCTCGGCACTACCTCATACTATCGCCAATGGATTCCTGATTATGCATCACGTGAGGCCCCTGTGTCTGCGCTTGTCCATGCCTCCGGTCTAAGTCCAGCTGATGCGGTGACATGGACACCCGAGGCTCTGGCGGCCTTCACTGATCTGAAACATTCCCTTACTGTCGCACTCACACTTGTTTTCTTTAACAATAAACTCCCGTTTACTCAGGTTGTGGATCAAAAGGTTGGATATACAGTATGCTATCGGTGCTGTGTCAACGCCATGGGGGAAAACTCCGCCCGGTGGCATATTTCTCTTCTTAATAAGACCCTTTAGCGGCTGGACTCCCGGCGTGCTTACGTGCTGTGGCCACAGCAGAAAAGGCAGTAACAGCTGCCGCGCCGTATGTGGGCTACTCACAGTGCACGCTGATGGTGCCCTACGATGTGGAACTGATCCTACAAACTGGTAAACCAGCACAAATGACACCACAAAGTTTTTTGTGCGTCTGCTTGACGCTTTATGTCAAACATAAAAATCCAACGCTGTTCCCCAGTCAACCCAGCCACATTACTCGCCCCCACTGACGTCACAGACAATGAAACACCACACGATTACTTACTAACCATCGAGATTGCGTGCAGTCCTAGGGTTGACCTCCGTGAGGACCATATCCCTGACGCAGACCTCACCCTCTGCATTGACGGATCGGCTTCACGATGCAAAGATACAGGTCAATCAAATGTGTGTTTTGTCGTCGTTTCAATGGAAGACATGCAACCGCTTAAAGTAGGAAAACTCCCAAATCAGCTCTCTGCGCAGTCCGCCGAACTCATTGCACTGACCGAGGCGTGCAAGCAAGCTGAGGGACAAACGGTGAATGTCTACTCGAACAGCCGCTATGCCTTTGGTGTGGCGCATGACTTCGGCGCCATGTGGGAGCAGAGGGGATTTATGACATCATCAGGAAAACCCATCGCTCACCAAACATTTGTGAAAGAACTTTTAGCTGCAATTCAGCTCCCCAGGGAGATTTCTGTGATGAAATGTGCTGCACACACCCAAAATACGGACTCCGTCACACAAGGAAATGCCCTGCCTGACGCATGCGCAAAAGAAGCCGCTATTACTGGCCCGGTGCATTTGTTTGTGGTGACGGACCTGAACACTGACAATGACCCCACTCAAATGGCCACCGTTACCGAGAACCAGACACGAGCTACAAGCACAGAATGACAAAATTGGAAAGATAAGGGTTCCACATTTTCCAACCGAATCTGGTATCCCTGTCTGCCTACTACTGTGTACCTCCCATTCATCAAAACAGCGCATGGCCTTGATCACGCGGTACGATGGTGAGAGCAATACAAGAGGTTTGGTATGCTCCGCGAATCCAAACAGTCATCCAGTCATGGTTATAAACTGCATTATCTGTGCATGTCACACTCCACAGGGCACAGCCCAACTGCCTGTACTAACTCAACTCACTCCATCACAACCGTTTCAAACTCTGATGGTTGATTTCGTAGAACTCACCCTATGCCAACGGAAAAAGTACTGTCTAACCATCGTCTGTATGTTCTCTAAATGGGTTGAAGCGTTCCCTACTAAAAACCAGTCCGCTCTTACGGTCGCAAAAATTGTCCTCCGTGAAATCATACCCCGATGGGGCATTCCAAGGAAAATATCTAGTGATAATGGCCCTGCCTTCATCACTGATATGACGTTGATGATGACATTGTAAATTACTGCAAAGCACTATCACTTGCCATGTCAACTCTGTCCTCCCAGGTGAAAACAGCTCAACAGTTGCCTGAACACAAACCCCTCTATCAGTTCCACCCTGGGAACTGGGTCCTAGTAAAGAATCTACGACGATCAACTTGCCACAATCCCCGTTTTCTGGGACCGTTCCAAGTCCTGCTTGTCACCAACCCCGCCCTCAAGGTTGAAGGCCGAGCCTCCTGGATTTACGCCTCCCACTGTAAAAAAGTTCCTACTCCCCTCTAGCTACTCGCTGAGGAGACAACGTGAGTGTACGTCGAACGCTGCTCACCCTGCAACAGCTATGGGACCATGTCAACCACACCTGCGGCCATGGCACCCTTTCTGCCAAACAGGGTTTTGTGGCCTACGAGGCATTATTTGTTTCCTACTCACCATTGCTATAATTGTTGTTGTCCCCATATACACTGCTGCTAATGTCTCATCCCCTTTCAAACTATGCGTCAGAAGAACCCTCTTAGATCACTTATATCATGATTGGCTTCCCAAAAAAGTTCCCCGTGTATACGCCACTTACCTTTGGTGGCGCTACGGCAATTACACAGCTCACCACTCCAATCATGCTAACTGCTATGTCTGTACTCACATGCCGTCCTCTTCACGATCCCCTAAGGTTACTGCCATTCCCCTTACTGCAACCAAAGAAATGTGTGTTTTGGAAGGAGTTACCAAAGGGGTTTACAGCACTAACATTGACACCCCACAGTCCCCTTCACCGTTGGAAATCTGCTCCCCATTTTATAAAGCCTGGCCCACAGCGGTCGAGCCGGCAGTTCTGGCTGTTGCAAAACTCCAGCCAGGTGCTAGGTTTGATACTTGCTATGTCATTAATGGTTCCCTACATGACATGGGTCTTATAGTACATATCAACCTGTGCACGCACATACTTTACCGTCCTAAGAATATAACTGTCCCAAACACTGTAAAAAAATATATGTTCCAGGCACTATGACACATAGTATTGGCTCAGCTCCCGGCCTTAACGGCACTCGTCTACTAAACAGGGTTTCTGATTATGTGGCCATAATGTATACACCCATCTTACAGTCGGCTGGAAAGATATTTGTGCCCCGGTTTGGCTGGCCAATCACACCTTTATCATCTCAGTTTTCAACAACACTGCTGACGTCCGTGCCACATGCATTAACGGCGTGCTACCCACCTTCAGCCCCCATGACCCCATCTGGGGCTGAGATGTCCTAGAGGATCACAAATCATGGACCGTGGGCCAAAAGGTCCTACTCTTGCTCTTTCCCTCGACTGGGGTTGGTAAATCTATGCTTTGCATTGAAACTTTACATTATCAATTTACCGCCTTTTTGAACGAATCTCTCCTCATTACCAACTCCATGACTACAAAACCGTATGGTGATAGACCAGCTTACAGCAGCACAAGGTGGGGTCTGCGTCTTCGTTGGAACAGCTTGTTGTACTTTTGTCCACGACAACGACGCAGACAGCCATGTCATAGACCAAGCTTTACATAGGTTTACCCAATTGGGCGATGTCACTCTTAAGGAGGAGTGGGTTCTGGTGGTTTCTCATGAATTGGCACCATTGGCTCACTCTAAGTGCCACCGCTTTAGTCACCGTCCTCGTTTTTCTATGCACTTGTTTGGTTTGTATAATACCATTACTACACCGCCGGACAACCCAAATCATTAAGACCTTTGTTGCCAATCCATTTGTCGACCCTGAGCCCCCTCCGGAATCCTGGTCTCCCCCTTATGCAGGCCTTGACGACAATTTCGACACTACCTCTTCACAGAATACCCGAGTTTAAAACCACACATGACGCACTACATTGACTCTTTGTGAATTTGTAGTGTTGATGATTTCTTTCTGGTTTGCTCGTTAATACATATATAGATATATACATATATGTATATACACTGTAGATATATATTAGGTATGTGACACCGGCTCCAGCAGGTAATTTACTATTTTATACTTTGCCTGATTTTGTTTCTCACAAAGGTTGTGACATGTTGATTTCAATCTTTGTGAATTAGCACCACTGATATATTACATACTCATTTTAAGACTTTATTACAATGAGTCTAAGTGAGTATTAAAAGCTTATTACATAATCATTTTTAGCATTTATTATAATGTCAATCATTTCAAAAGCCTATTACATAATAATTTTAGGCACTTATTATAATGATCATTAGTTGTTTCATTCTGATGTTCATCAGACTTTTGTCGTGCTATAATTTTGAAGGCGTGGGGGTGCAGCAAATGGAATATTTGCCGCAACCTGAATTTTCCTCTTCACTTTCCTCCTTAGATATGCCCTCACCCCAGGCTGAGCTCGAAATGGGGATCTGGGCGGGGGTCCATGGTCCCTCTATGAGACAAGTCCACTATAAGCATGGAGCTCCTCTGAGTTAGATGTGGAGATGGTGAAGAACTCAACACTCCACCAGATGGCCCTTGGACCCCACGCCCCTCCAGTCTGATCCCCCTCTAGCCTGGCCACTTCCCATCTTATTATATGGTCATCTTTTTACTTCGCCCCTCCATCAAAAGGACTTCCTGGGTTTCGCACTGGGTTTTACCAGACATCAAGGGCTAGGTTTTTTCTGATAGCCATATACAACGTGTTATTTGTTGACATACCGTTTATTTCTTGTGTAACAATTATTTGTTTTATTGCATTTGTTCTCACTTTATTCTTAGTATACATTTAAATGTAACTATTGTTGTTGGTTTGGTTTGAGGTTTCTCTCTGTCTTGCTTTCGTTGTGTTTTATCAGCTGTTGTGATGTTTCACATTTCATGTTTCAGTATTTACATTTTCCATAGTTTTTTATTATCCTTATGTTTATATGATTAAAAGGGTGGAATGTAACAAAATAATGTCACAATATATACATACATAAATCTATGTAATCACATAAATGTATACGCACACACATAATGATGAACACACCTTTATAGAAACCCAGTCTCATATTTTCTATTATTCATATAATTCTACAGGCATCCAACCCTTGGAGTCCAGACGCAGCTATCAGTACTTAGGCCTCCCCGCATCCCACAGACATACCAAAGCTTTGGAGTCGCAGACGCAGCTGTCATTGTTCACCTTGATGCAACTACAGAGAGCGAGATCAACATTCGTCACATAGTTCACCAATGACAGTAACGCCAAACTGACTATATATTGTTTCCGATTTCCCATAATAAACCGTTCAACTCAGAGAGCTGCTCCTTAGCACATCTCTGATCCGACCCTTGTACAAATAAAACCAACGTCTGTCTGCCTCTTTATTTAAGACCAAGGATTGACAAACTGCAGATTAAGGGACCCTTTAATTTCTCTAACAAGGCAAGTTGAATACACATAAAAGACTCTTTATTAAGAAATAACCAGTCTGCAGAGTAAACTAAAAACTCTTTGGCTTGCAAAGTAATATATTATTTTAAAAGCATTGATTTCTCCTTGTCTTCCATTTCCTGAGCTTTCCATCATATGGAGATAATTACTTTGGACCCCACTCTACCCCTGAGAGAGGTCACAGGTCACTCAAAGTGGGCACCTCACCATCTGGCTTTACAAAGGCCTCTCTGTTGAGATATGCATTCGCTCTTATTTATATTGTCTGAATACATTGTTCATATTATGTCTAAATAAGTTATATCTTGTCTTCATACAAACATATATTTCATGAGGTTGATTTTATTCCCCAAACCTCATTCCTTGTCTATGGGTGATTGATTGAAGGAGCAGCCCTCCTGCCTTCCACATCTACTTGTAATTGTGGCACACTCAACACAAAGACATGTTTACTTATTCATTGATTCCCTGAAAAATAAGCTTAAAATTATACTACATACCTTGGACATCTACAACCCTATGAACCGTAGGACCCCAAGCATCTTGGATTTTATTCCTGCCCTGAAGCCTGTGGCATAGATACACTAACTGACCCACATCGAATGGAGGACAGTACATTTTGTGTATGTCAAGCTCAACCCTTTCTGCTGCTTTCTGCTCAGCTTACTCCTTTGCTCTAGCATTGGCTTCATTAAGATGCTCCTGATGCACCACTAGCCAGTCATGTTTCTTATCTTGCACTTGCTCCTGCCCTAACAGTGCATCTACAGGGAGGTGAGGATGGACCCCATAAAGCAGATAGTACGGTGAGTGACTCGTATTTGCATGAGGTTTCATGTTGTAGGCATGGACTAACTCTGTTAAGTGCTTGGGCCGACGGTGCTTCTTCTCTAGTGGCAGTTTATGTGAGAGATCATGGAATGTCGAATTGTATCTCTCACATTGTGCATTCCCCTGGGGATGGTGAGGTGTGGTTGCGGGTTTTATTTACCCCATACAGCCTACATAACTCAGCAATTATGTCACTCTTAAAGTGTCTGCCCTGATCTGAATGTAGTCTCTCAGGCACACCGTACTTCATGAACCACTCTCGGAGGAGAACTTTGGCAGTAGTGTCAGCTTTCTGATCATGAGTAGGGAAGGCTTGAGTGAACTTTGTGAACACATCTGTCACCACTAAAACATTCTCTCGCCCATCTGAGGCAGGCTCTAAGATAGTGAAGTCTACAGCAACCTCTTCCAGGGGCCGTGTGGCTAAGAATGATTTCATGGGAGCATGTATTTTGGGCTGTGACACTTTAGTAAGGACACATCACTGACATATTTTAACCCAATCTATCGTCATACATTCCCACCCAGAAACATTTCTGTTTCAGAAGGTTCGGGGTTCTCTCTATCCCTTGATGCCCCATACGGTCATGCACACTCTCAACGGCTGGTTCCTTCTGGTTACTTCCTACTGAGTGTGGGATCTGTAGTCTGAAACTGGCGTAGCTCTTCCTTAGAGTATCCAGGCAAGGTGGGGGTGTTACCCTGCCTGTCACTCCCACCAGTACCCTGCTCGGCCTCTGAGGTACAAACCTGTCTCACTTTGCAGCACTTGGTCCCTGCAGTTCCTAGCTCTGGGCCTAGTGCTGTTCCCTTCATGACATTGCAAATGGCAACACACTCCTCAAAAGCTACGTCATCTGGGTGCAGCTGGGGCTCCGCTGCCAGACAGGGCGTCTGCGGTGGCATTACAGTGACCTGGGGGGTACAGGACCTCGATGTCAAAAACTGCTAACTGAGCTACCCAGCCCTGTTCAATGTCGCCTAACCTATCTGTGTTAAGGTGGCACAAGGGGTTGTTGTCTGTTATGACTGTGAACTTAGAACCTAGTAGGTAACCTCTACCTCTCTCTGAAACTACCCACTTAAGGGCAAGCAGTTCAAGTTTCATACTGCAGTAGTTTCGGTCATTTTTCTCTGCATTACACAGCCTCCTACAGGCATATACTATCACACTTTTCTTCTTGACCTGCTGTTGATATAGGACTGTGTCTAACCCTGAACCACTGGCATCTGTCTCAACAGTGAAAGGAAGAGAGAAATCCACATAACCTAACAAAGGAGCGCTGGTGAGTTTCACTTTCAGTAACTCGAAAGCTTCCTGAAACTGTGGTCCATAAACTACCAACCAACTGTTTAGACCTGGATGGACTGGTGTTTCCGAGACATGCATTAACCACATCATGTAGAGGACCCGCCAGCTGAGAAAACCCCTCTATGAACCTTCTATAATAACTACAGAAACCTAAGAAGGATCTTAATTCCTTCACTTTACTGGGAACCTTCCACTGCTGCACTGCAGCGATTTTATCAAGGTCGGTCCGTATGCCCTCGGGTATATCTGGTGACCAAGGATCCATACCTTTGACCGCAGAAAGTGACACTTCTCTACCTTGACTTAAGGACTTGTCTCCTTCAGTCTCTGCAGAATCTTCTCAAGCCCCACTAGATGCTCCCTAGACCCTCTTTCAATGCAATGGTTAGCTCCCTATAGCCTTGCTCTGCTCTGAGACCACTTTCCCAATGTCCTTTAGAGTGGCAGACTGCTTCTCCTGTGAGTTAAGGGGAGGCCTGGCCTTCTCCCCTGATACTGTCACATGCTACCTTCCTGCTGTTAGCCACCTTAGTATTACAGGACCAGGCAATGGCCTCTTCACGTACATCCAACAGAGTGGCCTGGGGAATCTCCCTAACTATTCTGAATAGCTCTCTTCTAAGAGAGGAATTTCACACCCTCAATGAACTGATCTCTGACAGCTATCTAAGCATTGGATACAGCATCAGGTCTCTGTCTCAGGGCTAATCGTAGGACCTGGGAGAGTGCATGTAAGTACTCTTGAAAATCCTCCCTTTTGCTGGCGATCAGAAAAGGCTTGTCAGAGCTGAGCTATGCTACCATTGTTCAATAGCATCAGTCCCTTCACCAGAGCCCTGCTCGTCATCACTGTCTCTCTCTGTCATGGTGAAATGTCTCTGTGTAGACTTAGCGCAACTCAAGTCACTTGAAGCCTGCAGACTGGGGTATGGGGGATGGCTACTTCTTCCTCTCCTGGAGTGATCTCCTCCCTCCACGGCCTCAGTGTCGTCTGGATCTCAGCAGTCTGGTCACTAGTTCGCCACAGCAACATCACATCATCATCTTGGATCCTCTTCAGCACCGGGACCGCACGTTACCGCTACATTTGTTTATGCACTTCACAAACATATTCTAATCGAATCTACTCTACTCTGACTAATCTCCAAATTATTAGAAAACTCCAGACACAGGACACAAACCTATATTCAGGGATGCTTATTTCTTGACTACTCTCATAAGGAGAGGAGTATTAAGGGAACTTGGAGTGTAAAATTTGGTTTACAGTTAACAACGCTTTTTCTATACAAACAAGTTTACAACTTCAGGATCAAGGATTCTCACTTCAAAATGTAGCTCACTTATCGAACAGCCAAATGATTTCACAAATCTGGGTTAATAATATAACTCTCAAATGCGTCAACCCATCTGATAAAGCTAGCTAGCATCCTTGGCTAACTCAAACTGTACCTAAGTCAGTAACTCAGCTTGGTGTATAAAGTCATTGCAACAGTATTAGTGCAAAAAGGACTGTACATAAACAACTGTAGCGGTAGCTCTTCTGTACACAAAATTAAATAAACAAAACCACATACAGTTAATTTAAATTGAACATTCTTTTTTCAACAATTGATGGATTAATGAATCCAATGCACAATGAACTCCTGACATTGCGTCCAGTTCCACATCTAGGTATAATCAGTTTGCTACTTTCTTTGAAGAAAAGATATCCGGTATTCGCTGACAAATCTCCCTGGTCAAGTGAACTCCAGATTTAGATGATCAATGTAGAAAAATTGATGCCTCAACCTTCTCACTTGATCCCATCCACACAAAGTTCTTTAGAAATGTCTATGTGTTTAATTGATGTATTGGCAATTGTGAACTGTTCTTTATCAGCTGGCAAATTCCCCACCACCTTTAAATATGCCATTGTGAGACCAAAACTGAAAAGTGTCCCCGTTATGCACAGGCGCTAATCACGCATGGAGATTGCGCACGGAGGGATACAGGTCCCGATCTAGACCTGATCTGAGGTCTTCTATAGCCTTCTTTCTCTCCTCTCCTCCTGTGATGATTGAAATGTGACAAACTGCAACTCTGCTGTGCGCACACAAAGCCCATTTCACTTTCACTTGTATAGCGACCGATTGATAACACACTTTACAATATATTTACAAATTTGTCACATCAAGTCAAGTCACACTTTATTTATAGAGCGCGTTTCATACCAGGGCAACACAATGCGCTTTACAAAGAAATACAAAAAAAAAGAGCGAACATAGTTGTCAGCCGGTCATTACAAAAGAATTCCCCTGAAACAACAGCAACAACAAAAGCAACAACAAAAACAACAAAAACAACAATAAAAGCGACTCCAACCACAGTGTCAGCAACAGCAACAGAAAACAACAACAGCAGCAACAACAGCCACAGAAACAATAACAATGGCAGCAGCAACATCGACACCAGCAGCAACAACAGCAGCAGCAGCAGCAACGTACACACAAAGACGTCACTAAAACCGGAAGTGATAGCTCTCACTGGAACTGGAAAGGTCACTCAGGTTAGAGATGGTTAAGTCAAGGTATAAGGCTACGTTAAGTTGAGGTATAAGGCAAGCGAGAGTCAAGTAAAGGTACAACGTTAGCAGCAGCAACGACAACACCAGTTAAGGTATAAGGTTAGCGGCACCAACAACAGCACCAGCAGCAGCAGCAACGACAACACCAGCAGTGACAATACCAGCAGCAGACAACAGCAGCAACAAAAACAACAACAGCAACAGTGCACAAGCGAAGACGTCAGCGGGACCAGAAGTGGTAGCTCTAACCGGAACCAGAAATCTCCTCATCTGCATTGAGTCAACAGTGTGCACCATCTCATCTCAATGAAGTAAAGCACAGCAAAGACGTCACCGGAACCGGAAGTGGTAGCCCTCACCGGAAACAAAAATTTCAACTGTTTGCACCTTTTCATCTTAATCCAGTCACGGTCCTTTAATTAACGACCCTAAGTTACGGGTCATGTTTTCAATCAGACCTCGGGAGGGAGATCCTTTTGACTCTCTCTCCCCAAAAATACACCCTTCTTATCATCCTCTAACTGGATTATCACAACAGAAACAACCACAGCAACAGAAATAGCAGCAACATCAACACCTGCAGCAACAACAGCAAAACCAAAGCAGGATCAACAACAACAACGCACACGCAAAGACCTCACCAGAACTGGAAGTGGTCGCTCTCACTGGAACTGGAAAAGGCACTCAGGTTAGAGATGTTAGAGATGTTGAGTTGAGGTACAATGTTAGAAATATTTAAATTCGGGTATAAGGTCAGAGATGGTTAAGTTTAGGTATAAGTTTAGGGATTGTTATGTTTAGGTATAATGTTCAAGATGATTAGGTTAAGGAATAAGGTCAGAGATGGTTAAGTTTAGGTATAAGGTTAGCAGCGGCAAAGACAACACCAGTTAAGGTATAAGGTTAACAGCACCAACAACACCACCAGCAGCAATAACAACACTAGCGGCTACTGTACCAGCAGAAACAAAAGCAGCAGCAAAAACAGCGGCAACAGCAGCAGCAACAGCGCACAAGCGAAGACGTCACCGGAAACGGAAGTGGTAGCTCTCACAGGAACCAGAAATCTCATCTGTATTGAGTCAACAGTTCTCAGGGAAGCAACGCACAGCAAAAACGTCACCAGAACCGGAAGTGGCAGCCCTCACCAGACACTGAGATTTCAACTGTGTGCACCATCTCATCTAAATCCATTCACGGTGGATAGTTACGTTTAGGTATAAGGTTAGCAGCAGCAACGACAAAACCAGCAGAAACAATAGCAGCAACAGAAAACAGCAGCAGCAATAGCAGCAGCAATGGCGCACAAGCGAAGACGTCACCGGAACCGGAAGTGGTAGCTTTCACCAGAACCAGAAATCTCCTCATCTGTATTGAGTCAACAGTGTGTACCATCTCATTTCAACAGCAAAGCACAGCAAAGATGTCACCGAAACCGGAAGTGGTAGCCCTCACCAGAAACGGAAATTTCAACTGTGTGCACCATCTCATCTCAATCCAGTCATGGTCTTTTAATTAGCGTCCCTAAAATACGGGTCAAGTATTTCATTCTGACCGCAGGAGGGAGATCCTTTGACTATCTCTCTGAAAACACACCCTTATTATAATCCTATCCCTGTAATATCACAACAGAAACTACAACGACAGCAACGGAAATAGCAGCAGCAGCCACAAAACAACAACAGCAGCAGCAACATCAACTTCAGCAGCAGAAACAAAAAACAACAGCAAAAAAGACAACAGCAACGCACACGCAAAGAAGTCACTGGAACCGGAAGTGGTAGCTCTCACCAGAACCGAAGAAGTCACTCAGGTTAGAGACGGTTAAGTTGAGGGATAAGGTTAGAGGTGTTTAAGTTAGGGTATAGGGTTAGAGATGCTTAATTTTAGCCATAAGGTAAGCAAGGATTAAGCTTAGGTTTAAGGTTAACAGCAGCCACAGCACCAGCACCAGTAACACAGACAGACAGACAGACAGACAGACAGACAGACAGACAGACAGACGGACAGACCGACAGACATCAGTCAGTCATAGACTGTTGCGAACAGCAAGGTTTTTAACCTGCTTTTAAAAGTATTCAGTGTGGGGGCCTCTCTCAGGTCCCTCGGCAGGGTGTTCCATTTACTTGGGGCATAGATACAGAAAGCAGCTTCTCCTGCCTTAGAGTTGGTACAAGGGATAGTTAAAAGACCACTGCCTGTGGACCTGAGAGTTCTTGCTGGTTTGTGCATAATTAGCATTTTCTTTATATACTGAGGTGCAAGGCCATTTATAGCTTTATATACAAGTAGCAGAATCTTAAAATCCATTCTTGTTTTGACGGGGAGCCAATGTAGAGATCTAAGAACAGGTGTGATATGTTGAAACTTTTTGTCCCAGTGAGAACGCGTGCAGCCGCATTTTGAATTAACTGTAGCAGCTGCACAACTGATTTCGGGAGGCCGGTGGATAGGCCATAACAGTAGTCCAGTCTACTCGTTATGAATGCATGGATTAATTTTTCTGAGTCTGCTTTTGACAGGAAGCCTCTTAATTTTGAAATGTTTTTTAGATGGTAGAAGGCTGATTTTGTGATTTGATATATATGGCTCTTAAAATGTAGATTTCCGTCTATGATTACACCCAGATTTTTGGCTTCATTCTTGCTCTCCAGGGACAGAGAACTAAGATGAGCTGCAATTTTCTGTCTTTGAGCCTTTGCACCAAAGATGAGTATTTCTGTTTTATCTTTGTTCAGTTGTAAAAGGTTCTTTGACATCCATGCATTAATATCATTAATACACTCTGAGGGAGTGTATGGGGAGTAGGTCATCAGGAGATAGGGATATGTACAGTTGTGAATCATCTGCATATTTATGATAATTTATTTTGTGTTTCTTTACAATATGTGCCAGTGGAAGCATACAGAGGTTAAACAATAATGGTCACAGAAACGAACCTTGGGGCACTCCACATACAATATCCACTTTGTTTGACAAAAAATCTCCAATGGACAAGAAGAACTGTCTGTCCTCGAGGTATGTTTTGAACCAATTAAGAACCGGGCCAGATAGGCCAACCCATTTTTGTAATCTCGCTAATAAAATCTGATGGTCAACAGTGTCGAAGGCAGCATTGAGATCCAGGAGCAGAAGAACAGATGGTCACATCAGTGTTTTTGTGTAGATCGTTCAGAACTTTAATAAGTGCTGTTTCTGTGCTATGGTAGGTGTCTAAGGCTGTTTCAAGTTAGATAGTTGTTAAGCTGAAGGTAAACTGTTTCTCAAGTATTTTGCTCAGGAACGACAGGTTGGAAATGGGCCTGTTGTTGGCAATAACTGTTGCATATCAGAGAATACAGCAGCTATTCCATCGCCTCTCTTGTCAGCTCTAGTGGTTTGGATGAACTTGAAATTAGGAGGTGCTGTCTAAATGTGTGCAACTGAGCCATTTCTATCCAGCCAGGTCTCAGTTAATAGAGCAAAATCAAGGTTATGAGTAGTTATAAGCTCATTAACTAAAAATGACTTCTTAGTTAGTGACCTTATGTTTAATAGAGACATTTTTATTGTTCTGGGTGCATGGCTTTGCGGGGTACTGAAAGTTCGAGTCCGAACCAGTAGTAAATTGTTTCGATTTCTGTATGTTACAGGGAAGTTACGTAATTTCGGTCTATGGTTTATAAGTACAGGAATTTGTAGAGCAGAGTGACAGTCATTAATGTCAGAGTGGATCGGACTCACCAAACATCAGCAGCGAACAGAAGATTTCAGCGTAAGTTCCATGTTTAAGGCGAGGACTCGTGATCCGTCAATGTTTGGATGAACTCCATCATGTCTGAAGACGTTTGGTCGGTTCAAAATGGTGCCGAATTTGTCCACAAACGGTATGTTGAGGGACTAGCAGTATCCCTTGAGCCATGTATGTAGCTGAAGGAGAAGCGTGAATTTTACGTCTCCAAAGCTGGGACACGGCAGTGGGCCGGAGACGATGAACCGGCGGTCAGAATGTAGAAGACTGTCAATAAGCTTCGTAAAGTGTTCTTTAAGTGTCTCGGATTGTTTGTTCCTGAGATTGTTGGTTCCGACGCGGATAACAACAGTGGAGCCAAACGGGTTTTGATCCAGCAGCTGTGGGATTCTGGAGTCTATATCCCGGATGAGAGCACCTGGGTAGCAGATGGTTTTAGCCGCAGGCAGGCTAATGTGTCGAACCATGGAGGATCCGACAATTAGCATGGATGGCAGTCCGGCAGCAGAGGAGTTCCGAGGGACAGCAGCAGCCGAGCCAGGAGAGCACCAGCCGAGCCAGGAGAGCACCACCCTCCTGGAGGCGGCGCAGGCAGGCGGTCCAAGTCAGTGGCCGCGGGGCGGCCCCGACGGGCGGAGATTGCGCGGCAGGAGCCGAGGTGGCGCTCTGCGGTGTTGAAAACAGAAAAATTGTTAACAAAAATGTATCCATCAGAAGTGAGATGTCAAACCCTCTGGCACCTTCCAGGGGGGTTCAGGTTTGTTTTATTAATGAGGCTGAAACGAATCAGCCCGTGATCAGATATTACAACAGGGTGGATTTCAAAATAGTGATATTGGACATAAACGACTTATTTGTCAATGAGTAGTCAATTCTAGAGAAGCTTTTGTGGGTTGGTGAGTAGTTTTCAGTATTCATCACCTCTTTTGAATGTGTTGTATTCTCCCTCACTGCACACGTCCAGGTTGTCCTCATCTTTCGCCCCCCTAAAGCCTCCACCACCTTCTTGTCTGAGTTGTCTGAACTGCTTACCTCTGTCCATTCCATGTCCCAATCTACCCTTCTGCTCGGTGACTTCAACATCCACGTGGACTCCACCAGCTGTATGTTTGCCATGGATTTCCTGTCACTGCTGGACTTGTTTTAACATCACACAGCACGTTCAAGATCCCACCCATGCCAAAGGCCACACACTTGATCTGGTGTGCACTACTGGCACTTGTCCCTCCCATCCTCAGTGCCTCGACCTGGCTGTTTCTGACCACCATGCTGTCCTGTTCACTGTTGCTGTCCCCCTGCCCAAGCAATCCGTTAAACGCACCATCATGTTCAGGAACCTCAAGTCATTGAGTACACCAGCCCTGATCAACACCCTTGCGACCCACCTGGCCCTATATCCCCCTGACACCACTGTGGATGGCCTGGTTGCCCACTACAACTCTGCCCTTTCCCTCAGGCTCAGTTCTCTTTCCCCCCTCAAAACCCGGACTGTCTCCTTCACTCGCCCTGCCCCCTGGTACACCTCTGAACTCCGCACAATGAAGGCCAGTGGCCTTCAGCTGGAGAGGCTCTACAAGAGATCTGGCCTTACTGTCCACCTCGAGTCCTTCAAACAGTATGTGATCTCATACAAATAAGCTCTCTCCAGAACCAAGATCCAATTCTACTCAACCCTTACTGGCAATCTGCTCTGCTCCCCTGATCCTCCTCAAACCCCCGACCACTCTGACTACTGCTCCATGTTCAAGGAGTTTTTTCATGCCAAAGTGGACACCATATACCAGCATCTCCAATCGCATGCCCTTGCACACACACCCCAACCACAGGGTGTTGCACCCCCAGCCGCCTCCCCACCCCAGTCCTGTCTCTCCTCCTTCTCCCCTGTGGACGCATCACAAAGTATTATGCTGGTCACCAAGGCCAAGGCATCTACCTGCTCTCTGGACCCCATACCCACATCTGGCTACCTTGGCCTCTCCGGTACAGCACTGTCCTGGTTTCAATCCTACTTCACCAACAGGAAGCAGATTGTCTCTATCGGAGACTCCTGCCCTGGCCCAGTTGACCAAGGCGTGCCTCAGGACACCGTGCTTGGGCCCCTCCTCTTCACCATTTACATGCTCCCCCTTGATCAGATCATACGTCACCACGGTCTATGCTTCCATACCTACGCAGATGACACCCAGCTATACCTCAGCACAAAACCATCCTCCATTCTCCCCCCTCAGTCTCTTCGAAACTGCCTCTGCGACATCAAAGTCTTGATCTCTTCAAACATGCTCAAACTCAACAATAACAAAACTGAACTCACGGTTGTGGCTCCCAAGGCACTCCTCAGGAAGGTTGGAGATCTCATCTTGGTTATTGATGGCTGCTCCATCTTCCCATCCCCCGACAAATGCAACCTAGGCGTTATCTTCGATTCATCCCTTTCATTCCACTCACATCAAATCCATAACAAAATCTGCCTTCTTCCACCTCAAGAGTTTCTCCAGACTCCGCCCATCACTGTCAGAGTCAGTGGCTGAACATCCAATGGAGTCCTGTCCATGAGTATGTTCAAAACTCTGCTGCCAGAGTTCTCACCCGCACCAAGCCCTGGCAGCACATCACCCCCATCCTTATCATTCTCCACTGGCTCCCTGTCGAATCCCGTATCTCCTAGAAAACCCTACTTTTAACCTACAAATCACTCCAAGCCCTCGCCCCGCAGTACCTAACTGACCTCCTCCACCCCTACGCCCCGTCCTGGAAGCCATGCAGGAAGCCTGCAGACCCATGTCCAAGGACATGGGTCTGCTCTCCACCCCCACATGAGGCTTCGAACCTTCGGGGACAGAGCCTTCAGTGTGGCAGCCCCCACTCTCTGGAACTCTCTCCCCACTGACATTCAGAATGCTCCATCCCTGGCCACCTTCAAAGCTCGCTCAAAACCTACCTCTTCAACGAGGCCTACTGCCGCTGACCCTTTTTTGTTTTCTTTTTCTGTTATTTATCTTTTTCGATTTTCAACCGTGTCTTGTTTTGTTATCTGCCCTGTCTTGTTGGTTTTTTGTTTTTTGTTTTTCCATGGTAAAGTGTCCCTGGGTTCCTGAAGCACCACATAAATCCCAGTTATTATTATTATTATTATCATTATTCTCTATTATGTGGATTATTTGATCGCCAACAATCACCAAGAGCATGACCACTCATATATTGTTTTATAGTGTCAGACGAACACAAGGACTTGTCATTATCTCTGGTTTGTGAACGGTCTAAAATTGGATCGCAAACTGTGTTGAAGTCCCTTCCCAGTATAATAATTCAGTTAGAGAATTCTCAGAGTTTTGAAAATGATTTGTGAAAGAAAATTTGGGTCATCCTCAATAGGGCCATGGTTTACTGATGTTTTCTATAATTCCATTAATCATTATGTATCGCCTTTCCATGTCTGAAATTGTGGTTTTATTCTGATATAAGATACTTTTATTGATTAATGTAGAAACACCTATTTTATCAAATGATATGATGCAGAAAACATCTGATTACCCCTTTAATTTTGAGTTTGAGGTGCTCTGAAGCAGGGAGGTGAATTTCTTGCAGTAGACAGAAGCTGTGAACCTTGTCAAAGGTTGTCTGCTTCACAGTGTCCGTCGGGAGTTTTAAGGTGGTGTAGAGGAAGTGTTTCACCATGTTTTCTGGGGTCTGTGTTGCTGGGATATTATAATTGAAAATGCATGGGTTTAAGTTTCGTTCTATCACGAAATAAAAGCGGGATGCTGGTTTCGCTTTCTCTATTGAATGGTCTTTTAAATTCAAGGTTGGGCGTGAATGGGCATATAGGGTTAATTTCACTAATTACATTTAACTGCATATAAATGTCAGCATTTGCATGCCTGTGTACGTATCAGCCACGCATGAGCCAGTGCGTAGACATTTCCACGGTAACAGTGAGCTCCACCAATCATCTGTTTTTTCTTAACCCAAGGTTGATATCATATGGACTTGTGGCTTCTACAAGAGCAAAAACAAATTATTATATACATTGAGTAATATTTATGCAGGTATTTATAAATGTTGCAAACTACAAAAACTCGGATTCCGTGCCATTTGTTATGCATCTTGATGCAATTGCCTCATGGGGAAGTAGTTTGGATTTTTAAAAACCTGAAAATAAAAAAAAATTATGGCTGAAAAAGGACATGCGTGTGTTACCAGGGGTTCATTTGGTCGAGGAATATACATGCGTATAAAATAGAATTTACGTACGTGATTTGCAAGTCCCTGAATTATATGTAAGCCATATTAAGTGGCGTCCCATATTGACACTACCAGCCCTCTCAAAGTACAGAGTTGTCCAAAACAGCTGAGATATAATTACTGAGAAATAGGGTTCCAAAGATGACCTTGTGTCTGGGTTCAAAGGTCAATATCTCAGTTTAGGGTAAACCTAAATCTCTCAAACTTACATATGGTGCATATGTAACAACAAATGTTAACCTGCAAGGCGAAACCTTTCCAAATATGTGTGGTAATATGTGGTTTTGTTCAACAACTAAGTAAAAAAAAAAAAATATATATATATATATATATATATATATTCTATATTATTACAGGGTAGCAAGGCCGAGCTGGTCTACAGAACAACTGATTTTTCAAGACTCGACCTCAACATTTTATACATTTGAGTTGGTAGCTTATTATCTTTCCGGGCTGGTCCTTCCTATGTTTCTTCACTTTTGTCTTCGTAAACTGTGGTTTCTCCTCTCTTGCGTCTTGGACCCACCCTGTTGTCATCTCTTCAGTCTATATTGGTGGCGTAGATAAGCTGCATCCTGTTTTTCCCACCCTTACATTTGCTTGTTATACATGTCAGACAAAATGGGACACATTACTGCTTTGGTTTCCTTTATATGTGAGTATAAATTTATACTTTATCCCCCCTTTGGGGCTTACCAAGCCCCATACACAAATTAAAGCCAAGCAATCAAATATATGTCTCCTGAAGCGAATCTTAAGGGGCCTCCTGCCTACCTGCAGTACAAACAATATCAAAACATTGTCATTCACGGTTATATTTGATTATCAGAAAAAAACTGTTTATACTCAATAACATTTTATGATTGATAAAAATAAGAAACTATCTTGAAAAAGATTACCAAATACAAACCTTTCTATAGCAGGTGTTAGATAAATTTAGAATACTGTTGGAGTAATGACTGGATCCTTTGAGACGTGTACGATGGCCAGTCAGAAAGAAAGAAAGACCCTCTGTGCATAGGCTTTGCAGGATGCTTCGGCATCAGCTCCAAAGGGCCACACACAATCACAATTGTAGTATGGGCAGTCGAGAGTCCCACCTTGTCCGTTGCAAGGGAATCAAGCGGCTGTAACATGATGTCCTGGTTTGCCATTCACCGAAATGGATGCCTCATGGTGACTGATTGTTATAACAGTTGCCTGTTGGACTGATGCCTGGATGGTTGCCTGGTCAACCAGCAACTTGGTTATACAGCTTATTTGTACAGGAAGCAAACAGAAAAAGATTATTCCAACTATGACAAGCCCTATACCTGCTACAATTGCTATTTTTGTATTTCCCCATTTTCATAGGCCATTCTCCAACCAGTCCCAGTTTCCTGTTGGTATATCACTTAATGTATAGCAGTTAATTGTCTAATATACTTTTTTATTTCCATTTCCAATTGTTCCAATGGTGGACTATTATATGGTCCATGAAGCATAGGCATGGATTGACCCATAAACATTTCATGAGGGGTTAGGTGCGTTACATGGTTAACTTGCATGCGATAACTCATTAGTGCTTGTGGTTGTCACAACCAGAACAGGGAGGAACCCAAACGCACGACACAGGGAGACGGAAGGCAGGCAAAGGATGTTTATTAGCCTGGACGGTGGAGCTGGCCAGGGGGACCCGGTCAGGTAGGGATGGAGCAGGGCTGGGCAGGGATGATGATGACCAGGAGAAGGGGTCCGGGATCCGGGTGGAGAGACGGGGAACCAGGCTGGATGGAGAGTCCTGGTCGACGAGCGGAGACAGACAGGTGAAGGGAAGGCGAGACAACAAGACATAAACCAGGAACTTGGAACTAGGAACTAGGAAGGGAGCCAATCACGATGCAACTCGGGGAAAGCTAGTTGACGGTCTGGCAGGGAATGGCTAGGAAGCTGGGGCTAAATACAGGGCGGGTAATTGATCCCAGGTGTGTGCAATTGGGTCTGAGTAGGGAGCTGCAGATGGGGCAAGGCCGTGGTCCTAACAGTACCCCCCTCTCTACGGACGCCCCTTGGCGGACACCTGGAGCCTAAAGGACGAGTTCGGTTGAAATCCCGGACGAGGGAGGCATCCAGGATCTGTCTCCGGGGGACCCAGGAGCGTTCCTCCGGGCCGTATCCCTCCCAGTCCACGAGGTACTGGAAGCCCCTCCCCCGGCGCCGCACGTCCAGCAGGCGCCGCACTGTGTAGGTCGGGTGGCCGTCGATGGTGCGGGGGGGTGGTGGGGCCTCGGCGGGGGGGGGAGAGGGCTGGAAACCACTGGCTTGAGCAGGGATCCAGGTAGGGTGGACACGGAGGGAGGGAGGGAGACGGAGGGCTTGATGATTGACTTAATGGGAAAGGGGCCAACATACCGGGGAGCGAGTTTTCGGGAGTCCACCTTGAGGGGCAAGTCCCTTCTGGAGAGCCAAACCATCCGTCCGGGGACTCCTCCACGTCCTCCAACAGCGACCAATGTGGGCCTGGACGGAGGGTACGGCGATCTCAGCCTCCTGGGCAGGGAACAGCGGGGGTTGGTAGCCCAGAGAGCATTGGAAGGGCGACAGGCCGGAGGAGGCGTTCACCAGGGTGTTGTGGGCGTACTCGGCCCATGGCAGCTGGTCGCTCCAGGAGGTGGGGCTGGTGGTTGTCAGGCAGCGGAGCATGGCCTCCACCTCCTGGTTCGCCCGCTCCGACTGGCCGTTGGTCTGGGGGTGGAAACCGGAGGAGAGACTGACCTGTGCCCCCAGGGCCGAGCAGAAGGCGCGCCAGACCTTGGAGGTGAACTGGGGTCCTCTGTCTGACACCACGTCTGCCGGAATGCCATGGCGGCGGAACACCTCGGCCACCAGCAGGTCTGCGGTCTCCCTCGCCGATGGTAGCTTGGGCAGGGCGAGGAAGTGGGCCGCCTTAGAAAAGCGGTCCACCACCGTGAGGATGGTAGTGTTGCCCCGGGATGGTGGAAGACCAGTGACGAAGTCCAGGGCGATGTGGGACCAAGGACGAGTCGGGATGGGTAATGGGCGGAGAGGGCCGGAGCGGGGTCGGGTGGAGGTCTTGAACCGGGCGCAGGTGGGGCAGGCCGAGACGAAGGACCGGGTGTCAGGGAGCAGGGTCGGCCACCAGAAGTGCTGGCGGACGACGGCCAGGGTGCGGGTGATCCCGGGGTGGCAGCTGAGGCGGGAGGCATGGGCCCACTGCAGAACCTGGGAGCGTGCAGAGTCAGGGACGAACAGGCGGTTAGGGGGTCCGGTACCTGGGTCGGGCTGGTGCTCCTGTGCTTGGGTGACGAGGGACTCGATCTCCCAGGTGTGTGTGGCGGCAAGGCACAGGGGTGGAAGGATGGGTTCAGGATCCCCTGTCTTCTCCTCTGGCGCGAACACACGGGACAGGGCGTCGGGTTTGGTGTTCTTGGTTCCTGGGCGGTAGGATAGGGAGAAGTTAAACCAGTCAAAAAACAACGCCCACCTGGCCTGCCGGGAGTTGAGCCGCTTCGCCGTCCGGATATAGGCCAAGTTCTTATGATCGGTCCAGACGACGAAGGGGTGGATTGCTCCCTCAAGCCAGTGGCGCCATTCTTCCAGGGCTAGTTTGACAGTAGTTCCCGGTTACCCACGTCATAGTTGCGCTCGGGTGGTGTGAGCCTGCGGGACAGAAAGGCACAGGGGTGGAGCTTAGCATCGGTTGGGGAGCGCTGGGAAAGTACTGCTCCTTCCCCCGTGTCTGAAGCGTCCACTTCTACCACGAACTGGAGGTTGGAGTCGGGCTGGGCCAGGACTGGGGCCAAAGAAAAGCGGGTCCTGAGGTCGAGGAACGCGGCCTCGGCCGGGGGGGTCCATTTGAAGGCCACTGCGGTGGAGGTAAGGGCTGAGAGGGGAGCAGCGATGCGACTGAAGTTACGGATGAAGCGCCGGTAGAAGTTTGCAAACCCGAGGAACCGCTGGAGCTGCTTCCTATTGGCTGGGGTAGGCCACTCCACCACGGCGGCCACCTTCTTGGGATCCATCTCCAGCCTCCCTCGGCCAATGATGAACCCTAGGAAGGAAATGGAAGGAACATGGAAGACACACTTCTCGGCTTTAACAAACAGACGGTTTGTTAAAGCGCTGCAGCACCAGGCGTACATGCTTTGCGTGCTCGGAGAGGGATTTGGAGAAAATCAAGATGTCGTCGAGGTAAACAAAGACAAAGGAGTTGAGCATGTCCCGGAGGACATCGTTAATTAGGGCCTGGAAGACCGCTGGGGCATTTGACAGCCCAAAGGGCATAACAAGGTACTCAAAGTGTCGGGCGGGGTGTTAAAGGCGGTCTTCACTCGTCCCCTTCGCGGATGCGGACCAGGTGGTAAGCGTTGCGGAGGTCCAGCTTGGAAAAGTGGGTGGCCCCCTGGATGGGGACGAAGACTGAATCTATCAGGGGCAAGGGGTACTTATCTTTGATCGTGATATCGTTCAGTCCCCTGAAATCAATGCAAGGACGGAGGGTCTTGTCCTTCTTCGCAACAAAGAAGAACCCTGCGCCTAGCGGAGAAGACGAGGGGCGAATAATCCCGGCAGCGAGAGAGTCACGGATGCAAGTCTCCATGGCCTCCTGTTTGGGCCGGGAGACGTTATACAGGCGACTGCAGGGGAGGGGGGCGCCTGGCAGGAGGTTGATTGCGCAGTCGTAGGGGCGATGAGGTGGTAAGGATAGCGCCTCCTGCTTGCGGGACCAGGGCTAGGTCCAGATATTGCGATGGGACTGAGGGCAGGTCAGGGCTCCTGGGGACCCCCTGCGGCGCGCCCGGCGGCGGGGTTGGGACCGAGCGGAGGCAGTGGGCATGACAGTGTGTGCTCCAGGAGCTCACGCTGCCCGAGCGCCAGTCCATCTGAGGGTTGTGGGTCTGGAGCCAGGGGTACCCCAGCACCACGGGGTTCAGTGGGGAATGAATAAGGAAGAACCTTAAAGACTCACGGTGGTTGCCGGAGAGTAGCAGCTTGAGGGGAGCTGTCTGGTGGGTAATCCGGGTCAGATGCGACCCATCCAGCCCCTTGACCTCGAGCGGTGTGGGGAGAGGGACGGCCCTAGCTGGCGTGCTAGTCCCTGGTCGAGGAAACTCGAATCCACCCCGGAATCTATGAGAGCAGGGGAAGAGCGTGTTATATCTCCCCAAGAGAGGGTAGCTGGGAGCAGCGGACGGGAGAGAGGGTCGGTGCTGGAGCGACCGGAGCGTAACCCTACCGAGGAGTCGCCCTCTCGTGGCCGGACCGGGCAGGTGGCTCGGAGGTGTCCCAGCCGGCCGCAATACAGACAGGCGCCAGTCTGTAGGCGGCGTGCTCGCTTCTCGGGGGAGATCTGGGAGGGACCAAGTTGCATTGGCTCGGCATTGGAGAGAGTCGGGGGACTTGTGAGGCGCCCAAGAGTAGCGGGCGCTGGAGACCGGGGCGTGGCCGCCCAGGCGGGAGGCACGGACTGGAGGCTCGCCCCCTCCCTCTCGCGCTGGCGCTCCCGTAGCCGGTTGTCCAGGCGGATTGCGGTCTCCACTAGTTGGTCCAGGTCCGTGGGCTCGTCCCGCCGTGCCAGCTCGTCCCGCAACTCGTCGTTCAGGGCGCGCTGGAACACGTCCTGCAGGGCTCCGTCATTCCAGCAGCTAGAGTCTGGAACTCGACGACGAGGGAGGCGACGCTACGGGAACCCTGGCGGAGGGAGAGGAGTCTTCTGGCGGCCTCCTTGCTGCAAACTGGGTGGTCGAAGACTCTCCTCATTTCACGGGTAAACAGATCGTAGGAGAGACTCACGGGACCCCCCTGACTCCAAACCGCGGAACCCCAGCCGAGAGCCGCCCCTCCCAGGCAGGAGATGAGGAACGCGATGCGGGCACTATCGGAGGCGTACGACGACGGCCGCTGTTGGAAAACCACCGCGCACTGCACAAGGAAGGCGCGGCAGGTGCCGAAATCGCCGTCGTAAGGCGCTGGAGCCGGAATGTGGGGCTCAGGGGGGACGAGAGAGGCGCTGGGAGTCCTGGTGGGGGAAGGAGGGCGGACCGGAGGAGCAGGGGCGGCCACGGGGGCCGGAGGGCCCTGCAGGCTGCTGACGGCCGCCGAGATGGTCCGGAGGTGTTCCGCGATGTCCCGGAGGGCCTGGTCATGTTGCCCAAGCAACACTCCTTGGTCCCGGAGTGCGCGGCGGAGCCCTTCTGTGTCGGCTGGGTCCATGTTTTCCTGGCCAGACCGTACTGTCACGACCAGAACAGGGAGGAACCCAAACCCACGACACAGGGAGACGGAAGGCAGGCAAAGGATGTTTATTAGCTTGGACAGTGGAGCTGGCCAGGGGGACCCGGTCAGGTAGGGATGGGGCGGCCCCTAGTGGCGCTGGGAGGCCGTGGGCCAACAGTGGTAGTGCATCTTCCCAGTTCAATTTTGCGCTTACACAGATTTAGTTAATTTTTGCTTTGAGTGCCCCATTCACTCTCTCAACCATTCCTTGTTACTGTGGATGATACACACATCTGAGTCTCTGCTTTATTCTCAGCTGTTGCAACACTTGTTTCATTGTCTGTCACATCCATTGTCTGACCTTATTTCTGTTGGAATTACAAATCTGGGCATTATTTCCCTAGTAAGGAATTGTATCAGTCCCTGCTCCTAGGTCTGCTTATGGGACTGCTTCTACCCATCTGCTGAATCTGTCAATTACCACTAACATCTAGTATCTTTTGCCATGAACTTTTTGATTATATCTGCATGCTTTATATTAGATTAAAGGGTCCCTCCGGCATCGGGATGTGTCCTAATGGTGTGGTAATACCTTTTTGGGTTTTTAGCACATTTTTCACACTCAGCTTAGTGCAGATCTACTATTGTTTGTAGGTATGGAGACCGATATCCTTGTTCTTTGATTTTCCTCATCACTTCCCCCCTTGCGCAATGGTGAAAACCATGCACATTGTTGATGAGGAGTCCTTGCGGGGCTGTGGGTGCTAATATCAGTCCATCATGGGCCCTCCACAGGCCATTATCCGCACGCATGGCACCTCTGTTTGTTCACATATTGTGTTCATATATGCCTGCTTTCTCTTGCATTGTTGTGATGTCGTATAAGCTTGGTGACATCTCGGGCATGATCAACGGCACTTGACTTCCTGTTGCACATTTCCACGCTTGTTTCATCGCCTCATCAGCTGCATTATTACCTGTGATTATATAATAATTTCCTTTTTATGTGCTTGACACTTGATTATTGCCACTCGTTTTGATATCAGTAATGCTGTCATTAACTCATACATTTTACTGTGATGTAAGATGGGCATACCATCAGTTTTCTTAAATCCTCTGTTTCCACACTGCTCGAAATAAGTGACAAATGCTTGGTTTTGTAGCACTGCCATGTAGTTTCTTTGACACTGTTCCAGTGTCCTGGCACATACAAGCAAATCATCTGCATATTGAATCAATGTGCCTTCCAATGATAATTCCAAAGTCTGCTCTAAAGACTTGATTGAAAACATGTTGTCTCCCCTAGGTAAATGCAAATAAATGTTGGCTCTCCTGAGGCAATGGTAGGCTAAAGAATGCTCCACATAAATCTATTACCATGAACTACTTAGCGTCTGGAGGGACATTCGTCAACGTTTGGGGAATTGGAACCTCAGCCTGCTGGTCCTCTACCACTTCATTCACTGCCTGTAAATCATGCAATAGTCGCCATTTTTGCTTATCCGCCTTCAAAACCAGTAGCAAAGGTGTGTTGCAACATCTCTGAGTTCATATCAATACCCCTACTTCCTTTAAACCTTGTATTGTGGCTTCTATTCCTGCTTCTGCTTCCGGTTTCATTTGGCATTGTGATTTCCAGAGCGGTTTAGTGTTTGGTCTTACCCGTATCTGGGATTACCCTTTTCATTTCTTCACTTCCTGTCTGCTTCTTTGGTCTGTCTCCTGCATCCGTTGTTCTTCTGCTATCTCAACTTCCTGCGGTTTCCCTGACATCTCTGTGAAACAAAGTATTTTAATGACTTATTTTGGTCACACAGCCATGTGTTTGAAGAGTTACAAGAGCTGTCATGGGTATTAGCTGCCTTCGTACTGAGAATCCAACTGCCTTTGCATAATTGAGAGACATTGGGAAGTGAGAGGCATAATTTGGACTTACACAAGTGTAGGTAGCTCCAGTATCTATCATCATTGGTGTGCCTCTATTGTTTACCTGAACCTACAGCCTAGGTTTTTGATCAGCCTGCTCACTTACTGCAATTAGCTGAACCTCCCCTTTTGGATTCTCTGGGCCCCCCTCGTACCCCTGTCCTCCCCAGGGGTTCGCTGGACACTGGGGACCCCTCCCCTGGGACTGTTGCCAAGCTCCCTGTTCCTGTCCCTGTCTTGGAACCCATGAATTGGAGTCCCAAGGATTAAAAGGGCAGTGTCTATGGGTGTGTACTGGTTGGTGACTGTGGCCGTTTTTTCCCACAGATAAGGGTTCAGGGAGGGAGATGGAGTCTTTTTGGCTGTGGCACCAACATGGCTTGCAATTTATGCAACATGCAGTGCCGTGTGGGCACTGACTGTGACAGGGACGCTGTACGATCAGTCACTTTTTGAACATCCAGCCCAAACTTGTCTCTACTCCAGTGCCACTTGTGGGCGTTTCTTCCCCAAGATAAGGTTCAGGGAGGGAGACAGAGTCTTTTTGGCCATGGTGCGCCAACATGGCTTGCAATTTAATTATTACAGTTATTATTATTACAGTGTCTGGCATGCAGGCCACAATTATATCGATATATCTCTGAGGATCTATTATTATTGTTGCGAATAGTCCTCTCGGCCGCAGGAGGATTGGCATTCCTCTCCTGGGTTGCTAACGAGCTGTGCACCCCTCCCTCTCTGTAAGACAGACAAAACATTAGGAAAACTCCCTGCCTTGATTTGGACCAATCAGCGCCATGCGGGTGCTGATTGGGCCAATTCGAGGCAGCTTGGTGGCCGCTGGACATGGGAACCGGGTTGTTGTCCGCAGTCGGGGCTTTACCACGCCCCTTTGTCCGCCACAGTGACATCCCCAACACACCTCTTGTGGACCTCTTGGTCCTTTTTGGTTCTGATTTCTATTTTGGGGTCCCCTTTGACCGATTTTCTTTCCATCCCACCGATTTGGGGCTTGCCCTGCATTTTGAGTATAGACATGACTATGGGATTAGTAGGTGGCCTTTGATCCTATGGTTGCTGCACTGGGTACGGACCAGGTTGAGCGACTGGTGCCATGGTGCCTGATTCAGCATTGTTTTCACCAGGCATTGTATTATTTTTCCTATCTATTTCTTTCTTTGTTATTTCTTTCAACTGGAGTTGAGTCAGGTTTCTTTATTTTTTTTGCCTTGCTCTGCCAGTTTTTTTTCCATTTTGTATTCATCCACCGCGTGGATGACATAGTCACAGTATTCCTTATGGCTCCTGGATGTGGTCAGTCCTACTACATCATCCAGTTTGTTTTTCACGGGCCCTGGTAGTGCCTCAATCATTGAGTTTCTGAACATGACTGATATTATCAGGTTTGTCTCTGGGTCTTTTTCTGTCTCCATTTGAAACCTTCTGACTTGATCTTGGATGTAGGGGGCGGGACTTTCTGAGTCCCCCAGCACTTGACCTTTTAATGCTTTTAGATCTATCGGGTCGGGTATTTCTCCCTCAGTGCCCACCATAAATTTTGTCTGTATGTGTCGAAGGTGATTCAATCCCCATCCACTGTCCTTTACATCACACCAGGCCTCTATTTTCCAGTATACATTGCATTTTTGTCATCATCATCATCACCATGCATATGATAGGGTGCCGAGAGAGGAAGTGTGGTATTGCATGAGGAAGTGGTGGTGGCAGAGAAGTAAGTAAGAGTGGTACAGGATATGTATGAGGGCAGTCAGACAGTAGTAAGGTGTGCAGTAGGCATGACGAAGGCATTCAAAGTGGAGGTGGGATTGCATCAAGGATCAGCTCTGAGCCCTTTCTTGTTTGCAATAATGATGGACATGTTAACAGATGAAATCAGGCAGGAGTCTCCATGGACAATGATGTTCGCGGATGACATTGTGATCTGTAGCGAGAGTTGGGAGCAGGTTGAGGAGAGCCTGGAGAAGTGGAGGCATGCATTAGAGAGAAGAGGAATGAAAGTCAGCAGGAGTAAGACAGAATACATGTGCCTAAATGGGAGGGAGAGCCGCGAAAAGCTGAGAATGCAAGGAGTGATGGTGGAGTAGGCGGATGAGTTCAAGTACTTCAAGATTCAAGATTCAAGATTCAAGATTTTTATTTGTCACATACATATACATACTTCCATACATATATGCAGTGAAATGTAATGCAACGCACCCGGTGATAGCACACAATATGTCCTAGGAAAAAATAAAAAAATAAAATAAAATAAAAAGTACAAAATTCCTTTCTAATAGACCGACTAACTGACTCCTAAAACGTAATACAGTAAGTGGAATACTTATAGAATAAGATAAAAAATATATAGAATAAAATACAATAAAAAATAAATTGAAATAAAATGGAATAGATAGAAGGAATATGCCTATGTAAATACAGATATGTGCATTTAAAGTGGCATGTGAATTAAAGTGGCATGTGAATGTGAATAGTGTGAGGTAGTGTTTGGGATAATACAGCACAGTATACAACAGTACGGCGCAGCAATACGGCATCACGAACAACCCTGAACAGTGATACAGTATGCGGTACAGTATGCTACATACAGTACAGTAGGTAGTGGAGCCTAGTGCATGGCTCAGTTAGGACCCCTGATGAGGTCAGCGTTGACAGTTCTAATGGCGTGCGGGAAAAAACCCTGTCTCAGTCTCTCTGTTCTCGCTGCGTGACTGCGGAGGCGCTTGCCTGACCGCAGCAGCTGAAACAGTCTGTTGTTGGGGTGATGAGGATCCTTCATGATCCTACGGGCTCTGCTACTACACCTCCTGGTGTATAACTCCTGCAAAGGGGGGAGGGTAGTTCCAGTGGTACGTTCAGCTGAACGCAGCACCCTCTGCAGGGCCCGCCTGTCCTGGGCAGTACAGTTCCCAAACCAGGCAGTGATGTTGCCTGTCAGGATGCTCTCCACTGCTCCAGAGTAGAAGGACTTGAGGATCCTCACCGAGACCCGGAATTTCCTCAGCTGCCTGAGGTGGTAGAGACGCTGCCTCGCCTTTCTCACCAGAGTGTCTGTGTGAACAGTCCATGTTAAGTCCTCTGTGATGTGGACTCCCAGATATCTGAAGCTGCTCACCCTATCGACAGAAGTCCCATTAATCCACAAGGGCGCGTGCGTCCTCGATTGTGATCCACGCCTAAAGTCCACAATCAGCTCCTTGGTTTTGCTGACGTTCAGGTGTAGGCTGTTGTCCTGGCACCAGAGTGACAGGTCAGCCACCTTCTCGCGGTTGGCCTTCTCATCGCAGTCGGTGATCAGGCCCACGACCACGGTGTCGTCAGCAAACTTGATGATGGTGTTGGAGCTGGACCTGGCCACACAGTCATGTGTGTACAGGGAGTACAGTAGGGGGCTGAGGACGCAGCCCTGGTGGATCCTGTATTCAGGGTGAGGGAGCTTGACATGTACTTCCCCACCTTGACCACCTGGGGGCGGCCTGTGAGGAAGTCCAGGATCCAGGTGCACAGCGGACAGATGACAGCCAGTCTGGTGGGAACTATGGTCTTGAAAGCTGAACTATAATCAATGAACAGCATTCTCACATAGGCCCCCTTCTGGCCATCCAGGTGTGTGAGCGTGGTGTGCAGTACCTGGGAGACCGCGTCATCCGTGGATCTGTTCTGCCGGTACGCAAACTGCAACGGGTCCAAGGTGCGGGGGAGGGAGGTGCAGATGTAATCCTTAATCAGCCTCTCGAAACACTTCATGACCACCGAGGTGAGGACCACCGGACGGTAGTCATTCAGGCAGGTTGGAGAGGCGATCTTCGGGACAGGAACGACGGTGGACCTCTTGAAACAGGACGGGACCACTGATTCAGCCAGGGAGATGTTGAATATTGTGGTGAACACCGGAGCTAGCTGGTTAGCACAGGTCTTCAGTACTCGCCCAGATATGCAGTCTGGGCCCGCAGCTTTCCTGGTGTTCACCCGCATCAAAGCCCTCCTGACCTCGTGCACGGACACTGAGAGTGCGCGCTCATCCCCAGCGGTGTAACTCCAATTAGCCGGCGAGCTAGCGGTGTTGCTGCCAGACTCGAACCGCGCATAAAAGGAGTTCAGTTGGTTGGCCAGGGAGGCGTCCACACTCGTGGCTGGGGAGGAGCTGCTCTTGTAGTTTGTTATTGTTCGCAGCCCCTCCCACAAGCGTCTTGTGTCACCCCGCTCCATCTGCAGCTCCACGGTCTCTCTGTACGTCCGTTTGGCGTCCCTCACCGCCCTCCGCAGATTGTACGACGCCGCTTTGTAGTTGTCCATGTTACCAGATACAAGTCCGTCGTTGTAAGCGGCCGTGCGCGCATTCAGAGCGCAGCGGATGGATTTATCAACCCATGGTTTCTGGTTTGGAAATATCCGAACTTTCACCGTGGGAACGATTTCATCCGCCAGCGTAGCCACAAAACTTACTACAGCCTCCGTAAACTCGCTGACGTCACTTGAACTTGTTTGGAACATGTCCCAGTCTACGTCAGTCAGAGCGTCCTGAAGCGCAGCCTCCGATTGGTCCGTCCACCGCTTCACTTCCCTCGTCATCACCAGATCCCGCGCGATCAGAGGCCTGTAAACAGGAGGCAGCGAGATCGCGGCGTGATCTGATTTCCCGAAAGCAGGGAGCGACACGGGCTTGTATCCGTTCTTGTAAGGAGTGTAACAATGGTCCAGAGTTCTGTCTCCCCTGGTGGCACACGTGATGTGTTGGTGGAAATTCGGCAGAACTTTTTTCAGGTTGGCCCTGTTAAAGTCCCCAGTCACCACCACAGCCGCGTCGGGATGTCTGTTCTGAAATCCGCACAACACAGAACCGACAGAGCTGCGTCGGTGTCCGCTTGCGGTGGGATATAAACGGCTGTAATGATGACCCTGCTGAATTCCCGGGGGAGATAAAATGGACGGCATAGTATGGTCAGCTGTTCCAGGTTCGGCGAGCATGAGTGGGAGAGGAATTTGGTGTTGTTTGCGTTACACCTGTTTACCATTAGGCAGACGCCTCCACCTTTGGATTTCCCCGACTCTCCCGTTCTGTCGCCGCGGAACACGGAGAAGGCCTCGGCTGGACGTATGGCTTCATCCGGCACCAGTGGGTTCAGCCATGTTTCCGTCAGGCAGAGGACGCAACAGTTCCTCGTGTCACGCTGGAATTGAATCCTCGCACGAAGTTCATCTATCTTGTTCTCCAGGGACTGGACGTTAGCATGAAGGATGCTTGGCAGAGGTGGACGGTAAGGTCGCGTCCTCATTCTGACCCGAATGCCGCCTCGTTTACCTCGGTGCTTCCTCCGTGGGCCGGCTCGTGGAACAGCGACTCCATTTTTGTTGTTGTAGTTGTTGTTGCGAGTGTTCCCGCGTAGGATTTCCGCCGGCCACTCTGCTCCCACGGATAAAAAGTCCCAAAGTTGTTCGTTTAGGGAAATTTTTATATCCATGAGTGCATCGCGGTCGTATGAGTTAATTGTTGATGTTTTTCTGGCGAACATTGTGATAAAAAAAGGAAAAAAATACTAAAGAGTAAGAAAGTAACCGGAGCGCCGGCGCAGGCGACCGCTAGGGGCGGCGCCACTATCGCCACTGTTGAGGTCGACCATCCAAAGCAGTGGAAAGTGTGGAAGAGAGGTGAAGAAGAGAGTACAGGCAGGGTGGAGTAGGTGGAGAAGAGTGTCCGGAGTGATCTGTGACAGAAGGGTTCCAGCAAGAGCGAAGGGGAAGGTCTACAGGACGGTAGTGAGACCAGCTATGTTGTGCGGTTTAGAGGCGGTGGCACTGACAAAAAGGCAGGTGGCTGAGCTTGAAGTGGCAGAGTTGAGGATGTTGAGATGAGGGGTGACAAGGATGGACAGGATTATGAATGAGTACATTCAAGGGACAGCTCAGGTTGGTGGAAAAATGAGGGAGGCCAGATTGAGATGGTTTGGACACGTGTGTAGGAGGGATGAGAGTTACATTGGGAGAAGAATGCTGAGGATGGAGCTGCCAGGCAAGAGGAAAAGAGGAAGGCCAAAGAGAAGGTTTGTGGATGTGGTGAGGGAGGACATGCAGGCGATTGGTGTAAGGGAGGAAGATGCGCAAAAAGGAAGGTATTAGAGGCAGATGATCCGCTGTGGCAACCCCTAACGGGAGTAGCCGAAAGCAAAAGAAGAAAGAAGATTCCATTTTTGTCATCCCCAATACTGCTCATACTTTTTAATGTTCCCTCATTTATATTAGCAGTAGCAATCCAAGTGGAGTGTTGTTGCCTCCTTCTCTTCCTTTTTCAGGCTACCCTTCCTTCTCTCTCCCTCCGTTAATTCCACATTCCCATTTATTTTTGCCGTTCCTTTACCCTTTTTTATTGTATGGAGGTGGGTATATTCCCGCTGATGCATTGTCTTTTTGACTCTTTTTTTCCTTTTCTCCACTAGCATTTACCTAGCTTTTTTCCATGCTTCTCTCCACCCTTTTCCTTCCTGTCTGAACATTCTCAGTATCTCCTGTTCCCTTTCTTTCTTTTTTATTATATTCTCCTTTTTATCTCCTGTTTTGTAATTTTTTATCAAGGTTTCCATCCACCCACACAATATCATGTCGTATGTTCCCTCTTTTGGCCATTTGGTTACAAATTTTTTGTACGTTTAGACCATTTTTCTGATGACTCCCATATTCCAAATTTGTTTAGGGGAAACCTCCTACATAAAAATTTGTATCGAAGTGTCCGTTATTTCTACTGTTTCGTTGTGTAGTTTCTTTGTTGTCGATGATGTGTTGATGAAGAAGGACTCTCCGCTGATGCTGACTTGATTATAATATTATGTTTATTACAAGTAAGAACAGCATCAAACCAAACTTGCCATCGATGTCTGGGAGAGAACAAAAGTAAAATGTGTTCCCTCCCGAATGGAACTAGGGAGTGTCCTTTATACTTGTACAAAGATAACGTAGCCCATCTGATTATTATCTATGGGTCACAGTTCAGCTGACTGACATACATCTAAGCACATTCCAGCTCCCTTATCACCGGGGCCCCTGGCAATGGGCTCTCTCTCTTGTGACCCCTGGCAACATCTGTTAGTAATTATATTATACAATGGGGCCTTTCTTGGGACCCCAAACATTCCAGATACCTCATATTTTCCCCCTTCGAGACTACACAAAGTCTCGACAGAAAGAAGAGTAATGAACTTGTGATCTTAATTGGCCTAAAAGAAATCACATACTAACAAACACAATGATTATAATATAACCTTCTGACCATGCTTAGTCGTAGCAATAAAGTAAATTTGTGGATTGTGAGAGCGATAAACCCATCTGGCAGCTTCCTTTCTTAATACATCCATCAAACAATCTAGACGGGAAAATTCTCTCACAGTCCCTCTGCCCCAGGCAACCACCTATTGTACTCCAAATCAATTAACAGAAAAAGAAGCGTTTAGAAAACTGTATAGGATGTTACATATGAATGCATACAGTTAGAACCTCAGCAATAAATCAAAAAATTTGTCCAAAGTCAGGGTGGTCGACCCATCGGACCTTCCAGTGGACCTTTCCCGGCCTAACACCAATGTCCCTCAAGACTGCAAAAAAAGAAAACACCTGAGGTCCCAATGTATTCATTTCACCCTGTTACAGAAACCCCCAAAGAAAACAATACTAAATCAAAGTAATATGTCTTGCCAAAAATATCTAGTGTAGAATACAGAATATTCATCAATAATACAGGTTACATTGTAATAAACAAACTCCAATATTATAAAAACATGCATGACACATATGTATGTATTGAACTGTTGATTTTTAACACCATCAACTTTCAATGATATTTCACTCGACACCCCTGATCATGATGTCCTCATTCAGGGTCCGCCGTCCATTTTCATCCTCCATTTTTCAATATCCATGTTTGAGTGTTCAAGTCCATTAGACTGTTAGGATCTCTGGACACAGCCACCCTCTGACTGGTCCTGAGAGAAAAATTCACCAGCCAGTATCTTGCACAAACATCAAATACAGTATAATAATTTCACTTTTGCATTATATTTTAACATTATTCCAATATATGATTAACATTTTCCAAGTCCCCCCTTTGTCCATACATTTTCTCAGTCAAAAATAGTATTGAGTCTATGGCGGAATCAGATTTTCAGAATGGATATTTCTCTACTAGTGTTAGCTCCTCCTTCATCACTATTTCCTCCTCATCTTCACTGAGGTCATTACCACTCAATGGTGGCATCTGAACATTTTCTCCCGGCATTACAACTCCTACCCATCTCAATATCATGGCCTTAGCAAAGGTCAACAACAACGTCCAAAAACAAAACATCACACACAGTGATAGAAGAGCATCCCCCAGAATCTGGACTACTATAGCTCCTAGCGGTCCTAATTTATCTTGCAACCAAGCATTAGCTGACCACCCAGCTCCTTCTGATGGCCCAAACGCATTCCTTATAAGTTTCAATGCATTTTTGACATTAGTCATGTTATCGGCGACATCAGGGATCATCATATAACAGGCATCTCCGGTTAGATTTAAAGCAACGCAGAGGCCACCTTGTTTGGCCAAAATATAATCAAGAGCAATGTGGTGTTTCAGCAACGTCAATCGATGACTCCTCTGGGTGTTTGACAAGTATTCAAAATCTCTTATGGTCTCATTTGCAAAACCTTGTAGGGTATATATGATATTATCAATATGATCAGCTAAGAATGTGACCCCATACCATGGAAACAATCCTATGGCCCATTTTTCTCCAAAGGATGTCCTCCAATGAGAAGACTCCAAATTGTGAAACTGTGCCAAGTCTCTTTTCTCCCTACTTTCGGCAGTCTTTGTAGAGTTACCCTCATCTGGCTCTTGTCCCTTCCGGATAACAAAAACATCATAAGGAAGTTTCAACTGTGCCATATAGCAACATCCAATCCACCCATACGGCAGAAATAAGTATGCTTTATCATCACATACCCACCAAATATCTTGAAATGTTCCTATAGTCACATTACCTGGTAAAGTTTGATTATTTACGCTTAAAGTTTTACTCTGTCGAGGATGTGGTGCATGAAAGGTCACTGTATATGTGTCATCAAGTGTCCTTTGTACACTTTGTCCAAATTGCATCATGTAGCGTTCACATTCTGATATTCCCATAAACATACCATCTCCACCATGCATATCATTTGAACAAAAACATGCTCTACCTTTCGCAGGTGTCACTTACATAGCATCAGGTATTGCCGTTCTAATATCTTCATACTTATCAAGAAGATTTAAATATGATAATTCTTTCAACCAGGAACACCTACATCCAGGTCTAAATAGATTGACTGATAGAGCCATTCATATTTCATTCGCTGCTTGTTGTATGAATAGCAGCCACGATTATGCATTACTTTGACATTCAGGCGTCCAAGGTTCCGGTACCATCTCTAGAATTTAAGGCCATGTGCCCGGAGCTGGAACTCTCACCACACGGACAATTCTAATTAGTAGTCATTCTAACAGAGTGAGTTATCTGTTGGAACCACAGATTTCTATTTGCAAACGGGTTTGCTATTTGCAGCACCGAGGAATCAAACCCATATGCTTTCCACAGGGTTTCGCTTCCGTAAAGCATGAAGATGTTCAGTCGTGTCTTTTGATGTCCACTCAGCATCAAGAAATTCATTGACCACATCCGACATAGTCATCTGAACTATTTCACCTGAATCCCTATCAATCTCCTCAGCAATTGGTTCCCTAATTACAGAGCTCTCCTTGCTATTGTTCAAATTAATTTCCAACGTCACCATAGGCTTCTGAGTTATATTTACTAACTTCTTAAATGATGGGGATGTAGTGATAGGTGTCAGCGTCTTATCTACAGACTTCGTAGACACCGAAAAAGTCATCATTGTTTTATTGGTAGTGGATCTCATCCTCACAACCTCACTTGTATGATTACCAGGAGTTTCAGACATAGAAGTTGTCGTCATCGTTGTTGTAACATCCGTTTCTGCCAATGTTGTAGCTAGAGTAGTAACTGACGATGATACATTAATACTACTAGTTTTTCCTCGAGCTAAGGTAATAGATGTCATCAGTCCAACAGTCACCCTTGGTGTAACTAGTTGCTTTTGAAATTCTTGAGCAATTGCACTTATTTCTTTAGTATTGTGAAAGAAACTGAGAATATTCAAGATATTTATTCTGCAGAATAAAGAGAAAGATTCAGTACTGCTCCAAAGCAGCGCTCGGATCAATCTGATATCATTTCTGAAGACAATTATGACAGGAGGCTTTATACAAAAAACAGGGTGTGGCTTGGGTCAGAGGTCTCCAACAAGTCTGTGCCCCTCCAACTGTCTCCCTGGGTGCCACCCCCAGACAATAAATTAACAGGTACTTGCAAACTTGACCTGGCAGACGCGGATTGCACGACAATGCACCTCTATGCTCCCCTGTTGAGTTTCTTCATCTCCATAAAAGGTAAACAGAGCCAAATGTGATCTGATTCTTTCATGTTAGAATTGACATTGTAGGAAGCAAAAACATTTCTCTTTACACAAACTCTGGGGAGTTGCTGGGAAAACAGAGATAAATGTTTTAAAATCCCCCTCTGGAGGTAGAGGCCTTTGTCCTCATTCAAAATAGTTGATCGTATGCATTTTTCTCTCACAGTATCCAGACCTTTTACTACAAGCATTATTTTATGAGTTCTATATCCTGCTTCCAAATAATTTTGCCTTGGGATATATTTAAACTCTGGATCCAAATATGTGCATGTATATTCTCCTTGATCTTCCCATATGACATTACCTATGACAAGCGAACAGACATCTCGAACATTAACCCATCTCCTGTCATTATACAACATATACTTTCGTTGACCGCGATGCACACTGCTAACATCAAGTCCTGTTAGCACTATGTCTACAGCATGCGCATTTTTCCATTTAGGGGGATTATTTCCACCAGTATTCCATTTACCACATTTACATGGCAGCTGAACTGCCTTTCCCAAAGTCACTTCAACCCTAGTCCTCGTATCGCTTTTGTCTAACCCTTTTTCGGGTTGGCCTTGGACTCCTTGGTCCAACTGGGTCTGTGTATTTTCCTGGAGAGGTATCACAGCCCTCTGGAGTCTTTGACGACTCATACTCTCTGGAGTTAGACTGTTGTTTCTGGGACATGTTGTCAATCAATGTCACCAAAGTGTCTTTCTTGCTCAGGGACTGACAATTCATCCCTGGGATCATCAAAAGTGTGCTCAACATCATCATGCACATCCACATCATCGTCAATCCCTTCTTCTGGGTCTTGACCTTCGAGGTCCTCATGAACCTCTGCTGTGTCTGCAGCTTCTGTTGGCTCTCTAGAGCTTTCAACATCTCTGTTCTGTGATTGTGGCGCCTCTTCTTTTGGTGCTCTAACACAATGTGATAAATGGTACCATGTAGGAAAACATTTAACCTGAACGGCAGTTCCCGTACTGCGAACAACTTCGAATGGCCCTTCGCGGTGTTCGTTAAAGCACTTCCTCCTAAACAACTTTACAAATACCTTGTCTCCAGGTTGCACCCCATTTCTCTTTTGCTCATCAAGTCTCTCTAGCACCTCCTCTTTTTTTTGCCTGTCAGAGACATATGTGTGTATTCTCTTATGCAGTGCAGCCATATAGTTAACATACACTCGCATCTCATCTTCTAAAAGGGCCAAACTTGGACCCTTTCCACTTGTGCGCAACCAAGGTGTTGGCATACGTCTACCCGTAGCCAACTCATGGGGTGTCATGCGCATATCATGGCGCCCACTTGAACGACACACCTTTAATGCCAACGGAAGCGCCTCTCCCCAATTCAGACCTGTGTGCTGACAGATTTTAACAATACGATTTTTAACACCATTCAATTTTTCACAAACACCTGGCTTTGCGGTCAATAAACACTGTGAAAATCTATCCACGATGACTAACATGTATCTTTTACCTCCTACTGGTCTTATCATTGTCAACAAAATCCTCAACCAACTCACGCATAGGACCTGTCTGAGTTGGAATGTGACCGGGTGGACCCATCACACCCCTCTGAACTTTGTTTTTAAGAGAGATTGTTCATCTGCCTATGACATAATCAATTTGCTCAAGCAAGTACGGTGCCCAAAAACCATACTCTTTCGTGATTTTTCTCCTTACTTCCCCCCTTGCAACATGGGCTAACCCATGTGCTTCCTGAATCATCAGACCTAGTAGGTCTGATGCTGCTACCATCAGTCCTTCATGATTTCTCCACAGACCAGTAGAATCTTGAGTGGCCCCTCGGTCCAACCATAATTGTTTATCTATGGCTTCTTTTATCCAGACCAAATCTCTGAGCGTGATTTTATCTTCCAAGTCCACTTCATGGGGGACCAGAAGGACCTTGCCTGCTTTGTTTGCTCCTGTAACTGCTTTTGCAGCCTCATTTGCCGCTTTGTTACCTTGTGTAACCCTTGACGTGCCCATTTTGTGTGCTGCACACTTAGCTACAGCTATTTCCTTTGGCTTCATCATTGCATGCAACAATTTCATTATCTGAGCATGATGCTGTATCGGAGAACCATCGGTTTTCTTAATTCCTCGATTTTTCCACAATGATCCAAATAAATGATACACATTTTGTCCGTAGAAACCAGGTTCCGAACCCCTGTAAGGGTTCGCTGGTCCCCTGGGTGGCCGTGGTTGTCCTCTGAAGCCTCCTCTGAAGCCTCCTCTGAACCTATAACAGTCATGAGCAAAGTGGCCTAGTTGTCCACAATTATGACACGCTCCTTGAGACTGTTGGAAATTTACTCCTCTACCTCTTCCTAGATTTCCTTGACCTCTTCGTCTCCATATTTGTGGTTGATCAAAAACTGGCTGTGAAAAGGAGACAGTGGGGACCACAGGTGGTTGATTCAGATTCAACCACCTGTGGTCCCCACTGTCTCCTTTTCACAGCCAGTTTTTTTTTTTTCACAAATGCATCTCTCAATGCTCTCCACATCCGACCTCTACTTGCAGCAAACAATTCTGGGTCATACACCGCAGTTGCCACATATCTGTTAAGGTCTGCCACCTGCAGGATCTCCTCCATCGCTGGGACTCCTATGAGGCTAGCCAAAAGTCTCTTAATATCTCCCATAGCAGGCTGTGTTCCCACCAAAACCTCTTACAGCTTTGAGATCCACGGATGTGCTCCATCTTGAAGAGTGGGTAACTTTTCAAGTATGTTAGACATGTCTGTATTCTGCCAAGGCTTGTACTCTAAATTTTGTCCTCGAATTATCACTGGACACATTTTGTCGGGTCTCTTTCCTTTTCTTGGACGTAGTCCATACCTCAAAGTGTCTGGCTTTTCAGGCTTTTTCTTCTGAAGTTTCTTCTCCATTATTTGCAGTTCTTGTAATTGTTTTTCCAATACTTGTTGAACGTCTGGACAGGTGGAGACACTTAAGTCCTTGAGGCATTTATCTATACTCCTCTCAATCTCTCTTAAGTGGCACGGTGGCGCTGTGTATTGCACTGCTGCCTCACAGCAAGAAGGTCCTGGGTTCGATTCCCGCCTGGGGCGCTGTTGGCACCGTGCTCCAGGTGGGTTATCTCCCAAATAGGAGCCTTTCTGTGTGGAGTTTGCATGTTCTCCCCGTGCTCACATGGGGTTTCCTCCACCTCATGTCAGTAAGGACCCCCCCCCCCCCAAAAACATGCACCCATCATTGTCTGACCAGCAATGGACATTTATCACCTGGTCCCCGGGCGTGTCCATGTATGCTGCCCACTGCTCCTGGCTGTGCCCCCAGAGGAAGGACTAGCCAGGATGAATCAAAAGCAGAGAATTCATTTCACCGGCCACCTGTGCTGTGTTGCGTGATAAATAAAGGCTCTTTCTTTCTAAAACCATGCGTCTGTCATCTCCTACCCCTGTACTGGCTGCAAACGAGAGAAAACAGGAAGGACCTTCTTTCTCAGATTCTTCACCCTGTTCACTCTCGTCCGTTTCTGGAACCATTTTCCTCACTGGTCGATCTCCTCTTTTCTCCACTTTAGCCAACATCCCTCTGACTTCTGGGTCGTATCCTCCAATAGCTTCGTCTGAATCACTCACAATCTCTTCATTCTATTTCCAGACTTCTGACTCGTCTGCTTCCTAACAGTTCCTTCTCTTTTCACTGTTGGAGCTCGGGTACATCTTTATGGTTGTTCTAGCCTTGCCCATCTCTATTATTTGCTCATCCTCATCTTTGAAGAGATAGTTGCCCTCCTGTGAAATCACTGGGAGCTGGGGATAAACATCAGTGAACTTCACCTCCTTCTCATAAGGTGGGGGCTTCTTTACAGATGCAGTATGTAAGAAGGGTGCCTTCATCTTTTCCATCAATTTTTCTGTTTCCTTATCATTTTTCTTTACTTCTTGTATGCTCCGTTCCCTTTTTTTCTTTTGCGGCTTCGAACAATTTCTGTCCCTCCTTTTCGAACAGCTGCAGAATCCCAAGTTTTGTTTGTCTTTTCTCCGTGCTTCTCTTTCCTTTCTTACCCTTCTTTTGATTTACTTTATATGTGGACACAAGCATCTGCATTGTTTTAATCACATCCGGGTTACGAGTTCCTTCAACTGGCCACAGTTGTTCAATGACAGACCAATGCTTGCTGCATTTTCCTGATATTTTTGCAATATCTTTAATCAGGGGATTATTCTTTTGCACTACATCAACAGGAGTGATTTATTTTGTAATTTTTCTTTTATTGTAAATCGAATCGAGGTGTTAACAGGACTTGATGTTAGCAGTGTGCATCGCGGTCAACGAAAGTATATGTTGTATAATGACAGGAGATGGGTTAAAATTATTTATAAAGCACGGTGTAATCACACTCAACCAAAAACAATTTACCAACCCCAAAGGAGACCAATAGCTTACCACTTATGAAAGCAAATCCACTTGTTCATCATCTGATGCATCTGATCACACACATTTTTCTTAAATTATCAAAAATATATCAATGTTTAATCTCAAAACAGTCTCAATCAAGGTAAACCATACTCCGATAATGGAACCAATATTCACAGCACTCAACAGTATTTAAATCAAATCAGCTTTTCCACAAGTGATCAATCAAATCAATTATACTCCATTAATTATGGTGTATTATTGTTAATGTATCATTTATGTCGGTTATAACTAAATGTATACAGATATTGGTAAATGCAGGTGTCTATTGAATGAGTTTGTGGATAAAACCGCACTGGCCTTGTTCAACTGGATTCAGGATTCCTATGGCTGTCATCCGTAAGCCTCCAGTGTCTGTGAAGAACTGCCAGATGTCTTGTCATCTGCCCCTTGGATGATCCAATTCAGACACATTCCATCTTCTCTGTCTTTCCCCCAGCTTTCACTCAGCATAGTTAAAGAGAGGAAGAAAGAAAAAATAAAAAGAACAACACAAGAGTTCAGTGTCTTAGGCTCACACTAAATTCTTATACACACTGTAATATAATTCAGTGAGACACGTAGTAACAGCTTTCTTATTTCTCGTGCATTTGAAATAAAGCAATATTTACTTTTATTCATGCAATGCATTTTAAAATCTAAAGAGTATATTAGTCAATGATATCACCATCAATCATACATTTTTATTCTATTTATCTATTTAATTTTATTTTATCATTATTTTTTCTTCTATTATACTAAGAGAAAATAGTAGAGGGGGGGTTCTTCACAGCCCCTCTTGTCAGGAGGAGAATCTCCACTCTGTATGAAGCACCAGCCCTTGCTCCACCTCTTAAATTTAGCCACAACCTCTAGTATGGACTGGTCGTCAGCGAGTGAACGTCCTGTTTTACCTCCCTACGGCCACGCACAGAGTCAACAATCAGAGCTGTTTTCTCTCACTCAGCAGTTGAGACTCAAACCAATCTTATGGCAGCCAAAACCAGCTTCTCCTTCTTTTTCAACAAGACTATCTGTTCTTTAAACCAGACAAAACTCACAGCAAGCACATTCACACACACACAACAAGCATGAAAAAAACTAAGAAAGAACCCACACACTAATCAAACAATCCACAAATCCTACTTTAAAAATCAGAACAGGAGATTTTTCTTTTTCTGAATGTGTACATGCATGTGAAAGCAAACTGTTGCTGGTTGCTCTACTCCTTCTCTCAGAAGGCTCATATTTTTTATCAAATGTATAAACAGCATTGTCTCAGTCTCATGATTTTGTTAAATTTATATGCACGAATAAAGACAAAACTATCGTTGGTTCTGTTCTGCATTTTGGGAGTGAGGAAGTTCGAGTGCCGCAAAGCATGCAATTTCATTTAGAAAAATTAAGAACTGATGTCACCATCCCCTTACGTCCCGTAAAATGCTCATATTTTTTTTATCAAATACAAAAACGTCCTTAAAAGGCTCATATATGTTTTATCAAATCTATAAACATCCTGAAAAAGGCTTATATTTTTTTATCAAATGGACAAACGTCCTTAAAAAAGGCTCATATATGCTTTATCACTAAAGAGGCAAAAATGTCTTTCCTTTATGTATTACTCAAACAACTCACCACCTATGTATACCTATTTAATAACACATATATTCTATATTTCATTTACACCTACACACGACCAATACACAGATCTCTTCACACATTAGCCGTGGCAAACAAACACACACAGACACACACACAGACTGTCTGTCCAGCAGTAGTCTGATCCTCCAAAGACTTTTATTTATATTTATAAGACTTATTTTTTAACGTCGACATTTATAATTCTCTAATTTCATCGAAATTTTCACTTTGGCCAAACTTTTAACAAATTATCTTTTTAATCAGATTCTTTCATCATGCAAGTTCAATGTATACTAGTTCTCCTAGGCTGGTTCAGCCCTGTTTTTCCACTTTTCTCAAACCTTATTTTTCATCTTATTTCCTCTTTTAAGCATTTAACATTTAACATTTTCACTTTCATCTTTTTCATCTTATTTCATATTATTTCATATTTAGCCAATTCCCCTGGCCAGGGTTATTTCCTCTGTTTTTCTTACACAGATTTGAATATACTGTATTTTCCTACGGAAAACTTTCACACAGCAGCTAATGTACACATGTCTTAACGTTAAGAAGATACGGGCCGTGTCTTCATTAATCTAGCCTGGTTATTAAGCTACTTTTTGATACTTGTTCTGCCATTCCACTATTGCTTTTAACCGCAACTTAATTCTTTTTTAACTTATTTCTTGTTTCTCTTGTCTCTATTCGTTATTTCTCTTTTTCTTCATTTATTATTCTATTATTCCTCTTATTTATGTCTTTTACAACTTAATAAACCCCAATTTAGACGGATACTCACTTCACACATCAACACATCATCTCTCATCTCCACACAATGTGCTCTCGTCAGTGCAGCCTACCTGCACAAAACATTACCGCTTTACAGACCACACAGCAGTTATTTGTGAGAGAACACTCACCCTGAGGTGTTTAAAGTGGTAACTTCACTGAAGCTGACGGCAGTGGCAGATGAGGCCCAACAGAGCCCGTTCGTGACGGCAATTTGTAGTTTCTTTGTTGTCGATGATGTGTTGATGAAGAAGGACTCTCCGCTGACGCTGACTTGATTATAATATTACATTTATTACAAGTAAGAACTGCATCAAACAAGACTTGCCATGGATGTCTGGGAGAGAACAGAAGTCAAATGTGTTCCCTCCCAAATGGAACTAGGGAGTGTCCTTTATACTTGTACAGAGCCCATCTGATTCCAATCTATGGGTCACAGTTCAGCTGACTGACATACCTCTAAGCACTTTCCACCTCTCTTATCACCGGGGCCCCTGGCAATGGGCCCCGGTGATAAGGCAACATCTGTTAGTAATTATATTATACAATGGGGCCTTTCTTGGGACCCCTTTCTTGGGGGCCATTACAGGTGTCGATCTGCAGCCGGCTGGGCCCTCTCTCTGTCAGAATCTCAGACAAAGGAATGAGGCTGGAGGCTAGTGGGAGTGGGGCAATGCAAGAAATGTAAGAAATGTTTTTGTTTTGAAAGATTTTTGAAAACATCACAAAAACTACATACAAAAAAAATCCAAAAAATGGTTTCAGGTGATAGTTGAGCAGAGCAACTCCAGAACCAACAATCACATTCAAGTCAAATGAAAATATGAATTCATGAACAAAATATACATGCGGTCTTGGCCTGCTAGCTGGTGTAGATGCAAGATGATCTGTGGCAGCTTGTAGAGGTGCTCTCATACTGTAAAAACAAATTAAAAATAGGTGTAAGGAAATGTGATATTTACATCAGACATATCTCTACAGATGAAATACATCACACCAGGCAGGAAAATTCCACATACTACATACAGCTCACCAGCTTTTAGACTGCATGCACACACACGCACACACACACACACACACACACACACACACACACACACACACACACGCACACACACAGACACACACACACACACACACACACACACACACACACACACACACACACCTACACACACACACACACACACACTGCAAATTCATTGGAAACATACCTCCGTCTAGGAAAACTGCCTGGCTCTTGTGTGGCAACTTGGAGGGGGGGTGTGTTTGTCACATAAGTAAAACAAAAAGGTTGTAAGACGCAGGCTAGGGCTAAGTGGAGAGGAGAGCAGAGCTGCATAAACGCTGCGTACTACTATTTTCAGCTGTCGCCTGGGTGTGCTGTACAGTGCTAAGCTGGTTTAGCAAAAGAAAAATCCCATCTCTTAACCCTGTAGCTATTGCTGGTAATGCTGGTAACACCAGTAACACCGGTAATGTTAGCTAACTTGACAGTGTTATCATCAACAGGATTCCATGAAACGGTCTCTAGCTAGCTTAGCTAACTACTCATCCACCTAGTACTCTGGCTAGCTGACGTTAGCGTTAGTGAACGGGTGTACAAGATGCAGAAATCATTTCAACGTTAGCTTGTGCTAATAAAAAAAATGTTTCTTACTCATCGGCAGGTACTGTATTGGATCCTCAGCTGGGTTAATTCTCGATTCAAAATACTGTCTTTCTTCCTCAGTATCAGGACATGATGATTTATCGAATCCATACACACGTCACACTGGCGCGGGGCCACGGCCGTGTCACAGCAAGGTGCGCGTCATTATGCAAAGCAGCCAGTAGGGCTGAATGGAAAAGATGTGGATTCGGAGCCGTGAATCCATTGACATAATAAATAGGTGTTGGTTTGGAAAGACAGATAGAGAGCAAATACAAGGTCTGACTTAATGCTAAATTGAACCTAATTTAATTATTATCATATAATTCTAGAACAGAAAGTCAGAAAGTCTAAGCTTTCTGGCATTTTTCTGCAATGCGCGAATGATAAAATCACGTGGAGGTAGGGAGAGATTCATGAATCAAAGTCACTTTTTTTACCTGCGATTGCTTCGGTGCGATTGTCGACCTGAGAGGGTTAAAGTAGTAACCATGGAGACCGGTCTGTTCAGGCCTTGACATTTCCTTAACGCGAAGCCGTATCTACCAGATTTAGTTCATCCCACCCGAGCAGTCCTACAAATTCTTAAACCTTGAAGTGGTAACTGTGCGAGACCTAACCATGCAGGCCTCCAATGTTTCCAAACACAGAGCAGTTTCATAGGCTTTCAATTTTGCCCTATTCATACAGCTCTTCAAAATGTACTTTCTTAAAGTGGAACGTCATGAGAACCTGTCCGTTAAGACCTCTAATGTTCTTCTTAACACAGAGCGGTATCCACGGGCTTTTAACATTACCCTATTCATACAGACCTTCAAGTTTTTTCTTTCTTGAAGCAGAACATCATAGGGACCTGTCCGTTCAGTGCTCCAATGTTCTTCTGAACACAGAACGGTATCCACAGGCTTTTCTCAAAAACTTTGCATGCATGCCTTTCTGTTCCTGTAACCCAATCACCCCTGCCTTTTATTTCTATACTTTTGGTTTGTTAATTTGGAGAGACCTCCTTACTGCTTAGCCTTTAGGGTTGGTCGGCGTGGACAACACAAAACATTTAACTAATAGTAATAGCTTCGCTTACCCCTTTTTTGGAGTGGCTACTCACTCGTTTGTGTGGTACGGTCCGATCAGGATCCTCCTGGGGCTCAGCAATTCTTCATACCCTTCTTTCCAATCCTGTTTGTGACGCCAATTATGTCATCGAGAAAACAGAGTCTTCGATTATTTATCAAAAAAGGCAACACTCGAGGTGGAGTTGAGTTCTCAAGTAAACCTTATTACAGAATAACAAGGGCCGAGCTGGTCTGCAGAAAAACAGATTTTTCCAGACTCTACCTAAATATTTTATACATTCCAGATGGTCCTTCGTATTTTTTCCAGGCAGGTCCTTCCTTGCTTGTCACCTGGAAGACATCAACCTTCGCCAACACCATCCTCCACACGGAAGACACCTATGAAATACACCAAAGGGACAAAAGCCGCAGACAAAATCAAAAGAAACAACGTGAGTCCCAGACCCAGATGACCATGCTCAATCAGGCCTTCACTCAAGGTCAGAAAAGTCAATCACGGCCTCAGCGAAACACCTCAGGCCAGACCCATCAAGGCGGAGGATTCTGTGGAAGCCGTCCTAATCGCTGAGGCTGAGGATGTCCCAACATGGGCTGCAACATCGCTGTAGCCACGAAGGACACCAGGCATGCAACTGTTCCATGCCGCGACAGAGATGACCACAGGGCAACTGGGGTTGAACAGGGGAATCTGGACAATATCAGAGTTGACACAGGGAGGAGGGGACCCCAGGAAATGACCCAAGCCATGGCTCTGCACACCCTGATCAGGTGACATACACATATACACACAAATGTGAATATTGTGAATCGCACCCATACACACTCAATTTCACCCGATGATAAAAGTAATGATGAAATACACACATCCATGTATGAGAATGATGTTGTCAAGTTTCCAACCCTTGATTTAGATATTAGAAGTCGTAAATGAACCTTTCTCGTTGATTCGGGAACCTCATGTTCACTTATATCTGCCACCAAAACACCTGTTAAACCTCCTTTGTCCGCTAAAACATGGATCGTCATCGGCTGTAGTAATATTAGAAAGTAATGACACTGCACATCGTTGTTTCACATACCATATTTTCATCTTTATTTTTTCATCATTACTAATTACTTTCACAAGTTTGTGTCTTTCATTAATTTCACGGACGGAGATAGGAGGAAGTAAGCGGCTAGAGGGTTGGAGCGTACTGAGAAAAGTTTCCGGAAGATATTCCAACTGCATGAGCTTTGCTGATGAAGTGTGAATGTGTGTGTGTAACTAACCCTGCTCAGGATCCAGAGCTTAGCCACTACACAGCGATATCATAATTAAAAAACAGAGTTCCTCCCACTCCAAGCTACACACATTTATCATAAGATAATCTTCTTCTTCTTTCGGATACTCCCGTTAGGGGTCGCTGTAACAAAATAGTGTCACAGTATATACATATATAAATCTATGTAATCACATAAACGTATAAGCACACACATAAAGAGGAACACAACTTCATAGAACCCCAGTCACATATTTCCCATTATTCACATAATTTTGCAAGCCTTGAAACCCAGACACAGATATCAGTATTTAGGCCTCACCACGTCCCACAGACATTCCCAAGCCTTGGCGTCCTAGACCTCAACGCAGCTGTCATTGTTCAGGCCTCACCGTGACGCAGCTACAGAGAGCAAGAACAACATTCGTCACATAGTTCACCAATGACCACTAACGCCAAACTGACTATATATTGTTTCCGACTTCCCACAATAAACCGTTCGACTCAGACAGCTGCTCCGTAGCACATCTCTGATCCGACCCTTGTACAAGTAAAACCAACGTCTGTCTGCCTCTTTATTTAAGACCACCGATTGACAATCTGCAGATTAAAGCAACCCTTTAATTTCTGGAAGAGCGGATCATCTTCCTCCAATACCTTCTGTTCCTCCCTTACAACAACCACCTGCATGTCCTGCCTCACCACATCCATAAACCTTCTATTTGGCCTTCCTCTTTTCCTCTTGTCTGGCAGCACTATCCTCAGCATCCTTCTCCCAATGTAACTCTCATCTCCCCTACACACCAAACCAAGTCCAAACCATCTCAATCTCATCTTCACAAAACTGTCCATCCTGAGCTGTCCCTCTAATGTACTCATTCTTAGTCCTGTCCATCCTTGTCACTCCCAATGAAAGTCTCAACATCCTCAACTCTGCCATCTCCTGTTCAGCCACCTGCCTTTTTGTCAGTGCCACCACCTCTAAACCGTACAACATAGCTGGTCTCACTACCATCCTGTAGACCCTCCCCTTCATTCTTGTAGGAACCCTTCTGTCACAGATCACTCCAGACACTCTTCTCCACCCACTCCACCCTGCCTGTACTTTCTTCTTCACTCCTCTCTCGCACTCTCTGCTGCTTTGGATGGTCGACCTCCAGTACTTGAACTCATCCGCCTTCTCCACCTCCACTCTTTGCATTCTCAGCTTATTGCCGCCCTCCCTCCCATTCAGGCACATGTATTCTGTCTTACTCCTGCTGACTTTCATTCCTCTTCTCTCTAATGCATGCCTCCACTTCTCCAGGCTCTCCTCAACCTGCTCCCTGCTCTCGCTACAGATCACAATATCATCCGCAAACATCATAGTCCACGGAGACTCCTGCCTGGTTTCATCTGTTAACCTCTCCATCACCATTGCAAACAAGAAAGGGCTCAGAGCTGATCCTTAATGCAATCCCACCTCCACTTTGAATGCCTTCGTCACGCCTGCTGCACACCTTACTACTGTCTCATTGCCCTCATACATATCCCTTACCACTCTTACGTACTTCTCTGCCACCCCCGACTTCCTCATGCAATACCACACTTCCTCTCTCAGTGCCCTATCATATGCTTTCTCTAAATCCAACTGCCTTTCCACTCTTCATCTCTCTGACTATCCCATTTCTTCTTCGCCAACCTCTTCTGCTCCTGTACTTCCTCACTCCACCACCAAGAGTCCTTGTCTTCCTTCCTCTTTCCGCATGATACACCGAGTACCTTCTTGGCCGTCTCCCTCACCACTTCTGCAATTGTTTCCCAGTCATCTGGTTACCAACATCAACTTCCACCATTTTATCTTTGGCTCTTCTTTCACTCTCTTCCTCTTCTTGGCCTCCAGCATCATCCTACAGACCACCATCCGATGCTGCCTAACAACACTACCCTACCACCACTTTGCAGTCACTAATCTCTTTCAGATTGCACCTCCTGCATAAGATGTAGTCCACCTGTCTGCACCTTCCTCCACTCTTGTATGTCACACTGTATTCCTCCCTCTTCTTGAAATATGTACTCACAACAGCCAATTCCATCCTTTTGGCGAAATCCACCAGCATCTGTCCTTCCACATTCCTTTCCTTGACACCATACCTACCCATCACCTTCTCGTCACCCATGTCTCTAAACCCTTCGCCAACATGCCGATTAAGATCTGCTCCAATGACCACTCTCTCTCCCTTGGGGATGCCCTCCACCACTACATCCAACTCACTAAAGAATCATTTTTTCTCTTCCATCTCACACCCAATTCGGGGAGTATATGCACTGACCACAGTGCATATGCCACCAGCGCTGTATCCACCGAGGAAGTCAATGCCACTGCCAAAAGCTAAGTACTCGCACATGATTACACTCAGCAGAAACTGTGGTCCAGGAAAGCACATGGCACCCATTTAACCAAGATAGCATACCATTCATACTAATCACAACATTATTAATAGCACTCCCCATACCGAGGCATCATGCTCAACCACTTAAAGAGAATTGGGTCCTCAAGCCTACAGCCCCACAACCAATGGAGTACACAGGGCCACATCGCCATACATCTGGGACTGCATGATACACTGCAGTCATGTCAACTGAAAAATACCACAATCTGTAAACGCCTGCCAGGTCATTGGACAGCACCGGGCACCCGATTATCTGAATGGAATGTCATAGGCTAACATGAGTGTTGTCAGTCCGTAAGGCAAATTCCCGGACAACTGCTCCGTAGTGTATCAGAAAACGCCAAATGACATGCCCATAGGGACGGCGGTTTTTCTATTCCTGAGGTTCTGCTACAGCAGACCAAGCAGCTCACCTCGAACTGCTTACCAGCACTCCTGCCTCTCCCTGTCATTTCAGCAGGTGCTCGGCCGGTCGTTTTTCTGACGCCTACCTATTGTTGTTGGTTTGGTTTGAGGTTTCTTTTTTTTTTTTTTCTTGTCTTGATTTTGTTTTGTCTTTTAGTTTTGGTTTTGTATTTTTATTTATTTATTTTTTAACCTGTGCTGTCAGCATGCTGGCCATACAACACAGAGTATTTGTATGCCATTGCATCCAGGACAGAGTAAATCTGCAAGTGGAGTTCAATTTCTCAAACTGCAATGCAACTCTTTATTAATTCTTAAATCATCAAGAACTGCTGCAATAACTATGCCCTGTGGATAACCTGTAGAATGACAAGAGCACAGTTTTTGGTTATTGAGAACCACCACCAACCCCTCACTTTGGAAAAATATTTATCAAGTTTGGGTCTAAACATAGAAACAAACAACATTTACACAAAAACATAAACATTGGATGACAACATGTATTGAAAAACAGTGAATTAGGTCCAGGAAAAGTGGAGCTACAACTGGTCACGTGGCCTCTTCCTGTCATAATTATGGCAGTAAATGAGGGAGGAAAGGAGAGGGCCCCGAAGCCCCCCGCAAACTCCGCAGCCCTGTAGACCGCTACGGCTGCAGGAAAGCCCCGAGTACCCTGCCCTGCGGCCCCAGAAGACCCCCGGGCCCCCAGAGAAGCCAGAGGGCCGTGGAGCAACCCCCACGCCGAGCCCTGAGGAGCATGACCCAATCCCAGGGAGCACAAGGAGAGCCCCAGGGGCGCACACATACAACCAACCCCCAGGAGCAGGCACAAGACGCAGCCGCCGGTACAGAACCCGGGCCACGGGTGCAAGGCACAGACCGCAGGCCCGAATCCCGGCCCGACGGCGACAGACAGACACCCCATCCGAGCTGCCCGCCCCATGGGCGAGCTGGCAGGGCCCCCATGCCCACCCACGCCCTGCACAAGGGGGAGGCCCACCCCACCGCAGCCGACCAGACGCCCCACCCGGCGTGAGTGCCAAGTGCAGGACCGCGATGTTACCCCCCTTCCCCCCTCCAATGCCTCCACCACCCCCAGCACCCGGGGAGCCCGCCACAGAGAAGCCATGCTGCAGAAGCAAAAGGCAAGCCCCAGAAGGCACCTGCCGGCGCTCTCTGCAGCCCCTGCCAGGTCGCAGCACATCCCAAGCCACCAGGCACTGGTTTTGTGTTTTGAGGTTGGTTGTTGGTTTGTTTTCTGTTGTGATGTTCTTTATGTTTATATTTTGTTCCCTGTGTGTGTGTGTTTCATTTTCAGCATTCTGTTTTGATGTTTTACATTTCATCTTTTAGCATACACATTTTACTGTCACGACCAGGGCTAGGAGAGACCCAAACGCACGACACGGGAGGCAGACAAAGGATGTTTATTAGCCCACACGGTGGAGCTGGCCGGGGGGACCCGGTCAGGTAGGGATAGAGCAGGGCTGGGCAGGGATGATGATGACCGAGAGACGGGGACCGGGCTGGATGGAGAAGGACGGACAGCCTTGGTCGACGAGCCAAGACAAGCAGGTAAACCGGGCTGGCTGGAGATGGACGGACAGACTGGGTCGACGAGAGGAGACAAGCAGGTAAGGGGAAGACGAAACAAAGAGACATAAACTAGAGACTTGAATTAGGAACTGAGCCAGTAGCTGTACAACTCAGGTAAGCTAGTTGACGGTCTGGCAAAGAATGACTGGGAAGCTGGAGACTAAATACTGTGTGGAGTGATGCAGGTAATTGATCCCAGGTGTGTGCAATTGGCTCAAGGGGGGAGATGCAGATGAGGCAAGAGCGGCCTCTAGTGGTGCTGGGAGGCCGTGGGCCTAACATTTTACATTGTGTTTTCATTCTTTTCCTTATGTTTATATGATTAAAAGGGTGGAATGAAACAATATACCTACATCTATGTAATCATATAAACATATATGCACACACATAAGAAGAACACAACCTCATAAAGCCCCAGTCACATATTTTTCAGCACACAGGGTTCATTCCCACAGAGGCATGTGGGTGCTTGGGGTCAGCCTTTAACCCCTGCCAAATATATTTGCTACAATACTGTATTATTGTATGATCATATAATCAAACACAGTTGTGTACACTTTTTAATGTACATACTCTGCACACTCATCACAGCAGACAAACTCCTGTTGAAACCGGTTAAAACCAGTTCTAGTCACCCCATCGTCCGTTACATTGTGACAAACTCCTTCCTATGTCATAATGCGAACCATGACCATATAAACTTGTCAGTGTCCTGAATAAACTGCTCGTCTCAGGGAGCCAGTCTTGAGCACATCTCTGATCCGACCCTTGTACAAGCTAAAACCAACGTCTGTCTGCCTCTTTATTTAAAAAACACCAATTGACAAACTGCAGATTAAAGTGAGCCTTTAATTTCTGTAACAATATATAGAATTTTCTTTTAAGTAGAGATCCAGAACATCTCAGAGGCTTTTGAACAAATTCACTTACATCAAGAAAAATATTGTTTTTCATTCATGTGAAAACGTTGTAATTATTGTTAAAGTCCCTGTGAAGCAAAAATAAATATGTGTTCTGCGTTTGTCACACCACAGAACAATGTGTCACTAAAGCACCCAGCCAATTTGAATGATTAAAAAAATCATCAAATATTTAAATTTAGGTTTCAAAATTGTGGAAAAAAAGTACTGTATTCTCTGTTCTGAAATACTGGGGGCATGTCCGCTGAAGATGCTGAAACCTGACACCCTGAGTGCCGCTGCAGTGACAGACTCATTCAGTTAGCACAAAGCACACACCCACTGAGCCAAAGAAAGAGTCGCTCGTGCACATCTCTCAGTAGCTAGAGGGGGTTCTTGAGTCGATTCGCTAGTGATAGGTGAACGAAGCAAACCACTACTATGTCAAGCCACCTTGGCTTTATATAGTGTAAGCGGAAGGGCCTTTGAAAGGAGGGCGGCAGTACGTCATCAAGCCCTGATTTTGGCTCGTCAAAAAATATCCATAAAAACACAAAAAATGGTGAGAAACAGTTTAACGTTCTAACTCCCCATTTGACTACGACATTGTTCAGTCTTTCAAATGTTTTCAGTATTTCCCTTATAACATGTATAATGGGTTGAGAAACAGATCATTTGATTCACTTTACAGGGACTTTAAAGTTTACTACAGTCACTCTGCTGTTCTCTGCTATGAGCCAAGAAAAATATATTATATTCTCATAAAAATCAAAAAACAATTCTGAACCAATTTCTTTGAATGGAGCAACATTTTAATTGTGTTTTATTCCACTAACAACTAACAAATATAGAGTAAAGAAACAACACTTGGATTTTGGGACATTTTTCACTTTGGGACAAGAAAAAATGTTATTTCGGGACGGTTCTGAGACAGTAGTGAAAAAAGTTAGTCTGGATCACTGTGTCGTTGCCTGGGAAACTCTTGATGTGATGCGAGTACCACTGCTGTCACTTCAAATGTCTAGGTAGGTGAAAACAGACCTCAGGAACAGACTGCAAGGAGAGCACTTCTGGGCCTGCATGAGGATTACAATAAATGGGTATCCTGTGGCAAAATTTCCATATCATGATGCAATGGTGAAATTTTCTCCAAGCCAAGGAAGATAAAGTGCAGCAATGAATCATGCACGCACTGTGTTCATGTTGTGTTAATGTTTTGCAAAGGTCATTGGTTACACAGCTTACTTTTATGGAATAAATGCAGCTTATTAAGTAATCCTCTCCTTGGGATCACTTTGTTTTAAGGCTTCAATATATGACAGAGTATGGTGTTTTGGTTCCCAAGTAGAGCAAGGTCATGTTCAGATTTCAGATTGCAGATTATGAAAGTGTAGATTGCAAACTTTCCAATTATGTGTCATACATTGAAATCTTAAAATATTTTAAGAAGATATGCTTATTTGAATGTTTGTACACCTAAACTCATCTAGCAGAGAAAACCCCCTTAAATATCCTGAATAATTGATCAACCATTCCATCCTCATCACCGATTTGTTGGAGAATTCTCACTGCATGGACGGTGAGGTAACCCTGCTTCGCTACAGTAAACAAACTGAGCATATATTAATGGAATTTATTCTGCAGAATAAAGAGAGAGGTACAGATGCACTTTGGAAGCAGTAAAATGCAAGTACACTCTGACATTGCTTCTGCCGGAGAGGGTGTTGTGGGTTAATTATTTAGCCCCACATGACCCACATGATAAGTAATCTGCTCACATGTTGAGCCATAATTCCATTTAATTATTAACCCCCATATAACAAGAGCCTGATTACATGTAGCATTAAGCAATAAATCCACAACTGAATATTCAGGTTGTGTGTATTAAAAACCTTTTTTTTTAATATACGCTTGTAAATCTCAAAAATACTGGTGTGAAGTGAAGGTCAGAAGAACTCATTACTCTGCAGAACATGCCCAGATAATGCCCAGTATTTCAGAAACCTTGAAGGATTCCCAGAAAAATAAGTGCATCCCAAAGACTGTGATTGGTTCCTTGGGGTACACCCTAAAAAAACTGTGATTAGTTCCTTCTACCGAAAGGGGCAGGGCATGCACCAGAAAGAGAGTACATCTTGGGTACATAAGGAAGGACCAACAGTCCAGTTATTAGTCGGCCTCCAGAGCCCACTCTTTGGTTATTGCTATACTTGACTCTCAGATACACAATAAACCTCAGACTCTGCAAGGTTCCTGTGTTGTTCTTCCAAGTTTTTGAGACTAGAATAGACGTGTTGTCCAGAGATCCAGACTTTTCCTGGCCCAGGTCGGGATTATTTTGGTCACAACAAGGGTTTTATACTGTGAGGTTGTGTGTAATTCACAAGACTACAGTATGCCTCCCAATCACGTCACCTGGTTTGTCCTTCGTACAATGATTAACAGTCAAAGTTCAGTCAGAGTTACAATCTTATTGTCCCGAAACAGAATGCAATCATTTTTCCACTCACATGAGTACCCCCTTGGAATTTCCTTGATAACACAAAACCCTTTTAAGTCCCTCCAGGCTGTTTTTTCTTATATTTTCACAATTGAGTAACTATAGAATGTGATCTGACCTCTACTGGAGGGGAAAACAATGAAATCTTTAACTCAGAGACAATGCCTGATCAAAGTGAAACAAAGGGATTTTTTTTTAAACGTGAATGGGCATCAAGGTGTGCGATGTGCGCCCAGCGGAGTGCAAATCATGGGCGCTCCTCTGTGCCACTCTGTTTCCTTATGGAATGAAAAAAAACCACTGTGTGTAATGGGAGCAGTTCCTCACTCAGTGTCTTACTGCAAATGCTAACAAACCAGAGCTGGCGCTCCATGTGCCTTTTCTTTTTTTGGGGGCACCTGCCGCTCTTAGCGTCTCTGCAAGGGCCTGCTTCCATTAGACATAAGTGCCGATTGGGAGGATGTTGGGACCTGGTTGTTGGCAGTTGTTGGTGGTTGTTGGCAGTTGTCAGTACTCCCTTGCTATAGTGGCGACTTCCTGCCGCTTTCTGGCATTTATATACGAGGCCTCCACCTCCTGGTTCGTCCACTTAGTCTGGCCTTGGTCTGGGGTTGGAAGCCAGAGGATAGGCTGACCTGATCTCCAAGGACCGAGCAGAAGGCACACCAGACCTTGCAGATGAATTGCGGCCCTCTGTCTGATACCACGTCTGCGGGGATGCCATGTAGCCAGAACACCTTGGCCAACAGAAGATCGGCGGTCTCCCTATCTGACGGCACTTTGGGCAGGGCAAGGAAGTTGGCCGCCTTCAATAACCGGTCTATAACTGTGAGGATGGTGGTGTTGCCGCTGGATGGTGGGAGACAAAGTCCAGGGCGATGTGGAACCAAGGGCGACCCAGGATTGGTAGGGGATGGAGGAGACCGGAGCGTGGTGGAGGTCTTATTCTGGGTGCAGATGGAGCAGGCGGAAAGGAAGGACGAAGAACGAGCATGAAGGCCATCGTGCTGTGTGCTATATCCTTTCCAACCTTAACCCAAAGGTATAATTTTGGTGGCCACGGTTTCCTTCAATTCCTTCAATGACAGCAGTCTCTAAAAGTTAAAATCAAATTGACGAACAACATTCTCAACCACCTCAAATGATTGAACATCTCACTCATATCGGTCATTAAAAAAATCCCATTTCCAGAATATACAAACTTTTATTTAAAACAGATGACACTTTATCTTTACCTACAATGGAATGGGAAAGAGACCTTGCTGTTCCCACGATATCAACCTGTGGAAGCATATTTGCAACAACTTTTCTATGACCTGCAACTCAAAAATGCAACTCATCCAAAACAAGATTCTGCACAGAGCTCATATCATGGAACACAAAATGTTCAAAATGGGTTTTGTGGATGAAGAGATTTGCTCTCACTGTTCCCTTAATACCAGAGATGACTACTTGCATGCCTTCTGGCTCTGCCCACTTATCCTAGCATTCTGGACCAACATCCCCTAGAATCTATCAACACCTCTGGGTTGCAGCATTCCAGTCTCCATGACAATGTGCATTTCGCTGACCTCTCTTCAGTTGACCCACCATTTAAACATCACCACCCATTTTGATTGCATGCTCCTCGGGAGTACCTGCAGCTGGCATTCGTGTGTTGGCAGCTGGTGTTCTTGCATTGATCTGATCACGCTTCACCTATCTCTCCCAGTGCCAAAACTCATACTCAGTACATACACCACACAATAGGCCTCGGGCTTGTGGGATCTTCTCGTCTGTCCCGAAATTTTAATCCCACTCATATTAGCTTAAAACACATACACTCGCACACCAATATTACGCCGAACAACACTCCACCAGACGAGGGTCTTTGGGGCAGGAGGGGTGCGAGTGATTCGGGTTCAACTTGCCTGAAGGACTCGCATCCCCACACCCCGCAATTTTAACTGAAATTTCCTTCAGCACACATTGAGCACTGGGGTTTTCTGGGGTGGCGGGTCGGTGTGGGGGCATGGTTTGCCTGGGGGCGGCCGGGTGGGACCCCCGTCGGCTGTGCCGGAGTCCTGGCGCCTTCCAGGGCCCCTGGGGGGGCTGTTTGCTGATGTGGGTGGGGGTTGGGGTGTAGGGGGCGGCTGTCGGCCTTTTGCTCCCACTGCGCGACTTCTCTGCGGCAGGTGCCACAGGTGGATGGCCCATATGTCTGGCTTGCCTGCTGGCATCGGCAGGGGTGGGGGCTAACATCCAAGTGCCCCGCACTGAGCACACTCAGCTACGTGGATGGGCACTCGGTGCTCACAGCCAGGTGGGGTGCCTGGTCGGCTGTGGTGGGGCAGGCCTCGCCCTTGCACGGGCCGTGGGTGGGCATAGGGGTTCCGCCGGCTCACCTGCGGGATGGTTGGTTCGGGCGGAGTGTCAGTCTGTCGGCGTGGGGTCTGGTTCCGGTCCTGCAGTCCTGGGGGCACAGGGGGCCTTCTGTGGCCGCAGGGCAGGGTGCTTGGGTCTTTCCTGCAGGCATTGGATGTCTATGCGGCTGGATTTCAGGATCAGTGATTTTGGACATTGCAGAGTTACTTGTCAAGAAAAGGTAGATTCTAAAGAAACTATGGTGGGGTGGTGAATAATATGTGTGTTCTCTAGAATGTGGGTTATTTGATCGCTGTTAGGCCCACAGCCTCCTAGCACCACTAGAGGCTGCTCTAGACCCATCCGTGGCTCCTCCCTTGGGCCAATATCACACACCTGGGATCAGGTGCCTCATGGACTGGGAGGGGTACAGTCCGGAGGAACGCTCCTGGGTCCCCGGGAAACAGATCCTGGATGCCTCCCCTTCAACCACACTTGCCCTTCCGGTTCCAGATGTCCGCCAAGGGGCGTCCGTAGAAGAGGGGATACTGTTAGGCCCAGGGCCTCCCAGCACCACTAGAGGCCGCTCTTGACCCAATTTCACACACCTGGGATCAATTACCTTCGTCACCCACACAGTATTTATTCTCCAGCTCCCCAGTCCCTCATTGCCAGACCGTCAACTAGCTTACCCAAGTTGTACTGCTACTGGCCAGTTCCTGGCTCCTAGTTCCTAGTCAGAGTGCTTGTTCCAAGTTTCTAGTTTATGTCTCCTTGTTTCGTCTTCCCCTAACCTGCTTGTCTCCTCTCGTCGACCAAGTCTGTCCGTCCCTCTTCATCCAGCCCAGTTCCCTGTCTCTCCACCCGGATCTGGACCCCTCCTACCCAGTCATCATCATCCCGGCCCTGCCCTGCTCCATCCCTACCTGACCGGGTCCCTCCGGCCATCTCCGGGCTAATAAACTTCCTTCGTCTGCCTCTCGTCTTTGTCGTGTGTTTTGGTCCCTCCTAGCTCCGGTCGTAACAATCGCCAGCAATTGCCAAGTGCAAGATCACTCATATATTGTGTTATAGTGTCCTGTCAATGCCAGGATTTGTGATTATTGCTGGTTTGAGAATGGTCTAACCTTGGATCCAGTACTGTGTTGAAGTCTCCTCCCAATATCATGATTTAGTCAGAGAATTCTAAGAGTTTTGAAAATATGTTGTGAAAGAAATTTGGGTCGTCCTCATTGGGACCATAAAAATTAGCTATGGATAGTTTGATGTTACCTAAAATTCCATTAATCATTATGTAACACCCTTCTGGGTCTGATATTGTGGTTTCATTTTGATATAGAATACTTTAATTGATCAATTGATGGGGATTTTATTAATTACTTCTGCCATGTTGCGTATGCATTACCGCACGTACTCTGCATATTGTGTACATTCGTCACAATAGACAAATCGTCACAATAAACCAGTTCAAACCAGTTCTCGTCACCCCATCATCCGTTACATTGTGACAAACTCCTTCCTATGTCATAATGCCTACCATGACCATAAACTTCTGTGTGTCCTGAATAAAGATTGGTCTCAGGGAGCTGATCTCTAAGCACATCTCTGATCCGACCCTTGTACAAGTTAATAAATTCACTTTGAGACCAAGATCTTTTTCCTCTTCATTGTTTTTAAGAACACAGGCCATTCAGCAGAATAATTTTTCTCAAAAACTTGGCCCCCAACGTGATGTTCCAAAATCCTTGATTTTCCTCCAGGAAGACCAAAAATCGCACAGACTGAAAGACCTCCACCTCCTTTTTCCTAATAAGAGGGATTTGGAAATAGGGAGGTGAACTCTCATTGAAGGAGAACCGGGTGATTAAGTCCTGCGCAAACCAACCCAGAGGAAAAGGTAAGGTCTCATATAAAATAATTCTCGCTATAAAACAATTAAATAGTTAACTAGGCTGACAAACTAAACTGTCCGCTCATACAGGTCAGGGACCTGAGGAAAAGTACCTGGGGTACTTAAGAAGGTAAAGGTGATCATATTCTTGGAGACTTAGCCTTATCTTAAAAAAAATCAGTCTGGGACTGAGGCAGTTTGGAACTGTTTTAAGACAGGAGGGACAGCGTAGTCAGGATTAATAACCATGGGTAACAACAATAGAAAAACCGCGGAAAGCAATTTCAAAGGAGATTTTTAATTTATGCATAAGAAAGAAAAAAGAAATTCAAAATACTATTTTAGGTGGAGTAAGAAATATGGGTATAAAGGGAAGTTGAATGTGGATGAATGTAACCAGCTTGTGGCTGATATTGAGGTGAGAGATAAATAGGACAAAGAAAAGTTTGGTTTTGAGGAAGCAAGACGATGGCTGGAAGAGGCTAGGAAGAGAAAGGACACAAATGAAAAATGTGGATAAACAGAAAGTAACGCTTTTATGCGCACTGGAGACAGTGAAGTATTTCACAGAAGGAGACAACAACACAGACCACAGCCAGATCCTCCTCCATACCCAGATCAGCCACTCCTTACTCCCTCAGCGCCATCCCTCTCCCCTCCTCGCCAGGAACCAGACCCCCCAACTCCATCAATATACCTGGACTTACAAGACTACGTGGCCGAGATCCTGATGGCCACATCAACACCCAACCCATCCCAAATGCGATCAGGTAAAACATTCTTTAATGCTTTGAGTCCAACACCAAAATCAGAACAGAACAGTATCCTATGATAGCAATGCCAACAACATACAAATGCTGGAGAAGACAACCAGCCTCAAACAGTATATGTGTACAGGCCCTGGAATATGAATGATTTAATGAAAGCCTTTTTGCTGGTATATCACATCCACAAGAGAACCTAGGCACCTTTCTCACAAGGGTCAGAAATTTGCCGGCTAGCTATCGACCCAGTGCTGTAGAATGTGAACAGGCACTAAGATAAATCCTGCAGACAGATTGGTGTTTGGTAACAGGACAGTGGAACCCCGTAGCTGCAAATGCGTCCGTCACCTACGACCCAACACCAGGAGGAGTATACCAAGGCTTGGTGGTAGGACTGACTGACAAAATTAGGGATCATTTTGCCAGCAGGGCAGACTACTCCAAAATCAGAGAAACTTCACAACACAAAGAGGAAATGTTCAACCACTACTATGCCCTCCTAAAGGTTTTCTTTGAGGCCAATAGCGGGCAGGTGGCGCCTGAACCTTATGATGACAATGGGCCATATGGCCAACAGTTAAAAAAACAAATTCTTAAACGGGTTAATGCCAAACCTCTGTGGTTTTGTGGAAAAGAACTTGGTGCGGTGGAAAATGTGCGCTCTTGCTAGCATTAAAACTTGTGTGCTAAAGAACTAGAATCGAGCAAGAGACCGATAACTAAGGGATTTTTCCTCAAAGATTCAAGTTGTGAGGAAGTCTACAATGATAGTTTGTGTGGTGCTTCTGCTTCTGACGTGTTCCGTGGCAACCAAAATACCAGAAGCCGAGGACGAGGAGGACGGTTCCGAGGCGGAGGTGGGAGAGGAGCAGCGGGAGGAGGCAACAGGCCGGATGACAGATGTTTCATCTGTGTTCCCAAAAAAGTTCCCATTACCAAATTATCCATTTCAAAGTTTAAAAATGGACTATATCTAATCAACCCCCTGACAAGGGAAGAAATATTGTCTGAAAATGATTGATGTTTTTTCTACATGGGTGGAGGTTTTTCCAACGGCTAAACCCGATGCTTTAAGGGTAGCAAAAGCTCTTCTCTGCTTCTTCTTCTTTTTTCAGCTGCTCCCGTTACGAGATATTATTCCAAGATATGGGATTCCTGAGAAATTATATTGCGACAACGGCAGTCATTTCCTTAATGGACGATATGTCACTTAACTAAGGCTTTGGGAATATAATATATATAGATTAGACGCACTGTGAACTATCTAAAGAGATCAACTGTACAAAGGAGGAAGTCTGGGCTACAAAGGGATGTGTCCTATAGTGAACAGCTGTCTCAAACCTGGTGAAGAAACCTACAGATCCCTGAGTACCAAGTTATCTCTGAAGATGTTTATACTCATACTATTAACAACTATCTTAACCTGGTCATGTGGACAAGAGATAAATGAGGTAAATTTGGTGGAAGGAGAAGATGCCACGTTCCAACTAGACCTTTGTAAAGTTGCGAGCGGTACTCAGCTCCTAGCACAACAATTATCGGCAGATCATAAGTACCTACTGTATATGTTGGCCATCCTTGTTCAGCGTGATGACAGGTATTCCTAACCACAAGTCCTAATAGATTGATAAATCTTCATAAGCACAAGAGGAACAGATGGAATGTTTAGAGGTTCGGTATTCATGCCGTGTGGCCCCACCGCTTGTAACCAGATGTACGTAACTATAAAAAATCCAGACCCTAATGAAGGACTAATCTTTATCATGCCATCAGGTAGTACAGGAAAAGACACACAGGGAATGTTTAGAATCATGGTGAAACAGAATCATGGTACGTGGGTCACAGCAACCATCAGTATACAACAGTACGGCACGGCAATACAGTAACACTGAACAGAACATCAATAGGACACAGTATGCAGTAACACAGAACAGTGATACAGTATGCAGTAGAGTTTGCTACATACAGTACAGTAAGGTAGTGGAGCCTATGTGTGTGTCTCAGTGAGGACCCCTGGTGAGGTCAGTATTGACAGTTCTTATGGCTGCTGGAAGAAACTCCATCTCAGTCTCTCTGCTCTCACTGTGTGACTGCGGAGGCGCTTGCCTGACCGCAGAAGCTGAAAGTCCGTTGTTGGGGTGGTGAGGTTCCTTCATGATCCTGCTGCTCTGCTACTACACCTCCTGGTGTATAGGTCCTGCAGGGAGGGGAGGGTAGTTCCAGTGGTACGTTCAGCTGAACACACCACCCTCTGAAGGGCCCGCCTGTCCTGAGCAGTACAGTTTCCAAACAATGCAGTGATGTTGTCTGTCAGGATGCTCTCCATTGCTCCAGAGTAGAAGGACTTGAGGATCCTCACCGAGACCCGGAATTTCTTCAGCTGCCTGAGGTGGTAAAGACGCCACCTTGCCTTTCTCACCAGTGTGTCCATGTTAAGTCCTCTATGATGTGGACTCTCAGGTACTTGAAGCTGCTCACCCTGTCAACAAAAGTCCCATTAATCACCAACGGCGTATGCATCCTCGGTTGTAAAGTCCAAAATGAGCTCCTTAGTTTTGCTGACGTCCAGGAGGAGGCTGTTGTCCTGGCCCCAGAGTGACAGGTCAGTCACCTCCTAGCAGTTCTTATCGGCGTTGTTGATCAGGCCCACCACGACAGTGTCGTCAGCAAACTTGATGATGTTGGAGCTGGACCTGGACACACAGTCATGGGTGTAGCGGGAGTACAATAGGGGGCTGAGGACGCAGCCCTGGGGTGATCGATCCTGTGTTCAGAGTGAGGGAGCTGGACGTGTGCCTCACAACCCTAACCACCTAGGGCCTGGCTGTGAGGAAGTCCAGGATCCAGGCACACAGCGGAGTGTTCAGTCCCTGCTCCTGCAGCTTGACAGCCAGTCTGGTGGGGACTATGGTATTGAAAGCTGAACAATAATCGATGAACAGCAATCTCACATAGGCCCCCTTCCGGCCAGTACCTGCGAGACCGCGTCATCCGTGGATCTGTTCTGCCGGTACGTGAACTGCAGCAGGTCCAAGGTGCGGGTGAGGGAGGTGCAGATGTAATCCTTAATCAGCCTCTCAAAACACTTCATGACCATCGAGGGGAGGGCCACCGGACCGTAGTCATTCAGGCAGGCAGGAGAGGCAATCTTCGGGACAGGAAAGACAGTGGACCTCTTGAAGCAGGACGGGACCACTGATTCAGACAGGGAGGCGTTGAATATCATCGTGAGCACCGGGGCTAGCTGATTAGCACAGGTCTTCAGTACTCGTCCAGCACTATAAACAATATAAAATATATAGAAAAAAACACCATATATAGGAATCAGAGTACTAAGCGTAATACACATATTTTGACACATTGCACATCAGGGATTGTACTTTTTCATTATTTTTTTTTGATAAAAAATTGCACTTAGATTTTCCAAAGGTATGTGTGTGTGTGTGTGTGTGTGTGTGGTCTACTGGCTGCGCTGTTGGTTATACAGTTTGACAGCCGCAGGAAGGAAGGACTGCAATAGCATTCCTTCCCACACTTTGGGTGAAGCAGCCTATCGCTGAAGGAGCTCTCCAGTTCCGTCAGAGTCTCAAGGGGTGGGATTAGATGACAGTTTAGCCATCATCCTCCTTTCTCCCACCACCTGCACTGGGTACAGGGGGCCCCCCAGGACAGAGCTGGCCTTCCTGATCAGTTTGTCAAGTCTCTTCCTGTCAGCTGTGGTGACGCTGTTGCCCCAGAAGACCACTCCATAGAAGATGGGTGATGCCACCATGGTATTGAAGAAGGTCCTCAGGAGGAAGATGGGTGATGCCACCACAGCATTGAAGAAGGTCCTCAGGAGAGCCCCCTGCACTCCAAAGGACCTAAGTCTTCTGAGCAGATAGTCTGCTCTGACCCTTGTTATGAAGTGCATGTGTGTGATTAGTCCAGTTTATTATTCAGGTGGACACCCAGGTACTTGTACGATTCCACTATGTAAATATCCAGTCCCTGGATGTTCACCGGAGTCGGGGGGGAGGAGTGTGCGCCTGCGGAAATCCACAACCAGCTCTTTGGTTTTCCCCGTGCTGATTTGGAGGCGGCAACCAGTCCACGGAGTGCCAGTTTCCGCTGGCACCAGTCCACGGAGTTTTCTGTACTCCCTGTCGTCCTCATCTGTGATGAGGTCAACGATTGCAGAGTCATCAGAGAACTTCTGCAGGTGACAGCTGGTTGAGCTGTACATGAAGTCTGCACTGTAGAGGGTGAAGAAGAAAGGTTCCAAGACCGTTCCTTGCGGGGCACTCGTGCTGCAGATGACCATGTCAGACTCACATTTGTGAGACCTCACGTACAGTGGCTGGTCAATGAGGTAGTCCAGGATCCAGGAAGACAGGTGATGGTCCACTCCTGTGTTCTGCACCTTGTCCCTCAGAAGCACAGGCTGAATGGTGTTGAAAGCACTTGAGAAATCAAAGAACATGATCCTCCCAGTGGTCCCAGGCTTCTCCAGGTGAGAGAGAGCTCGATGTAGCAGGAAGATGACCGCGTCGGTCACCCCGATGCCAGGCTGGTAGGCAAACTGGAGCGAGTCCATTGATGATCTTGTAATAATATATCTAAATCCATGTAATCACATAAACATAATGCACACACATAATGAAGAGTACAACTTCATGTAGCTTCCAGTCACACTTTTAGATTGTGTCCTCCCTTGTGTTCCTGCCAAAAAGCTTTCCCCATCTTCAAAGCTTGCCTTATCTTGGCCTGACCAATTATTTTCTGCACCTGTGAGGTCAAGCTGACTGTATATTCTCTGTATCTGTGACGTCGAACTTACCATATATTCTCTGACTCCCTAAAAATAAACTGTTCGACTCAAGAGAGCTGCTCCTTAGCACATCTCTGATCCGACCCTTGTACAAGTAAAGCCAATGTCTGCCTGCCACTTTTTTTAAGACCACCAATACAAACTGCAGATTAAAGCAACCCTTTAATTTCTGTCACAATTTGGCGTCACGGAACAGAATTGAGCTGCGTCCAGGGGGACCATCGATGACAGGCATAGACTAAAATCCTCGTTTGGAGGACTGTCCTTTGGTGGGACTCTGGGGCGCCGCCTCGATCTACGTTCCTGATAGCAGGGTAAGATAGATGTATGGTGGGAAAGAAGGTTTCTCATAAATAAATACATCTAAAATCAGGATATGTTTTATTCAAATACCAACGGATTTTCCTAAAGTAGTGTTTTATTCCAACCAAAGTTTAGAAGAAACCTGGAAATATAGTGACGACTATATTTACTTACATTAAGATCGTAAAGTACGTGAAATAGAAGGTGAATTATCTATTTAGACGGTAAATAGGTACATGAAATAGATAAAAAGGGAGAATAAACACAAATTGACACAAAGGAAATCCCTAGGTTAGAAGGCAATCATTAAATAAATTAATAAATCAATAAAAAAATAAAATAAAATGAAATAACTTGAGCTAGCCTAATAACACCATGGGTACCAGTAATAGTAAAACGCTACAGAAGGATCAACAAGTAAGGGAATCGAAGGAATGTTACAAATGTATAAAGGGAAAAGATGAAAGAACAGTGATAAGTTTGGTGGAATGGGAAAGCTTAGGTTTTCCCACAGCAGGAACTTTAGTCTAAATCAGCTACAGCAGCTGAAAGTTAAATTACAAAACAAAGAAAAAAGCAAGAGAAGCTACAAGGCCGATTGGTGGGCTTTTGGAGAGTGGGTAGAGGAATAACAGAGAAAAGAAAAAGAATAAGGAGCAGGGAGAGGAAAAGGGACAGAGAGATGGGAATCAGGGAGAGAGACAAGTCCAGAAAAAGGGACAAAGAAAGCAGAAAGCATCAGCACCACCACCGTAAACTGCTAATCAATGTACTTCTTTGTATCCTATGTTACCAGTGAAAATACTTGATCTGGACCTTGACTCCCATCCTCCCGTATGGCCTCAACCTCCAAATTTACCCAACCCAAGCCTTACATCATCAACGCAGACATACTAGCGGTCGACCTCGACAGCGACGACGATGAGACACCACAAACCTACATCCGACACCTGAAAGTTGTTTTCCACAACCACAGTGGACTGGTGAAACCTGAAAAACCATACAAGACTCATCTACGGTCCACATTCATCAACGGTCTGATGTTCCCACTCGGTGACATGTTGGAACGCTCGTTTGTCACCTGGAAGACAACGACCCTTGCTGACACCATCCTTCACGCTGAACATGCCTATGAGACACACCAAAGGGACAAAGACTGTAAACAAGATCAAAAGAAACAACGTGAGTCCCAGACCCAAACAACCATGCTCGCTCAGGCCGTCAGTTTGTGGATCAAAAGGGTGGATACTGTATATGCTATCGGTGCTGTGTCAACCCCATGGGGGAAAACTCCACCCGGTTGCATATTTCTCTTCTAAATTAGAACTAATCCTACAAACTGGTAAACCAACACAAATTACACCACAAAGATTTTTGTGTTATCATGTGCGTCTGCTTGACATGCCAAACATAAAAATCCAACACTGTTTCCCACTCACTCGTGCTGCATCCACCGAGAAAGCCAATGCCACTGCCAAAGGCGAAGTACTCACACCCAGTGATTACACCCAGCAGAAACCATGAGCCAGGAAAGCACATGACACCCATTTAACCCATTAAAACGACTCTGCAGGGTCAGAACAACCCTAGTATTCATACTAATCACAACATTATTAGTAGTACTGCCGATACTGTGGCATTATGCTCAACCGCTAAAAGATAATGGGGTCTTCAAACATACAACCCCACAACCAATGGAGTACACATGGCCACATCCCCATATGTCTGGGACTGCATGATTCACTGCACCAATGTCAACTGAAAGATAACAATCTGTAAACGCCCCCAGTGTCTACATAGATGCCTTCAGAGTTCCAAGGGAGGTCCCCTCACAAATTTAAGGCACAAAACCAAATTTCAATTTGATTTGTGTCTATACAATACTTTGTCTCTGGTTATTGACAAAAATGTTGATTTTCTATTATAATCAACAAGGCTTTGCCAATTACATGTTTCAATTGTTCAAGGCCCTCGGTGAGCAGCTAGACGCAACTTCAGTGGAATACTGTCTGGCTGGGCATAATATTAGGCAAACTGGGAGTCCTACTATCCAAATACAGTGTTATAATGCTCGTTATTAGTTTTATTCTGATGTTCATAGTGTGTGTGGTGTGTCTGTTGTGTGGTTTTTGGATGTGTTTTTCAATTTGTTTTTCATTTCTGCATTTCGTTGTTACTCATTTATTCTGCCTTTCTTTGAAGCCTCTTTTATTCAGTACGTGGAGATGTGGAGATGTTTGATCTCCAAGGGGGACTGATGGTGAGTCTCAGTATGGTTGAACAAAGAACTCCTTCACAGAGCTTGTTAGGAACTTCGAACATCTGGACTCGGCAAAGATAAAGATAAGGTCTTATCATAAGGCGCCCCTCTTGTTATACACATGTACCTGTCCTGCAGAATATATGACCAGCTTGCTCCGATCATCCGTGCTATGATTTTGAAGGTTGTGAGGGTGCAGCAAATGGCATTTTTGACGCAACCTGAATTTTCCTCTTTGTTTTCCTCCTTAGATACGCCCTCGCCCCTGGCCGAGTTGGAAATTGAGATCTGGCTGTGGGCTGCAGTCAATGGTCCCTCTATGAGACAAGTCCACTATAAGCACGGAGCTCCTCAGAGTTAGATATAGAGGTGGTGAAGAACTCAACATTCCACCAGATGACCCTTGGACCCCAAGCCCCCCCAGTCCGATCCCACTCTAGCCTGGCTACTCCCCACTTTGTTATATGGTCATCTTTTTCCTTCACCCCTCCATCAAAAGGACTACCTGGGTTTCCCACTGGGTTTTATCGGATGTCAAGTGCTAGGTTTTTTCTGATAACTATATACAAACGGGTTATTTGTTGACATACCATTTATTTCTTGTGTAACGTTCATTTATTTTATTGAATTTGTTCCTGCTTTATTCTTAGTATACATTTATATGTACCTATTGAGGTTGGTTGTTGTTTTGTTTTCTGTTGTGATGTGCATTACGTATATATTTTGTTCCCCATGTGTGTTTCATTTTTAAAATTCAATTTTTATGTTTTTACATTTCATGTTTTAGTATTTACATTTTACATAGTTTTTTATTTTTATGATCCCTATGTTTATATAATTAAAAGGGTGGAATGTAACAATATATCTAAATCCATGTAATCACATAAACATAATGCACACACACGTAATGAAGAACACAACTTAATTTTGCTTCCAGTCACACACTTTTATTTTTGCACACAGGGTTAATTCTTTCACAAATCTGACTGTATCTATCTGTGACGTCGAACTGACCATATATTCTCTGACTCCCTGAAAATAAACTGTTCAACTCAGAGAGCTGCTCCTTGGCACATCTCTGATCCGACCCTTGTACAAGTAAAACCAACCTCTGTCTGCCATTTTATTTAAGACCACCGATACAAACTGCAGATTAAAGTGACCCTGTAATTTCTGTAACAATTTCACCCCGGGGCGATGCACAAGGACCAGCCTCTCCAGGGTCTTCATGAGGTGAGACGTCAGTGCCACCGGCCTGTAGCTGCTGAGGTCCTTGGGGTGCGGGGTTTTCGGCACTACGCAGGATGTCTTCCGCAGCTGTGGCACTCTCCCCAGCTTCAATGTTGAACATGTGCTCCACTATTCATAGAGCTGGTCTGCACATGTCTATACAGAGCTGGTCTGCACATGTCTTCAGTAGCTTGGAGCTGATGCCGTCCGGCCCTGCAGCCTCTCTCACCATCTTCGTTCCTCACCATCTCCTCGTTCTCACCAGCTCGTTCCTCACCTGGATCATAGTGAGGGACAGATTGGAGCAGGGGGTCTGAGTGGAGGGTGTGAATGGGGGGTTTTGTCTCTGGTAGGAGAAGCAGTGGGGGCCGGCTGTAAACTGAGTATGGAAGGAAGGGGGTGGGGCAGAACACCTGGGGTGCAGACAAGGTAGCAGCTGAGGTGAATAGGCAGGGGGATGGGTAGGGGACTGATCAAATCTATTGAAAAACAAGTTCAGATCATACCCAGGGATTTCTTGCAGCCAAGGGGTGTCCACGGGGCTGTGGAGTTCCAGGGGGCTTCGGGGCCCCTTCCGCTGCTTGGAGGCGCCGCAAAACACACACACACACACACACACACACACACACATCTGCTTCAAGTGCACCCCAGCACCCTCCTGGTTGCATTCCTCTCCTTTCCTCCCTCATTTGCTGCCATAATTATGACAGGAAGAGGCCCGTGACCAGTTGTAGTTCCAGTTTTCCTGGACCTAATTCACTGTTTTTCAATACATGGTGTCATCCAGTGTTCATGTTTTTGTGTAAATGTTGTTTGTTTCTATGTTTATTTGTCTCATCGTGGTGGTTCTCCCCCTCTTGGAGTAGTGATCAGTTGTTTATAGACCCAAACATGATAAATAGTTCTCCAAAGAGCGGGGTTGGTGGTGGCTCTCCATAACTAAAAACTGTGCTCTTGTCATTCTACAGGTCGTCCACAGGACAGAGTTATTGCAGCAGTTCTTGATGATTTAAGAATTAATAAAGAGTTGCATTGCAGGTTGAGAACTTGAACTCCACTTGCAGACTAACTCTGTCCTGAATGCAATGGCATACAAATACAAAATACAAATACTGTGTTGTATGCCCAGCATGCTGACAGCACAGGTTAAAAAAAAAAAAAATCGATATTATCCGCGGGGTCCTCCACTTTGGTTTTGCGCAGTGTTCCTTTTTTATTTATTTATATATATATGCCTTTTTTTTTGCAATTCGCTTTGTTATTTGTCTGAGTTGGAGCGGTTTTAGTCAGAGCAGCAGGGTGCCGCCATGTTTGATCTGTACTCACTTCCATCTTCTTGCAAGATCACAGCATGCTCCCGTCTGTCACCTCTCATCTTGTATTCAACCGGTTCCCCATTTACTCTGTCTCGGTCAGATCCTTGTGTCTGTGTGTGTATAGAATTCTCGGTCCTTTCTACTGTGTTGATTCCTTGCCTGTTCCTGGACCCAGATTCCCTGCCTGTTCCTGGACCCTTATTCCCTACCTGTTCCTGGATCCTGATTCCCTGTCTGTTTCTGCACCCTGATCCTCTGCCTGTTCCTCTGGACCCCGGTTCCCTGTTTATGAGTTTTCCCGTTAACCGTTCCTCTGTGTTTGTCCCCTGCATGTTCTACAATAAACCTTGCACCTTCTCCTAAGCCTTTGTTGTGTCTTGCTTTTGGGTTTACCAGACCGTATTCATAACAGAACGATCTGACCAAACATGAACCCAGCTGTCCGAGTTTTTGTAACTTTCAGGCAATTCCTCATCAGGGACCAACCAGGAGACTAACCTGCTAGCCACCAGTCTGCTAGCCACTGGCCGGCTAGCTACCAGCGTGTAAGTCACCAGCTTGCTAGCAGTAGGCTTGCTAGTCGCCAGCATGCTTACCGCCCTGGACATTTGGTTTGGTTTGTGAGCCTGGAGTCTTTAATTGACCGAGCCTCCAGTCCAGAGCTGGATGGCCTGGTACTCACCTGTCCTGTTCGAGCCCCCGAGGATCCCAAGGAGTCCCCCTTCAGGAGGTCACGCTTCGCCTTGACCTTCTTCAGACCTTCTTCGGACCTTCTTCGGACCCTCGGATGTCCCCCAGGAGAGAGCGTGGTTCCAAGGAGCATGGTTACAGGGATCTCCGAGGACAGTTTCAGCTGTCCAGCGCTTCGCAGTCTCCACTGTCTGGCCCTCCCAAGTCTCTGCTGTCCAGCGCTCCCCAGTCTTCGCTATCCGGCGCTCCAAAGTCTCCGCGGCACGGCACTCCCCAGTTTCTGCGGCCCGGCACTACCCAGTCTTCACGGCCCAGCACTCCCTAGTCTCAGCTGCCAGGTGCTCCCCAGTCCCTGCTGTCCAGCAACCCCATGTCTCTGCTGCCCAGCGCTCTAGTTCCTCCGTTGCCCAGTGCCACGGAGTCTCCACTGCCCTGCTTGCCCTTCTCCTGGCATGACTTAGGAGTGACACAGGAGGTGTTTGAAAGTGAAGAGCCAGCTTTCCTTAGGCTCCTCGCTATCACCTGGATGCAGGATCCTGAATTTGCCCAGATGTTAGTGTTTAACAGGTGGAAATGGTACACCCACCCTTCTCCACCTCCCATTTCTCCTAAGCTTGTCATTCCAGTTTCCCCAGCCAAGGCTCAGTCTGTTCCTTGTCTCGAGCTGTCCACCAATCCTGCTGAGGCCTGTTCCCCTTCCTGAGCCATCAACCGCCTCTCCCGAGGCCCACTCCATTCCAGTTCCCAAGCTGTCAGCCACCTCTCCTGAGGTCCAGTCCGTTCCGTTTCCCGGCCCTCGGCCGCCTCTCCTGAGGTCCAGTCCATTCTGTTTCCCGAGCTGTCGGCTGTCTCTCCTGAGGTCCAGCCAACGCCCAGCCACCCAGCGCCCTCCTAAGTGGCCCGGCCTATAGGGTCCTTCTCCGGGCAGCTCTGCTCATGTGCCACGAGGTCGGGTCCACCCACCGAGCGGTCCCGCTTCCAGGCCGGGTCCGCTGGTCGCTCTCCCAAAGGACTCCGCCTGCCTGCCCTGTTCACTTTGGCAGGGTTCCAGCTCCCCGGCCGTCCGCCTGATGGGTGCTTTGATTCCTTTGGAGGAACCCGATAAGTAATAAGTTTTTCTCACCTTCCTAATCCCGCCCTACCTACTTCTCTCATCACTCTTACCCTCTATCCACCCTCTCACTATATGTATGTCTCAGTCTGCACTGTTCCATGTTTTTCTTTGTCTATTTGTCATTTATTTGTGTAGCTATGTTTCCCTACAAACTTCCTGCAATACTAGGATAGTAAAAAGGAATATAAAGGAGAAAAACTCAGACATATCTATGGGAAAACACGGGCACGGTAGTAATCTCTTGAACTTGAACTTGAACTTGAAAGCTATTGCCTTGGATGCACTGTGCTGCTGCATGGAAAAACTACAAATCCACATCCATCACCTCCTAACTAACCTCAATGACAGCCATTACGTTTTTTAGTTGGAATGTCAGAGGTTTGGGCTCACCAGCTAAACGTAGCAAAATCCTACCCAAAATCCTCACCAGTCACCTCACCAAGATGAACCCCAGCTTCAGTCTACTGCAAGAAACTCACCTCACTGCATCTCAGAGCACCTCAAACTCAAAGCTAAATGGGTTAATCAGATGTTTTCTGCATCATATAACTCATAAATAAGTAAGATGTTTCTGTATTGATCAATAAATGTATCCCATATAAGAATAAAGCCACAATATCAGACACAAAAAGGGTGATACATAATGATTAACAGAATTTTAGGAAACATCAAATTAACCATAGCTAAAATGTATGGCCCCAATGAGGACGACCCAAATTTCTTTCACAATGTATTTTCAAAACTCTTAGAATTCTGACTCAATTATTATACTGGGACAAGATTTCAACACAGTACTTCACCCGAGTTTAGACCGTTCATCCACCAGAGATAATCACAAGTCCTGATGTCTGACACTATAAATCAATATATGAGTGATCTTGCTCCAGGCGATTGTTGGCGATCAAATAATCCACATAATAGAGAATACACTTATTATACACCACCCCACAAAAGCTTCTCTAGAATTGCTTTTTTTTTGAGAAGTAACTCTGCAATCTCCAAAATCATTTATCCTGAAATCCACCGTATTGTAATCTCCGATCACAGACCAATTAGTTTCAAGCTCATATATGAAACCAACCCGATCCCTTCTGCAGGTGGCGGTTTAACACCTCACTTTTGACAGATAATTAATTTAACCATTTATTTTCCAGAGAATGGAAAACTGAGAATTGAACTGAATGACTCTCCTGAAATTGTCACGCCCACAACCTCCTAGCCCCACTCGGAGCAGTCAATGTCTGTCATTTTTCATGGACAGGTCCCCAGGTGCTCATTGCTTCTTGGTCCCCTCTGCCACTCCTTTCTCCTGTGCCATTCCACACACCTGAGATCCATCATTCCATTAAGCCTGCAGTATTTATTCCCTGGCCTCCCATCCACTCATTGAAAGATAATCAGCTTATCTAACCTAGTTAGTACCGCTCCTGGCCCCTCCATATTTTGGAGTATTCGTTGATTCAGTTCATTGTTCTAAACTCGCCGTTCTCCCGGGTGGTAACAGTACAATCGGGCCAAAACATGGACATAGCCGACAAGGAGGCTCTCTGTCGTGCTGTACAGAGACGGGCTACCCTCCTGGGTCAGCATGACCAAGCCCTCCAGGACATCGCCAAACATTTCTGCAACATCTCGGCGGAAATGATTGGTCTCCATGACCTGCCAGCTCCGCCGTCTCCCGCATCACTTCCCAGCCTGGCTCCCAGCACACCGCCAGTCCACCAGGAGCTCCATGTTCCAGCCTGTGGTGTTTGAGCAGCAGCCACTGTCCTATGCAACCGAGAGCTCCCGCCTCACCTACCTCATCACGTCCCTGAGGGGGTTGGCTCTCGCCTGCTACAGACCAGGTCCTGCCTGTACTGCGGCCGGACTAGACAGATCTGGGTCACATGCCCGCTGCGTCTGGGAAACTGGTCGGTTCGTGCGACATAGGGGAGGTACCTATGAACCGAGTAACCCCACCTCTCCTCCCTTGTTAAATGCTGCCCTCTCCTGGCGCAGCCAGACTCTACATCTCTCACCTCTCTTAGATTCTTGTGCAGACGAGAGATTCTTGGACTAGGGATTGGCGCACCAGTTGGGCTTGGCGCCCATTCCCCTTTCACATGGAAGCCAAGGCCCTGACTGGGACTGGGACATAGAATGGACCTCAGGTGGAATTGCCGCCTGGAGTTCCCACTGCCACAGCCACTGTCTCTGTTCTGCCTCTGCTTCTTCGTCAGTTGTCTACCCATCCCCACCTGAACCCGCAGACCTGTCCTACATGCCGGGACAGTACCATGATCTAGGTGTGGTTTTTAGTAAGCGGCAGGCACTGTCCCTATCGCCACACCGCCCTTATGACTGTGCGATAGATCTGCTGCCTGGCGCCCTTCTTCCCTGTAGCAGATTATACAACCTCTCCCGGCCTGAGTTGGAGGCAATGGGGGTTAATATCTGGGACTCTCTCGCTGCCGGGATAAACCCTCACCTTCACCCGTGGGCACCGGGTTTTTCTTTGTGGGGAAAAAAAGCACAAGACCCCTGCATCGACTTTCGGGGTCTTATCAAAATTACAGTTAAAAACAAGTATCCTCTGCCCCTTATTGACTCTGTTTTTGTTCCCCTCCGTGGTGCCACACACTTCACCAAACTCTACCTCCACATCGCTTACTACCTGGTTTGCATCCGCCAGGGGGGCGACTGGAAGACTGCCTTCAACACCCCTCTAGGCCACTTTGAGTACCTGGTTATGCCCTTCAGTCTGTCCAATGCTCCTGTAGTGTTCCAAGGCCTGATTAACAATGTTCTTTGAGACATATTGAATAATTTTTTGTTTGTGTAACTCAATGATATTTCGATTTGTTTTTCCCAGTCCCCTGCGGTGCACAAGCAATACGTAAGGCAGATCCTGCAACACCTCCTGGAGAACAGGTTGTATGTGACATCATAAAAATGTGTGTTACATGTTCCTTCAGTGTCTTTCCTGGGTTATATCATTTGCCAGGGGAGGATGGAGATGGTTCCTGGGAAGGTGGCTTCTGTGGCACAATGACTAACCCCCATCAACAGGAAATAGTTCCAGCGTTTCCTCGGTTGCTCCAACTCTTATCGCCGATTTATCCCGGACTTCAGCTGCATCGCAGCCCCACTCTCGGCCCTCACCTCTACCGCCTCACCATTCAAGTGGACCTCCATGGCAGAGACTGCTTTGGCGGAACTCAAACACCTCTTTGTGTAGGCCCCTGTTCTAGCACAGCTCGACATCAACCTCCAGTTTGTGGTGGAGGTGTATGCCTCTGCCACAGGGTTAGGAGCGGTTCTCTCCTCAGCTCTGGCTGGATGGGGGGGACCAGCCGTTTGTGGTCTGGACACAAGAACTGGTCTTATATTCAGTCTGCGAAGCGGCTCATCTACCTTCAGGCCAGTTGGCTCTATTCTTTGGTTGATTAAATTTTTCCCTGTCCTATTGTCCAGGGTCTCGTAATACCAAGCCTGATGCCCTGTTTGCGGTGGAGGAACACAGCATGGACCTGGATCCTATCCTGCCACCCACCTGCCTTATCTACAGTTAGTCCCACTTGTGGCCCCTCCATATTTTGGAGTATTCGTTGATTCCGTCCATTGTTCTCTCTGTTCTCCCTTCCACATCCAAGCTGTTCCTGTCCTGCCTCGTCAAGCCTGGCTCCCTGTCCTGCTGTCTGGAATGTGGATCCCTTCTTCTACATCCAAGCCATTCCTGTCCTGCCTCGTCACCATTCCTGTCTTGCCTCATCCCGTCCGATGGTCCTGCCTTCCAGGACCCGTCCACCGGATCCAGCCCGACCGGGACTCTCCCAATCCCTCACGCCCAGTGTCTCCCAAGAAAAATCAGTTGTTGAACCCCGCCAGCAGCCTCTTTGTCATGCATTTGAGTCCTCCCAGACCTGGTTTAAACAGAAATATTACCATCCTTACTCTGTGAAACGGCAAAAGCAGTTCTGAGAGGTAGTATCAATTCATTCTCTACTCACAAGAAAAAGAAAAGACAAGAATACCAAAATAATCTACGACAATTATTAAAAGACTGGCACTTCCAACAAACCCCCTCACCCACTGAGCAAATCTAAAATAAGATCCGGTAGGACTGCCACAATCATCCATCAAAAGACACAATTCCACATGCAACAAATAAGAGTTAATTATTTGAATTCAATGACAAAACAGGTACATTTATTTCCAATCAAATGAAATGCCATAGAAATGTCATTATTTTTTAACTTGTGCTGTCAGCATGCTGGGCATACAACACAGAGTATTCGTATGCCATTGCATCCAGGAAAGAGTTAGTATGCAAGTGGAGTTAAAGTTCTCAACCTGCAATGCAACTCTTTATTAATTCTTAAATCATCAAGAACTGCTGCAATAACTCTGTCCTGTGGATGACCTGTAGAATGACAAGAGCACAGTTTTTGGTTATAGAGAACCACCACCAACCCCCCTCTTTGGAGAACTATTTATCATGTTTGGGTCTATAAACAACTTATCACTACTCCAAGAGGGGGAGATTCACCACGGGTGAGACAAAAAAACATAGAAACAAACAACATTTACACAAAAACATAAACATTGGATGACAACATCTATTGAAAAACAGTGAATTAGGTCCAGGGAAACTGGAACTACAACTGGTCACGTGGCCTCTTCCTGTCATAATTATGGCAGTAAATGAGGGAGGAAAGGAGAGGAATGCAACCAGGAGGGTGTTGGGGTGCACTTGAAGCAGGTTTGATGGTGTGTGCAGATTCAGGCACAAGATGCAGCCACCGGCACAGAACTCGGGCACAAACCGCAGGCCCGGATCCTGGCCGAGCCGCCCGCCAAACTTGCGAGCCGGCAGGACCCACATGCCCACCCACGCCCCGCACAAGGGGTAGGCCGCCCCACTGCAGCCGACCAGAAGACCCACCCGCCGTGAGTGTCAAGTGCCCATACACGTAGCGTGTGCCCAGTGCCGGACACCTCGATGTTACCCCCCACTCTCCGCAGCCCTGCCAGGTCGCAGCACATCCCAAGCCACCAGGCCAAGCCGTCAAGACTCCAGCCAGGCCGGCCCCACACAACCCGCAAGCGGACGGCCACCCCGGAAAACCCTAGTGCTCAATGTGTGCTGTAGGTAATTGCGATTGGGGGTGTGAGTCCTTCAGGCAAGTCGAACCCGAATCACTCGCACCTATCCTGCCCCGCAGACCCTGGTCTGATAGAGTGTTGTTCGGAGTAGGATTGGTGTGCGAGTGTATGGGTTCTAAGCTAATGTGAGTGGGATTCAAATTTTGGGACGGACGAGAAGCACGCTTGGGCAGGAGCGTGACAGGCAAGATGGCAGCTGACCGCCACATGCCCACCCACAGAGCCTGCACCCTGCCCATCCCACGAGCCCTCGGTCTGGTGGCAGCAAACCTACAGCGATCAGCCAAGGGTGCAGAGCGGTCCGCCATGCGTCTCCGCCATGCTGGGCAGCTCTGCGCCCCCATAAGGCCCCTGGTCAGCCCCTGGTCACCCCCAGCCGCCAAGCATGTGGGCCACAGAACAGAGGGCGGCAGACAGCACCCCCACCCACAGCCTGAACCCACAGCCACGAGTGCCCCGCGCACAGAGAGTGCAAGAAGGCAAGTACCCCGGCAGCCCAGTGTGACGACAGGAGACCGCCCCCCACCGAAGGAGGCCACATGGTGAGTCCCGCGCCTAGCACAGCCAGCCAGGTTCAGGACCCTGGTTGACAGGACCAGACGGAATGCCTAACCAGCCCCGGCACGACGGGCCACCCTCCTCCACGGGACGCAGAAGGACACACAAGCCTGGCCACCCCGCCCGCGGAGCAGGCAATCCCAGCGGTGTGCCAACCTGCCGACTGCGGGGTCGAGACCCGAACCAGTGAACTACACCCCCCGCCCCCAACCCGAACCCCAGAACCCTCAACCACGCCCTGAACCAACACACGGATGGACCAGCTGCAGGTACTCCCCACGAGCAAGCACCCCCCCCCCCCACTGGAGACAGGCCAGCTCAACTCAGGTATAGGAGCGGGCGCCACCACCCAGGCCATCAACCAGGAGGACCCCCACATGCCCCAAAGCACCACGACATTGCACCGACTTAGGCTCAAGACTCAAGTATTAAATGATGGAATTATGTCAGTGATAAAAGTAGCCCAACAATTAATACATTGGTCATATTATGTCTAAATAAGTTATATCTTATTGCTATTATGTCTAAATGCATTATATTTGATTCATATTATATCAAAATATGTTCTATCTTGTCTTCATGCAAACATATATTTCATGAGGTTGATTTGATACCCTGAACCCCCACATTCCTTCTCAATAGGTGATTATTGGAAGGAGCCTCCTTCCTGCCTTCCACATCTGCTTCTAATTGTGGCATACCCAACACAAAGACAAAGACATGTTTTTCTTATTCATTGGTCCTGGGTTTGATTCCCGCCTGGGGCGCTGTTGGCACCATGCTCCGGCGGGTAATCTCCCAAATAGGAGCCTTTCTGTGTGGAGTTTGCATGTTCTCCCCGTGCTCACATGGGGTTTCCTCCACCTCACGTCAGTAAGGACCCCCCCCAAAAACATGCACCCATCATTGTCTGACCAGCAATGGACATTTATCACCTGGTCCCCGGGCGCGTCTACGTATGCTGCCCACTGCTCCTGGCTGTGCCCCCGGAGGAAGGACAAGCCAGGATGGGTCAAAAGCAGAGAATCCATTTCACCGGCCACCATCAAAAAGCATGTGCATGTGTGTGTGTGTGCCAGCATGTGTTATAGTGTGGTGTGTTGTGTGATAAATAAAGACTGTTTCTTCTTCTTTTCTTCTTGATTCCCTTAAATATAAGCTTAAAATTATACTACACCCTCAACAAATTCGGCTTTGAAGAGTCACTTATTCAGTGGATTAGAATTCTGTACAACTCACCAGCTGCTTCTGTCATCACCAATGGTAACACTTCACAGCGTTTCACACTACACTAACCCTCCCTTTTACTATTGGCAATCTTTATTGAACCCCTTGTGGTGGCCATCCGTCAAAACTCTAATATTGTAGGTATACAAACAGGAAACTCTGTTCACAAAATCAGTTTGTCTGCAGATGATATCTTGTTGTACATACGGAACCCAATAGCATCCCTACCAGAGGTGTTCAATCTTATATCTAAATTCTCAGCTATCTCAGACTATTCAATAAATTGGACCAAAACCACAATCTTACCACTCAGTGGGGGGGACTGCAATGCTGCAACCCAGAAACTTTAGTTAACCATCACAACGAGCAATATTAGATACATTGGTATTGATATCTCCACCAGTCTGTCAGATTTGTTTACCCTTAACTTCACTCCATTGCTCAAAACCATTGAAGAAGATCTCATTCGATGGAACAACCTACCCATCTCACTAATTGGTAGGATAGCAGCAGTGAAAATGAATATACTTCCAAAAATAAATTATGTATTTTCAATGACCCCAGTGCAACCAACTCCTACCCAGCTCACTAATTGGTAGAATAGCAGCAGTGAAAATGAATATACTTCCAAAAATAAATTATTTATTTTCAATGACCCCAGTGCAACCAACTGGGGTTTAACTGGGGTTGGTTTAATACTCTAGACCCAATAGTCAACAGATTTTATTGGAAATACAAGAAACCGAGAATTAATCTCGCAATACTACAGAAAAACAAAGACTGTAGAGGCCCCAAACTTTACATAATACTATCTAGCAAGTCATCTTCAGTTCATGATTAAATGGTAACAAGCAGAGCAACAATTGGCCTATGGATGGCAAGACATTGAGCAATCTGAATGTCAGGAGTTATCATTATCTGATCTCCCATTCCTTACTGAATCAATAAGGAAACATAATTGCATTAAAAACCCATTCATCGCAACAACTCTGTCAGCCTGGTTGAAATTCCTCAAACTCAGTGGTCACACTCTATCTCCAAACAATTTCACGCCAATCTGGCACAATCCAGATTTTCTAGTTAAAAACAGACCAGTAATCTTTAGGTCTTGGAAAAGACAAGGAATTACTCATTTGGAACACATTTTTGAAAACAATTTGCTTATATCCTTCCCAACCTTAACCCAAAGGTATAATATCAGTGGCCACCGCTCCCTTCAATTCCTTCAATTACAGCATTCTCTAAAAGTTAAAATCAATTTGACGAACACCAGCATACAACCACCTCAAATGATTGAACATTTCACTCATATCGGTCACTTGAAAAATGCCTTTTCCACAATAAGCAAACTTTTATTAAAAACAGATGACACCTTATCTTTATCTACAATGAAAACGGAGAGACCTTGCTGTTCCCCCCGATATCACCTGTGAAAGTTTATTTGCACCCTAACCCTATCCATAACCCTAACACCTTTTCTATGACCCACAACTCCAAAATGCAACTCATCCAATATAAATTTTGCACAGAGCCCATATCACGGAACACAAAATGTTCAAAATGGGTTTTGTGGATGAAGACATTTGCTCTCAATGTTCCCTTGATACCAGAGATGACTGCAAGGTGCAAGCTATATGGGTGGGGATATGGCGGGCAGCTGCCATCTTGCCTATCACGCTCCTGCCCAAGCGTGCTTCTCGTCCATCCCGAAATTTTAATCCTACTCCTATCCTAGTTTAGACACATACACTCGCACACCGATCCTACTCCGAACACCAGGGTCTGCGGGGCAGGAGGGGTGCAAGTGATTCAGGTTTGACTTGCCTGAAGGACTCACATCCCCAACCCCGCAATTTTAACTGCAAATACCAACAGCACACATTGAGGACTGGGGTTTTCTGCGGTGGCCGGTCGCTGGCGGGTCGTGTGGGGGCGTGGTTGGCCGGGGGGCGGTCGGCTTGGATGGAGTGGGCTTCGGGGCTCTTTCTGCTGCTTAAAGGCGTCGCGCCATAATACCCACCTTCGACACCAGTACCAATGGGGATAAGTCATGTCCACTCACCGGTGGACATCTTACACACACACACACACACACACACACACACACACACACACACACACACACACACACACACACATACAGGCGTTCCCATCACGCACGCACACACCACCACACCTGCTTCAAGTGCACCCCAACACCCTCCTGGTTGCATTCCTCTCCTTTCCTCCCTCATTTGCTGCCATAATTATGACAGGAAGAGGACCGTGACCAGTTGTAGTTCCAGTTTTCCTGGACCTAATTAACAGTTTTTCAATACATGATATCCACTGTTTATGATTTTGTGTAGATGTTGTTTGTTTCTATGTTTATTTGTCTCACCCATGGTGATTCTCCCCCTCTTGGAGTAGTGATCAGTTGTTTATAGACCCTGTAAAAGTTAAACAGCTATAAACTTTGTTCTTGGACAGATTAACCGTTACAGAGGAAATCAGAGACAAATACTTTAGGTGAATAAAGTATTTAATCTTGTACAAGAGGAGCAGTTTCAGTGTAACAACACAACAGAATGTCACAGAGGAATTTCTCAGTTCTCCCTGGAGTACTCAGATTTTTATTCAGTCTCCTTGGAGTGGCAAAACTGAGGAGCCGCTGGGATGTAGGTCAGTAGATGTTGCAACGCCCCTGCATAGATCATTGATGGGGCAGTTTCGTTGAGACCGACTATCTGTTGAGGTTCCCTTCCTCCTCCTCACAGAAAGTGATTAGTTTACATCCTTTTTACGACAGTAACTCTACTTAGCCTTCGGAAGGATAAACCGAGTACACATAGAACGTACAAGAGTTCACGTGAAAGGCACAGCAATATATATACATATAAAATTCTTATAACATTCCCCCCTGTTATGCATAACATTTTTTTATTTTATATCGAGTGTGAGAGCCAAAACCCTGCCGGGCAGTACGTGTTTCGGTTTCCTGAACCCGATATCCATTCACAGGGAAACTCTCTCACGGTCCCTCTGCCCAGGCGTCCACCCACCGGTACTCCTATCCTAATGGAGGTATACAAATAACAGTCATCAGTGTAAAATTGAAACCACTCTTTTCTCTGTGTAATAAGAGGGAAGAAGGTGCAAAAATACACAGTGCCTTTTAACACGGCAGCAACTTTGGTGATTAAAACGGAACAGAACCAAGAGAAAAAAAACGGCATTTATTTACCTTTATTTCTCCTGTGTTTGAAACCACAAGTCACTTTAATCATCTTCGCTGAAACCCATGAAGTCGTCTTCTTCAGTGTCGGAGTTGAACAGCCTCAGAAGCGCTTCGTCACATCTGTCTCCATCAGTCTCGCTCCGTGTCGCTGTCATCCTCCGGTGAAGTTGACTCTGAAGGTGCGCCGCTCGCTTCGCGTAGCAGTCCAGCCTTTCGGAACCCGTTGGTGATGGTGGATTTGTTTCACAGCACTCCACGCTGTTAGGGTCCACTGACAGACATCAGAAAAAGATGCTTTTCGCATGCGGCCAGTTTTTGTGAATGACTTCTCACCACTTGTCATCCAAGCCTCCCACTCAACCCGGAGTGCAGCTTTAAATGCCCGATTCACACTGATGTCGATGGCCTCAACTTTAAACTTGCATCATACGAACTTCTTCCCTGTGGGTTCCATGATGAAGGGGCGAGGATTTGAAAATAATTACCAGTTGGTAATTTATCGTCCGCGTTCTATCTGCTAAAGAAAAAGTAGCGTATTCTTCTTTGCATTGATTTTTCGTCTATCTTATTTTTGATTCTAATTCCGGTTAGAGCGCCCCTAGCGGTGGAAGAAAAATCCACAGAATAGCCGCACCTTTGTATAAGCCGCGTGGTTCAAAACCTAGGAAAAAAGTAGCGGCTTATAGTCCGGGAAATACTCTGTCCTAAATGCAATGACATATAAATACTCTGTGTTGTATGCCCAGCATGCTGACAGCACAGGTAAAAAAAAATTTAAAAATAAAACATAAATCACAACGACGAAAAATAAAAATATAAAACTTAAAAATTAAACGTCACAGAGGAATGTTGCCTGCTCGGCAAGGGATGTTTGCCGCACAGCCACAACCTCATAGAATCTTGAGCCATGATTCAATCTGTTATATCCTATTTAAAGCAGTGCCCGCATGTATTGTCATGAGTGATCAGTCACTGGTGTTCTATGTGAACGCGGTCCCTGAAGAAGTTATTAGATGTCTGGAAGAGGAAAAGGTCCAATACAGTATGTAAAACATAAGTGTTTGGTTTAACAAGATGGACTCAGAGAGCATGGGTCAGTGTGCAGGTCGAGCGGTCACTAAATTCCGTTATAGCTATTGTTTTATGATGGATAATATTATGATATACAAATTGTAGATATTTAATAAATCGTATTAGACACAATAGCAAAAATAATCCCTCCCCTCCCTTCATGGCACCAACCATCGGGGGAATTAAATTAACTGTAAGCATTATTTTACAGGGTAAAAAAAAGTGATAGGCTAGCTTTTTTTTTTTTTTTACCAATGGTTGTTTGGGAAATGAAATTAAATATCTATATTCAAATAGGTTGGTGAGGTGAATATTTTAGAATTATTAATATTTACATGTTATATACTTTAAATGTTTTTTTTATTATTATTTTTTGCACTTTTTCTTTGCACTTCCCTAAAGTACCTCTAGGGGTAGCTAGAACTTGAACTTGAACTAATATACAAACATTTACAGTACAGTCCACTAAGCAATAGCAAGCCAAATACTCACAGAAAATGTGTAGTGCTCGACGATAAAGGTAGTCGGCCAATGTTGTCGATTTACTGGAGTAGATCGCAACATTCTTTCTATGGGCCAGAAGGTACATTACAAACACTGGTTTGTTCCGATACTGAAATATCTTATTTTTACATGATCACAGGACTACAATTTAACTGATACCTCTCGATCATATTGCTACAACTTACATTATTCAGTACCATAGGTTTACATACCCTACACACTGCAGTACTTTTTTATTGACAATCTATATTTATTGTCCAAGCATGATTTAGAATATATGAAAGGATAAAGAACATAATGACTAGTTCAACAACATGTATGTACTATATGTCAATATACAAATAGGTATAATCATTTTATAGAAAGATTAACATCACCGTAGTTACATCCAGGTATTTTGCAGATGAGGGTCTTCAAGCATACTGGGGTGAATGGATGAGTTCTGAGTGATATAGTTCTCCGCTCCATGTTAGTTGGAATCTGTTCTGGTAAAGAGATCGTCCCCAATCAAAGTAACCGTTGCATCTATACTGTATTTTGTATAAAATTATATTGGGTATAGACATAGGTGGCTGCAGGATCTCACCTTCCCAAAAGGAATGTCACCCAAATACCATCAAACTCAGTTGAACTTTTAAGTTTGGGATTACAAACATGACCCAGTCCAGGGGTCAACTGTAATGTATGAACAGGTTCTGTTTTCTACTAGCCTCATGGAGTGTCAAAATGATAGTGCTACAGAAGCAAATTATGACGACGAGGAGGAGGATGATAGTCAGGATGCTGATGATCTTGGGTGAAAACGGTAAGGATGAAAATGTTGAAGAGAGTGGCATCATCTGGAAGAGGATTATATCCTGCTTGAAGAGCAAGATGATTAATTGGGTGCTCACTTTGTGACTGATCACTATACTGAATCAGATGTAGTTCAGCACAATGTTTCACCACTGTTTCTGAAAATACTTTTTAATTAGGGTTCAAAACCTGAAGGGGAAGAACACTATTTTTTTTCTGACGATTTACAAGGGTTTAAACCCCGAAGGTATAGAACCCCATTGTTTTCTTGCTGCTTTATTATTCTTTGTTGTCTTATGCTGCGTCTTAAATTGCTGTGAGCTAGAATGAGCAAGAAACATGAAACTTGACTCAATAGCTGGAAATGATGTGCAAATGCTTCCCAAGAAACATGAGCACAAAAGCACAAATTTGGAAAGGCCATGCCCCTTACACCGTGACTCCGACTGACTTGAAATTTGACACACTAGTCCAGCTCAATGTGTCTACAAAAAACCCTCTTGGACCATAAAAGTCTGCCATCATGGATTTTTCGCTTATTTTTGTAATGTGAAAAACAGTAATGTGAATAGACTTTTTTGGATTCTGACTGTACCAACACCAAATTTGGTATACCGCATTGCAGGACTGAGATACACATATATTTTACAAATTAGCAACATGGGGGCAAGTATTAACCAAAATCTGAAGTGCGATATTGAATGGTGCATGTGGGCATGCGCAACGTTATTTTTTGTTGACGGTGGCCATGTTTTTGGACCGATATTGGTCATTTATAATAGAAATTTGCATCTCAGTCCCATAATTCTGTATACCGAATTTGGTGTTGATACAGTCAAAATCCAAAAAAGTCTAATCACATTACCGTTTTTTACATTATGCAAATGAGCAAATAATCGATCATGGCGTACTTTTATGGTCAAATAGAATTTTCGGATTTTGACAGTTTCTTTTTTTTAATTTTTGTTGTCAGCATGCTCGGCATACAACACAGAGTATTTGTATGCCATTGCATCTAGGACAGACTTGTAAGTGGAGTTCGAGCCCGTGGAGCAACACCCACGCATAGCCCCGAGGAGCATAAACCAGTCCCAGAGAGTGTGAGGAGACCCTACATCCCCGAAGCACGCAAATAAACCTCTTGAATCTTGAAGTTTAAAGTTAAATTCCTGTCAAACCTGGGACTGCAACCATGGTTCTTTCACCAGAGCATAATTCTAGAACCATTCATTAACTAACACTATTGTACAGCTGGTTATATATTGTCTAGCGGGCTACAAAGGATTCAAATGTATTGATGTATGTGCCTTTAGGGAAAGACCAGATCTTTAAGATCTGTTTACTAGGACTGATCAGCTGGTTTCTACTGGCAAGAGAAGCCCTTCTTCATGAATTATTCATTACATTATTATATATGTCATAATTCTCCGGAGTGGCAACCCAGAGCAACCGTTCCCACCTGATACCATCTCGCGTCCTTGCACCATTGTCTTCCTGGGATGCCCAATTAGAGCAGATTACATGTGGAAGGCATCATCAACACACCATTAAATCTATAAATAGAAATATCAACTTCCTAATATTGAGCAGTCGGGTGTGGTGTTATGCTAATCAGGTGACGTGACAGCTGCGTCCAAGTGTATTCAAAGATCATAAATCTTATAACCGTGAGGAAACTGTTATGTGGGGTTTAGGTTCTGTTTAGATTGTGTAGTCTGTATTGACTGATTCAGGCAATATCTCCTTTTTCAGGAATTGAAAAGCAGTGGCACTGTGACATAACAGAATATTATTATGTTCATCCGTCAAGGGAAGTGAGAACTGGACGTCCACAACTAAACACACTATATACACAAGATATCGTGAGCTAAGCCTCTAATTGGAGGGATGCTTAAGTGCCGTATGTCACATCATTATTTATTATCTATTGGTTTTTAGTCGTATGTCAACTTCAGAATTGGACAAAACGCCAACAGTACATCTTATCCTCTTTCATTCTGTGCCGAAGACTAATATAAAAGTGTGTGAATAGAAGCAGCGGCGTGTTGATTTGTAGCGCCACCTAGTGCTCCCTCTCCGAGCAGCTTCTTCAAAACGGAATTACATGTTTTTTCCAACGGGAATTGCTTAAACCGTTGAACCAGTGTGCCAAAACGACAGCAGCCAGACATAGGCACCTCATCAATCCAAGTGACTATTATAGAACCTGTTAACTTCTACCTCTATGCATACATACGTGCGTAACAGTGTTAATAATCAACTTAAGTAACCATTGTGCATAATCTCCGGGTGCGTTGCAAAGACATTTCACTGCATATATGTATGAACGTATGTATATGTATGTGACAAATAAACCTCTTGAATCTTGAAGTTTAAAGTTAAATTCCTGTCAAACCTGGGACCTCAACCATGGTTCTTTCACCAGTTTATTTATTTATTTTATATTATTCGGTTATCACAACAAGGTGGCAGTGAGGCCATATTTTGAGTTTGTTTCATATAAAGTGCAGCACGTTATGGGAAACCCACAGGAGATGGAAATCCCATGCTGTACTAAAGTGTCTCCCGTTCACTCAAGCACAAATTGAGCATTAAATATAATCTGTGTTTCATATAATGTCTAAAGCTATCAGCATTTACCGTGAACATGACTCTTAAACTAAAAGCCACGAGGATTTATATTTATATCGCTCTAAAAGCAATGCTAACGAGTAGCATTTCGGCGAGCTTCTAACAAGCACCGAAGCACACATGGCCGACTAGTCCACTAAAATGAAACATTGCTTTTTAGTGCAAGCCGGAGTGAACGTCTGATCATCTTTCCATTAATGCTTAACTATGGTTGTGTGTATGTCCCATTATTCCAGGTATGTTTAGATATTGAACTGTTTGTGTTAAGTGTGTGTATTTTGTTAGTTAAACTTGCTATGTCATGTTGTGTAGGCTGTCATTATATGCAATTTTTATAAAATTGAGCTTTGAAATGAGAATTTTTTTTTTTTGTTTTAATTAAAGAAGTCTATAGTTATGTAATGGGAGTTATCATTGAAGTATATATTTGCATTTATTGTTGATGGTAACTCACTATTACAAAAAAAAAATCTGTTTTTATTTGTTATTTATATTTTTGTTACCCTTTTATGTAAAAAGTATACCACTATACGATCACAATTCAAGAAAAATCCACAATAATTGGAAACCCCATGCTCTGCGTGAGCCAGAGTGAACGTCTGATCATCTTTCCATTAATGCTGAACCACTATGGTTGTATGTGTGTCCCATTATTCCTGAATGAACCATTTTGAGTGCTCCATCGACCCATGTAAAGTGTTTGGAATAGCAGATATAACAAGGTAGGAAGGTCACACATATACCTTACCTCTTGGCTTGCATCGTTATGTACATCTGTTTATTTTATTTGTTTATTTTTGGAGGGACAGCACACAATTAAAGTTAATAGGCACCACAGTTAGCTAGAAGGTAATTTACATATATTGTCCCCGGGCAGGTAGACAAATAAGAACCACAGAACAAATACACTACGAAAACAGCACAATACATAAAATTCCATCGATGTGAGATAAAATCAGTATGATTCAGATTGGTGGTGACACATTCTGTGCTGCCTTAAGCCAGGGCTTGAGGCTGTTTTTTAGACACTGCAAAGCTTTCAGAGTTTCTAATGTTTGTGGGTATGGAATTCCCCTTCCCCACAACTTTAACCCAGAAAACAGATTGACCAAAGCTGGTCCTTCTGAATTGCAGTACCCTGTCACCCCGGGTAGGTGCTCTAGTCCAGAGGTGTCCAAACTATGGCCACGCGGGACAACAGTGGCCTGTGGTCCATTTTAAATTGCCCTGCAGCAGATTGTAAAAGTATAATGGAATATGGCCCGCAAATGAAACTTGCTCTTGACTGTATTGTACTTCTTAGTTTTAATGCTAGGTGAAGCTACTGTCTTGAACAAGGCAGCTTCTCCACAAAACAAGAGCAAAGAACGAGAATTCAACGTCAGCATATCCAGAAACACAGTTGTGCATCGAATTGAAGACTTGTCAGTTAACTTAAAACATCAAGTGTCAGATAAAGCTTTTGCTTTTTACTCAATTGCATGTGATAAGAGCACTGATGCCACAGACATCGCATCTCTGATGTGAAAATAAAGCACTGTGTGAAGCTCCGTCTCTTTGAGATAACTTGGCAACTTCAATGTTGCACAATTCCCACGTTGTCCAAAATCAAATTTACTTTTCCAAATGCCAAGCTTTCTGTGGAAAGTGGAAGAGTAAGGTAAGTTCAATAAGTTCTGCAATTAGAACATATTGAAATGCAGCATGATAATTCAGAGAATCAACATCAGCTTCTCTCCCTACCCTTCACTTCTACCGAAGCTTGGGAAAGTTCCCTCTGATGAGATGCCACGCAAAAAGAATGACGAGTCTGTTCAGCTCAACATACACATGTGAGCAAACATTTTCTCTGTTCACTCTGAACAAAAGCAGATTGAGAACCGAAATGACCGACAGCCATCTCTGTGATGTCCTTCACATCTCAACCACCAAACTTATTCCTGACCTGCCAGCCATCCTTCAGTCCACTGCATGCTGTTCCCATTATAGGTGAGTTCAAAATATATTACACAGAATTAAAAAAAATATATAGAATACAATCTTTATTTGTCACATTACACACACACACACACACACGCTTTTTGGGTGGTGGCCAGTGAAATGTGGCCTCTGCATTTCTCCCATCCTGGCTTGTCCTTCATCCGGGGGGCAGCCAGGAGTGGGCAGCATTCGTCAGGGCACCCGGGGACCTGGTACCAGGTGTCCATTGCTGGTCAGACAATGGTGATGAGTGCATGCTTTTATTCATGTGTTAATAAGCCCAATTACTTAATAAATTCCGTCAATTAAAGTTACCGTCACTTATTTGCATAACAAGCTTGAAATATTCCCATCCCCTTATTTCGCCCCCTTTATAAGAGTTGTGAAGGGGGATCTTGCTAACTTTAATACACTTGAGGCGAGGTGATATAGCTCACCTCTAGTGGGTATTTGTATATTATTCTGTATGTGGCCATCAGTGAAAAAAGTTTGGACAACCCTTCTCTAGTCCTACCACCACTACCGGGATAGGAGAGGCATCCTTTAAGAGGAGCTGCGAGTTTATGAATAATTTTAAACATCAGGCATACATTAGAGTAAAATAAGAGGTTATCAAATTTGAGGAAGGATATAAATAAATAAATAAATACACACACACACAGTATATATATTCAGGTGCTGATAATCACTGTGGCTTACCTACCTAGTTATTTTTGGATTTGTTTATAGCGTAAGTACACAGGCTTGAGTGTTGTCACACCTGCCTGTGACCAGGTTGTAATGCAGTAAACAGATGAGAAAAAATCATAGTACAGTGGTACCTCGACTTACGACTCTAATTCGTTCAGAACGGTTGTATGTTAAAACAGCTGATGTTGAAGCAATTTTTCCCATATAAATTATGAAATCATGAAGGGTGAAAATAAGCAAATTACACAGCACAAACACAGTAAACATGAAAAAAATATCGATAAGCCACGAACTATGTGCACACAATGTAGGTCGCCCGCTGACTGACTGCTGACACGCCAACTGCAAATTTCCACGGTCGTATATTGGAGCAGTCGGTCACCAGTTGATACAAATTTTCGCGACTATCGCTGCCCGTATCTTGGATTAGTCGTAAGTAGATGCAGTCGTAAGTCGAGGTACTACTGTATGTACAAAAAGCTTTGCAGCAGACTGGGACAGCTAATGCTCTTAAAATGATTCACACTAAACCTATTATTGCTAATAACTCTACCAACTAGCTTTTTGAAAGGCAGATTTGTTTCAATTATAAGGCCTAGATATTTAACATGTGTCAGATGATGACCTCACCATTTAATAAATGTCAGGATTTACTGAATTACTGATCCTTCCTGTGAAATACATGCAAACTGCAATCGGACACATTTCTCATTGCAGCTGTCAGTTTGGCTGCAGCAGGTGCTTTAGATCTCGCATGTGTAAAAATCACAGTGTCAGTATACATGTGGACGCAGACATCTGGACATAATGGAGGGAGATCATTCATTTAAATATGAAATAAAATTGGTCCTAAAATAGAACCTTGAGGGACCCCCACTGTACAACTAGCAGTTGAGGAACACTTATAAACCACTGTTGTACATTGTTTCCTCTAAGGTTAAGTAGGATTCCATCCAGGTCAGTGGATTAACAGATTTATTACATTTAGAAAGTTTTTAAAGTAAAACATAATTAACTGTACCAAATGCCTTCCTAACATCTTAAAACCTGGCTCCGACAACACATTTTACAAGATGACTTTTGATTTGTTAAACAAAAAAGCCATTTGCCATTTCTGTCAAATTATGCTTTTGGAAACCGAATTGTATCGGGTGTAGAGTAAATACACCATCTAAATGAGACTAGCTGATCACAAACAACCTTTTTGGCAACTTTAGTAGCTATTTGAAGAATATTAATGGGTCTATAATTTGATGGGATAGTTCAGTCACCAGATTTAAGGAGAGGAGCCACTACTGCAGCCTTCCAGCAAGGAGAATAGTAGTTCGTTATTGATATGTGAAAACAGAGAATTCATTTTTTCAGGTTCAAGAACCTTTGAACGTACACAAAAATTGTTGGCCACACTGTATTGAACCAACAAAGAACAAATCAAAGATTGCAGATTTGTTCATTATCTTTTATAACTTTTGATTGTTCATTTTTTTCCGAATTTAACAATTTTGTTATTTATATTTTCACGACTAATTTACAATGATTCATTAAACAAAATAGGCTTTTTCAGTTCCTTTACTACTGTTTCCCAAATCCTGAAATGTTTTCTTATGTGGCAATGAAGATTTAAGAGCTGCCTTCAAGTTTTTTTTCATTTTGATACTGACTCTGGCCATCATATTAGATGCCTTGTCTATCATCAGACTGCAGAACATCATTCCAGTCCAACTGCTTTAATTTATCCTCAAATGGACTGACCGTTACCCCCTTGTCTGTATAAAAATAGATTAGTCAGTATTCTTACAATTAAGGTCAGATTTTGTAATTATTTCAGGTTTGTTACTAAAAATAAGACCTGCGTTGGTAATGATTGGTTGGAGTGGAGCCTTGTTGAAGCCTTTGAGAGAGATTATACAGATTTGATATACTGGAGTTATTTCCTTTTTGTTTTTGCAGCATTTACATGCCTAATACAATGTATTAATTTTTGGTACCAATTTCCTTAAGTAAGGTATTCAGTTTGTCAGAAAATGTTTTTTTTAAATGTGGGGGTCGGTATATGCCAACAACAGTAAATTACATAGGCTGGAACAATACAATAGACAGCTATGCTTTCCAAGTCTTGCAAGGAATTAAGATGTAGGCCTACTTCTACAGATTTAAATGGATCTCGAACATACAAGCAAAGTCCTCCTCTGCCTAATTTTCTATCTTAACCAAAAACCTGATACCCAGGTGCAGCAAACGCAGTCCTTGTCGATGACCCAGTTAACCATGATTCCAAAAGGAGAAGTCCCAAGTTCGAATCAATCAGCAGACTTTCAAGCTGCCTCACCTTGGATACAATGCTTCCAATATTCAAATGTCAGCTAATCCTTTAGGCATTGCCTGCACTAGCTGTTCTTATGATTGCAGACATTTTGTTTTCTTTGATTGTACGTCTTTGTAAAGGGCATTGTGTTCCCCTTGTATGAAATGCATAGGTGGCACAGTGGCGCAGTGCACTGCTGCCTCACAGCAAGAAGGTCCTGGGTTTGGTTCCCGCCTGGGGCGCTGTTGGCACCGTGCTCCGGTGGGATATCTCCCAAATAGGAGCCTTTCTGTGTGGAGTTTGCATGTTCAAAAACATGCACCCATCATCGTCTGACCAGCGATGGACATTATCACCTGGTCCCCGGGCGCGTCCGCGTATGCTGCCCACTGCTCCTTCCCACTTGCTTTTTAAAAAGGGGTTCTATTAAAATGTTCGAGTATACAATTACTCAAGTTAACGATTGCATTTTGCAGGGTTGTATTAGAAGTTACGAACCAGTTATCGCAGTAGTGTTTACAAGCTCAAGGGTTACCGACAACAGTAATTATCAGGCCATACTGCAGTATGGACGGGGGGGTTCATTGTAGAAAAAGTTGGTATATTGGCATTTCCACTGCTGAGGATTTTGGAATATGCAGTTGATGTCTCCATTGTATGAAAGTAAACACTGTGAGCTTGCAGAGTACTGTTGTCTCAGCCGGCCCAGCAACAGCGCAACGAGAACACTAAGAGAATAAATATGTAAGTGACCATACTAGCTCTGTACACGATATCTCCAATTAAAGCAGTACTATGTAACTTTTGATATCTGGCCCCCCTGCAGTTTGAGTGCAATTGGGACTCAAACCACTGTTGTAAAACTCCAAAAATAATTTATTTTGATATGAACCTTATCGGTCATGTTTCAATAAAGGTCTGTTAGAAAAAAAGCACAACGCAGTTGTTCCCCAGTTTCGTGCAAGAACAGGCGTTCAAGGTGCGAAAAATCTAAATGATTCTTAAACTGTTATTTTAAGGTTAAAAAAAAAAATCCCCCCAGGGATTGTTATTTTACAGTAAATGCTGACTTTTTTCCATGGCTGTAGTTTTAAAATCATAATTTGTTAAATCTTGAATTCACTTTCAAAGGCACTACAGCATCAGAGAAAGGCGACAAGATAGATATTTTGATGTTTGCACACCAGATTCAGCCGTCTCACATATTAGACACGACCTTTGGGTTTGGGTGCATGAAACTCTAACCAATAGACTAAACAATGGCTTGTTGTACAAGGAAGTGCTCTTTGGCTTACTTGATTGTCAAGAAAAGTAGTAGAAAGACATCTAAGGTGAATGTGGTCACTTTAAGAAAACGTTGTTCAAAATAAGTTCAGTCACGGAAAATGAATCCATCTTCTACAACATTCCTTTTGACAAGTTTTATTTCCCACACAATGTGAAAAAAAGCCAATTCCTTTAGAAGAAGGTGTTTGGTCTCTTGGTGGTAAAGCGGGGTTTGTGCTGGCGACGCAGCACCCTGTGGGGCAGAGGGAACTTGATCTTAGAGTCCTGTGAGAAGGGGCAAAGGAAAATGCTTGTTAAGCTAGGTTTAGAATGGCATGGGTTTAAGATTGTTTGCTAAAAACCTGCAAATGTTACAACCTCAGGAGAAAGCATTTGTTGATCCAAACATAAGTGAAGCTGCATCAGCATAGATTTCACCACAAAATCTATTACATCATACAATAACAGCTTTCAAAAAGGCACTGCATGTAGATGCTTACATGGAACTGTTTGATAGCAGGTCTGCGACATTTGTTGGCAGCAATTTCCTGGACCTTCATGATCTGAATAGAGTGGGCGCGGGCACGATGACGGGCTCCCATATCCCGATCTAAAAGGAAGACATGGCGACAATCAAATGATGCTATATGTGCAACATCGCTAACATCTCAAATCACCAGTCTTACATGAAGACAAATAAGATAAAGTTTATTTGCAGATAAGGTTACATAAGAGATCACATGTATTTTGTACTCGCCTGATCAGACAACCAATGAGGAACCCCACTTGACCGAACAGAGTTTAGTTTAGCCCCAGGGAAGCGTTAACATGTCATATTCGGGCTCTGTACGTGTCATATTGATAAACATTTAATAACCAGCGAAAATCGATTCAGCTGGGGACCGGGAAACAGGGCTCTGTCACTGAGTCAAAGAGGGTCATTCCCTGGTGGATGGCTTAACCAGCAGTTTCATCTTCCATTGTGGAACATAGGATGGAATCATTGACATTTGGCCCAACGTCTTAAATTCTGAACACGTTGAGCATGTACTCGTCGCATTATTGGGAAGGGGTGCGCGCACCTGCATAGAACATAATGGCTCCCTGTTACAGAAGTGTAAGATTTGTTAAAGTACTTCCACAAAAACATCCAGTTTTTACTAAATAAAGTCTAATAGCAACGGAAAGTAATTTTTGAACGGGATAGTCCCTTAACTCAGCTGTGTTCTAAAACGCTGTTAAATACAAGTAGGGCACAAACAAAAATAAATACATCTCAAATAAAAAGACAGGCACAGGAGTCTGGAACCATTCAGAATAAGGATAAAATGACAATACTTGTATGTATACGTACAGCACTGTGTGACAGCTCCAGAGGTGGTCAGGTCCCTGTACTCTCTGTACATATTGTGGGTGCCACTGCGAGAGTCGTAGCGTAGCCAGATGCCAAAGTTCTTCACCTTCAGGGGGGTCTTCTCGTGTACCTAGTATGATAAAGAACCCTTTCATTAGCAACGTTACCAAGAGCTGAATTCAAAGTTTCTAACAATAGACGGACATTCTTCAAGCAGACCTACCACAGCCACGTACATGGCCAATAACCATTAATAGCTGGAAAAGACATGCTTGTAATTTTGACAAGATATGAAGTAATTACAAGACTCTAAATAAAAGAATGACTGATCAGAGCTCAAACGACAAGCTTTAACTGAAAATTTCCTCTAGTTCAAGTTGAAGAGATTGTCACATACATATACATAAGGTCATACATATAGGCAGTGAAATGTCATGACACCCGGTGATTACGCACAATAAGCTCTAAAAATACTAAAAAACACCAAAATGTGCGTAATCGACACAAGGTGCTCGCATATTGGAAGAGCAGTCAGTTAAATTCAGTCTGGAAGTTATGAAACTATGCAAGTGGCGCACTATGTATTTGAGGTCTTCAAAGCATGGGGATTTGTTCCTTTAAATTCTGTATTTTTCAGCTCTTTATCTTTAAATTTCAAATTCCATATGAATTCCTAATATTTTCTAAATGGTACTCCATGCCACACTTGTTGCAGGAGCGTTTCTGAGTTCAATTAGTATGAATTAAAATGTGTCAACTGTAAATTTGTATGCGCATATTTTATTTATTGATAGTGTACATGATAAACAAAATGCATGCATGTTAGTAGGTCTGATTAAGTCTTTTTTATTGTTGTTTGACATCACACAATGAAAAGCATTAGTCGCATACCAGGCCACAGTAGACCGTCTCTCCAGAAGCCTTCTTCATCTTCCTGAGCTGGGAGACGAAGTACCAGAAGCGGGACTTGGCCACTACATGGTTGGGGGCAAAAATCCTCATGCGATACAGAGGAGGAGCGGGGTTCTTGGTTGAAGGCAAAAGTCGCCCAACGACTTTGTATTCCCGAAGCTGTGCATACAGAAAGCAATACATTAGCCACCGAATGCATAAAAAAAACCATGCGTGTTTACAAGTTATGAATTGTTGAACCTTGAGTTCACTTTCAATTGCACGAGAGCATCAGAGAAAGGCGACAAGGTCCATAGTTTGCTATTTGCACACCAGATTCAGTCATACCACACATTAGATATGACCATTGGGTTTGGGTGCATGTAACTAATGACTTGGACATCATTTTGACAATAATGTGATTCCTGTGAGAATAACATTTACAACTCAGTGCGGACTGATTCTGGGGCCCTGTTAACACCTGGGGCTCACATGTGTCTTGGGTGACCAACAAAGAGTGGAAAGCTCGAAGTACAGGCGTAAGCTCACCCAAGTTGCATTGAGATCCGTTCACTCAGACCACATTCTAAGGTGGACTGGGCCGCCGCATATGTTCAGGATTTATTATTTACAAGTATTTGCAAAGATAACATCCAGTTTTTATTGAATTAAGTCCCACAGCATCAGGTAGACATGCCTGGCGTGGCATGGGACACAAGGGCTTTGTTTCGTTCAATTAGAAAACGGGGGAAAACAATTACACCTAAAATAAATACTTTCTTTTTAGTTGCTTTTGAACAAAAAGACGCAGTGGACCGGAGATCACTCCCTTTCAGTTGTGTTTTAAAATGTTTTATACAAGTAGGAAACAAGCGAAAATAAACATCTAAAATAAAACAGTAAAATTGGTGCGGTGTGTATGGCGCACATTTTTAATTTTCCATACAAGTAGGAAAATCAGGAAAATAAATAAATGCCGCTGCGTACATACACACAGCATCAACATTTCCAAAAACAGTTTTTCATATAGAGCGGGGAAGTGAGGCGCATTCTAATGCCGAGGGTGAACAGACGTATGTTAATGCCAGGTGTAAACAGGCCCTAAGTCCTGCCTCACCCATATACTATACAGTAAATGACAGAAAAAGAGGAAATAAACAATAACCTAAAAATACAATTAATAATTTAAGATACCCATTAATTGGAAAAGTAAAGGGAATTGTTTATAGATATATTCTGTACGAGTACTGTGTTGGCAGGGTATATAGATTATACCAACTGAATCCAATGAACGAACGACTATTTACTGACTGACTCATCAAGAACAATTCTCCACCCTCATCAGCCACTAAAGAGCGCGACGCCACACTGGAAAGTTTAAGCTCGCTTGCAGGGTCACATTTGTTTAAAGTAAACTATTAGATCGTGGAGGTTCGGTTAAGATTGCCCGCATGTGGTTATACGGAGTACGGGAAAGCGCCGCTGCACACTAAAGCCATGGCTGTCCACATGGCGGGGGCTCGCGGCAATGGAGGCGCCATGTTGTATCGGCGCAGCGTAGCTCCCTATAATGTAATTCTAGCTTCAGACGATATTTTCACATTTCGTCGAGCTCATGTGGGCATCGAAACACTAATAAAGACTATCGTTGGAAATGCCCATTTCCTATAGGTTTCTAATGAAGAATTAACATTTGTACGTACTGTGCCCGACGCTTTCATGGTGCCTCTCGCTGAGCGCCACAGTAAAAGAGGAAGTAGAAAGGTGGAGCTTCCGCTTGTCAAGTATCGAACGGGGAGGGGCTCCAAAAATATATTCATATAAAATTATATATATACAATATATATATAAAGTAGGTGTTTAACAAGCACGTGATTTCTTGATTTAGCGCTAATCAAAAGTATAAAAAATAAATGTGCAAATATATATATCTTTATTTTGATTAGCGCTAAATCAAGAAATCACATACTTTGCTTGTTAAACACCTACTTTTTTTTACAGTAATATTCACAATGTGATAATTTACCATTTTTTTTTTCAATTAACGACCGAGGCCACACACAACCAGACACACAGGATAATGCATTTAACAACAGAAGAGGGCGGTAATGCAACATTACAATCAGAGCCACCGTTAAAACGCACGAAAAATAAGGACGTGTATGATTTATGCTATTCCCTAGTTATAAAAGAAAATAATAGAATATTGACGTCTTCATCGAACGTATTTGACCTTTTGTAAATTCCGGATACAAAACTTGTATTTATTTATGTCCTTGTTGGTTTAGTTGTCTGATCACACTAAAGTAATTGTTTAATGTTTATATTTAGGGAAAATGCAACATTGGTACTTCGAAATTATTTACATTTCACAGTTTAATTAAAAAAAAAAAATCCAAGAAGAACAAGATACATACGCCATTTAAAAAAATGTACACCGAAGTATATAGAGGAAAAGTAATAAAAGAAACACTGAGAACTACAAATATTTTATGATTTTATTTTATAGACTGCATATTTATGCAAACTGGCACAATTGGTGTGAATTGTTGCTACAGAGGGTTCATGTTTATTTTGTAGACGTATTGTTAATTGTCAAGATTTTCATTTTGTAGGTTTATTTCACATTTACAATTCTCCTATGGGATGAATAAAATATCTTTACCGATCGATAGTCGTTTATTTTAGTTTGAACTTTTCCTAAAAATGTGTTTGCATTTCTCCATGTAAGGAGTCTAGATTTTCCGAGTTTAGACGTCAATGGAACGTAGCGGTACTTCCGGCTGACCCAACGTGCTGACTTCCGCTGAGTAGACACGCCGCACGAGCTCCGCTCGCGGCGCCGCACTGGCTTCTGGGGAGTTGTCGTCCTGGCTGCTGTGTGGAGTGGTCCTGACGGCGCTTCTATACGGTAACAAGTTCACACTCGGCTCAGATATCCGTACAGCCGCACACGTCTTTGTCCTTGTGTATTCCCCCTGACAGAGAAGAGCCGGGGAAGTTTGTCTTGTGGTTGATTTTTCGCCAGGGCGCCTGTGACGTGACGACGGGGAGCAGCGCCCGGTGCGCTTCTCCACTGGAGCCTGTCGAGCGACGTCCAGAGACGTGGATGGAACCGTCAATCACGCGTGTACTTCTACTCTCGCGCCACATGTAACTGGATTACTGCCGAGAAACACCTGATATTCGCCAACGACCTCGTAAACGCCTTGCTGCTCGCACAACTAGCTAGCTGGAATTCCACAGTTTAGTGATGCACGATTCGCGAACGAATCGTCCATAGCGAACGAATCGTTCATAGCGAACGGATCTTTAAATGACACAGGAGTCGGGAGCCACTTCGGAGTGCGAATGAGTGAATCTTCGACTTAAACTTATAACTACTATGGACTAAACTGAAGGCCAAGGGAATTAAATACCTTTTTGGCATGATTCATATCGAATGTGACTGACTGACAGTTTGGCATTCCACCCCAAAAAAGTTAAACTCCAGCTTGATAGTCGGAACCCATCCCTTCCAGCGGCCATCATAGTGCATGTGTATAAATTTCTTATCTCAAAATATGTTGGAGAGCTTGGTCTTTAGTACAACATCGATTTGTTTCCCCAGTTGGAAATGTACAGTTTTCCATGAATGGGGAGTCAAGGCTTTTATTTTAGTATTTTCAAAGTGGGAACATTATTTAAAATACACAATGTATTAAGAAAATAAATATGTTTTTATAGTGAATATATGGTGACGACCAGCATTAAAGTTATATATATCAGTGTTTTGCATGCAGTTTCTGACTCCATAGAAATGAATAGCATTTCAGTGAAATTTTGTGCATTCAGTCTAAAGCTGGCTTCTGAGCCAATGGACTCTTCTGTGTCATTCATCCCTCAAGTCATCCCTTTCTGACCTGAGCATTACATCAACTGACTGAATGCAGAGTCAGAAAATTAAACAACTTTTTACTGGACAAGAGTCCAGAACAGATTCTTTAGTTTGTACCATCATCATCAATATTACAGATAAGTTAATGCACATTAGAGAGAAATAATCCCGGTAACGGTGTGTGGAGATGCATGAGCCCAATGGCGCATTTCCCTATCCTACGGTGTTTCACTGTATGTACAAGGGAGAGTGCGGCTTTGACCAGAATGTCCAGTAATGCCAAAGATGTGACAATGAAAGTTGCAAATAAGCTCGACCATCACCAATAGAATGTCCTCTAGTGCGGAGGTTCCCAACCACTGGCCCGCGGACTGTGCCGGGTCGTGGGGCATTTGCCACCAGGAGTGATCTGGAGCAATCTACGATCTGCTCTGCAGCAGATCAGGAAACAGTAAATTAAATTCATCAAGTTTTTTTTTTTTTTTTTGCTTTGTTTGGAGAAAAGATCACCCTGATCGGAGATGCAGGACCGTGGGTAACGCCGGCCCCCCTAGTACTTTATTGAACCATTTCGATTTTGGATACATTCTAATGTAAAAAATAATGAAGCAAATTGGAATCAGATCCTAGAGAAATATCTGCAGCCCTTGTTGCTAGGCTGTCACTAGATGTCTGATGATTCCAAACAGGCTGCAGTGGAAGTCGCTGCCTAACGGTTGCAATCCCACAAAAAGTTGGATACAAATAGTACTTTGGTCATGATATTGAAATGTCCAGATTATTATTATTTATTTTCCCCCTGATGTTTTGTTTGCTAGATGTTTGGAATCTGCTTTATGGTAGCAGACAGGCGTGAACCCGCATTGGAGGAAAGCTAACCACGAATGGCCTGCCAGTCTGTTGCTGCAATCATGGATGAGCAGGCCCTGATTGGGCTTAATCCAAATGCAGATGCCCGTTACAGACAGCGGGTAAGATTCAATTTATGTTGTCTGCTTGATCAACCCTAACAGATTGTCACCGTACATTTTTTGAAGGCAATTTATCTTCTAAAAGTGATTTATCTATAGAAGGTTCTTCCTCTGCTATAATGGGTTGGTGCTGCCAGCAAGTGATTTATTTTTTTAATTTAAATGTTTTTTTTTTTTTTTTTTTTTAAGAATCATGTTATAATGCATTTGGCTGGTGTCCCAAGCTTTGTAGCCAACAAAAAAAATCAGGATATATTCTTAATTAAATTTGTTCTTACTGTTGGAATTCAAAACGGCCACAGACCACTTATACGTAGAAATTATGAGGACATCTGAGTCCGAAAAAATTCTATAGCCGAAATGTAATTGGCATAGAACCACAAAAAAGTATAGTTATTCAATATTATACAATACAGTATAACATATAAAAAACCAACAATCATTTTTTTCATGTTCTTTTGTTTGTTTTTGTTTTGGTCTATTAATCATGATCTGCGGCCACAAAATTTTAGGACCGTCAATTAACTCTTTATGTACAGTTGGTTAACTATACCTATACATGCAAGCTATAAAGGATTCACATTAAAGCAGCACTATGTAACTTTTGGTATTTAGTGCCCCTACAATTTCTGAGTGCAATTGCGCTTTCACACCACTGTCGTAAAATTCCGGTTTCTGAAAATAATTTATTTTACGAACAAATTTGAACCTTATCGGTCACGTTTCAATAACAGTCTATGTTACAAATGCAAATTTAATGTACACCTAGGTTACAGTGCCCCCCTTGCACGGACCTCACCGCGTCGCTATGGCTATGTTTTGTATGGACATTTTGGTTTTTACCAAATGCCTGGTATATACATTTTACCAGGCAAAAAGAAAACTGTAATTACCAGCTAACGTAAACCCTAAGCCAAACATCAAGCAAGTGTCGTGAAGTGTAACACACTTTTCCCGTGGTTTTGAACCCGAACACTGAAGTTCCATAGTGCAAGAACTGGCGTTCAGGTGGTGGGTGGAAATTAAAGACGTGCCATTCTCCATATTACAAATCGGTGTACCATCAAAATGATTTTGAAGCTTTTATTTGAAGGTAAAAAAGTTACCTAGTGTTGCTCTAATTTATAAGCAGATGGCCATATCTAGCTTTGGAAGATATTACTATATGCGCCTTAGGGAGAGAGCACATCTTTAGAGATCGCCACAATCTGTTTATGGAGAATGATCAATGGCTGATCAGCTGGTTTCCACTGGCAAGAGAAGCCCTTCTTTATTTATTGTGTAGTATTTATTATACATGAAATTATTATATGTTATAACTGGATTCGCAACTCATACACCAGACAAACCGTTGCCAATCGATATCACCTCATGTCTAAGTTCTCTCCACTATGGGGACATTTCGTGGGAAATAGGAGATTGGACCGAGCCGTGCCATCCATATATATCTATATATTTATAAACTATATGGGTTATATAACATATCCAATTCCCTTTACAAGGTAGAGCACCAGACAGCTGTGTTCATTGTTGCCATGTGTGCATCAAAGCACCATCCAGCCTCTCTACAATTCATAAATAGAAAAATCAACTTTTATATGGAGCCATTTTTTTAATTTTTAGATAGAGTGCGAACCTCTTGGGACACAGCATACACTACTTCCATTATTGCAGGTGGAGCATCATTTTTAGTCACTTCAGAGGAGAAGCTATGGAAAAGGACTCTTTTTCAGAAACAATTTCTATTTCAATATCATTTGCTTTTTATTTTTTACCTTTTAGATGTCATGGTTAGAGGTTTCTGATTTGCAAATTGTATGTTGCCTTGTTGTTTCATTGTGTTTGTTGGTTTTCCTCTTTGTGATGTCTTCTCTTTAGGCCATGGCCTATTTTGAGCAGCTTAAGGAGTCTCAGGATGCCTGGGAAGTGTGCGCAGACGCCCTGGCCAAAGGCATTTACAAGTATGTTTTCAGGTTGGACCTCTACACCTTAAGAGCCGTATTTCGCAAGTAAGCTGGAATTTTAACCAGTAGCTAGAGAGCAACGTTTGGCAATACATCTGGAACTTAGCCTGCATTGGTGAGGGTCCTTTCAAGCCCATAGTTTTTAAATGGCCTTTGACATTATACATCAACAAAAAAAATCGTATTGATCCGTGAGTTTGTGTCATGAGGATCAGATAAATGCCCTCATCTTAAACTATTTTTGTCTGGAATGTACTTGAGATTTTTTTTTTTTCTTTTTTGTTCTTTCACTTTAGTGATGACCATGTGAAGTTCTTTTGCTTCCAAGTGCTGGAACATCAGATCAAATACAGGTAAGGTCAACGGCATGCCACATAACACTGATTTTGTCATTGTGGTTGTATACCTGTATTGTATGACCGTATGTTTATGACAAATAACCTCTTCAATCTTGAATTTATGTATAGGTCTGCTATTTTTCAACCCAGGCTTTATAATAATGTTGGTTCCCATTATTTATTACTGTTCATCCAACATGTCTATAAGGGCGACAAAACAGCCTAAAGCAGGCAGTAATGAACGCTTTCATCGCGAGGATTACCAGCTGCCCGCCAAATGGCAATTACAGATTACTTGATCCCTTTTATCTGCAAAGATATGCGGCCGATTAACATCTCGCACGGGTCTGAATTTAAAGATGTCATCCGCGAGCCATGTCATCCCGTAAAGTACATAGTCCCAAGTCTCCCGACCATCATCAACAGAGTTGGTGTGTCCTCTAGTTCAGAGGTTCCCAACCCCTAGGCTGCGCCGAGCTGCGGCGCATTTATCACCGGCCTGTGAGAAAGTGGGCGGGTATTTAGTCAAAAGTGATCTTCGATCTCCTCCGCAGCAGGAAGCAGAGAGAACATATTTGGAGAAATGTGCGTTTCTCCAAACAAAACCAATAAAAATAGTGTGTTATTGTAGATGTATGTATTTATTGATTTTATTTTATTTTCTGGTGTTCACATGAAACAAAAAAATCCCTGCGGCAGAGTCGCGGTGCGGTGTCTCCCTCAAGCTTGCAGTACGGCAACGGAAGTCGGAAATAACTTCTGGACGTGTGTAGGAGAGATGAAAGTTATATTGGGAGAAGGATGCTGAGGATGGAGCTGCCAGGCAAGAGGAAAATAGGAAGGCCAAAGAGAAGGTTTATGGATGTGGTGAGGGAGGACATGCAGGCGGTTGGTGTAAGGGAGGGAGATGCGCAGAACAGAAGGTATTGGAGGCAGATGATCCGCTGTGGCGACCACTAATGGGAGCAGCCGTTGGAGGAAGAAGAAGGTCTATGAGTGAAGATTCACTTCACTCATAGACCTGGATTGCTTATTTCTTGTCTCAAATTTGTTCTGAAACAGATTTTGGTGGATTGATAAGGTGAAATCAATGAAAGTTACAGAGGAAATACAACAAAACCCGGAAGCCATGCCATTGGCTCACAGAGCCTGGAACTTGTGTTCAAACCCCATTGGCTCACAGAACTAGGGGCCTTGGGAGGGTGGCTCCTCCCACAGAATACATCCCGTTTTGGAACAAGATGGTTGTACACTAGAGGCATTTTAGAATGGCTAGATTGAGTGGTATTTTCAGCAACAAACTTCAAAGACATATTTTGAGGACCTCAGACCTATATTAACTTGTGTAAATATGAGCAGAATATGTCCACTTAAAAAAATATGTTTGTTTTTTTTACTTAGAATTGTGGCACATTTTTGTGATCAAAATGCCACGGCCACATAAAAATCTGAAGTTGCCCGCAAACTTGAACGTGACTTCCCCTCTCCACTCTGCTTCTCAGGTGCTTGTGCAGGCACTGCTAGCCCATGGCTTCTGTTATTTTTTTGTTTTTATGTTATATTGTTAAAGCTAGAGTTCGTGCAACCTGCAAGAAATGCAGTACTTCACCAACCTAAATAGCTGTGTAACTAACTGACTGACCTGCCGACTGACGACTATCATCATTAAAAGATTCAGGTCTAGGCCTGTGAATTATTGTGCGCAAAAAGATTCAGCCTGAAGCCTGTGAATTATCGTGGTCAAAAAGATTCAAGGCGAAGGCCTGTGAAAAATAAAGCCTGGATCTCGGGCTTGGCGCTCTTATCTTATTCTATCCCCTTCCTCTCTCGAGAGGGAGTTACTTGAAAATTTCCAAAAACAGCCAGCTTCCAAAAAAATAAAAAAGCTGATTTGCTGACTCGGCAATCTCGGCTGCCCTGTATCTGACCTTGGGAGATATTTTTTAATCTTTCCTTATTGGGGAATGTTTTAGCGTCCTCTATTCGTGTCATACAATGTGCTAAACTTTGGCTCTATCTGGTGGCCTTAGGGCAGGGGTGCCCAATACGTCGATCGCAAAGGAAGTGTGGGTAGATCGCGCGCCATTCCAAAAAAAAAAATAATAAAATATATATATATATATATATATATATATATATATATATTTTATTTTTTATTATTTTTTTTTAATTATTGTTATTATTATTATTATTTTTTTTTAACCAATCTGACCAACATGTTGAACGAGCTTAATTTAGAGCTGCAAGGAAAAGACGAAACCGTGGTCAACATGATCAGTTCAGTTAATGCTTTTAAACTAAAAATGCTACTTCTGTCCTCAAAGCTACAGCGCCATGATTTGGGGAGCTTTCAAAACCTTGCATCAGAGCTGGAGACCCAAGGGAAGGCGTGTGCGTAACTTGACAGTGCGCGCTACACAGAGCAGATTGAAAATTGTCTGTCACACTTTGACAATCGGTTTTGAGACTGCTTTACTCAAGCCAATCCCGAAATTTATGTGCTACCCATTTAGGGAAGATGTTGAGGTTGATTCACTCGCATCAAAAGTTGTAACACTGTTTCACCAGAAGTCGTCTGCAGTGGAGAATGAGATGTTGACATTACAGGCTGACATTCAGCTGAAGTCCAGGGCTCATGGACAGTTTTGGAACATACTCACAGAGGAAAAGTACCCCAACATGAGTAAATGTTCTACCTCCTTGACTGCATTATTCGGCTCTACATGTTTATGCGAGTCAGCCTTTTCCCACATAAAGATAAAAATATTAAGTCCAAATACTGTTCCACCATGATTGATGGTCATTTGGAAGCCTGCTTTAGGCTCGCTACCAGCAGCTACTGTCTGGACTATGCAACTCTGGCCGACTCCATTCAGTGCAAGTCATCAGAGTAAGGTAGTGACCATAAATGTATTTAAATTTTTTTTGTGCCGTAAGGGTTCATGCAGTGATGCAAGGTACACAAACATATATTGTACATACTCTCTCTCTCTCTCTCTCTCTCTCTCTCTCTCTCTCTCTCTCTCTCTCTCTCTCTCTCTCTCTCTCTCTCTCTCTCTCTCTCTCTCTCTCTCTCTCTCTCTCTCTCTCTCTCTCTCTCTCTCTCTCTCTCTCTCTCTCTCTCTCACAATCCATTTAGCATTTTTTTAATGCAGGTAGGTCATTTTGACCTGGTCATTTTAAAAGTAGCTCGCAAGCTGAAAAAGCAAGGGCACCCCAGCCTGAGGTTGTATTCGATTTGGCGCCATCTGATGGCCTCAAGGTGCATTCAATTTTAAAGGTAATTTTTAAAGGATTTTTTTATTCACTCAATTTGATTTCTATGTAATCGGATTTAGTATAACATATAGTAGGTTTTTTATGTGGGATAAGGAGTTTAACCATAACAGGTTACTAATTAACCACAACATTCCCCCCTTTGTGACTTCTGCAAACACATTCTAACAAAATAACGAGGATAAACGAAAGATTATAAGTAGTAACACTGGTTATGCTGGATAACATGTGGCTTATAGATGGTAACAATGAGCATGCAGGGTATAATGTAGGCAAACAAGCAGCACATAAATGTACCTGTAAGTGAGTGTATAATCTACTAAACTACTGTAGTGAATATACTGAAAGACTATAAAACAGCAAATGTAGTGAATATAAGAAAATGTATAAAACAACAACTGTTAAGTATCAGAAAAATAACAACCGTGATAAGAGTATAAGTATAATATAAGAAATAAAACCGTAACACAACAACTGTGATGATTATTCCAAGAAAAGGGGTGTGGAGTTTGCTGTGCATAAACATTGGAGTGGTCATATTTGGTGATCAGAAAAAACGTCCCCCTTCAAAGCCGCTGAATGTGCTGCAGTTGTTGATTGAGGGTGGAGATCTGCTGACACAGATTGTTCTTGGCGAGAGTGAGTCAGGCCACTTGATTTTTGTAAAATGCTAGGTGCTTGTAGCAAGCCCTAGATCTGAGGTGGGCCCTTACCGCCTGGGTGCGGCGTCGCTACCTGACACTTACAGATGTGGTCACATTTGTTGGTACCCTTACAGCTCATTGAAACAATGCTTCATTCCTCCTGAAAAGTCATGAAATTGTAAGCAATTTTCTCATGTATACATACATACCTTTGGTTTGTAATAGAGTAAAGCAAAGAAACTGTGAAAAGAGAAATTATTGCTTAAGACATCAATTGTATTCTAAAAGGGCCTGGACAGATTTGTTGGTACCCCTTAGAAAAGATTATGAATAATTGGATTATAGTGATATTTTAAGTAACTTGAAATTTTCTTTAATTGGTATCACACATGTCTTCAATCTCATCAGTCATTCAGCCTATTTAAATGGAGAAAAGTAGTCACTGCTGTTTATCGTGTGCACCACACTGAACATGGACCAGAGAAAGCAAAGGGAAGAGTTGTCTGAGGAGATTAGAAAGAAAATTAAAGACAGGCATGTTAAAGGTAAAGGCTATGAGACCATCTCCAAGCAGATTGACTGTAGCCAACCTCCCTGGACGTGTCCGCAAGAGAAAAATCGACCCCAGATTGAACAGAAGGATAGTGCGAATGGCAGAAAAAGAGCCATATACAATTTCCAAAGAGGTACTAGCTGAACTCCAAGGTCAAGGTACATCATGTCTGATCGCACAAACCGTCGCTTTTTGAGTGACAGTGGGTTCCCTGGAAGAAGTTCAGACTCTTTTGAAAGAAAACCATAATAAAGCCAGACTGTAATTTGCTAAAATGCATATTGACAAGCCACAATGCTTCTGGGAGAAAGGCCTTTGGACAGATGAGTCAAAACTGGAACTTTTTGGCAAGTCACATCAGCTCTATGTTCACAGACAGAACACCATACCTACTGTGAAACATGGAGGAGGCTCGTTTATGTTTTGGGGCTGCTTTGCTATGTCTGGCATGGGGTGCCTTGAATCTGTGCAGGGCACAATAAAATCTCAAGACTATCAAGGCATTCTGGAGCTAAATGTACTGCACAGTGTCAGAAAGCTCTGTCTCAGTCGCGGTTCATGTGTCCTCCAACAGGATAATGACCCAAAACACACAGCTAAAACCACCCAAGAATAGATAAGAACAAAACATTGGACTATTCTGAAATGGCCTTCTATTAGCCCTGATCTGAATCCTATCGAACATCTATGGAAAGAGCTGAAACATGCAGTCTGGAGAAGGCACCTTTCAAACCTGACACAGCTGGAGCAGTTTGCTCAGAAAGAGTGAGCCAAACTACCTGTTGACAGGTGCAGAAGTCTCATTGAAACCTACAGGAATCCTTTGATTGCAGTCATTGTCTCTAAAGGTTGTGCAACAAAATATCAGGTTAAGGGTCCCATCATTTTTGTCCATGTCATTTTATAATATAATTGATCTCTTTAGCAATCATTTATCTTTTTTCACAGTTTCTTTGCTTTACTCTATGACATACCAAAGGCATGCAGTTATATGTGAGACATTTTCTTTTTTAATTTCATCACTTTTCAGGAGGGTGTGTGTGTGTGTGTGTGTGTGTGTGTGTGTGTGTGTGTGTGTGTGTGTGTGTGTGTGTGTGTGTGTGTGTGTGTGTGTGTGTGTGTGTGTGTGTGTGTGTGTGTGTGTCAGAAAATAAGGAAACGCATAATAGGACCCCGTTAATAGCAAGCGTTCATTGAGGTTTCGCTATCAACAGTTGTAAATTAAAGCATATGGATACTGAAGGTAATTGGTGGAGAAACTCCCCATTATTTATTTGAAATATCTTATCTGTTCTCTTACAGACATGCTGGCCTCAATGCTGCTCAGCAGCAGCTCATCAGAGAGACTTTGATGAAATGGCTCCAGTGCCAGGTAGCTGTGTATTCATTTAGTCTGCTGTATTAGCAACCTGTATGTCTTTTAAAAACGGTCCCTCTGTTCCTGAAGTCTCACTCGCTGACGCGCTGCCATCAAATCCTCTCCCTTTTAACTACACAGCTGATGAACACCCAGCCCGAGAAGCCCTTCATCCGCAACAAGGCTGCCCAAGTGTTCGCCCTAACATTCGTCATGGAGTACGTTACCATGTGGCCTAAATTCTTCTTTGACATCCTGTCCATGGTTGGGCTGAACCCGCATGGCGTAGATGTGTACCTGCGAATGCTGATGGCTATTGATGCAGAGGTGGTTGACCGTGACATCCTCCACAACCCTGAGGTAATGAGTTATGGTCCTCTCCCAACGCTTCCCCATTCCCTGACCGATCAGTGCGATTTGGAAAACACGTGACGTGCAATATCAGGACAACAGTTCAAAACTGAATGTTTTAGGATAGTATATAATGATAGTAGGGCTGCCCCCTGAAAATCGACGAGTCGAATCATCAGTCGGAAACCCGTCAGTCGACTGAAATTCTTCAAGTCGAGCAGTCGTTTGTTTTTTTTGTTTGTTTGTTTTTTGGCATTGTGCATTACAATATCAGAATAAAACGTATAAAAGCTTACAAATCATTCTATCGAATCAATCAATCAGTCTATCATTCTGCTAGACTTATCAGCTGCTTTTGACACTGTCAATCACAGCATACTCCTGTCCATACTCTCAAGTATGGGCATAACGGGCAGTGTACTTTCCTGGTTCGAATCTTACCTTACTGGGCCAGCTGTCTGTGCCGCACAACCTCACCACAGGGGTGCCCCAAGGCTCGGTGCTAGGACTCCTCCTCTTTGCCATATACACCACCTCACTGGGCCCGATCATCCGCTCACATGGCTTTTCATATCACTGCTATGCGGATGATACTCAACTCTATCTGTCCTTCCCGCCCGATGACCCCACTGTCTCGACGCGGATCTCGGATTGTCTCACTGACATATCCACATGGATGAAGGATTATCACCTTCAACTAAATCTTGCGAAAACGGAACTGCTGGTCTTCCCGGCCAAACAAGGTATTTATCACAACATTGATATTAAAATCGACTTTCTATCTCTTGTTCCTACCAAGGCTGCAAGGAATCTTGGTGTCATTATTGATGACCAACTGACATTCTCGGACCATGTTGCCGCCGTCTCCTGGTCCTGCCGCTTCGCACTACTCAACATCCGAAAAGTCAGGCCGTACCTGACCCAATATGCCACTCAACTGCTGGTGCAAACCTTGGAGATGTCCCGTTTGACTACTGCAACGCCCTCTTAACAGGCTTGCCGGCCTGTGCGGTGAAGCCACTACAGATACTACAGAATGCGGCGGCGCGACTGGTGTTCAACCAGCCAAAGAGGGCACATGTCACTCCGCTGCTCATCGAGCTCCACTGGTTACCTGTAGCCGCTCGCATCAAGTTCAAGTCTCTTATGCTGGCCTACAGAGTGATTGCTGGGAATGCTCCCGCCTACTTAAATGCTCTTGTAAGAGCACATGTTGCCCCCCGGATGCTGCGCTCGTCAAATGAGCGCCGCCTGGCTCTGCCGGCCATACAGCCACAGCAATCCAGTCTATTCTCATTTGTAGTTGGTGGAACGGGCTGCCAAAAATGACCAGAGCAGGGACCTCCCTCTCTGTCTTTAAGAAGCACTTGAAGACCCAGCTCTTCAGTGAGTACCTCCTCTCCTAACCTACAATTACTTAGCACTACTTAGCAGTATTTATTGTTACACCAATGTCTCTGTCGCAATGTAGCTTGAATGTTATTCTCCCTTGTAAGTTGCTTTGGATAAAAGCGTCTGCTAAATGACTAAATGTACGAAATGCACGTGGATAACATTTCAATGAGGGAATATAAATGGGGAAACAATAAATATATTTTTGTGTGAATTGTCCGACCACGGCTCTCCATGTGCCCTGATCGCAGAGAGCAACATGGAGAGCCGTGCCCCAAATGTTCCTCCAAATATAACAACTGTAAACAGTGTGGGGATGAGGCACGGAGGAACGGGTCACGAGTAGGGATGGGTATCATTTAAGGATGAGCAAAAAGGATGAGCTTCTCGGTGCACTCTCCTCAATTGAGAATGTTTGGAAAGGTGGGCAGATCCGAATGGCATGAAAGTAGTTATCTCTGGTATTGAGGGAACAATGAGAGCAAGTATCTTTATCCAGGAATCCCATTTTGAACATTTTGGGTTGGGTGATATGTGCTCTGTGCCAAATCTTTTCCTGGATCAGTTGCATTTTGGAATTGTGGGTCATAAAGAACATGTTGCAAGTAAGCTTTCAGAAGTGGATATCAGTGAAAACAGGTCTCTTTCCCATTCCATGGTAGGTTAACACAAAGTGTCATTTGTTTTTAATAAGAGTTTTTTTGTGGAAAAGGGATTTTTTTTTTTGAGTAAGATGTTCAATCATCGGAGGTGGTTGGAGGATGTTAATTAATCATTAATTAGATTTTTAATTTGAGAGACAGAATGAATTGCAGGAATCTGTGGCCACCGATATTATACCTTTTGGATTAGGGTTGGAAAATATATAAGTAAACTGTCTTCAAAATGTGTTCAAGACGAGTAATTACTTAATTTCCAAGACCTGGAGATTATTGTTTTGTTTTTATCTAGAAAAGCCGGGTTGTGCCAAATTAGATTGAGTTATGTATTGCCATCCCTGGCCTAATTGTTGCTCTGGTTGTAACCATTTAATTAGAAATTGAAGATGGTTAGCCGAATAGTTGTTTTTGGTAGTATGTTTATTTTCACTGTTGCTGTCATGCCAATTAGTGGGATGGGTAGGTTGTTCCATCGAGTGAGGTCTTCTTCAATGGATTTGAGCCATGGATAAAGTTAAGGATAAACAAATCTGACAAATTGGTGGAGATATCAATACCAAGCTATCAAATTTTGCTTCTTCCCCACTGAGTGGGAAGAAGTTTTAATCCAATTTACTGAATAGTCTGAAAATAGTCTGAAAATTTAGATATAAGATTAAACACTTCTGGTATTGGGTTATCTAAATATTACAAAATACTGTCTGCATACAAACTGATTTTGTGAACAGAGTTTCCTGTGTGTATGCCAATGATATAATTCAATTCAAAATAATTCACTCTTCGTTGCATGAGGAATTGTCTTTTGATGGATGATATTATGAAGATGAGATGTAGAAAAAAGAAGAAAGAAACAGTCTTTATTTGTCACACGACACTCCACAACACATGCTTGCACACACACACACGCACATGCTTGATGGTGGCCGGTGAAATGTCTCCTCTGCTTTTAACCCATCCTGGCTTATCCTTCCTCCGGGGGCACAGCCAGGAGCAGTGGGCAGCATTCGCGCCCGGGGACCAGGTGATAAGTGTCCATCGCTGGTCAGACGATGATGGGTGCATGTTTTTGGTGGGGGTCCTTACTGACGTGAGGTGGAGGAAACCCCATGTGAACACGGGGAGAACATGCAAACTCCACACAGAAAGGCTCCTGTTTTTTTGGAAGATAACCCGCCGGAGCACGGTGCCAACAGCGCCCCAGGCGGGAATCGAACCCAGGACCTTCTTGCTGTGAGGCAGCAGTGCAATGCACTGCGCCACCGTGCCACAACAGTAATTGTTCGGATCTAATTTCGGATTTGCTCAGTGGGTGAGTGGGCTTGTTGGGAGTGCCAGTATTGTAATCGTTGTAGTTTATTTTGGCATTCTTGTCCTTTATTTTTCTTGAGTGGAGAATGAAAGAATACTACCTCTCACAACCGCATTTACTGTTTCCCAGAGTAAGGATGGTGATATTTCTGGAGAGTCAATAAGTTCAATGAAGGAAGTCCATTCTCTGAAAATGAAATGGTTAAGTTATTTATCTGTCAGAAGTGAGGCGTTAAATCACCACCTGCCAGGAGGGTTCAGGTTGGTTTCATTTATGAGGTTGAAACTAATCGCCGCGTGATCGGTGATTACAATAGGGTGGATTTCAGGAATTGTGATTTTGGATATTACTGAGTTACTTGTCAAAAAAAAAAGTCAATTCTAGTGAAGCTTTTGTGGGGCGGTGAATAATATGTGTTTTCTCTATTACGTGGATCATCTGATCGCCAAGAGCAAGATCTCTCCTATATTTTATGTCAGACGAACACCAGGATTTGGAATAATCTGGTTTCTGAATGGTCTAAACTCGGATCAAGTATTGTGTTGAGTTTTGAAATATATTGTGGGGGGGGGGAGAATGTGTTCATTGGGGCCATAAATATCAGCTAAAGTTAATTTGTTTCCTAAAATTCCGTTAATCATTATGTATCGCCCTTCTGTGTCTGATATTGTGGTTTTATTCTGATATGGGATGCTTTTATTGATCAATATAGAAACACCTTTTCTCTTATATGATGCAGAAAACATCTGATTTAGCTTTTACCATTTAGCTTTGAGTTTGAGGTGCTCTGAGATGCTGTGAGGTGAGTTGCTTGCATTAGACAGAAGCTGGGGTTCATCCTGGTGAGGTGACTTAGGATTTTACTATGTTCAGCAGGTAAGCCTATTCCCCTCACATTCAAACTAACAAACTTGATGGATGTCATTGAGGGTAGTTAGGGGGTGATGGATATGGATTTGTAGTTTTCCCATGCAGCAGCACAGTGCGTCCAAGGCAATAGCTATACCACTGTACCCATGTTTTCCCATCGATAAGTCTTGAGTTTTTCTCCTTTACATTCCTTTTTACTGTCCTAATATTGCACAAGGTTTGAAGGGATGCGTATCCACACAAACAAATGACAAATAGACAAAGATAAACATAGAACATTGCGGAGTCAGACATACATATAGTGAGAGAGTGGATAGAGACTAAGTGATGAGAGAAGTAGGGAGAAAGGGAGCGATTGGGAAGGTGAGATGATGAGCGTGAGCAATATTTCCAATCCTGACATAGGATGCTTTTTTCTACATCTCGCATATCAGAATAACCAAGGTGTGGTGGAGGAGTCTCGGAATAACACACTCTTTATATAGTTTATCTCACTCACTCACTCACTCACTCACTCATCCCGTGGCCTAGGGGGCCAGGGGATGAGTGGCCTAGGGGTGTCATGTTGGGAGCTTGGGCCGTCAGGGATCTCCAGTGCTCACGGTATTCTGCTGTACGAAACAGGGTTTGGAAGCTGCAGCCAGTCCATTCTTTGATGTTGTCTATCCAGGACTTTCTCTGCCTGCCTCTTCTTCGTTTCCCCTCTACCGTTCCCTGTAAGATGGTCTTTGACAGGGAGGTGTGTCTTGTGACATGGCCAAACCAGGCCAGTTTGCGACGTTTCACTATTGAGAGTACAGGTTCTTGTTGTCTGACGTAGTCGTTTGTCCGGTGTTCATTGTAGGAAATGTGTACTATCCTTCTATAGCACTTGTTTTCAAAGGACTGTATCCTGCGTTCGGTGTCCGCTGTGAGTGTCCAGCTTACACAGCCATAGAGTAGGGTGGATAGTATGAGAGTTATAGAGTCTGACCTTCACCGGGAAGCCGATGGTATTGCTTCTCCATATTCTGGCCAGTCTTGTCATGGCTGAAGTTGCTATGCCAATTCTTGTTTTTATTTCTTTTGTGGAGCTGCCATTTTCACTTACAAGGGACCCAAGGTATTTGAAGTCCTTTACTTCTTCCAGTGTTTGCCCGTTCATTGTGATGTTGATTGGTGTTGGATGGTTATGGCTGTTGACCAGGATCTTGCTTTTCTCTTCGCTTATCTCCATTCCGTATCTTCTCGTTACCTGCTCCAGTCTGGTGGTGAGATCCTGGAGTTCAGCGGTTGGAGATGGGTCTTCCTCCGATGGATATGGAGGTGTGGAACTCTTGCAGGGCTTCTTCCATGATGTTCTCCAGGAAGATGTTGAATAAGACAGGGGAGAGGAGACAGCCTTGACGGACACCTATTGTTTTAAAAGGTTCTCCCAAGCTGTTATTGATGAGAACTGTGCTGCTTGAGTGGGTGTAGAGTGCTTGTGTGACCTGTATGAGGTTATTGTCAAAGTTGTAGTTTCTGAGAACCTGCCACAAGCCTTCATGCCAAACACGATCAAAGGCTTTTTTAAAGTCAATGAAGTTGTGATATAGCTCGTGTTGATGCTCAAGGTGCTTCTCAATCAGTAATCTGATGTTGAAGATTTGCTCAGTGGTGCTCCTTCTTCGTCTGAATCCTGCTTGTTCCTCTGCAATGATTTCCTCTGCCTTGCTCTTCAACCTGTTCAGGATGATCCGCAGCAGTACTCTGCTCGCATGACAGATGAGGCTGATGGTTCTGTACTTTTGGCATTGCCTCGAGTTCCCTTTTTTGGGGATGGGGATAATTAAAGATTGGGTCCATTTTTTGGGCCACTGCTGGGTTTCCCAGATCCTTTGGCAGATGTATGTCATTGCTTTTGTCATCTCATGCCCTCCGTGTTTCCAAAGCTCTGCTGGGATGTTGTCGATGCCTGGCGATTTGCCGGTCTTCAGGCTCCTTACTGCCTCCTCCACTTCGGCTTGGAGTATTGGCACATCTTCACATTCCCTGCTGGACTTTGTGGTATTGGTGAGAATGTTGGGGTCTGGTTTTATTTCGAAGTTGTACAGTTCCTGGCAGTACTCGTTCCATCTCTTGGTTACCGCTACTTTTTCGGTTACTAGAGAGCCGTCCTTGTCTTCACTTATTGTGGCTGTGGGTTGCTGTGTCTTTGTCGGTTTCTTCAATGTGGTGTACGCTGCTTTACTGTTGCCGTGTCGCATCCCTTCCTCTATGCTTTCACACTGCTCTGTGATCCACTTCTCTCTAGCTTCCCTCATCCTCTTCCTGATGTTTTTGTTCACCAGAGTGTACTGTTTTGTTGCATCTTGGTCGTCTTTCTTGGTCTTCTTGAAGGTTCTTCTAAGGTCGAATAGATCTAGGATGTCGTCGGTGACCCATGGCTGTTTTTCTTCCTGTACTTCCCTTATAATTCCATTGCTGTTTCTATGAGTGCTTCCTCCATCTTGTCTGTCAATGTGTCTATGTCTTGTAGTAGGTTAAATATTGCGAATTTACACCCTATGTTTGCCTCAAATACTCTTGCTGCTTGTGGGTCTTTCAGCTTATCTACATTAAATCTGATGCGTGGGTTATTGTGTTTCTTTTGTGTCTTCAGTCTAAGTCTGAGTGTCAACAGTACCATATCGTGGTCACTTCCAAAGTCCGCCCCAGGAAAGGTGCTGGTTTGGTTATGTCTCTTTCCATTTGGAGCGTGCCATGTTGTTCTGCGGGAAATTTTGTGTTGAAACAGTGTGTTGGCTACAGTGAGCTTATGGCTTCGAGCAAAGTCCAGAAGTCTGAGTCCTCTGTCGTTTGTTTCACCTAGTCCAAAGCGGCCTGCTGTTCCTCCCCAATGTTCGTAGGCATCTGTGCCAATTTTGGCATTCCAGTCTCCTTGGATGACCAGAAAGTCCTTCTTGGGTGTTGCCTTGATGGTGTTCTCTAGCTCCTCATAGAAAGTTTCAACTGCATCATCGTCATAGTCGGACGTTGGGGCATACACTTGAATGATGGTTATATTCATGGGCCGCGCAGCGATCCGGATGCTGATGAGCCTGCTGGATATAGGCGTGCAGCTGATAACTGAATTTGTTTTGCTTTTGCTACAATAAAGCCAACTCCATGCTGGTGTTTAGAATCATCTCCACTAAACCATATCTTGTGGCCTTCTTCTGTAGCAGTTTCGCCACAGCCGGTCCATCTGACCTCGGCCGGTCCCAGAATGTCCCACCTATATCTGTCTAGTTCATGGGTCAGCTCCCTGACTTTCCCACAGGCATACAGTGTGCGAACATTCCATGTCCCAATAATGGTGTCATGCTTTGGGAGGTTGTGTGTTGGTGATAATCTTGTCCCAGTAGCAAACTTGTCACCCCCCCACCCTGGCGCAAGACAGTGGGTAGCACGGCCGTTGTTTTTCCGGGCCTCGACCAATCCGGCATGTAGATTCCTGACTGTTTATCCATCATGACATTTCATTAGGCAAATAAGCTTGGTGGTGCCTATCTCCTCTCCAAGCTCTTCACCAGGGGGACAAAGAGCCCCCCTGGCTACCCTTGTCTAGTTTAGCCTGCCGGTCTGAGCAGTTTACCGTGGTGTGGCCGCAGAAACTCTGCTACTTGGAGCCATAGACAAGAGCTGGGTGCTGGTAAGGTCCAGTAAGTGCAACTTGTGCAACCGGCACTAGCAATCCAGCTGCGACCATATCAACCTTAAAGGTAGTACCCCTCCCTTCCACACCCCATACACCACAACAGTACAATAGTTTATCAACAACCAGCAATACTGTTTACCGTTCTGACGGTTCTCCTTCAGGATGGGGTACAGCACCTTCCGTCAGTCGTTGATCTCCCAGGGGAATTTATCTTTCATACCCAGGTTCTCGTCCTTTGCTTTTAACCAGCTCCTCGTGCTTGAGGTATTCAAGCAGGATGGTTCCCCACGTGGTGTCTGGTCAGTGAACCCGGTGAAAGATGATCTGCGTGAGGAGTTTCAGGGCAGTGTGAAGGAAGTCTTTCACCATGTTTTCTATTCTCAGAGATCCCGGGAAAGATGAGATTGTCCCGCATACTTCTGGATTGGATATCCAGGATAGCGTCTTTGATTATTTTATTTTCTTTCTTTACAATCTCCATTGTGAGAAGCTTTACCGAGGTTTTAGCTCTACATTGTCTTGTTGCATCTTGCCGACTGTGGTGCAGGAAAGGCTGGCTTTGATCTTGGAAATTTCTCAGCGGAGCGGACCAAGCATGTCCAGCTTCTTGTTAATATCCAAGACACTAACTTCTACAGGGCTGGGAATTAGATAATCTGTATCGGTAGCTGAGTCTGCCTTCTTCCTTTTTACTGGATTGTTAGGTAGGTCCTGGTCCTCTTCCATTACGTACTCGTTATAATAATAATAATCAATATAATCCTTGAGGTTCTCAACTTTGGATTTGCCTAGTGCTTTTCATTTTTTGCAATTCGCTTTATTATTTGTCTAAGTTGGAGAACATTGTATGTGTTTTAGTTTGTGCAGCTGGGCGCGCCGCCATGTTGGATCTGTAGCCACTTCCGTCTTCTCGCGAGATCACAGCATGATTCCCTGCCTGTACCTACTTTCCGTTGCTTGGTTGCTGCCCCTGGTGCAAGTGAGGTATTAAACCTCCAGTGGGGTTCGGGTTGGTTTCAAACTTTTTTTTTTTTTTTTTTTTTTTTTAAACCTGTGCTGTCAGCATACTGGGCATAAAACACAGAGTATTTGTATGCCATTGCATCTAGGACAGAGTTAGTCTGCAAGTGGAGTTCAAGTTCTCAACCTGCAAAGCAACTCTTTATTAATTCTTAAATCATCAAGAACTGTTGCAATAACTCTGTCCTGTGGCCAGGCCCCGCGCCGACAGACCGACACCCCGCCCGAACCGCCTGCCCTCATCCGGCAGGACCCCCCTGCCCACCCACGCCCGGCGCAAGGGCAAGGCCCACTCCACTGCAGCCGACCAGACGCCCCACCCGGCACTGGTTTCATTAATGTGGCTGGAACTAATTGGCCTATGATCAGAGATTATGATGGAGTGGCTTTTGGGATTTGTGATTTTGGACATTACTGAGTTACTTGTCACAAAGTAGTCAATTTTAGAGAAGCTTTTGTGGGGGGTGAGTAATATGTATATTCCCTATTATGTGGGTTATTTGATCGCCAAGAGAAACATCACTTGCATAATAATAGTGCTGGAAAATATTTTAATTGTCAGGCCATAATAGTTGTCTATATTCTTTGTCCTTATTTTGTGCAGTGTGACATAGTAGGTGAATTTTGCGGCAAAGGGTCAATTATTTGTACGTTATAGCTATTACATGTTCCCGGGATTCTGTAAAACACTTTTTTTATATTGAGATGAATTGCAAAATGTCTAATTCTTCAATTGTAAATGTTAGACCAGTTTTACATATTTAAATCACAACATTTAGTATTTGTTAAGTAGAGTGCATTGGTTAATTGGGATAAGAGATGACAAAACAGGTCCGATAATTGTTTTATTAAACAGTTGTCTAAAAATCTGGACAAAACAATCAAACAAAATATTACAATATTTACAAAGAGCACACCACATTTAATAAGTGTGTATTATTTATAATGGCAATTTTCAAGAATTCCAAAAAAAAGGGAAATAAAAAGTAATTTACAACTTAAACAATGTCAAATCAACAGTGTTTATAAACATTGTGTTATGTCGTTTTTTAACATAAAAAGATAATGTTCAGAATGCTAATTTTTATAAAGACAGCTTGACACTTGTTATATATTTACAGGTACAGCTCACTTAACAACCCTCCTGTTAAACAACTGTTCGTACTTACGACCAGCTCTCTGACCAGTCTGTATTGTGTGCTGCGTATAATACCGCGGCGTCTCAGCATCAAGCATCAGATCACGCATCACCGTTCTCAGTCTGTCTCTCCCGCAGTCTGTCAGTATTCACTACACTAACGTTCGCAATCGCCTCACCCCCTTACCGTGAAATAACACGGGTCTTTGCTTAGCGGCAATCTTAACAAAGGTAAATAAAGAAATTTTTCACCTTCATGTTCTGTTTTTACAATTTTTTTTCTACTTTTGTAATATCAGTCACCATATTGTTGTTGATGTAGCCTACACGGAAGTAGCCACCTGTAAGCCACCTGCCTGAAATATGTCATTATTTTTAGTTTTACCAGGTAATGAATGGTACATGACAGACATTATAATAGTTACTGTAACATCCACTTTAGGGTTCACAGCATCATTTGTAATTTTAGAGTGCCACTTATGTTACAGTTGGATTTTTTCCTTGAGTTGGAATCTGTCCACCAGCCTCGTCTCCCCTAAACCTAACCCTTTACTACTGGTTCAGACTTTCAACTACCAGTCCCCCCCAAAGCTATGCACCGAGAACATTAAAAATGCCTTTTTAAACATCAGGTCACTAACTAATAAGTCATTTTTAGTTAATGACCTTATAAGTACCCATGCCCTGGATTTCACTGTCCTGACTGAGACCTGGCTGGACAGAAATGGCACAGTTGCACTCATTGAGACAGCACCTAATTTCAAATTCATCCAAACCACGAGAGCTGATGAGAGGCAGTGCGGCTGTCTTCTCTGATATGTATACCTGCAAGGAAATCCCCCACAGATAAGTCACATCTTTTGAACACCTTGCTCTATCTATAAACTGCAGTTCTCCGGTTTCAATCATCACTGTCTATCGGCCACTAAAATCTAAATGTGGCTTTCTAGATGAATTCTCTGAGCTACTGTCCAAGGTCTCAGTGATTATGATTGTGTAATTATCTGAGGGGATTTTAACATTCACGTTGAAAATCAAACAGACCCAGATGCTCAACGCTTCATTAGCCTATTTTAGACATTTGACCTCACTCAGCATGTTTGTGGACCCACCCACAATAAGGGGCATACTCTTTTTTACTTTTACTCTGGACTTGGTCATATCAAAAGGACTTAATATCACTGTGGCATATTCTTTGACGTGTCTGCTCTTCCTGTACAACAAAGTGGTACACGAGCAATTAAAAAACGTATCATTAACAATAATATCATTGAAACCTTTAAGAGAATTGTAAATGAGTTACCGCTGTTCATGGCATTGTTCAGCCAGTTCATGGCTGTTCAACTGAGGATCTCGTGAACAACTTAATCTCAAATATACAAAACAGAGGCTTCCTGTCAAAAGCAGACTCTGAAAAATGAATCCATGATGATGTGTTGTGCGGATTTCAAAACAAGCATCCAGACCCGGCTGTGGTGGTGACCGGGGACTTTAACAGGGCGAACCTTAAAAAATTAGGCAGAAGCCTAATTTCTACCAACACATCACGTGTGCCACCAGGGGAGATAGAACTTTGGACCATTGTTATACACCTACAAGAACGGATACAAGACAGTCTCCCTCCCTGCTTTCGGGAAATCAGATCATACCACGATTCCGCAGGTTCCCGTTTACAGGCCTCTGATTGCGCGAGAAATGGTGGTGACGAAGGAAGTGAAGCGGTGAACGGACCGATCGGAGGCTGCGCTTCCGTACGCTCTGACTGAGGTGGACTGGGACATGTTCCAATCAAATTCAAGTGACGTCAGCGATTTTACAGAAGTGGCTGTGAGCTTCGTGGCCAGTTAGCAGACAGTATCGTTCCTACGGTGAAAGTTGGGATATTTCCAAACCAGAAACCGTGGGTCGCTGCGCTCTGAATGCTCGCACCGCTGCTTACAACGACGGTCTTGTATCCGGAAATATGGGCAACTACAAAGCGGCGTCATACAATCTGCGGAGGGCGGTGAAGGACGCTAAACGGACATACAGAGAGACTGTGGAGCTATAGATGGAGTAACGGGATACCAGACGCCTGTGGCAGGCCCTGCAGACTATAACAAACTACAAGAGCAGCTGCTCCCCAGCCACGAGTGTCGACGCCTCCCTAGTCAACGAACTGAACTCCTTTTATGCGCGGTTTGAGTCTTGCAACAGCACCGCTAGCTCGCCGGCTAATTGGAGATACACCGGTGGGGATAAGCGCGCACTCTGTGTCTGAGCATGATGTCAGGAGGGCTCTGATGCGGGTGAACATCAGGAAAGCTGCGGGCCCAGATGGCATATCTGGACGAGTACTGAAGACCTGCGCTAACCAGCTCACTACAATATTCAACATCTCCCTGGCTAAATCAGTGGTCCCGTCCAGCTTCAAGAGGTTCACCGTTGTTCCTGTCCCGATGGTCGCCTCTCCTGCCTGCCTGAATGATCACCGTCAGGTGGCCCTTACCTCGATGGTCGTGAAGTGTTTCGAGAGGCTGATTAAGGATTATATATGCGCCTCCCTCCCCCGCACCTTAGACCCTTGCAGTTTGTGTACCAGGAGAACAGATCCACAGATGATGCGGTTTCCCAGGTACTGCACACCACGCTCACGCACCTGGATGTCCGGAAGGGGCCTATGTGAGATTGCTGTTCATCGATTATAGTTCAGCTTTCAATACCATAGTCCCCACCAGACTGAGCTTGGACTGAATACTCCGCTGTGTGCCTGGATCCTGGACTTCCTCTCAGCCTGGCCCCAGGTGGTTAGGGTGGGGAAGCACATTTCCAGCTCCCTCACCCAGGATCCCCCCAGGGCTGCGTCCTCAGCCCCCTACTGTACTCCTTGTACACACATGACTATGTGGCCAGGTCCAGCTCCAACACCATCATCAAGGTTGCTGACGCCACCGTTGGCCTCATCACCGACGGCGATGGGAAAGCCTACCACGAGGAGGTGACTGACCTGTCACTCTGGTGCCAGGACAACAGCCTCCACCTGAACGTCAGCAAAACCAAGTAGCTGATTCTGGACTTTAGGCGTGGATTACAATCGAGGACGCACGCGCGTGATTGATGGCACTTCGACAGGATGAGCAGCTTCAAGTATCTGGGAGTCCACATTTAATATGGACTTTACAAACAGACACTCATGTGAGAAAGGCGAGGCAGCGTCCTTACCACCTCAGGCAGCTGAGGAAATTCCGGGTCTCGGTGAGGATCCTCAAGTCCTTCTACTCTGGAGCAGTGGAGAGCATCCTGATAGGCAACATCACGGCCTGTTTTGGGAACTGTACTGCTCAGGACAGGCGGGCCCTACAGAGGGTGGTGCGTTCAGCTGAACGTACCACTGGAACTACTCTCCCCTCCCTGCAGGACTTATACACCAGCAGGTATAGTAGCAGAGCCCACAGGATCATGAAGGATCCTCAGCACCCCAACAACGGACTGTTCCAGCTGCTGCGGTCAGGCAAGCGCTCCGCAGTCACACGGCGAGAACAGAGAGACTGAGATTTTTCCCACAAGCCATAAGAACTGTCAATGCTGACCTCACGAGGGGTCCTCACGGAGCCACAGACAGGCTCCACTACCTCACTGTACTGTATGTAGCAGTTAAATGAACATTTATTGTGATGTCCACGGTGCCCTTTTTATGTGCTGTTTTTACGATTATTATTTTTATTTTAAGTGAAATTGGCTTCAAGGAAGCTGATTTCCATGATCGGAACACATCGGGAGGCCTGCGATCTGCGCTCCGCTGTGCTCTCCGTTCCCTTATTGAACCGGAACTAAAAAGAACTGTGTTGTGTTTAAAAAAAATTGTTTCATACATGTTAGGAAACACTATTCCACAGCGCAGCAAAACACAACTCCAAATCTCTGAGTTAAGTTCACATTTAGCCTTTTATGCAAAAAAGTATTTCCAATTTTCAAAAGCGGTCGTGGAGGCTTCTGTACTTGCCATATTTAATGTGCAACACCATAACAAATGAATGAGACTAGTGTTGGAGAATTCTCACTGCAGGGTCGGTGAGGTGAACCTGTTTCACTGCAGGAAAACAGAGTATTAAAGATACTTATTCTGCAGAATAAAGAGAAAGATACATATGCACTTTCAAACCGTGATGCTGTACATTCTGCCCTTCTACAGAAGAGGATTTTTATACCAATGAGAGGTTGTCTGCCATTGGTTAGGTGTCATTCACAGGATTATGCCCCCCCCATCATATCCCCGGGTGTTTCTCTCATACAATGATTTAACAGTCAAACTTCAGTCACAGATACAATCTGACTGTGCTATTAAACAAACCCGAATACTCTGTCAAGCCCCCAGGGGTTATCCTTATATCCACACAAGGTGTGAGTGAAGATGGAATGTGGTCTAGTCTTGTGACGATATAGTATTATAGGTAAAGAACAGTCTCTACAATGTGAGCTCTAAATGAGTCATTAAATCCCAAGATGAATTTAAAAAAAGCTACGTAAGATACTAAAAGGCTATTGTCTTATATAACACATATGAAACATTCAAAGCATTGATCATCTGCATTTTCTCACACTAGACAACGAGGGAGTGAGAGGAGGCGGGGATATTTGGCACCGTGGCAGGGTATGTGACTCGCTGTCAGAGAGAGAGCGAAGAAGCAGCTGGTACAGGTATATCCAAAGTGTATGGAGGTGTATAGGTAAATTTATATTATTGACAACACTAGTCTGCAGACATTTTTTCTAAATCGACCTTGTGAGCGCAGGCATTAGCCAATGCCAATTATCCCAAAATGTGCAAATATCGGCCCAATTAATTGGCCAACCACTAGAGTCAAGTTATATTTGAAGGCTTCTCATCTTTATTCACTTTTTTCACAGATATAATTTAAATTGACATTTTTTTTTATGTTTTTTCTTTATAGCCTTAGACTTTTGGCTATTTTTCGGCTTCTGGAACAAGAATAAACAAACGTTGTAATTATTTGAAATAACAAATACACTAAATACATGCTATTGTCTCTAAACCAAATCTTACATTGTATAACTCACCGTGTTGTCTGTGGAAATAGAGCTGCAGCCACAGTGACGGACATGTGACGTTTGTTGTGTGGTGCAATAATGACTTATTTACAGATGTTTGACCAGTTAATGCCATATGGGGCAACAATAACCTACTAACGTAATTAAAGTGGTAACACATTTCTGCAGATTTCATTTTCCGATGGGTTACGGTTCCATAAAATCCATAAAGCGGTAACGTCTTTCTGTGAGTTATGAAAATTTCGCATTTACTTTTTTTCCGATGCGTTCCTAGGACATTAAATGTGTCATTCATTCATATAGTCCGGGTGGACTCTATGTGGTGATAGCTTTCTGTGGATCGTTTTTTTGTGGCCAAGTTTTAGGATAGGTTACGATTTGATGAAACCGGAAAAGGGTTGACGTCTTTGCGGAATTGTATTTTTCCAATTCGTTATTAAACATGAAACTCATCATGGACTTGCAGATTTTGTCTTACAATTTCCGCGAATCTGGCAAAGAAAGGAGGAACACACAACTCCGGATCTCACATGGGATTGGATCTGACATAGAATGTCTTCATTTACGACAAGTAAATGTCTTCACTTATGATTGAAGACAAAAGAGATAAAATATCAATCGACCAGCCCTGCCGACTTCAACAAGGTCAGACGGTACACAGACACAGGCGTAGTTTGTAATCTTTAGCCACTACAGAGTGATTGACTCTACACTACGCACCGCACAGAATGCGTTTGGCAAATGGACGTTCAGAACCACAAGATGCACACTTATAAGGAATTTTTCGAATGTTGGCGTGTCGGTGATGTATGAACGTTTGGCTACTTCCGGTCAATTTTGTCGGTTTTTCACAAATTTCTGTTCCGTATGTGGAACGATTTGGATGAAACTTGAACCACGAGATGTTAACGACATCCCGGTTCTGACAACACCCCAACCATGTACATAGCTCCAGCGGTTGGTTCGGTTCTAGACAGTTTCGCTCGATTCGCACCAAGGAGAATAATAAGAAACCATCCCTACAGGATGGACCCCTAAAGTCTGAGAATTTTTAGAGTTTAGAAAATATATTGTGAAAGAAATTTGGTTCATCCTCATTGGAGCCATAATTATTAGCTATGGTTTATTTGATGTTTCTTATAACTCTGTTAATCATTATGTATCACCCTTCTGTGTCTGAAATTGTGGCTTTATTCTGATATGGATATTCTCTTTTTGAACCAAAACTAAAAAGAAAACAGTAGTTTGATGCAAGTTAGGAAACACACAAAAATAAATAGATCTAAAATAAAAACACAGTGAAACCGCCACGGGAACGCACTCACAGTGCAGAGCTGTCTGGAGGAGAAAAACTCCACTTCAGCTCTCTGAGTTTGGTTTACGTTTTGCCTCATGCAAAGTATTTCCAAACAGCATTCCTGCTATTTTCTTTCAAAACTGGTAGGAGGCTCTGCACTTGCCATTTTTAATGAGCTTACACCATAACAGACCGGATGAGCCAGTGAGACCATGAAGACAGCGAGTGAGTGAGAGAAGGCAGGACTATGTGGGCACCGCGGCGGGGTATGTGACTTTCAGAGAGGAGACTGAGGAAGCAGCGGCTCGGCAGATTTTGTATCGGCCGACAGATTAATCAGTCGACCAATAACGTGAACGCCCACACGCAACTTGCCATCCGTTCTCCATGATCTGGCATTAAAGGTTCACCGTCTCTCCAAAAAAACAAATATTGTTTTTATTGTAGATGTATTTAGTATCATTGAATGAATCCCCCCTGTCAACAACGACGATAATATCGCGCATCACGATATTTGGGCGGGACTGCATCATGATATAAAATTTTGGATATCGCCCAAGCCTATATGAGCCATCCCTATACAAGCCCGCAGAAGGAGTATTCTGCTAATTAGAAGTTACGGGCACGCCCTGTCAATTTGACATTATTTGGATTAATCAAAATACGAACATGGGTAAGAAATCCTGCTACAAACGTGTCTCGAATCCAGCGTGGACATTGCATACTGACTTTTACCCTGCTTAAAGTAAGAACATTTCTACCCACATGTTGGTGAATGACGCCCAGTGTACTAAAGTGACAGCAAGGCTGATATAGGATTCCGATGTTCAACTGGATAATGATCAGTCGGTCACGGTCAAGTATTGCAGTTGCCTCCAATATGCCCCGATAGATGACAACATTTCTCGTATGTTGTGAATGCAAACTTGGCAAAACTTGTGGCGTACCTTCCTTTTGAGAAATATTGTGTGATTCTCCTGGATGTAATCTAATCCTGGTGAAACGCTGTGCAGAGAAGTCAGCCTTTTGACTAATACTGACTACTGATGGTGAAGAGTTTGTACGGTTTCTTCTTCTTCTTATCGTGTCCACTAGGCTTGGCGATAGTTTAAAATTTCAGTCGTACAATTGTGCCCCCCGCCCCCCAGTGATCGGCGATGTTGCCGGAAATATTGCAGTGAAGCAATTCTGCGGCTGATTTGTGACAGCAAATCTAATACACCTCTTTGTTAAACATGCACTATGATCGAACACGGTAAACTGCACTTACACCATTTCAATGTTCAGCAAGATTTTTCATGGTGGGGGGGAAAGTGTGTGTGTGTGTGTGTGTGTGTGTGTGTGTGTGTGTGTGTGTGTGTGTGTGTGTGTGTGTGTGTGTGTGTGTGTGTGTGTGTGTGTGTGTGTGTGTGTGTGTGTGTGTGTGTGTGTGTGTGTGTACACACACACACACACTACTCACAAAAAGGTAGGGATATTCGGCTTTCGGGTGAAATTTCAGGGTGAACCTATAATGCACTATAATCTTTACAGGTGAACTTAATTTGACCTTCTCTAAACTTTTGAATGCACATGTCCAATTGTTCAATTTTTCAGTACTTTTTGCACAACTTGCTGTTCTCTCACAAGGAGCTGAACGGCAAAATTCACAACAGGTGTCAGACCATTCAAAACCGTTTACATTGGCGTGGTCTACGTGCTAGGCAACCTGCAAGGGTACCTGACCACACCACTAGGCACAGGCATCATTGTCTTGCATGGGCCAGGGAGCATCTACGCTGGACGAGGGACCAGTGGGCCTCAGTGCTGTTCTCTGATGAAAGTCGATTCACGTTGAGCAGAAATGATGGCCGCCAACGATGTTGGAGACGCCAAGGAGAGCGCTATGCATCAGCCACTGTTGTCACCAGACGAGCCTTTGGTGGTGGTGGTGTTACAGTGTGGGCAGGTGTGTCTAGTCAATACAGAACTGCCCTACACTTTGTGAATGGTACAGTGACAAGCCCATACTACCTGAATAACATCATTAATCCAGTCATTGTGCCATGCATGAACAACACAGGCTTAATTTCATCTTCATGGACGACAATGCTCCAGCTCATCGAGGTTGCATCATTAGGGAATGGCTGCTGGAGACTGGGGTACCTCAAATGGAGTGGCCTGCACTTTCTCCAGACCTGAATCCCATAGAAAACCTATGAGATCAGCTGAGTCGCCGTGTAGAGGCTCGTAACTGTGCCCCAGAACCTCAATGACCTGAGGACCACCCTTCAAGAAGAGTGGGGTGCCATGCCTCAGCAGACAATAAGTGGACTTGTGAAAAGCGTGAGACATGCTTGTCAAGCTGTATTTGATGCTCAAGGGCACATGACAAGTTATTGAGACATTGACATTTTTTGTTGTGGTAAACCCACCACTGTGGTTGGCTTTTGTTTTCAGGAAATTGTTTGAGATGAGGAAATCACCATTGCATGCTTCTTCTTAAATGCCCTACTTTCATGATATCATATCACTGTCGCGTGAACTTTTTACATTTTCCATAAATTTAACCCGAAAGGTGTGTGTGTGTGTGTGTGTGTGTGTGTGTGTGTGTGTGTGTGTGTGTGTGTGTGTGTGTGTGTGTGTGTGTGTGTGTGTGTGTGTGTGTGTGTGTGTGTGTGTGTGTGTGTGTGTGTGTGTGTGTGTGTGTGTGTGTACACTATACTGTGTATATATATATACTGTATATCATCTGTCTTTTAATGTCCTTCGATCGCCGAAAGACATAATCGTCAATCTGACATAGCTAGTGTCCACCACTCGTCACGTTTGGGCCAAATCCTACGGTTGTACGGCATCACACCCAAAGTATCTTGTTTTAGTGTAAGTCACATGTTTAAACAGCAGCATTTGATTTAAATCATTTGCTTTGTATGCAGAGCGAGTGTTAATTTTTTCCAACACAGCCATTTGCAATGTCTTTATGGTGCAAATTTATATCACAAGGACCATGAAAAACCGAAACACCTTACTGCCCTATTTGGCCACTAACCAATAGGTTACTTACTTGAGACTTTAAGTTGAGGTGTTCTGGTTTGGTCCATATAGAATTTAAGTGGCATACGTTCAAGATTCAAGAGGTTTATTCGTCACATACATATACATACTTTCATACATATATGCAGTGAAATGTAATGCAACGCACCCGGTGATAACACACAATACATATTTTCGTACGTATGTCATATTCCATTAGCATACATTGAGTTTGCTGCGATTTCAGGAGACTCGCAGGAACACTCTGATCAAGGACACCATGAGGGAGCAGTGCATCCACAACCTGGTGGAATCCTGGTTTCAGATCCTGCAGGCCTACCAGCAGTCCCAACCCGAGCTCACCTGCCAGTGTCTGGAGGTGGTGGGGGCCTACGTGTCCTGGATCGACCTCAACCTCATTGCCAACGACCGGTCGGTGACTCAACAGAAAGACTGTCGGCATGTTTAAATCCATACCAATGCTGTGACTCCAGGCAATAATTACTTCAAAGTGTTAAGTGGCAACAGTTTCTCAGCACTGGCAAACTTAACCTCTTTGGTATCATATTTTGCATCTTTCGACAGTTGTTAAACCGTACAATTATGAATCTGAATCTGTTTACCTGAAAGGTCATCCAACAACGAGTTAAATCAAAGTTTGGACAAAAAAAAGAAACCTGTGTAAAGCTTGGGTTTCTTATTAACTCGACTAAGACTACAACAGACAACTAAATGCACAGCATTAAACCCTGTCCCTTTGTTATTCTAGGTTTGTGAACTTGCTGCTGAGTCAGATGTCTGTGGAGGAGCTGCGAGAAGAAGCGTGTGACTGCCTGTTTGAGATCATCAACAAGGGCATGGACCCCATGGACAAAACTAAGCTGGTGGAGTCTCTGTGCCAAGTGCTGCAATCGGCAGGCTTCTTCAACGTGGAGCAGGTATGACGCTCTCGGTGAGACTGGCCAAGTCAACGTCAGTGTGCTTGGCCTTCCGAACAGCAAGCAACAGCGACTAATACAACAGCGACTAATACAGGGGTTGTCAATGTTGCCCAATTGCGAAATGTCAACATTTTTGATCTCATTCACACAAAAATGCTTAACTACTAATTTTATTAATTAAAATACTTAACCCAAGAGCAGGTGGTGATTTATGGTGCAATAATGATGGTGTGTGGGAAGAAAAAATGTAGTTAGATTACCCCAATAATTTCAAATTCTGTTCTATATGGCTCATGGAAAAAAAAAATTGTTCATACGTATTAAAGTGGCAATTCATAAGATGTTGGGTGCTACTACAAGTCCCAGAATTCCATTCAAAATTTGACACAGCTATTTTTCAACATCTGAGTTTACTCTGATCGTCGCTCTCTTCGTTCTCATTCTCATTGCTACTTCTGATCTATAAATCTGCTATTGTTTCATAAGCCTCAATGTCTCCATACATTGTATACCATATTTAATATTAAATATATCATGTACCTATCCCCTGCAATCAAAATGCACCCCGATTCTGAGGCTGATGACAGACACAGATGTAGACAAATTTGTTGGTACCCTTACAGCTCATTGAAACAATGCTTCATTCCTCCTGAATAGTAATGAAATTAAAAGCAATTTTCTCATGTATACCTGCATGCCTTTGGTATGTCATAGAGTAAAGCAAAGAAACTGTGAAGAGTGGTAAATTATTGTGTTATTATAATTATAGTGATATTTCAAACTAACTGTTTTCTTTAATTGGTATCACATATGTCCTCAATCTTATAATCAGTCATTCAGCCTATTTAAATTAAAAAAATTAGTCACTCTGCTGTTTGGTATCATCATGTGCACCACACTGAACATGGACCAGCGAAAGCAAAGGAGAGGGTTGTCTTTGAAGCTTTCAAAGAAAAGAGTACCATACCTACTGTGAAACATGGAGGCTCGGTTATGTTTTGGGGCTGCTTTGCTGCGTCTGGCACGGGGGGGCCTTGAATCTGTGCAGGGCACAATGAAATCTCAAGACTATCAAGGCATTCTGGAGCGAAACATACTGCCCAGTTTCAGAAAGCTCTGTCGCAGTCGCAGGTCATGGGTCCTCCAACAGGTTAATGACCCAAAACACAGCTAAAAGCACCCAAGAATGGATAAGAACAAAACATTGGACTATTCTGAAGTGGCCTTCTATGAGCACTGAATTCAGTCCTATCGAACATCGATGGAAAGAGCTGAAACATGCAATCTGGAGAAGGCACCCTTCAAACATGACACAGCTGGAGCAGTTTGCTCAGGAAGAGTAGGTCAAACTACCTGTTGACAGGTGCAGAAGTCTCATTGAGAGCTACAGAAATCACTTGATTGCAGTGATTGCCTCTAAAGTTTGTACAACAAAATATTTGGTTAAGGGTCCCATCATTTTGGTCCATGCCATTTTCAATTGTTTTATTATGTGAAATATTCTGTTGAATCAAAAATCAAAAGCAAAGTCTGATTTCTATGAAATATGGAATAAACAATGATGGATGCCAATTACATTTGTGAGTTTTAAGTTATTTCAGAGAAAATTGTGGGTTATTTTTTCGTCGAAGGGTACCAGCAAATCTGTCCAGGCCGTTTTAGAATATAATTCATCTCTTTAGCAATAATGTATCTCTTTTCACAGTTTCTTTGCTTTTCTCTGTGACATACCAAAGGCATGCAGCTATACATGAGAATATACTTTTAATTCCATCACTTTTCAAGAGGAATGAAGCTGTCAGGCTTTCAGTGAGCTGTAAGGGTACCAACAAATTTGTCCACGTCTGTATTTCCTCCTCTTTGATGATTTACGCAAGTACCAAACTGGTTTTCCAGACAAGTCAAGAGGACTTGTGTCCCCTTCCTGCTCATTTCCACATCCTGGATGTGATGGAAGTAAAGCCTGGCCCACACTACAAGATTATTCAGATTTATTTTTTATATTTCATACCGTTTAAGGCCTTTTTTCTTTTTTATTTATTCTTTCTTTCTTTATGCCATGATGCATTTTAAAAACACATTCATTGCTGGAATGAAATTGCCCTTAATAAACACTAGTCTTGAAATAAAAATCTGTGCCGTAAAAAAAAAAATCCAACAAAACTTAACAGCATTAAGCATCCTCTTTTATTTTTTTTTTTTTTTTTTTTTTTTTTTACAAATTAAATATCAGAAAGATTGTGGGGGGGTGGTCTGAAAATAAAATGCTAAACATTATTTTTATATAATGAACATTGACAGCACTCATAATGTAAGTAAGGCGTGAACAAGAACAGTGAACAAGTTAAATAAAATTGATAAAATCAAATACAAAATAAATATGGCAAGTAGGCCTAAATCCAAATAAATAATGAAGTTTGTGGTGTTGCCCGTCTTCGTCGACATATTTTACACAATGGATATTTACCGTCTGCTTTGGGTCGGAAATTAAATGTAACAAAAAAAACTGCCAAACTATCGATGTGTGGAAGGATCATTAATGTGAGCCCTGGCGGTACAGCGCATCCCTGCCAGTCACGCGAAACCAAACCCTACACACTGAGGGGGCAGCCGCTGGCTGGCTGAGAGTCACGCGATTCTCTTCCCAACCAGTTTCAGGAGCTTGAGCCTGCGGAGGCTCCCCTGGCGCTTCGTCAGCCCACCCAGAGCCAGGCGGGGACACCCGAATGGAACCCGACGGGGGTTGGGTGGCCCTCATTTGTCAACAATACATCATCTTTCTCTTTCTCCTCTGAGTTGCTCATTCTGGATGCTGCCGCTCTGTCTCTGCTGCCTGTGTGTTTACAAGTGCAACCTAAATACAGGGGACGTGGCATGGCTTCTCTCAATAGCGACAAACGTAATTGGCTAGAGGGGAAAGGTCAGCTTGAGATCATATAAATTAATTGGCTTTTTGTTGTCACTTGCCTAACGTGTCTAGAAATGAACAAATCTACAGAAGACATTATTGAAATTAAGGAGCTTATATTATTTTGACAGAGGGAAAAAATGTTGCGATAGTTAGTTTTATCGCCTAGCACTAGTGGAGAGCAACAATTTGCCCAAACAGTACACCACACACTAACAGATTCCATTCACTAACCACCTAATCCTAATCTCGCGTAGCGACACAATTTGACAGAGGTGTGGCTATGCGAGATTACCAAGAGTTAACAAACATGGCGGGTGACAGGCTAGTGATCTTAATTTTTGCAATTATTTTTTTTATTTTTTATTTTTTTACAGAGAATCCAAAAGAAAAAATGTATGATGTCATGGAGAGGGCATGAATATGCACTGTACATTTTACTTTATGCTTAGCAGTGCTCCCATTCGCCGGCATCGCTGCTGTTGTATGACTTCTTCGATCTTGAATAGCCACGATTTGACAATATGAAAATAGAAATGATCGCCCAACCGTACCTCACACTGCACGATAATCTTTAGAGCCATCAATCGGGACTTTGCTCACGGCTGTTCGAGCCCACTTGGGGCCCAAAATCAGCTTCATTATCTTGGGTGTGTAGTATAGTAGGTATAGTCTGTACCCTGCTTAAGTAAACATCTTTTCCAAACCCCACCTCTCCAGGAGGAGGACGTGGACTTCCTGGCCAAGTTTTCCAGGCTGGTAAACGGGATGGGCCAGAGTCTGGTGTTGAGCTGGACCAAACTGGCCAAGGCGGGAAACGTGAAGGCCGCTGCAGAGACACTGCAGGCAGTGGAAGCCAAGGTCCCGCTGCTGCTGCAGTTGCTGGTGCACGAGGATGACGACATCTCGGCCAACATTGTGGGCTTCTGCTACGACTACTTGCACGTTCTGAAACAGGTGAGTGAAAAGCGTTTATGGAAAGTATTTTTTATGTTTGCATTTTTATGTATGTATGTATTTGGTGGCAGTCCCTAATGCCATATGCTCCCCAAGTAGCGTTTTCAGGGACCTCCTTGTTGTAGCGATAGGGCAAGGTGCAACAAGCCCGGAGCAGATGGACGTGTCATGACAGGGGCTCCTCCCCACACCACATACACTCGACACCAAACGGAGGCCTGGGAGAATCTCTGGTGAAGCCTCACCCCACACCTCACCGAGCAGAAGAAAAAAAATGCCCGGACTCTGAAACCGGGTTCCCATAGCTAAAACTACAGGCTCAACACACAGAGTTCCTATCCCATTGGCGATAGTGGCGCCGCCCCTAGCGGTCGCTCTGCGCCGGCGCTCCGGTTACTTTCTTAGTTTTTAGTATTTTTTTTCCTTTTTTTTATCATAATGTCCGCGAAAAAAACATCAACAGTTAACTCATCAGACTGCGATGCACTCATGGCTATAAAATGTTCCCTAAAACGAACAACTTTGGGACTTTTTTATCCGTGGAGCAGAGTGGCCGGCGGAAATCCTACGCGGGAACACTCTCAACAACAACACAAGAATGGAGCCGCTGTTCCACGAGCAGGCCCACGGAGGAAGCACTGAGGTAAACGAGGCGGCATTCGGGTCAGAATGAGGACGCAACCTTACCGTCCACCTCTGCCAAGCATCCTTCTTGCTAACGTCCAGTCCCTGGAGAACAAGATGGATGAACTTCGAGCGAGGATTAAATTCCAGCGAGACACGAGGAACTGTTGCGTCCTCTGTCTGACGGAAACATGGCTGAACCCACTGGTGCCGGATGAAGCCATACGTCCAGCCGAGGCCTTCTCCGTGTTCCGCGGCGACAGAACGGGAGAGTCGGGGAAATCCAAAGGTGGAGGCGTCTGCCTAATGGTAAACAACCGCTGGTGTAACGCCAACAACACCAAATTCCTCTCCCACTCCTGCTCGCCGAACCTGGAACAGCTGACCATACTATGCCGTCCATTTTATCTCCCCCGGGAATTTAGCACGGTCATCATTACAGCCGTTTATATCCCACCGCAAGCGGACACCGACGCAGCTCTGTCGGTTCTGTACGATGCGTTGTGCGGATCAGACATCCCGACGCGGCTGTGGTGGTGACTGGGGACTTTAACAGGGCCAACCTTAAAAAAGTTCTGCCGAATTTCCACCAACACATCACGTGTGCCACCAGGGGAGACAGAACTCTGGACCATTGTTACACTCCTTACAAGAACGGATACAAGCCCGTCTCGCTTCCCTGCTTTCGGGAAATTAGATCACGCCGCGATCTCGCTGCTTCATGTTTACAGGCCTCTGATCGCGCGGGATCTGGTGGTGACGAGGGAAGTGAAGCGGTGGACGGACCAATCGGAGGCTGCGCTTCAGGACGCTCTGACTGACGTAGACTGGGACATGTTCCAAACAAGTTCAAGTGACGTCAGCGAGTTTACGGAGGTTGTAGTAAGTTTTGTGGCTACGCTAGCGGATGAAATCGTTCCCACGGTGAAAGTTCGGATATTTCCAAACCAGAAACCATGGGTTGATAAATCCATCCGCTGCGCTCTGAATGCTCGCACGGCCGCTTACAACGACGGTCTTGTATCTGGGAATATGGACAATTACAAAGCGCCGTCGTAAAATCTGCGGAGGGCGGTGAGGGACGCCAAACGGACGTACAGAGAGACCGTGGAGCTGCAGATGGAGCGGGGGGACACCAGACGCTTGTGGGAGGGGCTGCGAACAATAACTAACTACAAGAGCAGCTCCTCCCCAGCCACGAGTGTGGACACCTCCCTGGCCAACCAACTGAACTCCTTTTATGCGTGGTTCGAGTCTGGCAGCAACACCGCTAGCTCGCCGGCTAATTGGAGTTACACCGCTGGGGATGAGCGCGCACTCTCAGTGTCCGTGCACGAGGTCAGGAGGGCTTTGATGCGGGTGAACACCAGGAAAGCTGCGGGCCCAGATGGCATATCTGGGCGAGTACTGAAGACCTGTGCTAACCAGCTAGCTCCGGTGTTCACCACAATATTCAACATCTCCCTGGCTGAATCAGTTGTCCCGTCCTGTTTCAAGAGGTCCACCGTCGTTCCTGTGCCGAAGATCACCTCTCCTGCCTGCCTGAATGACTACCGTCCGGTGGCTCTCACCTCGGTGGTCATGAAGTGTTTCGAGAGGCTGATTAAGGATTACATCTGCGCCTCCCTCCCCCGCACCTTGGACACGTTGCAGTTCGCGTACCGGCAAAACAGATCCACGGATGACGCGGTCTCCCAGGTACTGCACACCACGCTCACGCACCTGGATGGCCAGAAGGGGGCCTATGTGAGAATGCTGTTCATCGATTATAGTTCAGCTTTCAACACCATAGTCCCCACCAGACTGGCTGTCAAGCTGATGGAGCCCGGATTGAATGGTCCGCTGTGCACCTGGATCCTGGACTTCCTCACAGGCCGCCCCCAGGTGGTCAAGGTGGGGAAGTACATGTCAAGCTCCCTCACCCTGAATACAGGATCCCCCCAGGGCTGCGTCCTCAGCCCCCTACTGTACTCCCTGTACACACATGACTGTGTGGCCAGGTCCAGCTCCAACACCATCATCAAGTTTGCTGACGACACCGTGGTCGTGGGCCTGATCACCGACTGCGATGAGAAGGCCTACCGCGAGGAGGTGGCTGACCTGTCACTCTGGTGCCAGGACAACAGCCTACACCTGAACGTCAGCAAAACCAAAGAGCTGATTGTGGACTTTAGGCGTGGATCACAATCGAGGACGCACGCGCCCTTGTGGATTAATGGGACTTCTGTCGATAGGGTGAGCAGCTTCAGATATCTGGGAGTCCACATCACAGAGGACTTAACATGGACTGTACACACGGACACTCTGGTGAGAAAGGCGAGGCAGCGTCTCTACCACCTCAGGCAGCTGAGGAAATTCCGGGTCTCGGTGAGGATCCTCAAGTCCTTCTACTCTGGAGCAGTGGAGAGCATCCTGACAGGCAACATCACTGCCTGGTTTGGGAACTGTACTGCCCAGGACAGGCGGGCCCTGCAGAGGGTGGTGCGTTCGCTGAACGTACCACTGGAACTACCCTCCCCCCCTTGCAGGAGTTATACACCAGGAGGTGTAGTAGCAGAGCCCGCAGGATCATGAAGGATCCTCATCACCCCAACAAAGGACTGTTTCAGCTGCTGCGGTCAGGCAAGCGCCTCTGCAGTCACGCAGCGAGAACAGAGAGACTGAGACAGAGTTTCTTCCCGCACGCCATTAGAACTGTCAACGCTGACCTCACCAGGGGTCCTAACTGAGCCATACACTAGGCTCCACTACCTACTGTACTGTATGTAGCATACTGTACCGCATACTGTGTCACTGTTCAGGGTTGTTCGTGATGCCGTATTGCTGCGCCGTACTGTTGTATACTGTGCTGTATTATCACAAACACTACCTCACTCTATTCACATTCACATGCCACTTTAATTCACAATTCACATGCCACTTTAAATGCACATACCTGTATATACATAGGCATATTCCTTCTATCTATTCCATTTTATTTCAATTTATTTTTATTGTATTTTATTCGATATATTTTTATCTTATTCTATAAGTATTCAACTTACTGTATTACGTTTTAGGAGTCAGTTAGTCGGTCTATTAGAAAGGAATTTTCTACTTTTATTTTTTTTTTCCTAGGACATATTGTGTGCTATCACCGGGTGCGTTGCATTACATTTCACTGCATATATGTATGAAAGTATGTATATGTATGTGACAAATAAAAATCTTGAATCTTTAATCTTAAAGGGAGACTCTGACACAGAATTCCTTGATTCAAGATTCCTCCTTCCACTGGTCCCTTTCTTGGGACCTGGTTCTCTATAACGGCACGGCCCATAGGTGACCCTTCCCCAGAGCGACGAAGCAGACTACCACCTCCTCCCTTCCGGAGCGTGGGGGCTCAGGCTGCTGTGCTGGCTGGTAGAGGTGTAGCCAGGATTGGCTGTTGTGGGAGCTGCTTTTAGAGGTGGCCTGGCTGCCGGATGATCCCGGTGGTGGCTGCTGGGCGAAGCAGCTAGCTTCAAGCGATTACCCGTGGTGGTTGCTGCGGCTGCTTCTCCACCAGACACCTTGGGTGCTGCTGTCAGTCCGGAGAGTGTCTTCGGACGGCCCCTGTGTGTCCCTTTAGGAGAGTCCTTGTTCAGGCGCCACTGAGCCATTTTATTTTATTTTATTTTATGGAATAGTCCAAAAAGTTTTCGAATCTGCGCTTTGTGATTATATGTGGGGACATTTGGAGCAGACCGAGGGACTCTTTCTGGTTGTGTCAAACTAGATGTCACTGAAAATTGCAGATTATTTTTTTTAACCGCTCTCTTGTTGCCATTGTCATCATTTTCATGGAAGATTTTATGGTGAAAATAATAAAGATCGTTTTTTAACCAAACCCTAGTTTCATGTGATATCTTATTTATGGTTGGTTTTCAAAATCAGTGATCGCACAATTAGTATTTGTGTCTACACAATTTATTGGCAGGGCTCTAGTCGTGAAAACTCAGTACCCAGTACTCCAAATGCATCCCTGGTTGACCAGATACAGGAACTCCTAACTTCACTAAAGAGTTCCGTTCCTCGGACCAGATCGCTAAGCGAATTGGTCAATAAGCGAGAACTCGTGTTATTTCACGGTAATGGCTTAAATCTAGTGGAAAAAGAGCACTCTGAAAAGAAGCAGTGGCCTGGAACTAAAACTTTTATTTTTCTGTCCCTCCCTCTAGCTACCACAACTCGCAGACCAGCAGAAAACAAACATAGAGGTGAGTTTTCATCGTGAATCAAATTAATATTTATCAAATTAACTCTGGAATTCTTCATCTTACCCTGAACCTTATATATTTGTTTCCCTCTGCAGGCAATCATGCTCGCCGTCATGACGAAACTAACATATGACGACGAGTACAATTTTGAAAATGAAGTGAGTGCCACTTCTCATGTGACCTGCAGTATATGTGCAGGTGTTTATTGTGCATGGAGCGATTTGTAATTCCGACCGTCCCACAGGGCGAGGACGAGGCCATGTTTGTGGAGTACAGGAAGCAGATGAAGATGCTGCTGGATCGCCTGGCTCAGGTCTCTCCTGAGCTGCTGCTGGAGGCTGTGCACCGCGTCTTCACCAACACCATGCAGTAAGTGTCTCTGTGACCGAGTCCCCTTGGACTTCACCTGAACTGTTATTTTTAATAATCTCCTCCCCCCCGTGTCAGGAATTGGCAGACAGCTCGGTTCATGAAGGTGGAGGTGGCAATCCGGCTGCTGTACATGCTGGGTGAGGCCCTGCCTGCCTCTCATGGAGCCCACTTCTCTGGAGACACTGCTAAGACCACAGCTCTGCAGGAGATGATGAGGACGGTCTGTGGCTTTTGGCATTCTAGCACATTATACAGTCATCTGCTCATCCCCTTAAAGGATAGGTTTGTTGTTTTTCAAACCAAGCCTTATTAAAAAGTATTTTCCCCATCATTTAAAACTATTCACAGCACAATCTCACTGAACACTTAACCCTTGAGAAACTTACCGCTCTGTTGCTTCTCACTTTACCTCAATGCAGTGCAATGGGGCAAAATTTTAAGTCATTAAAAAATAAACTGTTTGTCTCTGGTCTGTTTGCAACTAGTTTGATCAGCTTGACATTTGCATTTTCATTGAATGAAAGAGTCACAAACGTCCTTTTTGTTGATAGTTTTGAAACCATCCGAAACTGTAAAGTCGGCGCTTAACCATTTGCCCTTTTTTTGTCTTTTGTTGTTCAGCTGGTCTCCTGCGGGGTCAGCGGGTACCAGCATACCTCTGTGTCTCTGGAGTTCTTTGAAAGTGTCGTTCGCTATGAGAAGTTCTTCATCGTGGAGCCCCACCATATTCCAAACGTTTTGGTGAGTTTTTGGTTGTTTTGTCGGGATGGAGAAGTGAAGTTCCTAACGAGAGTCCTGCTATAAAGACACAATTTCCTATTTCCTATCCATTTCCTATCTTTACATTCATTACCCAAAAGAGCTACTTGCATTCGGAACCATTTTAGATTAAATTTGATAGAATTTATCTCTCATATTGATTGAACGATTAATCACATTCAAACCAACATCGCAATGTAATAGAAGGCTGCTATTTTAGAATAAATGTTTCTTTATTATGTTAATTTTTTTTTAAGAAAACAAATGTTTTTTTAATGTTACACAATCTAACTTAGATCTATCTACACAATCTCTTTAAGAATAAAACAATTCTAAAAATGTATTTCGATAAATTTTGTCTGAGACCTTGCAGAGGTCTGAGTCTGCAGTATTCAAAACTGGATTTCCCATAAGACATGACAAGACAGGCTTAGAGAGTCTGCATCTAAAGAGATCTGTTTTCTGGTAGTGATCAATGATCTGATAACTGAGTGATACATGGCAGATCACCTTTTTCCACTGGCAATTTTATTATTAATAATTTGTATTCAATTATATTATTACCGTACATAAGTAATAACCTGGAGCTGCAACTTATCCCAACCGCGCCAATGGGAGACCACCGATACAATGCCACAGGTAGTCTCCTCTTCCCGCCTTCCCGCTGTCTCGCTTCCACGCTACAAGCACGGCAATAGCCTCCATGCAATTAATAAATAGAAAAACTAATTTTACATCAATCCACGGTTTTCATTTAAGCCATTTAACTTAATTTAAGTGCGATATTCCAGAGAACATGGCATTTACCATCGCACACTCAGCAGACAGGCACAGTAAAGTCAGCTCTACTCTTTATCTACGTAAATTCCAGTTTGTCGTCTACCCGTATACATTTGTACATAATTTGTGTATAATAATACCTTTATGGTTGCAATGGTAATAAAAACATGGTCATAATAATATATTGCAATTATTGCATACATCATACTTTTCATTCCTTGATAAGATATTACTAGTAGCCTTATTTTAAAATGCACAATGGTTCGATGCAGGAAAGGGATGTTTCAGAAATTGGGCTCTTGCGAAAATATTTTTTGTTAATGTGGCTCCTGAGCTGGTTGGGAAAGATTGAGTACCACTGCTATTGATTTATTGCTTGTGTTTAGTGAATAATACAGAAGATAAGGAAACAAATAAATCACATTCTAAATCGCAATCGCAATATTGGTCTCAAGAAATTGCAATTTGATCTTCCCAAGTCGTTCAGTCCTCATACCCACAAGATCCTGCGCACAAGATCTAAAGCTAATTCATATGATTTTGTTTCTGTATTTTTAGATGGCTTTTCTGGACCAAAGGGGACTGAGACACAACAGCCCTAAAGTCAGGAGCAGGGTTGCTTACCTCTTCTCTAGATTCGTCAAAACTCTGTAGTAGGTTTTTAGTGCTAGTGGTTTGCAATTTCTGTCATAGAATTTATCTGGTTTCTCTGTGGCAGTTATGAAATTATGCTCACAAATGACGTTCTCTGTTGACAGTAAGCACATGAATGCCTTTGTCGAGGATGTCCTTACTCAAATCCAGGACCTCCTCGAACTGGCTCCACCGGTAAGTCTCGTTGACGTATTCATTAATTTTTTGAGTGTACTGTGTTACCACATAGGCCAAGGTAACTTGGCCAAACCATTCTCTGTCAAGACTAACAGAGTTTTTACTTTTTACTTCCTTCTTACACACCTGACTTTGTCCAGGAAAATGGCTTTCCGACGCTGCTCACTAGCGACGACCAGCTATTCATTTTTGAGGCGGCAGGGGTGCTTATTGTGAATGGGGAGAGTCCCCCAGAGAGGAAACAAGTGCTGATGCGGAGTCTGCTTGCCCCTTTGATGGACGCTTTCCGCCTCTTGCTCGCCAAACTTCTCCAGGAGACGGAGGAAGACAGGCAGACCGCCTTGGCGGACTGCCTGAGCCACGCCGTGGGCTTTGCCAGGTGAACCTCTAAATACTATTTTTTTTTTATTAAAATGTTGTTTGCCATCATTTATAACTTCACTGCTTAAATGCAGTCCTAAGGGGCAAATGTTTAAGCCTGATTTAAGGCTGCTCCCTGAAAGTGGGTGTCGATTCATCAGTCGGAGACCCGTCAGTTGACTGAGATTCATCAAGTCGATCAGTGTCAGTATGCATTACAATAACAGGATAAAACAGAAGCTTACAAAAATGCACAGGAATAACATATTATAAATAAAGGGAATCATTTGTCTTTATGTGTGAATTGGTGCGCCCTGATCGCAGAGAGCCATGCACCGTTCCTCCAAATTAAACAACTAAAAACAGTGTGGGGACAGGGCACAGAGGAATGTGGCACGACTCGTAGGGATGAGTATCGTTTGGATTTTAACGGCATTACTACTACTGTTACCGATACTGCTTATCTTTCCGGTACTTAAACAGTACTCCTTATCGGTTATTTTATTTTGAGAGGAAAAACGTAAAAATGAACACTGCTATATTTTCTGTGCATTACGCATGGAGAGGGGGCGATACTATACCCATCCCTACTCTTGCCCCATTCGTCCATACCTCGACCCCAGGGCACAGCTCTCCGTGATTGGGCCACACGGATTCATATATAAACATATCAATAATATATTTAAAAAATAATTACAAATATTATTATTTGTTTTAATTTATAAATATTATTTAAATATATATATTTTTTTTTTTTCATAAAAATATTTATGATTCCTCATTGAAATGTTATCCCTGTACATTTTTGTAATCTTTTATTTTCTTTATACTTATTGTAATGCAAAAAAAAGTCAGTCGACTATGATTCGTCTCTTCGACTTTCAGGGGGCAAGCCCAACATTCAAGTCTAGTTCATGAACAAGGTTTTTTTGTTTGTTTTCCAGCCGCACCAGCAAGGCCTTTAGCAACAAGCAGACGGTGAAGCAGTGTGGCTGTACGGAGGTGTACAGAGACTGTCTGCAGGCGTTTCTGCCAGCACTCAGCTGCCCCGTCCAGAGGGGGGTGTTGCGGAGCTCAGTGCGCTCCTTCCTGCACCGCATGATCATCTGCCTGGAGGAGGAGGTGCTCCCCTTCGTCCCCGCAGCCTCAGAGCACATGCTGAAGGACTGCGAGGCCAAGGATCTGCAGGAGTTTATCCCCCTCATCAGCCAGATCACTGCCAAGTTCAAGGTAACCCGAACCAACATTAAGGGCACTTCCTGAGCGTTATGGGCTGCGTCTACAGCCCCAGCCGCCACAGTGAAATGGAGAGGATTTGAGAACATCTGGAGGCTGAAGTGCCTGAAGATTTTTTTTTTTCCTTTTTAAGTATCCATGAGGATGTTTGTTTGCGTTCAGCTTGAGCTCAACCTGCTGATTTTTAAAGGACAATGGTGAGCAGAAGGAAGGCGACTGCCACTATCTTGGCTGTTTTAATGAGTACAACAGGAGAGAACTCACTGGGAGAAATAACGATCATTTGGATTTCTCTCAAAAAAAGGGGAACTGTCAGTAAGTGGGGTTTGCAGTGCTGACTATTTAGTGCCATTTACTTACCCGTTGGCACTTAAGACGCAGATGACTATGTAGTTTCACTTTATCTAACTTGTATATATATCTGTGCAATTTCAACATTTAATAAGTTTTCTGCCTTGCACAACGTGAATAGTCTGACAAATAGTCAAACAATCTGAATCTAAACATAAATACATGATTTAGATATTGATTACTTTATCTACGTAATTATAGCACTAGAAATGTGTTTTCTCCTCTGTTTCCGAATTGAACAAAACAAAATACTGTTTACTTGTCAATAATAAATCCTGCACTTGACTTTCTCTGGCTCCCCAGAGCCATCAACCCCCCACCTCCCACCTAACTGTATTAGCTCAATGGAAGGCTGCGGGGGGGGATCAACTAGACTCGCTCCTGTGAAATTTCCCCTGTAATGTCCTCCAAAGCTTATTCAAACTCATTCATCATCATTTTTTTTCGGTGGTGATTATAATCAACACCTGAATCATCAGTTTATTACCCTTGAGGTATTGCGTCATCTATATTTATTTATATTTTTAATGGCGGAACTGCACATTGCTTTTAGCCAATGCCTTTTGGGAGCTGCTCTGGCGGGTAAATTAAAAGGGCTGACAGGCCTCTCTGGTTAGTCGTGATATGTGTGACTGTGTATACTGACTACCGTTCCCACTGGCGCTGCTGGACAGGGCCAGGTGTCTCCCTTCCTGCAGCAGGTCTTCATGCCCCTGGTGCTGGCCATTTTTGAGGTGCTGGCCCGCCCCGCTGAGGACAACGACCAAACGGCCGCCCTGGAGAAGCAGATGCTGAGGAGGAGCTACTTCACCTTCATCCAGACCATCGCCAGCAGCGGCATGAACGAGGTCATGGCCAACCAGGGTTAGTGTGGTGGGGAAAAACATCATCTTGGAGAACAGGTCCTTTAATTCAAACTCCTTTATTATACAAAAGACCTGAGTTTGTCTCTGCAGAGGACAAGACTTGGCATAATACAAGGATACATGCCCTTTTTATAATTTCTAGTCGTGGAGTGTGTTTTTTCTTTCAAATAGTGTTCCAACAATTTGTCTAATTGATAGTACTGTTTACCAGACTGACTTATGTCTAGGGAGTAGCATTGGGCAAGAAGGCTACACTCAGATCCCTGGTTCAATTACAATAAAAATCTGTTGCACAATGGATTTTCTGAGCACAATCAGTAGCTTGTAACTTTCCACTACATGAGCGCCTCCATCCTACAGATTGGAGAATCTGGGAGACGGATGCTATTTTCTTTTTCCCCCCCAAACCTATTGAAACGTCATATAGTTGTATAGAACATAAGTTTGCTTAAGTACTGTGAGACTTTCTTCTGGCTGGGCTCCCATATAGAGATTACCACTAAGGTAGGTATAGATTGATACCATAAGTTTCAGTATTACAGCAGCTTGCAATAAAAACAATTTATAAAGGACAAAAAATTGGCAATATACCAAAGAGATTAACAAAAAATAATTATATATAACAAGAACTTATCCCAAAATAAACAAACAAAACAAAATTGGCAATATACAATAAACCTGAACCTAAAAATAAACCATAATAATTTGACTAATTTGACAAAATACACTCAATACAACCATATCAGGGCTAATTAACTACAATGTTTGGGGCAGATTTTCAGCCTGTTACCAGTTTATGGGCCAGATAATTGCAACGTAAACTTTTCTTAATTTATTTTTGTTTTACAGCATAGCTGCACTTGTGAAACAATTGGAGCTAATGTACACCTTTATATTCTTCAAACTATCATAACCAAAATCCAAAAGTATAATAGTTATTAAAATAAATGTAATTAAATTAAAATAAGTAAATGCATTTTTCCTATTTCATATTTGTGTTATATTTCACTTATTCTGCATAATCATATGTTTGTTATTGTTGCTGAATTTAATCCAACTAGGTGTAAATTCACTATCTACCAAATTAAAATATGTGTACATACAGAATTCACAGCAGTTTAGCAGATTGTGAATTGGCAAATTGATTGGTTGAGGCAGCAATGAATGGGACGGCAGGGAAAATGGCCTCTTCATATTGTCACCCTTAATTTTGAACCGATATTTTTTCTTAAATCCTGCATAACCTCCGTATATTCAAGGGGCCTGTCTGTGTTGATGTGGCTGCTTTCGACTCCAGTCCTCCACTTGAATATCCCTACTCTATATTAACAATTCACTGTTCTGACAAAATTAGGAAATTGTACAAATTTGCTTCCATGCGCAAAATAAAAACTTACATATACTGTGCCTACCAGGGTGGAAAACAACATAGTTCTGACAATAATATATACAGTATAAGATTTTTTTTTTTTTTTATAAGACTTATCTGTTTAAGTTTAAGTTGAAATTAGATTTTTGTTATGTAGTTTGTATGCTATTGATAACTTATTACATTATTAACCATGCCGCTATGACGTTGGACCCCACCATTTAAAAGGTTCCTCTCCCTCACTAGGGGTGGAGAACATCGAGCAGGTGCTGTTCACCATAATCCAGGGAGCAGTGGACTTTCCTGACCCCATTGCTCAGAAAACCTGTTTCATCATCCTCTCCAGGCTGGTGGAGCTTTGGGGTGAGCGCTCTTTTCTAGCGGGTGTCCCTTAAATCGCCCCCAAAAAAATGTATATTGCTTTTGACCATTCAGTATTCGGCCTTTCAGGGGGTAAAGACGGAATGGTGGGCTTCCCTGACTTCATCTACAAACACATCATCCCCGCGTGCTTCCTGGCTCCGCTGAAGCCGACCTTTGACCTCACTGACGCTCAAACGGTCTTGGTGAGTTCAGGTGCCCTTTTTTGTGTACATGTTCCGTTTCTTCCGTGTGATTCAGTTTTTCAAAACTTCTATTTTGTGCCCCGCCCCCTCTGTAGACGCTGTCAGAGTGCGCGCTCACATTGAAAATGATTCACCTCAGAAGGGTATGTTGGCAAATCTTGCAATCAGTTTCACTGAATTATTGTTTGTCATTACTATGTTTGGGGGGGATACAATACATCAATACATTAGAATGAGGTGTTTTTTTTGTAGCCCAGGCCTTACTATTGAGAAACTCTGCTGCAGCTTAAAGTAGTGCTGTGCAATATGACTATGTATGAATTACTAATGTGTATATATATATATATTTTTTAAACCGTTTCTATTGCTGTGTGACAAATCTGCTTGATGGTGAGATTTTATCTGGGGGCAAATGTAAACAAACATGGAGAAACTTGGCACTTTGGGAACTTATATACGGACAAATCGCGGCGTACAGAGCTTAACCCGGGAGAGAAAAAAAACAAAATCTTGTACCCTGTTGTTTACAACTTTTTTTAAAGATTGTTGATAAAAAACAGTTGTTTTGTCGCTAAACATGTGTTTGATAAGGATATGCATATTTATGGATTATTACAAGGGTAATTATCAGGTGAGGGCGACTACCGAACCGCACCAAAGTACCTTTTTGTTTGTTGATCAAGGTTTCATGAATCAGAGTTTACATCTTAGATTTTTGCAAATAAGTTGAACTTGGATATATATGTAGCCAATTTTTTCCACTTATTTAGCCTCTGGGCCATATCTCCCAGCCCTAGCTTAAACTCATTTTGGAAAATGACAATCACACGTGTCTTACCTGTCTTAATAACATTAATATCACATTAGTTTAATTCAGGTCTTTTTAAGGCTTAAACATTTGCCCCATTGAATGGAATTTAAGCACAGCGGTGAGTTCCTCAATAGTAAAGCATTCAGCGAGGTTGTGCTGTGCACACTTATAAAAGATGTGAAATAGCATTTTGTTAAGGATTGGATTGAAAAATGACTAACCAATCCCTTGTGATGCTTTGGCAACCAAGGGTTCAGAGTTCATCCAGTTCTTGCAACACGAATACCTGCCCTCTCTCCAGGTGTCTCCGGAGATCATACAGGTAGGTACCGCTGACCAAGGATTCTCATCGCTCGTTGCAACAAGCATGAAACGTTTTAACATAATTGTCTTTTTTTCTTATCTGACAGGAACTTTGTCAAGTGCTTCAGCATCCAGATGTGAAGGTCCTGAAGAACTACATTAAGGTAGTAGTCTTTCCTTTATTTAAACAGTGACTTAAGCCTGCAGAGTTAACTAAACAGGACTGTTTAGTTAGAAGCAGTCCTGTTTCCTGGCAACCAGTGCTGCCAGGAAATCGCAATAATTGATGCCAATCCAACTTTTCTGCATTAAATGGTAAAACGGCAGTCCATCACCATACAGTATTTGAAGGTTTATTTTAAAGACAATGGTTCTTAGTTTAGATTAAAAAAAGACTACTCAAATGTTTACAGTTTCTGTGATATGTCATCACTTTCTATGATATCAATTCGGCATGACATTTTTTTTCATTGAGTAGATTACGCAGGTTTTGAGAAAAGACACTGAAATCTGAAATTTGACTGACTAAATTTATGGTGACAATATATATTTTTTTGCTTTTGTTTCAGGCGTTCTTTCAGCGAGCCAAACTGTAGGTGGAAAAAGGGCGTGTCTGGGGTTCTGGAATACAGAAGTGAAATTAAGTTTGGAGTTAAATGGGACACTTCCAAGAGAGAGACTGTGGCTGCAAAGACGTTGGAACTCTGCGGGGGCGACTGCATTTTGCCCCTCCCGAGTCATCGTGTAACAAAGCCTCATCTAGCTTCAGGTGGGCAGGCTGGGGTGACAGAACCACTCTGAGACAGGAGGACAATTTATTTATTTATTTTTCGAAAAAGGACTGAAGATGTTAAATGCCTTTAAGCCCAGGTCTTGTCGGGTTAAATATAAAAAAAAAACTGAACTGAACTGGCCTACATTAGAATGAGTTTTTTTTTTGGTAAAGGTCATATTATTTAGGCATTAAAAAGTATTTCTTTATTTAGGCGTGTTTTCCTGTCATGTGGTTTTTATTTTTATTTTTTTTTAAACAAAGGGCTTAATGTACCTTTTTTCCCACTTTTCAAATGGATGCTTGAGGAAATAGTTTCAAAATGACATGATGGTATGCAGTTCATTTCATGCAGCTCTACGCCAACCAGTTTCTCCATACGAACATAGTGCCGCTGCTGCTTGAATTTTTCTTTCCCCGTTTTGATGTAGATACTTATGTTGTCACCATGTCACTTCTGTACAGTGGTTTAATAATTTTCAAAAGGAGATCAATCTGCCATTATGTTTGGCATCCACTAACTGGAAAACTGTGTGACTTGGTTTTGCATTAGTCCAAAACTATTTTTTTTCCCTTTCAGATGGAAATTAATGACAAAATGTAAATAAAAATAAGATGTTAATTGTAAATAAAGTTCTGCTGTTTAGCATTTTATTTTTATAGAATCTTTGTTCCATCCGAAAGCCGGTGTAAATAGCGAAGTTAACTGTCGATGAAAAATGTGCCCGTGTAGAGGTGAACCTTGCGTTATGCAATACTGTGAAGTGTCCTGACCAACACCCTCCTCTACAAACAAGTTTACTGTATGCTTTCTTATTCGAGTGAAAGCAATCAGTTCTGGGTGAGGATTCATTCGGCCATTTCATCTAAAGTTAAGAAATACAGCGGTTCTGTAAAACATAGGGCGGCTCCAATTTCACTGGTGTTTTTCTGCTTTCCCATAAACTTTGATTGCATTTGCAAAGCAGATCAAAACCTCAAGCAAGTCTTATTAAAAGAGTATTTTTATAAATGAAGTGGAAAAAGTGGTTACTTAATTGATAGCCTATATTATACTACAGATTTCTTGAATCTGAGTCGTTTCTGAATTTAACTATTAGGACACTCGATTTGTGGTTTAATGGCATTCAAAACACAGCAAAATATTTGACAAGTGAATTTGTGTTGTCATCACTTTTTTTTTTTATATTGGAAATTCTTGTTACACCGTTTTTAGGACACCTTTTAGTACCAATAAAGTGTTTTACTAATTAGGATTGACTTTTTTTTTTTTTTTTTTAATCGCATTAAAAAACAAAACAATTTCACATGGAAGATATTTAGCTTCCACAAATAACAAAAAAAAAGCCATCAGTGAAACAGATTTGCGGCTTATTTAAATCCATTAATCTACAAATGCAAGCTCACCTTGTGACATCTGGCGTATTACAAACAAAGACAGCTTTGCCATTTTTGGCTCAGAAATAAGATTGATTATCAAAAGCAAACCCTCTGTACTCCCAATATGTCTGGCTTGTCAGTCTCATGCTTGCTTTCTTGTTCACCCAACGCTCACATCCCTGACATAACTGCAGGTAGAACCAGCGGGGGAACTCTGCATCCCTCAGCCTTTGATCACAGCAATCGGTCGAAGTTTGATTGCCTTCTTGCTAATTCCGGCATCATGGCACGTATTGACGACGTCTGTAACATTTTTATATGATTCGGGAGCCTGGAAAACAATGTGCATTACTTTGGATTAATTTGTTTCCAAACCCGAACGGTTATTCAATAAATAAATTCAGAATCCAAAATGATTTCCCCCTACCTCCTCCATGACTAGTTTGGGCGAGGCCACTCTTATGGCGATTCCCTTGTCCGCCAACTTGTCTAGCACATCCTGGAAGTCCAAATTCCGGCGGGACTTTGCTCGAGACAGAGCGCGACCCTATGGCCAATGGATGGGCACAGAAAGTAAAATCGCTAAATACATAATTTGAAATGCAATTCAGGTCTGGTGGTTCTGCAGAGAATGTGTTGTGGGGGGAAAAGAAGAAAAAACACTCCGTACCGCACCATGGCAGGTGGTGCCAAAAGTCTCAGTCATGCCTTGCTCCGTCCCTGTTAAGACATAGCTACAGGTACCCATTGTGCCTCCGATCAACACCGGCTGACCCGTAAGCTGATTCCATAGGAGAAAAGTAAAACAGCACTGTGATTTGACGATCTGCGATTCTCAATCGTCTTCAGATACAAATGTTTGCACAAATTGGTACCTGGTAATCCACGGCGATGAGGGGGTGGTGCGGGGGAAAGGCCCGAGTGGAGCCCTTGCGGTGTACCAGGAGCGTTTTCTGCTTGCCCTCCACCATGTGCTCCTCCACCTTGGCGATGTTGTGTGACACATCGTAGATGACGTGCATGTCCAGGTCATCAGGCGTGGTGGCGAACACTTTGGAGAAGGCCTGCGATAAGGAAGCAAGTCCACTGTGGAGTAGGCCTGTCACAATAACTACTGAGTCGTTTACTGGAAAGTGGGGGCTTAGTGGAACAAGCCCCGGTGTAGATGGACAGCATTTCATGACAACGGCTCCTCTCCTGAGTGTGTAGGGATGTGGGGTCTTACTCGTTGTGAATATTCAGCAACTGGATTCATACTGCTCTCCTAAAATTTGTTCACAGATTTTAGTTAACAGACTACATACAACTGAACCGAAGTAAAGCTCAAACCCCATTGGCTCACAGAACTTGGGACCTGGCTGCTCATTTAGATTTAAAGCGGCACACTAAAACAGCCTGTTCTGGAACAGGCATATTAGAATGGCTTGAATGCATAATCTGAGCGGTATTTTCATCAAAGAAAACTTCCAAAAACATGTTTTGGGGAACTCAGATACCAATATTAACTTGTATAAAAGGAGCATAATGGGTTCCCTTTAATTCAAATGGACATGATCCCCAGCCCGAGCACACATTCCTACCTGTCTGGTGAGGAAGGTCATGGAGGAGCGATTGACCCAGGCGTAGTTCCCGGCTGCGGCCATGCCTTTCAGGTAGTCCTGGCCCTCCTCAGAGGTGATGCGGGCACAGGCCAGCTGGCGGTCATTCACCACGATCTTATCTCTCTTCATGGCCTTCTCCATAGCAACAAGGGCATCTCAAGGGAAAAAGATAAAACGGTGCAGAGGTTGATCAAGCATGCAACAATGCACTGCACAGCACTGGTTTCGTAAACAAAGTATGGTTTATTCTCTGTGCCATTGAACTAGGCAGCACAAAGAAAGAAAGATGCACAACGTGCAGTCCTGCCCTTCTCAAAAAAAAGAAAAAAAACCACTACATATTTAGGGGGAAACACCACCCATTTTCGGCATTAATGCAGACTTTTCAGAGTGAGGTCAGATCTTCCCGACTTCAATAGAATGCAGGATCAAATCTCTCTGTGAGACACTGTAATTGCTATGGTTGCAAATATTTTGCAATGGCTGGAGCAACGTCGAGTTGGTGTTCCAGTCCCGGGGTGCACCAATTACCCACAGGTAGAATTTAGAGGGACATATCATTACTGCCACAAGTGGCTTGTCACGATACAACATGCCAGATATGAAGTTGTGTATGAAGCATTCAGACTCTTCGATCAACATTTTGCAAGCTCTAGAAAATCGAATTGAGCCAGGGAAGGTGTGTCTCCAAATAAGGCCATTAACAGTATGAAACAGCCAAGGTGAGGCACCCTCAGTGGATGAAGGGTAAGAGGGAAAAGTTGCTAGAACAGTCAAATCTACGTGGTTTGATGGCATACAATGTTATCCTTGGTAAAAGAAAGAAAAAAGATCAGCCACAACATTAAAACCACTGAGAGGGGAAGTGAATAACATTGATCATGTTGTTACAATGGCACCTGTCATTAGGTAGGATGTAGTCGCTAGTACAACGGATGGGGAGGGAGAAAAAAAAAAAAAAACCTCTCAGCTTCATTCATTCAAAAGAACCAGCTCATTCGTGAATGACGTGGTGAAGAGAAGTTCATAATAAAGAGGGACACAGCCATCGCAGGAGTTCACGTGTGCATATTGAACCGTAGCAGCTGTACCGAACGGTTCGATAACATATCGTGTACTGTTGCATTCCTAGTTAGTACCTAAAATTTGGTCCAAGGAAGGACAACCGGTTAACCAGCAACAGGGTCATGGCTGCCCAAATTGCTGGAAAAGCTAATGCTGGCTATGATAGAAAGGTGTCACACAGCGTATCACAGCTTGCTGCATATGGGGCTGCGTAGCTGCAAACCGGTGATGCGAGTGCCCATGCTGACACCTCTCCACCGCTGAAAGCACCTACAATGGGCACCTGAGTGGAGCAATGGAAGAAGGAAGGTCTGATGAATCACATTTTCTATTACATCATGTGGATGGCCGGTTGCATTTACATTGTTTACCCGGGAAGGCGATGGCACCAGGACACACTGGGCAATGTTCTGCTGGGAAACCTTGGGTCCCGGCATTCATGTGGATGTTACTTTGACACATACAACCTACCTAAACATTGTCGCAGACCAAATATACCCCTTCATGGCAACGGTATTCCCTGCTGGCAGTGGCCTCTTTCAGCCGGATAATGCAACCTGACCTCGCAACTTACAGGACTCAAAAGATCTGCAGCTAACATCTTGGTGCCGGATACCACATGACACCTTCAGATGTCTTGTGGAGTCGATGCCATGCCTCAACAGGTCAGAGCTGTTTTGCCGGCATGAGGGGGAACTGCACAATATTAGGCAGGTGGTTTTAATGTTGTGGCTGATCGTGTATAGATATTGCATTTTTACCTTTAAAAGCTCAAAACAAGTGTAAATGCCATCTTGAAGTTGCGCCATTTAATTTGGGATCTCTATGGGGCTCTCTCGGGGGCGTAAATCAGCGGTACATCACAGCCCAGCATCTCAAATAGCCTGACTGCCCTATTCACAAAACCAGAAGGAAAAGTAAAACTATATATTTCCTATTAACACACCAACAAACAGGTCCTCCAAAAACAAACAGCTGTTGTGTTTGGAAGCACATTGTTGGCTCTGCATGCGCAACAACACTGCCAACACCGCAAATGTGTTAAATCTCCATCCACATGCCCCAAAAAAAAACAAAAAAAAAAAAAACACACCCCCCACAGTATTTGGCCAGCCTTTCCAACCGATTCAAACAGGGAAATACGTAATAGCAATAATATTATTATTAATAATAATAATAATAGCAGTGGATACAAATTGTGAAGAATATCAGCATTACAAACATGCCCAACGTGTTTGATCCCTATTATGCTGTTCCTTCTCGAACCAAAAATTATTACTGAATATAGCTATATGTTGTATTTAAAAAACAGAATTCGGACTTGTGAGTAAAAAGCGGTTAACTTCAGAAGTGGATGAATGTGAAACATCACCTACCTGTGGCCACCTGGTGCCCTAATCCTCTGCTGCCACTGTGGATCATCACACACACTTGGCCCTTGTGGTCGATGCCCATCTTCTTTGCTGCGTAATCATTATAGATCTCATCGACCACCTGGATTTCAGCGTAGTGGTTGCCTGCCCCCAATGTACCCAACTGTAGGAGACACAGACGACGCCATATTAGCCTCATTGATCAATTAAAATAATACCATTACTTGCCAGATTACACAAGAGAGGCCAGTGTGTGGTCTGGTGTGTAGATATCACAATTATGTTGTGTTCTGAATTTCTCTTTCACCATTGAAATGGTGGCGAGCTAGCTAGGGAGGTAGCTTGCTAAAAAAACGATATCGCTTTGGAGCTGGTACTGCCTACAGCGCAAAATGCACACAAACGCGAAGCAAACTCACTTTCAATTTCTGGTGTGAGCAGGGCCCGACTTTTTCCTGTGCATTACCTGCGGCAGCCCTCTCTTCTTGGCCTTGGAGGAGACCTTGTTGGGGTCCGCCTGCAGCATTCTGCCGTACTCCTCACAGTGCTCCTTGTCCTCCGCCCAGGCGTAGCCCTCTCTCAGCGACCAGTCCACCCCCATCTCCAGTGCCTCTTCCAGGTCCCTGCAGCGCACGTCACAAATGACCACAAGGCCAAAAACACTGGGGAGTGGCGTAGCACCATTATTGGGTCTAATCGGAAACAGAATACTGATTCAGCCTACCCCCTTTGAGCTGCAAAACTACTGGTGCCATAAAAGAAAATCAGACGGGAATAAAGTAAATCAATATATGGTGTGTCGAGGCACTTCATGCCAGACAGAGATTGATAAATATGAAAATAAAAGACAAAATGATGAACGAAATGCTGGCTATTTAGCAACACTTCAACATACTCCATTTAAATAAAGCAGAGATAAGGAATTCGCTTATGAGTGTTTTGAATACAATACCAAATTGCTCACTTCGCGCTCATGGGAATGACCCCCTTGGACCCCACTCCGACAGGAATGTGGTCAAACAGTGCCTGGGCCAGCTGCTCCTTTACTGGCTGCACATCGCCCTCGTCCAGGTTGGTCCTCAGCAGGCGAACGCCACAGTTGATATCGAAACCGACACCACCTGCGCAGATGGAACAAGAAACCCGGCGACCAATCGTGAGGTGTTTTGTAAAAGATGATATATGGACAGATGAGACAATAGCCATGTTGTATTGGCGTACTAGCACACTATTTAGTATGTTAAATTAAAAGTTTAAAACTCAGCTCAAATACTACAGTTCAATACACACTACGCTGGCCAACGTATTCTATGAGGCATTGTGAAGGCAAGACACTGGTACATTTTCTTATATGAGGGTGTCACATGCCTGGAGACACCACAGCATTGGGGTCACTCATGTCAAAGGCTGCCATGTTTCCAATTGCGAACCCGTATCCAGAGTGGACATCTGGGAGACCAATAGACCTCTGTGGATCAGGAAACACTGTTAACACACCAAGATGAACTTCGAGCTGCATTCTTAAAAAATCCTTAAAAATATATATATTTTTTAAGTAAGTTAATTCAAAACTAAAGTTTGTGCGTAAAGGGTTTTACTGAAGACACAAATAGGAGAGTGGGAGCTCCTATAATCCTTTGCTGCACAAGCTCCCTGAGCTCCATGTGAGGTAGCTGGCTTGCTGACATTGACTTGTATAATATGTCAGTGTAGAAACCAGCTCCCACAGATGTTGTGGCAAGAACCACATTTACAGTATTGTGTCCTCTCTTTATACTTGAAAAAAAATATTTGATTTTGAGATTGGATACAAAAATCTACATAATAAATGCAATACTCAAATTGGCTTAATGTCATATCCACAAAAATAAATAAATACAATAAAAAATAAAAAAAAGAATCACAAAATCAAAGCCCCTGTCCCATGTCTTGTTCAAAGTGGTTTAAATGAACACTCAAATAGCCGCTATAACACTTGATAAATAAATTTTTATTTTTTTATAAAAGGATAAGATAGTTTAATTTATGTGTAAACCCCTCCCCCGGTGTAGTCTTTCTACTATTGCTTGGCCTACAATGTATAGAGCAAATCATACATACTTTTGTATTGTGAGATACAATGTGATAGGGTGTATGAATGTAAACCTGTTTGCATTCAGTATGGAATACTTGTATGGTTTGTATTTTGCATACAAATTGTTAAAATAATTAATGATAAGATCTATAATAATAATAAATATAGATGCAGACAGCAATACACTGGGTCCATTATCAACACCAATTTTCAAATTTGAGAGTTTCCATGGAAAGTAGCATCAGTGTGTGTTGTCGCTCCTCTTTACATCAGCATTACATCTAAAACTAGTTAAATTTGCTGAGTTTCAATGAAAGCAGCATAGGCATGATGCGGTGACTCTAGTTTTACATGTCCTGGTGACACGCAAAATTAATAATACAAGGATACATTTGTTGCATGTTAATTAATTTGTCCTAAAAATTATAAGGTGGTTGTCTGTAACCTACTACCTGTAGTCCTGCCTCACAGTGTCTCTGTGAAAGGAAATCACTGTGTGGAAGTTCCCAACAACAAGGTTCCATTCAAACAGATCAAACACTGCATGTCCCTCAAAGACATTTCATCAACTTTTTAAACTTCCAGGACTAAAATAAAACAGACACTATTCGGACCCGTTGCTCTGGAGCTGCAAGGTAACTCCATGTGTAAGGACACAAACATGGAAAATGTTTTGGACTCCTTCACTGTGCGTGTTAGGGCTGGCTCGAATGCCGCAGGAGGTACACAGATTAAGGTCCGCGATATGATTTAGATCTTCCTCGTAATCCATTATAACACAAACACACAAATGAAAGTTTTCACAGACAAGTGAAACCGGATCCTCGTCTTGTTTACGGAAGAGATGTCAGTGACGTCAGCGATTCTTACTCGATGATACACGTTGGGACACACCCCCTCCACAACGATGTCTCTGTGTGTGTGTGTAAAAGTAGTACGATTTAAAGGTCAAACTCTATCAAAACGGTTTCACATTGTGACTTCACATCACGCGGAATATGGAGGAATGATCTTTACCTGGACGGTCGCTTTTAGGGAAACGATCGATCGTCGTTGTTCAGCGCTATTCAGCGTCTCGGTAAGTGAACTGGTTTTCCCCATGTAATCTAACGGGAATATTTAATTCCATGGTTTAACATTTTTCTACTATTTATAAATCAAGCTCAGTTTTGAAAATACATTGAGAGATAAAAAAAACACAAAGGAACACGAATCCGGAAAAATCAAGTTTTCCTTCAACTTATTTGGCTGCTCCTGGCGATTTTAGAAATGCGCGAGATGGTGGGTTTTGCTGCGGTGGGTCACCGCTCTACTCACATGCACTATTCCAGGGAGTGCGGCAACATTTCCAATTTGCTTCATGGCTGGAAGGAACCCACCGAAACCTAAGCAGACATGACATGACAACAATGTACCTTTCACCCATCATGAGAAATTACCAGTCAAAACAGCTTGTTGATAGTTTGATTTAAAATGTTACATTGCACTAGTCTCTAATGAATAAGTACAAGTATTCAATTAATAGTGACTAGTAAAATTGAAATAAATACGAGTAACAATCAGAACAGATAGAAGTAGGGGGCAAATATTTAATTTATGAAACATGGAGCCCCATAGGACTCAATGACAAAATTGTCTCGATTGTTACTAGTTGCATTCAATTGTTGTTGTTGCAATAGTTACTAGTAACAATTTTAATGATTAGTAGTATCTAATAAATAAGTACCTACAACATTTTAACTCGTAAAACTAAACAAATTACTAGTAACTGTTGGAATAGAAACTAGCAATTAAATATAAGTACAGGTAACATTTAAAAAGGGAATAGTTCGTCCTATGGATTAAATGTTAAAACAGCTTGCATAGACATCACACAATACAATACAACACAGGCTGTGATGTTAAGTCTCCCCCCACAATGTAGCTACACAAACCTCCTCCTCGACATGCGTTGCGTAGCTCCTCAAACATCAGACTCTCAAGAGGATCATTGACATAGAATATTCCTTCCACCTACGATAAGTCAAGATGTTGAGGGCCGCAGAGAAGGAAGAAAGTGAAAATGTTATGGCAAAGGTTGAAGACGACTACTATATAGCCCACTTGGTTTTTAACTAGTGTTGTTTAATCAGTGTCTTTAACTGAATATTATTTGTGTTTTTTCTGTTATTTTCTTATTGTAACATGTCCAGGCAAATATACATTGTTACGGTAATGTAACATTTCTGTAACAATGTAGTATCGCATATTCTTGAAAGAAATATTGATTTAAACATGACAATAGAGTTTCTGTTACGCATGGACCATTAAGCACGGTGCTTATTTTGCTTTGTTCAATAAGGAACGGAGTAAAATAAAATTGCCTAAATCCAAAATAAAGAAAAAACAACTATATTTGGTGCGCCGATCAAGGGTGCGCTGCGCGCCAATCGGATGAGCACCTAGTGGCCACTGGGCCCCGGTTCTAGCAGCACACTAATGACAAAAATGTATACTCCATCACTACATTCCCTCACTACTACTACTAATATATGAGATACTACATACGGTGATGTTTTTACGATTACTATACAGATAGATAGATAGATAGATATTATTACTATATATATATATATATATATATATATATATATATATATATGATATTCTAAGTATGCATATTTTCTATTTCGTTAATATTTATATTTAGAATATAAAAAAAATCTGAATAAACAAATAAATCAAACAAGTGAGTTATTTTGGTGCGGAACAGGTATAACATTTAATTTTTCACACATAATTAATAACAGCAAAATAACTTACTGAAATAAAACCTCAAATGTTTTATCAGAGTAATACCACCTGAACCTTTGAGCACAAGACCATGTTTGACGACCCCGACGTGACAGTGGGTGCGCTCTTTTTCCGCCAGGGCACCTCCCGACAAAGGAGGTGCATAGTCGATCTCTTAAATGGAGGGGGAAACATTTTCCGGCGGCAGGAGACGGAAACTTGAACAAATATCATAACATTTGTTTGTAAAAGTTGGTATACCATTGAATGGTGTATAACTATGCATGTATACATTCGTACAGTGAGATTCGAGATGAATGAGGCATTATGCGTAGCATAACCATTTTGGACAGAGCACGCACTCACTGCAAAGGCGGCGCATCTAGCAACGTAACGTCACTCATGGCTTTGAATGAAAATCACCTCTAGGATTTGCATACTCATTAGTTTTAGTGTTAAAATACATTTAGCTTGTAGGTATCCACGAGCTGCGGAACAAACACATTTACTGCCGGTTTCATTTCGCTCGAAAGTGGAGCCTACAATCTCCGAAATACCGATTTCCGAGTTTCATTGGAACGCAGCATAAGAACAGGCTAGCTGTTAGCATCCGCTAATGCTACGTAGCAAGCGTTTCACTCCCTTAATTCTCACCTGCATGTTTGGGACAAAGCCCTTCTTGATCCGCCAGCAGTTTTTGTCAATCTTGTCCAAGTATTGCAACTCATCGTTATAGGTTCGACTCATTTTCCTGCTCCAAGCAGCTCCGAGTGAGTTCTGCTGCGTTCTCACACACTCACAACCTGACAACTAGTGGTGTACGACTCGGGAACGATTCGTTAGTAGCGAACGAAGCCTTGAAATAACTCAGCCGTGGGGCGTTTTACTCCGGCAAAAGAGTGGGCGAGCGAGTGAAGTCGCATTTAGCACAGTTCATATTGAATGTGACGGATTTGCACTTTACATTTCGTCTAAATCAATAATCTTGACATACGAACATTATCTGTTTCACACTTTGCATTTATCTGCCAAACCAACTCATTCTGGGAGAATTGTCAAAATGATTTTCTGGGATCCACGCTTTTGCATTATTCAAAAGATTTTTATGAGAATTCCATTCACAACTCCGACGTGACTCCTCAGTCCTCACCGTGCATTATTCAATTTCAATTATTGCCGTGGGAAAGATGTTTACATTGCCAAAGCAAATAGAAACGGAAAAAATATAGAAACTAGTTAAAAATAGAAAATGTAAATGTTGCCGTGGGAAATAATACAAATGAGTGAACCTCAACGTAAAATAAAAATAGACGGTTATCTTTACTTATCTGTGTTTATATACACATACGTGAAGATAACCTAAAATAAAGGTAAACCATTTTGAACATTGCTGTAGAAAATGTTAAGAGATAAGTGGAGATAACCTTAAATGAAAAGATTTAGACACTTCAAATAGATAGCTATAAGTATAGGTATAGATTTGAATACAAAGATTCAAGATTCAAGAGGTTTATTTGTCACATACATATACATACTTTCATACATATATGCAGTGAAATGTAATGCAACGCACCCGGTGATAACACACAATATGTCTTAGGAAAAATGTATTTCTAACAGACCAACTAACTGACTCCTAAAACGTAAGGGTAACTTTGCAATGAAAAATAAGCACCAAATGTCAGAATATAGGCATATTAGAACTTCAGGAGGATCAGTCGAGTTCAGGCTTCTTCAGTCAATGACTGAGTCGTTTATGTGGACTGAGAGGAGCAAGGCGCAAGGGTCTCCTCCTCTCGCGTGCGTGTGTGACGTTAGAGGTCATGCGCTCCAGCGCTTCCCTCGTGCCTTTCGTGCTTCACAATGATGATGTCACAAATCGCCCCAGCTGTACGGAGGGGCTTGCTGTTCGTTTGTCTATTAAAAGTCTATTAATATTATGCGTGTCCAGATTGCAACAATTTTGACACTGCACGTCAATGGGTCGCGAGGAAATACACCCGCTAAGTTCGAAATGGATCAGATGAATGAGATAATCCAAAGACATAGACAGACAAAAAAAAAAAAAATACAAATTCTCTAAGTGAACCTCATAGCGCAAAATAAAAATGGATGGTTATCTTTACTTTATCTACTTACAATATTACTTTTACTTTTTTTACTATATCTTTATCTGTGTATATATACACATGGGTGAGTGAAGATAACGTAAACCTAAACTAACAGACAGTCCTTTTTTCCTGTTGAATTGCTGTCTTTGTGTAGTTGACGGTGTCCAAATTGGGGGTTCTCATGGGGGTTCTCCACCAGAAATGTTTCAGTGTAAGAGGCAAGCACCACATAACTGTGTGTGGTGTGGGGATGGTCTGGTTTGAGCAGCCACACCTGACCTGGATCTAAGTAATTGGGACCAGAGTGGCTGTATACCTGTTGCTCGGTCTAACGGGCAGCAGGTAAAACCCCCATGCCCATACACACTCAGTATAGGAGCCTGTGTCATGACACATGCTATCTGCTCCTGGGCTCATTACAGCTGGCCCACTTTCTACAATAAACTGGTGTTTAGGGAAGGGACACAGATGTTTCTGGAGATGCCCTGGAGCCACCAGCGGGTCAAGAAGCAGGCACAGCAACCACCATAGGTAACCGCTGCAGCTAGCTTCTCCGCCCAGCATCCGCAGCCGGGACCATCTAGCAGCCAGGCCACCCTTCTAAGGAGCCCCTGCAACAGCCAAGACCGGTCACGCCTTTATCAGCCAGCACAGCAGCCTGAGGCCCCCGAGGAGGGGGCAGTCTGTCGTTGCCCTGGGGAAGGATTTAAGATTCAAGAAGCCAGTCGACTGTGGTGTTCCAGGGAACCTTCTCCAGTTAATTGTCTGTCCACTGTCCAATTAATTTTTTTTGGACATTCGTTGGTTTGAGGTATGGGAACCCTGTTTCAGAGTCCAGTGTTTTATTATTTTAAGGTATAGCAACCCTATGTCAGAGTCTGTCCTTTTCAGGTATAGCAACCCTGTTTCAAACCCGTTCTAGGCATTTTATCCTTTTTTGTTCTCTGCTTGGTGGGGGTTGGTAGGCTTTGGCCAGGTATTCTCCCTTGCCTCAGTTTGGTGTCAGCCTCAGTATGGTGTAGTTTGAGCAGCCACACTTGACCTGAATCTAGGTAATTGGGATCAGAGTGGCTGAATACCTGTTGATCTAACGAGCAGCAGGTAAAACCCCCATCCCCACACACATTGAGGATAGGAGCCTGTGTCATGACACCTGCTATCTGCTCCTGGGTAATTCCACCTGGCCCACGCTCTAAAATATACTGGTGTTTCCAACCCCTGTCTTCTGCCGAGGTCCCCGAACACGCCACTTGGGTGGCCATGGTAGGAGAAACTGCCACACTGTTTTAGAGCCCTTTCATTTAGTTGAATTGGCAAAGCCAAATTTCTGGAAAAGGTTGCAAGAAGACTAGGCAGAAGAGATACAGTGTGCCAGATTCACCAGTTTGACGCACAACCTAGACACAGGTAATCACACAGACGAAAGGGGGTAGGCTCCGACTGTCGGATGCATTTTCATATTCAGTGTAAAGCAAGTTTAAGATGTGACCATTTTGCACCATGCGTCTCTAAACTGTTGGGTTTTTAGAACAGGCATCACAGTTCTTGGAAAACTTGATTGCTCCATTTTACACTTGGAACTAAGATGGTGAGGAATAGTATGTGTACTTCAGCTGGATTAACCATAATTTATGTGCACACTAGTGATGAACGGTTTGGGTCTTTTTTTGGGCTCCGTTCTTGATGAGTCACTCAAAAAAAGACATGCATTACACATGCACAGGTGTTGCAACCAGAAATGAGGACAAAAGCGAACGTAAACTGGGAAACCTCAGTTCTAAAGGAATCCCCACAGTGAATCTCCATATAATGAATTACATCACAGTAAGCGTGGCCGGAGCGCACAACCATAACAGGTTCAGACTCAGATGGTGGAGAGGAAACCTACGGTGGTCCTGAGAGCTCAAGACACTGCAATTTAAGAAAGACATGACGTGAGAGTCGTCACGGTTGGTTAGAGCTGGGCATCGGAAGTGGCTCTTCTAAATGTGTCTACTTAACTTGTTTAAAAATAAACTAGTAAATAAAGTTGCTGGCCGTTCAACACCAATTACAAATGTCTTATTAACTCGAGAAATTGTGTTACTAAGATACAAAAATATTTAACTGGAACTGGTTTCCCTAAGTCAAACTATGCAGAACTCAGTATAAAATCTTAAGTGAAACTATGAAAGGAATTAAGATAGATGAGATCCGTGTTGCGCATCCATAGATCTTTCAGGGTTTCAAAGTAAAAGAAAAACAACAAAGAGGAGCGGAAAAAGCTGCTAAGAGAAAATGAGCAAGAGCCGTTGAAAGAAAGTGATCGAAAACACTTTAGACAAAGAGAGTCCGCCACATTTATTAGCGGTGAGAGGGGCATGTCCTTTGAATCATCCCCTTGACGTTACGTCATATCTCTAAGTCCATTAAACAACTGAGTTTATTTATACTTTTATGCAACTATTTAATTTGACATTTTACGTGGAATACTCACACTTCCCTCTAGTACAGTCAATTCAGCGATAAGTTAATAACTCATATTGATGCAGCTTTCACTCTTGATGGTGTATTTTGTGTGGACTGGACAGCTGGACTGAGGTGGAAAGACAGTGATTAGACGATGAGTATTTATTAAGTACTGGTATAAACTTTTAAGAACATGCACCAAGGGTCGGAAAAGAGCCCAGATTTCTGGGGCGGGCTGGTTTATAGTCTCTGTGGTGACCTTTACTGGCAGGCGTCACAAATGGTGCAGTTACTGTGGATAGTGTAAAAGCTGAACATTGCTCTGGGACACAAGTTTGACATTCAACAAAGATCATTATGTTCAGGAAATTCCGGTGAACAACGTGTGCACCTCCACGCAAGCCCAGGCACTGGCATGTGAGGTGTCTGGAATGTTTGGGGTGAAAAAGGCACTGGGCTCCCAAGAGAAGAGCTCATCATTAAATCACAGTCACTAAATAGCCCTCAGATCAGGGTACTGGAGGAGCTTGTATGTATTTACGCCAACCCTCTCAGTCACCAAGACCCGTTATTAGCTGGAGAGCTGGCAGGACACGTATGACTTTGGATCAGAAGAGTGCAGGTTCAACACTTTCACTCAAATTACAACACATAGACGGATAGACAGATAGACAGACAGGCAGACGGACAGACAGACAGACAGAGGGACTGAAAGACAGGTCAGCAGACAGATTGATGGACAGACAGACAGACAGACAGACAGACAGACAGACAGGCAATCACAACACACCCCAACCACATATACAGTATATCAGCCCACTGATGGTTTGTGGCTGTTTTGGACCACAACCCGTACATGTACCTTCAAACACCAACTCAGCATCCCCTATTTTAGTGCTTGCCGGACTGCAGCCTGTACTCTGGAGACATCTCTCTTTTCACAAACAAATATTATTAAACCAAGACATTAAACTGAGACGCTTGAGGAAGCACGTAGGACAGGGGTCAGGAACCTATGGCTCGCGAGCCAATTATGGCTCTTTCGATGACGGTATATGGCTCGCGGACAATTAACAAGTAGTAAATAATTATTCTGTGTCATTTTAAAGTAAAACAGGAAAGAGAAATTACAATTTTGAAAATAAAATATAAATGTGGCGGACAAAGGGGCGTCATCAAGCACCGCCTGCGGACCACAGAAAGACTCCGGGGCGCCTTTTACTCGGTGCCCTGCCCCTCCCGGGGCCTGCTCAGGCATCACTTGTGGAAGTCTCTGCCCACAGGTAAGGGTTTAGGGAGGAAGATGAAGTCTTTCTGGCCGTGGTGCACCAACATTGCGAAAGTTGTTCATTGTTCATTTCAATATGCGGCACGCAGGCCACAATTATATAAATCAATGAGGATTATTATAATAATTGTGGATAATAATGATCCTCTTGGGAGCAGGAGGAATGGTGTTCCACTGCTGAGCTGCTTACGAGCCCGTGCGCCGATCCCCTCTTTAAGACAGACAAACATTAAGAAAACTTCCTGCCTCGAGTCGGACCAATCAGCTGAACACAAGAGGACAGAAATGGAAAAAACTTCAATATGTATCTGACAAATAATCTCTTGAATTTGAACTTGAACTTGAACCTGAAGACCAGCTGATTCTTAAAACTTGGAATGAGCTTCCCGTCACATACCACACAATGCAGCGTGTGAGTATTGCCGTATTGACCATGTTTGGCTCTACATACGCATGTGAGCAGTCTTTCTTGCATCTGAGAAACATTAAGACCAACCTGCGCTCATGTTTAACTGATGGAAGCCTCAACACCTGCATGGAGCTTAACCTCACTACATATGAACCAGACTACCAGGCCATCAGCAAAACCATGCAGCACCAGAAGTCGCATTAATGGTAAAAAGTATTTCATTTATTATTGGTTAGCTACAGTTTAACAACAATATTATTAAGAAGAACAAAGAGAAATGTATTATATAAAGCGCTTTTTTAAGTGCTCAGAGATGTGTTATACGTTAAAAATGTATGCATCAAGTTGCATTCAATTTTATTAAATATTATATGGCTCACAAGGAAATACATTTAGAAATATTTGGCTTTTATGGTTCTACCATCCAAAAAGGTTCCCGACCCCTGACGTAGGACATACATACAAACACTCCACCCGTCAAGATTCCTTCTTAGGTAATAAACCGGCGGGGCAGGTAGGACATACGTACTATACCCACCACAACCTTTGCACAGTCAAGATTTGAGATTAAAGAGAATCCCCAACAGATCAGGTCTGAAACTGTTTCGGCTGATCCTCCGTAATGTAAATTCTAACAAATATTCGCTCACTTTCGGTGAGAGGTCTAATAATTATTCGCTCATCCCCTGGTGAGAGGTCAGTATTTTCTGGATCTCTGTCCTTTTGACTATGACTTTAACTATAACATCCCACAACGTCTTACCCATCCGTAATTTGTTCCAACAGTCCCTTAGTCCGTCTAATACTGTATATAATTAATTTAGCTTCAATAATTTGGATCACAGGTCTGAATCAGAATTTTCTCTGTGCTCGCCAATCATTCATTTAGATACAATAATTTGGATCACAGGTCTGAATCAGAATTATCTAGGCCCTTTTCAAGAGGTACGCCACCACTTAGCCACATAGACAGTCAAGAATCTATGCAGATTTCATGAAATGGCTCTGCTCACCATTGTCCCTAGGTCTTTGTTGACTGTCTGGTCTGCGGATCGGTCAGCTGTCCGGAGACAGAGGTGTTGTGGTTAATTAGTAACCTCACATGAAAGAAACCTATTACATGTTATACCAAACCACCTATGTGATAAAACCAAAACCAAGTGTAGCAAAAAAACTTTTAAAAATGTACATCATGAAACCAGAAGAGGGAGCCAAAGTCTTTTACAAAAACAGGAAAATATGGAGGGAGAAGTTCAAGTCTGAACCAAGGCGAAGGATATCCAATTATGGGGAAATGTGACAGAAGTGTTCCACTAACACCCTTTCCAAGAAAGAGAAGGCTGTTCAACTACGAAGGCTGCGATTGGCTGTCTGAAAAGTTACACCAGATCGCATGTTGACAAGACTACGATCTGCGATTGGCTCAAACGGGATTTTGAGTGACTCATGACACTGAAAGAGGAAAAACATATAAATGAGCAAGCTGCTCTTCGAGTATAAAGCAAAGAACAAAAAACAATAAAACAAGTCAGTTTTGCGAAGCGAACACCAAGTTTTCTCAATAAACAATAAACATGCACAATATACTTGATCGCATCAGATTTAGCTTTGTTCCAGTGGTTTCTTCCAATTTTTGAAGCCAGAATAAGATAGAAACATTGTCCAGAGATCCAGACTATTTTTAACGGGCCCAGGCCTGGTCCTCTTTGTTCACGACAATTGACGAGCTGAACCAGGAGAGAAGGATGACCAAAACAGAGGCCGAAACTGGGAGAGCTGGCCTGCACTTCATAAATGCACCTGCACTTAATCAATCAATCAACCAATCAACCAACCAATCAATCAATCAATCAACCAATCAACCAATCAATCAACCAATCCATCAATCCATCAATCAATCAAACATCAATTAATTCATTGTACAAGTATTAGAACAGCTGTGCACAATCCGAGTGTGGCAGCCACCATCAAACCCGATATTCAGGGTACCGGATGGGTTTGCTACAGTAGGAGCCACTTGAAGAGGGCTCTTCCAGCCGGTTGACAACTGAATGTCAACCAGCTTCCAGCTTCTCATGTGTCCTGACAGGGCGTGTTAAATTGTGATTTTAAACACGCCCATTTATTCAATAGCAGTGTGTCACCATGAGATGGCGCTAAATGGGAGCTGTTTTTTTATTTACATTCTTTAAATTACAAAGTTCAATAGCTTTGTAATGAGAGCTCTCAAACTTGGGCTATGTTATTATAGTTTCAAGATTATTGTCAAATACTTGATAACAATGCAAACATCATTACCAGTAATGAGATTCTTAGTCTCAGAGTCAACTCAAATTTACATAATACGTAAAATAAGGGTATAGTAGCGATTCAAATAAAACAGTATTTAAAAACAGAATTCAAACAGTTAATTTTTAAACAAAATTTTAAAATCGAGTGTAATATAAGTAATATAGAAGTATTTACCTCAAAGAAAGACAAAATAAAATGCAGACAATAATGACAGTGAGTCAACTTGATAGTGGACATCTTCAATAGTCGTGGGCCACAACAACGCAGTGTAATACTGAATGGTAAGATAGACACAGTGTTTAAGACAAACACTGCAATGTACTACTAAGAGGTAAGACAAAACAGGTACTGCAATGTACTACTAAGAGGTAAGACAAAACAGGTATGCAATGTATACTTGATAAATTAAAGTTAGATAAATTAAACCAGTTTCAAAATTGGCCAAGTGTGTGGATTTTTAGGTTCTAATTTTTGGCCTTTTGATTTCAAAATGTTTTTTTTTAATCAATCTTTATAAATTTTTATTACTTCAAAATTACTTAAAATTTTTATACTTAAAATAATTGTGAAATATTAAAACTAATTTCTGCATTTGAACCTCTCTGTTGAAGAAACGGTCCCCCCCCATTTAATAGAAAATTCCAAAAAACAACAATGGCACAATAAAATGTGAAAAATCAATCAATAAAAGTTGATCAAATAAAATCACCAACACCAGGGATATAATTATAATTTGTCCGTTAAAGAGACTACACAGTATATGGGTCCTTCTGAACACTCAAGATTGTTTTGCGGTTGATATAGTTTAAACTCCATGGTTTACTTCACAGATGAGTTGCCAACTATTAAATACATCGGCAACTATTAATTAAGAATTAAGAATTATAAAGAAGACCCATATGATAGTTAACAGGATGTTTGATTCCCCTTCTCCAAAGAGTAATTTTCACCTCCAAGTGATTGCTGGAGGATTGCTCCATTTGAATGTGGAGATCGTCGTCAATGACCAGACCTGTTGGGTGACACAATGATCGGCCATTTAGTGTAATCAAAGGGATGCCAAGGGTTTTACCTGCAGTCTACTTCGTAGTCACTCAAAAAATGTGTACTGCATACAAATGATTATTAAGATAAAACAGAAAGTAGGAAGCAATAGGAAAAACAGCAAAAACATGCGATAAACAATAAAGGGTGATGCAGCAATACAGATAAAAATGGTCTCACACAATCAATAGTCATATTGCACAGATGGTCAATTACTCATGTGTGTGTGGGCCTGCATTCGTTGTTGTTCTTAAAAGCAACAGGGATAGACAGATACTAATAATATACTTCAAATTAGTATTTCCATAGAGTAATAAGTAATAATAACTTATAAGTTGTGCACACGGCACACTGTCGGATAAAGAAACCCCTGCTCCAATTCTCAGAGTTAAGCTTTTCCACAAATGCAGCCTGGGGGCATTCCCAGCCGCCAGCGCAAAATTACGTCATCGAGGGGGATATAATTACAGGCAGGATCTGAGCCAGGACTTGACAGGGACCCTGCATGGGTCAGCCATGCCCCAATCACGGATCTGCCTGGGCCCTGTCATGTTCCAGCTGCCCTCTCTAAGTGGCTCCTACTGTATAGCGGGCCATCACAGACAGACTCCAAATCTACAACTGAGTATCACCATCAGTCCCAGGCGTGCCAGGTTGGAGACGGGCAGGTGGACACACATCGTCAGAGACACCCTGAAGGAGAGGGGTCAGTAGGGTCAGAATATAACCCCATGGGAGGGAATAAAGTCAGAGCACAGTGGCCAAAAGAGGGCACTTTTAACATGGCATGTTGTAACAAGATGGAGACTAACATAAAGCATAACAAAGCCAAAGACACGGGCGACAAGAGGGCAGGGAGAAGAACAAAAGAAAGGGAAGTACTAAGTTGGTTCAGACAAGAGGGTTGAGTAATCACCAACAAATGGTTAGAGCAGTACGAATGATTGTGATGGAGGACAATGAGAAGCAAGGGAAAGGAGACAAAGGAAAAGGGAAAGGGAAAGGGAAAATAAGCACAGCTACTCACAGCTCCCCCTTATTCAACCAACCCACCGCCCTACCCATGTAATAGGAACCTGTTTATAATAGGACAGTACCCACTGGGTTAAAATGAGAAGTGACAGGCAAGTTACAAGGAGACTTCACCCTAACACTAAAGGAGGGACAGACAGATGAAAGAAGAAAAAACAAGAAAGGGAAAGAAACACTTTGGAGAGACAAAGACGAAACCGAGAGCAGTAATGAGGCAGACAAATCGCGCACACATTTGGAAGAGGAGGAGCCAGATGACTCACACACAGAAACTGCATCACAGAACACCCAAGAACACTGACACTACCAACAAAGAACAGCAGAGAAAGACACCAGTGCAGAGTTCAATAACAGACTGGACTATGCAAAATATCTGGAGAAAAGAAAATCGGAGTGATACATGATGCCCCAAGGACAGGTGTGGGAGTTCCTGCCCACAGGTAAGGGTTTAGGGAGGGAGACGGGAGTCTTTCTGGACGTGGTGGGCCAACATCGCGAGAGTATTTATTGTCCACTTCACAATAGGTACGCTGGCCACAATTATATATAACAAAGGAGGATTATTATTATTATAATAATATTATTATTATATATTATTATAATAATCCTCTCGGCGCAGGGTGAATGGCGTTCTCCTGCTGGGCTGCTCAAGAGCCTGTGTGCCAATCCCCTCTGTAAGACAGAAAAACATTAAGAAAACTCCCTGCCTCGAATTGGCCCAATCATTGCCCACGCAGCCCTGATTGGGCCGGTTTGAGGCAGCTTGGTTGCCGTGGGAAAAGGAACCGTGTTGTTGTCCGCAGCTGGTGCTTGACCACGCCCCTTTGTCCGCCACATACCCCACCGCCCGCCCTAGGCCAGGGAGTCATCCGGTGTCAGCCACGTCAGCCACGACCATCTGCTCCGCCGACCTGTGGACCGCATGGAAGTTAAAGGGCTGGAGAGCAGGGTACCACCGGGTGATCCGGGCATTTGTGTCCTTCATGCGGTGGAGCCACTGCAGCAGGGCTGCAGCAGGGCTCCGAACAGAGGGTGAAAGCTCTTCCCAGGAGGAGTATGTGACAGGAGGAGTAGCAGATGGAACCAACTGCCCACTTGGTAGCTAAACACTCCTTCTCCACTGTGCTGTACCTCGACTCCCGCTCTGAGAGCTTGCGGCTTAGGTACAGCACCCGACGCTCTGTCCCCTCCATCCCTGGACAAGACTTTGCCCAGCTCTCTGTTCGACGCGTCGGTCTGAGAGGGAGAAGTTAGGGTTAAACAGCACTGGCTTCCCACAGAGAGCTTACTTTACACTCACAAACGCCTGCTGGTACTTCTCTGACCACGAGACTGGATCTGGAGCACCCATTGGAGTTAAGTCGGTCAGAGCTGGTTAGCTTTGAAAAGTTGGGGACAGACCTCCTATAGTAGCTGGCCAGCCCCAAGAACTGCCTCACGTCCTTCTTGGTCTTGGGTCTCGGTGTGTTTGCGACCGCAGCGATTTTTATCGAGCTGGGGTCAGACCAGGGCTTCGACGAAGTGGTACCCCAGATACCCCCTGGTACCCCCTTGTAGCCGGTATTTGGTAGGCTCCTTTCCGACCGGGGGAGGAGTCGCAGTGTCCGCACTGAGGGGGGACAGAGATTGGATAGCGGGAAAGGGAGAGAGCGTCCCGCGGCACCACAGTACCCGGCGAATCCCACGTATGTCGGATGTAGCCCCCCCCCCCTGACATTGTCCTCCGGGGCACCTCAACAGGCTGGGGACCTGGCGATTCCCGCGTGGGTCCTGGGGATGGACGTAACGCCCCCCCTGACATTGTCCTCCGGGGCTCCACGACGGGCTGGGGACCCAGCGAATCCAGTGTGGGTCCTGGGGAGGGACGTAGCGCCCTCCCTGACATTGTCCTCCGGGGCACCGCAATGGGCTGGGGACCAGGCGAATCCCGCGTGGGTCCTGGGGATGGACATGGATCTGGTCCTCTGGCTGGCTCCCGGCCGGTCACTGCGTGCTCCAGGGAGCTCACACTAAGGCAGACAAACATTAAGAAAACTCCCTGCCTCCATTAAAGGCAGCTTGGTGGCCGCGGGAAAGGGAACTGTGCTGTTGTCCGCAACTGGTGCTTGACCACACCCCTTTGTACCCCACAACAGGAAAAAAACAACACCCCAACCCAAGGGAAAACGTGCTCAGCTCAAACTGCCATGCCCCTCACCAATGGAAACGCCACGACTCCCACTTGACAGGCAGCACAGAATCGACCAGACTCCGCGGAAAAGAGATGAACTCGAGAAAATACTGTCCAGTGTGGCGAAAAGCATTGAAGTCATGACAACAGAACTCCAAGATTAACATCGGAAAACATCTACACCCAAAGTTACACCCACAAGGAAATCATGGGAAGACCAAGACAACATGTGGAGTCAAGAAAAAGAAGGGGAAACACTGCACCTGTAGCTGAACGGCACGCTAAAGTCGCACCATATTGTAGGAGAAAAAGAAACGGCCAAAAATGTGGAGGCAAGAATGTCGGTCAGCGTGGGAAAGGGACGCAGGACAGCTGCACAGAAGAAACAGTTCCGATGACGAGAAAGAAGGAGAAAGCATGTACCCCCGAGTGATCAAAGGGCCCGGATGTGAACAACGCTATGTGCCATGGTCATTTTTTGGACACGATTGGCCTAGCAACCCAACAGCCAGCCCTCGCTGGCTGTTGGGTTGGAGCAAATAAAAATGGATAACAGCGTTGGAAAAAAGCACGGCAGGACTAACGATGGCCCAGGGAGACATCAAAGCCCTGCTGATGCACATAGCGGGGAAACACATCACAGAAGAAATCTTCTGCAGAGTGATGCTGTCAAGAGTGGTGAGCGGCAATAATGCAGATGACGTGGGTTAAGGTTGACACCACATTCAGATATGGGCAGAGCTAAGACAACATTACCCCGAGAAAATGGATCCATCCAAGTGAGGATGAGGACTGTCCATTCAAGTTCCTACAAGCCTTCCAATGCAAGTGGAAAGACGAGACAGGGAGTGCATGGAATACCCTCAGCACCACACAACGACTGTGTATGCTGATGGTGAAAGAGGCGGTGCCACAGGAAGTGCAGGAACGATTTGATTACATCATGGGGCTGATGAAAACGGAATGGCCCATGTTCTCCATACACATTGTCCACCATGTGGAAAACTGCAGGAAGAAAAAACGGGAGGCAGAGGAGCAAAAAAGTCAACTGGCCCACAAACTGACCCAACTGCAGCTGGTGGAACTGAACAAGCAAAAGATAGAAAACACGAAGACCAAGCCCCCATGATAACGACTGTCCAAACCCAAAACCCAGAAGCATTAATGCCCCAAGCTCCGGTGCACCAGGTCCCCCCTTAGACATGCGCGCCACAGCCAGCACTAGCGCCGCCACAGAACAACCCTACTGCAGCACCGCTCCCGCCAATTTATGTACATGTTAACCCCACAGGGGACAACTATTGCCACATGCAAGGCAGAGGATGCACAATGCCAGTGAGGCCTATAATGCGAGGGCGGCCGATGTAATGGGATGGAGGACAACCTTCCCCCGGAGCACAATACAGACGCCACCAATCCAACCCAAACCTACACGACTGCTACCAACCAGAATGCTGGGGATGTGGGCAAACCGGCCACCTAAGAATGGACTGCCCTACAAAATCATGGGGCAATCAAATGACTCCCACGGCCCACGGACGGCCCTCCTCCGAATTGACATTACTAGGGGGACTACCCGGGGAAGCCAGAGGGGGAAGTGATGTAACCAATCATATCATCACAACCACAGGACTAACCCACCATATCAGTTCTAATACAAGAGAAAGAACACCTTGATGGCAGACACAGGCGCGACATACTTATGCATTGAGAAAAACAGCTCCAGCGTCCCCCTCTCCAGTTCGTCAGTCAGAACAATAGGCTTCTCTGGGAAAACACAAGTGATACCCCTCACACAGCCAGTCCCAATGCTGATCACAGGATGCACTATAGTCGCTCCACTTCTATACCCAGCAAATACACCCATCAATCTGTTGGGGAGAGACATTCTGCCCTCTCAAAGCTAACATCATGTGCACAGCGGATGGGCTGTATATAGACTTTCCTGATTTTCCTGCAGCACTACAGGTGCACGACAAACGTTGACAAGCTCTCATTCAGGCCTTTTGATAGCACCCCACCACCAGCCATTCATGACACAGGGCCAGGCCTCATATCTCCCACAGATGCCCCCAGGCATGTCCCTCTGGAAAACCAATGGCCCCAGATCCAGAGTCTACCCACAGTTAATCAATGGCCCCAGAACCAGTCTTCCCACAGTTAATCAATGGCCCCAGAACCAGAGTTTTCCCACAGTTAATGAATGGCCCCAGAACCCCAAAGGGTTCCACTCAGGCAAGTTCACACTCATGCAGCCCCCATTCCCTGTAGGCCTAAGAACCATGGCCCAAAGCGCAGGCTCCACCTTTTCAGGTCCACTGCCTGGGATCCCGACAGCAGTGCCAAGCCACGCGCTCCCAACACCAACCACCTCCGCCATGCCAGCTCCAGACCGAAACCACCCCTCCACCTGGACCCTCACCACAACGGCCTACCGCTCTGAGGACACCACCGCATCCCACACCTGGCCAACTCCCCTCACCTATACAATTCCAGTCCATGTGGACTTCTCCTGCATCATCACTAACCAGGACTATTGGATGTGACCCCTCAGTCATAGCCTCACTATCCCAGACTTCTCCGAGACATCATCCAGCTCCTCGTCAGACGCTGCCCTTCCAAACAACTCCCCACAGGGGGGCCCAGAAACCACAGTGGACCCGTTCTTTGATCAACCTGCCACAGTGGCAGCAACGTCTTTGTTTGTTTTCCGGTCCCTTCTGGCCAGGGTCCCGCAAGCTACGGCCATCTGTCTATGTGTCAAGGAACAACAGAGGATCAAGGCACTAAGGGCCTGCCTCAGAGCACTCGAAGGGGGGCTATAAAGATAAGACAGAACCGCCTCTCATGGCTCATACCTTGGTATCTGACCAGAGTGCACCATTGCTGTACCTGTTGTAATAAATCTACGTAGGTGCTATACAAACTTTACTGACTTTGTTCTTTCCTCAGTCATATAGGCAGTAAATTACAGGCCATCATCTGGTGGCCAGGAGGTGCCGCCGTCCTCGGACGTGCATCGGTCAAAAATCGGTGAGCAGAGCCTTTTTCATAAAAATCTGTTTTAGAAACATTGGACTGTCAGGAGCTGTTGACTGTGTGTGTCTTGGGGATACCTCCTGTACGAACCTAAATTCTAAATTCGGTCAGATTGCCAAATTTGTAATTCATAACTGATGACAAGCTAAATGGTTTTCGATAAAACGATTGTGGATTGAATTAATGAATACATTAATTAATAGAAAAAGGGCACATTAGCATAAAATTATTGGGATCCAACTCTGGGCAGGAGAGGCCAACAATTATAAAGGAAAAAAATGTTGAAAGATATAATTCCTACTGCTATTGGAATAGTGGATGAACAACCAGAACCGCGGGGCCACATTGCCATCCGTGTAAGTCAAAGGCAGGAAGGCCTCAGTCTGTGTCTCTCGAGAGTCGGTGATAGAAGGCCGAGCGGAAAATTGTGTGGAAACAGCTGCCATTAAGGAACCGTATGGTACCAAACTGTGATTGATTGTGTATGTTGTGGTTAATGAGAACTAAGAAATATAATGTACATTCGATGGTGGGGACCCCGGAAAATTGTTGAGCTAATTGGAGAAATATAGTTTGAGTAAAATATACAGTATGTTTGTGGTGAAAGCGATATGGGTAAATAGGAGTTCGTAAACTAGGGCAATAAAAAGAGTTTGAAGCGTTGCTTGGTTTGCTCTGCCGTGAACACAATGAGGAAGGAGATTAGGGAGTGTCGGCACGGAGAGCTGGAGCAGGGTGAGAAGGAATACGGAAGCTGCCACCATGTACTTTAAGTGTGGCTGTGACGTCAATTCCCCTGTGTGTGTGTGACTAACCCCGCCTCAAATGGAACTGCGTGTCTTTTCCCCACAGCTTAGAGAAAACACCCAAAGTAATCCTCAATTTGATATTTAACCTGACACATAAGCCAATATAGCAAGATACTGTGAAGTTATTGTAGTAGTCACGAGGGTCAAAATCGGCGCCATTGCAAAGCGCGGTATGTTGGGGCCAGCACCGTCTGTCCTCGACAGAGACCGTGACGACCATCCGATTCAAAGAGTCATTAGACGCCAGCCACTGCAAAAATATTCAACAGGGACTCTCGTTGTTCCCATCAGGCAGAAAAGTAACCTTGAGCACTAGGAACCCCTCTTATATCATCGAGGATTGAACGTAGACAAGAATGATTCAAGATTTATAGATTTATTGTATTGGTATATTTATTTATTATCATATACACATTATCACAAGTACAACATGTAGTGAAATGCTTTTCCACAAATGCCAGTTACTGTTCTGGGCATAAAAATAAAATAGAAAGTAAAGATTAAGATATAAATACAAATTGGAATAAAAATTGGGTACAAATTAGCGCTTGATTTTGTAATTAATTTAAAATATTTAAGGGGCTGGAGGGGCTTAAGTTGCCCTTCCAGTGGATGTAAGCATTGGTATGCTTTTGTTTTTTATGTATAGCATTTTTTCTTATTATTATTTTATCCGTCCGAGAGATTTGATCTGTCACTCTCTCTCGCGTGCGCTCCAAGCAAGGAGTAAAATGTTGCATTCAGTGGAACTCGGAAAACGAAGTAAAGCTGTGTTCATTGGATATCGGAAAAATCGCTATCGTGCAAAAAGTTATTTAAAACACATAAAAACATGTTTTCATTTTAGATGTATGTTATTGTACTCAATTCCGTTATTTATTGAAACAAAAAGAGCACTGTGCATATCTGGGCTCTCTATCAATCACTCTTGTATCCCCCCTTTGGTTATTAGTTATTTATGGTTTGATTAAATTAAGAAAAACCTTCAATGGACATATTCTTAAACGATTGGTGAAAACATATTAACAGCTTAATTATCATTTATCCATATAATAAATGATTACCTTCTTAATTCAACTGGCATTTTAGGCCTGGGTTTTTTTTCTGTTATGAATATAAGAAATATGCCTTTCAAGCTGACAGTCAATATAATGGCCTTCATTGTTTCACTGGAAATCTCTAGTTTGCATTAGAGAATCTGTGTTCCGAGTTAAAAAGATGCTCATAAACAATAGTTTTCGAATGAAAATATACTTCCTTTGCGTTGATTCTACATTAATTTTGTGTTTTACATTTAAAAATCCATGACTGTATTACAAGTGTCAGTCTCTAGAAGACAAAAAAAAACAAAAAAAGAAACGATTACTCATGATTAATCACAGCAAATTAGGCGATTAATTAGTTAATTTTTTAAAACAATCGACAGCCCTTATAAACATAAAAGTAAACTATTAAATACCAAGAGGGGCAGGGACGATTGATAGATTTGCAGCCAAGTAAAAGGTTTAACTCTTATTTCGATTTTTTTCTCGAATCACTGTGCTTTTAGACCCCTTGCAGTTTGCGTATCGAGCCAACCGCTCCACTGATGATGCCATCGCCATCGCCCTTCACCAAGCACTCACCCATCTGGACAAAAAGGACACATCCATCCGAATGCTGTTCATAGACTTCAGTTCTGCATTCAACACGATCATCCCCCAGCACCTGACCAGGAAGCTGAGCCTGCTGGCCCTGAACACCTCCCTCTGCAATTGGATCCTGACTTTCTTGGGGGGAGACCTCAGATGGGTCAGGAACAACACCTCCAGCACCACCACACTGAGCACAGGGGCCCCCAGGGCTGTGTGCTCAGTTGTCAAACTACAGACTCACGATTGCACAGCGCTACACAGCTCGAATCACAACATCAGATTTGCTGATGACATGACCGTGGTGTGTCTTATCGAAAAGAATGACGAGTCTGCATACAGAGAGGAGGTGAAACAACTGACAACCTGGTGCAAAGTTAACAACCTGTCCCTGAATGTAGACAAAACCAAAGAGATGGTTGTTGACTTTAGGAGAGCACAGAGGGATCACATGCCACTGGACATCGACAGCTCCCCAGTGGAGATTGTGAAGAACACCAACTTCCTTGGTGTCCACCTGGAGGAGAACTTAACCTGGTCCCTCAACACCGGCTCCACTGAAACGAAAGCCCAGCAGCTTCTCTACTTCCTGAGGAAGCTGAGGAGAGCCCACCTCCCGCCCCCATCCTCACCACATTCTACAGAGGGACTGTAGTGAGCATCCTGAGTAGCTGCATCACTGCCTGGTTCGGTAACCAGGCAGTGATGCACCAACTGCACCAACCTGGACCGTAAGAACCTGCAGTGAGTAGTGAGGACAGCTGAAAATATCATCGACGTCTGCACCACACTTGAATCTTGATAACTTTTTTGTATATCAAGCACTTGGATATAATTTGAAAAAAATTGTTCGGAAAAAAGTACTGAAAGTTACCACTAGTTGAAGCTGAATGTGACCTTGTGTTGATAACCTCCCTGGACAATATGAGTTTTCGGACAGCTCAAGCTGTAATTTATGGATTAGGATGCAATTGAACACAATTAGTTTGACAAGGTATTTATTTATTTTTGATAAGGTAATTGTAATAATAACTTAATAACTGTAATTTCTTTGTCTTGTTGGTTTATTGGATTTTTTTTTTTGTATTTTTTGTATATATATATATTTTTTCTTTTGATTGATGTTATGGCTGGTAAATCGTTTAAAATTGTAGTTAAACCAATTCAATTGGATTTTGTTTTATCCACTTTGAGTTGTGGGTCATGAATGTTTGTGAGTTTTAAATAGTATAGTATTATTCTTTACATCAAATTTGATATTAATGAAATGCCATTGTAGACAGTCAAGTCAGGTCAACTCACAGTGATTTATAAAGTGCATTACATACCAGGGCAACACAATGCACTTTACAAAGAAATACAGAAAAAAAAGAACATAGTTGTCAGCTCATCATTTCAAAAGAATGCCCCTGAAACAACAGCAACAACAAAAGCAGCAGAAAAAACAACAAAAACAACAAAAACAACAACAAAAATAGCAACAAAAGCAACTACAACCAGAGTAGCAACAACAGCAATAGCAGAAGCAACAGAAAACAACAGCAACAACAGCAACAACAGCAGCAGCAGCAGCAGCCACAGAAGAAACAACAGCAACATCACCACCAGCAGCAGCAACAACAACAACAACAACAGCAAAAATAACTACAGTAGCAACAACAGAAGCAACAGCAGCAGCAACAGGAAAAACAACAACAACACCAGCAGCAACAACAACACCAGCAGCAACGACAACATCAGCAGCAACAACAGCAGCAGCAACAACAGCAGCAGCAGCAACAATAGCAGCAACAATAGCAGCAGCAAAAACAAAAACAACAACTGAAACAGCAGAAGCACAGAAACAACAGAAACAACAACAGAAAAAGCAGAAACAACAGAAACAACAGCAACAACAGAAACAGCAGCAACAGCAGTAACAGAAACGACAACAGAAACAAAAACAACATAAACAGGAGAAACAACTACAGCAATAACAACAGAAACAGTAGTAAAAGCAACAGCAGCAGCCAACGAGACAACAACAGAAACAGCAACAGCAGCAGCAACAGAAACAACAATACTAGCAGCATCAGAAACCACAACAACACCAGCAGCAACAACAAAAAGAAACAGTAAAAACAACTATAACAACAGCAGCAACAACAGCAGCAACAACTAGCACTAGCCAAGCCAAAGTCCACATTCCAATAACCAAAAAAAAAAAACAGTTCAAGCAAGCGTCAAAGTCAGGTAAAAGTAAGGATATCACAATGCGAACAATCCGAAATTCCTATTACAAAATCAGGTAGCGTTAGGAGACGATTCACTGAAGTAACGCACACACAAAGACGCCACCGGAACCGGAAGTGGTAGCTCTCACCGGAACTGGAAATCTTCTCATCTGTATTGAGTCAACAGTGTGCACCATCTCATCTCAATCCAGTCGGAGGGCTTTAATTAAAGTCTGTAAATTACGGGTCAAGTTTTCATTCAAACATCGGGAGGGAGATCCTTTTGACTCTCTCTCACTCTCTCTGAAAACACACCCTTATGATCCTATCACTGTAATCTCACAACAGAAACAACAACAACAGCAGCAGCAGCAACAGAAACAACGATGACAGGGGATAACGATGACAGAGATATTGAATTGTGAGGGAAATAGGATGACACAGCTTTTTCGCATCAGGCACTGTCCAGTTCCAGTGTTTTTTCTTTGAGGTGTTTGAGGCCAGATCAGATAGAAATGTTGTCCAGAGATCCAGACTTTTCAACTTACCAAGGTCTGGACCTTTTTTGATAACGACAATTGGCGAGCCGAACTAGGAGAGAACAATGACCGAGACCGAAAATCTGTGAAGGACCAGTCTGCACTTCAGAGACACTCCTGGCCACTAAATTTGAAGGTAAGCAGAGACTTTTATTCCTGCAAATTAGGTTTGCGTGTTGGAGTGCAGGACTCCACCCAGGTTGCAGGTATCGGAAAAGTCTCTTCTCTGACAAACCTAAAATATTGACCTAGTTAAAAAATTACTGTAATTTATAAATGTAATCAGAAAAAGGAACTCAGAGACTGATGCGAATAATCTTTGTGCATTTACATTTATAAAAGACCATGGTGTGAAAAGAATGAGTGATCCTTTATTGAATGTTGCTATAATCGATAGGTGTGTGGTTCGTCTTGTGTATGCTGGAGGATTGGTTTGTAACTGCCGCCAAACGCACAGAACAACCATAGGGAAAATGTGTAAAAATAGCAAGTCCGTAGGACGTTTAGTCGCAGTTACAGCACTGAGAGGAAAAAAAGTTGTGTGTGGTTATTGAAAATAGAGTAGTATTCCTAGGTCCAGTAAGAGACACCAGCGCAGCATGTATGTTTTAATTACTCTGAGACTGAGCAGAGCCCAGATGTGGGTAAATGTACAGCTCGTCCCGAGGGCTGTCACAAAGTAATTTCATACAGCTTTCTTATGTTGAGGAAGTATATCTAGAAAGAACGCAAGCTAGATAGAAGATAAAAAGTTCCTGATAGGTAGAACACAAAAGTTCAAGAAGAAATTATAGTAGAATACAGAGGTTTGTTATATTAAGTTCAAGAGGAACTAAGTCGACCCGACTACTGTGAATACCACTCTTTACCCTGTGTTGTCCAAGCCGTATGCTGTGACGTCCCAAAAGAAGGAGAGGACTGAACAGGCACAGAGTCAATTACGTTTATAAAGTTCAAGAGGAACTTAAAGCCGGAATAACTACTGTGGATACCACTCTTCGTCCTGTGTCATCACAACCATATGCTGCGATGTCCCAAGTGAAGGAGAGGACTGTACGGTCATGGAGTTTAAAATAGAGAGCCTAGAGAGCCTTTAGGGCGGCGTCACTTGGCCAAGGAAGTGTAAACAAGTGCTTGTAAAAATTGTTACTATAACTGTAAAATAAGTTGTGTCTGTAATTTAGCTAGAATATTATACATGAACCACCTGGAGGGTCAGGAAAAAACACACAGAGATAATTTGAACAACCAACGCAGGAGTGAAGGGACTCCTGGTGTTATTTGAGTCAACAGTGTGAGTGATTTAACCAATGCGTGCTGGGGGGCCTGTATATCTGGCGGCCTGCTGGCATCGGCGGTGGGGGGGATAATCGAGGTGCCCCATGCTGGGCCCATGCTGCTAGGTGTATGACCCCCCTTGCAAGGGGCATGTGAGTTCTGCCGGCTCACCCATGGGGCGGGCGGCTCGGGTAGGGTGTCGGTCTGTCGCCGTGGGGCCGGTACACCAGTACCAATGGGGATAAGTCATGTACACTCACTGGTGGACATCACACACACACACACACACACACACACACACACACACCTGGTTGCATTCCTCTCCTTTCCTCCCATAACTATGAGAAGAACAATCTTTACTGATCAGATGACACACCACACTATACTACAACACATACATGCACATGCACATAGATGGTGGCCGGTGAAATGTGGCCTCTGCATTTGACCCTACCTGGCTTGTCCTTCCTCCGGAAGAAGGAATTTAGCTATTTTTAGCTATTTTCCTACATATTGAGCTCCAGTGTTAAGATGATTGTCATTACAGAGCGCTCTATAGAACCAGAATCATTTTCATCATTAGCTCTTAAATGTGACATTCTCCTAAATTGACTTTGTTGTTGAAGCAATATTTTTAATTATTTATTATATAGAAGTTGAGTTAATGAGAACTGTGATCACCTAGAGACATTGTTGTCAGAGAATAATGACAATGACTGTTACTGTGGTAGACCTCTTCTTTCATCTTCTAACAATGTCTGCAGCGTGCACTTTAAGGAGCCCCGGGGTTTCACTAAGGCTTGAAGGAAGACCTGGGAGACACTCTACTCCTGCATTGCTGAGAAGGTCAGTGAAGACCTTGTGTACAGAGATCCATTTTGGTCAACATCAGGTTGAATAACTTGGGACATTTTCTGAACAACGAACAAAGTTCTGATATGTGAAATTAAATGCAAGCATTGACATTTGCTGCTGCTCCTCTCCACCAACAAACATGAAGTATTTGGCCTCCGAGTTCCGCAAACGCACAACCAACCCTAACCAACTATGCTCCTCTGGACCTGCTTTCGGTGATGTCACTGCATCAGACAAAACATCAAGCTGAATGACTGCAATCTGAATGTTTTTCTGCTCCAACGGGGAGCTGTGGGAGGGTTTATCGCCTCAAATCCTGCTGGAAATGATATCTTTGTGATCCCCGGAGGTTGCTTTTGTGTGTGTTTGCAGCCATTGTTTTATCAATCTGTCTGTCCAGAGAGTACACAGATTATTAAATTTTCTCGAAAAAAACTACATTGTAATATGTACTGGCAAATTGTAATTAAATAATTTTCAAAATTTTAGGAAATGATTTGAATAGTTAGTAAATTAAATCATTAAGTCGAAACAGGATTAGGCACAGATTATAGACAAAAGTGATTACTTCATTGATTGTGTTTACTATGTTAATAATAGCCCTTCTAAAGTTTTAGATGGTCCCAATTTGAATGCTGGCCATGTTACTGTCATATATATATCTTTAAGTAAAGGTGTTAACTTGTTGGAAATGCCAAATAACCTACCCTGAGATAATGGATAGTTGATCAAATGTTATTGATCAACACAACTGCTGGGATCTCAAGTTTATTGTTTGCAGTTATTAATTGTACCTTTAAGGGTATGGTAAAAATAATATAAATAAATTAGGAATATACAATTGAATTTTTAAATGTTTTAGACTGTGAACAACAGTATTTTTCCTTACAGTCTCTAGTTGCTTAACGTATTGTTGAAGTTATGTGGCGCCTCGGGCAACGTTTTTTCTGCCACATTCCGAAAATTGTATTTGGCTGATTTTGAATTTATTCATGGCAGCATATTAATTTGAATGTTGATAGTTTATTGATCTGCTTGTGTCATGGATACACAGGACTTCCTAAAAACTGGATCACAGGTCACATAGTTTCCTTTTTCCTTATAACTCTAGCTGGCACAAAAGAACATTCACTATTTGAGTCATGACATTTGTTTTATTATTTATTTTCTCCTTAGGGTGGCACCCTTGGCATGGCCTTTCTGGGCTGTTGTGGTTATTGTTTTTTTTAGATCGTGGAATGAGGCTACGTTTGACCAGCCATTAGGGAGAATGTTTTTGTTGCTTTCAAACAAGCTTTTGCACCTGCTCCATGTTGGGTTTGCTGGATTGCATTAACTGTGGATGAGGGAGATGGGTTTACAGTATGTTGGCCGTGTTTTTGCAATCTTAATGGAGATGAATTACATCTTGTTGCATACAATGATCAGAAACTTGGTGCTGGCTATTGGGTTGCTTACATGCTAAAGCCTTTATCTTGCTACAGAACAAATTGTCTCATTATACCTCTCCATCATCAACATGTGCAACTTTCACTTTGCTCATGTCACTTTGAGTGGTGCACCGCTCCTACTCCAGCTAACTTTTCTCCCTCTTATGGAGATTCTCATGACTACTTGGCAGCGATAGCCGAGGATTGCATGAGGAAGTCGAGGGTGGCAGAGAAGAACTTAAGAGTGGGACAGGATATGTATGCGGGCAGTCAGACAGTAGTAAGGTGTGCAGTAGGCATGACAAAGGCACTCAAAGTGGAAGTGGGATTGCATCAAGGATTAGCTCTGAGCCCTTTCTTGTTTGCAATGGTGATGGACAGGTTAACAGATGAAATCAGGCAGGAGTCTGCGTGGACTATGATGTTTACGGATGACATTGTGATCTGTAGCGAGAGTAGGGAGCAGGTTGAGGAGAGCCTGGAGAAGTGGAGGCATGCATTAGAGAGAAGAGGAATGAAAGTCAACAGGAGGAAGACAGAATACATGTGCCTGAATGGAAGGGAGGGCGGCAAAAAGCTGAGAATGCAAGGAGTGGAGGAGTAGAAGGTGGATGAGTTCAATTACTTGGGTTCGACCATCCAAAGCAGCGGAGAGTGCGGGAGAGATGAAGAAGAGAGTACAGGCAGGGTGGAGTGGGTGGAGAAGAGTGTCCGGAGTGATCTGTGACAGAAGGGTTCCAGCAAGAGTGAAGGGAAATGTCTACAGGACAGTAGTGAGACCAGCTATGATGTACGGTTTAGAGGCGGTGGCACTGACAAAAAGGCAGGTGGCTGAACTGGAGGTGGCAGAGTTAAGGATGTTGAGATTTTCATCGGGAGTGACAAGATGGACAGGATTAAGAATGAGTACATTAGAGGGAGAGCTCAGGTTGGACAGTTTGGTGGAAAAGTGAGAGAGGCAAGATTGAGATGGTTTGGACACGTGTGTAGGAGAGATGAGAGTTACATTGGAAGAAGGATGCTGAGGATGGAGCTGCCAGGTAAGAGGAAAAGAGGAAGCCAAAGAGAAGGTTTATGGATGTGGTGAGGGAGGACATGCAGGCAGTTGGTGTAAGGGAGGAAGATGCGCAGAACAGAAGGTATTGGAGGCAGGTGATCCGCTGTGGCGACCCTAACGGGAGCAGCTGAAAGGAGAAGAAGAAGAATGTATAGTGTCTTATCGATACTGTTAACTCATTTATCATATCCTTCAATTTAGAATTACCCCTGCTCAGGGCAATCCCTTCTTAGGTGGCTGGTTAGCCCACATCCCCAGCACACGTCATTTGGTTGGTAGCTGTCGTGTAGGTTTGGGTTGAATTGGGAGCATCTGTATTGTGCTCCAGGGGGAGTTGTCTTCCGTTACCTTTCTTGTATTTTCTTCTTTGGTCTGTCTGTCCCTCCCTTAGTGTTAGGGTAAAGTCTCCCTGTAACTTGCTGGTCACTTCTCGTTTTTTGTCTTGGCTAAGACTATGTAGGTACTGTCCTATTCTAAACAGGTTTTTATCACATGGGTCAGTTGAATCAGGGGGAACTATGGGGTGGGGCCTCTGATCTTCTTCTTTTTAATTCCCTTTTCCTTTGTCTCCCTTCCCTGGCTCATATATATATATATATATACCATCAACTAGCTCACCCAAGTTGTACTGCTCCTAGCTCATGTCTCCTTGTTTCGTCTTGCCCTAACCTGTTTGTCTCCTCTCCTCGACCAAGCCTGTCTGTCCCTCTCCATCCAGCCCGTTTCCCCATCTCTTCACCCTGATCCTGGACCCCGGACCCCTCCTGCCCGGTCATCATCATCCCTGCCTTGCCCTGCTCCATCCCTACCCGACCAGATCCTTCCGGCCACCTCCAAGGTGTTGTCTCATAAACATCCTTCATCTAACCCCCTGTTTGCCTCACATCTCTGTTTTATGCGTTTGGGTCTCTCCTAGCTCCGGTCGTAACAAAAATAAACACAAAACTTTCAGAAAAACTTTCCTCTGTGTTCTCTTTGACAATTGAGTGAGCTTGAGAGAATGAAAGACATAATGACAACAAATAGCAGGGTTAGCATTGAGATGATAATGTACATAATAGCAGTGTAAGGTTTGGAAGATAAGAATTCATATATTTGAGTTACCATATTTCCTCAAATTTTAACGGTTACTCAAATAAAATACGGGCCTCTAATAAATGCCAATGGTGTGATCAAAACAAACAAAAAGGCTTAAACCATACCTGAGATTAAGACCAGGGTTAGGGGAAAATCCAAGGATGAAATACCGGTGCCTGTTACACAGCATGTGTACAGTATGCCGGTTTAGCATAATGTACATTTCTGCTGCTTTACTGTAAATCGATACATGTATGAATACAATCATGCTATCTTTAACACTTTGTCTTCAACTCATTATGTCAGAGGTAAACCTAACTCTGAGAATTGGAGCGGGTTTTTTTGTCCTATAGTGTGCTGTGTGCGCACACCTTATAAGTTATTACTTATTACCACTACCCTATGGAAATACTTATTTGAAGTACATTATTAGTATCTATCTATCTTCATTGCTTTTCATAACGACAACTAATGGACACACACACACACACACAAGTGTAATTGACCATCTGTGCATTAAGACTATTGATTGTAAGGGGTAATTTTTATCTGTATTGCTGCATCACCCTTTATTGGTTATCACATGTTTTACATATTACTTCCTACTTTTTTCTTTTTTTTAATAATCATTTGTATCATAGCCTTCCAGCCTACAACTTTTACACAAGGATACAATACTTGTCTCTAATTGCTGCAGTACACATTTTTGAGTGACTATGAAGCAGGCCGCAGACAAGGCCTTGAGCCATCTCTTTGTTTACACTTAATGGCCGATCATTGTCTGTCACCCAATACGTCTTTAAGCTCTAACACCTAACCCATACATATGCAAATGCAGACCCATTGACCAAAATCTCTCCATCTCAATGAAGCAATCCACCCCTTTTCTCACTGAGAGGTGAAAATTCCTCTCTGTAGAGGGGGATTCAAATATCCAGTTTACTATCATATGGCGATTTATTTAATAGTTGGCAAATAATCCGTGAAGTAAACCATGCAGTTGAAACTCTATGAATAGCAAAACAATCTTGAGTGTTCAGAAGGACCCATACCCATACCCATCTGTTTAGTCTCTTTAACATTTGTACAAATTATTATTATATCCCTGGTGTTGATTTTATTCAATCGACTTTTATTGATTGATTTTTAATATTTTATTTTGCCATTGTTGTTTTATTGGAATTCAGAAAATCAATCTATTAGATGGGGGGGTTGGGAGGGGGGGGTGATGGGGGACCATTTCTCGGACAGAGGCTAAAATGCAGAAATTTGTTATAATATTTCACAATTATTTTAAGTAAAATAAAATTTAGATATTTCAAAAACCCTCATTTTGAAATAAAAAGGCAGAAGACTAGAAAGTATAAATTCACACACTTGGCCTCTTTAAAAAGAGGCGAGTAAAACTACAAAACTAGCCAATTTAATTTATCAAGTTCTTGTCTTACAACACTGTCTATCTCACCAATAAGTATGACACTACATTGTTGTGGCCCACAGATATTGTAGATGTCCACTATCATGTTGACTCACTGTCATTATTGTCTGCATTTTTATTTTGTCTTTCTTTTAGGTAAATACCTTTATATGACTTATACTACACTACTTCTTTCAATTTTAGATTTAACATTTTTGATCAAAAATTAACAGTTTATATACTCTTTCAATTCAGTTTTTAAATAATGTTCTATTGTAATCACTACTTACCCTTATTTTACGTATTATGTAAATTTGAGTTGGTTGAGGCTGAGAGTCTGAAACTAAGAATCTCATTACTGGTAATGATTGCATTGGGATCAAGTATTTGACAATAAACTTAAAACTATAAATACATAGACCTCGTTTGAGTGCTCTCATTACAAAGCTATTGACCTTTGTAATTAAAAAAATGTAAATAAAAAACAGCTCCCATTTTGAAATTAAACAGCTGTGCAACATGAAGATTCAAATAAATAATTCCGACCTGTTCTCATTCATATGATGAAAAGCAATTGCTCTTTGAAAGATGACCTCTGGTCAGGGTTCAAAGGACAATATCTCAGGTAACAAGTCAGGGTTAGGGGTGAAAATCTGAAATTTCTCTGTGGAATGTGATTTTGTTTTTTGTGAAGTTAGCGCCATCTCATGGTGACATACTGCAATTGGAAGAATGGGCGTGTTTACAGTTGAAATTAAACATGGCCAGTCAGGACACATGAGAAGGAGGGGGGATTCCAGACGAATGGCAACTGGCTGGGAAGCACATGGTGGTTGGCTGGAAACTGGCTGGAAGAGGCCCTTTTCAAGTGGCTCCTACTGTATTATCAGCCAGCCCCCAGAGATCTCTTTATTTCTCGCTCTCCACTTTCTTTCTCTCTCTCTCTTTATCTCTCCTCCATTGCTCCCCTCTCCTCATCACTCTCTCTCTCTCTCTCCTTCTCACTCTCTTCCAGAAAAGACACCTTTATTTTTCTCTCGTCTTTCTCTCTTTTCCGGAACAGACCCCTGGTGCCTACTCTTAAAACATTGTACCAGCACTTAATAAATACTCTCCTAAGTCTAAGTAAATTGTCTCCTAAGTCCAGCCGTCCAGTTCTACATTAAAATTAACCATCACCACCATGTTGCATCGCTATGTTTCTGATACAGTTGCCCAGTGTGAGAGAAAAATGCATATGATCAACTATTTGAATGATGTCTTACCTGGTTTACAAAGGACAATTGCCTTTTGCTTATGTTACCTAGCTTTTAAAACACATTGCCTCTGGGTTTTTAAATGAGTCTCTCAGAGTTTATATGAAGAGACTGCTCTTTCTAACAATGTCTATTGTAGTATAAAGACGAGATCACATTTCATCCTCAATCAACCTTGTGTGGAATAAGGGTAACTTGACAGAGCATTGTCTGCATGATGTCAGAGCATACCTGTGACATGAGTTTGGCTGTTATCCCATTGTATGAGCTCTAATGATTGATTTGATTTGATCAATGGATACTTGAGGGGGCATTGTCTTGTAAATGACACCTGGCCAAAGGTACACAACCTCTCACTGGTATAAAGCCTTCTTCGTCAGAAGCAGGAGCAGACTGGTCAGAACACTGCTTTGGAGCAGTACTGAATCTTTTTCTTTATTCTGCGGAATAAATAACTTGAATATACTCAGTTTTTGTTTTCTTGTAGCGGGCAGATTAACCTCACCGATTATTTCAGAAGAATTTCTTCCGCACCAGAACAAAAAAACCAACAATGGCTCAAAAGAGGGCCTTCCACGTTTTTCGCGTTTGCATCTCCTTATATGGTAAATAATGTAACAATGAATGACATCACACAAAGCATGGCTGGGTGGCACTAGAGGCAGGGCACTCAGCTCCAAAGAAGATACAAGTCACTCTCAAATGGTGGAACGGAAACACTAGCTGGGTCTCCTCCTAACGACCAGGGCACAGCTCGGGTGCGGGCAATATCACTTGGCATTATTGCTCCTGTTCCCCTTTCTCTCAACCTAGAAGTGTATACAATAGGAAAAAATGCTTGCATAAAGAGGGACCTTTTTCTTGTCATCTTTGAAGCACTCGGCCCATTACAACAGGCAAGTAAAGAGTTATGCGACCGATGTAGATAGCTTGTCGATGCAACACAGATTGTGTTTACAGTGTTCCAGAGGATGCCCATTTTCACCCATCCTACAAATCTTGCTGCTATGCTTGCACATTGTTGAATTTCTCCCAGAAGATATAGGTTTTTTTTCCTTATTTGGAATGTGGAAAATAAATGCATGGCAGTTTCGCCTACCACACACCACCCAAGTAGCGTTTTAAGGGCCTTCCGGCACAGAGACACAGACAACGTGGGTTTCAGACACAGTTTATTGCAGAGGGTGGGCTAGGTGGAATAAGCCCAGGAGCAGGTGGACATGTGTCATGACAAGGGCTCCTATCCTGAGTGTGTGTGGGGATGGGGGTTTTACCTGTTGCTCATTAGACCAACCAACAAGCAACGGGTATGCAGCCACTCTGATCCTGGGCCACAATTACCAAGACCAAGTACAGGTGTGGCTGCTCAAACCACACCATCCCCACACCACATAACCCAACACCAGACTGAGGCCAGGGATTCTCCCTGGCCGAAGCCTAGCCGAAATGTTTCTGATGTCCTGATATAAATGTGATGAGGTGAAGTCAAGGTCAGTTTACAACTCTTCTGAGTACAAAGTCTGGTCTTCTTTGGGAAGCCAGGTCTGGTGATGTCAGCCCTTCCACAGCAAGGCTGTGCTAACTGAGAGTCTGCACATAGTCAAGGATTTTCTTAGTCTTGGATCAGTCACTGTGGTCAGATATTCCGTGACCGTTGACTCTTTCTAATGTATCAAATAATTGTCTTTGTTTTCTCATAATTCGGTTTAGTCCAATGGGTTTTCTGTCTTGGTGCTGCATGGGTTCGTTGGTGTTTGCGAGGAGAGTCCCAGAAACTGATGGCTGATGGGGCCTTATACCAAATGAATCGGAAAAGCGAATGACTCTTTTGACTGAGTGACTTTGTCAACAGCCAAATAAAGAAAAAAATTGAATCTTTCATCAGGCTTGCCAACATGCACCCACGGAAAGCTCAGCATAAAAATGTATGTGAGGAAGTGTTCCCATTACGCACAGTGTTTTGTTTTGTTCCATAAGGAAACTGAGTGGCACAGCCAAGCACAGACCACGGGCGCCTGCGGTGGCGAGCACTCCGGAAGTCTGCACTCCGCTGTGCGCACATCGTGCACCGCGATACCAAAACACGGCTGATTAAAAGGGCACCATGGGGTGATGGGTTCTATTGGACCACTGCCCACCCCACAAGGCACTCTAAATTGAATAAATAAAATTGTACAACCCCTTTTGACCTGTTGCACAAGTGCATTTCCTAGAGCCCCCTATGACACACTGTTCCTTTGTCTTGGCCAAATTTCACATTTATTTCAAACACTGATGATGATTAAATGTTTATTTCTCTCATTGCACAATCACACTCCCCACTCAAATTAAATACTTGTCACATACATAATGAAGGAAAATGCACAAAATACTTGCATCCATGGAATCCTTCGGTCGCCCATTTTCATCGGGATGGATTTCCCCCCCATTTTGAATTCCGTCCAAAACATTATTTTCCTCACTCCTACAAATTTGATCCAATGTTCACCAAGCTTGGAGAACAGCATGTCTGGACTGCCCCAAATACAATTTTCTCAATGGGCATTTTCTACGACTCATAGTTTGGCGACAATCTTTTTCAAAGATGTCTGGGCGAGGCTTATTTTGCATAATCTGCCATAACTCATCAAGACATTGTGCTCTCATCATCCAATTAAGTCGATATGTGCAGGATATGACTCTGAGGGACTGTAAAATCTGGTGTACTTTGGTCAATAGGTAGCACTATGGCAATCGTACAGTATAACTTTCAATGGTGATATCTCATTCAGATTTTATTTGCATCATGATTTTTCCACCATTTTGAATTTAGTCCAATTTCCGTCACTCCTACAAATGTGTTCCAAATAAACAAAATGACCGCCATCAGCCAATCAAGTTGAAAGACATGATTGAAAATTCACTACGACAGATGCTTCCATTTAGTGAACCACTGAAAGAGCCAATTAACTCCTCATACAAAATCATTTTTCCCAATGTTCAAGGAGTGGACTCACTACACAGAAAACATTAAATATGATCCACGGTTTATGGAATGAGATATACTTAGTTTAAAAAACATGGATAACAGCACAGCATTACCCAGAACACATTAATCTGCTTTGGTTCTCCTTTCACAGCAAAGCAAGATGCGTTTCATATCATGACAGTGAGCCTATGTTTGCTGAACTGAAAAAGAGAAAAAGTTAGAGCTGGTCGTCTAGTAATCCAAAGGTTGCTGGTTAAATCCCAAGCTGCTCCTGCTAGCATGCTGTAGTGTCATTGAGCAAGACACTTAACCGATGATGGCTGCGTCCATCGGTGTTTGACAATTGTAAGTCGCTTTGGATAAAAGCGTCTGCTAAATGCAATGTAATTCCAATTCAGTGTAGCACCTCTGAAAGCAACTGTGGCAGTCCTGTATAAACCACCCTCATACAAACTTGATGCTTTCCATCAAAAGTTGATGTCTTTGGTAGACTATGTGGATACATTTTCTGGAGGCAAAGTAATCGTGGGAGATTTCAATAAAAATCTCTTCAATACATGTTCTGTTCACAATGTTCTGCTGCATTGCAGATATTCTCAATTGGTAAAAGAATCAACAACAGAAAATGCCACATTAATCAATCATATATACATCAAATATTGCATCACGCTTTGCATTGACTTTAAGGTAATGCTAATATACTTCAGCTACCACAATAGTATTGTAATTCATATTTCTCCATGATAACGGCTGTTTCCATAAATTACGGTTAGGGTAGAATCAATCAAAGCATACATCGACCATTGGAGCAACCTCGAACTTAACTGCATGAGCTCCTGCTTCTAAATTCAACCAGATACAAGTGTAAGATCGCTATAAGGAATCTGTGACTCGTTAGAATTGTTATTTTTTTTTTTTTATGTTTTTAGATCCAAGTTAGTACACGTGTTTTCAAATAATAATCCTCGCAAAAGTAACTTTATGGACTGTTAATACCAACTTGGAATTCCGACTGAATGACCGTGACTTGCCACTTTTTCGGCAGGAATTGGGATTTTTCCGAGTTCTTATTTCAATCGAACGCAGCTTTCATACTAACTTCCGGGTGTGTCACTCTCCTCGGCCATCTACTGTCCACTCACAGTCCCGCGTTGTCAAACTTCGGTGAAAAGTTCGACTCTTTTTCCCGATTCGGTTCTTGACAAGTCACTCAGTAAAAACGGTTTTTTGATTCAGTTTGTGTAACGCACAAGCGAGCGAGAGACTACCGGTGAACGATGAACGAGTCAAACGTGTCGGTTTGAGTTGGGAATGGAATTCTTATAATTTAATTCTGTCAAAATTATTAATTTTGGTGGTTGAATGCAAAGTGGATCCCAGAAAATATTTTAGCCAAGTTGTCTCAAAAATATCTATTTTGCCAGATAAAAGTAAAGTGCGAATCCGTCTAATTTATTTTGCGTGTCAGAAAGTAGAAATCACATATTACATATAAGTAACGTTCATATGAACCATGCCCAATACCTTGGACCTTTAATTCCAAATACGTAATTGATTTCAGTTTTTTTGCTTAAAAGAAACTTGCTTATTAGAGGCGAAGATTAATTCGCTTGTCCGGGGTCGTTTAAGAGATTCGTTCGCTACGAACTAATCGTTCGTGAGTCTCTCGTCACTGAGTCAATGCCGTCATCGCCGTCATCGCCGTGCTGCGTCAACTCAGCGGCTTGGTAGGAAACGTTCGTCGTTTTGTTTACATCGTGGTGTTAAATGATATAAAGCGGCCGGGACATCCAAAAGTAAGTACTACTTAACAACCAATCTAAATAATCAGGTTTTATTTTGACTTTGGATTTTGTGGTGAACTCGACAACTTGATTTAGAATACTTTCATTTAAGTAGAAACGAAAGTTCCGCGTTGCGTTGGGTTTCTACAGCTACAGTCTGTATTTCTGTTATAACATACATGAAGGGAATTATTTTTAACAATTCATATGATGAAACAAATACAACTCCAAATGGCAAAATACGTTAACAACAACTTATATATTTATCCATTCACAAATAAATAAGCCATTAATTGTGTGGTGTAAACCATGTTAAAATATATATCTGGTTGGATCCCAGGCTCCTCCTGCTAGCATGCTGTAGTGTCCTTGAGCAAGACACTTAACCCCTCATTGCTCCTGATGGCTGCGTCCATCGGTGTTTGAACAATTGTAAGTCGCTTTGGATAAAAGCGTCTGCTAAATGTAATGTAATGTAATGTAATATATAGTTTTATGCATCATTTATATGTGATTAGAGATTAGCTTTTTTTTTTTTAATCCCTTGCAATTTTTCTTCTTGAAATGGTATTTCTGCTTGTATCCTATACTGTTATTATCGCCCTCTATGGCCGAAACATTCCATACGTAAGTACGCAGTCGTTGACAGGTAGAGGTGCTGCCCCATTGCATGATTGCAAATTTCTGCACATATCATCCTTCCTTATTATTGGCACATGACAGCCAGGGTAATGGAAATGACCGTCTGTCCTGCAGCCTTGGTGGCACTTGCACATTCTCATTTCTACAAAAGAAAGAGCATTTTAAAATACAGTGGCTGTATACAGTGGATTACACAGTTTGCTCAAGTGATTTGCATTGTTTCTCACAGACCTATTGGTGTTGTTTCTTTACACCAAACTGGTAAAAAAATTAGACATTTTTATGAGGTTATACAACTTAAAAAAGTGAATAACAGGGTGACCAAAATAAATTGCCCACATTGTTTCATTGGCTGTTAAAAAGCTTGATCGCTAATCTTTTAAATTATTGAATAATGGAGTCATTAACAGTAATTCCATAATAGCTATGAAAACATTGCTATTTGGTGGGAAATGTTAGTTGTAAGCTAATGCTAGCAGTCGGATCCATAAATGCATTTTCAAAAACAAAGCGTTTATTCTGAATACAAATATGGATACATTATCAATGTTATTGTAATATTTGATTACACAAAGTAGTATTACTTTGTTACTTACATGTGTAGTCATTTGGGGCTTTGCTGCTTTGCTTCGCTATCCCCCATAAGCTTGAAGCACGGCCACGAAAATCGTAACAAACTTTTAAATTAGGCCTGGTATATCTAATATGAGTGAAGATTCTGCAACTGGATTGCTTATTTCTAAGGTGAAATCAGTAGTTTATGGAGTAAATTCAACGAAACCCTGAAGCCATGCTCAAACGCCATTCGCTCAAAGAACCCAGAACTTGTGCTCAAACCCCATTGACTCACAGAACAGGAGCCTCAGGCGTAAAGTCATAAGGGTTAGCCTCTCAAAATCCAATTTTTCATTGGATTTTGGATTAATGCAGATAATAAGCTCTGTGGCAGACAAAAGCTTATGATACTTACACGTTTTGTTCAGCAAGATAATCTTAACAAATGAACACCACTTTTATGATTTGTGAAGTGTAAATACAATCGGCAGGAGTAAAAGGCTAACGTTGGGCTATGAACAAACTACACCGCGGTCGCATGACTTCAACATCACCACCACTAAGCTTCCAGCTTGTAATTTGATTTCACGCAATTACCTCTTCCACTTAAGCCTGGGAAGTTTGAGTTAGAATAGTTTGCAAGAGTGCAAGTATAAACAACTAGAGGCTGTAAAGGCAGAATAGTGAGTAGATGATTTTCCATGTTCAGCGGGATGGCGTTTAATGTCCCCAACGGCCTCTGTTGTCTCATTTAGCCACTTGTTAGCAACCGCATTTTTTAAGACACGTAAAAGCTTGAAAATTCACATGTGGGGTATTTACTGACGTATTTTATGTCGTAGAACAAAATGCAGGTTTTTTTATTTTTTATTTTTAATCTTCTCTATGTTTTTTGGGCTAAAAGTATCTGGAACATGACAATTGCAGTACACATGGTTGAGGGCTGATTAGAACCGGGACGTTTCAGACGTCTTGTCATTCGAGTTGGATCAATATCGATGAGGAGCAGAAATTTGGAGCAGAAATTTGTGAACAACTGTCATCATTTTGCCGGAAGTAGGACGATTTGATTAGTTTTAGGAGAGGGCTGCTTTCTGACATCATCCAAAGTTGTATAAGTCCAACTTTCATCTCTCGGAACTCATTCGCATCCAGGCATTTGCGACAGGCAGACAGACAACTTAAGCCAATTCTGCGTTTAAAACTGAAACTCATGCTGTATTTTACGAAACTCAGAAAATTTGCTGGGATTTTTTTATTTTTAATCTTTGTTTTTTTTGGGGTTAAAAGTATCTGGAACACGACAATCGCTGAACCCACAGACATGGTTGAGGTCTCGTTAGAACCAGGGCGTTTCATAAATTTTATCCACATCGATCTACATATGTAGCAGGAATTAGTGTAAAACCATTGAAAATAGAAGTTGACAAATTTTGGCGTACCTTGATTAGTTTGTGAAACAAGGCACTGTGTGACATGAACCGATATTATGTAAGTTCGGTTTCTGTCTCTGGGTGCTCGTTCACATTCAGATGGTTGCTGTATAGAATGCATAGTGGCTGCTCCATGAGACGAGCAACCAGTCGACGACCGATCTCGCTCTCTCTCTCTCCTGCGCGCGTATATATATATATATATATGTGTGTATACACTCACCGGCCACTTTATTAGGTACACCTTGCTAGTACTGGGTTGGATCCCCTTTTGCCTTCAGAACTGCCTTAATTCTTCGTGGCATAGATTCAACAAGGTGTTGGAAACATTCCTCAGAGATTTTGGTCCATATTGACATGATGGCATCATGCAGCTGCTGAAGATTTGTCGGCTGCACATCCATGATACGAATCTCCCGTTCCACCACATCCCAAAGGTGCTCTATTGGATTGAGATCTGTTGACTGTGGAGGCCATTGGAGTACAGTGAACTTACTGTCATGTTCAAGAAACCAATATTCTGCTGCTTCAAGGTTCGACGTGTTGTGCGTTCAGAGATGGTATTCTGCATACCTTGGTTGTAACGAGTTGTTATTTGAGTTGCTTTTGCCTTCCTATCGTCTCGAACCAGTCTGCCCATTCTCCTCTGACCTCTGACATCAACAAGGCATTTTCGTCCACACAACTGCCACTCTCTGGATATTTTCTCTTTTTCGGACCATTCTCTGTAAACCCTAGAGATGGTTATGCGTGAAAATCCCAGTAGGTCAGCAGTTTCTGAAATATTCAGACCAGCCCGTCTGGCACCAACAACCAAGCCATGTTCAAAGTCACTTAAATCCCCTTTCTTCCCCATTCTGATGCTCGGTTTGAACTTCAGCAAGTCATCCTCACCATGTGTACATGCCCAAATGCAATGAGTTGCTGCCATGTGATTGGCTGATGAGCTTTTTGTGTTAACAAGCAATTGAACAGGTACACCTAAAAAGGTGGCGTGTGTGTGTGTGTGTGTGTGTGTGTGTGTGTGTGTGTGTGTGTGTGTGTGTGTGTGTGTGTGTGTGTGTGTGTGTGTGTGTGTGTGTGTGTGTGTCTGGTGTGTGTGGGTGTGTGTGTGTGTGTGTGTGTGTGTGTGTGTGTGTGTGTGTGTGAGAATCTTGACACAATCCCATCCATAGACAGTTAAAGCTTACATCTTTGTCATCAGCGCCATGAAGCTGCGGGTCCGCATCAACAAACAGACCAGTCTGGTGGAGCTGCAGGGAGAGGAGCCCTCTTTCACAGAGCTCCTTCTTCAGATCAGGGAGATCCTTCTTCCCTCCCATGGACTCAGGTCAGAAACTGAGAACCATCCAATGTTGATTTAAAAATAAATTATTTATTTTACAGTGCAGACATTTAAAATAGGTCTTAAAATCCACCAATCCAAAATCCAATGACTTACTGAGCCATATTATCACGGTTGTTATCTATGTTTATATTTTATTTCTAATGTTTATTTTTTTCATCTCCTGTAGCCCAGACTCAGAATTCAGCTTGTCCCTTAATGGCAAAGAGCCATTAACGGATGTAGGCCAGACTCTCTCCTCGGGTGGCATAGTTTCCGGGGATTTGATTTGCATGATGCTGCCCGAGTCTTCAGCCGTAGCAGCACCCACACCGTCAACGTTGAACCGGAGCCCACGGCAGTTAAGTTCAGAACAGAGAACCGCCCTGTTTTTAAATGAGGCGAGTGAGATTTAGCTTGTCGCTGTGTCTCTCGTGTCTATTTTAGAATCTGTGTCTTTTAAACAACATTGATTCTGGGTGGAGCAGCAGCAGCAATGGATTGAATGTCCTCTGTTGATGATTGCGCTTATTTTTTTGTAGCTTTGATGACCCCTTTCAGCCACATATACACACACACACACACACCGATTATATGGTGAATAGAACATATCAATAATTGAAAGTCTAAAGGGGGGAGGTATGTGGGGCATTCCCCAATGTTTACACGTGTTTCCATGACAGGATCTCCTCGCTGGGCCCCATTCTACCATATAGCCTCCTATTTACAAAAGTGTCACATAACACCTACGACCTGACACTCATCAGGGGGGCCTTTTCTACACTAATCCTCCTTTCCTTTAAACAGCCCAGTGCCAGTAATGCCGAACCAACGATCACTGATCACTCAAGTGAACCGTTTGCAATACTGGACGCTTGTGTCAGGCACTACACATGGGACCCCATGCTGTGTGGCGAGGCAGAGGATGGTAAGGTGCCTCTGTCCCTGGAGGTCCTGTACTGCGGAGCCCAGAGCAAGGGTCCCAGCGACTCCCTCATAGTGGTGGTGCACCTGCTGATGCTGGAGACAGGTTTTATGCCTCAGGTAAAGTTGAGAGGATTTCCAAGAACAGAATGTATGCAGAGTTAAAGAAGAGAAACCCCTTATACAGTGTGTATAATAAATATATATATATATATATATATATATATATATATATATATATATATATATATATATATATATATATATATATATATATATATATATATGTGTGTTTTTTATTTTAATTTTATTTGTAAAAGGTAAATAAAACATTTACTTTGGACAAACTGCGCTTCCTCCGCATCTATGGTGTCTTCTCTGGCTATTTTAAGAGACAATGCGGGAGTCCCACTCGATAAAAGGTTTGGCTCTTTTGTGAGGGTTAATACAAGGTGAGCAAAGCAGGACTTCCGGTGAATGAATTCCGAATAAATTATTTTTGTGAGTCGAAGATTAGCTTCCTCGCCAGCAATCCTTTGCTGGTGTGTTTCTTACTCCTGAATTATTTAAAATATTTGTTCGCTATGAGCAGTCCAAGAGAGACAACCTAGTCTACATGTTGCATAGCTTTTCGATTCAAAAGGCTGGAGTTTATGTCCGAGTATTATATAGACCTCGTCTGAGTGCTGTTATTCACATGACTAAAAATGCTATTGACCTTTGAAAATGGAGTCATGTAATTTGTAGCCGGCCCCTAATACACCACTGACACTGACTTTCAGCGCTGCCGCTGTCCGTGAAGCAGCACCTCATTCCGGGGAAGCAATCAGCAGCTCTCCCCTGTAGATTTCAGACGTATATTTACTCCCCAACCCAAATCAACCAACATCATTCTATCTCTAGCCGTGTCCGGGCTTTGATCAGTGCAAAAAAAATATCCTGTTTTGTCATTGGTCATGATTTACTGCCTGAAAATCTTAATATACAAGTTCACATTTTTGTTTTACAGGGTCTCATATCCAAGCTCTCGGGTTTTGCGACACATTTAACAATATACACTAAATACGCCACCATCTTAAAAGTGGAGTTATTCAAGCAAATCTTAAAAATAAAAGCAGAGAACTTTGAACTTGAAGCGCTGCTCCAAGAACAGTTAGGGTTGCGAGGGTTTCTATTAAGTGTTTTTTTTTTTTCCTCTTTTTTTTTTCTCCTTTTTTTAATCAGGATTGTGAAACCAAGTCTGGTGAGATGCCCGATGGGTGGCGGGCGGCGGGCAGTGTCTACAAGCTGAAGTACACCCATCCTCTGTGCGAGGGAAGCCTCACCATGGTCACAGCTGTGCCCATGGGACATGTGCTGGTCATTAACGGTGAGTTGGGATCACCAGGGTTTTTTTTGTTTGTTATTTTTTTATAAACCTGTTAAAGGTTCAGAAGCCAGGCAAATTCAATAAAAAAGTGTAACTACTCGATAAAAGATCTATCAAATGTTCCAAGATTTGAAATATTAAAAAAAACAAAAGAATTACTCAAAAAGTTTGGCTTGCAGCCATAAAGGCTATAGCAGTTTTGTCTGCCACAAGCCAACCAAGTGGCATTTTCAGGGCCCTCTGACCCAGAGACACAGGCAATGGGGTTGAAAACACCAGTTTTATTGTAGAGAGTGGGCAAGGTGGAGCAAGCCCGGAGAAGATGGAAAACATGTCATGACAAGGGTCAAGTCAAGTTTATTTGTATAGCCCTTAATCACAATACAGTCTCAAAGGGCTTCACAAACCCACATTTCACATATAAATCAACAACATCCCCTGGTCTGAACCCTCATCCAGGCAAGGAAAAACTCCCAGAAAACCCTTAGGGGGGAAAAAAGGAAGAAACCTTGAGATGGCCACAGAAGGAGGAATCCCCCTTACAGGATGACCAGGCTGCAATGGAAACCGAGTGGGCAACAATGATAGTGTATGCGACTCCAAAACAAACTAAATAAGCTGCTGAGAGGCGATGATAAGGGGCCTATTGTCCGACGCGCTTCTAAACAAACAAATGTTGATGAGCTGAATCCAACGAATGCGTTTAAGGGTGTTTATTAAATCAACATAAAGAAACTTGAATAAAGGGTGCCTTTAACTCATAATACAGCGATCAAAACAAATAAACAAAATCAAACTAAAGCAGTCAATGAAAGTGTGGGTTCCCCAAATACCCCCTCTCACTCAGATTATCAGCAGGAGATCAGCTGGTGCCTTTTAAAGTGATGCCCATATGCCTGTCAATCATTCATCCCACGCCCGTGATAGTAAATTCATTCATTGACCAAATATAACCCAAAACATAATCATAATAATTCGTAATAAATTCATATACAATAAACCTGATAATAATAAATCAATTAATAGCAAACCAATTCATGGCTCCTACAGATAGTATATAACATGGCAAATCGTAGGATCTTGTACTTCTATATAATGCAAAGTCAAAGCTAAACAGTATGAGAGTCAATTTGCTGGTGCAAGGGCTCTTCTCCTCTCGTGTGTGTGTGTGTGTGTGTGTGTGTGTGTGTGTGTGTGTGTGTGTGTGTGTGTGTGTGTGTGTGTGTGTGTGTGTGTGTGTGTGTGTGTGTGTGTGTGTGTGTGTGTGTGTGTGTGTGTGTGTGTGTGTGTGGATGGGGGTTTTACCTGTTGCTCATTGACAGGTGACAGGTCGGGAGAGGGCTGATCTGGCCGCCTGTTGACCTGAAATGCCTGTTCCAGTGTGTCTTCGGACAGCCCTTCTGTCAGAAGGGCCACACCACACAGGCATTTCTCTCATTAAACTATCCGTAAATTCTGGTGTTTTCCTACTTGGTTGTGCATTTACCAGTAAAATAACAGATGCAGAATGCGTCATTCACAGTGGGTACAGTGGGCTTGAGTCCACGGAACTCCTTACCAATCACAATTTAAGTAACCATCTTATGTACAAATAATACCAAAATTTGAGTGTCCAGGTATGAGTTCTGAGATCCAAATGTGAAATACACGTTTTATTTCTGAATACGTTGGATCAACTGGGCTGTTCTATTGCTGTTAGTTCTTAATGTACTTGTCAACCATTTTTATGTACTTGTGTTTTTTTGTTTTTTTTCAATCTAGCTACCATGAAACTGGATGAGATGGTGGAAGCGGAGCGAAAAATGTCTCTAAATCCATCCAGCTATGTGACCGATGAGTGGGAAGGTTAGCAATGAAAAAGTTACATGAGACCGGTTTGTAGGCCGGGCTTAATTCAAAAAAAGAAAACGATTAGGGAAAAATTACCCAAAACTTATTTTGTCGGCTTTTATCCACTCCAGGAAGAAGCGCAGCGCCGGTTTTCAAAGATCTGTGCAAGTTCTCAAGGATTTTCAAAGATCAGCTGGCCTATGCTTTGATAGCTGCAGCCAAAGATGGTACAGTATGGAGTGAACTTCTGCTAATACTGATAGCAAGTCATAAATAGTCTCCTCCTAAACTTGACATTGGTACATGAAGGCATTTCTATGTGCAAGCCATACATGTGGTAAATTTAATCCAATTTAGGAAGACTGATTTCATTTTGGTAGTTCCATATAAGGAACAGATTTGTGCTGCGGCAACTAAGGCAGTGGATGCCTTCAGCCTGATTCACACTACAAGATTTTTCAAATCTTAACAGATTTTGAAAATGTGAGAGACCCCATACATAATGACATATGATGATACATTTTAGCACACTACACACTAATATTGTTTGTACACCAAAATTAGCGGGTATACCCGGGTTTTTTAATCATGGGTAAACCCACTTAAAACAGGGGATTGACACCCTCCCCATTTTCAGTAGACGAGTATGGCTTTCTTTTTTTTCCTGGTGTGTCACATTTGATGTCACGAACGTGCCGGAAAAGGGGCGTGTCATGCATCCAGTCTGATTGTCGGAAAAAACTGTAGAAGCAGCATGGAAGTATCCATGCCCGCACCCGCACCTGTAGCGGCCAATGTCGGTCCTTTGGCAGGAGGCGAGACTCTCCTCCTGTTCGGAGACTGGCTTGGGGCAATGCTGAAGTGTGTGGGGGTTCTCTGCTGTGGTCTCCACGGAGTGATCCCCACACTCAAAACATTTTATGGTCCCCCACGTGGGAAAAATGTCAATAACTTCTAATTTTTATTTTGGATTCTAAATCGGATATGAAACGATCAAATTATACATTCCTGTCTATTTATGCGTCAATGTCCGGAACTTCAACGGTCGTCGCATCGGGCCGAAAATGAGCGTATCTACCCAGGTGTCATGTTTACATCGGAGGCTGGAGCTAATAAAGACCTGTGACTATTGCAGGATTGTTTGTCCCGGGACTAAAACCCAGGTGTAACCTTTCCCACTAATGACAAATGCCAGATGTTAGCAGGTGTTACTGTGTTTTTGGTGCAGTGGGAAAGGGGTATAACAGATTCCATTCACCAAAGATTTGACACAGAGGTGTGGCTACATGAGATTACCAGAATTCCACCTCTCAAAACCGTAAGTCTCACACAATCACACATGACTTTATCGGAACAGGGGAATCGGGGCCAAAATCTGCGTTATCTTGTAGGGCGAGTCGTTGAATCATCAGTCGGAAACCCGTCGACTTGAAGAACTCCGGTTTCCGCGTTCTTCAAGTCGAGCAGTGGTCTTTTATTTTTTTTTGTCAGTCAATGTGCATTACAATAACAGGATAAACAGATAGCTTACACAAATGCACAGGGATAACATTTCAATGGGGAATTATAAATAAGGGAAATCACAAATGTATTTTATATGCGAATTGTCCGCATCGGGATGGGGATGCAAACACTAGGCCCCGATCGCCGTGCCCCATTCCTTCAAATGAAACAGCTAAAAACAGGGTGGGGACAGGACTCGGAGGAACGGGACACGATTTGTACACTCGTTAAGATTATTTTCAGCACAAGATTATTTTCTGTGCATAACCCATGGTGATGCGGTGATTGAGAGTGGAGTCATGGAGAAAGTGTCCCCATTACGCACAGTTTCGTTCCATACCGCTCCATATGTACTTGTTTCGTTCCATTAACAGACATAAAATAAAATAACTTGCATCTAAAATAAAAACACTGTTTTGGCGCACTGATCATGAGCATCCCGTTGCTAGCATGCATTGTCAGTACCGTCGGGGATGGAGACAGGTGCTCAATTGGTGCCCCGATCACTCCCCCCCCCCCCCCCCCCCCAGGATGGGACCACAGGTGGCCGCCTATCTCGCCTATAGGAAGAGCCCCCCCCCCCATCAGTACCGTTGGAGAGGGAGAGAGGTGTGCAATTGGCACCCCAATCGCTCCCTCTCCGCGCCCTCCCCCCAGGAGGGTGCCAATAGGAAGAGCCCGCCCGACCCCCCCGGCCCCCCCGGTGAATAGTCGTAAATTTGAGATTTCAGATACGCAACATTGACGGAAGAATTGATTTACGAGAAACGCAACTCCTGCTTTCTCTCTGCTTTCTCTTTTCTCCAGCCAAGGGCCTGCCGGCTCCCTTCGGCCTCAGCATCCTGCCACCCGAGTTGCTTCTGAGGGTCCTGAGGCTGCTAGATGTAGGCTCGTTGGTGGCCTTGTCCATGGTCAACAGTTATTTCCACGCCGCCACAGCAGACTCTACACTTTGGAAACACCTGTACCGCTGTGACTTTGGGGGTAAGACAAGATCATTTTATATATAATTTTTCATCCCAGGCCTTCTCACTGTGCTGTGGCCAGATCTGGGTTCGGATTTTGTGTTTCCCGTAACAATATTTAGAACGGTTTTGACAATATTTTTAGAACCTCCAATATTTGTTTATATATAATTTAATAATATATTTTATTTTACTTATGTTCTTCCACAGTATAAGAGCGCAGTTTAAAAAAAAAATGGATTATTATTTTTTTAAACTAAAAAAGCTGCATCTCTGATCTTCTTTTGAGTGGCCCTCAATATAGAAGAGCAGGAGTTCCGTAGTGTAGCCTGGTCCTAAGGTATGAAGCACTTTGCATGAGTAAGGACTTAAAAAGCTCATACTGGGAGCCAAAGCAATGTAGCTAAAACCATAGTGATGGTAGTTTTAAAGTATAGCTATGGACTTCTGGATATGTTGAAGCTTCTTTTTAACTTATTCAGTATTGTCTTTTTTATTGGTCTTTTTAGGAAGGCCAGAAAAAGGGGCATCACAGTCGTCAAATCGATTTGGATTTCTTCATTATCTTCATTGAGTTTTAGGAAATTTGTACTCATCGAAATGATTGAATTCAAAAGTAATGCAATATATTTACATATCTTCCTAAAATAGTTAAGTGTATTTACGCATTGAATTTGACCGGCACTAACACCAGTTTCAGGAATTCTACTGACTTTGGGACGAATGCTTTATGGAGTTTGGTTTCAGCCGAAGTGGGCTAACCCTAAGACACTCCACTGTCCTCCAGGTCCAGATCCTGTCGGATTCCCAAACGTAGACTGGAAGGAAGTAAGTAACAAATATTACTCAATTCTCTCACTAAGATCTATTTAAAATGGCGCAAAATGTGTCGTGTTTGAAATTGTTCCCAGCATTTGACTGTACAGCACAACCAATGCTTTAATAGTGAGAAATGTACCGCTCTGCTGCAGATTCTCACTGTGCTTAATACCGTCCAATGGGGCAAACATTTAAGCCTTAAAAAAAATGTTAAATCTCCTTTTTGGAAACGGTCACACGTGCATTTCATTTAACATGATTGGCTGCAATGAATTGCTGCAACTTCCTGTTTCTAGTCTCTTATGTTTGCACATGTACCCAAAATAGGTTTTTCTATATTGTTAGCTGCATTTTTGCAAAGGAGATTTAACATTTATTTATTTAATTCTTCAACATTTGCTCCAATCGATTGCATTTAATCACACTGAAAAGCATAGCGGTCATTTTCCCAATAAAGCATTCAATGATATGCTATGAACAGCTATAAATGAGGGGAGCCAATGTTTTAAGGGCCAGATTGAGAAATGGTGAAAATATCCTTTTAAAATGTTTTATAGCTTGGTTTCCTTGCTGTTGTTGGCCCTTCAGTAAAAAATAGTGTTCTAACAATGAATCTGTCTTTCTGGAGTTTTACAAAAGGAAGTACAAGTACCGTAAGCAAGTTCAACAGTCACGCCCACGCGTCCCCCTCAGCATCCCGCCTCACCACTTCCACCCTCTGCCCTTTCCGCCACTCCTCCCGGGCATTATCGGTGGAGAGTACGACCAAAGGCCAAACCCTTTCGGCATGGTGCCTCGTCCGCGCCACGATCCTATTGGTCCTTTTCAGATCCAGGAACCTACAGTGCGGAGGCTCATCGGACGCCGGGGATCTGACGAGCGAGCCACAGACATCAGACGTGGTTTTATCTGAAAATAAAACTTCCAACTTTGTTTTACTTTTTATATCTTAGGACTTGTTGATCCAACCTTGTTGCCAGAAGATGTTGGTATGCAATAAAACTGAGATGTGAATGAGATAAATGTTTCCTGTTTATGGACTGATTGGTAAAGATTACTGCTGTTAACTTCCTCTGCCAAATGTGTCTTAATTGTCCTACACTACTCACAAAAAGTTAGGGATATTTGGCCTTCTGGTGAAATTTATGGAAAATGTAAAAAGTTCACGCTACAGTGATATTATATCATGAAAGTAGGGCATTTAAGTAGAAGCATGCAATGGTGATTTCCTCATCTCAAACAATTTATTGAAACAAAAGCCAACAACAGTGGTGGGTTTACCACAACAAAAAATGTCAATGTCTCAATATCTTGTCATGTGCCCTTGAGGATCAATTACAGCTTGACAAGGACGTCTCATGCTGTTCACAAGTCGACTTATTGTCTGCTGAGGCATGGACCCCCACTCTTCTTGAAGGGCGGCCCTCAGGTCATTGAGGTTCTGGCGTACAGAGTTACGAGCCTCTACACGGCGACTCAGCTGATCCCATAGGTTTTCTATGGGATTCAGGTCTGGAGAAAGTGCAGGCCACTCCATTTGAGGTGCCCCAGTCTCCAGCAGCCGTTCCCTAATGATGCGACCTCGATGAGCTGGAGCCTTGTCGTCCATGAAGATGAAATTAGGCCTGTGTTGTTTATGCAGGGCCACAATGACTGGATTAATGATGTTATTCAGGTAGTATGGGCTTGACACTACGATTCACAAAGTGTAGGGCAGTTCTGTATTGACTAGACACACCTGCCCACACTGTAACACCACCACCACCAAAGGCTCGTCTGGTGACAACAGTGGCTGATGCATAGCGCTCTCCTTGACGTGTGCAACATCGTTGGCGGCCATCATTTCTGCTCAACGTGAATCGACTTTCATCAGAGAACAACACTGAGGTCCTCTGTTGCAACCTGCTGATGACACTCTGTGACACTCTAAGCTCAGTGGCCACTTCCCTCTGAGAACATCCTCTTTGAAGCCTTGCAATGGTGAGGTACTGTTGATCAGTTGTTAGGTGTCGTCTTGGTCTCCTGATGTCAAAATGTGAACAGCATGATGAAGAGGACTGTTTAAATACCAATTCTAATTGAACCAGGAAATGTATTGGTCGATTCATGGATCAAACACCTGTTGTGAATTTTGCCGTTCAGCTCCTTGTGAGAGAACAGCAAGTTGTGCAAAAAGTACTGAAACATTGAACAGTTGGATGTGCATTCAAAAGTTTAGAGAAGGTCAAATAAAGTTTACCTGTAAAGGTTATAGTGCATTTTAGGTTCATCCTGAAATTTCACCTGAAAGCCAAATATCCTTAACTTGTACTCTGCTCAGGATGGTGCTTGTTTGCTTTTTGCTAATGAAAGGTGCTTTGGACTATGAAGATGGTTTTTTTTTTTGAGCTGTTAACTAAAATATATTGCTGTTTCTAATAATATAAAGCTCACGCGTGCAGGGAGGGCACTAAGGTAGATTTGACACTAAGGTAGATTACTTTTAGAGCGCTAAAAGTAACAATGATGGAAAAATAAGAGTACATTGACTCAAAGGCGACTGTGAAAATACTAATTTTTAAATTTGAATCAAGACATACCCTTAGTCCCCTCACCTCCTGACATAGGTAAAAAGGCACCTTGGATTATTGGTAACTTAAATAAAATATTTTTGCCCATTGCTTTATGGTTTTCTTATATTATTTGCTTCTTGTATATTTTTAGATCGATGCTTTATTAATGCCTGTAAATTGCACAGCGGCTCCCACAGTCTAGTGTGACACCAATGACAGAACCAGCTTTCTTTATACGGTAAGCTTGTTCAGCACACCACCGCATAGAATATAGCACTTGCCACATCATATCACTTTATCCCCCAAGCTGCTCAGCTCATGCGGCCCCTATCCAGGGCTCTCAAAGGCAAGGGTTGTGCGAGCGGTTCTATTGCTCAATGAAGGCCAGGTCAGCCTGAAGGACAGCAGTTGGGTCAAAAGGCCCCTGTGGGTCATGCTCAGTCTCAGGACCGCCCCCAAGGAGGACCTCTAGTCCTTGTCCATTGAGCTGGTTTACGGCAAACCACTGTGAGTCCCCCGGGATTTTGTCCCCAAGGCCACAGCCTCTTGGTCCGTAACCCAACAGCTAGCCACACTCCTGGGGTACGGGTTCATCCGCCAGGCCGCCCATAGGGGGTGGCATTAATCTCCCTATGACGGCCCATTTCGCGTCCTGGAGACCGGGGACAAAACCTTTGTGGTAGACGTTGGAGGTAAGTCGGAGCACATTTCCGTGAACCGCCTCATGCCAGCGCACCCACCCGTGGGACTGGCCCAGCCCCCGTGGTGGGGCCATCCTCCTACCTTCCCCCCACGCTACTCCAAAGCCCTTTAAGACTCTCCAGCGAAACCCCTGGCCGCGCCCCAGTGCTTCCAGTCGGGTTATCCGAGCCCAGCCACGTCAGCATTACCAGTTCTGGTGAATTCTGGGGGGGACGTCTGTAGCAGTCCCTACACATACACATGGACAAATTCACCACAACCTGTTGTGTAGTGTTGTATCCAACACGGACTGGCGGGTTACGTTAAACTGGCTGCAGACTGTACACTGCTCCAAATGGGACTTGCGTCACGTCAGCGGACAGGGGATGTGAGGTTTCTCTGTCAACAGATTTTGTGGCAGTGTGTTTGGAGCAGGTCAATAAAGAGCAGATAGTTGTATGTGTGAAATCTCTGGTCTATTTCTTCCAGCAACTCTGACAATATGCAATTCCAATGTTAAACTAGACAATTCCTGCGGGAATTATGAAGTGTTTATTGGATTGATTTTTGTTGTTGTTTATTTGTTTGTCTATGTCTTACAATTTAATTTGCAAAATTGGTTAAATAAACTCCAACTCACGAATGAACTAACTTTTATGAAGTGATATTTCAAAATCTTTGTTGTGAGATGGATATTAAATCAACCCCACCCTTCTAAAACCCTCAATGCAGACGCTGACAAGCAAACCTGTTTCCTCCTCCTTAGAGGGTGGTGAAGGAATTGCGGATGGGCTGAAGCCAAATTATTTTATTTTTGGACTAATTTTTGATTTTGTTTATTTGTTTGTTGTCGGTGTCTGTTCTCTTTCCTATGATTGATTGTAACATTTGTATCAGCTTTTGTGTTAAATTATAAAAAAAAGGTGTCTCAGTAATGAAATGTTCGACTGTTTATAGTAAACATTGTAAACAAACACTGTAACATTGAAAGAAGACACAATAAAGTATGGAAAGATATATTTGTTAGAGACACATATGTATAGTTTTGTTTTGCAAAAGAGGCTATATAAACTCACCCTCACTAATGAATTTTATGGAGGGATTCTATTTAATTTTTGTTGAGAGATTAAGAGATTGGTCATCAGGGTTTAACATAGATATTATATTTGTTATATCTGTTATATTGTTTTTACAAACTACACCACTACTACAACATGACCACACTACTATTACATTACTAACTACACTACTACGACGCAACCACACTACTATTACATCAGTAACTACACTACTACTACGACACTACTACCACTACGCTAGTAGGCAGGCAGTATAATAGAGTGGAAAAGAGTCCACACCGAAACGCCCAGCTGGATTATTTTTTTTGTGTGTGTGTGTGTCTTAGGTGTTCACCGGTGAGTGTACAGGACTTATCCCAATCGGTTCTGGTGTATAAGGTTGGTATTATGTCGTGGCGCCTCCAAGCGCCCCGAAGCCCCCCCGACCTCGCAGCCGCATATACACCCCACTGCTGCAGGAAAGCCCCGAGCAGCCACAGAAGACCCCGGGGTCCCCAGAGAAGCTGAAAGCCCGCGGAGCAACCCTGATGCCCGACCCCGAGGAGCATAACCCAGAGGAGGCGGCGGGACCCCCATGCCCACCCACGCCCCGCCCAGCCATGAGCCCCGAGCAACCATCCACGTAGCAAAGTGTGCTCAGTGCGGGGCACCCAGATTGTAGTCCCCCTGCTGACGCCAGCAGGCCGCCAGATATTTGGGCCCTCCACCACCCCTGGCACCCGAAGCACCTGCCACAGAGAAGCTGCGCAGCAGGAGAAAAGGCCAACAGCCACCCCCTGCACCCCAACCCACACCCACAACAGCAAGCAGCTCCCTAGGGGCCCCGGAAGGCTCTCCACAGCCTTGTCAGATCGCAGCAGCACACCTTAAACCCCCGATCCCGGAGACAAGCCAGCTCAACCCAAGAAAAAGAGTCGGCCCCCACCACCTGGCCCCCACAACACGCCCGTGGGGCCCTGGGACCGCCCCCCCCCCCACAACCACAGGACTAAGCGCCACGGACGTCCCCGCCAGGGACCCACCCAACTGCACGGCCCGACGAGACCACCCCACATGCCCCAAACCATGCCCAGAACGCCATAACATTACCCCGACTTAGGAAGACTCAAGTATATTGCCAATAGTTTTTCCATTGAGATGTATTCTATTAATAAATGTAACCCTTGGGATGTGATGAGATTATCTCTGTTTTTCCAATTGAGTAATATTATTTTCTTGGCAATTGTTAAGGCGATCAAAATGGGTTGGTGGTGTTTAAGTGGTGGGTCAACTGAGGAGAGGTCACCAAGGAGACATACAATTGAGGAGACTGGAATGCTGTGACCCAGAAGGGTTGACGCTGCCTTGCCTTTCTCACCAGAGTGTCTATGTGTGTAGTCCATGTTAAATCCTCCATTATGTGGACTCCCAGGTACTTGAAGCTGCTCACCCTGTTGACAGAAGCCCCATTAATAACCAGTGGTTTGAGCAAAACCAAAATGAGAGCAGTATTCATGTGTGGAGGCACGGTGTAGGTTGACTTAATCTCTGTACCCATTCTGATGAATAATGGGGATATACTGTAAGTGGCCAGAAGTGTTAATAGAATTCCACTGGGTAGCCATCTGATCTGGGGGATTTATTGTTGGACAGAGAGAAGAGAGATTTCCTGAGTTCTTTGAGAGTAAGTGATTGATCCAATGTGGTAGCCTGCTCTGTGGACAGTTTAGGGAGGTCAGAAATCATCAAGAAATGAGTTAACGTTTGATATATTTGATTCATTATCTGAGTGATATAGCTAAATATGTTATTGATGTCTTGTCTTGGTTGTTATCCTACCCTGTGGATCTTTGATGGCTGTAATAAGTGTTTTTTCTCTGTCGCGTTTCAATTTATTGGCAAGAAATTTACCTGAATTGTCATTGAATTCAAAATAATTTCCTCCTGTTCATTGCATGAGGAATTGTCTTTTGATGGATGATATTATCAAGTTGAGATGTAATTGTCCGGATCTCATTTCGGATTTGCTCAGTGGGTGAGTGGACTTGTTGGGAGGCAAAGTCTTTTAATTGTTGTTCGAGTTTATTTTGGCATTCTTGTCCTTTCTTTGTCTTGTGAGTGGAGAATGAAATACTACTAACTCTTAGAACTGCCTTATCCCAGAGTAAGGATGGTGATATTTCTGGAGAGTCATTCAGGAATAAAGGAAGTTCATTCTCTGGAAATAAATGGTTAAATTCTTTATCTGTCAAAAGTGAGGTGTTAAACTGCCACCTGTCGGGAGGGTTCCTGGTGGATTTCAGGATTAGTGATTCAAGATTCAAGCTTTTGGACATTACAGAGTTACAAGAAAAAGTCGATTTGAGAGAAGCTTTGGTGGGGTGATGAATAATATGTTTATTCTCTATTATGTGGATTATTTGATCGCCAACAATTGCCAAGAGCAAGATCACTCATATATTGTTTTATTGTGTCAGTACTGGATCCAGTACTGTGTGAAGTCTTGAGTCAGAGAATTCTACGAGTTTTGAAAATATATTGTGAAAGAAATTTGGGTGGCCCTCATTGGGACCATAAATATTAGCTATGGTTAATTTGATGTTCCCTCAAATTCCTTTAACCATTAATTAATCAATCCTTCGGCCGGTTCTCCTTCAGGATGGGTTAGTTCCTTTCAGTTCCCGTCCTTTGCTTTTAACCAGATCCTTGTGCTTGAAGTGTTTAAACTTAGCAATGATGGAGCGTAGACAGTTCCCCACGCGGTGTCCCAGTTGGTGAACTGCTTCACGGTGTCTGTGGGGAATTTCAGGGCTGTGTGGAGGAAGTCGCACACCATGTTTTCTGGTGTCTCGGTGTTGTTCTCTGGAATCCCAGAAAATATAAGGTTGTCCCGCATACTTCTGGATTTTACATCCAGGATAGTGTCTCTGCGGAGGATTTGAGATCCATACTGTCTTTTTGCATCTCCCCAACCGTGCAGTGCAGGTAATCATTAGTGCGCATGCGCGAAAGCTGCTTGCTGCCTGTTACGTTGAAGTAATTTCCCCCTGGGATTATTAAAGTATTTCTGATTCTGATTCTGATTCTGTAATCAAGGCTGGCTTTAATCTCGGTGATGTCTTGGAGAAGCGGACCAAGCATGTCCAGCTTCTTGTTAATCTCTTCCAAGACACTAACCTCTACAGTGCTGGGGACTTAATCATCTGTGTCTGTTGCTGAGTCTGACTTTTTCCTTTTCGCTGGATTGTTCTGGTCCTGGTCCTCTTACTTCACATACTTATTATTATAATAATAATCAATATAATCCTCAAGGTCCTCCACTTTGGTTTTGCGCAGAGTTTTTTTTAAATACACTGTATACGTATATATATGTATATACACACACACACACACCGCATTCCAAATAATTATGCAAATTATATTTTTCCCTGATTTTCCTAAATAAGTTAATGCAAATGACAGTCAGTATAATTTTCAAGTCATCAATCATTAGGGTATAATTCTAATAATACGTTATTATACAGGTATAATACATTATTGAATAAACCTCCCAATGATAACAGTATTTTTTTCAAAAGTAAAAAACTCAAAATGCATGGTTCCAAGCACAACAGAGTTTCAAAACATATTATAGGTTGTAAAGAACTGAAAATGGTCATTTGTTGAATTTGCAGCATTAGGAGGTCATATTTACTGAAATCAAAAGCAATTTCAATCAAAAAGATCTTAACAGGCCAAGCTACATGTTTACATAGGACCCCTTCTTTGATATCACCTTCACAATTCTTGCATCCGAACTTGTGAGTTTTTGGAGAGTTTCTGCTTGAATTTCTTTGCAGGATGTCAGAATAGCCTCCCAGAGCTTCTGTTTTGATGCAAACTGCCTCCCACCCTCATAGATCTTTTGCTTGAGGATGCTCCAAAGGTTCTCAATAGGGTGGAGGTCAGGGGCAACACCATGAGTTTCTCTCCTTTTATGCCCATAGCAGCCAATGACAGAGGTATTCTTTGCAGCATGAGATGATGCATTGTCATGCATGAAGATGATTTTGCTACAGAAGGCACGGTTCTTCTTTTTGTACCATGGAAGAAAGTGGTCAGTCAAAAACTCTCTATACTTTGCCACGGTCATTTTCACACCTTCAGGGACCCTAAAGGGGCCTACCAGCTCTCTCCCCATGATGCCGGCCCAAAACATGACTTCCCCACCTCTTTGCTGACGTTGCAGCCTTGTTGGGACATGGTGGCCATCCACCAACCATCCACGACTCCATCCATCTGGAGCATCCAGGGTTGCACGGCACTCATCAGTAAACAAGACTGAAAATTAGTTTTCATCTATTTCTGGGCCCACTGCAACCGTTTCTGCTTGTGAGCATTGGTTTGGGGTGGGGTGCAACATCTGCCAGTGGGGTGGGGAGGCACCCACGGGATCGGCTTGGCATGAGTTCACGGTCTCCCTGAAGATGGCTTCTACTCTAGGTGTTAATTCCCAAAACAGCGTTGTTAGCTTAGCTTATTTCACTACTGATGCTCCGTTTCTGACAGTCTGACCTGGTCGACTGTCACCGACGTTGCATGGCCCCGGTGTTGTGTTTCACATGTTTTCAGAAATAACTTTCTTATGTGTATAATGTGTTTAGAAACAAATCACTGAATTCGCTTTACAGGGACTATAAGGCTTTCACTTCCGACGCCCAGTTGCCACACACCCAGGGGACCTGCACGTCACTGACTGTGATCCGCTGCCAAGACACAGTTGCAACAGCTGCCTTGAAAGCTTACCCCGCTAGGTGGGACGAAGGGACATCCAAAAGAAACTGCTGTTCGTGTCTCTCGAACCGCCAACACTGTACTCCAGTAGTTTCCCTGCTGAAGTTCATCATGTCGTCGGAAGGAGCCAAACGACACCAAAAGAGTCCCCCATCGGCAAAACTACACCCGATGGCAATTCTAAGTTAGACCCAGTAGCAGCTGGACTCCCGGTGTGCTTATGTGCGGCGGCCGCAGCGGAAAAGGCAATAACAGCTGAAGGTATGTGGGCTACTCGCAGTGCATGCTGATGGTGCCACATGCTGTGGAACTGATCCTACAAACTGGTGAACCAGCACAAAAGACCCCACAAAGATTTTTGCGTTACCATTTGCTAAAGCTTGACATGCCAAACATAACAATCCAACACTGTTCCCCACTCAACCCAGCCACATTAGTCGCCCACACCGACGTCACAGAAAATGAAACACCACGACTGTTTACGAACCACACGCACCGCGCGCCGAGAGCGCCAGAAGACAGGTAAGCCCAGTGTGACGACAGGAGACCACCCCCCACCGAAGGAGGCCACATGGTGAGCCCCGCGCCGAGCACAGCCAGCCAGGATCAGGACCTCGGTTGACAAGACCAGACGGAACGCCTAACCAGCCCTGGCACGACGGGCCAATTGAGATGTAATTTATTAATAACTGCAACCATTGGGATGTGGTGAGATTATCTCTCTTTTTCCAATTGAGTATTATTGTTTTCTTGGTAAGTGTTATGGCGATCAAAATGGTTTGGTGGTGTTTAAGTGGTGGTTTGACTGAGGAGAGGTCACCAAGAATACATATATACGGGGAGACTGGAATGCTGCGACCCAGAAGGGTTGATAACTTGGTGATGTTGATCCAGAATGCTAGGATAGGCGGGCAGAGCCAGAAGGCATGAAAGTAGTCATCTCTGGTATTAAGGGAACAGCGGGAGCAAATGTCTTCATCCACAAAACCCATTTTGAAGATTTTATGTTCCGTGATATGGGCTCTGTGCAGAATCTTATATTGGATGAGTTGCATTTTGGAGTTGCGGGTCATAGAAAAGGTGCAAATAAGCTTCAACAGGTTGATATCGGTGGGAACAGCAAGGTCTCCTTCCCAAAGTCTCTTTCGTTTCATCTGTTTTTAATAAAAGTTTGTATCTTCTGGAAAAGGGATTTTTCAAGTGACCGATTTGAGTGAGATGTTCAATCATTGGAGGTGGTTGTAGGATGTTGTTTGTCAATTTGATTTTAACTTTTAGAGACTGCTGTAATTGGAGAGAAGAAGAAGAAAGAAGAAACAGTCTTTATTCGTCACGCAACACACCACACTACAACACATGCTTGCACACACACACACATGCACATGCTTTGATGGTGGCCGGTGAAATGGATCCTCTGCTTTTGACCCATCCTGGCTTGTCCTTCCTCCGGGGGCACAGCCAGGAGCAGTGGGCAGCATACGTGGACGCGCCCGGGGACCAGGTGATAAGTGTCCATTGCTGGTCAGACGATGATGGGTGCATGTTTTTGGTGGGAGTCCTTACTGACGTGAGGTGGAGGAAACCCCATGTGAGCACGGGGAGAACATGCAAACTCCACACAGAAAGGCTCCTATTTGTGAGATAACCCGCCGGAGCACGGTGCCAACAGCGCCCCAGGCGGGAATCGAACCCAGGACCTTCTTGCTGTGAGGCAGCAGTGCAATGCACTGCGCCACCGTGCCACGAATTGAAGGAATTGGAGGAAGCCGTGGCCACCGATATACCTTTGGGTTAAGGTTGGGAAAGATATAAGCGAGTTGTTTTCAAAAATGTGTTCCAGATGAGTAATTCCTTGTCTTTTCCAAGACCTAAAGATTATTGGTTTGTTTTTAACTAGAAAATCTGGGTTGTGCCAGATTGGCGTGAATTTGTTTGGAGATAGAGTGTGACCACTGAGTTTGGGAAATTTCCCCCAGGCTGACAGAGTTTTTGTGATGAATGGGTTTTTAATGCAATTATGTTTCCTTATTGATTCAGTAAGGAATGCTAGATCAGTAGGTGTATTGTTTACTGAAACCTCTGGGGTACCAGTGACAACCAGGAATAGACTGGGTGACGACCACGAAAAGGGTGGTGACAGAGAGACGGCAAACCGGGGTGGGGAGGGTTGTGACAGAGAGACGGCAAACCGGGGTGGGGAGGGTTGGCAGCCCAAGCCACTTCTTCCGAGAGGAAGAACCCAAAGCAAGCTACAGACATGACAAAGGAAAAACATCCCCAAAGGTGCCCGAGGGGGGGGGGTGTTGAGCACCCCAACAGGACGGATCGGCCTATGCTCCGAACCACAGAGCGAGGAAAATTCAGAGCCTCAGGGAAGAGCTCAAGCTGCTAAAGAGGCAGTACAAGACAGCAGGGGACATTGAGAGAGCTGGCCTAGCGGACCTGAGAGCAGTTCTAAGGAAGCAACTCTTGACCCTGCGGAGGGCAGAGTTCCATAGGAACAGGCGGAAAGAGAGAGCCAGGAAGCGGGCTGCTTTCCTGGCCAATCCCTTCAAGTTGACCAGGCAGCATCTTGGTCAAAAGAGGACTGGCCGCCTCACCTGCTCCAAGGATATCATTAACAACCACCTCAAGGCCATGTACAGTGACCCGATCAGAGAACAACCGCTAGGTCCATGCGAAGCACTGACAACACCACCAGAGCCTTCAGTGGACTTCAACCTGAAGGATCCCTGCCTAAGTGAAGTGGAGGAAGTGGTGCGGAGAGCAAGATCAAGCTCAGCACCAGGCCCAAGCGGAGTGCCGTATAAGGTGTATATGAACTGCCCGAAGCTATGGCATCGGCTTTGGAGGGTCCTGAAGGTGATCTGGAGGACAGGGAAGATTGCCCAGTCATGGAGGTAAGCTGAGGGAGTGTACATACCGAAAGTGTGAAGTCTGAGAACATTGACCAGTTTCGTGTCATCTCCTTGCTCAGTGTGGAGAGCAAAATCTTCTTCAGCATCGTAGCCAAGAGACTCTCCAACTTCCTGTTGAGCAACAGGTACATCGACACATCAGTGCAGAAGGGAGGAATACCAGGAGTTCCTGGCTGCCTGGAACACACAGGCGTGGTAACCCAGCTCATCAGGGAGGCAAGAGAAGGTGGGGGGGACCTGGCCGTGCTATGGCTGGATCTCACCAACGCCTATGGCTCGATACCCCACAAGCTGGTGGAGGTTGCACTGGAGAAACACCATGTTCCCCAGAAGGTGAAACACCTCATCCTGGACTACTACAGCAGGTTCAGTTTGAGAGTCTCCTCTGGCCACACAACATCTGACAGTGACCCTCTTCGCACTGGCAATGAACATGCTGGTCAAGGCAGCGGAACCAGAATGCAGCGGCCCCCTCAGCAAGTCTGGAGTAAGGCAACCTCCCATCAGAGCCTTCATGGATTTAAGAAGAAGAAGAAGAAAGAAAGAGTCTTTAATCATCACACGACACTCCACAACACATGCTTGCACACACACATGCTTGATGGTGGCCGGTGAAATGGCTCCTCTGCTTTTGACCCGTCCTGGCTTGTCCTTCCTCCGGGGGCACAGCCAGGAGCAGTGGGCAGCATACGTGGACGCGCCCGGGGACCAGGTGATAAGTGTCCATCGCTGGTCAGACGATGATGGGTGCATGTTTTTGGTGGGGGTCCTTACTGACGTGAGGTGGAGGAAACCCCATGTGAACACGGGGAGAACATGCAAACTCCACACAGAAAGGCTCCTGTTTTTTGGAAGATAACCCGCCGGAGCACGGTGCCAACAGCGCCCCAGGCGGGAATCGAACCCAGGACCTTCTTGCTGTGAGGCAGCAGTGCAATGCACTGCGCCACCGTGCCACTGTGCTATGGCTGGATGACCTGGATGACCTGGATGACCTCACAGTGACAACAACAGCTGTACCAGGAGCCAGGTGGATCCTCCAGGGGTTGGAGCCCATCATGGCGTGGGCACATATGAGCTTCAAACCTGCAAAGTTAAGGTCCTTGGTTCTAAACAAGGGGAACGTCATAGACAAATTCCGCTCCAGGCTGGGAGTACATCCAATTCCATCAGTCACTGAGAAGCCGGTGAAGAGCCTTGGAAAGGTCTTCAACTGTAGCCTGAACGACACAGATTCCATCAAGGCAACCAGTGCTGACCTGGAGGGCTGGTTAAGAACAGTGGACAAGTCTGGACTCCCTGGAAGATTCAAGGCCTGGGTTTACCAGCATGGAATACTCCAAAGAATCCTCTGGCCTTTGCTCATCTACGAGGTCCCCATGACTGTGGTGGAAGGCTTTGAGCAAAAGGTGAGCAGTTATCTAGGTAGATGGCTGGGATTGCCACGCAGCCTGAGCAACATTGGGCTGTATGGGATCACCAATAAGCTCAGGCTCCCACTTTGGCATCCAGAGATGCCAAAGTGTCTGGAGCAGGGATTGTTGTGAGGACAGGGAGGAAGTGGAGGTACAGCAAGCAGAAACACGACTGAAGCACAAGGCTATCCTAGGAACAGTGGCGCAAGGCAGAGCTGGACTTGGGAGCCTTACAGCAACCCGATATGACTGTGCCAGCGGAAGGGAGCCAAGCCCATCCAACCTGTGCATGTGGGGCAAAATAGAAACACCTGTATGTCCCCTGTGTTCCAAAACAGGGACAGTGGAACACATCCTGAGCAGCTGCTCCAAGGCGCAAGGTGAGGGTCGGTATCGATGGAGGCACGACCAGGTCCTCAAATCCATCGCTGAAGAAATCAGCAAGGGGATCAAGGGCAGCCGATACACCCAAGCCAGAGCCAAGGCCATTAACTTTGTCAAGGAAGGACAAAGGCCTGAAAAGACACCAAAGAACTGCTCTGCTGGTTTGCTCTCCACGGCCCGAGACTTGGTGATGACAGTTGACCTGGAGAGGCAGCTGAAAATTCCACCGCACATCACCCAGTCCAGATTGAGACCTCACATCATCTTGGTCTCAGAGGCCACAAAACAACTTTTCTTGCTGGAGCTGACGGTTCCCTGGGAGGAGAGGATGGAGGAGGCTCAAGAAGAAAGAGGGAGAAGTACCAGGAGCTGGTGGAGGACTGTCGGAGGAACGGCTGGAAGACCAGGTGCATGCCAGTGGAGGTGGGCAGTCGGGGATTCGCAAGCCACTCCCTGAGCAAAGCCTACAGCACACTAGGCATAACAGGTCTCAACCGGAGAAAGGCTAGAGGCAACAACGTGGAGGCAGCAGAAAAAGCCTCCAGATGGCTCTGGTTGAAAAGGGGAGAGCAGTGGGTGCAGTGGTTGTAGCATGCCACTTGTACACAGGCCGGGATTTGATCACTCCGGTCGGGTCGCCTGGAGGAGGGTGTCTGTTGTAAGACCCGAAACACCCAGTGAATCCAGGAAACAACACTGAGGATGTGTCCAAGTTTTGTGCATCAGTAGGTGTATTGTTAACTAGATCAGATAATGATAACTCCTGACATTCTGTTTGTTCAGTGTCTCGCCATCCATGGGCCAATTGTTGCTCTAGTTGTAACCATTTAATTATAAATTGAAGATGGTTTGCTAGATAGTAGTATCTAAAGTTTGGGGCTGCTAGGCCTCCACAGTCTTTGTTTTTCTGTAGTGTTGCTAGTTTAATTTTCGGTTTCTTGGATTTCCAATAAAATGTATTGACTATTGAGTCTAGAGTATTAAATCAATGTACTGTTCGTTGAACTGGTTGTCAGCATATTCATTTTCACTGCTGCTATCCTACCAAATAGTGAGATGAGTAGGTTGTTCCATCAAATTAGGTCTTCTTCAATTGATTTGAACAATGGAGTGAAGTTAAGGGTAAATAAATCTGACAGATTGGTGTAAATATCAATACCAAGGTATCTAATATTGCCTGTTGTGACGGTTGAAGGAAGTTTCTGGGTTGCAGCATTGCAGTATTTATATTGGTCCACCGCCTCTGTTCTGTGCCAGATTGTTTTTGCTTAGGCTGAGCTCTCCAGCGTACTGTCTAGTTATCCCTTTAATACCTTGTTGATTTCCTGGTCTTTGATCCTCTGCCTGTCTTACAGATTCTGATTCTCTGCCTGTTCCTTGCCTGACTTGTTTGCCCTCGCTGACAGATTTCCTGGCTTTCCTGACCCTGGTCTGTTGTTCTAATAAACCCCTGCTTTGTGAACTTTCACCTGCTCTCCTGCGTCGTGCTCTTGGGTTCTCCTCTGTCTGAGTCAGTGAGCCTAACATGGTTAGTGTTTTACTTATAATCTTAAGGTTGCAATTAATAAGGCTTATGGGTCTTTAACTAGAGGTGAGGGTTGGGTCCTTATTGGGTTTGAGCAAAACCAAAATAAGAGCAGTATTCAATAGTTCTCCAAAGAGGTGGTGGTTCTCTATAACCAAAAAAAAAAAAAAAAAAAAAAAAAGACTCATCAAGACTTATCAAGACTCACTGTCTCAGTGAGTCAGATTTATGATTATTTCATTTGGTGCCGTTAGATGAAAACATAAAACACCAGATATCAGATTTTAGGTCACTGCATGTGATGAGAATGGTTCGGCCTGACTGTGTATGCTTTAAAAGTTCAATTTAATTATTGCTGTGATATATCTTGTTTTTCTTTGATGCTTAACTATTGCACTTATTACTGTGAAAGAAAAATGCATATGATCAACTATTTGAATGAGGATAAAATCCTTTGGTATGTTTTGTGGGTTTAAAACATTGCCTCTGGGTTTTTAAGGAGCCCCCAGAGTTAATGAAATGGGACTGTTCTTTCTCTACAATGTCAATTGTAATATTGAAGAACCAGATCACATTTCATCCTCATTCAACCTTGTATGGAGATAAGGATAACCCCAGGGGAGCTTGAAAGAGCATTGTAAGGGATCGTAGGATTGCATCAGTGACTGGAGTTTTGATTGTACCTGTGAAATCACGGTTTGAGGGTAACATCCGGGGAGACAAATAAGGGGCACAGTCTTGTAAATGATATCTGACCAATGGCACACAACCTCTCTTTGGTATACAACTGTCTTGGTCAGTAGTAGGGGTAGACTGATCAGAACACTGCTTTGGAGCAGCTCTGAATCTTTCTCTTTATTCTGCAGAATAAATATCTTTAATATTCGCAGTTTTGTTGTTTCTTGTAGCGGGCAGATTAACCTCACCGACCATGCAGGAGAATTTCTCCAACATTCTAGTGACGAGGAAGAGACTCTCTGCTTGACTCTGTTGGACCTCTTCATGCCCAGGTTGTGTACACAGAAGAGACAACACGAGATTCTGAACAAATTAAGGTGAGGACTTACTGAGATATTATACCGATTAGGAAAAGCTTTGAGTAAGCTTAGATACTGTACCAATCAGGGAAGATCTAAGGAAATAGCTATTGGGAAGGAAATAGCTCTGAGTAAGCTTAAAGATTGTACGGATCTAGAGGATCGTTGAAGAGGCTTTGCTAAACTCAGAAACCCCCCCCCCCCGCAGATGTGTCGCCAGCTGCGTGCGGCGCAGACTCGGAAGGGCAGTGGATATATCGGTCTGAAAGACCGTCGAACTGGCCATTATTGCATCGATCAAGAGAATTGCAGTTTTTGTTTGTTTATTTTCATTTATTGATTTTTTTTGTTATTTAATAATAAGTCGACATTATTGAATACATAATTATTATAGATTATTCTTGATCCCTCCAAGCAAAAGCGTTGAGAGCAAGAAGAAAAGTACTCCCTTTTTTCCTCCTAGCAAATGCGCTGAGGGCAAGGAGAGAATAGTACTCCCTTTTTTCCTCCTAGCAAATGAGGGTGAGGAACTTCTGGTATTGTCAAAATTACATTAAATTAAGTAAGTTACATTTGACCCCTCCTTGCAAAAGAGTTGAGGTCAAGAAATCAGAATAGTACTCTCTCTTTTTTTCCTCCTCGCAGAGGCGTTTAGGGTAGGTGAGGAACTTCTGGTAAAAATGAAATAAAATAAATTAATAACTAAAGTAAAACTGATAATACTAAATAAAGCCACCTGTTGGTCGTGCGGTGTATTGGGACACAGGTTGGCGTCCATTCCTGTTGGTAGTGTGGTGTATTGGGACACAGATTTGGAAATGAAGACTACACTATCATGTGATTTAGAAAAAGATATATGAATATCTTTTAAAAAATAAATAAAATCCAACGATAATAATTATTATTATTATAAATAATCATAAATCTAGCTACTGGGGGTGCACAAGCCAGTGTATCATCAGTGCCCGTCTCAAGCCCAGATGAATAGAGAGGGTTGCGTCAGGAAGTGCATCCAGCGTAAAACCATGCCAAATCAAACATGTGGACAACAAATCTGATTTCCATACCGGGCCGTTAGGCAACAGGGTGGCAGTGGAAATTGTGCTACAGTCGGTTGAAGAAGAAGAAGAGGGGGAAGGCATGTCCTGAGACAGCAGGAGAGTAAGAAGGGTAGAAGAGTATAGTTGAGAGTATGAACTTTGAACGTTGGCACGATGAAGGGTAAAGAGAGAGAGAGCTGGCTGACATGATGGAGAGAAGGAAGGTAGATGTACTATGTATACAAGACCAGGTGAAAGTGGAGTAAGGCTAGGAGTATAGGAGCTGGGTACAAACTACTCTACCATGGAGGCAGGAGAAATGGGGTAGGGATAGTCTTGAAGGAAGAAGATGTCAAGAGTGTTTTGGAGGTGACAAGAGTGCTCAGACAGAGTGATGAGCATGAAGCTGGAAATTGATGGGGTGATAATGAATGTAGTCAGTGCATATACTCCCCAAGTTGGGTGTGGGATGGAAGAGAAAGAAGAATTCTTTAATGAGTTGGATGTAGTGGTGGAGATCGTCCCCTCGATAGAGAGAGAGAGAGAGAGAGAGAGAGAGAGAGAGAGAGAGAGAGAGAGAGAGAGAGAGAGAGAGAGAGAGAGAGAGAGAGAGTGGTCGTTGTAGCATATCTCAATGGGCATGTTGGTGAAGCGATCAGAGACATAGGTGAGAGAGAAGGTGATGGGTACGTATGGTGTCAAGGAGAGGAGTGTTGAAGGACAGATGGCGGTGGATTTCGCCAAAAGGATGGAATTGGCTGTTGTGAATACATATTTTAAGAAGAGGGAAGAACACAGGGTGACATTCAAGAGTGGAGGAAGGTGCAGGAAGGTGAGTGGAGGAAGAGATTAGTGACTGCAAAGTGGTGGTAGGGGAGTGTGTTGCTAGGCAGCATCTGATGGCGGTCTGTAGGATGACTCTGGACGTCAAGAAGAGGAAGAGAGTGAAAAGGGAGCCAAAGATAAAATAGTGGAAGTTGAAAAAGGAGTGTCGCATGCACTTTAGGGAAGAGGTAATGCAGGCATTTGGTGGGAATGAACGGTTACCAGATGACTGGGAAACAACTGCAGAGGTGGTGAGGGAGCCGGCCAAGAAGATACTTGGTGTATCATGTGGGAAGAGGAAGGAAGACGAGGACTCTTGGTGGTGGAATGAGGAAGTACAGGAGAGCATAGAGCAAAAAGTGGTTGGCGACGAAGAAATGGGATAGTCAGAGAGATGAAGAAAGTAGACAGGAGCACAAGCTGATGCGGCGCAAGGCGAAGACACAAGTGGCAAAGGCAAAGGAAAAGGCATACGATGAGTTGTGAGAGAGGTTGGATAGTAAGGAAGGAGAAAAAGACTTTTACCGAATGGCAAGACAAAGGGATCAAGCTGGGAAGGATGTACAGCAGGTTAGGGTGATAACTAGTGAGTAGAGTGTGTTGAGAAGGTGGAAGGAGTACTTTGAGGAATTGATGAATGAAGAAAATGAGAGGGAGAGAAGAGTGGATGATGTGTGGAAAGTGGATCAAGAAGTCCAGCAAATTAGCAAGGATGAGGTGAAAACAGCATTAAAGAAGATGAAAAGTGGAAAGGCAGTTGGCACTTGGGAAGCATGGAAATGTTGAGGTGAGATGGCAGTGGCGTTCCTAACGAGATTGCGTAACTCCAGCCTGGAAAGAGAGAGGATGCCAGAGGAGTGGAGAAGAAGTGTACTGGTACCCATCTTTTAGAATAAGGGAGACGTACAGAGCTGTAGTAACTACAGGGGAATAAAGTTGATCATCCACAGCATTAAGCTAGGGGATAGGGTAGCTGATGCTAGGTTAAGAGGAGAGGTGGGGATCAGCGAGCAGCAGTTGCAATCTTATGGGATTACATACATTTTGTTGCATACTATGCTCGGTAACTTGGTACTGGGGTTATTGGGTTGATTACATGCTGTAGCCTTTGTCTTGCTCAAAGCAAACCGGCTCATTTTCTCTCAGGCAACACCTCTCCATCATTAACATATGCCACTTTCACTTTGCTTACTCCAACTTATTTTCTTCCCTCTTATGGAGATTAATATGATTGCTTGACAGTGATAGCCGTTGTGGCTTCGCCCCGCCCAGATCTTGCTATTGAAGTTCTTGAAAAGTTCAACTACGATGATTAGAACTCATGAGTTCAACAACAAGGAGGGTTTTTGTTTGGTTTGTCTGTCCGTCATCTGTTTTTTGTATAAATCAGTGTTTGTCTATCTTTGTACAACTGGTTGTGTTTGTGTTTCAAGTTGTGGTAAACTGTCTTTTGTTTTATTTGGTTGCATGAATATGTATAGACAAGTGTGATATGGTGTGGTGTAGCTGATTGATGAGACATACAGAACATCTGTTTAATGTTTTGGTGTCGTAACCGCCCCATTTTGATCTTCCTATTTGTGTTGTTTACATTAATGTACTTGACCCCATCTCTAGAGGAAATGTTGGAGATACTGGAGCCAACAAAGCTGGCGTACCCAATAGTGCTCTTGTCTAATAATGATGGTCGTCTCCTCCACAGATGAGGGCACAGGATTCCTCACTAACCTTGTTTTTCCTCTACTCAAAGGCATCCTGCACTGAATTATTGTAGTGGCAGAGCCACTTGGTACTGTATGTGCTCAGCCATATCTCTTCCACTGGTTTTTTCATTGTTTTGCTTGTTTGACATATGGTAAGTATCATTTGTCAAAAAGGAGGGATAGTTAGAGAAATATGTAAACGTAATGATTGTTCTTAGAACAATGCAGGAACCTCATGATAGACTTTTTCATGGTTGAAATATTGTTTGGTGATAATTTACATGTTTTTCTTAATGGAATCCCAGTTAAGGTAAGCTCAACTGAGTTTCATTCCTGCCATTAGTGATGACGGGAATGCAAGGATGATCACAAGGTGTGACAGGACTGTCCCAGCATGATGCGCTGACCGGGAGACCAATGCGGTTAGGTCTGTCTTCTGTCGAAAAAAGCCACATTTGAATTACATCATGTAAACCAGTAGTGATCAGTTTAGAATTCATCATTTTTAGATTTTACTTTATTAATGGATTGTATCCAAAGCAAAGGAGAGTGTGGGAGAGAGGTGAAGAAGAGAGTACAGGCAGGGGGGAGTGGGTGGAGAAGAGTGTCTGGAGTGATCTGTGACAGATGGGTTCCAGCAGGAGTGAAGGGGAAGGTCCACAGGACGGTAGTGAGACCAACTATGTTGTACGGATTAGAGGCGGTGGCACTGACAAAAAAGGCAGGTGGTGAACGGGAGGGTGCAGAGTTGAGGATGTTGAGATTTTCATTGGGAGTGACAAGGATGGACAGGATAAAGAATGAGTACATACAGGGACAGCTCAGATTAGACAGGAACAACAGCAGTCCGCCACCAAGAGAGTAGACCCGATTTTACGACCCGGACGCTGACTGGTCCAGTGACGATGCCAGCAATGAAGAACCCGCAGCAATGTTCCCCCTAATGGCAGGCCTAGCCGGAAGAGAAACATTTGTTCCCTGGTGCCACCGCGACATGCAGGCCCTCAAAGGCAACCTACCAGCGTTGGACAAAGGAGCTGCAGCATGGATCCGCATCTTCGAAAACCACACAGCGGCTGAAAAACTAGCCCTAGGAGATGTGCGAGCCATTCTCCGCGCCACAGCAGGAAACATCGCCCTGACCTCCCTGGAAAGAGAAGTTAAAACCCTCACCATGGCAGACGTGCACCCATTTGACCCCATGCGGAATGACATATGGACAGCCATGAGAGAAACCTGGCCGACCAGACGCAACACAGTGGCCCTGGCGGGCCTGAGATTAAAAAATGGGGAAGAACCGCACGCCTACCGCACACAAGCAAAGGAGCTCTGGAGGGATAGCACTGGAGAACGTCATGATGCCTGCCTAGTGGGTCTCCCCATGTACATGCAGATAGCCCAAAATGGCCTCCCAGGAGATGTCAGGCTGAAGCTCGCAGACACAGTTGGACTGTCAGACATGACGGAGAGACAGTGGGAGAGCTATCTCATCAATCACCTGGAAAGACATCAAAAAGCAAGAAGACGAATTCCTGGAGGAAGATTCCATACAAACCAGACTACTAAAAATGCAGGTGAAAAAACTGGAAGACAAAGTCAATATGGACAAAAAGAAGAAAGCAATTGTGCAAGCAGTAGTAACCACCCCTGAAGCACAGGCCCCGCCCCAAACCGCACCACTACAATGGACAGGACCACAGCCCCTAACTGTAACCCATGCCTACCCACCAGCCCAGCACCTACCCCAATGGCAGCAGGCCTGGACTCCCTATGAATATCCCCAGCGGCAGTATCCAGGGGCCCCTGCACCCTCATAATCTGAAGGCCCACCCCAATGGCAGCAACCGAGAGGGAGAGGACAATTCCAATCCTCTAGAGGATGGGGAGGACCCAAAAAAACTACAGGATGTTTCATCTGTGGCCAAAGTGAACACTGGGCGAGGGAATGCCCCCAGAACCAACAACCCCAGCAATTATACAGAGGATCCTACCGCCCCCCTCAGAGAGGAAGAGGAGCTTCCTCGAGAGGGGGAGGAGGACCCCGCATGGACGCCCCGCCCCCCGAGGGCCAGTTCCCCATCTACGGAATGGAGGAATGGCACGGAGCATAGAGGCGCCCAGGGGACATGGAAGTGGTGGTAAAGATAAAATTAAATGCCGAACCAGTAGTGCCATGTACAATCCAATGAATCACTGTCAAGCTATTGGTAGATACTGGCGCTGCCATGTCTTGCTCGAAGAACCTGGCCGGCAACATACCCCCACTACCACTCGGAAACTACGGACTGTTGGATTCTCTGGGATGACACAAGTCTAACCCTTCACCGCACCTCTCCCTACCAAGATAGGTCCTCACGAAGTCAGACACCAATACCTCTACTCACCAAACTGCCCCACCAACCTAACGGGAAGGGACCTTCTCCGAAGAACAGGAGCATCTGTGATATGTAACCTCAACGGTCTGGAAGTTCATTTCTCTGAGCCAAAAGAAGAGCTAATTCACCTCGAACGTATACTCTTCTTAGGTGGAACTCCTGAAACCACCCCCGACCCCACACTCGTCTGCTGGGCTAGGTTTTTGCCCACAAAGTCACCGGCTGGTGGCATTTTTTAAACCTACCAACTCTGAAAAAAGTGGATCATGGCGCAAGGACGCTATGGACCACCCGCCACTTAACCACACCAAAATGTGAGATGCGCTTGCATGACACCCTGGAACAATGTCTCATACACAGCCGATGGAATCAACATGACAGACGGACTACAGTATGTAGATGGCACCCATGAGTGTGTACAGCTCATGAAACTGGAAGCAAAGTGCCGCACAGACTTGGATGGAACACCTGACCCCAATGCAGAAATTGTCCTGTTTATAGATGGTTGTTGTTTCAAAGGAGAAGAGGGAAATAGAGCATCATACGCAGTCGTTCAACAAATGAATGGACACTACGTCACCATAAGAAGTGGCATGATAGAACAACCAGCATCATCACAAAAAGCAGAACTCCACGCCTTGGTGGAAGCATTAAAAATCGCAAAAAACAAAAATGCAAACATATTCACCGACTCAGGATACGCACACGCTGCAGCTCACGTGGATACAGCCATATGGATGAAAAGAGGACTCCAAACGTCAGCAGGAGCCCCGGTAAAACACAAAGACCTCCTACTCACCCTCCTGGAAGCTATACATCTCCCCCGAAAAATCCAGATCATCAAATGCAAAGGACACTCCAAAGGAAATTCAAACGTCACTGCTGGCAACAACGCAGCCGACACAGCAGCAAAAGAAGCAGGAGGGTACCTAAAAGAAAGCGCAGCAATGATGATTGTATTAACTGAAGACAACGCCCTCAATTTGTCAGAGGAACATCTGAAAGAAGTGCAGAAAGAAGCGAAAGGGAACGAACACTCGCAGTGGCAGAAGAAAGGAGCCACATGCACCAGCGGCCTATGGAGAAGCCACGATGGGCGTCCAGTAGAACCAGCCGCACTCCTGGTCTACCTCATCAAGGATGCAAAGGATGGCCAAAGGATTAATGTCCATGCAAGCCTCTCCCCATAGTCAAACTCATCTTAGCTCACACAAGATATTAACAGGCCGCCCCATGCCAGGTCCTCACAACCTACCAGCTAAATCACCCGCTTTTGATGATTTCCAGGAAGGTTTTTCTGAATATGTCAAAGCACTAACCGCAGTATCTCGAGTCTTGTATTCACAGGTCACGAACACTGCCCCAGACTGCCCCACACCCATGGTGGTCAGCCCCGGAGACTGGGTCCACATCAAGGTCAGCAAACGGAAGTGGCCTGAGCCAGGGTGGACTGGACCTTGGAAGGTAGTGTTGGCCACCTCACATGCAGTAAAGGTCAAAAATAAAACTGGTGCTCTCTGGCACCACCTCTCCCACTGCACCCCTGCCACCACACTCACAAGAACTCTCACAGAAACAAGGATCCAGCTGAAAGACGTAAGCATTCTGTAATTAACCATGTAAAAAAAATAATAATAATATTTTTCTTTTTACCCTAGTAGAAGTCCTGGACCCTACACAGTATACATATTCTTACCAAGTGGGACCCCAATTATCGTATGACCAGTATATGACAAAGGTCGCAGAGTGGGGCTGAATGAAAGAAACAGTTCTCGTCATTTAGGCCTATGAAGGACAAATCCTGGCATTCAAAGTTGATTTCTGTTCCATAATAAAGTGTGATTCCACAGGGTAGGAGCAGTACCAGTGGAATGACAAATATGTGTGGTCCACCAACCCCAGACTAACGAGTGGCTGGACGAGGTTAAAGGTACCCATATTGATTGTGGGGCATGGAGTGATGTGCTTATAAAAACAGGAACCAGTAGGAGGAATTGCTGCTCCACTCACTGAGTGTAGAACTAAAAGAAAATGCAGGAATAGATGATCACATCACTGGTTGGTTCGACTATGTTTTCCAAATGAAAAGGCCTCATTTTATCATGCTTAATCAACGTTGCTATCATTGCTGCTCTGTTAATTGTATATGGATGTTGTTGTATACCATGCATTTGTACACTAGTGAAAAATTCATCATGACTGCGTTGGGAAAACCAGAAATACAAGCATACATGGCATTGAGACCGGAAGAAGGTGGCGACACCTATGTTGCTGTAGGTATGGGCCCCCTTTCCCCAGCATCAGGACCCCGACATCTTCATCCACGATGACTGCATCTAGTTGACCATTTTGACATGCCCATGTATGGGACCCATAGAATATTAAATGCCACACTGGGGCTGACGAGTGTGCAAAGTTTTGCAATATTTTTGAGTTTCTTAAGGCCCCAAAGGTCACGTAAACTGTTTTTTTTAACATAAAATTCAACGCGTTGCCACACCCGCATCGTGACGAAAAAAAAAATGTTTTAATAACTTTTAATCCTCAATGAGTCTCAATCCAAAAAATCCCCCAGGAGAAGTTCACGAAAGTACAAAGCATAAAAAGTGGCTAAAATATTACGAAAACACAGCTTTTTTGGAACATGAAATCCAACGCTTTGCCACGGCCACATCGTGTGACAATTATTATTATTTTTAATATCTTTAATCGTGAAGGTGTCTTGTAGACACTTGCCAAGTTTGAAGCCGGATAAATGGCCTCAGAGGAGTTTGCGAAAGTACAAAGCATGAAAATGATCTGAAAGTGACTAAAATTACACATTTAATCCAAGATGTTACAAAAGTGTCCCGAATTTTGTGAATTTCATGGTAAAAAGTGAATAGGTTTGATGTTTTGAAATTTTCAACAGGGTGTGTCGGGCCATTTTGCCATGCCCCTGCACGGAACCCATAGAATATCAATTGCCACACTGGGACTGACGAGTGCGCAAACCTTCGTGAATTTTCAAGTATCTTTTGGAACATGAAATCTTACATGTTGCCACGCCCACACCGTGTGCCAAAAAAATATATATATTTTAATAACTTTTAACTGTGAAGGTGTCTTGTGGACACTCCTCAAGTTTGAAGTCCATCCGTCATGGCGGAAATATATTTTTTTTAAAGTTGCATGAGGTTACATATGTGTACCGAATTTTGGGAGTTTTTGTGGAAAAAATTTGAATAGGTAAGAAAATTATTATTTTATTTTCTAGGGGGGCATAGGTGGCCATTTTGAAACGCCCATGCATGGGACCCATAGAATATCAAATGACACACTGGGACTGACAAGTGTGCAAAGTTTTGTGAATTTCCAAGGTTCTTTTGGTCCATGAAATTTTACGTGTTGCCACGCCCCCCTAGAAAATAAAATAATAATTTTCTTACCTATTCAGTTTTTTCCACGTAAACTCCCAAAATTCGGTACACATTTGTAACCTCACTAGACTTTGAAAAAAATATATATTTCCGCCATGATGGAAACCCAACAGGAAGTCGGCCATTTCTGATTTTCCTGACCTTGTAGTCATATTTAGGCTTTGTACTTTCACGAAACTCCTCCTTGGCGATTTATTGGATCGACTTCAAACTTGACGAGTGTCTACAAGACACCTTCACAGTTAAAACGTATTAAAATATATATTTTTTTTGGCACACGGTGTGGGCGTGGCAACACGTACAATTTAAAGTTCCAATAGATACTTGGAAATCACAAAACTTTGCACACTCGTCAGTCACAGTGTGTCATTTGATATTCTAGTGGTCCCATGCATGGGCGTGTCAAAATGGCCGCCTATTATCTCCTACATATTAGACATTGTGATAATATTATTCTGTTGTTAAACGAGTGTGCATCCATTCATTTTTGTACTGAGCCTGTAGTCGGCTATTCAACATACTGTTTGGGAAATCACAGAATCATTCCACGTAGCCCATTTAACAATCTTGGACCTATACCAAACAATGTTGTCAAGATGTGTGTCTCTCACCCAAGTGTTTAAGTATATGTGCCCAGGTCAAAGCAGCCCTACCCGTCCCACTTGAAGGACCTCTACATGGCCGCTGACCAGGTGAATGGGTGGTGATCGCGACTTACAGAGGACAAGCTGGAACTCTGCCAGATTCCTGTGACCTTTGCAGTAGGGTTAGGGACCCGCACCACTGCAGCAGCAGTTAAGGTGGTAGAACAACCAATATGGGTACACGCATCTCATCGCAAGAAAGTTCCTACTCCCCTCTAGGTACTCGTTGAGGAGACAACGTGAGTGTACGCCGAACGCTGCTCACCCTGCAACTGGGATGGAACCACTTCAACCATACCTACATAGGCTACTTGGGTTACTGCCATTCCCCTTACCACAGCCGAAGAAATGTGTGTTTTGGAAGCAGTTATCGAAGGGGCTTTCTACACCAACATTGGCTCCCCACAGTCCGCTCCACCGCTGGACTTCTGCGCCACATTTGATTACACCTGGCCACTACCCATCTTGTTATATGGTCATCATTTTCCTTCGCCCGTCCATCAAAAGAACTACGATAAAACAATATCTCTGTATAATTGTATTCTACTCAATTTATACATCATTTTCTGATCCCTTTGTCTCAATTATATGATACTTGAGCATTATTGCATTTTCCTTTTGTATTGTTCCACTGGAAACAACAGGAGGGAGTGAGAGAGAAAAATGATGATCAATGTTAATGAATGATATAATTCTACCACCAAGTGATGTCTAAATGCTGAGGCACATGTTTGTTTGGTGACCCCCAACTCTTTCACAGGAGATATATATATTTCTGTATATCACTGTCACAAATGTTTTAGTCTTTATCTCATTTTTTCTAGAGCGTAAAAGGACCATTTGTGTAAACACTCAACGAATGCTTTCCCGGCACCGAAAGTGTTCTACGTTTTTCTTTGTTAAACCATGTTCTTAGCTGTTACTGAAGACAACAGCGAATCACATGGCAAGTCTCAGAATGGGACACAACCTCTCATGACTATGAAAGCCTCATCAAGTAAAGTAGAGGTAGACTGATCAGAACACAGCTTTGAAGCATGACTGAATCCTTGTCTTTATTCTGCTGAATAAATATCTTCAATACTCTCAGTGTTGTTTTCCTGTAGCGGGCAGATTAACCTCATCAACCATGCAGGAGAATTTCTCCAACAAACCCTAATAACCAGAGCAATAACAATAGGATCATCATCCTACATTCTGTAGATGAGGACACTAAATATACAACAACACTTCGGCCACATGCATCTGGCAGATCAGCAGCATAGCACGAATGAGAGTCAACCACTGCATTACCGTCCATAATGACAAATGATTGCACGTGTATTACTATTTAACGTCACAAACATGTATCATATTTTGCCACAATATTTTCCAATCCGTGTTGTAAAGTGATGTACCTGAAAGCCTTGAAAGATTCTCCATGAACCACATTGACATCGCCATTTATGTACTCATCACCAAACTCAAACTCAAAGTCCTCTCCATAAAATGTGTGTTGTTTAGGTAATTCAGGGACACACAACAAAACCTGTCCCCTTCTGATCTTGCCAGTATCTCGCAAATACGGATAAACTGGTCACCTGGCAACAGAACTGTGTCCAGATCTTCTAGAAAACACTTTGAAGCGTATGTTTTGCGAGGCTTGCCAAACCTATTGCCATGCACTGTTCACCTGCATATGTAAAAATATCTTTCCCCTGATAAAAGGATCCCCTTACACTGTTTACAACGCTGATAATTAAGTACTCCTCAGGCTCAGCTACAACTTGAATGTTTTCCAGATTAACACTTTATTTTGCCACTTTGACAGAAAAAGCTTTGACAACCTCATCTGTAGCACTAGGACACTCAAAAGCACCACCTGTTCCACCGACAGAACTGACATCACCTGTTCAGCTGATAGAACTGACATCACTTGTTCCCATGACAGAACTGCTACCCTCAAGCTCTGCTGCAACATCAGAAAACACTGTAGCACTCTCCATATCAGGATGATAACGAGTAGCATCACTCTGACCTTTGACGAATGTTTGAGAGCACTGCTTCTCCTTCACAAGAACTGGCACATCACTGGCAGGTGATGGCTTTGAAGACACCTCCACAACGGTTGGTGCTGCCTTCCCCAAACAAAAAGCAATAGAATGAAATGCATGGACAAAATAAAACTAAAATGAAGTACTACTATCAAAAATGTCTTTGCTGCACGTCTACTCAAACTGTCAAAAAACAATTCCAAATAAGTGTAATATTGCACAAAAAAAGAAGAAAAAAAACGAACAAAGCAAACCTGCTCTGTTCCCAGTGTCCTCTTGGAGGCATTAGCTTTCTGCCAATGTCCCACCGTGGCTTTCCCATGTAAGCAAAGCAAGATTAACTTGTTGATATAAAAACAATACAAAAATCTTGACACTGGACAGTGCTAGAAAGATGCAAAGGAACAAGTTGATCCATTCCATCCAAAATGAGATAGCGGGATGGACCATTCCGGCGACGCTACTGGTGTTGTGTCAAACTGTGAAATCATAGAGCAAAATGACGATTTAACACAATGTCTTGACAAAAGGCAAACCACACACATAACAAACATGTCAAAATTGTTAAAAAAAAAAAAGGTTCGCTTTGAGTGAATATCAGAGACTATCACGGTTTCCAGAGGGTCTTACCCCAACAATAACAGTATGCAACCCATTATCTTTCTGTGCCTTCCAACCAGTCTCCACTCAAAAGGGTTGGGTGAAGGATGAGGCACGATGAGCTCTCCCTTCACAACCACTTTTGGAGAGACTGTTGGAAGTGACCTGCCGGGAGAAACCTTTGACTTTGGTGCTGTTGGCGGTGCTGTTGTCTCCAGTTGGCGATAAGCAACATTTCACAGCAATGTCACATGGCCATGGTTACAAAACATAGCAAGTTATTAATAAAATTCCCATCACGTGACATGACAACAAATTGTACAATTGTACTTATACCATCTCTGCTTCACAGCTCTGGGTGGTTCAATGGGAAGTGGTTGGCTGCAGAAAAGTACTTGATGCCTAAAAACAATGATTATGACGAATAGAAATATGCATATATATATGTCATCTTTTTTCAAAAGAAAAATATTTATTTAATTGGTTTGTCTAAAAATATATACTCCATTATACATTTAACTGTACTTAAATTAAAATATGCTTCCCACGCATGCCGCCTGATGATGGTATTCCTGTCAGTAGTCCAGGACAAACACCTATACAAACACACACACACAAAAAAGGTGTTTATTACAGTGCATTTGTTTTCAAAATGTAAAATATGTTCTGCAGAGCTCACAAAGCAAAAGTATTAATAGTACCAATACTACCAAAAATGTAATAGACATGAAGCGTACCTTTGGTCAGCGACTGCAGACACTGACGAGGAGGCTGCAAAAGTCTACTGCTGCCTCGTCGATGGTCCTGCTGGCCATCAAGTCGTTGTAGGGGCTACAACACAAACTGGGTCAGGTCTCCAAGACAAAAAACATTCAGTACCTCAGTCCCCTGTCATCTTCATAAATCCATCCACAATGCTCTGTAGTCATCAACAAGAAGTACAAACTAGAAACAACAGTCTTTTTTTTTACGAAAATCACAACTTATTCATCAGAACAAGTATTGTTCATAAATAATCAAACAAAAATAGCTTCTTATCTGGAGATTCTGCTGTAATGACCAGCTTGTGGCTTTGTCCAGTCACGGTGGAAATTGGCTACAGGCGCACTTTCTGGTGATCACCTGTACTGCAGCCTGTTTATTAACAGAAAAAAACCCAATATTAATACTCTTGACTTTCCATGAGGCTTCTAAAAGTGTTTAGGCACAATAGATAAATAAGGACGGCACAAGACACTAATTTGACAATAACATTTTGAAATGGCTCCATAACTTAGAAGCTGATCATTTTCTAGAACAAGTGTACTGCAATTTAGGGCATCCAAAAACCTTACTGCTGGCTGTTAAGGTGAAACAAATGTTTCTATTGATTGGTCTATACAGCATCATATCGGTTAGTCAATTAACTCTACAAGTACCAGCAGAATGTAGAGAAATAACAATAATATAAACAATTAACAACAAAACGTGGACAAATAATAGACAGGAATAGGAAGGTACGCCCCACGTTGCATAGTAGGGTTTTCATGTGGCATACCCCCTCCTTGTGTCTCGTAAAATGTTGAGCGTTGAGTACATAAATCACGGGACATTGAAAAAAACTTGTGTGTCCAAAATAGGTTGTCAATGTTCTCCTGGAGCACGAATCGTTTGAAATATACCTTTAAATATCCGGCTCTCGAGGGGACAGGTGTCTTTTCTGCGGCAAGCAAAATGATCGGTGGGGGAGGGGGGTGTCGGGTATACCACAGGATTTAAGTAGTATTTCAGTGCGTAATGTTCTAATGTTGTAATATCTGATATATTCACACACTGTGTACAGGATGTACACAGTGTGTGAATATATCAGATATGATACACAAACATTTCTTGATGTTTTTGTTTTAAGGTTGTTCCTTCTTGAACTTTTCCATTGTGTTGTTGCCTGTGTTGTCAAATTAATGACATTTTCTGAATTTGCTTGTGTTTTGTCTATTTACATGTATTTTCTTTAGTTGGAGTGTATTTTCCAGTTGGCCACCGTAGTCAGTTATTATCAGCAAATGAATTGACTTACGGCCTTTGCCTGCACCTAACTACTAATTATCAGTGTTTTCGCCTGATAAAATCAACTACTAGTTGAACTCCAGTGTATACCTGGGTACTCAGGATGCCAATGAACAACACAAACATCACCAAAAATGAAGATGCATCAAATGAACCAACATTTTTGAGCAAGATGAACCAACGAGCAAATGCTTTAACAACTCTATTAACAAATTCTTCTTGCACTTTCACATTAGATAGCAGTGATCTGATTTTTTACATAGTACTTCACCGCTGCGCTGGTTTAGAGCTTCAGGTGAAGCTCTAATACAGGCATCACACTCAGTCCTTCCCGGCACTTTACCACTTTCAATGAAAGCCTTCAGGGTCTTTTCCACTGCATGGACCTCCTCAGGTAACCACCTCCTCCTCTCAGAGATTTCTAAGATAGAAATAGAAATGTAAAAGGACAAATACAATTAGAAGTGTAGACCAGGTCTTTCAATCTCTGTATCTTTTGGTTACTCTATTTCCAATTCAGAATTTGATATTGAAAAAATGGAGTATGAATGGTTAACAAATTTTGCGCTTTAAGATACAAAAATCAAAATTGAAAAATTATTTTTCCATTTCATGACCAAAGGATGAGTGAAATTTAAAATCAGGTTTGACTTTCATTTTCTTATTTCAATAGGAAAAAATAAAATCACAACAACAGACAACCGATCAGCCACAACATTAGAACCAGTTACAAATATTTTGGAATCCAAAATGCAGTGGTACATTTCTCATGCTAAATCACCTCCATACAACGATGTGTATGAACCAGCAAAATGGGATGTTGTGAGTGTTCCAGATCTCCCACATGATCGTGACTTTATAAATGTTATCTGTTATTGTTTATCCTTCAAGTCAGGCACTGCCCGAGGATAACAGATATGATTGCAGAAAATATTATATTTCAGCAGGCCGGCCCACCCAAATGACAGAGAGCACATATTTCTTTCATAATTTAAATTAACATTTTAATACAAAATAAAACATAATATGACTGTTTGAATTTTTGACAGTAAAAGATGATATTCATAAAACTAGTGTCATGTGTGACATCTGGACCAATAACAATAACTCATTTTATGCTGGTCCATGACGTTGCTGTACGATCAAATAACTTAAAGATACACAGACTGTAATTATGAGTGGACAATATATTTACACAGCATCTAAGTGAATACATAGTATGTATTCACTTAGATGCTGTGTAAATATATTGTCCACTCATAATTACAGTGAGTTACAGTGCAATGGCGGCTTGCTAGCTATTAAGCTAGCAAGCCGCCATTGCATAAGAAAGTAATTAGCTGCAGCCATTTACTGTTGATAAAATTAAGTATCATTATCTTGCGAAATACCTGTTTTGGAGGCACCCCTGACATATTGCTGTAACATGTTAGTTTTCCGATTTGTCTTTGGCACAGAAGGTCCTTTAAACATAACCAATCATGAGTGTATCAATGAACAAATACAGTTTGCTCTGTTTCCACTTCTTTAGAAAAAGCAACATTATCTTGTAAAATACCTGTTTCAGAGCAACAGACTTGATAGGTGCGTTTTCTCGTTGGCAAATGAAATCCTTCTAAAATAATAAATTCTGAGTGAATCAATGAATATAGTGACTAATTAACTGACAGTGTATCACAAATTAATTTTTATGTAGCAAGTGTCTATTTATTAAAATCTCTAGTATGGAGAATGATGGTGTAGCATCCTTGAGAATAGCAGTCAAAGACACCAAATACACATTAAAGTAAGCTGTTTTTGAAACAAAGCAAAATTTATATAAAAAAAAAAATCCCCAACATATTTTAACTATACTGTCCTGCTATGAAATACCAATTTGGGTGTCACTCTGGTGACTGGTTATCATGTTAAGAAAATGAAATTGAAGGCTGCATTGCAATCCTTTCATTAACACATACACAGATAATAATGTAATTGTGTTTACATAGAAAGAATGCATTTTGAGGAAATTAAATGGATCTAGGGTTGTAGAAAACCAAAGAAGATCTTAATAATGTTTATTCTATATATATTATTTGATCAAATATGTCCTACTCTTCAACCAATCAGTAGCTAAAGGGGTTAGGGTTAGCAAAATCTGCATGACAACTCTAGATTTGTAGCTGACTCCCTCACACATGAACTGCAACTGAGTATGCAGAAAAAAATAAACTTGGCAAAGGCACCACATCACAATTAAAATAAATGGTATTCAGATTTTCACGAGGTGAGAATGTGCAAGACATGTATATGCTCCATTACCTAAGTGAAAGACAATGCTGAACCATGCCTCAACCTGATTCTCATGAGTCCTCCAGTGTTCAACTGATAAAAAGGCTTCTCCCACAAACAAGTCGGCCATGAGCCTGCTGTATGTATGTATGCTGTCAATGATGATTTAAAAATATTCCAGAAACGAAATCAGCCAAAATCTGTATCAGCCGGTCAGACATTGTAAAATAAATGTTCAGAATTGGCCAAGAAAATTGCAATCAATGCACCTCTTAATTTAAGCACTTTTCTCCTTTTTAACACCTGAGATTGTCTGACAAAATGTTTTGACAAGAGAATATCAACCAACCAACTTATCAATGAAATTCAACCCAAATTTATACATTTGTCACTTACTTTTATCCCACATACAGCGTGAGAGATTCTTCTCATGTTAATGAGTATTTTAACAGGAATTACACTCTCTAAAAGTAAGCCAATGTTTTAACCACTACAGTTGTGTTCACTTAATTGAGGAAAATAAAGAGTCTTTCTCAGATAATAAAGGTGATACCTGTGAGTATGTCTGTAGCATTGAAATAAAAGCAGCAGGTTTTGATTTTGTGATAAACTATTAGAGAGAGAGCACAAAAGCAGGAAAGTAAACTAAAATAGCAAGACGTTCATTTAGCATGTCAAATACCGGATTGTGTTTCATCGCTGTCTTAGCCGTGACCTCTCTTCTCTTAGCTATTGAGAATCCTGATCAAATTAAACACATCTTAACTTTTTCTGACTGAGCTTGTATTTATAAAAACCAACAGCTCTGCAGACAAGCAGATAGTGACGTTCATTTTAGACATAGATACTGATCAACCACTGACAGGTTCCTCTAAAAGGAGAACCGATAAATACAGTCATAGAATCTGGATTGAAGCCACTGTTTGGACACTGATTTGAACCCAGACAATGTTGTTATCATCATTGAACAGTATGAAAATGCTTCTCAATAAAATAAAGTTAATCAAAATCTGACAATTTGTTGTCTGCACCTATAGATTGTAAAAATATTACATATAATATTCTTGATTAATCCAATATTTCATTAATTTCCATATTTCTGCTCATATTTTTTCAAGGAGTTGATCATTTATATTTTATTAGCAAAATCTTCAACACATGCATGACCTTTCCGTGTTATATCATGTTACAACACAAAACCTGCGAGCATTTGACAGCAAAATTGTGTAACAAATGAAAAGTTCACTTTCTAAAACATTTTCATGTATTTCCCCCGTTCTTCTTCTGCTGTTTCAATTTTGGGGTTACAGTCATGGCAAGTGGGATGGGCAGAGGTAAACCGCAGTGTGTTTCTCTCAGACGTTGATTCAATGCATTGCAGAAGTTTCTCCAAAAAATTACTCCATCCAAATAAATTATTTTTTTATATTTTAATAATGCATTCCCAAAATTATTATTACATCATGCTAATGTGATTGTACAATATATACAATTAAGATATAAAAAAAATACGTCTATAATGACACATTTTGATAACCCAATTATTATTTATTATTATGAATATGTGGATTATTCTTTGTAAAGAAGAATGATTGGGCATTAATGTAATGAGATGGTGTATATGGGAAATATGAGCGTGGTGTATATGGGAAAAATTGCTTCGACATACGACTGTTTTAACATACGACCCTTCTTATAGAACAAATTACACTCGTAAGTTGAGGTACCACTGTATTGTAAAATGACTGCTACAAAAAATTGTAAAACCTCCATGGATACCTACATATGACATGCTTTATGTTAAACCCCCTGGAGGCAGAGTGGGCGACTGAGGCATGCAGCACCTGAGACGACATCATGATAATTGCTGAACAAATCACACAGCATTCACTAAAAAACAAACACAGGTAATGATGAAGAGTACGGTTTTCTATTAACAAAGACATGGCTGTCTTTCTAATGGGGTCTTTGACACATTGTGATCTACTTTTATAGTAAAGAGAGAACTTGTGGAATTTGGATGTTTCTGGATGATCAGGGTTTGTTAACCCAATGTTTCTGAGAAATTCATTGTAAATGTGTTTATATGAGATGTATATCTCTGGTATTGAGGCCTCAGGAGGACCACATCAAGGCAGGGATACCCGTCCACCACCAGAACCTATGAAAGCCGCTTGTAGCCAATAAGACTGGGGTGAGTGTTGAGTGAATTGATGACTTATTTTCCTGCATGACAGACCCCCTCAATATTTTACTTGACTCCTGACTTCTATGGATCATCTTTTTTGACTTGAGAAACTTTTATTGAAGAAGTCCTCACTTTAGCTAGCTTTAGGTAGCTCAGGCGGTAGAGCTGGTGCTCTAGTGATCTAAAGGTTGCTGGTTCAATCCCAGTCTCCTCCTGCTAGCATGCTATAGTGTCCTTGAGTAAGACACTTAACCCCTAATTGCTCCTGATGGCTGCATCCGTCGGTGATTGAACAATTGTAAGTCGCTTTGGATAAAAGCGTCTGCTAAATGTAATGTAATAGTAAGTTTACATAGGGTATAGTGATGATAAAGAAATGAGTGCCTGTCGTATGTGAAATTATCAGTGCAATAATTGCATTGCCAAAATAATTAATAAATACCTGCATTCTGAGCAGAAACATGGAAATTAATGAAATACTGGATTAATCAAGAATATCATATGTAATATTTTTACAATCTCTAGGTGCAGACAACAAATTGCCAGATTTTGATTAACTTTATTTTAATGAGAAGCATTTTTACACTAGTACATAATTTGTAAAATTGATTTTTTCGGATCATACAAGCAAGGTTGCTTTGCCCATGGTCTGAAGGAAAAACAGCATTCAAGATGTGTCAGATTTAGATAGCTATTAAATACAAAAATGTTGAATTAAATTGGAATATGAGGGATGATAATCAAATTTTTTCACCAAATGAACTTTTTCAAAATGATGATAACAACATTGTCTGCGTTCAAATCAGTGTCCAAACAGTGGTTCAAATCCATATTCTATGACTGTATTTATCGGTTCTCCTGTTAAGATGTGTTTAATTTGATCAGGATTCTCAATAGCTAAGAGAAGAGAGGTCACGGCTAAGACAGCGATGAAACACAATCAGGTATTTGACATGCTAAATGAACGTCTTGCTATTTTTGTTTACTTTCCTGCTTTTGCGCTCTCTTTCTAATAGTTCATCACAAAATCAAAACCTGTTGCTTTTATTTAAATGCTACAGACATACTCACAGGTATCACCTTTATTATCTGAGAAATACACTTTATTTCCCTCAATTAAGTCTTCCAACACACAGCCGAATGGCCTAACCACCCAGCAAACCAACTAACCAAACATGTTGTCAATATCTACCTTTATTTCAATATACACATATTTTTGATTCCAGGCTGTTCTGCAATCATTGTAGGATACAAAAATCATGTTGTAATTAATAATCCAATGTTTTGAAGCAGCTACTCTGTGTCTAACATAATTTTTCCTTCACAGGAATTAAGCCATGTTGATGAGGAGGATGACAGCATCCTCCCCAATGAGAATCTACACAGACATGACAACACAGAGATTCTCGCTCCAAAAAGTGTAAACGATCTGGATCTGCCATCACTGACGAGAGTAGATAGCAACCTTGTTAGTGTGCTGCTTTACTACTCATACTACTATAGTTACTACTACACTACTATACTACTCACACTATGACACTACTGTGACTACACTAATGCAGCTACTACTACACTACTACTATACTACTGTCAATATTACAGCTACCACCTCAAAAGTACTATACTACTGCACTACGATTCTACTCTCACTACTACAGCTACTACTTCTACACTACTATACTACTACTACTCCACTTTTATAGTACTCCCATGACTTCAGCTTCTACTTTGACAGTACTATACCACTAGAGTACTATACAACTCGCACGACTACAGTTACTACTTCTACAGTACTATACTACTACTACTATGTCTATTAGTAAATATTCTCCTACTAAAGTACTACTGTCCTACAACCACTACTGGTATTACTACATAACTACTACACTACAATACAGTTCTACTATTACACTTCTGTAGTAGTACTGCTGCTATTAGACTTCTACTACATTCCTGTTCTACTATACTTCTACATTCAACCTACAAATGTTGAATGCCGGATTTGGCTTCCATTGTTTTAATAGGTTTTCAGGTCACTCTGGGATTTAAATGTGTTTGTTTCTTGTAGATATTTTTTGTTAAAACTAAATACTTGATTTGCAGCTCGCTGTAGAATATTTGGAATCACCCTCCAAAGTCTCTGAGACCTCTACTAGCTGTATAGCAAGCACCAATAAGGAATAGAGCTCATCTAAAGAATCGATGCAAGAAACTTCTGAGGATGATGATCCAAGAGGCGTGGTGCCACAGTGGAAACAAAAGAAACAAAAAAGCTTCTCCTAAAAATGATGGCAATGAAACATCAGACACCTCTCAAAGTGAGAAGTCTGTTTTTAGCCTCCAGCAGAGTATGCTTGCCTATCATGAAGGTTGAATGACAATTTAGATCTGCCATGTCCAATTTATTACGTTTTTTTCTAAAGGTTCCTCTTAAAGAATGATGGTGACAAGCGATGAGTTTAGTGGTGTCACTGCACAAATTGGAATGCCACCAACAAAGCCCATGTTACCTTATCCAGTCTTTCCTGGTTTATCGAATATTTTTTCAAGGAGTTGATTATTTATATTTTATTAGCAAAATCTTCAACACCAAAGAGAAGAAAAGAAACTGAATCTGACAGTCAAGATCTTGAAATAGGTCTTTTTTACAAAAACATGCTTGTTAATTGTTAGTTACCTGTCTTAGTTTAGCCTTACAGCACGTTGATTTACTGTTTAATGACGCAATTTCATCAGGATTCCCAAGAGCTAAGAGAAGAGAGGTCATGGCTTCAGACAGCGATAAAACACAATCAGGTATTTGACATGCTAAATGAATGTCTTGTTATTTTAGTTTACCTTCCTGCTTTTGTGCTCTCTTTCTAATAGTTTATCACAAAATCAAAACCTGCTGCTTTTATTTCATTGCTACAGACATACTCACAGGTATCACCTTTATTATCTGAGAAAGACTCTTTATTTTCCTCAATTAAGTGAACACAACTGTAGTGGTTAAAACATTGGCTTACTTTTAGAGAGTGTAATTCCTGTTAAAATTCCTCATTAACATGAGAAGAATCTCTCACGCTGTATGTGGGATAAAAGTAAGTGACAAATGTATAAATTTGGGTTGAATTTCATTGATAAGTTGGTTGGTTGATATTCTCTTGTCAAAACATTTTGTCAGACAATCTCAGGTGTTAAACAGCAGAAAAGTGCTTAAATTAAGAGGTGCATCGTACATTGTAATAAACAAACTCCAATATTATAAAAACATGCAGGACACATATGTATGTATTGAACTGTTGCTTTTTAACACCATCAACTTTTAATGACATTTCACTCGACACCCCTGATCATGATGACCTCATTCAGGATCTGCCATCCATTTTCATCCTCCAGTTTTGAGTGTTTGAGTGTTCAAGTCCATTAGGCTGTTAGAATCTCTGGACACAGCCACCCTCAGACTGGTCCTGAAAGAAAAAATCACCAGCCAGTATCTTGAAAAAACATAAAATTCAGTATAATCATTTCACTTTTGCATTATACTTTACACATTATTATTATTATTTAACATTATTTCAATATATGATTAACGTTTTCATTTCCTCCCGGCATTACAACTCCTACTCATCTCAATATCATGGCCTTTGCAAAGGTCAACAACATCGTACAAAAACAAAACATCACACACAGTGAAAGAAGAGTAGCCCCCAGAACCTGAACTACTATAGCTCCTAGTGGTCCTAATTTATCTTGCAACCAAGCATTAACTAACCACCCAGCTCCTTCTGATGGCCTAAACACATCCCTTATAAGTTTCAAGGCATGTATGACACCAAAATTGTAATCGGCGACATCAGGGATCAACGTATAACAGGCATCTCCGGTTAGATTTAAAGCCTCGCAGAGGCTACCTTGTTTGGCCAAAATATAATTAATAGCCATGTTGTGTTTCAGCAATGTCAGTTGATGACTCCTCTGGGTGTTTGACAAATATTCAAAACCTCTTATGGTCTCATTTGCAAAACCTTGTAGGGTATATGTGATATTATCAATATGATCAGCTAAGAATGTGACCCCATACCATGGAAACAATCCTATACCCAATTTTTCTCCTAAAGATATCCTCCAATGATAAGAAACTGTCCAAGTCTCTTTTCTTCGAGTTACCCTCATCTGGCTCTTGTCCCTTCCAGATAACAAAAACATCATAAGGAAGTTTCAACTGTGACATATAGCAACATCCAATCCACCCATAAGGCAGAAATAAGTATGCTTTATCACTACATACCCACCAAATATCTTTAAATGTTCCTATGGTCACATTACCCAGTAAGTTATATTCTTTACGCTTAAAGTTTTACTTTGCCGACGATGTAGTGCATGAAAGGTCACTGTATATGTGTCATCAACTATCCTTTGTTCACTTTGTCCAAATTCCATCATGTAGCTATCACATTCTGATATCCCTATAAACATACCATCTCCACCATGAGTATCATTTGAACAAAAACAAGATCTAACTTTCGCAGGTGTCACTTCCATAGCATCAGGTATTGCTGTTCTTATATCTTCATACTTATCAAGAAGATATACATATGATAATTCTATCAACCAGGAACAATTACGTAGAGGTCTAAATAGATGGACCGACACAGCCATCCATGGATCATTCGCTGCTTGTTGTTTGAATAGCAGCCACGATAACGCACAATTTTGACATTCAGATGTCAAAGGTTCCGGTACCGTCTCTAGAATTGAAGGCCATGTGGATGGAGTTGGAACTCTCACCACACACGGACAATTCAAATTAGTAGCCATTCTAACAGAGTGAGTTATCTGTTGGAACCACAGATCTCTATTTGCCCACGGGTCTGCTATTTGCAGCACCGAGAAATCAAACCCATACGCTGCCCACTGGGTTTCTCGCTTCTGTAATGCATAAAGATGTTCAGTCATGTCTTCTGATGTCCGCTCAGTATCAAGAAAATCATTGACCACATCTGACATAGTCATCATAACTATTTCACCTGAATCCCTATCGATCTCCTCAGCAATTGGCTCTCTAATAACAGAGCTCTCCTTGCTATTGTTCAAATTAATTTCCAACTTCACCATAGGCTTCTGAGTTATATTTACTAACTTCTTAAATGATGGGGATGTAGTGATAGGTGTCAGCGTCTTATCTACAGACTTTGTAGACACCGAAAAAGTCGTCATTGTTTTATTGGTAGTGGATCTCCTCCTCACAACCTCACTTATATGATTACCAGGAGGTACAGAAGTAGTAATTGTCATCATCGTTGTTGTAGCATCCTTTTCTGCCAATGTTGTAGCTAGAGTAGTAACTGACGATGATATGTTAATACTACTAGTTATTCCCCGAGCTAAGGTAATAGATGTCAGCGGTCCAACAGTCACCCTTGGTTTGACTAGTTGGTGTTGAATTTCTTGAGCAATTGTACTTATTTCGTTAGTAACCAGACATTTTACTACAAGCATTATCTTTTGAGTTCTATACCGCTTCCCAATAATTTTGATTTGAGATATGTTTAAACTCTGGATCCAAATATGTGCATGTACTGTATATTCTCCTTGATCTTCCCATATGACATTACCTACGACAAGCGAAAAGTCATCTTGAACTTTAAACCATCTCCTGTCATTAGACAACATATACTTTCGTTGATCGCGAGGCACACTGCTAACATCAGGTCCTGTAAGCACTATGTCTTCACCACGCGCATTTTTCCATTTTACGGGAAATATTTCCACCAGTATTCCATTTACTACATTTACATGGAAGGTAAGCTGCATTTCCTAATTTAGTTCTAATCACAGTGTTCGCAGAATTTGGAGTTGTAGAAATCATCTGAGGCGCAGCTGTAGTTAACCGCAATACCTCTGCAACATTAGTGACTTTCAGAACTAAAGAGGTGGATCTCTGCTTGATTTTTTCAGTTGGTGGGAGAGTTGATACTTCAGTTGTCAATTTTCCTACTTCTTTAACAACCGCGGGCTCTACAATTTTACTTTCATTTAGTACCACAAGAGTCAAAATTTTGTATCCGTAGTCTGGCCTTGTTTGCACTCAATACTCTCTCACATTCACTCATTTTGGATCATAATAAGAACACTTGTAGTCAGCTTTATCTTCAACCTGGGATCTACGTAGATAAAGACTACAGTCATCCTCAATCTTCAGCCTTCTTCGATCATTTAGCAGCACATACTTAGTGATGATTTTCCCGACAAGTCAATTACCTTACCATGGTTATCTTTCCACTGGACTCGGAATTCCCCTTTTTCATAATTTTCTTTTGTACACTGACATGGCAGCTGAACTGACTTTCCCAAAGTCACTTCAACCCTAGTCCTCGTATCGCTTTGGTCTAACCCTTTTTCGGGTTGGCCTTGGACTCCTTGGTCCAACTGGGTCTGTGTATTTTCCTGGAGAGGTATCACAGCCCTCTGGAGTCTTTGACGACTCATAGTCTCTGGAATTAGATTCTGTTGTTTCTGGGACATGTTGTAAATCAATGTCACCAAAGTGTCTTTCTTGCTTAGGGACTGACAATTCATCCCTGGGATCATCAAAAGTGTGCTCAACATCATCATGCACTCGATCCCAATCAAGTAGGAAACTATCGGCCGGTCTCTCTCCTCCCATTCCTTTCCAAAACCTTAGAGAGGGCGGTCTCTAGACAGGTTACAGAGTACCTGTCAAGAAACAACCTTCTTGATACACTTCAATCTGGCTTCAAAAGTGGTCACTCCACTGAAACAGCCCTGTTGTCTGTGACAGAGGCCTTAAAAACTGCTAGAGCTGCTGCCAAATCCTCGGTCCTCATTCTGCTAGACTTATCAGCTGCTTTTGACACTGTCAATCATTGCATACTCCTGTCCATACTCTCAAGTATGGGCATTACGGGCAGTGCACTTTCCTGGTTCAAATCTTACCTTACTGGGTGCTCGTTCAGTGTGACATGGCAAGGCCAGCTGTCTGTGCCTCACAACCTCACCACAGGGGTGCCCCAAGGCTCGGTGCTAGGACCCCTCCTCTTTGCCATATACACCACCTCACTGGGCCCGATCATCCGCTCACATGGCTTTTCATATCACTGCTATGCGGATGATACTCAACTCTATCTGTCCTTCCCGCCAGACGACCCTACTATCTCGACGCGGATCTCGGATTGTCTCGCTGACATATCCACATGGATGAAGGATTATCATCTTCAACTAAATCTGGCGAAAACGGAACTGCTGGTATTCCCGGCCAAACAAGGTATTTATCACAACATTGATATTAAAATCGACTCTCTATCTCTTGTTCCTACCAAGGCTGCAAGGAATCTTGGTGTCATTATTGATGACCAACTGACATTCTCGGACCATGTTGCCGCAGTCTCCCGGTCCTGCCGCTTCGCACTACTCAACATCCGAAAAGTCAGGCCGTACCTGACCCAATATGCAACTCAACTGCTGGTACAAACCTTGGTGATGTCCCGTCTCGACTACTGCAATGCCCTCTTAACAGGCTTGCCGGCCTGTGCGGTGAAGCCACTTCAGATGATACAGAATGCGACGGCGCGACTGGTGTTCAACCAGCCAAAGAGGGCACATGTCACTCCGCTGCTCATCGAGCTCCACTGGTTACCTGTAGCCGCCCGCATCAAGTTCAAGTCTCTTATGCTGGCCTACAGAGTGATTGTTGGGAATGCTCCCGCCTACTTAAATGCTCTTGTAAGAGCACATGTTGCCCCCCGGATGCTGCGCTCGTCAAATGAGCGTCGCCTGGCTCTGCCGGCCATACAGCCACGGCAATCCAGGCTATTCTCATTTGTAGTTCCACGTTGGTGGAACGAGCTGCCAAAAATGACCAGAGCAGGGACCTCCCTCTCTGTCTTTAAGAAGCACCTGAAGACCCAGCTCTTCAGTGAGTACCTCCTGTCCTAATCTACAATTACTTTGCACCACCTTGCAGTATTTATTGTTACACCAATGTTGTTGTTACACTAATCTCTGTCGCAATGTAGCTGAATGTTATTCTCCCTTGTAAGTCGCTTTGGATAAAAGCGTCTGCCAAATGACTAAATGTAAATGTAAATGCACACCCACATCATCATCAATCCCTTCTTCTGGATCTTGACCTTTGTGGTCCTCATGAACCTCCGCTGTGTCTGCAGCTTCTGTTGGCTCTCTTGAGCTTTCAACATCTCTGCTCTGTGATCGTGGCGCCTCTTCTTTTGGCGCCCTAACACAATGTGATAAATGATACCATGTAGGAGAACCTTTAACCTGGACCGCAGTTCCTATACTGCAAACAACTTTGAATGGTCCTTCACTGCGTTCGTTAAACCACTTCCTCCGAAACACCTTCACGAACACATTGTCTCCAGGTTGAACTGCGTTCCTCTTTTGCTAATCAAGTCTCTTTAGCACCTCCTCTTGTTTTTGCCTGTCAGAGACATATCTGTGTATTTTCTTATGCAGTGAAGCCATATAGTTAACATACACTCGCATTTCATCTTCTAAAAGGGCAAAACTTGGACCCTTTCCACTTGTGCACAAACAAGGTGTTGGCATCCATCTACCTGTAGCCAACTCATGGAGTGTCATGCGCAAATCACGGAGCCCACTTGAACGACTCACCATTAATGCCAACGGAAGCGCCTCTACCCAATTCAGACCCGTGTGCTGACAGATTTTAACAATTTTAACAACAAACAAACGTTTAATTACCAATTTTTGCAGAATTAATTTTAGTGTTCTATCCACAAACACTTTCCCATTATGCGATCTGGAGGTCCCCACCTGCTTATGACCTCACGACACAAAAACTTGGCAACTGAGCATCTTTACGCTTGGTTGGACATGCCTCAGGCCACTATCCACGATGACGAACATGTGTATTTTACCTCCTACTAGTCTTATCATGTCAACAAAATCCACAACCAACTCACGCATAGGACCTGTCGGAGTTAGAATGTGACCGGGTAGACCCTTCACACCCCTCCAAACATTGTTTTTAAGACAGATTGTACATCTGCCTATGACATAATGAATTTGCTCAAGCAAGTACGGTGCCCAAAAACCATACTCTTTCGTGATTTTCCTCCTTTCTCCCCCCCTTGCAACATGGGCTAATCCATGTGCTTCCTGAATCATCACACCTAGTAGGTTGGGGGGTGGTACCATCAGTCCTTCATGATTTCTCCACAGACCAGTAAAATCTTTAGTCGCCCCTCGGTCCAACCATAATTGTTTATCTATGGCTGACGCAGCTTCTTGCATCCAGACCAAATATCTGAGCGTGATTTTATCTTCCAAGTCCACTTCATGGGTGACCAGAAGAACCTTGCCTGCTTTGTTTTCTCCTGTAACTGCTTTTGCAGCCTTATCAGCCGCTTTGTTACCTTGTGTGACCCTTGACGTGTCCATTTTGTGTGCTGCACACTTAGCTACAGCTATTTCCTTTGGTTTCATCATTGCATGCAACAATTTCATTACCTGAGCATGATGCTGTATCGGAGAACCATCGGTTTTCTTAAATCCTCGATTTTCTTACACTGATCCAAATAAATGACACACATTATGTGCATATGCAGAATCTGTATATATTGTCACTCGCTTGCCTTCGACCAATAGACAAGCTTCTGTCAGGCCCACAAGCTCAGCAAGCTGTGCAGAAGCAGGTTGTGGTATTACTTCTGCTTTCTCAACAAAGAATTCAGTTCCCCTGGGATTTGACTACTGCAATTCCAGCACTCAATGTATCTCCTATTCGATAGCAGGACCCATCAATCCAATACTCCACATCTGAAACATGCAGTGGGAATGTTTGCAAGTCTGATCTGAGCTTTGCATATCTCTCTACTTCCTGAGCACAATCGTGTGGCTCCCCATCCTCCTGGAGTTGGCAAATTCTCAGCTGGATTTACCGTGACGCACCTTACTAAGGTGACATCTTCCTGCTCTAAGAGCCTATGATAGTCTCTTAGCCTAGACATAGTCAATGTACATTTACAAAAATTCAAAAGATTTCTGAGACTATGATGGGTAAAAATTGCCACTGGGTAACCCATAGTTACTGATGATGCTTTATCATACATTATATAAACTCCCACCATTGCTCTGTAGCACAGTGGTAGCCCCAATTCTACTTCTGAATAGGCAGTAGAATAATACGAAACAGGTTGAGGACTTGTCCCTGTACCTGTGGGCCGACAAAGAACTGCACATGCATATTTACCCCCAGTGGACATAGCCACATACAGCAAAAAGTTCTGAGAATAGTCTGGCAATGCTTGCGCTGGAGCTTCTTCTTACCTCTGTTTGATCGTCTCAAATGCCATAAGACCTTGCTGCATCCAGTTTAGGTTACAATGGAGTTCAGCATTCCCAGTATCTTTTATCATGGCTCTCAAAGGCCCTATTAGGCAGGCATAATCTTCTACCCAGGCTGAAGAATATCCCGCAATACCAAGAATTGTCATCATCCCTCTGACTGTTCTGGGCTTTGGTGTCGTTCGAATGGCTTCCAAATGACTCTCAGAGATGCTTCTGTGTCCATGGGTTATTGTTTGACCCAAATAAACTACTTTTTCTTGACAATACTGCAGCTTCTTCTGAGAGGCCTTGTGTCCTTTGTCTGCCAATAGCTGTAACAGTTTGATTGAGTCCTCATGGCACGTTTCCTTATCTGGTGAACAGATGACGATGTCATCCATATACTGAATGACAGTACTTTTCAAGATCTGATCAATCCCAGCCAAGTCATCCTGCAACACTTTATTGAAACTGTGAGGGCTATGTTTGAATCCTTGAGGGAGACTCTTGTACTTGAAGGTTTGTCATTTGTATGTGAATCCAAACAACCCTTGACTTTCTTCGCTCAGTGGAACACTGAAAAATGCTCCACACAAATCCAACACTGTGAAGTGTGTAGCCTCCGGAGGAATTTTGGCTAACAAGGTATGTGGATCTGATACATCAGCTGGAAAGTTCGCCACCACTTCATTTACCACTCTGAAAAATTGTACCAAACGATAGGACTCAACTGGCTTCTTTAGGGGCAATATAGGAGTATTACTCTGAGGATCCGAACATATTTCCACTACACCTGCTTTTAACAGCCCTTTGTGGTTCAATCCCTTTGATTGCCTTCTCCTTTAGTAGGTACTGGTTCTTCCAAGGAAGTTTTGTTTCTGGTCGCAGTTCAACTCTCACTGGTTGGGCTGACTTGACAAGTCCAATGTCAGTATTATGTCGTGACCACAAACATTCTGGAATTTGTTGCAGCATCTCCTCTCTCATACTGTCTGAGTCCAATTTAGCGCTGAACATTGAATCATGCGTCATCTGTACCACTTTGTCCTTGTCTTTGAGCTGAGTTCATGCTTTTCATGAACTTCTGTTCTTCACTCATCCAGACAGCAAGATTTTCCTTTATTGGTGCGAAAATGGCCTCCTCAGCTTCTGCCATCACTTCTCCTATATTCTTCTGCTCAAATCCTTCAGCCACCATTAAAGTCACATGTGGCACACTTTTCTCAATGTCATGCTCATTATCAAGATAATCATCAGTGTTTATGTTCATAGCTGCTCAACATGCTTGGGTTGACTACTCAACCACTTCTCCGGATCCAATTGGCCAGCGTTCTTAAAATATTTAAGCGTGCAGTGATGTGGATACTCAGGGGGCTTAGCAACAGGCATATTTGCCACAATGAACTTCTCCCACATCTTAGCTGGCTCTAATAGATCTGGACTAAGATTTCCAATCCAATATACTGAAGAAGTCTCGGTCTCTGGTGCCATAAATAATTGGTGGTAGACATCAGGTGACACATCCGCCAGACAGTCGCCGGTGTACACTGTATTGTACAATTTAGTTTGCACATAGCATCTCTTCCCAAGAGTGAAATGGGCGTATGTTCTGACACCAATATAGGTAGTGTGATTTTCTGATTTTTATAGCGGAGCTCCATTGGTTTTGTGAGAGGAATCAGCTGTTTCACACCCTCAAACCCGATTGTCCGTACCAATTGGTCAGACATGGGGAGATGTATAGCATCCTCAGGCCGAACACAGGTGAAAGCTGCTCCGCAATCTGCCATTACTTCCAATGGTTTATCATTTATTTTCACCTCTGTTTTTGGATCTTGCTCCGGCCCTGACACTACCAGCTGACACCTCCCTTTCGAGTCTTCCGGGCACCCCTAGAAACCAGGTTCCGGACCCCTGTAAGGGTTCGCCGGTCTCCTGGGTGGCCGTAGTTGTCCTCTGAAACCTCCTCTGAAGCCCCCTCTGAAGCCTCCTCTGAACCTGTAACAGTCACGAGCAAAGTGGCCTATTTGTCCACAATTATGACACGCTCCTTGAGACGGTTGGAGATTTTCTCCTCTACCTCTTCCTAAATTTCCTTGACCTCTTCCTCTCCATATTTGTGGTTAATCCAAAACTGGCTGTGGAAAGGAGACAGTGGGGACCACAGGTGGTTGAACCTGAATCTGTCCTTGCTGTGGTTGTGGTGGTAATCGATTTGGTTGTGACTGGCTCTGCATAACCACAGCTTGTTTCTTTTCCTTCTTCTTATTATCCACCAACTGTATTTGGTTGAGTTTTCTGAGCGTCTCCTGGTCCTGTTCCTTCTGGTCATGCTCCTTTTTCCGATATAGCTCCACTTGATGTGCTATGTAATCTGTATGAACACCTTTGGACATGCTTCCAAGACCAACCACTTCTGCCAATTTTCTCCTCACTTGTAGAGGCAGTCCCTTCTGTATTTTGGCTGAGAGAATTTATTTTTCCATTTGATTCAAATCTGGATCATTTCCTGTGACCTTTCTTCACACTTGATGAGCCCTTGTGTTAGGCCCACCCTTGCTCCATCTGCAGCTCCCTACTCAAGCCCAATTGCACACACCTGGGATCAATTACCTGCACAGTATTTACCCCCAGCTTCCTAGCCATTCCTTGCCAGACCGTCAACTAGCTTTCCCCGAGTTGTATCGCCATTGGCTCCCTTCCAAGCTCCTTTTCCTAGTTCCTAGTTCCTAGTTTATGTCTTGTTGTCTCGCCTTCCCCTTACCCGCTTGTCTCCTCTCGTCGACCCAGTCTGTCTCTCCAAGTCCAGCCAGCCCGGTTTACCTGCCTTTCTCCGCTAGTCGACCAAGGCTCTCCGTCCATCTCCATCCAGCCTGGTTCCCCGTCTCTCCACCCGGATCCTGGACCCCATCTCCTGGTCATCGTCATCCCTGCCCTGCCCTGCTCCATCCCCACCCGACCCGGCAAGCTCCACCGTCCCGGCTAATAAACATCCCTTGCCTGCCTCTCGTCTCCCTGTGACCATTAAACACAGATACATTCTATTACACACACAACGTAGTCACATACAGAATTTTGATTTTGAGCATTTTTTATGAGCATTAGCAAGCCACACAGATTACCTTTGAGGCAAAAAATACTTGCTGAGCACTTTATCAGAAACACTACACTCATACTGGGTAGGGCCACCCCTTGCTCTCAAAATAGCCCAAATTCTCCATGGCATGGATTCCACAAGATGTTGCAAACATTCCTCTGAGATTCTGGTCCATGTTGACATGATCGCGTCACGCAATTCCTACAGATTTAACAGCTGCACATTCATGCTGCGAATCTCCCGTTCTGGCACATTCCAAAAGGTGTTTGTTTGGATTCAGATCCGGTGCCTGGGAAGACCACTGAAGAACCTGGGTCCCTCCCAGTTCTGGTCGTGACAGTATGGTCTGGCCAGGAAAACATGGACCCAGCCGACACAGAAGGGCTCCGCCGCGCACTCCGGGACCAAGGAGTGTTGCTTGGGCATCATGACCAGGCCCTCCGGGACATCGCAGAATACCTCCGGACCATCTCAGCGGCCGTCAGCAGCCTGTAGGGTCCTCCGGCCCCTGTGGCCCCCCCTGCTCCTCCGACACGCCCTCCTTCCCCCACCAGGGCTCCCAGCGCCTCTCTCGTCCCCCCTGAGCCCCACGTTCCGGCTCCAGCTCCTTACGATGGCGATTTCGGCACCTGCCGCGCCTTCCTTGTGCAGTGCACGGTGGTTTTCCAACAGCAGCCGTCGTCGTACGCCTCCGATAGTGCCCGCATCACGTTCCTCATCTCCTGCCTGAGAGGGGCGGCTCTCGGCTGGGGTTCCGCGGTCTGGAGTTAGGGGGGCCCCGTGAGTCTCTCCTACGATCTGTTCACCCCAGAATGAGGAGAGTCTTCGACCACCCAGTTTGCGGCAAGGAGGCCGCCAGAAGACTCCTCTCCCTCCGCCAGGGTTCCCGTAGCGTCGCCTCCCTCGTCGTCGAGTTCCGAACTCTAGCCGCGGAAAGCGGCTGGAATGACGGAGCCCTGCAGGACGTGTTTCAGCGCGCCCTGAACGACGAGTTGTGGGACGAGTTGGCGCGGCGGGACGAGCCCACAGACCTGGACCAACTAGTAGAGACCGCAATCCGCCTGGACAACCGGCTACGGGAGCGCCAGCGCGAGAGGGAGGGGGCGAGCCTCCAGTCCGTCCCTCCCGCCTGGTTGGCCATGCCCCGGTCTCCAGTGCCCACTACTCTTGGGCGCCTCAGAAGTCCCCCGACTCTCTCCCATGCCGAGCCAATGCAACTTGGTCGCTCCCGGATCTCCCCCGAGGAGCGAGCACGCCGCAAACAGAGCGGCGCCTGTCTCTATTGCGGCCGGCTGGGACACCTCCGAGCCACCTGCCCGGTCCGGCCACGAGAGGGCGACTCCTCGGTAGGGTTAAGTTCTGGTCGCTTCAGCGCCAACTCTCTCTCCCGTCCGCTGCTCCCAGTTACCCTCTCGTGGGGAGATATAACACGCTCTTCCTTCGCTCTCATAGATTCCGTGGGCGGATGCGAGTTTTCTCGACCAGGGACTATCACGCCAGCTACGGCTGACACCCGTCCCTCTCCCCGCACCGCTCGAGGTCAAGGGGCTGAACGGGTAACATCTGACCCGGATTACCCACCAGACAGCTCCCCTCAAGCTGCTACTCTACGGCAACCACCGCGAGTCTTTAAGGTTCTTCCTCATTGATTCCCCACTGAACCCCGTAGTTCTGGGGTACCCCTGGCTCCAGACCCACAACCATCAGATGGACTGGCGCTCGGGCAGCGTGAGCTCCTGGAGCACACACTGTCATGCCCACTGCCTCCGCTCGGCCTCAACCCCGCCGCCGGCGCGCCGCCGGGCGCGCCGCCGGGGTCCCCAAGAGCCCTGACCTGCCCTCGGTTCCATCGCAATTTCTGGACCTGGCCCTGGTCTTCAGCAAGCAGGGGCCGCTATCCTTACCACCTCATCGCCCCTACGACTGCACAATCAACCCCCTTCCAGGCGCCCCCCTCCCCTGCAGTCACCTGTATAACGTCTCCCGGCCCGAACAGGAGGCCATGGAGACTTACATCCGCGACTCTCTCGCTGCCGGGATTATTCGCCCCGCGTCTTCTCCGCTAAGCGCAGGGTTCTTCTTTGTTGCGAAGAAGGACAAGACCCTCCGTCCTTGCATTGATTTCAGGGGACTGAACGACTTTACGATCAAAGACATGTACCCCTTGCCCCTGATGGATTCAGTCTTCGTCCCCACCCACTTTTCCAAGCTCGACCTCCGCAACGCTTACCACCTGGTCCGCATCCGCGAAGGGGGCGAGTGGAAGACCGCATTCAACACCCCGCTCGGACAACAAACCGTCTGTTTGTTAAGGCCGAGATGTGTGTCTTCCATGTTCCATCCATTTCCTTCCTAGGGTTCATCATTGGCCGAGGGAGGCTGGAGATGGACCCCAAGAAGGTGGCCGCCGTGGTGGAGTGGCCAACCCCAGCCAATAGGAAGCAGCTCCAATGGTTCCTCGGGTTTGCAAACTTCTACCGGCGCTTCATCCGTAACTTCAGTCGCATCGCTGCTCCCCTCTCAGCCCTTACCTCCACCGCAGTGGCCTTCAAGTGGACACCCGCGGCCGACTCTACTTTCCTTGACCTCAGGACCTGCTTTTCTTCGGCCCCAGTCCTGGCCCAGCCCGACGCCAACCTCCAGTTCGTGGTAGAGGTGGACACTTCAGACACGGGGGTAGGAGCAGTACTTTCTCAGCGCTCCCCAACCGATGGTAAGCTCCACCCCTGTGCCTTTCTGTCCCGCAGGCTCACATCACCCGAGCGCAACTATGACGTGGGTAACCGGGAACTACTGGCCGTCAAACTAGCCCTGGAGGAATGCCTCAACTCCCGGCAGGCCAGGTGGGCGTTGTTATTTGGCCGGTTTAACTTCTCCCTGTTCTACCGCCCAGGAACCAAGAACACCAAACCTGACGGCCTGTCCTGTGTGTTCGCGCCAGAGGAGAAGACAGGGGATCCTGAACCCATCCTTCCACCCCTGTGCCTTGCCGCCACACACACCTGGGAGATCGAGTCCCTCATCACCCAAGGGCAGGAGCACCAGCCCGACCCAGGTACCGGACCCCCTAACCGCCTGTTTGTCCCTGACTCCGCACGCTCCCAGGTGCAGTGGGCCCCGCCTCAGCTGCCATCCCGGGATCACCTGCACCCTGGCCGTCGTCCGCCAGCACTTCTGGTGGCCAACCCTGCTCCCTGACACCCGGTCCTTCGTCTCGGCCTGTCCCACCTGTGCCTGGTCCAAGACCTCCACCCGACCCCGCTCCGGCCTCCTCCGCCCATTACCCATCCCGACTCGTCCTTGGTCCCACATCGCCCTGGACTTTGTCACTGGTCTTCCACTATCTCGGGGGAACACTATCATCCTCACGGTGGTGGACCGCTTTTCTAAGGCGGCCCACTTCCTCGCCCTGCCCAAGCTACCATCGGCGAGGGAGACCGCAGACCTGCTGGTGGCTGAGGTGTTCCGCCGCCATGGCATCCAGGCAGACGTGGTGTCGGACAGAGGACCCCAGTTCACCTCCAAGGTCTGGCGTGCCTTCTGCTCGGCCCTGGGGGCACAGGTCAGTCTCGCCTCCAGGTTCCACCCCCAGACCAACGACGGAGCGGGCAAACCAGGAGGTGGAGGCCATGCTCCGCTGCCTGACAACCACCAGCCCCACCTCCGGGAGCGACCAGCTGCCATGGGCCGAGTACGCCCACAACACCCTGGTGAACGCCTCCTCCGGCCTGTTGCCCTTCCAATGCTCTCTGGGCTACCAACCCCCCGCTGTTCCCTGCCCAGGAGGCTGAGATCACCGTACACTCCGTCCAGGCCCACATTGGTCGCTGCCGGAGCACGTGGAGGAGGGCCTGCTCTGCCCTACTCCGGGCCTCTGCCAGGTCCCAGCAGCAGGCGAACCGGCACCGTGTGTCCGCACCTACATACGTCCCCGGACAGATGGTATGGCTCTCCACAAAGGACTTGCCGCCAAGGGGCGTCCGTAGAGGGGGGGGTACTGTTAGGCGCACGGCCTCCCGGCGCCACTAGAGGCCGCCCTTGCCCCATCTGCAGCTCCCTACTCAAGCCCAATTGCACACACCTGGGATTAATTACCTGCACAGTATTTAGCCCCAGCTTCCTAGCCATTCCTTGCCAGACCGTCAACTAGCTTTCCCCGAGTTGTATCGCTATTGGCTCCCTTCCAAGCTCCTATTCCTAGTTCCTAGTTCCTAGTTTATGTCTTGTTGTCTCGCCTTCCCCTTACCCGCTTGTCTCTCGTCGACCCAGTCTCTCTCTCCAAGTCCAGCCAGCCCGGTTTACCTGCCTGTCTCCGCTCGTCGACCAAGGCTCTCCGTCCATCTCCATCCAGCCTGGTTCCCCGTCTCTCCACCCGGATCCTGGACCCCATCTCCTGGTCATCGTCATCCCTGCCCTGCCCTGCTCCATCCCCACCCGACCGGGTCCCCCCGGCCAGCTCCACCGTCCCGGCTAATATACATTCCCTGCCTGCCTCCCGTCTCCCTGTGTCGTGCGTTTGGGTCCCTCCCAGTTCTGGTCGTGACACCTTGACATATAAGCTCTTGGATTTTCCTGTGTGCCCAATGACTCAATAAAGATATTGTCCGGGTGTACGTTTGTTGGAAATGCATCCCTCAATGCTCTCCACATCCGACCTCTACTTGCAGAAAACAATTCTGTGTCATACACCGCAGTTGCCTCGTATCTGTTAAGGCCTGCCGCCTGCAGGATCTCCACCATAGCTGGGACTCCAATGAGGCTAGCCAAAAGTCTCTTAATATCTCCCATGGCAGGCTGTGTTCCCACCAAAACCTCTTCCAGCTTTGAGATCCACGGATGTGCTCCATCTTGAAGAGTGGGTAACTTTTCAAGTATGTACTTGTACTCTAAATTTTGTAAACAAATTATCACTGGACACATTTTGTGGTGTCTCTTTCCTTTTCTTGGACGTAGTCCATACCTCTAAATGTCTGGCTTTTGAGGCTTTTTCTACTGTAATTTCTTCTCCGTTGTTTGCAGTTCTTGTAATTGTTTTTCCAATGTTGCTTGTTGAACTTCTGGACAGGTGAAATCACTTATGTCCTCGAGGGATCTGTCTATACTCCTCTCAATCTCTCTTAGAACCAGACGTCTATCATCTCCTACTCTTGTACCGGCTGCTCACGGGTGAAAACAGGAAGGACCTTCTTTCTCCGATTCTTCATCACTTTCACCTTGTTCACTCTCATCCATGTCGTCCGTTCCTGGAACCATTTTCCTCACTGGTCGATCTCCTCTTTTCTCAGCTTTAGCAAACATCCGTCTGACTGCTGGGTCGTATCCTCCAATAGCTTTGTCTGAATCACTCACAATCTCTTCTCCTATTTCCAGACTTCTGCCTCGTTGTCTGCTTCCCAAACGGTTCCTTCTCTTTGCACTGTTGGAGCTCGGGTACATCTTTGTGGTTGTTTAAGCCTTGCCCATCTCTATTATTTGCTCATCCTCATCTTTGAAGAGATAGTTGCCCTCCTGTGTAATCACTGGGAGCTGGGGATAAACATCAGTGAACTTCACCTCCTTCTTATAAGGCGGGGGCTTCTTTACAGATGCTGTATGTGAGAAGGGTGCCTTAATCTTCTCCATCAATTTTTTTCTTTCCTTATCATTTTTCTTTACTTCTTGTATACTCCCGTTCGCTTTTTTCTTTTGCAGCTTCGAACAATTTCTGTCCCTCCTTTTCGAACAGTTGCAGATTGCCAAGTTCTGTTTGTCTTTTCTCCAAGCGTCTCTTTCCTTTCTTACCTTTCTTTTGATTAACTTTATATGTGGACACAAGCACCTGCATTGTTTTAATCACATCCGGGTAAAGAGTTCCTTCAACTGGCCATGGTTGTTCAATGTCAGGCCACCGCTTGCTCCATTTTCCTGATATTTTTGCAATATCTTTAATCAGGGGATTATTCTTTCGCACTACATCAACAGGAGTGATTGCTTTTGTAATTTTAGTATCCATTTTTGACATCATAATGACCCTCTTATTTTCTTTTATTGTAAATCGAATCAAATTATTTCAAAATTATTTATAAAGCACCGTGTAATCACACTCAACCAAAAACAACTGAATTTACCAACCCCCCCAAGGAGACCAATAGCTCCCCACTTATGGAAGCAAAATCACTTGTTCATCATCTGATGCACCTGATCACAATAATTTATCTTTAATAATCAAAATTATATCAATGTTCAATCTCAAAACAGCCTCAATCAAGGTAAACCATACTCAGATAATGAAACCAATATTCAAAGCACTCAACAGTATTTAAATCATATCAGCTATTCCACAAGTGATCAATCAAATCAATAATACTCCATTAAATAAGCAAATGCCTTAATTATTAAGTCTGTTGCCAAGTCTCCCACTAAATAACTACTATAAGCCTATATGTGGAAACAAGCTAAACATGTATCAATTATGTAGGTTATAACTAAATGTATACACATACAGGTAAATGCAGGTGTCTATTGAAAGAGTTTGTGGATACTGGCCTTGTTCAAACTGGATTCAGGATTCCAAAGTGCTGTCATCCGCAAGCTCCAGTGTCTGTGAAGCACTGCCAGATGTCTTGTCATCTGCCCTTTGGATGATCCAATTCAGACACATTCCATCTTCTTTGTCTTTCCTCCAGTTTACACAGCATGGTAAAAGAGAGGAAGAAAGAAAAAGGAAAAAGAACAACACAAGAGTTCAGTGTCTTAGGACCACTCTAAATTCTTATACACACTGTAATACAATGCAGTGAGACATGCATTATCGGCTTTCTCATTTCTCACGCATTTGAAATTAAGCAATGCTTACTTTTTTTCATACAATGCATTTAAAAATGTAAAGAGTATATTAATCAATCTTTTTTCACCTTCAATCAATTATTTTTATTCTATTTATCTATTTTATTTTATTTTATTTTATTTTTTCTTCTAACATACTGAGAGAAAAAAGAGGAGGGGGTGGGGCTTCTTCGCAGCCCCTCTTGTTAACTAATTCCACTCTGAATGAATAAGCAACCCTTGCTCCACCTCTTAAATTAAGCAAAAAATTCCAGTAGCGACTGGTCGTCAGCGAGTGAACTTCCTGTCTTAGCTCCCTTAGTATCAGTCCAACCCAATGCAGTTACGCACAGAGTCAAATAGCAACCACAACAGTCTGAGCTGTTTTCTCTCATTCAGCAGCCGAAACACAAAACCTATCCTCTGGCAGCCAAAACCAGCTTCTCCTTCTATTTCAACAAGACTATCTGTTCTTTTAACCAGATCAAACTCACAGCAAGTATAGCCACATACACACAAGCAAGAAAAAGACAACGAAAGAACCAACACACCAATCAAACAATCCACAAATCCTACTTACAAAATAAGAACAGGAGATTTTCTTTATTTTTCTGAATGTGTACATGCATGTGTAAGCAAAATGTTTCTGGTTGCTCTACTCCTTTTCTCAGAAGGCTCATATTTTTATCAAATGTATAAATGTCCTGTAAAAGGCTCATATATGTTTTTATCACCAAAGAGGTAAAAAATGTCTCTCCATATGTATAACTCAAACCACTCACCACCTACTGTATGTATACCTATTTAATAACACATATATTCTATATATCATTTACCCATACACTTGAACATTACACAGATCTCTCCACACATCTTTAGTCGTGGCAGAAAACACACACACACACACACACACAGACACACATAGACATGTCTGTCCAGCACATATGATCCTCCAAAGACTCCAACAGTGCTTAACTTTATATTTTAACGTCGACTCATTTATAAATCTCTAATTTCATCATCATCATTCTTTCATCATGCATGCTCAATGTACACTAGTTCTCCTAGGCTGGTTCAGCCCTGTTTTTCCACTTTTCTCAAACTTTATTTCTCATCTTATTTCCTCTTTTAAGCCTTTAACTTTTAACTCTTTTTCACTTCACTTTCATCTTTTTCATCTCATTTCACATTAGCCAATTCCCCTGGCCAGGGTTGTTTCCTCTTTGTTTTTCTTACACAGATTTGACGATACTATAATTTCTTACGACCAACTTTCACGCAGCGGCTAATGTACACATGTCTTACCGTTAAGAAGATACGGGCCCTGTCTTCATTAATCTTGTGTGGTTATTTAGCTACCTTTATGTTACTAGTTCTGCCATTCTACTATTACTTTTTACTTCAACTTAATTATCTTTTAACTTATTTCTTATTTCTCTTGTCTCTATTCTCTATTTCTCTTTTTCTTCATTTATTATTCTTTTAACTTATTTCTTATTTCTCTTGTCTCTATTCTCTATTTCTCTTTTCTCTATTTCTCTTTAGAGAAATAGAGAATAGAGACCCAACACATCCACAACACAGCAAGGCCCAACACATCCTGTTTGTGACGCCACATTTGTTTTTTCTTTGTTGTGGATGATGTGCTGATGAAGAAGGAATCTTCGCTGACGCTGACTTGATTGTAATAATACATTTATTACAAGGAAGAACAGCATCAAATCAGACATGCCATGGATGTCTGGGAGAGAGCAGAAGCCAAATGCATTCTCTCTCGAATGGAGCAAAAGGCTGTCTCTTATACTTGTCCAGATATAACGTAAAACACCTGGTTCCAATACATAGGTTTCAGCTCAGCCCCTGTCTGACATAAATCTAAACATATTCCAATTCTCTACTCACAGGGGCCCCAAAGTAATCACTCTAATGTTGAAGTTCTCCGTGTAACTTTCGAAGCAACATACAATATGTTAATAATAAAACTATACTATGAGCTCTTTCTTGGGAGCCCAGTGCCCTTCTTCACCCTAAACATTCCAGACACCTGAGTCCCAAACACAGTTTCTGTCGTCTCCAGGATGCCGTTAGTCAGGGAGCCCTGGACAACACACTTATCAACAACAATTTACTGGGAAGAGAGAGCAAGAAAGCGCAGCTAGTATCAATACTGCAGAAAAAATGTTTCAAATATTCAGAATCGATATTTATTTAAAAAATCGATATTTCTGACAACCCTACCTGGGAGCCCAAATCACAGAGGACTCAACCTGGACTATACATAAAGACACTCTGGTGAGAAAGGCGAGGCAGCGTCTTTACCACCTCGGGCAGCTGAAGAAGTTCAGGGGCTCGGTGAGGATCCTCAAGTCCTTCTACCCTGGAGCAGTGGAGAGCATCCTGACTGGCAACATCACTGCCTAGATTGGGAACTGTACTGCTTAGGACAGACAGACTGCAGAGGGTGGTGCGTTCAGCCAAATGTACCACTGGAACTACCCTCCCCTCCCTGCAGGACTTATAAACCAGGAGGTGTAGTAGCAGAGCCTGCAGGATTGTGAAGGACTTCACCAAATACGTACGGTTCCAGCTGCTGTGGTCGGGCAAGAGCCTCCACGGTGACGCAGTGAGAACAGAGAGACTGAGACAGAGTTTCTTCCCATGAACCATAAGGACTGTCAATGCTGAACTCACAAGGGGCCCTCACTGAGACACTCACATAGGCCCCATTGCCTTGCTGTACTGCATGTTGCACACTGTACTGCATACTGTATCAATGTACTTGGTTATAGCATACAGTGTGCTATAACCAAGTAAATTGAATTACTGCTGTATTGCAGTTCTTTTCAGTGTTACTGTATTGCTATGCCATACTGTTGTATACTGTACTGTATATCTCGACACACACTACCTCACTTTATTCACAGATATGTGCAGTAAAATGTACTGCAATAAACATCTTAAATCTTGAATCTATTTCTACAGAGATGACTTGTTTGGTACTTTCCACATGACTCCTCCCCCTGTGACTTTCGTACATTTTAGGTTTTCTCCTAAAACCTCCGGCACGTCCACAGGCCTGAACCAGTTTTTTTGTACCAGCCCCAGACGTACTACTCTTATGTGAAGTCTCTCGAACTTCTCTGCTACGGGAACTCTGTGTTTTCTTGGCCGGTATATGTCCGCAAAGTCTTTTGTCATAATCAGGTCATGGGGTCCTAAGACCCATATGGTACCCTTCCAGATACCATAGGGTACCTTTCGCTTTGTCTCATCTGCCGGCTCCACCGTGAGATATCCTTCTATCTTTAACTAATCGTGGTTCATGGATATGTCTGCCCCAGGGTCTACTAGGTAGGGAACATCCTAAATGTTGGTATAGATGTCGTCCCCCACCCAGTAGGCATTCTCGAGGGTCACCCGGTACCTGGTGGCCATTACTTCCTGGCCCTTCCGCTGCCTCCTTACAAGACTGGAAGAAGGCCGTTTTCTGCTATGGCATCAGCTTTTCAAACTCTGCCGCCGGAATGTATTCCTTCCTTCCTTTCCGAGATAGTCCTTTTCTCCGTATAACTTCTACCAGCTTGGCCTCTCAATGTATCTCGAGATTCGGCTGGCTGGCGTGAGTGTGTAGGAGGGGTAGTCGGAGCTGATCTTGCTCCTCCCACGGTGCCCAGCTTCCTCTTCTGCTTGTAGTGTTCTCTGAGTAAATCCTTTCTTGAAACTGTACGATTCCTCAGCCCCCTACTGTACTCCCTGTACACACATGACTGTGTGGCCAGGTCCAGCTCCAACACCATCATCAAGTTTGCTGACGACACCGTGGTCGTGGGCCTGATCACCGACTGCGATGAGAAGGCCTACCGCGAGGAGGTGGCTGACCTGTCACTCTGGTGCCAGGACAACAGCCTACACCTGAACGTCAGCAAAACCAAGGAGCTGATTGTGGACTTTAGGCGTGGATCACAATCGAGGACGCACGCGCCCTTGTGGATTAATGGGACTTCTGTCGATAGGGTGAGCAGCTTCAGATATCTGGGAGTCCACATCACAGAGGACTTAACATGGACTGTTCACACAGACACTCTGGTGAGAAAGGTGAGGCAGCGTCTCTACCACCTCAGGCAGCTGAGGAAATTCCGGGTCTCGGTGAGGATCCTCAAGTCCTTCTACTCTGGAGCAGTGGAGAGCATCCTGACAGACAACATCACTGCCTGGTTTGGGAACTGTACTGCCCAGGACAGGCGGGCCCTGCAGAGGGTGCTGCGTTCAGCTGAACGTACCACTGGAACTACCCTCCCCCCCTTGCAGGAGCTATACACCAGGAGGTGTAGTAGCAGAGCCCGTAGGATCATGAAGGATCCTCATCACCCCAACAAAGGACTGTTCCAGCTGCTGCGGTCAGGCAAGCGCCTCCGCAGTCACACAGCGAGAACAGAGAGACTGAGACGGAGTTTTTTCCCGCACGCCATTAGAACTGTCAACGCTGACCTCACCAGGGGTCCTAACTGAGCCATACACTAGGCTCCACTACCTACTGTACTGTATGTAGCATACTGTACCGCTTACTGTATCACTGTTCAGGGTTGTTCGTGATGCCGTATTGCTGCGCCGTACTGTTGTATACTGTGCTGTATTATCCCAAACACTACTCCCTCTATTCACATTCACATGCCACTTTAATTCACATGCCACTTTAATTGCACATATCTGTATATACATAGGCATATTCCTTCTATCTATTCCATTTTATTTCAATTCATTTTTATTGTATTTTATTCTATATATTTTTATCTTATTCTATAAGTATTCCACTTACTGTATTACGTTTTAGGAGTCAGTTAGTCGGTCGATTAGAAAGGAATTTTTCTACTTTTTATTTTATTTTCAATTTTTTCCTAGGACATATTGTGTGCTATCACCGGGTGCGTTGCATTACATTTCACTGCATATATGTATGGAAGTATGTATATGTATGTAACAAATAAAAAATCTTGAATCTTGAATCTTTATTGTTTCCTCCGTATCCAGTCTGGGACTCATCCCCACAAACTCCATTTGTCACAGGAAGCCTTGCGTCATGGCCTCCAGCGCCCTCACTTGTCTTGTCATTGGAATCATTATTTTTATGCCCTGAGTTGTTTCATAGCAATCCGGATCCAGGTCTCCTCTTCTTCCACCGCTGCACCGGTATAATCCTCAAAAATCTGTTATGCAGTGCCCTGGTTTCGGCCCCTTGAGGACTTGTCTGACTTGTGGAAACAAGTGACCTAAGCTTGTTTATACTAAAATGAAACTAACTAAAACTGCTACTTTTATTGCAGGTAAAGTATTTATTGAAGCATGGCAAAGGGTTAAAGAATCAGTACATGATACAAACAAATTGTGATTATTGGTATTGATAAAATCAATCAATCTGATCAAAATCGGTAAAAAGAAAAAGATAAAAAAATCAAAACATACCCTAATGCTTTCCCTATCCTATTCTAATTTGGCCTAATTTAAATTGGGAGCCACCCGAAGGTGCTGATCAGGAATCTCCGCTGGCTTTACCAGCGGTGATGGTATCAGTGATGTCCTCCAGAATAGCCTGCCTCCCATTACAAGGAGCCCAGTAGCCTCACTACAGTTGAAATATCACTGCTCGTTGGGGGGATTCCAGTGTCCTGGAGTTGAGCTCTAGTGCTGAGGTTGCTGTGTAGTGTATTACTGCTCTGCTTATGTTATCTAGTATTGTAGTATTGCAACTTGGACTACTGGTTTGACTCTGCACATTTCACTGCTATTTGCTGATCTGCCAACAAGCTTGTGTTCCAGACACACCCCCTATTCAGGTAAGTCCTCTCTTATGTGGGCGTGCTCTTAGCCAGGTGCAACCCTAATCACATGAGCAGCTGTATTCTATCACCTATTTATGGTCCTGCCCTTGAAGCGTTAGCTTCAAGCGTTGGCCCATTTGTATTCGCTCTCGTGTGAAGACGCTCTGTGTAAAGACGCACGTCTACCTCTGCACGTCAAATAGAAGTGCATTACTGACTAAATCAGTTTTATTGTTGTCGTTTGTTGTTGTCCTTTTGCTGTTGTTTTTCTTGTTATTATCGCCGGTTCAGTCTTATTTGGCACTTACTTTGTTCCAGCTGGTTCAGGGTAGTACCGTCATATCTGCTGCTAATTGCTCAGCCATCAGCAAGGGTGTGAGCCAAGCAACTCCCTCTAATCAGTAAACCCTTTGTCTAACTTTCTGGGCGTGTCCTTCTTCCGCTGAACAGGGATAAATGCCCTTCACTACAAACTGAACTCTGAGTCGAGCTCTAGTGCTGAGGTTGCTATGTAGTGTATTACTGCTCTGCTTATGTTATCTAGTATTGTAGTATTGCAACTTGGACTACTGGTTTGACTCTGCACATTTCACTGCTATTTGCTGATCTGCCAACAAGCTTGTGTTCCAGACACACCCCCTATTCAGGTAAGTCCTCTCTTATTTGGGCGTGCTCTTAGCCAGGTGCAACCCTAATCACATGAGCAGCTGTATTCTATCACCTATTTATGGTCCTGCCCTTAACGCGTAAGCTTCAAGCGTTGGCCCATTTGTAGTCGCTCTCGTGTGAAGACGCTCTGTGTAAAGACACACGTCTACCTCTGCATGTCAACCGAAGCAAGGACACCGAACAAGGCAAACCTGCCTTCTTTTTCTCACTCCATACAAAAGGTGCTACTACCGCATCCCTACAACTTCAAGGTCACCCAGAAAGCCTCATTATACCATACGCCGATGCAATCCGGGTAACCTCAGGTCCCTGCAGCAAACATCTTCTGCAAAGACCTCCTTCTCTGTTGGCTTATGGAATTGTCGATCTGCAGTAAACAAGGCAGACTTCATTTCTGGTCATGCCAACTACCTCTCCTTGGAGCTCCTTGCTCTCACTGAGACATGGATTAAACCGGAAGATAGCGCAACCCCGGCTGCACTCTCCACAAACTACACATTCTCCCACACATCCAGACCATCTGGCCGTGGTGGTGGGACTGGCCTGCTAATTTCCAACATATGGAAATTTAATCCACTGCTGCCTTTAAACAACTTTGCCTCCTTTGAATATCACACCATCTTGGTGACTGCTCCGATAAAAGCCTATGTGGTCGTCATCTACTGTCCACCAGGACAACTAGGTGACTTCCTACATGAGCTTGACACCCTGCTGTCATCAATTCCTGACCATGAGTGTCCCATGCTCGTCCTCGGAGACATGAACATTCACTTGGACAGTGCGAGCTCGGCTGACTTCCTGTCTTTGGTTCGCTCATTCGACCTAAGACAGGTCCCGACTCCACCGACTCACAAGGCTGGCAAAGAGCTTGATCTCATTCTTGCTCGGAGCTGCACCACGGACAACCTAAGGGTCACTCCTCTTCATCTCTCTGATCTCTTCTTCATCCACTTCAATGTCCAGCTACCAAAACAATCCCCCACCTCCCCACCCATGGTTACTATCCGCCGCAATCTCCGCAACCTGTCTCCCACCCACTTCTCCTCTGTGCTCTCCTCTTCTCTTCCGCCCCACGGCACTTTCTCCTCTCTGCCGGTTAATGATGCCACTGACTCTCTCTGCTCCACCTTGAGCTCATGTCTGGATAGCCTGTGTCCACTATCCACCAGACCTGCTCGATCAACCCAGTCGCACCCTTGGCTGACTGACACCCTCTGGACAACGCGCACTGACCTCAGAGCAGCCGAGAGGAAATGGCACGAATCCAAAACAATTGAGGATCTTGCAAGCTACCAGACACTGCTGTCCTCCTTCTCTTCCAGCATCACTGCTGCTAAGAAGGCCTTCTTCAACGATAGGATCAACGGTGCCACAGACACACGTAAGTTATTCGCCACCTTCAAGTCTCTGCTTTACCCTCCACCACCTCCCCCAGCTACTAACCTCACTGCTGACTGCCTTGCCTCCTTTTTTACTAACAAAGTGGCATCAGCAGCCAATTCACTAAACAACTTACTCACAACCTGTCTTCTCCAGCCCTAGGCTCATTGTTCCCTGGTTTCACCCCCCTCGCTGAAAGTGAGGTATCTAAATTACTAACATGTAGCCGTCCTACTACCTGTCCGCTAGATCCGATCCCATCTAACTTCCTTCAAGCCATATCACCGACTATCACCCCGGCAATCACACATATGATTAATTCTTCCCTAACTTCCGGCACTTTCCCTTCCGCTTTCAAAGCGGCTCGGGTCGCACCACTGCTCAAAAAACCCTCACTCGATCCCAATCAAGTAGAAAACTATCGGCCGGTCTCTCTCCTCCCATTACTTTCCAAAACCTTAGAGAGGGCGGTCTCTAGACAGGTTACAGAATATCTGTCAAGAAACAACCTTCTCGATACACTTCAATCTGGCTTCAAAAGTGGTCACTCCACCGAAACAGCCCTGTTTTCTGTGACAGAGGCCTTAAAAACTGCTAGAGCTGCTGCCAAATCCTCGGTTCTCATTCTGCTAGACTTATCAGCTGCTTTGACACTGTCAATCACAGCATACTCTTGTCCATACTCTCAAGTATGGGCATAACGGGCAGTGCACTTTCCTGGTTCGAATCTTACCTTACTGGGCGCTCGTTCAGTGTGACATGGCAAGGCCAGCTGTCTGTGCCTCACAACCTCACCACAGGGGTGCCCCAAGGCTTGGTGCTAGGACCCCTCCTCTTTGCCATATACACCACCTCATTGGGCCCGATCATCCGCTCACATGGCTTTTCATATCACTGCTATGCGGATGATACTCAACTCTATCTGTCCTTCCCGCCCGACGACCCCACTGTCTCGACACGGATCTCGGATTGTCTCGCTGACATATCCACATGGATGGAGGATTATCCTCTTCAACTAAATCTGGCGAAAACGGAACTGCTGGTCTTCCCGGCCAAACAAGGTATTCATCACAACATTGATATTAAAATCAACTCTCTATCTCTTGTTCCTACCAAGGCTGCAAGGAATCTTGGTGTCATTATTGATGACCAACTGACATTCTCGGACCATGTTGCCGCCGTCTCCCGGTCCTGCTGCTTCGCACTACTCAACATCCGAAAAGTCAGGCCGTACCTGACCCAATATGCCACTCAACTGCTGGTACAAACCTTGGTGATGTCCCGTCTCGACTACTGCAACACCCTCTTAACAGGCTTGCCGGCCTGTGCGGTGAAGCCACTACAGATGATACAGAATGCGGTGGCGCGACTGGTGTTCAACCAGCCAAAGAGGGCACATTTCACTCCGCTGCTCATCGAGCTCCACTGGTTACCTGTAGCCGCTCGCATCAAGTTTAAGTCTCTTATGCTGGCCTACAGAGTGATTGCTGTTGCAATCACTCTGTAGGCTCTTGTAAGAGCACATGTTGCCCCCCGGATGCTGCGCTCGTCAAATGAGCGTCGCCTGGCTCTGCCGGCCATACAGCCACGGCAATCCAGGCTATTCTCATTTGTAGTTCCACGTTGGTGGAACGAGCTGCCAAATATGACCAGAGCAGGGACCTCCCTCTCTGTCTTTAAGCACTTGAAGACCCAGCTCTTCAGTGAGTACCTCCTGTCCTAACCTACAATTACTTAGCACTACCTAGCAGTATTTATTGTTACACTAATGTTGTTGTTACACTAATCTCTGTTGCAATGTAGCTTGAATGTTTTTCTCCCTTGTAAGTCACTTTGGATAAAAGCGTCTGCTAAATGACTAAATGTAAATGTAAATGTAAATGTCCTAATAGTCCAGAGAAGGGTTGGCATGACAAAGTCCCAGACCTGTCAAGTTGCCTCTTGATCCAGTATAATCGTCTTTTGGTTTTTGCCCTGGAGCAAAGAATCCCAATGTATTCTGCTCGTCTCTTCTTTTTATAACTTCTGCCAACATCTCTTTCCCTTTCGGAACACATGATCGGTGACTCATGCTTTTATAGTAATAGCTGCCCTATCTACGTCAATGCTCTTTTGTATTTCTACAGAGATGACTTCTTTGGTACTTTCCACATGACTCACCCCCCGTGACTTTCCGACATTTTAGGTTTTCTCCTAAAATGGCCATCCCAGTTTCGCCCACTTAAAGCCCCACAATGCATATAACTTTCTTATGCAAACTTGACTTTGTTTTTCTGACTTCCTCAGTATATATACATCCTTTCTTTATCTACCATTTCAATCCCTAATTCTTATACATCATCATCACATTAATCACAATATTTCGTTCTCATATTAATCCATTTGCTTAACATGGCTGTATCATTACCGTTGTGTAATGTACTTTCCATTGTTAATCTAGCCACTGGGGGTGCACAAGCCAGTGTATCATCAGTGCCGGTCCCAAGCCCATATGAATAGAGAGGGTTGCGTCAGGAAGGGCATCCGGCATAAAAACCATGCCAAATCAAACAATCAGACAACAAATCTGATTTCCATATCAGATTGGTCGAGGCTTGGCTTAACAACGACAGCCACTGGTGCCGTAAGCCAACAGGGTGCCAGTGGAAATTGTGCTACTGTCATTCGAAGAAGAAGAAGAGGGGGAAGGCGTGTCCGGAGATAGCAGGAGAGGAAGAAGGGTAGGAGAGTAGAGTTGAGAGTAGGAACTTTGAACGCACTATGAAGGATGAAGAGAGAGAGCCTGCTGACATTATGGAGAGGAGGAAGGTAGATGTACTATGTGTACAAGAGACCAGGTAGAAGTAAGGCCAGGAGTTTCAGAGCCGGGTACAAATTGTTCTACCATGGAGTGGATGGCAGGAAAAATAGGGTAGGGATAGCCTTAAAGGAAAAATATGTCAAGAGTGTTTTGGAGGTGACGAGAGTGTCGGACGGAGTGATGAGCATTAAGCTGGAAATTGATGGGGTGATAATGAGGTCAGCGCATATGCTCCCCAAGTTGGGTGTGAGATGGAAGAGAAAGAAGAATTCTTTAGTGAGTTGGATGTAGTGGTGGAGAGCATCCCCAAGGGAGAGAGAGTGGTCGTTGGAGCCGATCTCAATGGGCATGTTGGCGAAGAGATCAGAGACATAGGTGATGATAAGGTGATGGGTAGGTATGGTGTGAAGGAGAGGAATATGGAAGGACAGATGGTGGTGGATTTCACAAAAAGGATGGAATTGGCTGTTGTGAATACATATTTCAAGAAGAGGGAGGAACATAGGTTGACATTTAAGATTGGAGGAAGGTGCACAGAGGTGGACTACATGTTATGCAGGAGGTGCAATCTGAAAGTGGTGGTAGGGGAGTGCGTTGCTAGGTGGCATTGGATGGTAGTCTGTAGGATGACTCTTGAGGCCAAGAAGAGGAAAAGAGTGAAAGAAGAGCCAAAGATAAAATGATGGAAGTTGAAAAAGGAGGAGTATTGCATGCAGTTTAGGGAAGAGGTAAGGCAGGCAATAGGTGGGAATTGACGGTTACCAGATGACTGGGAAACAACTTCAGAAGTGGCGAGGGAGACGGCCCAGAAGGTACTCTTCAAGGGACTCTTGGTGGTGGAATAAGAAAGTACAGGAGAGCATAGAGCAGAAGAGGTTGGCATAGAAGAAATGGGATAGTCAGAGAGATAAAGAAAGTTGACAGGAGTACAAGCTGATGTGGCGCAAGGTGAAGAGAGAAGTAGCAAAGGCAAAGGAAAAGCCATACGAGTTGTATGAGAGCTTGGACAGTAAGGAAGGAGAAGGACTTGTACTGATTGGCATGACAAAGGGACCAAGCTGGGGAGGATGTAAAGCAGGTTAGGGGGATGAAGGATAATGCAGGGTATGTGCTGACTAGTGAGGAGAGTATGCTGAGAAGATGGAAGGAGTACTTTGAGGAGAAGTGTACTGGTACCCATCTTCAAGAATAAGGAAGACGTACAGAGCTGCAGTAACTACAGGGGAATAAAGTTGATCAGCCACCGCAAGCTATGGGAAAGGGTAGTGGAGGCTAGGCTAAGAGGAGAGGTGGGGATCAGTGAGCAGCAGTATGGTTTCATGCCAGGAAAGAGTACTACACATGCAATGTTTGCTTTAAGAATGCAGATGGAAAAGTACAGAGAAGACCAGAGGGAGCTGCATTGCGTCTGGATTTAGAGAAAGCATATGATAGGGTGTCAAGAGAGGAAGTGTGGTATTGCATGAGGAAGTTGGGGGTGGCAGAGAAGTACGTTAAATAGGTCCAGGATATGTATGAGGGCAGTCGGTCAGTAGTAAGGTGTGCAGTAGGTGTGACGAAGGCATTCAAAGTGGAGGTAGGATTGCATCAAGGATCAGCTCTGAGCCTTTTCTTGTTTGCAATGGTGATGGACAGGTTAACAGATGAAATCAGGCAAGAGCCTCTGTGGACTATGATGTTCGTGAATGACATTGTGATCTGTAGCGAGAGTAGGGAGCAGGTTGAGGAGGTCCGGAGGAGTGGAGGCATGCATTAGAGAGAAGAGGAATGAAAGTCAGCAGGAGTAAAACAGAATACATGTGCCTGAATGGGAGGGAGTGCAGCGAAAAGCTGAAATGCAAGGAGTGGAGGTGGAGAAGGCACATGAGTTCACGTACTTGTGGTTGACCATCCAAAGCAGCAGAGAGTGCAGGAGAGAGGTGAAGAAGAGAGTACAGGCAGGGTGGAGTGGGTGGAGAAGAGTGTCCGGAGTGATCTGTGACATAAGATTTCCAGTAAGAGTGAAGGGGAAGGTCTACAGGACGGTAGACCAGCTCCGTTGTACGGTTTAGAGGCGGTGACACTGACAAAAAGACAGGTGGCTGAACTGGATGTGGCAGAGTTGAGGATGTTGCGATTTTCAGTGGGAGTGTCAAGGAAGGACAGGAATAAGAATGATTACATTAGAGGGACAGCTAAGGTTACCTGTTTGATGGAAAAGTGAGAGAGGTGAGATTGAGATGGTTTGGACACGTGTGTACGAGAGATGAGAGTTACATTGGGAGAAGGATGCTGAGGATGGAGCTGCCAGGCAAGAGGAAAATAGGAAGGCCAAAGAGAAGGTTTATGGATGTGGTGAGGGAGGACATGCAGGCGGTTGGTGTAAGGGAGGAAGATGCGCAGAACAGAAGGTGTTGGAGGCAGATGATCTGCTGTGGCGACCCCATAAAAATATATAGAATAAAATACAATCAAATAAAATGAAATAAAATGGAATAGATAGAGGGCATATGCTTATGTATATGGAATAGGCAATTATGTATATACAGATATGTGCATTAAAGTGGCATGTGAATAAAGTGAGGTAGGGTTTGGGATAATACAGCACAGTATACAACAGTACGGCGCATCAATACGGCATCACGAACAACCCTGAACAGTGACACAGTATGCGGTACAGTATGCTACATAATAGTACTGCAACGGGTCCAAGGTGCGGGGGAGGGAGGCGCAGATATAATCCTTAATCAGCCTCTCGAAACACTTCATGACCACCGAGGTGAGAGCCACCGGACGGTAGTCATTCAGGCAGGCAGGAGAGGTAATCTTCGGGACAGGAACGACGGTGGACCTCTTGAAGCAGGACGGGACAACTGATTCAGCTAGGGAGATGTTGAATATTGTAATGAACACCGGAGCTAGCTGGTTAGCACAGGTCTTCAATACTCGCCCAGATATGCCATCTGGGCCCGCAGCTTTCCTGGTGTTCACACGCATTAGAGCCCTCCTGACCTCGTGCACGGACACTGAGAGTGCGCACTCATCCCCAGCGGTGTAACTCCAATTAGCCGGCGAGCTAATGGTGCTGTTGCCAGACTCAAACTGCGCATTAAAGGAGTTCAGTTGGTCGGCTAGGGAGGCGTCCACACTCGTGGCTGGGGAGGAGCTGTTGTTGTAATTCGTAATTGTCCGCAGCCCCTGCCACAAGCGTCTTGTGTCCCCCCGCTCCATCTGGAGCTCCTCAGTCTCTCTGTACATGTGTTGGGGACTGCTTGCCATTGTGGGTGTGGGTTGGGGTGTGGGTGGGTGGCTGTGGGCCTTTTGCTTCTGCGGCGTGGCGTGGCTTCTCTGTGGCAGGTGCCCCGGTTGCTGGAGGTGGCAGAGGGCTTGTATACCTGACGGCCTGCCAGCATCGGCGTGGGGGGGGGGGGGGGGGGGGCTTCAATTCTTCTTGAACTTCCTCAACACTAGAAAGACAAATGTAATGCAACCACCGCTCATGGCTTGCAATTACGTAGCTGGCTTTCACCGCAGCATCACTGACCTCTCGGCTCCGGGTGAAAACAGATTGCTGTTTCCTCAGACCCGCCAACAATTCATTTACCTTCTGTTTTCTCAGTTCTCCGTGCAAGCTGTTGTATTTTTCACCATGCTGAGTTTCATTGTGGCGCCGAATACTGTATTCCTTTAGCACCGAAACTTGCTGCATGCACACCAGGCACACGGGTTTCCCATTTACCTCCGTGAACATATAGGAAGAGGTCCATTTTTCTTGAAAAAGCCGACACTCTGTGTCCACTTTTCTCTTTTTTGACAAAGACATTTCACTGAAGAGGGGGCCAGGGTCAACAGAAAAAGCGGGTAAAACGATAAAACTGACTAAAACACAGCGCATACAATATAGGAACTGCAGATTTTAAAGAAAATGAAGTTTATTGTTATTTTTTTTCAATAATAATGCAGATTTATCCCGCGGGCCGGACTGAACCCCCTAGCGGGCCAGTTCCGGCCCACGGGCCGTCAGTTTGCCACCCCTGCCCTAGACAAACTGTACGTTTGTACCCAAATTGGGGCCCTGCTGAATCTTAGAGTAATTTTGACATAAACGCTGTTGTCGCTTACTAGACCCAGGAACCTAATACTCGATAACAAACATCTGTACACTGCACTATTCTCAATAATCACAATAAGTTCACCAAAAGATTTCATTGAATACACAGAGAACTTTTTCCTTTCAATACTGTAAACGCGAATAGCGTACTTCGGACCGGACGTGCTGTTTTAGACAATTTTGCACTCTTCTCCCTATGATTCCTCTCTGCGTTCGGCGGCGGTTCGTGTAAGCCAAACCAATCCTCCAGCATACACAAGACAAACCACAAACCAACTGATTATGGCCACATTCAACAGTGGATAATTCATACTTTCCACACCATGGTTTTCTCATAACATACAGTCACATAGATTAATCGCATCAGCCCCTGTTTTAGTTCCTTTTTCTGATTCAGTTTATAATTACAGTGATCTTTCAACTAGGTCAAAAATTTAGGTTTGTTGGAGAAGAGACTTTTTCCATACCTGTAACCTGAGTGGAGTCTGCACTTAGGCACAAACATATATTTCAGAAGAAAGCATGAGGTTAATAAAAATTTACCACGACACAACACTTTATCTTGTCTAGACTTTTCCACCGATTGTAATGCAACAAACACTGCCAACATCTCCACTGTGTAAACCCCAAAATTTTTGGATGTTCTTCTGTTGATTCCTATTGCTTTTGCTGGTATTGCCACCCAAAATCCTATGCTATTTCCTGTCTCAGGTTTCTTCGTACCATCTGCATATATCTGTATGAAATCACTATACCCTTTCATTACATGATAGTTGAATGCACTTACCAAATCAATTTAATCTTTTTCTTTCCTTTTTACCTCTAACAAATACCAGTCTATGTCAGGCCACACAAGCATCCATGCAGTGACCACCATAAAAAAATACTGAAGGCCTTATCCTCAGCTCAAACAATCCATATTATTATGCAATGTCATCCCTACCCGACCGAAGTTATCTCTCTGACACCTCCGACATCCGACATCTCCTGCAATACTCATTTTGTGGAGTGTTGACAAATATTTTCCTGGTGAAAAAGACTGTTTATGTTTTTTCTACTGAGAATCTACTGTACACCCTCAATCATAGCCCCACTCCATCACCTCATCAATCTCATCAGTTGGTCTTTGTACTTTCCTGATTGCATGCTCCATATTCCTCCCTCTTTTCCACAAGGCCCTATCATCAGCAAACAGTGGCCTTTGATTTAAAAGGATTGAGCAATAAATAGTCCAACCGGCGCTGTTTCGCCTCTGCCTGCCTCCTCTTCCTCATTCCCTGGCCCTGTGCCAGGTTGCGGCCCTCCCCCTTGGAACAGATGTTGACGGCCCTCGCCACAATTCAGGAACAGCAAGGCCTGCCTGCAGTTCCAGGAGATGGCAAGGGTCTGGGAAAGCCAGCGGGCCATCCAGGTCCTCCTCCACGAGCACACAAGATGAAGAACAACCGCCCAGAACAGCCCCCCCCCCAGCCACAACAAAAGATGACGGGGGAGGATGATCCCGAGGCGTTCCTCACTAACTGTGACATGGCGAGGCCAGCTGTCTGTGCCTCACAACCTCACCACAGGGGTGCCCCAAGGCTCGGTGCTAGGACCCCTCCTCTTTGCCATATACACCACCGCACTGGGCCCGATCATCCGCTCACATGGCTTTTCATATCACTGCTATGCGGATGATAATCAACTCTATCTGTCCTTCCCGCCCGACGACCCCACTGTCTCGACGCGGATCTCGGATTGTCTCGCTGACATATCCACATGGATGAAGGATTATCATCTTCAACTAAATCTGGCGAAAACGGAACTGCTGGTCTTCCCGGCCAAACAAGGTATTTATCACAACATTGATATTAAAATCGACTCTCTATCTCTTGTTCCTACCAAGGCTGCAAGGAATCTTGGTGTCATTATTGATGACCAACTGACATTCTCGGACCATGTTGCCGCCGTCTCCCGGTGCTGCTGCTTCGCACTACTCAACATCCGAAAAGTCAGGCCATACCTGACCCAATATGCCACTCAACTGCTGGTACAAACCTTGGTGATGTCCCGTCTCGACTACTGCAACGCCCTCTTAACAGGCTTGCCGGCCTGTGCGGTGAAGCCACTACAGATGATACAGAATGCGGCGGCGCGACTGGTGTTCAACCAGCCAAAGAGGGCACATGTCACTCCGCTGCTCATCGAGCTCCACTGGTTACCCGTAGCCGCCCGCATCAAGTTCAAGTCTCTTATGCTGGCCTACAGAGTGATTGCTGGGAATGCTCCCGCCTACTTAAATGCTCTTGTAAGAGCACATGTTGCCCCCCGGATGCTGCGCTCCTCAAATGAGCATCGCCTGGCTCTGCCGGCCATACAGCCACGGCAATCCAGGCTATTCTCATTTGTAGTTCCACGTTGGTGGAACAAGCTGCCAAAAATGACCAGAGCGGGGACCTCCCTCTCTGTCTTTAAGAAGCACCTGAAGACCCAGCTCTTCAGTGAGTACCTCCTGTCCTAACCTACAATTACTTAGCACCACCTTGCAGTATTTATTGTTACACGAATGTTGTTGTTACACTAATCTCTGTCGCAATGTAGCTTGAATGTTATTCTCCCTTGTAAGTCGCTTTGGATAAAAGCGTCTGCTAAATGACTAAATGTAAATGTAAATGTAACTTTGAACAAACAGACGAGGCGGCCAGCTGGACGGACCGCGAGTAGGCGTGGTGGCTCGTTCCCCTCCTCTCGAGAGAAGCCCAGCTGGCAGCGCATGACCTCCCTCCAGAGGAGCAAATGAGCTACGCTGTAGTCCAGAAGGCGGTGATGGCAAGACCAGGGTGATGGCATCTTGGGTAGATATTTGTTGTGTGCATAGGGATAATCACACATATCTGTAAGTATGGCTCGAAATTCGCCATAAGGGAAAAAAGCATAGGGTAAAGGCTGCGGTTAGTTCCCACCTGTCAGGGGTGGGTCCGCCCGTGGGGCCCCCCCAACCGCCCCCCCCGGCCAACCACGCCCCCACACCGACCCACCAGTGACCGGCCACCCCGGAAAAAACAAAAAACCCAGTGCTCAATGTGTGCTGTTGGTAACTGCAGTTAAAATTGCGAGGTTGGGGGTTCGAGTCCTTCAGGCAAGTGAAAGCTAAGCTAATGTGAGTGGGATTAAAATTTTTGGGACGGACGAGAAGCACGCTTGGGCAGGAGCGTGACGGGCAAGATGGCAGCTGCCCGCCGCATCCCCACCCACATAGCCTGCACCCCGCCATCCTGCAAGCTCTCGGTCTATTGTGTGGTCTATGTGCTGAGTATGAGTTTTGGCACTGGGAGAGATAGGCGAGTCGCAACCAGATCGATCCAGGGGCGCAGCAGGCCGGGGAGCAACCACGCAGACCCCCTCCCCCCGGACCCAAACACACCCCAGTGCGCCCACCTCCCGTACCTGGTAGCAGCCAACCCACAGCGATCAGCCAAGGGTGCAGAGCGTCCGTCATGCGCCTCCGCCATGTTGGGAAGCTCCGCACCCACATCAGGCCCCTGGTCAGCCCCCAGCCGCCGAGCATGTGAACTACAGAACAGAGGACGGCAGACGGCATCCTCACCCACACCCCCTGCCCCCAGCCAGAGCCCCAGAACCCACAACCACGCCCGGAACCCACACACGGAAGCCAGCTGCAGGTACTCCCCGGGTGCACGTCCCCCCCCCCACCCCCGGAGACAGGCCAGCTCAACTCAGGCAAAGGAGCGGGCGCCACCCCCCAGACCACCCAACTCCCCCATGGGGCCCCGGGATCCCCCAAGAACACTGGCCCACACACCACAGATGTCCCCAGAGCCACCCGGCAGCCACCCAAACGCAGAGGGCCCCACATGCCCCAAAGCGCAATGACATTGCACCAACTTAGGAAGGCTCAAGTATTAAATGATGGAGTTATGTCATAGATAAAAGTAGCCCATATTTCATTAAATGAATCAACATGGTTTTTGGATATTGCCAATAGTTTTTCCATTGAGATGTAATCTATTAACAACTGTAACTATTGGGATTTGGTGAGATTATCTCTATTTTTCCAATTGAGTAACATCGTTTTCTTGGCCATTGTTAAGGCGATCAAAATGGTTTAGTGGTGTGTCAGTGGTGGGTCGACTGAAGAGAGGTCGCCGAGAAGACATATAGACGGGGAGAATGGAATGCTGTGACCCAGAAGGGTTGATAGCTTCTTGGTGATATTGGTCCAGAATGCTAGGATAGGTGGGCAGAGCCAGAAGGCATAAAAGTAGTCATCTCTGGTGTCAAGGGAACAGTGGGAGCAAATGTCTTCATCCACAAAACCTATTTTGAACATTTTGTGTTCCGTGACATGGGCTCTGTGCTAAATCTTATATTGGATGAGTTGCATTTTGGAGTAGCGGTTTATAGAAAAGGTTGCAAATAAGCTTCCGCAGGTTGATATCGGTGAGACCAGCAAGGTCTCTTTCCAATTTTATTGTAGGTAAAGATAAGGTGTCGTCTATTTTTAATAAAAGTTTGTATATTCTGGAAAAGAGATTTTTCAAGTGACCGATATGAGTGAGATGTTCAATCATTCCTGGTGGTTGTAGGATGTTGTTCGTCAATTTGATTTGAACTTTTAGAGACTGCTGTAAGTGAAGGAATTGAAGGAAGCCGTGGCCACCGATATTATACCTTTGGGTTAAGGTTGGGAAGGATATAAGCGAATTATTTTCAAAAATGTGTTCCAGATAAGTAATTTCTTGTCTTTTCCAAGACCTAAAGATTATTGATCTGTTTTTAACCAGGAAATCTGGGTTGTGCCAGATTGGCGTGAATTTCTTTGGAGATAGAGTGTGACCACTGAGTTTGATGAATTTCCACCAGGCTCACAAAGTTGTTGCGATGAGTGGGTTTTTAAAGGAATTATGTTTCCTTATAGATTCAGTAAGGAATGGGAGATCGGATAATGATGACTCCTGACATTCAGATTGTTCATTGTCTCGCCATCCATGGGCCAATTGTTGCTCTGGTTGTAACCATTTAATTATAAATTGAAGATGGTTTGCTAGATAGTAGCATCTGAGGTTTGGGGCTGCTAGACCTCCAAAGTCTTTGTTCTTCTGTAGTGTTGCTAGTTTAATTCTCGGTTTCTTGAATTTCCAATAAAATTTGTTGACAATTGAGTCGAGAGTATTAAACCAATGTACTGTTGGTTGCACTGGGGTCATTGAAAATATATAGGTTTTTTTTGGAAGTATATTCATTCATTATTCATTAGTGAGATGGATAGGTTGTTCCATCGAATGAGATCTTACTCAATTGATTTGAGCAAGTGAAGTTTCTGGGTTGCAGCATTACAGTCCCCCCCAATGAGTGGTAAGACTGTGGTTTTAGTCCAATTTATTAAATAGTCTGAGATAGCTGAGAATTTAGATATAAGTTTGAACACCTCCGGTAGGGATGATATTGGGTTCCTTATGTACAGTAGGATATCCTCTGCATACAAACTGATTTTGTGAACATAGTTTCCTGTTTGTATGCCTACAATATTACTGTTTTGACGGATATCGGGAGGGGTTCAATAAAGTTGGTGAATTGTAAAGGGGAGAGTGAACATCCTTGTCTTGTGCCGCGTTGTAGGGTGAAACGCTGTGACGTGTAACCATTGGTGATGACAGACGCAGATGGAGGGTTGTAGAGGATTCTGATCCATTGAATGAGGGACTCTCCAAAGCCAAATTTGTTGAGGATTGAAATGTGATATGTCCAATTCACTCTATCAAATGCTTTATCTGTATCCAAAGAGGCAATAATAGTATTAAAGTTCTTCCTTTTAGATATGCTCATCAGACTGAATAAACAACGCATATTGCTGGATGAGTGTCTGCCTTTGACAAGTCCTGTTTGATCTGGGTGAATTATAAATGGGATTACTTTTTCAATTCTGTTGGTTAGTGTTTTACTTATTATCTTAAGGTCGCAATGTACAAGGCTTATGGCTCTATAACTGGAGGTGAGGGTTGGGTCCTTATTGGGTTTGAGCAAAACCGAAACCGCAATATTCATGTGCGGAGGCATGGTTGATGTTACCCAATTTTTAGTCCCAAAAAGCTGTCGGGATTCCGTCTTCCAGGCGGCTCATTAAAACCTCAATAGCCAGTCACCTATGACACGAGAAAACACTTGAGCGGATAATTGCCCGTTTCTACTGGCTGGGCATCTGGGCGGATGTGCGGCGGGGCTGTGCTGCCTGTCCCGAGTACTTTGTTCATGTCAAGCACACTGCGCGAACTGTATTTGTTACAGGACATCTGCTCAATTCAGACTAGTGTTTACCAACTGCAGACGGATGGCCTGGTTGAACGCTTCAACAAAATGTTGAAAAACATGATCCAGAAGTTGTCCATGATGACAGCCGAAATTGGGACACATGGCTGAACCTCATGTTGTTCTCAGTGCGGGAGTTGCTCCAGTCCTCCAGGGGGTTTTCCCCTTGGAGCTACTTTTCGGCAGGAGACCTTGTAGGGTGCGCGACCTGATTAAGGAAACTGGCAGGAAGGTTCCCAGCACCAGTAAAAATGAGGTCCAGTATGTCCTGGACCTGAGTGCAAAGCTACACACGTTAGAGTGGGAATCACAGGAGAACTTGATCCAGGCCAAGGAACATCAGCGTTGTCTGTATGACAGGAGGGCTTGGTTTAGACAATTCTCACCGGGAGAAAAGGTGTTCGTACAGCTCCCTACATCCAGCACAAAATTACTGCCGAAGCGGCAAGGGCCCTTCGTGGTCACACATTGCGTGGGGGTGGTTGATTATGAAGTCGAACTCACAGACGGGGATGCCCTGCCCAAATGAACCACCTAAACCTCCTAAAACAATGGAGGGAAGTGTGCCCGTAGCACTGGCCACAACGAAAAACCCGAAAACAAACGACAAATAGCGCAGGTGAAATTAGAGGCCATGCTGGACATGGGGGTAATAGAGGAATCTACAAGTGAATGGTCCAGCCCCATCGTGCTGGTGGGTAAGCCAGATGGGTAGGTGCGGTTCTGCGTAGATTACCGGAAGGTGAACGCGGTGTCAAAGTTCGTTGCCTGTCGACGAGGTTCTCGACGGGTAAGGTACGGCTCATTTTTATATGCTACTGGCAGATTCCCTTTTCCCAGCAGTCACACCAAGACCTTAGACCAAGAAGGAGGTAAAGTAGTTTTTGGGGCTGACCAGACACTATATGTTTGTGCCGCGTTTTCGGCACTGTCCAGCCCCTTGACCGACTTAACTCGAAAAGGTGCTCCAGATCTGGTCCAGTGGTGAGAGCTGTGCCAGCAGGCATTTATCAGATTAAAGGCAGCTGTCTGTGGGGAGCTTGTACTGCATACCCCTAACTTTGCTCTTCCTTTCTGTCTGCAGATGCACATGTCGGACAGGGGGCTTGGAGTCAAGGGCCTTCCAAAGATGCCCTGGAGTCATCTGCAGATCTACAGGCAGCAGCAGCACCCAGGGTGTCAGGTGGAGGAGTGGGGAAGAAGCAGCCACCACCCACCACCACAGGTAATAGCTTGGAGCAAGCTGCTCCACCCAGCAGCCACGGCCGGGACCATTCAGCAGCCCAGCATCGAGGCCACCCCTCCAAGAAGCCCTCGCAACAGCCAAGCCCAGCTACACATCCACCAGCTAGCACAGCAGCCCGAGGCCCCACGCTCCGGAAGGAACGAGGGGGTAGTCTGCTTCGTGGCCCTGGGGGAGGGTCACTGATAGACTGTGTGGTTCCTGGGAACCAGGTCCCCTGGAAAGGGACCAGTTCTCTCTTTTTGGACATTTTCTTTGTTTGAGGTATGGGAATCCTGTTTCAGAGTGCAGTGTTTGATTATGTGAAGGTATAGGAACCTTGTGTCAGATTCTGTCATTTTAGGTTCAGGAACCCTGTGTCAGAGTCTGTAGTTTTAGGTATGGGAACCCTGTCAAGGTGTGGGGTGGTGTGGTTTGAGCAGTCACACCTGTCTTGGGTCTAGGTAATTCGGCTGAGGATCAGGGTGGCTGTATGCCTGTTGCTCGTTAGAGTACTCAATGAGCAACAGGTCCCCCCCCCCCCCCCCCGACACACACACACACACACACACACACACACACACACACACACAGGAGAGGAGCCTTTGTAATGACATGTAATTGTGAATGTAATTCCATCTGCCCCTGCCTTGTTCCATCTTGCCCGCTCTGCAATAAAACTGGTGTGTTTTTAATCACATTGCCTGTGTCTCTGTGTCAGAGGGCCCTGAAAACGCCACTCGGGTGGCACCTTCCCACATCCATTGGTATATGTACAAATATGTCATTTATCATCACAAAAATAAAGTGGGACTTAAAACACTCCCCTGAGGGGTTCCACTTTCTACAACCTATTTGCTTGAAAGTTCTGACCCTATTTTAACCTGGAGGGATCTTCCACTCAGAAAGTCAATAATTCAGTCAAGTCCTTTCCTTCTGACTTCCATAATATGTAATTTGATCATAAGCCCCTCCCTCCATAACATGTCATGCTTTTCCACATCAAAAAACACTGCCGCCACTGTCTCTTTATTTACTTTCTTACCTCATGCTGAGGACCCAACACTGGGTCCAAAGTGGCCCTCCCTCTACTAATTCCACTTTGATATGTAGCCACCAAACCTCTTTTCTCCAACAAATACATTAGCCTCTCATTGACCATCCGTTCTATCAATTCACAGATATTTGAGGTCCAGGAAATAGGAAATAGGTTAACAAACTTCCTTCCTGCTATCTGGGATTCTTCCTTCTTTAGCATAAACAATATTCATCAGTCCCTCATTACTTAAATGTTTCAGCATTATGTAACATTTAATTTTTACCTCATGTAGTCTTCCCAGTTTTAGCCAACGCCTTACTTAATTCTCCCATGCTAAATGGGACATTTTGTTCATCCTCAGTGCTTTCCTTTCTCCTAAGGGCCTCCATGTTTTCAAATGTAGTTCTCCCTCTGCCTCTTCTCCCCTCCACAGATAAATTATTGGAACTGAACTGTGTATCACTACAGTTTCCCTCTTCCTCACTAAACCCCATGCCGTTGTTGATAACATCTGACTCCCTCCCTGACATCAGGCTGTTGGTCAATATCCCTTACACTGTTCCCCACAATACCTACTGCTACAACAATTGAGTCCCGATGTTGTTTCTCAAAAGTCAGGGTTGTTTAATCGGTCAGATAGTAAGTCAAAAACCAGTGTAGCAATATCCAGCAATTCAAACATTCCTCCTCCATTCCGTCACCTCAAAACATTCTCCCAACCCCCCTTCTGTACCTCAGTGAAGCATCCAGCTTCTGGTGTTCTATTTTATCCATTTGTTTATAGAAGTGACATAAGCTGTTCTTCCTCGGCTCCTCTGAGGTGACGTCAACTTTTTTTTTTACCACCAAAGAAAAACACTCAGAACACCCAAAACAATTCAAAGAAGAAAGAATCCCTGATGTAGTGAAACGAGTAGGCTAAATACAATTCATATCATTGCTTTATCAAAACTGTTTCACATTCTTACTTGACATCACACTGAATATAGAAGTATGATCTTGTTCTGCATGTTTGCATCAAATGGAACCATAAGATCAACGTTTGTGCTGTTGTGCGAGTTAAAAAATTTGGTGAGTCACTTTTTTTCCCTGTCAAATGCTGGTGAATACAGTAGCCTTGGCCTTTTAATAATTCATCTAATATTTAGAAATCAAACTCAGTTTTGAAAATTAGTTGAAAGATAGAAAACAACTTAAGGGAAATTAATCTTCTTTGATCTAATTTTTGACCTAGAAAGGAATTTTCGTGAGCTACGGACAGAGCAGCAGGGTGCATGGAGCGGCACATGGACAAAGCTCATTGACTTGCGCACATAAAGAGGATGTATGTGTTCGTATGCACGCAATATTTTTAGAAGAAAATAATACAATTATGCTGAAAAACAGCACAAGATTTTTTGGTCACTGGCCCGTCACCCAGTGCAGTCCGCACCAAGCGCACCCCTCCAGTTATACCACTGCTCACCATGCAAAAAGCTGCATAGGAATCATTTTCCAATACAAGGCTAAAGTCAGACCATTCTGTTTTTTGGTTTAAATCTTGAAATTATACAATACACTAGGATTGGTAAATGCAGAGAATTAATTTCTCCAAGAGGGATTAATAAAGTATACAAAACAAAAAAAAAACATGATCTGTGCATTCCTCAGTAGAATAAAAATAGAATACAGTTGAAAAATACCCTCAATTTGTCTTTCATGCTTCCCTGTATTCTTCCCCAGTTCATTCTGAGAATTGTAGTGTTTACATTACAGTGGACGAAGAGTCCAAAGCGTCTGGAAGCTTCAAGCCGCAGGCAAACCGGGAGTCTACAGCATGACTCTGGCTTTGCCCCTTGGAGGGGTCAGTTGCAGACACGATGGCACGAGACCGCACGTTACCGCCCAGAGAGCCTGAACTACAGAGCAGACAATTTCAGCGTGTGTGTCTAGGTTCTCTACATCAAAAGGCCAGCACATTTGCCAGGATGAAAACACTTTAAAATACTTTATGCCTTAGAAAAACATGTCGCAATTTCCATAATAACAATTGTGTTGTTTCAGTTTTGTGTTACTTTCAGTCGTTGCCTTTCTATGTTGTGTCTAGAGGGAACATGTGTCACGCACTGACGTGGTGCAGCAGCTACTGGTCATCATACTTGAAACCATGCCCACACTCCTGCTCCTGTGTCAGATTGGATTTATACATCATACTCATGTCATTATGATATTTTTAAGTCTGTTCTTACTCACCTAAAGAGGCAGAGGTTGAGGTCTGTCTCCTCAGTAAGACGTCATGAGTGTGTGTGTGTGTGTGTGGGTGGGTGGGGCTTTTCAAGCTCTTTACAATTGTGATTAAGTGAAAATGAGGAGCCAAGACTAAACTTGTCAACGTTTTCCTCAATTACTTTTTAAAAAATATATATTTTTTTAGGTTTTCCATTTTTGACATACGTGGATACTCTGCATTGAGACAGTAGCTATTGCCCATGAGCTTGTCAATTATTAAAACTTGATTGTTGTGCAATCAAAAAGTGTAATTAAGTAGCGTAATTATAATTTAAAAAAATGGCATGTGAGATATTGAACACTGGAGGTCTTGATGTCTTCATGTTTGTTACAAACGAAAAATAGTAACCATATGATTAAAAAAAACAACAAATAGGGAGTCTTTACTGACCAATATGAAACAACTCTGAAAAGGCAAACTTGTAATACTAGATTCAAGATTCAAGATTCAAGATTTTTTATTTGTCACATACATATACATACTTCCATACATATATGCAGTGAAATGTAATATATGCAGTGAAATGTAATACTAAATAAATGTACTACTGAATGTAGTACAGTGAACAAAGGCATGGTGCAAACAGTATTCAAAAAAATGCTTAAATAGACAAGATACAGTTGGAAACAATCAGTCCTGATCAGCTCAAACAATCCAGGTAGTAATGCAATACCTGCAAACGATTAGTTCATAGCGAACAAATATTTAAAATTACTCGTGAGTTTATATATGATTGTGGAGAGAGTGTGAATTGTTCTGTTATGTCTTGATTTTCGAGCTTTCTCCCTTTAGTCCCTTCAGTAAAAAAAAGAAAATAAAAATATTCACATCAAAGTTAAATGTTCAGTTTGCTGAGAGCTGATGTCACGGGTCAGCTGTGAGCTCTTTGTAATAAATGTACAACGTCATTTTCCTGGAGGCTATTTTTTTTATTGCAGTGACACATCACATAGACATGTAGACAGGTCATGATTCACTTTGTCTGCTGCACAGAGATGACAGTAAGTTGCAAATTACTTACTGCTACTACTAATAAGACAATTACTACATAATAACCCGCAAAGGATGACAGACTTTCATTATTTTCATTCGGGCTAGTGGGATGTTGTTTTTGTTTTCTAAAAAAAATGGGAAGCTGAGTTTTTAGGATTCGCTGATGTAAATAGTCAAAACCTTATTGATACAGATATTATATATCAACATACAACATGCATGTATATATTTGTAAAATAAAACCTATTTTATTTGAAACCAAAACACAAACAACAACCTCAGATTCTTTAAACTTTCTTAATCAAATTCAACGCTTATAATGATAAAATACATTTTGTGATTGCTGTTCCCAGTAAAAAGGGTGAGGCATTTGGTGTGAATCATATTGAATGTTACTGATTCATGCTTTGCCGTTCATCTAAACATTTTTCTTTTACATAATTAATTGATTCCTGTGAGTATTCCATTCACACTTCTCAGGAGTGTGGGAGAACCACAAAACTTTGTCAATCTGTTCTCTGTTTTTAGATTTTATAACTAGGCACCAGTGCATTATAAGAGAGGAGAGAGAATAGGCAATAGAAGTTACACAGCAGCATTACCCAACCACCCACAATTCATACAATGTCAGCTATAGAAAATTCTAATCAATACATAGACTTCACCCACAATGCTAGAAGTCTGGTATTGGCATACCAATAATAAACAAAAATGCAAATTTCACCCATAAATCCAGATGTTGATCTCCATCACTTAGAATCTCTCACTTTCGTTCAAATGAAAGCCTCGCAAGGTTTTGAAGATGTAAAATGCTAGTGAGCGCAAAGCTCATTTGAAGTCGACATGGTGGCGTGAAGTGACAGGGTGAGGGAGTTTGTGCAATTCACAAAATACATACTATGATACGTACCCTACAAGGATGAGGATGCGAAGGAACACTGCTGACTGTTACTGCCTGCAATCTGGTGATTATGAGTTTTATTATTATGAATTTTATTAATAGAAGCATTCAAAGATGACAAATATTTATGATTTCAATTATTTATTAATTAAATAATTTATAATTAAAAAATTAACAAACATACTATATGTATTTGATTAGAGGTTTTTGAATACAAAAAAGATGTGTAATCTAATATTTGCATGCTGTGTCAAATTTTATCGAGTGATAAAACATCAAACCCCTGTTGGGGGTTAATTTGCGACAATTGCCAACTGACTGCACATTATTCCTGACATATTTTATATAAATACATATATTATACCAGCATATTATGCCATACTACAGCACATTTCAACATACCACTTTTACTAGAGCTCATTACATATTATTGCTGCACACTAATTATAATATAGCTATATAACATACTTGTAATATACTTTAACACTCCTGCCAGCCGTCCATATTGGGCTCACAAGGTATTCAGCTGCACAACAGCCACTCGCTATTAACTTTTTTAGAGCATAGAAGTTGCTGCTGCAACATCTGAATTCCCCCCTCAGGATCAATAGTTAAAGTATTTTATTATCCCTTATCTTATTTTATTTTACTCTACTCAACTATATTCCATTCAATTGTATTCTACTCTTTCTGTAGTATGGTGTGTAATGGGATTCATGGTAATATATTGATCAATGTTTTGTTGTATTGCCTTAAAGCATTTGTGAATTACTTATACAGACAAAAAAATTAATGAAGACAATAGTTAAATTAAATTCAAAAGCAAGAATTATCTTGCTTTTGAATTTAATTTAACTATTGTCTTCATTAATTTTTTTGTCATCATCACTCCTTTGAGACCTTCCACAGCCTGTCTCACTCACCCCCCCCCCCCCCCTCCCTCTCTGTCTCTCGCCCTCTCTCCCTCCAGTATTAAATAGAAGTGGAGTCACGCCAGATGTCAGTGAGCAACCCTTGCTTTAAAAAACCCGGGGGGGTCTGAGCACACAAGCGGACAGGAGGGAACATCCAAGCTCTACGTGATGCCAGCCAAGATCAGATCAGGTAGCCACTAACCACTTTCATCCTTCTTCATCCCTTCCCTCATTCATTCTCTTCACATCTCTTCTTACCTTTGGAAGTATTTCCACCTTTCTCTGTGAAATTAGTTAATTTTCTTGTTTGTGAGATGACATTTTTGAGCTTTTTCTTTGCTTTTCTCCTACACTCTCGTTTTTTTTTCACTAGAGAATATATTTTGATTGACAAACATTATGGTCAGTTAGAATGTCAACAATAATGTTAGATCTGTCTCACAGTACTCCATTGCATTTCTATCCAACCTCCTGTACCAGTGTGGACCAGCACATGGCTGGGACTGCTGTTTCTGTTTCTGAGTGCCCAAGTAGGAAGGGTGAGCTCAGCACCCATCTGTGTGAACAGACAGACTGGGTGCCACGTGCTGTCGCTAGCTGACCTATTCGATCGGGTCATCCAACACTCCACCAGGATGCATGGCATTTCCAATGACCTACACTCAGAGTTTGTAAGTCAGTCAACCTTTTTTTCCAGTCATTTACCTTATATTTGTTCGGTATTGAAATATTAAAACAAGTGAACTTTTGAAACAAGTGAACCTTTTAACTGAAAACATAACCCTCTGACGATTGATTTGATTGATATGTCTTGTTGACATATTTTTGGGGGAATCATTGACATGGCAATGGCTCATGATCTGAAAATGGGTTCCAAGACACTCTGGCAGGAAATTGTTACTTGACCATAATTCAATAATTATACTGAGTTGAACAAATTACATGGTTGGAAATGTATTCTTTGCAAAGTGCATTCCACCACACTTACAGTACTGTCGGTAAAAGCTAAAAATATCAGAGAAAAGATTCAAGATTCAATTTTCAAGATTCAACAGGTTTATTTGTCACATACATACATATACATACATTCATACATATGTGCAGTAAAATGTCTTTGTAACGCACGCAAGATTATGAAGAACGCAAGATTATGCACAATACTTACTATACTGAACATAATAGCTAACCTAATTCCTACCTAGCTAACTAACTGAAACTAACTTGATTCCCAAAATGTAATGCAGTTTGTGAATAGAATAATATAAATAGAATAAAATAAACATGAAATAAGACTCAAAATGGTAATACAAAAATAAGTGAAGGGGATAGTAATGCATATAGGATAGCTATTTGTATAGACAGATATGTGCCGTAAAGTGCATGTGAATAAAGTGTGTATGGAGATATACAGTGCAGTATACAACAGTACGATACAGCAATACAATAACACCAAACAGAACAGCAATACAGCACAGTATGCAGTAACCCAGAACATTGATACAGTAACTTGCAGTACAGTATGCTACATACAGTACAGTAAGGCAATGGAGCCTGTGTGAGTGTCTCAGTACATTTTTTTAGGAACCATGGTGAGTTCAGCATTGACAGTCCTTATGGCTTGAATCTTGAGTCCTCAGTAGTATTGTCATGGTCCCTACATTTTTGTATGTCTTGTCATGTTAATCTAGAAAAAATATTCATTGTTTTTTAATGATTCTGTATAAAGGATTTTAAATACATTCTATCCATCTATCTATCTATCTATCTATCTATCTATCTATCTATCTATCTATCTATCTATCTATCTATCTATCTATCTATCTATCTATCTATCTATCTATCTATCTATCTATCTATCTATCTATCTATCTATCTATCTATCTATCTATCTATCTATCTATCTATCCATCCATCTATCTATCTATCTATCTATCTATTTTAGCAGCAAACTTTTAACCATTTTAATTATTATATTGATGACAAAAGGTCCATATTTTAGTCTAAACACACTTGACATTACTCTGACCCCTGTCCTACCCACCTTTCCGTCCCAAATTTCCTGCTCCACCTTTCATATCTGCTTGTTCTCCAGGAGCAGCACTTCCTTCCCAGTAAGAATCACGTTGGCCGGGTCAACCGCAACTGTCACACATCCGGCATTCTCACCCCCAACGGCAAGGAGAATGCGCAGAGACTTGCCGTGAGTGTGCTTACATGCTACACATCTTTTAAAGGATAGGTTGGATACTTTTCAACCCAGGCCTTATTAAAATGTTGGATTACATCCTTTATAACTGTACAACCTCGCTGAATGCTTTAATAAGCCCATGGCTTCCTGGGTTGGCCAACCTATTCTCCTGTTTCTATATTATTTTATATTATATAAATACGTATATATGATATTTGCCTGTCTGACAGCTATACTATCATCACTCCTTGCTCAATATCAATTCCTGAAAGATGGCATGGGTTGTCTCTACTACCTCACCCCATCTAAATATGCTGCACCCCTTCTCACTTTTATTTGCAGAGGGAGGAGCTTACAGAGGTGATTCTCAAGCTGCTATGGGCTTGGAGGGACCCTCTGTGGCGCTTCCACCAGAATATGGCCCACCGTGATGACTTCAATAGCTTCAGCTTCAACAAAGCCCTTGAGATGAGCGGCATGGTGCATGAGCTGCGTAAAGGAGTGGAGAAAGTAGCAGAAAAGGTATGTTGTGCATGTAAAGACTGAGAGTGCACCCTTGAATTATACTCAATGACATTTTACCTTGTAGACCTTATTGTCTCAATATTTATAAAAACAAAAGGTATTTATTTTTGATGAACAGAAACAAGTTGAGAACGTTTTTTGAACTTGTTTATTCACACAATTATGCTAATTCTAGCTCATGCTATAAAACAGAAAAAATGGTAATCCTGCATAACAAAGTGCATTCTGCTCATCTATTATCCATGATCATATCGATGTTGCCAGCGTGATTGGGAACAAAACAGTAGAGGAGACAGCAACTTAAACAAACAATGACATAAAACTGTTAGACTTGAACAACAATCTGGTTGTTCATGAACAGCCCAACACTAGTACAGTCCTTCGACGGCGGGGAGCGGGGACACAACATTTCACGGTTCCCCATGCAGAAAAAAGTCAATAACTTCCGATTTTGGATTCTAAATGGCATATCAAATGAGGGAATGATTTCATATCCTGAAAGATAGACAGATAATCCTGTCTATTTATGCACCAGCGTCTGAAACTTCAATGCATGTTGCATCGCGCAGGTAAAGGGATCATAATTAGAGGGTAGACCTTGGTGTCCTCCTCACATCAGAGCAGATCAGAGGTTGAGCCGATTAAAACCCGAGTCTATTGCCTGGTCATTTCACCGGGGATTGAGACCTGGGTTTTTCCTTTCCCACTGGTGACGAATGCTGATTGTTAGTGTTACTGGCTTTTTGGTGCAGTGGGAAAGGGGTATTGGTTTTTAGTGTGTATTTCAGAAGCAAAAACACCTTAATATGATCATTTAGAAGTTGCTTTTGTCCAAAGTGACTTACAATTATACATCCACCAATGGACGCGACATCATAATTAGAGGTTAAGTGTCTTGCTCGACGACACTTCAGCATGCTCGCAGGAGGAGCCGGGGATCATACCGACAACCTTTGGATTATTAGAAAACCCACTCTACCTCCTGAGCTACTGCTACTGCCAAAAACATCATACTTGTTATTTTACACTATGATGGTTGTTAGTACCTGTGCATCACTCATATCTATAATTTTTTCTCAGATGCAGCACCTGGGGATCATAAGTAACTCTGTCAACACCCTGGCATCCCGCGAATCTCTGCTCCCATCACCCGAAGGTCCTGAGCGGAGCCTGACAAACGACTATGATCTCCTGTACTGTTTCCGGCGAGATTCCAACAAGGTGCAAAACTACCTGAAGATCTTGAAATGTCGTATAGTTCCGGAGCATCAATGCTAGAGGCCAGAGACATACAGTAACTGGACTAAGGCCAAGTGCAGCAAAATTTTACAAATACACATGGAAATGGATATCCACACCAGACCAGACCTGGATGACCCTGGTTTGAAATGTGTTTTTATATTTAGGGTTCAAACCCTCAATGGGGTGGAACCCGACTGTGTTCTTGCCACTTTAATATTGTTGTTCTTCTCTGTTGTGTTATGCCGTGTCTCAAATTGCCGTGAGCTGGAACGGGCTAGAAATATGAAACTGGGCGGGGGGGTGCTAATGGCAGAACTTTGAGTGCGCAATTATTGAAATACTGTACACATTGTAATGACACAACAAGCATATGATTGATCTCACTCCTTCTTTCAACAGAATTAAACTAGCTGAAGTGACTTTGCTCAGCTTTTTGAAGCCCGAAACCCGCACGTTGCTGCTTGCAGGTTTCATTTTGGATGATTGAGCTGCTTCCTTCTGAGTGCAAAAAGGTTTGAACCTCTGAGTTGCCACTTGCAGCTATATTCATATTTGTTTCTATATTTGCAGCATTTACGATATTAGCTGATTAATATTCTTGTGGACATGGAATATACTGGAATCCCCAAATTGCAGTCCCCTCAGATTTTTAAAAGAGGTTTCCTTATCTGGTATGTGTATAAGCATGTGTGTATGGTGTAGTGAAACAAACACGTCTAGAGCAGACTGCATGCAGTGTGGATATCATAGAAACCGGAATTAATTTTTTTTTTCAGATTTCCAATGATAGTCGCCAATAGAATATTTAAAGATATATGGAGTGGAAATAAAAGGACTGTTTTCCTAGCATTTCCACAAAAATCACATGTACTTTTCCAATAAACGTATAACTTCCCCAGCAAAATCTAACATTGTTGTATTTTAAGAGAGAAGGGTTTGTGAGGGTTTGTGAGGCTGGTCTATGTATGCATTTTCCATAGTTGAGGAACACTGCGTGCATGTATGATTTTGTGGAAAGCAGAAGGCCTGTACTAAAATTACAATAGGCAAGCTCTCCGATTTCAATCCGAAGTTTATGTGATGGGACATTAAAATGTGTTCTATGTTTGTACTTGTGCATATGTGTTCATGCAAATGTGTAAAAAATAGTCATGTTTAATCTTCCAGACTGGTTGATTTATACAAAACAATGAGGTGTAAAACAAAAGTCAGTCAAAGGTTATCAGTGGCTGATCAGCTTATGAAGACAAGCCCTTCATTATTTATGTAAAAAAATGAAGCCGCAACTCAGTCACCAGACCAACCACTTCCACCTGACTCATGCCCATTTCTTCTCCACTATCGGCTTCCTGGCCACAGGGATATTTCAAAGGGAAATAGGAGACCAGGCTGATAATTTGCAAACCACTATGAGCCATATATTGTATATGTAACAGTGTTGTTAGATTTAACATCAGGCACTCAGGTTTACCAGCTGTCTGGTTTACTGTCATCTGGCAACAGAAATATATGAGGCCTGTACAATCACCAACTGGGCAGAATTTAAATTTTTAATAAAAAATACAAAACAGAAAATAGAAGGACAATTTTAACTGAAATACTGCTCTTTTACGAGACCACGTTATAATAGATGGATTGAGTCATTCATTTACTGAAGATATATCATTATTTACTGAATATAAACAGTATATGATTATTTACTTTAATAGCCCCTTTCATACACGACGATGCAACTAATAATGCATTACATTAAAATAAGCCCTCAAATAGTAACAATAAAAGCAAAGCAAACAAGCAAAATGAATTTACAAAGTAGAATAACACAATAATTCAAATAATGAAATAAACTCAAAACAGGGTAAGAATAAGCTAATAAATGTAAATATACAAAATTGCATGAAAAGGAAAAAATCAATCAAGCAAAATGCATTGCATAAAAATAAAAACATGATGTTGGAGCCCTTGGCTTCGGTGGCCAAGCACCGTATTATCCTGGTGGCTCATATTGTGTGCCACATAGAGGGCGGTGCTCTCCCTGTGCGTGTGGTTAATGTCACAGAGGATGAGTTGGTATTAAGAAAGGGCATGAAGGTGGGGACTCTCCACACCGATATTGAGGTTGAAAGTGGGGTTGAACCCAGGGGCATAAATATAGACAGTGCAGGCAGTGCGGTTGCACTGGGGCCAGTGGGGTGGGGGGCACTCAGAGCGGGCCCTCCAAAATGAATTGGGCAGAGAACGGGCCCTTGTGAGGGATTCAGATTACCACCTCGAAAAATATGCCTGTGTGCAAGGAAGAACTCATGTAATATTAAAAATGGTGCCAAGCACGTATTAATAGTTAACTATGCTTTTATTATGTGTTAATAAGACTATATAAGTGTTAATAACAGCATTTATTAGCAGTTAACTATGATTTTTGCAGACACTAGAGCTAAAGGCGAACAGTGCCTTATTAATGTTAATACACCGTTTATTATGCACTTATAACAGTTAACTATGCTTTTCGCAGCCCACCCATCGAAAATGAGCACTACATGTAGTCAAAGTGGATAAAATGTGAATTAAAAAAAAATATATATATGTAAATATACACAATAAACATAGTTTTCGTCACTTTCACGTAAATGGCAGTCACCTGCTGCCACAAGGAGAACATTCTATGAAACATAAGCTCAAACAGGCCATTATTAGTACAATTACATTATCTTTCAACATTGAGGGAAATTGTAAATTCTAAAAGATATTCGGAAAATGTTATATAAAAAAACATCACATCAGCACAAGTTGGAACCAGCAACCGACAACCAGTTTGATAGCAAAATATGCTAATTATAATAATAATAATAATAAGCATAGTTTAATGTAGGTGTTCGCTATCCTGTTGTTTTCCACAGAGCACCGCGTGGTGGATGGCACTTAACTTGTGTGACATCTCAATATGATCCTCAAATTCTTATTTTATTTTCATTTTTATTTCATTGTTTCTCATGTGAACTGAACATTGTGACTCAAATGCCGATGTGTGTATTGAATTTATTTTATTTTAAAAGTATTTTCAATTAAAAATATTCTTTGAAAATAATTAAAAATTACTTTTACACAGTCAGCACATTATAAGCATCATGAAGATAGGGGTTGGAGAAGGAATGGAGAGGAAAAGTTCCGAGGAAAAGAATGATTCAGCATGACAAATGAAAGAGAAGAGGAAAAACAGGGGAGCTGGCGATGCCGCCGGGCCTCTCCTACGGCACCAGTGGTAGGAGTGGTCGCTTGGAGCTGGTCCTCAGCTCCTTGGTTGGAGCCAGGGGATGGTAGGGAGCGAGCCGGTCACGGTGGAGGGCCAACACCTGGTTCTGCTTGACCAGCCGCACCCTGTACACATGTCTTACAGCTGTTCCATCACAATGCAAGGGCCAGCCCACTGGTTCGATAGCTCGGTGGACAGGCCCTTTTTCCTCTCTGGAAAGCCTGCACGCAAAGACACACACCCCTGGAACTCAACCCGCATTCTATCTCCCCTCTAAATTATGCAGAAACATTTATTATAATATTTATTGAAATAGTCAGCATACACCACTATGATATGGTTCTATCTCTCTGTGTACTTTATCAGCACTTGCCATGCTGTTCCGTGTTGCACTAAGCATGGTGGGGTGATCGTTTTACAAATCTGCAAGAATCAGGTAAATGGCGTACCAAATCATCATTTATCAACTTTGGTCTGCTAACTTAATCATACTCCCGTCTACTGACACTAATAACCATTTTATATTTTATCAACATTTCAAGGGATTCACATATGCAACGTGTGGTTGACCAAGGGAGCGGGGCCAATGCGCCGCAGCAGACAGGCGGTGGCAGGCTCCATCCCGGGCCGCTCAGTTGCTGTGGATCAGGCTAATCAACGAAGGGACTCCTTGAGGTAGATTTGACCATGTACAGCTGAGTTACAAACCACTTAAATACGATGCCTGGCCACGTATACATAGCTAGACAAAACCTCAAACTGACTACAACTTTTCATTGTTAAGGTCTTTTATACATGCTGGCCAAGTTTGTTCAGTTCTGACAAAAATAAGCATTTCTGCCATTTCAGAGCAGACTTCCCACTAACCAGGCTGACCGAAAATCCAGGTGTTTACCTGGTTTGAGGTGAGTTTGTGCCCCTGGAATAATATCTAAAATTTAGCACACTTGTGAATGGGGTGGTCGAGATTCCCAAATGGACAATTGCAGAAGGTAAAAATGTTATCGAATGGAAAATGAATTTGGTGTTTCTAGATGCATGTTAAAGTACCTAAAAACCTGCAAAAGGTCAAAGGGTTGCCAGGTGTTCCTTGTGTCAAATTTGACATTTGGGTTAGGGTTAGAATGCAAGGAATGAACCCTTGTATTTTCACATTTAGTATACATTTGGATGGAGTGCTCAGGGTTACCGAATGTCACAGTGAGAAACAGGAACATATTTTGCCATTTCCAATTGACCATTTGGGAACACTGACTACCCCATCCAAAAGTTGGGGTTGTCAAAATATTAAGCTCGCCTCCGCATCACATAGGAAAAAAATCTGGTTTATTTGGACTTTTCCTTTTGGACTTCAGAATTTATTTGGAGTCATAAGAGGTTGATGCCTTCACCACATACGATGCATTACCCCAATTCTCAACCATTTTTGAATGGGAGTCTATGGCTGAATTTCCAAAGGAAGAAACTAGGGGTGCCAAACTTTGCACATGTGGGCAGTGGGATGAGACCATCACACACATCAAATTTGGTGGCTGTATCACTTACGGTTTGGGAGTAATATGAGGATCAGCATGTATCGGTTTATATTCAGAACTCTGGATACTGACCTGGTCAGGACACATCTAGCTATGCACCAGATAGACCTGTGACCAGCTAAACCTGTGAAACTGCTGGCTCGCTGTGCCTCACTCCACTTACAACAGGAAATTGCAGAGCGCATTAAGGAAACAGAGGAAAGTGGCAATTCAGCCCCTTGTAGTACCTGGGCAGCCATGGTTGTACTGGTGAGGATGCATGATGGTACCCTCCGCTTTTGTGAAGACTACCCTAAGCTGATGAGGATCTTATGTGGAAAGACACCTACCCCCTTCCACATTCCTGATTGATGTCTTAGACAGCCTGAATAAAGCATGTTGGTTCCCCACCTTTGATTTGCAGTGGACAACTTAGTCTAGTCCACCTAGATGACATAATTGTGTTTGGGCACACCTTCCATGAACACCTCACACACCTGGATAAGATTCTATCAAAATTAAAAGAAGCCAACTTAAAAGTGAAACCCTCCAAGTGTAACCTGTTTTCAGAGCAAGTACAGTATCTGGGCTATGAGATTTCTACACAGGGTGTAGAAGCAGATCCTGCGACGATTCAGGCAGTCAGAGTATGGCTCCAACAATTAGACAGAGGTCCGGAGCTTTGTGTGTTTGGCATCCTATTACCAACGGTTTGTTAAGGGCTTCGTAGAGATTTGCAGGCCCTTGAACCAACTAACAGAAAAAGGCAGACCTTTTGAGTGATCAGTTGCCTGTCAGGCTGCTTTCGACAAATTGAGAACTAGTTTGTCTGCCCTGGTGTTAGCTAACAGCAGATAACTTGGTGGGTCGAACAGTCGGCTAGTTTCCATCATGAGATTGTACGTCACCCTGAAAAATGTCATGCTTATGCCTTGTCACAACTTCCTACATTTTCAGTGAGTGGCTCAGTAGTGCAGCAAGCTGATGGGTCTACTCAAACGTGACAAACCTTTGCAGCGAAATACACTGTTTTGATATCAAAATATTCGGGAGGCCATTCATGTTGTAGAAACTGCAACATCTGCAAAAACACATGGAGATGCATTTCATATAGCCTATGTTAGGATCTTATTTGACCAGTCCAGGTAACCTGACCACAAATCTCATCAATTTATATTATGAGAGAGTTTGAAGAAGAAGATGTCCTTACTGTGGCTCAACTAGAGGCAGGAGGATAATGCACATATCTGTTATACATAGGCATATTCCCTCTATCTATTCCATTTTATTTATTTTTATTTTCATTGTATTTTATTCTATATATTTTTATTTTATTCTATAAGTATTCAACTTACTGTATTACGTTTTAGGAGTCAGTTAGTCGGCCTATAGAAATAAATTTTTTTTTTTTTTATTTTTATTTTTTCCTAGGACATATTGTGTGCTAACACCGGGTGCGTTGCATTACATTTCACTGCATATATGTATGAAAGTATGTATATGTATGTGACAAATAAAAATCTTGAATCTTGAATCTTGAATCTTGAGTCAGGTGCATGTGGAACTGGGCCTGGCTGAAGTCAAAAACTGATGTCAAGAGAAAAGGATTTATCTTACAGCTGTCCCAGTACTGAAAAAAAAAATAGAAGCCAGGCCATGCCAGGTGCAGCCTCTGCTCCAATTAAATAAATTACTCAACAAAAGCATGCACCTTTGGCCCACTGCAATACAGAAAAGCTACCACTAACTGCCGTGGAACACACAGAAGAACCAGAGGGAAAAGGTGTAAAAAATAGTTAGTCGCAGTTACAGCACTGCGAGGAAATGTTTTTTGTGTATTATATTAAATCTATTGGTGTGTTTATTTAAAATAGAGTAGTATACAGAGGTTTGTTATCAAGTATAAGATTCCCAGGTCTGGTAAGAGATAACGGCGTGTATGTTATAATTACTCTAAAACTGAGCAGAGCCCGGATGTTGGTAAATGTACAGCTCATCCAGGGGGTCCTGACAAAGTAATTACATACATCTTTCAAATGTTGAGGAAGCGCATCGACAAAGAATGCCAGATGGGTAGAAGATAAAAGTTCAAGAACAAATTAAGCATACATCTTTTAGTGTTGAGGAAGTGAATCTAGAAAGCTGCGACCTCCCAAGTGAAGGTTAAGAACTGAACGGTTAGCGAGTCAATTGAGTTTATAAAGTTCAAGAGTAACTTAAGCAGGCACAACTACTTTTTTTTTTTTTTTTTTTTTTTTTTTTTTACCTGTGCTACAGCATGTTTGGCATACAACTAAAAGTATTTGTATGCCATTGCATCGAGGACAATTAGTCTGCAAGTGGAGTTCAAGTTTGCAACCTGCTATGCAACTCATTATTCATTCTGAAATCATCAAGATCTGCCATGGACATAACTTTTTTATCAACAACAAAGAAGGGTACATTAAACTTTTCCATTTGTTGTGTGTTAGTAAAATAATTTTGCTGAATGCCTTGTTTTCTAATAAACAATGAAGAGGAAAGAGGTTTTGGTCTCAAAGTGAATTTATTATCTTGTACATGGCCGGTTGTACAAGGGTTGGATCACAGATGTGGTTAAGGCAGTTTATTTTGGGAAGTCAGAAACACCATATAGTCAGTTTTGTGTGACAGATTCGTAAAGAATGGATGTTGTTCTTGCCCTCTGAAGCTGCGTCTCGGTGAGGCCTAAACACTGATAGCTGCGTCTGGACTGTCTGTGGGAATTAACACTGTGTGCTGATATGTGATTACATCGATTTACAAGGATATATGAGGAAAAGGTGGTTCTTTTGAATGTCCTAGTGCTACAGATGACGTTGTAGAAGCTTTTTCTGTCAAAGTGGCAAATGAAAGTGTTAATCTGGAAAACATTCAAGTTTTAGCTGAGCCTGTTGAGTACTTAATTATCAGCGTTGTAAACAGTGTAAGGTGATCATTTTATCATGGGAAACATATTTTTACATATGCAGGTGTACAATGCATGGCAATAGGTTTGGCAAGCCTCGCAAAACATACTCTTCAAAGTCTTTTATGGAAGATCTGGACACGGTTCTGTCAGGTGACGAGTTGTATACGTATTTGCGAGATACTGACAAGATCAGAAGGGGGCAAGTTTTGTTGTGTGGCCATGAATTACCTAAACAGCACACATTTTATGGAAAGGACTTTGAGTTTGAGTATGGTGATGACTATTTAACTGGTGATGTCCTGTTGTTCTATATTTAGGGTCCTCATCTACAGAATGTAGGATGATGATCCAATCGTTATTGCTCTGTTTATTAGGGTCTGTTGGAAAAATTCTCCTGTGTGGTTGGTGAGGTTAATCTGCCCGCTACAGGAAAACAAAATTGAGAGAACTAAAGATATTTATTCTGCAGAATAAAGAGAAAGATTCAGTAATGCTTTAGAGCCGTGTTCTGCTCGGTCTACCTCTACTTTAGTTGACAAGGCTTTCATAGTCATGAGAGGTTGTGTCCCATTCTGAGACTTGCCATGTGATTCGCTGTTGTCTTCAGTAACAGCTGAGAACATATTTTAACAAAGAAAAACATAGAACGCTCAACGCAGCATAAGTTGAGTGTTTACACAAATGTTCCTTTTACGATCTAGAAAAACAGAGATAATGACTAAAACATTTGTGACAGTGGTATACAGGAATGTAAGATCTCCTTTTGAAAGACTCGGGCGTAACCAAACAAACATATGCCTCAGCATTTAGACATCACTCCGTGGTAGAATTATATAATTTATTGACATTGATCATCATTTTCTCTCACACTCCCTCCTGTTGTTACCAGTGGAACAATACAAAAGGAAAATGCAATAATGCTTGAATATCATATAATTGAGGCAAAAGGATCAGAAAATTACGTATAAATTGATTACAATACAATTATATTACAAAGATATTGTTTTATTGTAGTCCTTTTGATGGAGGAGCGAAGGAAAATGATGACCATATAACAAGGTGGGGAGTGGCCAGGTGTAATTTAATGTGGATCAGAAATTCCATCGGTGGAGCGGACTGTGGGGCGCCAATGTTGGTGTAGACAGTGAGGTATCTTGGAATGTGTGGCGTCCCAAGACAGCCCCATCGTATAAGACAATTACTAAGCGACAGTGCCAGAGGTCCCGAGAGAGAGAGCACAAGGGTCCTGGTGAGAAGGGAAGTGAAATGTGACCTGTGACCTATGTAGGGGAACCAAATGGTAAATGTTGTCTTTGGGCCAGTATAAAAGACCCGCCCGTTTTGCATTTGACAGAGAATCCTCCGGCTTGGTTCTCTCCTGGACTTCCTAGGCAAAGTCTGGTCTGATGCTGTTCTTTTGTAATAAATCCATTATTTTACTCAAGTCAGCGTCAGCGGTCTCTCCTTCATCCACACATCAAATTCATCAAGAAACTCCAACAGCCCCTTCAAAAACTGCTTCCAAAACACATTTCTTGGGCTGTGGTAAGGGGAATGGCAGTAACCCAAGTAGCCGATGTAGGTGTGGTTGAAGTGGTTCCATCGCATTTGCAGGGTTAGTAGCGTTCGGCGTACACTCGCGTTGTCTCCTCAACGAGTACCTAGAGGGGAGTAGGAACTTTCTTCCGACGAGATGCGTGTACCCATATTGGTCGTTCTGCCACCTTAACTGCTGCGGCAGTGGTGAGGACCCTCACCCTACTGCAGAGGTCCCAGGAATTTGGCAGAGTTCCAGCTTTTCCTCTGGAAGTCGCAAATCACCACCCATTCACCTGGTCAGAGACCGTGTAGAGGTCCTTCAAGTGGGACAGGTAGGGCTGCTTTGACCTGGGCACATAGACTTAAACACTTGAGTTTGAGACACTCATTTTGACAACATTGTTTGGTATAGGTCCAAGATTGTTAAATGGGGTACGTGGAAAAATTCTGTGATTTCCCAAACAAATATGTTGAATAGCCAACTACAGACTCTGTACAAAAATGAATGTAAGCACACTCGTGTAACAACAGAATAATATTCTCACAATGTCTTGTAATTTGTAGTAGATAATGTTCATAGAATATCGATTAGGCTACAAAATAACCGACAGTGTGTAAATCATGCAAAGTTTTTAATTTTCCTGGAATGCATTTCTCGAATGTTGCCTGAACATAATCCCATCTACACAATCCATTAATAAAGTCAAATCTAAAAGTGATAAATACCAAACTGGACAATGTGATCACTCCTGGTTTACGTGACGTAATTCATATGTGTTTTTTGTCGACAGAAGACAGATGTAACTGCATTGGTTGCTCGGTCAGCACTTTATGCTAGAACAGTTCTATCACACCCTGTGATCGTCCTCACATTCCCGTCATCACTTATGGCAGGAATGAAACTCCGTTGAGCTGGGATTTCATTAAGATTCCCATCAATATTAAATGGGTCCCATGCATGGCCGTGGCAAAATGGCCGACCACACCCTCTTTACATTTTCAGAAAATCAAACTTATTCACTTTATACCATGAAACTCACAGAATTCGGGACACTTGTGTAACATCTTGGATAAAATGTGTAATTTTAGTCACTTCTCGGTCATTTTCATCCGTTGTACTTTGCAAACTCCTCCGAGGCCATGTATGTGATCAGCTTCAAACTTGACGAGTTTGAAGCTGATCACATAGCTGAAAACGCTGAAAACGATTAAAAGTTATTAAAATATATAATTTTTTTGTCACTCAATGTGGGAGTGGCAAAGCATTGAATTTCATGTTCCAAAAAAAGCTGTGTTTTTGTAATATTTTAGGCACTTTTAATGCTTTGTACTTTCACGAACTTCCTGACGCTGGCCTTTTGCTTTGTGAGCTCTGCACAACATGTTTTACAGTTTGAAAACAAATGTACTGTAATAAACACCTTTTTTTTTGTTTGTTTGTGTTTGTATATGTGCTTCTCCTGGACTTCCCTCCGCGTCTGACTACGGAGGTGGCGCTGCAGGATTTGCTCCGTGAGGAATACCAACATGTGGCGACATGCATGGGTATGTTGGAAGCATATTTTAGTTTAAGTACAGTTAAATGTATAACGAGTATATATTTTTAGACAAACCAATTCAATAAATATTTTTCTAATCAACAAAGTTGACATATATGTGTACATATTTCTATTCATCATAATCGTTGTTTGAGGTATCAAGTACTTTTCTGCAGCCAACCACTTCCGATTGAACCACCCAGAGCTGTGAAGAACAGATGGTGTAAGTACAATTGTACAATTTGTTGTCATGTCACGTGATGGGAATTTTATTAAGAACTTTGCAATGTTGTGTAATCATGGCCATATAAACTTGTTTGTGGAACAATATATCTAAATCTCTGTTATCACAGAAACATTTATGCACACACATAATTAAGAACCTCATATATCCTTGTAAATCTATGTAATCACATATCAGCCCACAATGTAAATTCCAACAGACAGTCCAGACGCAGCTATCAGTGTTTATGCCTCACCGCGATGGAGCTGCAGAGGGCGAGAACAACATCCATCCTTTACGAATATGTGGCGCCAAACTGACTATATATTGTTTCTGACTTCCCAAAATAAACTGATGATCCCAGAGAGCTGCTTTAAGCACATATGTGATCCAAACCTTGTACAACCGGCCCTTGTACAAGATAATAAATTCACTTCAAGACCAAAACCTCTTTCCTCTTCATTGTTTATTAGAAAACAGGGCATTCAGCAGAATTATTTTTTAACACACGGCTAATGGAAAAGTTTCATGTACCCTTCTCTGTCGTTGATGCAACAAGTTCTGTCCATGGCAGATACACATTGAGGCTAACTGTGAAATACCACATACCCGTAATGATTTCAATCTGCTTCGTGCATTAATGTTTCAATACTTATTTTTGCAGGTACACCTGAGTAATGCTGAGGGGATGAAGATCCATGTGACATTGCTGTGAAATGCTGCTTATCGCCATATTGAGACAACAGCACTCCCAACAGCACCAAAGTCAAAGGTTTCTCCCAGCAGGTCACTTCCAACAGTCTCTCCAAAAGTGATTGTGAAGGGAGAGCTCATCGTGCCTCATCCTTCACCTGAACCTTTTGAGTGGAGACTGGTTGGAAGGGGCAGAAAGATAATGGGTTGCACATTATTATTGTTGGGTTAAGACCCTCTGGAAACTTTGATATTCCCTGGTATTCACTCAAAGTGTACCTATTTTTTTAAACAATTTTGACGTGTTTATTATGTGTGTAGTTTGTCAAGACAAAGTCTTTAATCGTCATTTTTCTCTATGATTTCACAGGTGGATACAACACCAGTAGCGTTGCCAGAATGGTCCATCTCACTATCTCATTTTGGATGCAATGGATCAACTTTTCCATAGAATATATGGACACGGTTCTGTTGTCCGGTGACCAGTTGTATACGTATTTGCGAGATACTGACAAGATCAGAAGGGGGCAAGTTTTGTTTTGGGTACCTGAATTACCGAAACATCACCCATTTTATGGAGAGGACTTTGAGTTTAAGTATGGTGATGACTATATAAATGGTGATGTCACTGTGGTTGATGGAGACTCTTTCAATGATTTCAGGTCACTTTACAACATGGATTGGAAAATATGTTGGCAAAATATGAAACATGTTTGTTGACGTTAAATAGTAATACAAATGCAATCATTTGTCATTTTGGACAGTATGCAGTGGTTTACTCTCATTCGCGCAATGCTGCTAGAATGCCAGATGTACAGTATGTGGCCGAAGTGTTCTTGTATATTTAGGGTCCTCATCTATAAGAAACAGTCTTTATTCGTCACGCAACACACCACACATGCTTGCACACACACACACACACGCTTTGATGGTGGCCGGTGAAATGGATCCTCTGCTTTTGACCCATCCTTGCCTTGTCCTTCCTCCGGGGGCACAGCAAGGAGCAGTGGGCAGCATACATGGACGCGCCCGGGGACCAGGTGATAAGTGTCCATCGCTGGTCAGACGATGAGTGCATGTTTTTGGTGGGGGTCCTTACTGACGTGAGGTGGAGGAAACCCCATGTGAGCACGGGGAGAACATGCAAACTCCACACAGAAAGGCTCCTATTTGGGAGATAACCCACCGGAGCACGGTGCCAACAGCGCCCCAGGCAGGAATCGAACCCAGGACCTTTTTGCTGTGAGGCAGCAGTGCAATGCACTGCACCGCGGTGCCACCGAGTGTAGGATGCCACAGAATGTAGGATGATGATCCTATTGTTATTGCTCTGTTTGCCATGTGATTCGCTGTTGTCTTCAGCAACAGCTGAAGATGTTTTAACAAAGAAAAACAGAACACTTTCGGTTCCGGGAAAGCAGACGTTGAGGGTATACACAAATGGTCCTTTTAAGATCAAGAAAAACAGAGATAACAACTAAAACACTTGTGACAGTGGTATACAGAAATGTAAGATCTCTTGTGAAAGAGTCGGGCGTCACCAAACAAACATATGCTTCGGCATTTAGACATCACTTGGTGGAATAATTATTTGATTTATTAACATTGATCATCATTTTTCTCTCACACTGCATCCTGTACAAAAGGACAATGCAATAATGCTTAAATATCATATAATTGAGGCAAAAGGATCAGAAAATTACGTATAAATTGAGTACAATACAATTTTATTTCAGAGATATTGTTTTATCTGTGTCCTTTTGATGGAGGGGCGAAGGAAAATGGTGACCATATAACAAGGTGGAGAGTGGCCAGGTGTAATCAAATGTGGAGCAGAAGTCCAGCGGTGGAGCGGACTGTGGGGCGCCAATGTTTGTTTAGAAAGCCTCTTCGATTACTGCTTCCAAAACACACATTTCTTCGGCTGTGGTAAGGGGAATGGCAGTAACCCAAGTAGCCTATGTAGGTGTGGTTGAAGTGATTCCATCGCATTTGCAGTGTGAGCAGCGTTCGGCGTACACTCACGTTGTCTCCTCAACAAGTATCTTAAGGGGAGTAGGAACTTTCTTGCGATGAGATGCGTGTACCCATATTGGTCGTTCTGCCACCTTAACTGCTGCTGCAGTGGTGCGGACCATAACCCTGCTGCAGAGATCCCAGGAATCTGGCAGAGTTCCAGCTTTTCCTCTGTAAGTCTCAAAACACTACCCAGTCACCTGGTCAAAGGCCATGTAGAGGTCCTTCAAGTGGGACAGGTAGGGTTGCTTTAACCTGGACACATAGAGTTAAACACTTAGGTGAGACACACATTTTGACAACGTTGTTTGGTGGAGGTCCAAGATTGTTAAATGGGGTACGTGGAATAATTCTGTGATTTCCCAGTTAACAAAACTGGCTACATAGGCTACAGGCTCAGTACAAAAATAAATGTATGCCCACTCATGTAACAACGGAATAATATTATCACAATGTCTAATTTGTAGGAAATAATGTTCATAGAATATCGATTATGCTACAAAATAACCGACAGTGTGTAAATCATGCAAGGTTTTAAATTTTCCGAGAATGCATTTCTCTAATTTTGCCTAGCATAATCCCATCTACACAATCTATTAAAAAAGTCATATCGAAAAGTGATAAAAAACCAAACTGGACAAAGGTATCACTCCTGGTTTACGTGTTGTAATTCATACATGGCTTTTGTCAACAGAAGACCGACGTAACCACATTGGTCTCCCGGTCAGCACTTCATGCTGGAACAGTCCTGTCACACCCTGTGATCACACCCACATTCCCATCATCACTAATGGCAGGAATGAAACTCAGTTGATGCATGGCAACGCATTGAATTTCATGTGACTTTTGGGCCCTTAAGAAACTCAAAAATATCGCATAACTTTGCACACTCGCAGTCCCAGTGTGTCATTTGATATTCTATGGGTCCCATGCATGGGCATGTCAAAATGGCCACCTATGCCCCCCTAGAAAATAAAATAATAATTATCTTACCTATTTACTTTTTCCCACGAAAACTCCCGATATTCGGTCCACATAGGAAACCTCACTAGACTTAAAAAAATATACATATCAACCATGACTCAAACCAAACAGGAAAATGGCCATTTTGAATTTTCCTGACTTTTTAGTCAAATTTATGCTTTGTACTTTCGCGAACTCCAACTTGCCGATTTATCGGATCGACTTCAAACTTGACGGGTGTCTACAAGACACCTTCACAGCTAAAAGTTATTACAATATATATATTTTTTGGCACATGGTGTGGGTGTGGCAACGCCTTGAATTTCATGTTCCATAAGATACTTGGAAATTCACAAAACTTTATGCACTCGTCAGTCCCAGTGTGGCAGTTAATATTCTATGGGTTCCATGCATGGGCGTGGCAAAATGGCCGGACATGCCCTGTTGAAAATTTGAAAAAATCAAATCTATTCACTTTTTACCATGAAAACTCATGACATTGGGTACACTAATCTAGCATTACTAGACTTGAAAAAAAATATTTTGCCGCCATGACCGACACCCAACCAACAGGAAGTCGGCCATATTGTATTTAATGTAATTTTAGTCACTTTTTCACGCTTTGTACTTTCGCAAACTCCTCCGAGGCGATATATCTGATCGGCTTCAACCTTCACGATTGAAAGTTATTAAAATATTTTGTTTCATGTTTCATGATTTCATGTTCAAGAAAAGACTGTGTTAACGTGACTTTTGTGGCCTCAAGAAACTCGAAAAATCACGAAACCTTGCACACTCATCAGGCCCGGTGTGTCATTTCATATTCTATGGGTCCCATGCATTAGTGTTTCAAAATGGCCGCCTACGCCGTATAGAAAAAATAAAGAAGATCAAACCTATTCAATTTTTAACCTCGAAAACTCATATGTAACATCACTAGACTTAAAAAATATATATATATTGCCGCCATGACCAAAACACAACAGGAATGCCATGTCAGCATGTGCCAATTGCCATGTGCCAATGTCAGCCATATAATTGATTAAAGGTCCAATTTTAGACACTTTTTGGTCATTTTCATTCTTTGTACTTTCGATTCACTATTAACACTAATTTAAAGATTTGTTTTCCTCACACAGTGTGGGTGTGGCACAGCCATGAATTTCATCTGAGAAAACAGCCACTTTTTTGTCACTTTTTGGTCATTTTTATGCTTCGTAATTTTGCGGACTCCTTCAATCCAATTTATCCGGTCCTGCCAACATTTGCACTTGGAGGACCCCGTCATCGCTGCTTGCAGCTTTTATCAATTTGGAATGCTTTGCGATAAAATCTATTAACAAAGTACAAACTATAGTTCAAAAACAAAAACTCACCATACTCCTCACCTTACAAAAGTTGCCTTTATGAACCAACAGATACTTTTTCAAGCAACTTAAAACCTGCAACAACTCACCACCATACAATAATTTCTCGACACACAATCAAACCGTTCAAACTGTTCAATATCTATTCATACTTCTTCAGCATAGACTACTATTGTCAACTGGCACTTAAATTCAATTTGATTTTAATTCAGTCTGCTAAGCACAACTAAAGTTCAGAGTGTTTTATTTATTTATTTAAGTGTTTAAGTGTACAGTTAAATTTCATGCCCCAATTCTTGGGGCATGACAGGCAACAACTGCCTAGTGGGCATAAAACGATGAAATAACAAGGCAAATAATTTTTTTATTTTATTTTTTTGATAAAATAAGAGTCAAATATAAAAAAAAGTAAGACTCGATGTTACAAATATGGGCAAGAGGTCGCAGTGTATGAACATAAAATGAAAATAAGAAAAATAATCCTAAATCGCAAACTAAAATAATTGGAACATTGTAGCAGTTCCAACAGAAATGGGTCAGTCTATTGCACAAGATATGGATATAAAAATAAAATGAAAGAGTGCCGGTGGATATGTAGATGTAGTAGTGGTGATGTAAATTTAATTTACATAGGTGACTACAGATGTTTCAGGTTGAGAAGCCTGATGGCTTGAGGGTAAAAACTGTTTGTGAGCCGGCACCCAGGAATCACCCAGGATTCATGTGTATCACTGAAACTAGTTAGAAAGTAAGTCGCATAGCTGGATTATCAGTATCAAAAAAATCTTATCTTAAAAAAAAATAGTTTATATATATAAATAATTATTATTTTTTTCAATGTATTTATATATGTTTTTTCTAAATCACATGAGAGCATTGTCTTTATTTCCAAACCCAATGTCCCAATACACCGCAGGACCAACAGGTGGCTTTAATTATAGTTATCACTCAATGCTTTTGCTAGGAGGGAACAAGAGTACTAACCTGCTTTCTTTCCCACAATGTGTCACGACCAGAGCTAGGAGCGACCCAAACGCATGACACAGGGAGATGGGAGGCAGACAAAGGATGTTTATTAGCCCACACGGTGGAGCTGGCTGGGGGGACCCGGCCAGGTAGGGATGGAGCCGGACTGGGCAGGGATGATGATGACCGGGAGGAGGGGTCCAGGAACCGGGTGGAGAGACGGGGAACCAGACTGGATGGAGAAGGACGGACAGCCTTGGTCGACGAGCGGAGACAAGCAGGTAAACTGGGCTGGCTGGAGTTGGACGGACAGACTGGGTCAACGAGAGGAGACAAGCAGGTAAGGGGAAGACGAAACAAAGAGACATATACTAGGAACTTGAAACAAGCACTAGGAGCTAGGATCTTGGAACTAGGAATGGAGCCAGTAGCTGTACAACTCGGGTAAGCTAGTTGGCGGTCTGGCAAAGAATGACTGGGAAGCTGAGACTAAGCTAGACATTGGAAAGGCGACAGGCCGGAGGAGGCGTTGTCCAGGGTGTTGTGGGCGTATTCGGCCCATGGCAGCTGGTCGCTCCAGGAGGTGGGGCTGGTGGTTGTCAGGGAGCTGAGCATCGCCTCCACCTCCTGGTTTGCCCGCTCCGTCTGGCCGTTGGTCTTGGGGTGGAAACCGGAAGAGAGACTGACCTGTGCCCCCAGGGCTGAGCAGAAGGCGTGGCAGACCTGGGAGGTGAACTGGGGTCCTCTGTCCGATACCACGTCTGTAGGGATGCCATGGCGGCGGAACACCAGCAGGTCCGCGGTCTCCCTTGCCGATGGTAGTTTGGGCAGGACGAGGAAGTGTGCCACCTAAGAAAAGCGGTCCACCACTGTGAGGATGGTAGTGTTGCCCCGGGATGGTGGGAGACCGGTGACAAAGTCCAGGGTGATGTGGGACCAAGGACGAGTCGGGATTGGTAACAGGCGGAGGAGGCCGGAGCGGGGTCGGGTGGAGATCTTGGACCGGGCGCAGGCAGAGACGAAGGACCGGGTGTCAGGGAGCAGGGTCTGCCACCAGAAGCGCTGGCGGACGATGACCAGGGTGCGGGTGATCCCGGGATGGCAGCTGAGGCAGGAGGCATGGGCCCACTGCAGAACCTTGGAGCGTGCGGAGTCAGGGATAAACAGGTGGTTAGGGGGTCCAGTACCTGGGTCGGGCTGGTGTTCCTGCGCTTGGGTGACAAGGGACTCGATCTCGGTGAGCATGGCGGCAAGGCAGAGGGGTGGAAGGATGGGTTCTGGATCCCCCGTCTCCTCCTCTGGCGCGAACACACAGGACAGGGCGTCAGGGTTGGTATTCTTGGTGCCTGGGTGGTAGGATAGAGAGAAGTTAAACTTGCCGAAAAACAAGGCCCACCTGGCCTGCCGGGAGTTGAGCCGCTTTGCCGTCCGGATATAGGCCAAGTTCTTATGATCAGTCCAGACGATGAAGGGGTGGAGTGCTCCCTCAAGCCAGTGGCGCCACTCCTCCAGGGCTAGTTTGGCGGCCAGGAGTTCCCGGTTACCCATGTCATAGTTGCGCACGGGTGGGGTGAGCCTGCGGGACAGAAAGGCACAGGGGTGGAGCTTACCGTCGGTTGGAGACCGCCGAGACAGTGCTGCTCCTTCCCCCGTGTCTGAAGTGTCCACCTCTACCAGGAACTGGAGGTTGGCGTTGGTCTGGGCCAAGACTGGGGCCGACGAAAAGGGCTTCTGAGGTCGAGGAATGCGGCCTCGGCCGCGGGGATCCACTTGAAGGCCACTGTGGTGGAGGTAAGGGCTGAGAGGGGAGCGACGATACGGCTGAAGGTTTCTGATGAAGCGCCGGTAGAAGTTTGCGGGCAAACCAGGAGGTGGAGGCGATGCTCCGCTGCTTGACAACCACCAGCCCCACCCCCTGGAGCGACCAGCTGCAGGAGGTGAATACGCCCACAACACCCTGGTCAACGCCTCCTCCGGCCTGTCGCCTTTCCAATGCACTCTGGGCTACCAACCCCCGCTGTTCCCTGCCCAGGAGGATGAGATCGCCTCCGTCTCCCTCCCTCCCTCCATGTCCACCCCACCTTCCATGTGTCCCTGCTTAAGCCGGTGTTTTCCAGCCCTCTCTCCCTCCCCACCAAGGCCCCACCAACCCCCAGCACCATCGACGTTCACCCGGCCTACACAGTGCGGCACCTGCTAGATGTGCGGCAGTGGGGGAGGGGCCTCCAGTACCTTGTGGACTGAGAGGGGTACGGTCCGGATAAACGGTCCTGGGTCCTGGATGCCTCCCTCATCCGGGATTTCAATCGAACTTGCCCTTCCAGTTCCAGGTGTCCGCCAAGGGGCGTCCGTAAAGGGGGAGGTACTGTTTGGCCCACGGCCTCCCAGCGCCACTCGAGGCCGCTCTTTCCCCATCTGCAGCTCCCTCCTTGAGCCAATTGCACACACCTGGGATCAATTACCTGCATCACTCTACACAGTATTTAGTCTCAGCTTCCCATTCATTGTTTGCCAGACAGCCAACTAGCTTACCCGAGTTGTACAGCTACTGGCTCCATTCCTAGTTCCAAGATCTTAGCTCCTAGTGCTTGTTTAAAGTTCCTAGTTTATGTCTCTTTGTTTCGTCTTCCCCTTACCTGCTTGTCTCCGCTCATCGACCAAGGCTGTCCGTCCTTCTGCATCCAGTCTGGTTCCCCGTCTCTCCACCCGGTAGAAGTGGCCACTCCATCACGGCGGCCACCTTCTTGGGGTCCATCTCCAGCCTCCCTCGGCCAATGATGAATCCTAGGAAGGAAACGGAAGGAACAACGAAGACACACTTCTCGGCCTTAACAAACAGACGGTTCTCCAGGAGCCACTGCAGCACCAGCCATACGTGTTTTACGTGGTCGGAGAGGGATTTGGAGAAAATCAAGATGTCGTCGAGGTACACAAAGACAAATGAGTTGAGCATGTCCCGGAGGACATCATTAATTAGTGCCTGGAAGACCGCTGGGGCATTTGACAGACCAAAAGGCATTACCAGATACTCAAAGTATCTGAGCAGGGTGTTGAATGCGGTCTTCCATTCGTCCCCTTCACGGATGCGGACCAGGTTGTAAGCGTTGCGGAGGTCGAGTTTGGAGGCAAGTGGGTGGCAACCTGGATGGGGACGAAGACTGAATCCATCAGGGGCAAGGGGTACTTGTTTTTGATAGTGATGTCGTTGAGTCCCCTGAAGTCAATGCAAGGACGGAGGGTCTTGTCCTTCTTGGCAACAAAGAAGAACCCTGCGCCTAGCGGAGACGACGAGGGGCGAATGATCCCAGTAGCGAGAGAGTCGCGGATGTAAGTTTCCATGGCCTCCTGTTCGGGTCGGGAGACGTTATACAGGCGACTGCAGGGGAGGGGTGCGTCTGGCAGGAGGTTGATTGCGCAGTTGTAGGGGCGATGAGGTGGTAGGGATAGCGTGCCCGTCTTGCTGAAGACCAGGGCCAGATATTGTGACGGAACCGAGGACATGACAGGGCTCTTGGGGTCCCCCGGCGGCGCGTCTGGCGGCGGGGTAGAGGCCGAGCAGGAGGCAGTGGGCGTGGCAGTGTGGGCTCCAGGCGCTCACGCCACCCGATCGCCAGGGGGTTCAGGGGGGAATAAATGAGGAAGAACCTCAAGGACTCACAGTGGTTGCCGGAGAGTAGCAGCTCGAGGGGGGCCGTCTGGTGGGTAATCCGGGTCAGACGTGACCCTGTCAGCCCCTTAACCTCGAGCGGTGTGGGGAGAGAGACGGGTTTCAGCCCTAGCTGGCGTGCTAGTCCCAGGTCGAGAAAGTTCGCATCCGCCCCGGAATAAATGAAAGCAGAGGTTGAGAGTGTTATACCCCCCCACGAGAGGGTAGCTGGGAGCAGAGGACGGGTGAGAGGGTTGGAGCTGGAGCGACTGGAATGTAACCCTACCGAAACATACCGGGCAGGTGGCTCGGAGGTGCCCGAGCCGGCCAGAATACAGACAGGCGCCGGTCTGTATGCGGCGGGTTTCCTCCTCGGGGGAGATCCGTGAGCGACCGAGTTGCATGGGCTCGGCATCGGAGAGAGTCGAGGGACCTCCCAGGCACCCGAGAGAAGTGGGCGCTGGAGACCGAGGCGTGGCCACCCAGGGGGGAGGCACGGGCTGGAGTCTCATCCCCTCCCTCTCGCGCCGGCGCTCCTGTAGCCGGTTGTCCATGCGGATGGCGGTCTCCACTAGTTGATCCAGGTCCGTGGGCTCGTCCCGCTGCGCCAACTCATCCCGCAACTCGTTCTTCAGGGCACGCTGAATCACATCCTGCAGGGCTCCGTCATTCCAGCAGCTTTCTGCGGCTAGAGTCCGTAATTGACGACGAGGGAGGCGACGTTACGGGGACCCTGGCGGAGGAAGAGGAGTCTTCTGGCGGCCTCCTTGGCCCCAACCTGGGTGGTCGAAGACTCTCCTCATTTCGCGGGTTAACAGATCGTAGGAGAGACTCACGGGGCGACCCTGACTCCAAACCGCGGAACCCCAGCCGAGAGCCGCCCCTCTCAGGCAGGAGATGAAGAACGCGATGCGGGCGCCATCCGAGGCGTACAACGATGGCTGCTGCTGAAAAACCACCGCGCACTGCACCAGGAAGGCGCTGCAGGTGCTGAAATTGCCGTCGTAAGACGCTGGAGCCAGAACGTGGGGCACCGGGGGGACGAGAGAGGCGCTGGGAGCCCTGGTGGAGGGAGGAGGAAAGGTCGGAGGAGCAGTGGGGGCCACGGGGGCCGGAGGAACCTGCAGGCTGCTGACGGCCGCCAATATGGTCCGGAGGTGTTCCGCGATGGAGGGCCTGGTCATGTTGACCAAGCAACACTCCGTGGTCCCGGAGTGCGCGGAAGAGCATCTCTGTGTTGGCTGGGTCCATGTTTTCTTGCCCAGACCGTACTGGGCAGGGATGATGATGACCGGGAGGAGGGGTCCAGGATCTGGGTGGAGACAAGCAGGTAAACCGGGCTGGCTGGAGTTGGGCGGACCGACTGGGTCGACGGGAGGAGACAAGCAGGTAAGGGGAAGCCGAAACAAAGAGACATAAACTAGGAACTTGAAACAAGCACTAGGAGCTAGGAACTTGGAACTAGGAATGGAGCCAGTAGCTGTACAACTCGGGTAAGCTAGTTGGCGGTCTGGCAAAGAATGACTGGGAAGCTGAGACTAAATACTGTGTAGAGTGAGGTAATTGATCCCAGGTGTGTGCAATTGGCTCAAGGAGGGAGCTGCAGATGGGGCAAGAGTGACCTCTAGCGGCGCTGGGAGGCCGTGGGCCTAACGCAATGCTTTTGCTAGGAGCGGTCAAGAATGATCTGTAATAATTATTTATTTAATGATGTTGATTTTACTATTGAATAATATTAAAAAAATAAAAATAAACAAACAAAAACCACGATTCTCTTGATCGATCCAAAATTGGCTACATCATCCACGGTCCTCCAGACAGATATATCCACTGCCCTTCCTAGCCTGCGCAGCACGCAGCTGGCGATACGTCTATCTGGGTGGGATTTCTGTTTAACAAAGCTTCTTCAACGATCCTCTCGATCAGGGGTCAGGAACCTTTTGGCTGGGAGAGCCATAAAAGCCAAATATTTCTAAATGTATTTCCTTGTGAGCCATATAAAATGTAATAAAATTGAATGCAACTTAATGCGTGCATTTTTTAAGTAAGGCATACATTTTTAACGTATAACACATCTCTGAGTACTTGAAAAAGCCCTATATATAATACATTTCTCTTTATTCTTCTTAATAATATTGTTGTTATACTGTAGCTAACCAATAATAAATACAATTATTTTTACCATTAATCCGACTTCTGGTGCTGCATGGTTTTGCTGATGGCCTTCTAGTCTGGTTCATACGTAGTGAGGTTAAGCTTCATGCAGGTGTTGTGGCTTCCATCAGTTAAACATGAGCGTAGGTTGGTCTTAATGTTTTTCAGATGCGAGAAAGACTGCTCACATGCATTTGAAGAGCCAAACATGGTCAATACGGTAATACCCACACGCTGCATTGTGTGGTATGTGACGCGAAGCTTGTTTCAAGTTTTAAGAATCAGCTGATCTTCAGGTTCAAGTTCAAGTCAAGTTCAAGAGATTATTTGTCACATACATATTGAAGTTTTTTCCATTTCTGTCCGCTTGTGTTCAGCTGATTGCTCCGACTCGAGGCAGGGGGTTTTCTTCATGTTTGTCTGTCCTACAGAGGGGATCGGCGCACGGGCTCGTAAGCAGCCCAGCAGTGGAACGCCATTCCTCCTGCTCACAAGAGGATCATTATTATCCACAATTATTATAATAATCCTCAGTGATATATATAATTGCGGCATGCGTGCAGCATGTTGCAATGAACAATAAAACTCTCGCAACAGCCAGAAAGACTCTTTCTCCCTCCCTAAACCCTTACCTGTGGGCCGAGACTCCCACAAGTTGCGCCTGAGCAGAGACCAGGGAGGGGCAGGGTGCCGGGTAAATGACGCCCCGGAGTCTTTACGTGGTCCGCAGTGGGTGCTTAACTACGCCCCTTTGTCTACGCCACATTTATATTTTGAATTTTATTTTCAAAGTTGTAATTTCTTTTACCTGTTTTACTTTAAAATTACACAGAATAATTATTTATTACTTGTTAATTGTGATGAAAAATTTTAGCTCAAAATTGTCTGCGAGCAAAATACCCTAATAATTGGCTCACGAGCCATAGGTTCCCCACCCCCGACCTAGATTGATTCAATCGTTAAGCTTACTCAGAGCTATTTCTTTTGATCGTCTCTGGTCGGCACAATAGCTTTTTCCTTCGATCTTCCCTGATCGTAGCAATATCTCATTAAGTCGTCACCATAATTTTTCGGGAATCTTGTGTTGCCTTTGCTGGATCTGTCCAGACGACTCCTTCTTGGATATCTTACGGCCGGTCTCTGACTGCCGTGGTGCACACAACCTTGACATGAAAAGGTCCAGCAGAGTCAAGCAGAGAGTCTCATCATCGTCACCAGATTGTTGGATTAATTATCCTAGGTGGTCAGTGAGGTTAATCTGCCCGCTACAGGAAAACAAAACTGAGAGTATTAAAGATATTTATTCTGCAGAATAGAGAGAAAGATAGTCATGCTTCAAAGCAGTGTTCTGATCAGTCTACCGCTGTTCCTGACGAAGAGGGCTTTATACCAAAGAGAGGTTGTGTCATTGGTCAGGTGTCATTTACAACACTGTGACCCTCAGTCATATCCCTGGGTGTTACCCCCAAACAGTGATTTAACAGTCAAATTCCAGTCACAGACACAATCCTACTGTACCATAAAACAAACACACAACGCTCTTTTAAGCCCCCCTTGTCCTCTCCACACAAGGTTAAGTGAAGGATGGAATATGGTCTGGTTTTTCCAATACTACAACTGAAATTCTTTAGACGGAACAGTCTCTTCTATTATATATTTTTATATTAACTGTTATATTAACTGAGTGACTCATTTAAAGCGATAGACAATGAGTTTTATAACTACGTAACATACAAAAGGCAATTGTCCTGTATATAACATGTAAAACGTCTTTCAAATAGTTGATCATGTGCATTTTTCTCTCACAGTGCACAGCCTTCATACATGCAACTGCGGCTCTTGTGCACGCCACTGCGAGCGCACTGATGTTTCACCCGCTGGACTTGATGGACCTGCTGGCCAATTTAAAGGACTTATTGGCCCGACTTAATGGACTTGTTGACCGACTTGAAGGACCTGCTGGATGAGTTGCCAAGCCCACTTTGTGCAGTTAAAGTTGTACTGCCACTCCGGTCCAGGTCTTCTGCCCGTTCCTCCAAGCCTGGCTTTCTGTTTGGGCCCACGAGTTCCATGGAGCCTCGGAGTTCTGAGAGGTCTGAGGGTTCCGTGGGCCCTGGGTGTTCTGACATCATTGCTCTCAGCAATGCCTTGAGGTGAGGCCAATGTTTTACTCGTAATCCCTCACCACGTGTAGCTGTACTTGACTATACAGCAAGCTAAACAGTCTTCTACCCAGAGACAGGAGCTCACTTTTGGTATCTTTAACGAAAGCGGTGAAAAACTGTGGAACAATACAGAAATATGTAGATAGACGATCAATCTCTATGCAGATGTAGATAACCTGTAAATATGTTGTAAGAGCTCCCACATTGTATACATATAACAATAATATGAATTATCTCACAGATTTTGCATTCTCAAGGGCAGTGAAAGGGCTGATGGAAGAGATGTTAATCCCAGTCTGGGACATGATCAGATTGGCTTAGTGTGCCTTGATCTGTCTATGCCTGTTCTGATATCATACTATTAACCAAATGCTATGATGTTGCAATACTGACTCGGCAGGGGGCACACTTGGAGGCAGAACAACCGTGTTTGGGTTGCATCTACATTTTTTAGTATGGCTTTTACGTTGGTTTTAAACTGTATTTCTGTGTTTGTATTGGATCTGATTTTTTAAATCTGGCTTTGAGTGGGTTTTGAAACTGTATTTCTGTATCAGAATTGCGTCTGAATTTTTGGGACACATCATCAGTAGTGGATGCCAGGATCATGGGGTGTTTGACCATTATCACAAGACACCCTCACCTGAGGAAGGCCCTCCCGTGGTTGATCAAGCCTCGGATAGCCTCCCATAGCCAATTGGAGTTCAATTTGGTCATGCTCGATTTTGGAGGGTAGTCAAAGAGTTTGATTGATTTAGAATGATTTATGATAAGAGTTTTGCTAAACATTAATTTCAAATTACCAAGTTACTAATGCTTTATGCAATTATGCCATGTCTAGGTTGGTATGGTAAGTAAAAAAAAAGGCAAAGTTAAATAGGTAAGTTTTTAGAGGTGTCTTGTGTTCTTACCTTGTGTCAGGGTCTTCTGCAGGTTCAGAATGATGTTAGCTCCTCGGCACATCTGAATTTATGGGGCATAGCTCCACCCATGTTTTGGAATAAACTCCTTTTCTTTTCTTTGTTTTCTTCCAATAAAAATCCTAATTGGCTTTATTAACTACAGTAAACTTGGGGATGGGTTTTAACAACTTCAGCTTTCATTTTCATAAACTTTCTTTACTTGATTTTTCTTTAGTGTCAGGGTTAGAGTTAGGTAACAGATTGGGTTAGGTCAAGGTAGTTAGTTAATTTGGGATAGTTAATTTTAGAGCAAGAATGAGAGAGAAAAATGTATATATGGAGAGGAAGATAGAAGAAAGTAGAGGAGTCTGTTTGGACAAGGACTCTCCCCCGCCGGATCGGGCTGTACACTCTACTTTCCCCCACTCCCTCATTTTCATGAGGGAAAAGAGGAGAGAAGAGAGAAGATAGAAAATAATGGATTTTCAGCCGATTTAAATGCTGAAAAGGCGGTTGGGTTAAAAGCTTCACTCCCGGAGCCCCACAGGGGTGTTCGGGGGGGCCCTGTGGTGGCGCCCGCTGGGTTGCAGCAGGCGTCCGTGTGTTTGTGTGGGCCGTGGTTGTGGGTTTGGGCGGCGCGACCCTGCATTGATCTGGTTGCGATTCCCCTATCTCTCCTAGTGCCAAAACTTATACTCACCACATACACCACACAATAGGCCTAGGGCTTACGGGATGGGTGGGGTGCAAGCTATATGGGTGGGGATGTGGCGGGCAGCTGCCATCTTGCCTGTCACGCTCCTGCCACAGCGTGCTTCTCGTCCGTCCCCAAATGTTAAGAACAAGAAGAGAACAAGAACAATCTTTATTTGTCACAAAGCACACCACACTACAACACATGCTTGCACAGACACACTTGCTTTGGATGGTGGGTGTAAGTGAGGGGTGTGAGTGATTCAGGTTCGACTTGCCTGAAGGACTTGCACCTGTAACGCCGCAATTTTAACTACCATAGCCAACACTACACATTTAGCACTGGGGTTTTCCGAGGTGGCCGGTCGCTGGCGGGTCGGTGAGGGGGCATGGTTGGCCGGGGGGCAGCCGGGTGAGCCGCCCTGCCGGCTGGACTTGTGTACTTGTGGCTTGCGCCTGGTGTCTTGAGGTGTGCTGCCACCTGGCGGCGCTGCGGAGGGCCCCGCCCGGTGCCTTCAGGGACTCCTGGGGTGGCTGCTTGCTGTTGTGGATGTAGGGCTTCTGTGCCTGAAGCTCCGTCTTGTGCCTGCAGGTGGGGGTGGGTTGTATGAGTCTGCCCATGGGTGGGGGGGTCTCCTCGTGCTCCCTGGAACTGGCGTATGCTCCTCTGCGCTGGGCGTGGGGGTTGCTCCACGGCCCTCTGGCTTCTTTGGGGGTCCGGGGGTCCTCTGTGGCCACAGGGCAGGGTGCTCGGGGCTTTCCTGGTGCCTTAGGGTGCTCCTGGGGTGGCTGCTTGCTGTTGTGGAGGTAGGTTGGGGTGTGGGGGGTGGCTGTCAGCCTTTTGCTCCTGCTGAACGGCTTCTCGGCGGCAAGTGCCCCGGGTGATGGGGGTGGTGGAGGGGCTGTAGTACTGGTGGCCTACTGGCATCGACGGGAGGGGGCTAACATCAAGGTGCCCTGCACTGAGCACACTCTGCTTCATGGATGGGCACTTGACGCTCACAACAGTTGGGGCGTCTGGTCGGCTGCGGTGGGGCGGGCCTCGCCCTTATGCGGCGTGTGGGTGTGCTGTTGGCTTGGGCAGGGTGTTGGTCTGGGGTTGGGGGTGGGCAGGCCGGGGTTCTGTGCCTGCAGCTCCGTTTTGTGCCTGCAGGTGGGGGTGGGTTGTATGAGTCTGCCCATGGGTGGGGGGGTCTCCTCGTGCTCCCTGGAACTGGGTTATGCTCCTCTGGGCTGGGCGTGGGGCTTGCTCCACGGCCCTCTGGCTTCTTTGGGGGTCCAGGGGTCCTCTGTGGCCGCAGGGCAGGGTGCTCAGGGCTTTCCTGGTGCCTTAGGGTGTCTACGCGGCTGCGAAGCTCGGGGGGCTTCGGGACCCTTTCTGCTGCTTGGAGGCGCCACGACATAATATCGAACTTCTACACCAGTACCGAATGGGATAAGTCATGTATACTTACCGGTGGACACCTTACACACACACACACACAGACAGGTGGTCCCATCACACACATGCACACACCACCACACCTGCTTCGAATGCACCCCAGCACCCTTCTCATTGCATTCCTCTCCTTACCTCCCTCATTTTCAGCCATAACTATGGCAGGAAGAAGCCACATGACCATTTGTCGTTCCAGTTTTCCTGGACCTAATCAACTGTTTTTCATTACATGTTGTCGTACAGTGTTTATTTTTTTGTGTAAATGTTGTTTGGTTCTGTGTTTAATTGTCTCACCGGTGGTGATTCTCCCCCTCTTGGAGTAGTGATCCGTTTATAGACCCAAACATGATAAATAGTTTTCCAAAGAGGGGGGTTGGTGGTGGTTCTCTATGACCAAAAACGTCTTGTCATCCTACAGGAAATCCACAGGACAGAGTTATTGCAGCAGTTCTTGATGATATAAGAATTAATAAAGTGTTGCATTGCAGGTTGAGAACTTCAACTCCACTTGCAGACTAACTCTGTCCTAGCTGCAATGGCATAAAAATACTCATTGTATGCCCAGCATGCTGACAGGACAGGTTAAAAATAAATAAATAAAAAATGTAATCTTCACTAATTACTCCATGTGACAGGGTCGAACAAAGGGTCAAACATGTATTTGTCGAGTTAGGAGCATTTTTAGAACTTGGGACGGTTTGCTCTCAAAAGGCAGAGAGGTTAAAAGCTTCAGTCATTACTCTGTGTGACAGTGTCAGACAGTATAAATACTCTGATAAACAAGTATGTCGTCGGCGGCGTCTCTCGCTGGCCCTTGAAAATTTGGGCGAGAAGGTGTAAGGTGGATCTCCCTAGCTACGGCGCCCGTCGGGGCGCTTCTCGCACCCCTCCCTGGGGCCCGGTGCCTAGCAGCTGACTTAGAACTGGTGCAGACCAGGATGAATCAGACTGTTTAATTAAAACAGAGCATCGCGATGGCCCCAGCGGGTGTTGACGCAATGAGATTTCTGCCCAGTGCTCTGAATGTCAAAGTGAAGAAATTCAATGACGCGCGGGTGCTGAGCAGGTACTGGCTGTCCTTTGCTTGACCGAGTACCGTTCCCTTTGAGAGCGAGGAAATGGATGACAAGGACAGCTGGACTATGCCTTGAGAGCCACGGCCACAAAATTGTATGGCATGTGGGAAGTGTCTGCCGGAGGCCGTGGAGCCCATAGATACAGTCCTCACCTCCCCGTTGTTCCTGCCGGGCAATGACCCCTCGGGGTTAGCTAAGAAGGATGCCCACCCCGGGTGCCAGTGTGATCAACTGGTTCTTGTAACCGGATCCCAACCAACCATGGCACGGTGGCGCAGTGCATTGCACTGCTGCCTCACAGCAAGAAGGCACCGTGCTCCGGCGGGTTATCTCCCAAATAGGAGCCTTTCTGTGTGGAGTTTGCATGTTCTCCCCGTGTACACTCGGCGCAAAGGGTCAGCGGCAATGTCGGCTACCCACCCCACCCGACCCATCTTGAAACACGGACCAAGGAGTCTAATGGTCTAATGGCAAGTCAGAGGGTCTCACGAAACCCCGCGGTGCAATGAATGCCATTCCCATGGGGAGGTGGAGTTCGAGCACGTGCGATAGTACCCGAAAGATGGTGAACTATCCCTGGGCAGGGCAAAGCCAGAGGAAACTCTGGTGGAGGCCCGTAGCGGCCCTGACATGCAAATCAGTCATCCGACCTGGGCATAGGGGCGAAAGACTAATCGAACCATCTAGTAGCTGGTTCCTTCAGAAGTTTCCCTCAGGATAGTTGGCGCTCGACACTCGCAGTTTAACTGGTAAAGCGAATGACTAGCGGCCCTGGAGCCGAAACGATCTCAACCTATTCTCAAACTTTAAATGGGTAAGAAGCCCTGCTCACTGGCTTGGAGCACGGCATGGAATGCGAGACGCCCAGTGGGCCACTTTTGGTAAGCAGAACTGGCGCTGCGGGATGAACCGAACGCTGGGTTAAGGCTCCCGATGCCAACGCTCATCAGACACCATAAAAGGTGTTGGTTGATATAGACAGCAGGACGGTGGCCATGGAAGGCGGAATCCGCTAAGGAGTGTGTAACAACTCACCTGCCGAATCAACAAGCCCTGAAAATGGATGGCGCTAGAGCGTCGGGCCCACACCCGGCCGTCGCCAGCAAGGACAGCCACGGGGGCTACGCCGCGACGAGTAGGAGGGCTGCCCCGGTGAGCACGGAAGCCTAGGGCGCGGGCGCGGGTGGAGCCGCTGTGGGTGCAGATCTTGGTGGTAGTAGCAAATATTCAAACTAAAACTTTGAAGGTCGAAGTGGAAAAGGGTTCCATGTGAACAGCAGTTGAACATGGGTCAGTCGGTCCTAAGAGATTGGCGAACGCCGTTCCGAAGCGCGGGGCGATGGACTCCGTTGCCCTCTGCCGATCGAAAGGGAGTCTGGTTCAGATCCCCGAATCTGGAGGTGCAGAGATAGGTGCCGAGGGGCATCCAGTGCGGTGACGCAAACGACCCTGTAGAAGCTGCCGGGAGCCCCGGGAAGAGTTCTCTTTTCTTTGTGAAGGGCAGGGCGCCCTGGAATGGGTTCGCCCCGATATAGGGGCCCGTACCCTGGAAAGCGTCGTGGTTCTGGCAGCATCCGGTGAGCTCTCGCTGGCCCTTGAAAATCCGGGCGAGAAGATGTAAATCTTGCGCCAGGCCGTACCCATACCCGCAGCAGGTCTCCAAGGTGAACAGCCTCTGGCATGTTGGAACAAGGTGGTTAAGGGAAGTCGGCAAATCAGATCCATAACTTCGGGATAAGGATTGGCTCTAAGGGCTGGGTGGGTCGGGCTGGGGTGCGAAGCGGGGCTGGGCCTGGCCGCGGCTGGGGGAGCAGCTACCGTCGCTGCCTTCCGTCCCTCTCCGCCGGTGTGATGGCAGGGCGTCCTGTTCATCAGCGGTGGGGGTTAGGTTTTCTCTCTCTCTCGCTTCCCCCTTCAACGCGCCATGTGTACGTCTTGCCATCCGGCAGGGCGGCCGCGATTGCAGGGTCGGGGCGGAGTCAGGTGGGGGGGGGACCCCCCCCGTCTCTCGCTCTGCTCGCCGGGCCCGATGGCGGGCCGTGGGGTGGCTGAGTCTCGGCCCTTCTCGCGGACCCTCCCAGCTACGGCGCCCGCCAGGGCGCTCCTCGCACCCCTCCCCGGGGCTACGGGGGGTCCTTGGCGGGCCGCCTCGGCTGGCACCGAGGAACTGACTTAGAACTGGTGCGGACCAGCGGAATCCGACTGTTTAACTTAAACAGAGCATCGCGATGGCCCCAGTGGGTGTTGACGCAATGTGATTTCTGCCTAGTGCTCTGAATGTCAAAGTGAAGAAATTCAATGAAGAATTGATAATTTTCAAAAAAAAAAAAAAAACGCCTTTTCAGACGAACGGCTCGACGTTTAAATCGTCTGAAAAGGCGTTTTTTTCCCACATTTGCACACTTTGATGAAAATGATCATAACTCGACAAATACATGTTAGATGGGCATAAAAATCTGTGAGAAACACTTAACAATCACATCATAGTTCCTAACAATAAATAAACCTCTATGGTGTACTGCAGCATTCAGAATCACCTATTGTGAGACAATGGTTCGGTGTTTCTCTAAATCGGCTGGAGAGGAAACCGTCCCTACTTCTGAAAATGCTCATAATTCGACAAATACATGTTATATGGGACTTAAACAGTTTCATAAACAACACTTTAGCAACACATACTAGTTTATCATAGTATTTATACTGTCGGAGACTGTCCTACAGGGTAATTGTTTCAATGTTTAAATCGGCTGAAAATGCGTTTCTTCCCACAGGTGCACTTTGATGAAAAGTATTAGAACTCGACAAATACATGTTTGACCTTTTGTCTGACCCTGTTACACAGAGTAATTTCTTGAAGGTTTAATTTTTTATTTTTTAGTTATTTATTTTTAACCCCGTCCTGTCAGCATGCTGGGCATACAACAAAGAGTATTTGCAGGCCATTGCATCTAGGACAGAGTTAGTCCGCACGTGGAGTTCAAGTTCTCCACCTGCAATGCAACACTTTATTAATTCTTAGATCACCAAGAAATGCTGCAATAACTCTGTCCTGTAGATGACCTGTAGGATGACAAGAGCACAGTTTTTGGTCATAGAGAACCACCACCAACCCCCCTCTTGGTAAACTATTTATCATGTTTGGGTCTATAAACAACTGATCACTACTCCAAGATGGAGAGAATCACGGCTGGTGAGACAATTAAACATAGAACCAAACAACATTTACACAAAAAAATAAACATTGGACGACATCATGTAATGAAAAACAATCGATTAGGTCCAGGAAAACTGAAACGACAAATGGTCACCTGGCCTCTTCTTGTCATAGTTATGGCAGTAAATGATGGAGAAAAGGAGAGAAATGCAACCAGAAGGGTGTTGGGGTCCATTCAAGGCAGGTGTGGTGGTGTGCGCGTGTGTGTGTGTGTGATAGGACCGCCTGTCTGTGTGTGTGTGTGTGTGTTTGCATTTGTGTGTGTAAGGTGTCCACCGGTGAGAATACATGACTTATCCCATTTAGTACTGGTGTAGAAGTTCGGTATTATGACGTGGCCCCTCCAAGCAGCAGAAAGGGCCCCGGAGCCCCCTGAGCTCCGCAGCCGCGTAGACACCATACGGCTGCAGGAAAGCCCTGAGCACCCTGCCCTGCGGCCACAGAAGACCCCCCGACCTAGAGGAGCATAACACCGTTCCAGGGAGTACGAGGAGACCCCGCACCCCAGACTCATACAACCCACCTCCACGTGCAGGCACAAGACGCAGCTGAGGGCACAGAACCCCCACCAGGCCCAACCCCCACCCCAGACCGACACCCTGCCCAAACCGCCCAGCCCGCGGGCGAGCCAACAGGACACCCACGCTCGCGTAAGGGTGAGGCCCGCCCCACCGCAGCCGTCCAGACGCCCCAACCGGTGTGAACGTCGAGTGCCCATCCATGTAGCAGAGTGTGCTCGGCGTGGAGCACCTTGATGTTAGCCCCCCCCCGTCGATGCCAGTAGGCGGCCAGTTCTACAGGCCCTCCACCACCCCCAGCACCCGGGGCGCCCGCCACAGAGAAGCCGTGCAGCAGGAGCTAAAGGCTGACAGCCGCCCTTCACACCCCAACCCACACCCACAACAGCAAGCAGCCACCCCAGGAGTCCCTGAAGGCACCGGGCGGGGGCCTCCGCAGCGTCGCCAGGTCGCAGCACACCTTAAGACACCAGGTGCAAGCCACCAGGACACCAGCCCAGCCGGCAGGGGGGCTCACCCGGCTGCCCCCCGGCCAACCATGCCCCCACACCAACCCGCCAGTGACTGGCCACCCCGGAAAACCCCAGTGCTAAATGTGTGCTGTTGGCTATTGCAGTTAAAAATGCGGGGTTGGGGATGCAAGTCCTTCAGGCAAGTCAAACCTGAATCACTCACACCCCTCCTGCCCCGCAGACCCTGGTCTGGTGGAGTGTTGCTTGGAGTAGGATTTGTGTGCGAGTGTATGCACTCTAAGCTAATATGAGTGGGATTAACTTTTCGGGATGGACGAGAAGCATGCTGGGGGAAGGAGCGTGACAGGCAAGATGGCAGCTGCCCGCTGCAACTCCACCTATATACCTTGCACCCCACCCATCCCGCAAACCCTAGGCCTATTGTGTGGTGTAATTGCTGAGTTTAAGTTTTGGCACTGGGAGAGATCGCGACCAGATCAATGCAGGAGTTAGGTTCTCTCTCTCTGCCAACGTCGGGGGAAGAGGGGAGGGTCGAGACGGGACGGGCTTATGGAGAGGAGAAGATTTAAGCCGTGTCTCCCCTCTGTTGTTATGGGAAACGTACGGTCTCTCAGCAACAAAATGGACGAGCTAACGGAGCTAAAGCGGAGCCGCGCAGAGTACCAGGAGTGCAGTCTGATGTGTTTCACTGAGACATGGCTGCACAGGGACATTACGGACCAGAACGTCGTTGTCGATGGCTTCCACACTGTCCGGGCGGACCGGGATTGTACCGAGAGCGGTACAATCCCGCTCTCGTTACAGCTCTGTAGCCCGGATGCTGAACTGCTGGCCGTTGGACTCCGTCCATACTATCTGCCTAGAGAGATCTCACATGTCATCATCGTTGTCCTGTACATCCCTCCCTCTGCAAACCCAACATCTGCCTGCAGCATCATACACACCACCATCTCCAAACTTCAAACTCAACACCCCAGTGCCCTCATCATCATGTCAGGAGACTTTACCCATGTCACCATGAACAGAGTTCTGCCGACTTTCAAACAGTACGTGAGCTGTCCTACCAGAGAGGAGAGGACCCTGGACCTGATGTATGCTAACATTAAGGATGCATCACGGACTATATCAACTTCTGTGTGGACTGCAATGTCCCAGCTCAGATTGTCACCTGTTTACAGTCTACAAAAAGGGCCAAAGCCGACTCTATTTCCTACGGAGGCTGAGGTCCTTTAACATCTGCCGGACGATGCTGAGGATGTTCTATGAGTCTGTTGTGGCCAGTACGATCTTCTTCGCTGGGTCGCAGACAACAACAGACTAAACAAACTAATCAGGAGGGCCGGTGATGTCATAGGAGAGGAGCTGGACACCCTGACGACTGAGGCAGAGAGGAGGATGCTGTCCAGGCTTCAGTCCATCTTGGACAATGTCTTACACCCTCTCTACGACACACTGGCCCAGCAGAGGAGCACCTTCAGCAGAAGACTACCCAGATGCACCACAGAGCGCCACAGGAAATCATTCCTGCCAGAGGGCATCAATCTCTACAACGCCTCCCTCAGAGAGTCAGACACCCCCTCTCTGTATCCTGACCTGAAAACACGGACTTCCACCTCTGCACCTTCTTCTTTTTGCACATTTTAACTGCACATTTTACACTTTACAATGTGTATATAGATATGTTTATATATATATTTATATATAAATATGTTTCTTAATAATTATTATATGTTGTATGTAAATATGTTGTATGTCAATATGTTGTATGTAGATTTGGAGCTGTAACAAAAGTAATTTCCCCCTGGGATTATTAAAGTATTTCTGATTCTGATTCTGATTCTGATTGTTTGCTCACAATTTTTATTATCCTGCTGAGTCGTGCAATATATCCAGCATACTCAGCATTGTCACTTAACAAGAAAACACGTCATTCATCTTATCCTCGTGACTCTGTTGGTGTGTGACTTTAGAAGTCACAAAGGAGGGAAATGTTGTGGTTAATTATAATTAACCATTATTGTTGTGCACTGAACCCAACAGCGAAAATGATAGGGATGCATCAAACAGGCTTGTGTGAGGGATGTCAGGAAGAAGAGTCCATGGAGCATGTAATTCTAAATTGTAGGAAGTATGTAACACAGAGAGAGATGATGAGGAATAATCTGAGGGAATTAGGGGTGCAGGAATTCTCATTAAAATAATTACTGAGCATAGAGTGGAGTACTGGTAGCTTTCTTAAGGGATACAGGGATTTTTTTGTATATGCAACAAGGTGTTAGGGTGACTGACATGGATAGGGAATTTATAGTAGGACTAGGTTGTAAAGCATGGAGGATTTTCTTTTCTTTTTTTAAGGTTTAAGAATGTAAATCTAATTTTTAAGCCCACGGCCTCCCAGCGCCACTAGAGGCCGCTCTTGCCCCATCTGCTGCTCATCCCTCCAGCCAATACCACACACCTGGGATCTAGTACCTTCATCATCTATCGCAGTATTATCCTCCAGTTTCCCAGCCACTGATCACCAGCTGGTGATCAGTGCAAACCCACCTAGTAGTGCAAACCTAGTAGTGCAAACCTACCTGTGTTTGTGTCTCTCCTGGCCCCTTCCTAGTCCATAGTTCCAAGTCTGTGTTTCCATGTATCTGGTCGTGTCCTAACCTGCCTGCCTTCCCTCCTCACTCGTCTTCCCATCCTGCTCCATCCAGCTCCAGCTCCGCACCCGGAACTACCAGGATCCCTCAGTCCCAGTCCTCACCGGTCCCGTCCTGTCCTGCTCCACCTGGTCCGCTAGCCCCTCCGGCCCAGATCCGTTCCTACCCGACCAGACCCCCTCTGGCGTCTCACTGTGTTCCCTAATAAACCTCCTTCATCCTGCCTTCGCCTGTCTACGGTCTTCGTGTCATACATTTGGTTCCCTCCTAGCCGAGATCCTAACACTAATGTCTGATCCACACCCCAGAGCAGAAGGTGGAAGTAATGCACCAGTAAGCTGGATGCCAACCATCATAAAACAAGTAGAAGAAGAATAATCTGTCAGTCCTCTCATCAAGGCTTCAGTTATGAAGTCACTTTCTAGTTCAGTGGCTAACAAATCTGACTGATTAAACGGCACTGACTTTGGATTACAGATGTCTGGACTTAATAGTTGTAGGAGTGGGTATTGTGGTGAACAGTTTGTGGGGATATCGACCAATGACCTGTATAGATACGGACCTGTATATCGGTACAATATTCATTCAATGTTCCTTACAAGCTCTGACAGGATGGCAGGGAGGATGTTAGATGTTAACAACAACAGCATGGAGTTTAGAGAGGAGGTGACTTCCGAGTCCCTTCAGAATGCACCGGCAGCCTGGGACTGATTCTGTTGTGACTGTAAGGTCATCCATGAATGTCCTGATGGGTGGCTGTCCCTGGCTGGAATTCGTCCAGGACCCTCTGCACTCTGGCTCAGCTGACATGGTGTGCATATTCATGGCTAAGGAGAACAGTGTCACAGAGATAGTGCCCCCTGTGATGATGCCACCCTCCACCTTGAACCAACTAGATGTAGTTGCTCCTGAAGAGACCCTCCTCCTGTAGTTGTTGTAGTAATCAGCAATGAGGTCACCTGCTGGGGACATGATGTTTCAACAGAGTGAGCTGTACTAGCTTATGTGGAATGGAGCCGAATGCGTTTGCCAGGTCAAGCCATAACACTGACAGGTTGCCTTGGTTCTCTCTGGTCTCCCGAATTAGCTATGTCACCACACCAGTATGTTCCACACAGCCCGACATTCCTGAAATGCAGCCCTTCTGGACTGATGTGTCGATGTAGGTGTTCTTAGTCAAGTAGGTGCACGGCCACTTGAAAATCGCACTGAAGAAGATCTTCGCCTCAACACACAGCAGGGAGATGATGCGGAACTGGTCTATCTGGGTGGAGTTTTCCTCCTTCGGGATCCACACCCCTTCAGCCACTCACCATTGATCTGGGATCTTCCCTTTTCTCCATAAGACTCGCAGGATTTTCCACAGGCGCAGTAGGAGTTTGTGAGAGTTCTTGTACAGTTTGTAAGAAGTGCCACTTGCTCCTGGAGCAGAGCTAGCCCTTGCTTTGTGGACGACCTATCTGACTTCCTCCAGCTGCAGCTCTGACATGTCAAACAGCACTTCCGGTTCATGGGGATGTATGAGGATGTTGCACTCTCCCAGCTCCTGCTCTCTTTCGGGGTCGCTGTACGTCTGTGTAAGATGTTGGTCTATGTCCTCCTGTGAGGAGGCAAGTTTCCCACTGCGCTTCTGCCCCAGCAGGTCTTTAGTGAACTTGAAGGGGTTGACGATAAAGGCAGCTTGTTTATGTGCCCTCTCACAGCGTCACCTCTGATGCCACTTTGCCCGGCAGAGAACTCTGATCTTCTTCCGTAGGATGCACATCAACTGGGCCAGGCCAATGCATTCCTCTTCTCCCATGTTGTGGATCTTCACAGCCCTCTGGTTGTATGAGTAAGATGTTGCAGCGCCTTTCCTCTCCTCCTCCCCGAACCGTTCAGCTGCGATAGTGACAATGATCGTTGTCATGGCTTGAAGTTTCTGGCTGACCCCTCCCTTTGCAGTTGCCTCCAGGATTTAGTCAACATCGTCATCAAACTGCTTCCACAGTGACGTCATGGTAGCTGCAAGCAATTTAATCTGCCTCCAGTCCGACTAAATGCTCGGATTAGTCGACAACACTTGGAGGTTCCGGGCACTATGGGGTGACTCTGGGCCTGGCCCCTCCTGCATCTCACCAGGTTGAATGCCTGTGTGCTGTGTTGCTTCTGCTCCCACTGAACACTTCACTTTCAATACATTCAACCCAGAATTAAACTTGCACCACTACAGAAAAACAAAGACTGTGGAGGCCTAACAGCCTTCAACTTCAGATACTACTATCTAGTGAACCATCTTCAATTTCGAATTAAATGGCTACAAACAGAGCAACAACTGAGCCATGGATGGTGAGAAATTGAACAAGCAGAATGTCAGGAGTTATCAAAATCTGATCTCCCATTCCTTTACTGAATCAATAAGGAAACAAAATTGCCTTAAAACCCATTTATCGCAACAACTCTGTCAGCCTTGTGGAGATTCCTCAAACTCAGTGGTCACACACTATCTCCAAACAAATCCACCCCAATCTGGCACAACCCAGATTTTCTCGTTAAAAACAGACCAATAATCTTTAGGTCTTGGAAAAGACAAGGAATTAGTTTTCTGAAACACATTTTTGAAAACAATTTGCTTATATCCTTCCTAACCTTAACCTAAAGTTAATATATCGGTGGCCATGGCTTCCTTCAATTCCTTCAACTACAGCAGTCTCTAAATATTAAAATCAAATTGAAGAACAACATTCTACAACCACCTCCGATGGATGAACATCTAACTCATATTGATCATTTAAAAAATCCCTTTGCCAGAATATAGAACATTTTATTGAAAACAAATGACACTTTATTTTTATCTACAATGGAATTGGAAAGCGACATTGCTGTTCCCACCGATCTCAACCTGTGGAAGCTTATTTGCAACAACACCTTTTCTATGACCCGCAACTCAAAACGGCAACTCATCCAATATATGATTCTGCACAGATATCGGAATATCACGGAACACAAAATGTTCAAAATGGGTTTTGTGGATGAAGACATTTGCTCTTACTGTTAACCCTTAATTCCAGAGATTACTACTTTCATGCCTTCTGGCTCTGCCCACCTATCCTAGCATTATTGACCAATATCACCAGGAAGCTATCAACCCTTCTGGGTCGCAGCATTCCAGTCTCCCCATTTATATGTCTTCTCTGTGACCTCGCCTCAGTTGACCCACCACTTAAACACCACCAACTCATTTTGATAGTCTCATCACTTCCTAATGGTTACATACATTAATAGAATACATTTCAAAGGAAAAACTATTGGCAATTAATTTAATTAAATATGGGCTACTTTTATCACTGACATAATTCCATCCAATAATATTTGAGTCTTCCTAAGTCAGGAAAATGTCATGGTGTTTTGGGGCATGTGGGGGTCCTCCTGGTCTTGTCGGGGCTCTGCGGTTGGCCGGGTGCCAGGTGGCTGTGGGGACGTCCGTTGCACTTCAGGTCTTGGCCCCGTGGTCTGCCGGTCAGCGCGCCGCTGGGGTGGGGGGTCGGCCCATCGTGCAGGGACTGGTTAGGCATTCCATCTGGTCCTGTGACCAGGGGGCCTGAGCCTTGCTGAGTGTGCTCGGGGCAAGGATCACCATGTTGCCTCCTTTGGTAGGCAGTGGACTCCTGTCATCACACCGGGCTGCTGGGGTACCTGTCATATGCCAGTCTCGGTGCACAGGGCGCTCCTTGCTGGGCGGGCGGGCTGTGGGCAGGGGTGCCGTTTGCCACCCTCTGTTCTGTGGTCCGCATGTTCGGTGTCTGGGGGCTGACCAGGGGCCTGATGGGTGCGTGGAGCTGCCCAGCATGGCAGAGGTGCATGGCGGGCTGCTCTGCGCCCGTGGCTGGTTGCTGTAGGTTGGGTGCCTCCAGGTACAGGAGGTGGGCATGCTATGCTACAGTCAGGTCCAGGGTGGGTCTGCGGGAGTGGGGGGCTCCAGGATTGATCTGGATTGGCTTCGCCCATCTCTCCCAGTGCCAAAACTCATACTCAGTATATACACCAGACAATAGGCCTAGGCCTTGCGGGATGGGTGAGGATGTGGTGGGCGGCTGCTATCTTGCCCGTAACCCTCCTGTCCCGTCATGCTTCTTGTTCATCATTTTAATCCCACTCATATTAGCTTCGAACACATCCACTCGCACACCAATCTTACTCCGAACCACACTCTACCAGACCAGGGTCTGCACGGCTGGAGGGGTGCGAGTGATTTGTGTTTGGCTTGCTTAAATGACTCGCACCCCCACACCCTGCAAATTTAACTGCAATTGCCAAAAGCACATATTGAGCACCTGGGGTAGTGGGTCGCTGGTAGATTGGTGTAGGGGCGCGGTTGGCCGGGGGGTGGCCGGGTGGGCTGGAGTCCTGGGGGCCTTCCGGGGACCCTGGGGGGCCACTTGCTGTTGCGTGTGTGGGTTAGGGTGCGGGGCGCGGCTGTCGGCCTTTGCTCCCACTGCACGGCTTCTCTGCCCTTTCCGCTGCTTGGAGGCACCACGACATAATATCGACCTTATACACCAGAACCAATTGGTATAAGCCCTGTACACTCACCAGTGGACACCTCACAAACACACATATACAGGCGCTCCCATCACACATATACACACACACACCACCAACACCTGCTTAGAAATCACCTCAGCACCCTCCTGATTGCATTTCTATCCTTTCCTCTCTCATTTACTGCCATATCTATGAAAGGAAGAGGCCAGTGCCCAATTGTTGTTCCATCGCTGTGTTTCCTGGACCTGTTAACTCTGTTTTTTCAATACATGTTGTTGTCCGATGTTCATGTTTTCTGTGTACATTTTGTTTGGTTCTATGTTTAATTGTCTCTTCCGTAGTGAATCTCCCCCTCTTGGAGAAGTGATTAGTTGTTTATAGACCCAAACATGGTAAAATAGTTCTCCAAAGAGGGGGATTGGTGCCGGCTCTGTCTAACAAAAAACTATGCTCTTGTCATCCTAGAGGCCGTGTTGTAGCAGTTCTTGATGATTTAAGAATTAAAAAAGAGTTGCATTAATGGTTGAGAAGTTGAACTCTACTTGCAGCCTCTCTGTCTTAGATGTTTTAGCATACAAATACTCAGTATTTTATGCCTAAAAAAAAAAGAAGCTCCCTTGGAAAAGGTCAAGAATATTTGTTATGTTGGAAAACTCAAAGTAGTCAAAGGCACTTTCTCCTCTCTGCAGGTTAATGATGCCACTGACTCTCTCTGCTCCACCTTGAGCTCATGTCTGGAGCCTGTGTCCACTATCCACCAGACCTGCTCCATCAACCCCGTCGCACCCTTGGCTGACTGACACCCTCTGGACAACGCGCACTGACCTCAGAGTAGCTGAGAGGAAACGGCATGAATCCAAAACAACTGAAAATCTTACAAGCTACCGGACACTGCTGTCCTCCTTCTCTTCCAGCATCACTACTGCAAAGAAGGCCTTCTTCAACGATAGGATCAACGGTGCCACAGACACACGTAAGTTATTCTCCACCTTCAAGTCTCTGCTTTACCCTCCACCACCTCCCCCAGATACTTACCTCACTGCTGACTGCCTTGCCTTCTTTTTACTAACAAAGTGGCAGCCATCAGCAGCCAATTCAGTAAACAACTTACTCACAACCTGTCTTCTCCAGCCCTAGGCTCATTGTTCCCTGGTCAACCCCCCTCCCTGAAAGTGTGGTATCTAAACTACTAACATGTAGCCATCCTACTACCTGTCCGCTAGATCCGATCCCATCTAACCTCCTTCAAGCCATATCACCAACTGTCACCCCGGCAATCACACATATGATCAATTCTTCCCTAACTTCCGACACTTTCCCCTCTGCTTTCAAAGTGGCTAGGGTTGCACCACTGCTCAAAAAACCTTCACTCGATCCCACTCAAGTAGAAAACTATCGGCTGGTCTCACTCGTCCCATTTCTTTCCAAAACCAAAGAGAGGGCGGTCTCTAGACAGGTAACAGAATACCTGTCAAGAAACAATCTTCTCGATACACTTCAATCTGGCTTTAAAAGTGGTCACTCCACCGAAACAGCCCTGTTGTCTGTTACAGAGGCCTTGAAAACTGCTAGAGCTGCTGCCAAATCCTCAGTCCTCATTCCGCTAGACTTATCAGCTGCTTTTGACACTGTCAATCACAGCATACTCTGAGGAAGGCCCATCTGTCTGCAAACCTGCTGGATTCTTTCTACCGCTGTTCGGTAGAAATCATACTGACTTACTGAATAAATGTTTAGTTTGGGAACTGTTCAGCAGCTGACAGAGCAGCTCTCCAGAGGGTGATGAAAACTGCCCAGGGTATCATTGGTCTCCCCCTGCCCCGTCTGGAGGACATTTACCAGTCAGTGCTGCTACAGGACCAGTAACATTGTGAAACCCATTACACACCCTTGTTCACTACTTGTTCACTCTGCTGCCCTAAGGAAAACGGTATAGGTCACTAAAGACACGCACTGCCAGATTCAGAAACAGTTTTTATCCAACAGCAATCGTTGAACGGAACTCTGTCTCCCCTCTGCCAACCCCCCACCGTGACATCATAACAAATCAGTGTCACTATAGACAGAATGCCATAGCCACTTTTTAAATCTGCCATAAGCCACTTTATCTTTATAGTGGTCTTTTTATATTGTTTTATATTGTGTAATATTGTTTTATATTGTGGGTGTGTATGTGGGTGTGTGGTGTGGGTTATGGGAAGGGATTGAATGGAGAGACACTGTAATTTTGTTGAATGTGCCACATGCAATGACAATAAAGGCATTCTGATTCTGATTCTGATTCAAAGTTTGCTCTTGTTGTCTTTTGATGGATGATATTATCAAGTTGAGATGTAATTGTCTGGATCTCATTTTAGATGTGCTCAATGGGTGAGTGGGCTTGTTGGGAGTGCAAGTCTTTTAATCCTTGTTCGAGTTTATTTTGGCATTCTTGTCCTTTATTTTTCTTGTGAGTAGAGAATGGAAAAATACTGCCTCTTAGAACTGCCTCAGCCGTTTCCCAGAGTAAGGATGGTGACATTTCTGGAGAGTCATTCAGTTCAATGCAGGAAGTCTATTCTCTGGAAAATAAATGGTTAAATTCTTTATCCGTCAAAAGTAAGGCATTAAACCGCCACCTGCTGGGAGGGTTCCGGGTGGTTTCATTTATGAGGTTGAAACAAATTGGCCCGTGATTGGAGATTACAATTGGGTGGATTTCAGGGTTAGTGATTTTTAACATTACAGAGTTAATTGTCAAGAAAAAGTAGATTCAAGAGAAGCATTGGTGGGGTGGTAAATAATATGTGTATTCTCTATTATGTGGATTACACTCATATTGTTTTATAGTGTCTGACGAATGCCAGGGCTTGTGATTATTTCTAGTTTGTGAACGGTCTAAACTTGGATCCAGTACTGTGTTAATGTCTCCTCCCAGTATAATAATTGAGTCAGAGAATTCTAAGAGTTTTGAAAATACATTGTGAAAGAAATTTGGGTCGTCCTCATTGGGGCCATAAATATTAACTATGGTTAATTTGATGCTACCAAAAATTCCGTAAATCATTATGTATCGCCTTTCTGTGTCTGATATTGTGGTTTTGATTCTGATATGGGATACTTTTATTGATCAGTATAGAAACACCTTTTTTTGAGCAGTATGATGCAGAAAACATCTGATTATCGCATTTAGCTTTGAGTTTGAGGTGCTCGGATGCAGTGAGGTGAGTTTCTTGCAGTAGACAGACGCTGGGGTTCATCCTGGTGAGGTGACTTAGGATTTTGTTACATTTAGCTGGTGAGCCCAAGCCTCTCACATTCCAACCAACAAACTTAATGGGTGTCATTGAGGTTATTTAGGGGGTCATGGCACAGTGCATCCAAGGCAATAGCTATGCTACTGTGCCCATGTTTTCCCATAGATTAAGTCTGAGTTTTCCTCCTTCATATTCCTTTTTACTGCCCTAGCATTGCAGGAAGTTTGTAGGATACATATCTTCACAAACAAATGACAAATAGACAAAGATAGACATAGAACATTGCAGAGTCAGACATACATATAGTGAGTGACTGAATAGAGTGAGAGTGATGGGAGAAGCAGGGAGGGAGGGAGGGATTAGGGAGGTGAGATGATGAGAGAAGTAGGGAGGGGGGATGAGGAAGGTGAGATGTTGAGAGTGAGCAATATTTTACTCTCAAGTATGGGCATATCTGGCAGTGCACTTTTCTGGTTCGAATCTTACCTTACTGGGCACTCATTCAATGTGACATGGCAAGGCCAGCTGTCTGTGCCAAGGCTCGGTGCTGGGACCCCTCCTCTTTGCCATATACACCACCTCACTGGGCCCGATCATCCGCTCGCATGGCTCTCGAATTATCTCGCTGACATATCTACATGGATGAGGGATTATCATCTTCAACTAAACCTGGCGAAAACGGAACTGCTGGTCTTTCCGGCCAAACGAGGTATTTATCACAACATTGATATTAAAATTGACTCTATCTCTTGTTCCTACCAAGGCTGCAAGGAATCTTGGTGTCATTATTGATGACCAACTGACATTCTCAGACCATGTTGCCGCCGTCTCCCGGTCCTGCCGCTTCCCACTATTCAACATCCGAAAAGTCAGGCCGTACCTGACCCAATATGCTACCTAACTGCTGGTACCAACCTTGACGATGTCCCGTATCGACTACTGCAACGCTGTCTTACCAGGCTTGCCGGCCTGTGCGGTGAAGCCACTGCAGATTATAACGAATGCAGCGGCGCGACTGGTGTTCAACCAGCCAAAGAGGGCACATGTCACTCCACTGCTCATCGAGCTCCACTGGTTACCTGTAGCCGCTCGCATCAAGTTCAAGTCTCTTATGCTTGCCTACAAAGTGATTGTTGGGAATGTTACCACCTACTTAAATGCTCTTGTAAAAGCACATGTTACCCCCCGGATACTGCGCTCATCAAATGAGTGTCGCCTGGCTCTGCCGGCCGTACAACCACGGCAATCCAGGTTAATCTCATTTGTAGTTCCACGTTGGTGGAACGAGCTGCCAAAAACTACCAGAGCAGGGACCTCCCTCTCTGTCTTTAAGAAGCACTTGAAGACCCAGCTCTTCAGAGAGTACCCTCCCTCCTAACTTACAATTACTTAGCACTACTTAGCAGCATTTATTGTTTCACTAATGTCTCTGTCGCAATGTAGCTTGAATGTTATTCTCCAATGTAAGTCGCTTTGGATAAAAGCGTCTGCTAAATCGGCCGAGAAACCAATCACTCGGTCTGATGGAATCTGGGTGCCGTCCAGAGAGAAGCGGAACTTGTCTGTCACTTTCCCTCTTTTGAGCACCAGGGAGCTTGATTTTGCAGGCTTGAAACACATCCGAGCCCAGATGATGATCTTCTCCAAGCCCTGAAGGATCCATCAGCACCCCACCGCTGATGTCGTTGTAACTGTCAGGTCGTCCATAAAGGCTCTGATGGGGGGCTGGCGGACTCCAGATTTGGTGAGGGGACCTCTGCACTCCACTTCGGCTGACTTGACCAGCATGTTCATGGCCAAGGCAAAGAGGATCACTGAAGTCGTACATCCAGTGATGATCCCTTTCTCCAGCTGATGCCACTCGGATGTGACTGCCCCAGAGGTGACTCTCAGCTTGAAACTGTTGTAGTATTCCAAGATGAGGTCCCTGATTTTACCTGGGACATGGTGCCGATCCAGTGCAGTTTCCACCAGCTTATGTGGAATGGATTCATAAGCATTGGTGAGGTCGAGCCACAGCACTGCGTGACCACACCTTCCAGGATTCCACCCTTCTGTACAGAGGTATCGATGTACTCATTCTTCAGGAGGAACTCCGTCAACCTACGGGATAGGATGGTGAAGAATATCTTCCCCTCAACGCTGAGCAGCGAGATGGTTCTGAACTGCTCAATGTTCTTAGCATTCTCCTCCTTGGGAATCCAGACACCTTCTGCAAATCTCGATTGTTGGGCTACCTTTCCCCTCCTCCAGATAACCCTCAGCATCTTCCACAGCCGGTGAAGGAGTCTGGGACACCTCTTGTACACTTTTTAGGGCACTCCATTTGGTCCCGGAGCAGAACTGCCTCTGGCTGCCTTGACGACCTCCTGAACCAAGCAGGCTGTATGCTTTGCAGAGAGATCGTGCTGCAAAGCCTCTACAGCCCACCTCGATTGGCAGACACTGGGCACACCACCCCTGTCTGCGGCACTCCTCCACTAAGTCAGCGTACTTGGCACGCTTCCTCTCATTGGACTCTTCCATACGCTCCTCTCAGGGGACTGTCAGCTCCAGAAGAACCACCTGCTTTGTTGAATCTGAGAACAGAACTATGTCTGGTCTCAGGGTGGTTTACACGATGTGCTCTGGGAATCTGAGCTGTTTCCCCAGGTCGGCCTTCATCTGCCAGTCCGACGCGGTACCAAGGAGTCCAAATAGTATGTGCTAATAGCATTACCTATATGCCTTATTCTGAAGTTCGATATTTGCCACTTTCTCAATGCTGTTCCTCAAAGGTTCCAGCTACATTAATACTGTTAGGACTGTTATGAGGTACCAACATGCTGAGAAGATTAAGTTCTTGAGCTTTGAGATACAAGTTACCTGGTAATGTTATGTTAGTATAAATATATGTTAACTACTGCTTGTATTAAGTTAGTTTGACTGAGTAAGAAGAACTTCCTTGGGTAACAGGGGAGATGTTGAGTTTACTGACACAGAGACACTTTATATGGATGATGATATTTTTATTGTTGCTACACTCACTCTCCAGTAGGTATCTCCGCAAGACTGCAGGATGATGTGAGAGAAGAAGAGTGTAAGCGGGAGAGAGGCAGAGCAAGCGAGGATAAAGTAATGTACGACATGAGTGTTAGCAGTTGCGAAAAGTGAAAGAAAATACAACATTTTGTTGTCTCCTGTGCTTCACTCCCCAACATCTCAACAACAATTATGTAAATATTAGCATGTTTGTTTCTGAAGTTCAACATATTGATTTTATGTTTATTGAACAACTGTGAGTAAATAAATTAGCATAACCATATTATTTTTTTCTAGTGTAGTTCATACAAACCACATAGATTATTTTGGAATTTTGTTTTCATGCATTTATTCATGTTTTGTTCGGACCAAATCTTATCTCCTATAACAACATGTGTTTGGTGGTGTGTGGTGGTTCTGAGAAAAAGGCAATGTACAGTGAATGCTCATTGGCAAGCTCCAGTCCAAACTGTGCACAAGAAAAAAAAAAAGTATATATATACAGAAGAAATAATATGTAAATATAGTGATATATGATATGGAAAACAAAAAGAATGTTCAAGAATCCAAAAGTGATCCTTGCCAAATCTAGAAGAGTCCTGTATGTTGATGTCCATGTTTCCCTTCTCTCCTTTCACTTCCCTCCCACATGAATTTGGAATGGGCTGTGCCAGAATGGGGGATGTGTATGTCTCCAGACCGGTGCGACTGCACCCCTCACTGGCTTCAGTGAGTGAGGAAAAACAATTTGGGGGCAGCTTTTTTCAGTTAGCAAAGCCACAGTGCTAAAGGACAGACCCAAATGAGAATTCTTACTGTTCTAACTGAATAACTTCAAATGACCTTCAGTGAGTTTGACGAAGACAGTATGGCAAGAAAAACATTAGTGGTTGTAATAGAAACATAAAAATTACCTCTAAATATCTTTCTTAAACCTTAAAGAAAACAGGATGCCCTTTCTGTAAACTAATTACAATGTGATCCCAGACATGCATTGATCATCCCCCATGAAGCAAGGGGGAGATTTCACATCCAAACACATATTATTTAAATTCCCTGAGAGGAAGAATCCCATCTGCTATGTTGACACTCACTCTCCCTCTCAATATACATGCCTGGACCCCCCAGAGTGTTCTTTCTGTATAAATGCCATTCCTCATGAAATGTATGTCAGAACCTACGATAAAGTGCTGTTGGAAGTGTGTCTACATTTCTTGTATTATTCTATAGAATAACTCCAATAATAGAACCCCGTTTTCATTCTTGGTAACGGAGCCAGGTTAATCTCACAGGCAGTTTCTCCTACCACTTGCCACCAAGTGGCATTTTCAGGGCCCTCCGGCACAGAAACACAGAAGAAGAGTTTGTACCAGTTTATTGTAGAGAGAAGGTTAGGTGGAATAAGCCAGGAACAGATCGAACATCTCATGACAGGAGTGTGTGTGTGGGGATGGCAGTTTTACCTGCTGCTCATTAGACCAACTACTGAGCAACAGGTATGTAGCCACTCTGACCCAATCACCTAGATCCAGGTCAGGTGTGGCGCCACATATCCCCCAACACCAAACTGAGGCCAGTGAGAATTCCTGGCCAAAGCTTGGATTTTCCCCGGGTCTGTCCTCATCTGCCCACACTCAATGATGTAGCCCAAGAAGGCCACGCAGTTCACATGAAACTCACACCTTTCCACTTTCACAAAAAGTCTATTTTCCAGGAACCTTTGGAGCATCCAGCTGACATAGAGCTTGTGTTCGGACAGGTCACGGGAGAAGACCACAATGTCGTCTAAGTATACGAAGCGGTTCAAGAAGTCCCTCAGCATTGACGAAGGCCTGGAAGATGGCGATATTTACTGATGCCTTTCGGAAACGCATACTCAAAGGGGCCTAGAGGGGTGTTGAATGCCATCTTCCACTCGTCCCCCTCCCAGATGCAGACCAGGTGGTAGGCATTACCCAAGTCCAGCTTGTAAAAGACTGTGGCACCATGCAGAGGTCCAATGCCAGAGCTGATGAGAGGCAGAGGATATTTGTTTTTACCTGTGTTGTTATTGAGTGCACGATAATCAATACAGGATTGTAGGGACCCGTCCTTCTCAGCCACAAAGAAGTAACCTGCCCCACGGGGGACGAAGAAGTTTGGATGTACTTGTAAAGAGTGACTCGGTAATGTACCTCTCCATGGTTTCATGCTCATAACGGGACAGGCTGTAGAGATGGCTGGAGGGCAGGGAGACACCACGCAGTAGATCAATCGCACAGTTGTATGGGCAATGGGACGGCAGAGAGAGTGCCTGCTCCTTACTGAACACCTCCACTAAAACCTAATATTCAGGAGGTACAACAGACAGGTCCAGAGTAACAGGAGAGACAGAGACAGTGGTGGGCTCAACAGGAGGAAGAGCAGAACACAGACATTTCGATTGGCACAGGGAACTCCACCCAATTATCTTGATAGCAGACCAATCAATGTGAGGGTTGTGCAGACCTAGGCAGGGGTGTCCAAGGACCAGGGGGGTGTGACGTGAGGAAAAAAACATAAAAACGAATGTATTCGCAGTGGTTCCCAGACAATATGAGCAGCAGGGGTTTGGTCTGGTGTGTGACCTGTGCCAGAATGCTACCAACTAGGGCAGGGGTGTCAAACCTACGGCCCGTGGGCCGGAACTGGCTAGCCAGGGGGTTCAGTCCGGCCCGTGGGATAAATCTGCATTATTGAAAAAAATAACAATAAACTTAATTTTCTTTAAATCTGCAGTTCCTATATTGTCCGCTAGTGGCGCTGTGTTCTAGTCAGTTCTATTGTTTTACCCGCTTTTTCTGTTGACCCTGGCCCCCTCTTCAGTGAAATGTCTTTGTCAAAAAAGAGAAAAGTGGACACAGAGTGTCGGATTTTTCAAGAAAAATGGAACTCTTCCTATATGTTCACGGAGGTAAATGGGAAACCCGTGTGCCTGGTGTGCATGCAGCAAGTTTTGGTGCTAAAGGAATACAATATTCGGCGCCACTATGAAACTCAGCATGGTGAAAAATACAACAGCTTGCACGGAGAACTGAGAAAACAGAAGGTAAATGAATTGTTGGCGGGTCTGAGGAAACAGCAATCTGTTTTCACCCGGAGCCGAGAGGTCAGTGATGCTACGGTGAAAGCCAGCTCCGTAATTGCAAGCCAAATAGCATTAGCCTCAAAGCCATATTGTGAGGGGGAATTCGTCAAAAACTGTATGCTGAAGGCTGCCGAAATTGTGTGTCCTGAAAAGCGACAAGCTTTTGCCAATATTAGCTTGACGAGAAATACCGTGGCAGACAGGATTTCGGAACTATCGGCAGATTTGGACAGCCAACTAAAACGCAAATCGGAGTCATTTCTGGCATTTTCTGTTGCAATTGATGAGAGTACTGATATTATGGACGTCGCTCAACTGGCCATATTCATTCGTGGAGTTGATGAAACTTTGACTGTTACAGAGGAGTTTCTCGAGTTGGTGCCTATGACCGACATCACAACAGCTGCGGACATTTTCCGCTCCGTCGTTGAAGCGCTGGACAGAGTCGGGGCAGACTGGTCCCGCGCCGTAAGCCTGGCTACTGATGGTGCGCCGTCAATGATCGGGAAAAAGGCAGGTGTTGTGACAAAGTTCAGAGAGAAAGTACAAGCCGCAAATGGAGGGGGTGATTTTTGGACATTTCATTGCATTTTGCATCAGGAGGCATTATGTTGCAAGGCGTTAAAAATGGATCACGTCATGGAGGTGGTTGTCCGAACTGTTAATTTCATCCCAGCCAGAGGTCTCAATCATCGTCAGTTTGAAAGCCTTCTCAGTGACTGTAACATTACCCATGGTCTGCCATACCACACTGAAGTAAGATGGTTAAGCAGAGGTGCTGTTTTTAATCTACGTGGGGAAACCTGTTAAGGAATTACAGTGCCCACTTTGGCTGCAGGACCTTGCATTTATGGTTGATATTACAAAGCACTTGTATAATCTGAACAAAATGTTGCAAGGACGCAAAAAAATTGTAACACAGTATTATGACAGCATACATGTATTCAAGTTAAAGCTCGCATTATGGGAGACGCAGATGGCAAGCGGTGACCCTGCTCATTTTCCCTGTCTCAGAGATGTGTGCGCAGCAAGTGTTAATCCTGACGTGAAACAGTACAAAGACAAGATTTCAGGGTTGCTGAGGGAGTTTGGGAAACAATTTCAGGTCTTTAGCGAACTCGAGACAGAATTCGCAGTTTTTCGCTCACCATTCACAGTCAGAGCTTCTGATGTGCCCGTTGAAATGCAACTTGAAATCATTGATTTGCAGTGTGATGTAGAATTGAAGGACAAATTTGCTTCTGTGGGCTTGGACACATTTTACAAATATCTCCAACCAGGCTATCCTAAATTGACAGCACTGGCTGCAAAAATGTTGTCCATGTTCGGGACTACCTATCTTTGTGAGCAGGTTTTCTCAGTAATGAACATTAATAAAACAAAGCTGCGCTCAAAGCTCACACATAAGCACTTAAATGAGACTTAAATGACTTGTGCAGGCTAAAAGATGTCAAGTTTCAGGGGCAAATACTGAGCAAGACTAAATCTTATGGAATGCTCCTGTCAACGTCGCACTATAAAAATAAACAGCTGTGAATATTTGCTGTTGTAATTGCTGTGAAAGTCAGTGCTAGTCAGTAACGGATTTACAACAGAAGAGTTTTGCTGAGTAAAAAAATATTTTTTATGCATGCCATATTTTCTTATGCATGTTGTATGTTTTTTTACATGCATACATGTTTTGCATTAACAAGGAAGGGGACAAATTTACTTTATCAAATGTCTTTTTAAAACAGCTGCCACTTAAGATTTCAAGTGTGTGGAGTCAGTTCATGTGTTCAGAATTGCTTCCCAGATGTGGAAAATGGATTTTAAATAATTTATACATTTTGACGTGTTTGATGTATTTTAACATGCAGGACAGTGTTTTAACTTCCACAAAACTGTCAATAAATGTTTTGCAACATTATACAATCACTGTGATCAGTTTTTATGCATAATGCACTTAAATAAATGTTAAACTGGGCAAAAGTGTTGTTAAATTTGCACAAACTTTTCTTAAAAACTCTTAGGTTGTTCATAATATATTTAATAAAAGGACAATTCATTGCATATAAAGATTTTTATAATTTACTTCTTCTTCTTTGCACTAATACAAAGAAAAAAGTGGACTTATTGTTAGTTCTATGTAATTTTGGAATGAGTTTACTGGTCTGGCCCCCTTGAGATCCGATTAAGTTGTATGCGGCCCCCAGACCAGAATGAGTTTGACACCCCTGATCTAGGGCATCAATGTTCAGACAGTCAAGGGGCAGAGATGCTGGACTGGGAGACTAAACGCAATCGAGAAAACTCTGTTTGACACCGGAATCCACTAAAGCTAACAATGGAAGGGCTAGTAGATTGCGGCACAGGGTGGCTTGGACCTGCAACCTAGGGGGCGGGGTCTTAGGTTCGGGAGTTTCGCTCACCAGTCTCCCCACAGCTATGGGTGAGTCTTGTCTTTTGGCCGGACAGGACAGGAAGACAGGAAATGAACTGACTGTCCACAATATAGACCTTCCACTGCCTTTATCCTCCTTTGCCGTTGAGCAGGTCTGAGAGATGGAGATGGTCTGGGTACCGGGAGTGACCCTGGCAAGATTTCGGGACAGAGCTGAGCACTGGAGCGGGAGTTGTAGTTCTTTTTGCGGCGTCTCTCCCATATGCAGTGGTCCAGCTGAATGGAAAGAGAGATAAGAGTGTCCAGAGAGGTTAATTTATCCTGTAGTGCTAATTCATCCTTCAGGTTTTTTATTCAAACCATGCAAAAATACATCATAAAGGACCTCCTCATTCCACCCGGTGGAAATCTACGAAATCTACTCATCAGCAGTGCTTTGCGGACCCTGTCAGAGGTTGAACAGTCTCTTCGCGGAAGCCCCTGCACGGACCAGATGATCAAACACTCTCTGGAGTGCATCAAGGAACTCAGAAAAAGGTACAGAATGTCCGTTATTTCTGCTTAGGGTTGCTTGTGCCCAATCTAAAGCTCCCCCCGTTAACAGTGCCTTGGACCATACCTTGGAATAGTCTGAAGCGTAGGTGGTTGGTTGTTGGTCAAAGGCCAGCGTACACTGGAGGAGAAAACGCTAGCACCACCCCAGATCCCCTGTGGAGGGTTCAAGTGAGGGTACATGGGGCTCTTGGATGGCAGGAGGTGGCTGATGAGAGGGGTCTTGTGGGTGCATATGAGAAGGGGTTATCTTATTAGACGGAGTCTTCAGTGTTTCCCCAAGTTGTACTACCTGAGCACGGCGGTTGTGTGTCCATGAGTTCTCGGATGAGCTGTTGGTGCCAGTGGAGGACCTCATTGGGGTGGAGATGGTCTGATGAATGGGGGTAGTGGCTGCGAGGTCCATGTTGGGGTCTGATCATTCTGTCATGAACGAGGCCGTTGGACCCAGACACAGCACAAACCACGGCAAGGATAGAAGGTTTATTTACAAGGGGGGAACAAAATTATGTGGGAATGGAATAAGGGCAGGTGTGCCCTTCAGGGTCCAGGCAGGCAGGCTGAAGGCACAGGGCTCGGAGTGTAGACATGGTGGTGTGGCGGCGCAGGCAGGCAGGCTGGCATGTCTGGAGGTTTTCTGGAGACGAGGGGCGGACAGGGTCAGACAAGGCAAGGAGCAACATATAGATGAAAATCCAATGGAGAGCAGTCTGGAGAATACCACACAAGGTGACGGTATGATCAGACGAGGTCTGGATGAGGAGCCAGGATTCTTATGGAGAGTGGTGATGAGTGTGACGACGAGTAGCTGTGCCGGCCAGGCCTGGAACCAGGAGCCACCCACACACTGCACTGTCATGTATAGACATGGACATACTAGATACAAGAGGGAAAGGGAGGAGAGACACATAAGGGGACCAGGGGCCAGAAAAGCACAACTGTTACAACAAACAAAGGATGTTTATTTGACGACACGGTGAAGGTGACTGGGGGGATCTGGTCACTGGGAAATGGAGCAGGGCAGGACAGGGATGATGATGACCGGGAAGGAGGGGTCCGGGATCCGGGTGGAGAGACGGGGAACCGGGCTAGATGGAGCAGAACAGACAGACTTGATCGAGTAGAGGAGACAAGCAGGTAAGGGCAAGAAACACTAGGAGACATAAACTTGGAACTAAGTACAGCGTAGCCCCTCTGTGTTGGCTGGGTACATGTTTTTGTGCCAGATTGTACTGTTACGACCGGGGCTAGAAGGGACCCAAACGCACGACACAGAGACAGAGGGCAGACGGGGGATAAACAAAGGATGTTTATTTGACGACATGGTGGAGGTGACCAAAGGGATCCAGTCGGGTAGAAATGGAGCAGGGCAGAACAGGGATGATGACGACCCGGAGGGAGGGGTCCAGGATCCGGGTGGAGAGATGGGAACTGGGCTGGATGGAGCGGGACGGACAGATTGGTTTGAGGAGAGGAGACAAGCAGGTTAGAGCAAGACGAAACATAAACTTGGAACTAAGTACTTGGAACTAAGAACTTGGAAGAAAGAACTTGGAAGGAGCCAGGAGCAGTACAAACTTAGGTAAGTTAGCTGACGATCTGGTGATTAGTCACAGGGAAGCTGGCGATTAAATACAGCGGTGATTGTGATTGATTGCAGATGTGAGTGTAGAACTAGCCCAGGAGAGTGGTGACAGATGGGGAAAGAGCGACCCCTAGTGGCGATAGGAGGTTGTGGGCCTGACAGTTAACCCCCCTCTACGCACCCAGGATGTGTTTCTGGGGGACCCAGGAGCGTTCCTCTGGACCGTACCCCTGCCAGTCCACAAGGTACTGAAGGCCCCTCCCCTGGCGCCGCACATCCAGCAGGCACCAGAGTGTGTAGGCAGGGTGATCATCGATGGTGCCTGGGCTGGACGGGAGAGGGTTGGAGACCGCAGGTTTGAGCAGGCACACATGAAAGGTTGGGTGGACACAGAGGGAGGGAGGGAAGCAGAGATGTACAGCACAGGGATTGATGATTACATTACATTGCATTTAACATGATGGACTCAATGGGGAAGGGGTCAACATACTGGGGAGCGAGGTTTTCTGGAGTCCACTATGGTGAAGAGCCACAACTTCTGGCCATGGACGTACCTGTGTGAGGGGACACGGCGCCGGTTGGCCTGTAGCTGGGACCTGGTGGACGCCTGGAGTAGGGCAGAGCGGGCCCTCTTCCACGTCCTCCGGCAGCCATGGATGTGGACCTGGACGGAGGGTATGGCGATCTCAGCCTCCTGAGCAGGGAACAGAGGGTAACGTTGGTAGCCCAGAGAGCAGTGGAAGAGCGATAGGCTGCAGGAGGCATTGACCAGGGTGTTATGGGCGTATTCGGCCCACGGGAGCTGGTCGCTCCAGGAGGAGGAATTGATGGTCGTGAGGCAGTGGAGCATGGCTTCCACCTCCTGGTTCACATGCTCCATCCGCCTGTGGGTGGAAACCGGAGGAGAGACTGACCTGTGACTGTAGGGCCGAGCAGAAGGCATGCCAGACCTGGGGAGTGAATTGGTGTCCGACACCACGTCCGCCGGGATGCCGTGGCAGTGGAACACCTGGGCCACCAGCAGGTCGGCGGGCTACCTTGCAGATTGAAGTTTGGGCAGGGAGAGGAAGAGGGCCACCTTTGAAAAGCGGTCCATCACAGTTAGGATAATAGTGTTCCCTCAAGATGGTGGGCGGCCGGTGTGGGGATGGGTAGGGGGCAGAGGAGGCCGGAGCGGGGTCGGGTGGAGGGCTTGGACTGGGCGCAGGTGGGACAGGCGGCGACGAAGGACTGACTGTCTGGGACCAGGGTCGGCCACCAGAAGCGCTGTCGGATGACGGCTAGTGTGCAGGTGACCGCGGGATGGCAGCTGAGGTGGGAGGCATGGGCCCACTGCAGGACCTGGGAGCGTATGGTGTTGGGGTCCGGTACCTGGTTCGGGCTGATGTTCCTGCGCTCGGGTGACAAGTGACTCAATCTCCCGGGTGAGCGTGGCGGGAAGGCAAGGGGGAGGAAGGATGGGTTTGGGATCCCCAGCATTCTCCCCTGCCGTGAACACGCGGGACAGGGCATCAGGCTTGGTGTTCTTGGCACCTGGCCAGTAGGACAAGGAGAAGTTAAACTGGTCAAAGAATAGCACCCACCTGGCCTGGCGAGAGTTGAGCAGATTCGCTGTCCGGATGTAGGCCAGGTTTTTATGATCCGTCCAGACGACGAAGGGGTGGTTCACTCCCTGAAGCCAGTGGCACCACTCCTCCAAGGCTAATTTAAAGTTCTGGAGTTCCTGGTTGCCCACGTCATACAGAACTTGCGTTCAGGTGTGGTGAGCCTGCGGGAGAGGAAGGCACAGAGGTGGAGCTTACCATCGGTTGGAGAGCCCTAGGACAGTACCGCTCCTACGCCCGTGTCCGAAGTGTCCACATCCCCCAGGAACTGGAGGTTGGCGTCGGGCTGGGCCCACGAAAAGCAGTTCTTGAGGTCAAGGAATGCGGACTCGGCCGCGGGAATCCATTTGAAAATTGGGAATGAAGTTCCAGATGAAGTGCTGGTAGAAGTTAGCAAAGCCGAGGAAGCGTTGGAGTTGCTTCCTGTTCTTTGGGGTTGGCCACTTGGTGGCCAACTTTTTGGGGTCCATCTCCATCCTCCCTTGGCCAATGATGAACCCTAGGAAGGAGACGGACGGGACATGAAAGACACATTTCTCGGCCTTGACGAACAGGCGGTACCAGGCATATGTGTTTCTCAAGGTCGGAAAAGGACTGGGAACGAATACGAATACTGAGTCCATCAGAGACAAGGGATATTTGTTCTTTACCGTGATGTCATTGAGTCCCCTGAAGTCAATGCAGGGATGAAGGGTCTTGTCTTTCTTGGAGAAAAAAAGAACCCACGCCCAGCGAGGCAACGAGGAGCGAATGATTCTGACGGCGAGGGAGTCGCGGTTGTAGGTCTCCATGGACTCCTGTTCTGGCCGGGAGAGGTTATACAGGCGACTGCAGGGGAGGGGAGCGCCTGGCAAGAGGTTGATGCCGCAGTCATAGGGGCGATGAGGTGGTAGGGACAGCGCTCCCTGCTTGCCGAAAACCGGGGCTAGGTCCAGATATTGCTCCGGAAAAGAGGACAGGTTGGGGCTCTTGGGGGACGCCGGCAGAGCGTCAGGCAGCGGGGTAAAGGCTGAGCGGAGGCAGTGGCCGTGGCAATGGGTGCTCCAGGCGGTCAAACTACCTGAGCACGAGTACATCTGGGGGTTGTGGGTCTGGAGCCAGGGGTACACCAGGGGGGGAATGGGGGGAATGAATGAGGAAGAACCCGTAGACTGGTTTCCGGAGAGTAGGAGCTCGAGGGGGGCCGTCTGGTGGGTAATCCGGGTCAGATGTGACCCCGTCAGTCCCTTGACCTCGAGTGGTGTGGGGAGAGGGACATGTGTCAACCAACTGGCGTGCTACTCCCAGGTCGAGAAAAACTCTCGTCCACCCCGGGGTCTATGAGAGCGGAAAAAGACAGTGTTATACCCCCCCATGAGAGGGTAGCCGGAAGCAAATGACGGGAGGGAGGATTGGAGCTGGAGCAACGTACCCCCACCAAGGAGTCGTCTCCTCCAGGCCGGACCGGGCAGGTGGCTCGGAGGTGTCCCGGAACGACACAAGGGTGCAACATACACACAACATACAGACAGGAGCTGGTCTGTATGCGGCGGGCTCATTCCTCGGGGGAGATCCGAGAGCTGCTGAGTTGCATGGGCTCGGCATCGAGGTGACTCAGGGTACTTCAGGGCCACACGGGCTGTAGTCTCGACCCCCCCCCTCTCGAGCTAGTGCTCCCGTAGCCAGTTGTCCAGTCGGATCGTGGTATCCACCAGTTGGTCTAAGTCCGTCGGCGCTGGAGACCGGGGCGTGGCCAACCAGGCGGGAGGCACGGGGTGTAGTCTCGCCCCCCCCCCCCTCTCGCGCCAGTGCTCCCTTGCCAGTTGTCCAGGCGGATCATGGCATCCACCAGTTGATCCAAGTCCGTCGGCTTGTCCCGCCGCACCAACTTGTCCCGCAACTCGTCGTTCAGGGTGCTCTGAAAGACCTGCAGAGGGAGAGGAGTCTTCTGGCAGCCTCCTTGCCGCGAACTGGGTGATCGAAGGTCCTCCTCATTTCATGGGTGAACAGATCATAGGAGCAGCTCTTGGGACCCTTCCGATCCCACACCGCAGAAACCCAGGCGAGAACAGCCCCTCTCAGGCAGGAAATGCAACATAATATCGACCTTCTACACCAGTACCAATAAGTCATGTACACTCACCGGTGGACATCTTACACACACACCCACGCGTGCACGCACGCACGCACACACGCATACCTGCTTGGAGTGCACCCCAGCAATCCTTTCCTTTCCTCCCTCATTTGCTGCCATAACCTTGACAGGAGGAGACAACGTGACCAGTTGTCGTTCCAGTTTTCCTGGACCTAATTCAGTTTTTCAATACATGTCATCCAATGTTTATGTTTTTGTGTAAATGTTGATTGTTTCTATGTTTATTTGTCTCACCGTGGTGATTCTCCCCCTCTTGGAGTAGTGATCAGTTGTTTATAGACCCAAACACGATAAATAGTTCTCCAAAGAGGGGGTTGCTCTCCATAACCAATACTGTGCTCTTGTCATTCTACAGGGCATCCACAGGACAGAGTTATTGCAGGTTGAGAACTTCAACTCCTCTTGCAGACCAACTCTGTCCTGGATGCAAATGTTCTAAATACTGTGTTGTATGCCCAGCATGCTGACAGCACAGGTTAAAAAAAAAAAAAAAAAAAAAAAAAGGAAATGAGGTATGCGATGCGGCGCCATCGGAGCCGTACGATGGAAATCCACCGCGCACTGGACCAGGAATGCGTGGCAGGTGCCGAAGTCAAGTTCGTTTCCAGAACGTGGGGCTCACGGGGAATGAGGGGGAGGCTGGGAGCCATGGTGGAAGGTGGTGGAGGCACCGGAGGAGCTGGGGGAGCCGAAAAGGGCAACAGGTTTATCCTCGCAGCCATGGATTACTTCACAAAATGGCCAGAGGCGTACACTCTGCCAGACCAGGAGGCAGAGACCATAGCAGATTTTCTAGTCCAAAGCATGTTTGGGGCCCCAGAGACAATTCACACTGACCAGGTAGGAATTTTGAGTCCCATGTGTTTGCTGCCATGTGACATGTTTGGCTCACGCAAAACTGCCCCACACCCCTGCATCTTCAAAGCGATGGTCTCGTTGAAAGGTTCAATCGGACTCTGGCGGAACAACTCGCCATGGTCACAGCTAAACACCAGTGGGACTGGAACCTACACCCATCCCTCATCCTGATTGCTTACCGGTCTGCTGTCCAGGACTCTACGTCCTGCATGCCTGCCCTCCTCACGCTGGGGAGAGAGATCCGCACACCACCAGCACCCCACCAGTTCCACCAGGCCTGGAGAATGCCAGACAAGTGCAGGATGTCTTGGAGATGGCAGACCTCTTTGCCAGGAATCAGCTTCTGCGGGCAGGGACAAGGCAGCTTGCCGGAGAAGGTAGAGGTAGAGGTTTTGTAGGGCAGTCCCTCTGTAGAGCCTACACTGCACTCGGCATCACAGCGGAAAGGAGGAGAAAATAAATCTCTACCAGCACAGAGGCTGCAAAGAAAGCCTCTGGGTGGCTCCAGATCAAGCGAGTGGATCCGTGGGAGAGTGTTGCAGGGCACAAGCTGAGGCTTGATGAACCTCAGCTGGGTCGCCTAACAGACGGTGTCTGATGTTCGAAATACCCGAAACACCCAATGACCTCAGGTAACATCACTGATAATGTGCCTTAGCTATGCATCAGAAGATGTTTCACTACAACTGAACCCCGTGGGATAAAGGACCGCTATGGAAGGAGGATATGGTACAAGCAAAAGGGCTGAGGAGCAAAACGTGGCGGCGGCGTCTCTGGAGAGACCCGAGACAAGACTGCAGTAAGGAGAAGGAGCTAGTTCCTGTGAAAGATGGCACACCAGATTCAACACCCAGCACAAGTGCTGATAAGCCCTAGAAGAAAGAGATCGGCAAGAAAAGGCTGGAGACCAGGGCTCAGACAAGGGAAGAAAGGGAAAAAAAGAGGAAAGCCTCCGCTGGGACCAGCAGAGGAGAACGGCATCGGCTACCACCAAAGTTGACACGAGAACCAGAAACATTGAAGAGAAACACTACAGGATGGATGTAAGGATTAGAGGACATTTCTGTGGCGGAATCTCCACTCAGAGTAAAGGAAATGGGGCAGGAAAGTAGCGAAGGCCAGGCCAGGCCGAAGGCCAATATGTCAGGAGTGTTTTGGAGGTGACGAGACTGTCGGACAGAGTGATGAGCATGAAGCTGGAAATTGATGGGGTGATAATAAATGTGGTCAGTGCATATGCTCCCCAAGTTGAGTGTGCGATGGAAGAGAAACAAGAATTCTTTAGTTTTCTTTAGAATTATTTTATTCTATAGGATGTAGTGGTGGAGAGCATCTCCAAGGGAGAGAGAATGGTCATTGGAGCAGATCTCAATGGGCATGTGACGAAGGGATCAGAGACATAGGTGACAAGAAGGTGATGGGTAGGTATGGTGTCAAGGAGAGGAATGTGGAAGGACAGATGTGAATACGTATTTCAAGAAGAGGGAGGAACACAGGTTGACATTCAAGATTGGAGGAAGGTGCACACAGGTGGACTACATCTTATGCAGGATGTGCAATCTGAAAAAGATTAGTGACTGCAAAGTGGTGGTAGGGGAGTGTGTTGCTAGGCAGCATAGGATGGTAGTCTGTAGGATGACTCTGGAGGTCAAGAAGAGGAAGAGAGTGAAAGAAGAACCAAAGATAAAACAGTGGAAGTTGAAAAAGGAGGAGTGTTGCATGCAATTTAAGGAAGAGGTAAGGCAGGCAATAGGTGGGAATGAATGGTTACCAGATAACTGGGAAACAACTGCAGAAGTGGTGAAAGAGACGGCCAAGAAGGTACTGGGTGTACCATGCGGGAAGAGGAAGAGAGACAAGGACTCTTGGTGGTGGAATGAGTAAGTACAGGAGAGCATAGAGTAGAAGAGGTTGGCGAAGAAGAAATGATATGAAGACAGAGCGATGACGAAAGTAGACAGGAGTACAAGCTGATGCGGTGCAAGGCGAAGAGAGAAGTGGCAAAGGCAAAGGAAAAGACATACGACAAGTTGTATGAGAGGTTGAACAGTAAGGAAGGAGAAAAGGATTTGTACCGATTGGCAAGACAAAGGGACCAAGCTGGGAAGGATGTACAGCAGGTTAGGGTGATGAAGGATCATGATGGGAATATGCTGACTGGTGAGGAGAGTGTGGAGTAGGTGGAAGGAGTACTTTGAGGAGTAAATGAATGAAGAAAATGAGAGGTAGAGAAAAGTGGATGATGTGGGGATAGTGAATCAAGAAGTGCAGCAAATTAGCAAGGATGAGCTGAGAACAGCATTAAAGAAGATGAAGAGTGGAAAGGCAGTTGGCCCAGATGTTTAGGTGAGATGGCAGTGGTGTTCCTAACGAGACTGTTAGGAACACCACTTACACCACTTAGGAGACCATCTTCAAGAATAAGGGAGAAGTACAGAGCTGTCGTAACTACAGGGGAATAAAGTTGATCAGCCACAGCATGAAGCTATGGGAAAGGGTGGTGGAGAATAGGTTAAAAGTAGAGGTGCGCATCAGCAACCCGCAGTATGGTTTCATGCCAGGAAAGAGTACTACAGATGCAATGTTTGCCTTAAGAATGCAGATGGAAAAGTACAGGGAAGGGCAGATCTTTGAGGATTTAGAGAAAGCACATGATAGGGTGCCGAGAGAGGAAGTGTGGTATTGCGCGAGGAGGTCGGGGGTGGCAGAGAAGTACGTAAGAGTGGTACAGGATATATATGAGGGTAGTCAGACAGTAGTAAGGTGCACAGTAGGCGTGACAAAGACATTCAAAGTGGAGGTGGGATTGCATCAAGGATCAGCTCTGAGCCCTTTCTTTTTTGCAACGGTGATGGACAGGTTAACAAATGAAATCAGGAAGGAGTCTCCGTGGACTATGATGTTCGCGGATGACATTGTGATCCGTAGCGAGAGTAGGGAGCAGGTTGAGGAGAGTCTGGAAAAGTGGAGGCATGCATTAGAAAGAAGAGGAATGAAAGTCAGCAGGAGTAAGACAGAATACATGTGCCTGAATGGGAGGGAGGGTGAAGAAAAGCTGAGAATGCAAGGAGTGGACATGGAGCAGGCGGATGAGTTCAAGTACTTGGGGTTGACCATCTAAAGCAGCGGAGAGTGCGGGAGAGAGGTGAAGAAGAGAGTACAGGCAGGGTGGAGTGGGTTGAGTGATCTGTGACATAAGGGTTCCAGCAAGAGTGAAGGGGAAGGTCTACAGGACGGTAGTGAGACCAGCTATGTTGTACGGTTTAGAGGCGGTGGCACTGACAAAAAGACAGGTGGCTGAACTGGAGGTGGAAGAGCTGAGGATGTTGAGATTTTCATTTGGAGTGACAAGGATTAAGAATGATTACATTAGAGGGACAGCTCAGGTTGGACAATTTGGTGGAAAAGTGATAGAGGCGATATTGAAATGGTTTGGACACCTCTGTAGGAAAGATGAGAGTTACATTGGGAGTAGGGTGCTGAGGATGGAGCTGCCAGGCAAGAGGAAAATAGGAAGGCCAAAGAGGTGTAAGGGAGGAAGATTCACAGAACCAAAGGTATTGGAGGCAGTTGATCCGCTGTAGTGACCCTTAACGGGAGCAGCCGAAAGAAGAAGAAGAAGTCTTAAAATAATAATAATTTTAACGATAATGAAATGATAAGTACTTACAATGATGTGACAAATGAGATAACAAATTATTAATAGATTACTTTATTTCTACAAGTAATATTGAAAGATAATTGCTGGACGGTAATAATGTGCCCATGTTAAGCAAATGGTTTAATGTGAGAAGAAAAATGTTGTAATTGATGTATTGATGATGTGTAGGAATTAGGGAAAGAGAATTGTAAGATAAAGAAAAAATGTATATATATATACTCTGGGGTAGTCCGAAAAAATTAGTTAATGAATTTACGGTAAAATATAATTTTACATGGGCTGACCTGGAACGGCTATTTTAGGAGAAATCCTAAAACGTAGGGGGGATGAATCATATGGAAAAACACCAAACCAGGTTATCTTTGCAGACACAAAAATTTATTACGTCAACAAGTAACGTCAGTAAGGCAAAAAAACATTTTTCCAAAAAAACATGAATCACCAATCATGTGTTCATAAAAGAGAGAAGTGGGCAGAAGTTATAAAAAGAGATGAGCAGAATACATTGGGATTCTTTGCTCCGGAGAAGACACGACAAGAACCGAAAGAGGATTACAATGCTAGACCAAGAAGCAACCCCAATGAGTAGCGGTTGTTCAACTGTAGTGAGGCCTCGGCTCCTTGTACTGGGGGGTGAGCAGTTCTGGAAGACATTGCTACTTCCATCGCTACTGGTAAAGTCAGCTTGGAGGTTCCTGATAAGATCCTTCGGCTGGCTCCCAAATTGAAATTAGGCCAAATTGGAATAGGATAGGGAAAGCATTAAGGTATGTTTTTGTTCTTTTCTTTTCTTCCTCTTTTTACCGATTTCGATCAGATTGATTGTTTGATTATATTTACACTAATAATTATGATTTGTCTGTATCATGTAATGATTAATTACCTCTTTGCATTGCTTTAATAAATACTTTACCTGCATTTCAATTATCAGTTTCAGTTATTATTTTAGGTTAAAGAAACAGGTCACCTCAGTCCGGGTACCCTTCTTGTAGATGGTAAAAAGTTAGGAAAATGCATTATAGGATCTAAATGGTTAGCCTAGCCCCAAATTAGAAACATCTCCTTCGGACAAAAGTATACTGTCATTAAACGAACACCCAGCAACCACACCAACTGGCGCTCAATAGAATAGAGCTGTTGTTAACTGGAGTGGCCTAGGGACATTTTTGGCACCCAATGTGAACACCTCCCTCGAGGACTGAGAATGTCCTCTGGTCCTCTGCTTGATGGGAGTCAGGGCGGTCTGAGGTTCCAAGCAGGTAATCTCTACCGGTACGTGGGAAACCCCTGGGAGGTACTGATGGATGGACTGCTTATAGTCACCAACCAGGGACTGCGGGTACAGAACCGAGAGTTTAGAAAGAAGCTCGACAGAGAAGCCGGCAGGGAGTATGTGCAATGCCGAGAAAAATGGGCACAACTCCTGTGGAAGAAATCCAAAACAAGAAGACCAGTCACTGTAATCAACGGTGGAGATCTACGGGTTCATGCGGTGATACACGTGGAAACGCCGGGGGATGAAGACAGACCCAATTGCAAGGAAGTGAAGAAAGTGGTGGCCTCAAGTTTATACTGGAATACTGCACGTGATACAAGAGCGGCTTAACCGATATGGAACACTGTGGAAAATATAGTCGTGGTTTACACCCTTAAGCAATGGAGTGATATACTGTGGGTGACGAGAAGTGGGGGAATAACATCTAAACCTCCAGCTAAGCTGCCCACAGGAGCGGAAGGGCACGGGAGAGCAGTGCGCAGAGAATGCAGCACGAGAATGCTGGATCAAACCTGTAGGGTTCTGGGAGTGCCCAAGGAATTAAGAACAGATAACGGGATCCACCTCCGGAACGCTACAGAACTCCCTGATCAGAGTCTATTCCCCCCCATACACACCACAATCCCTAGGACCCAAAAAATATAGACGCCCTGGATGTCTGATGAGCAATGGCTAAACTCTTCCCTTCCATGGATATGGATCACCCAAGTAAACACCTAGAGACAGCCTTTCAGGCAGGATATGCCCTGACGGGGAGATGTTGTCCGATGGAACAAGAGATGGTCATCCAGCGTATGCCGACTCCTGAGGACCTGATGGGGTTCCCCTCTGGAGACTTCCAGAGAATCGATGAGTGCACTGCAGAGACAATGTTTACTGCACTGAACGGTACCGACTACGTGCGCAACTGAGCTTCACCTAGATGTGAACTGTTGCAGGTGTGGACCCACTCCTGGGGTCATTGGCAGAATGACTGCGCCATGCTCAAAACTAACAAGATGGTCAAAGAAATACTACAAGCCTGGCCAGAAGGCCATATTCCCGTGAAACCTCCAAAACCTGGTGGGGACTCCAGGAGGAGGAGGTGAGGAACTGGGTTCAACCATGTCTGAGTCAATCTGGAAACTACTGGGCAAAATACCAATACTGTGACTGAGACTGAGACTGTGGAAAATGGTCTGTGATTGGGCAAATAGAACTTTCTCCTGGAGTTGGCACGGGGGAATTGTGCCATGGTGTCAGGTTGGCAAGAGACATGTACTGAACACTATGGCGGGGACTACGAGACCTTCAGTCAAGGCGCACTGTGGAAAAAGAAGAATGGACAATGAGTCCATGCTCTGCCTGGAAAGGTGGGGTGCGCAAAGAGTTTTCTCTGACTCATGGCAAACGAGAGTCGCCTACAGAACGGAGAGACCATTCCAGCAGAAAGACATGCTTTCGGCAAAAACGTCTACGAGGGCAAGGAGATCGAAGGCTACGCTTGGCTGGGACATAATCGGATTTACAACAACGGGATGTGTCACTCGCCGTCAGAGCACTGGCTGCATTGCAAGCTGGGAGGAGATCACGAGTGCACCTGGATCTAACAAATGGGATCGGCAGTTGGAGGGATCGGCATGGAGGTTCTACAAGTGGTTGCTGAAGAGTTGGGCAGCGGCTCTGTTATCGGATGGATCGGAAAGACCTGGGGTCAGCTTTGGCCGTACCTACTACTGCTGATAGGCCTGTTGATACTAGGGAAGCAATGATACACTCCCGATCTTTAGGGTAAGTGCCACTGTAGAATTCTTTGTGATAGAATTTACAGTATTTGGCTTGTTTACTGCTGTCTGGGCATTTGCAAATAGCTCAGCCACTGAGGATTGCTACTTTGGTACAGAGATTTGCTAGGGCAGTTATTGACATTGTGATACCGAACAAACCTGAGTATACAAACCTGAGTATCATGGTTTATGACTTACGTTAGGAAGTCTGACCTTTAGTCTGATCTTTATGTTAGGAAGTATGACCTTTGGGAAGTCAGCATTAGACTTATGCAAAGGAGCGGCAGTAGCAACATGAATGATAATAGACCTAGTGGCACCTTTCTACGGTTACCTTAAACTCTTACATGTGGCATATGAGGGTTGCTCGTTATGGGGATTTTAACGCACCTCCTAGTAATGGTAAATGCACTTCAAAGGAAGGGCTAATGGGTGGGTAATCTAGTCAAGATAGGTAGTTGGGGCCTTGGGAGCATTAGCTGCTCTGTATTGGACCAGAATTATCACCTTATTGCAATTGGTCATATGGTTCATGCTATATGATCATCCCAGGAAGGATGTTCAGTCCAGGTTCCCCTACATGCCCAGGGTCCCCTATCGCTTTCCCACCCCTGCTTAGGCGGGTCTTTTCCCGGAGACCAGCTAAGGATCAAGGGACAAGTGAAACAGGGAGGTGTCCCCCCCCTTGGAGGGGGTGTAGGCAAGAGCCGGAGTATGGGCTTCCACCGCCCTGACACACCTTATATACCTTGGACCCCGAGGGATTAACTACTGCTAAGGAAGAAGGATATGGTACAACCAAAAGGGCTGAGGAGTGTGAAGGAAATTCTTCCGCAATGATCGGTGAGGTTAATCTGCCCACTACAAGAAGACAAAACTGAGAATATCCAAGATTATTTATTCTGCAGAATAAAGAGAAAGATTCAGTACTGCTCCAAAGCAGCGCTGGGATCAATCTACCATCACAGAGAAAGACAGGAGGCTTTATACAGGAGGACAGGGTGTGGTTTGGGTCAGAGGTCTCCAACAGGTCTGCGCCCACCCCCCCAATTGTCTTCCTGGTGCCCCCCCTCCTTCCTAGACAAGAGAAATAACAGGTACTTGCAAACTTGACCAGGCAGAATCGGGGTTGCATGACAATGCACTTCTAGGTGTCTCCCATCTCTATAGAAGGTAAACAGGCTACGTGTGATCTAATTCTTTCATATTAGAATTGACATTGTAGGAGCAAAACATTTCTCTTCACATGAACTCTGGGGGGTTCCTGGGGGGACAGACACAGGCCTTTGTCCTCATTAAAAATTGTTGATCGTAATCATTTTTCCCTCACATTTCCTCCTCTTGTTCCTACTGGAACAACACCATAAGGAAAAATGTAATAAGGCTAAATTCCATATAATGTAATTTGGATACAATACAATTATACTTCAGAGATATCGCTCTATTCTATCTTATTGGAATCTACTAGTAAAAAATATCCGCATCTAATACTAAATTTAACTATATGAACTTGTAACCAATTCCAGATATAATTCAAGGATATCTCCACCTCAAATTGGCCAAACCTCTCTTCTCACATTTGGCTGGAGAAAAGTAAAAGACCAGTAAGGGTTATCTGCTATACTATGACAACGCACAGGACAAAAACCCCTGGTCATACAGAGGAAAAATCCTGTGTGACCATTTTACAATTCTAACTAGAAAACACACACACAGAAGGAAATTTATCATGAATCACATAATGAAATAAACAAAGCAAACATAGAGATTTCACTAATACATAATGCTATGCAGATTAATCAATGGTTATCACTTAATAATGACAACAGCAAAATGCATCGTGCACGTAATGACTAACACATGCTATAAGTAACGATAAACATGATTAGACAAAACATCTCCATATTTCAGCATCTCAGCGTCTCAACCTGTTCGTTATTAAAAGGTGGTTTCCACTCATCTATTCACCATATTAATAATCATCTTACGAAAGATAGGTACTATACACTCTAGACAGCAGCATAGCATTGAACGCATTATCACTACAGGTATCAATATCTTTTTGAGCGTAGAAATTTCCCCCTGGGATTATTAAAGTATTTCTGATTCTGATTCTGATTCTAATTTATGGCCCCAGTGCATTTCTTAGCCAAGCAAATGGATCCCAAGTGTTAGCTTGATCTTTCATTAAATCATCACGTAACTCTTTCATAGCTTGTATGGCTAAAGACAAATTTTCTGATTCTACATCATTGGCAGGAATGTATGTACAGCATGACTCACCTATCATGGCAGATACACCTCCTTGAGCCTCACTCACTATGTCTAGTACCATGCGATTCTGGAGAACCATCAAACGGATCAAAGTTAATTCTTGTTTAACAGCTTCTTCTGCTAATGAACAGTAACAACCTATAATGCATGATATTTAACCACTTAAAAGCTGTAGATGTACCTACGGGCGCTAATATAGATGTAAAAATTTGTTCTGCTCCACCTACAATCCTATACTCAGCTGGAACCGATGTCACGGACATATATGTTCCTGGTCGTCTTACACGCACATCTTGATGGATCTTGGTCAGATTATACATGTAAATTGGCATAGAAAGAAAGATGATCACACAGGCGTGTCCAAAATTATCCTGTTGATGGGACGTCATCCTTTTTAAGTAGAAATACTGTAGTGGCATATCCTCTTCACAGGACCGAGGTTACTAGCACATATCCCGCAAGGATCGTGATCTCAGTTCACGTCCGATGATTCTCCGTTGTTGTCGTCGATCTGGTCCTCTGGAAGGTTGCAGACTTTCTTGCAATGGGATGTACCCACGTTGGTTGTTCTGCCATCTTAACTGCCACTGCGGTGGTGAGGAGGATCTGGAACGGTCCCAGGAATCTGGCGGAGTTCCAGCTTTTCCTCCGGCAGTCGCTACCCAGCTACCTGGTCAGAGGTGGTGTAGTGGTCCTTCGAGTGGGATGGGTAGAGTTGCTTTGACCTGGGCACATAGACTTAAAACACTTGGGTGAGAGATACATTTTGACAACATTGTTTCGTCTAGGGCCATGAATGTAAAATAGGGTACGTGGAATAATTCTGTAATTTCTCAAAGTTATGTTGAATAACCGACTACAGACTCCGCACAAAGGTTTATGTATGCACCCCAGTGTAACAACAATAATATTATCACAATGTCTAATATGTAGGAGATAATGTCCATAGAATCTCGATTAGGCTACAAAACAACCGATAGTGTGTAAATTTTGCTTATCAAACTAACGCTTTTCAAATTTTCCTAGAACGATTTCTCGAATGTTGTCTGAACATAATCCCATCGACACAATCCATTAATAAAGTAAATCTAACAATGATAAATACTAAACTGGACAATGTGATCACTACTGGTTTACGTGATGTATTTCATATGTGGCTTTGTCGACAGAAGACATACTTAACCGCATTGGTCTCCTGGTCAGAAATTCATGCAGGGACAGTTGTGTCGCACCATGTGATCGTCCTCGCATTCCCACCATCACTAATGACAGGAAAAAAAACTCAGTAGAGCTTACCTTTAGTGGGATTCCATTCTGAAAAACATGTCAATTATCACCAAACAATATTTTAATCATGACAAAGCGTCAGCTTGATAAGTCCATCATGAGGTTCCTGCATTGTTCTAAGCACAATCATTATGTTTACTTAATTCTCTAACTATATCCCTCCTTTTTGACAAATGGTACCTAACATATGTCAAACAAGTAAAACAATGAAAAAAAAACTTGTGGGAAAGATACAGCTCAGTACATACTGTACCAAGTGGTTTGCCACTCCAATAATTTAGTGCAGGATGCCTTTGAGTAAAGGAAAAAAAAAAAAAAAAACAAGTTAGTGAGCCTGTGTCCTCATCTGTAGAGGAGACAACCATCATTAGACAGAGCATAAATTGGGTACGGCGGCTTTGTTGGCTGCATTGGCTCCAACATTTCCTATAGAGATGGGGTCAAGTACATTAATGTCAACAACACAAAGGAAGGAAGATCAAAATGGGGGGGTTATGACATCACAACATTAATTAGATGTTCTGTATGTCTCATCAAACAGGTACGCCTCACTTGCCTGTACATATTCATGCAATCAAAAATAAAAACAAAAAATAGTTTACCACAGATAGAAACACAAACACAACCGGTTGTACAAAGATGACGGACAAACAAACCAAAACAAAAAACCCCCCTTTTGTTGTACTCATGAGTTCAAAATCATTGTAGTTGAACTTTTCAAGAACTTCAGTAGCAAGATCTGGGCGAAGCCACAAGGGCTATCGCTGTCAAGCAATCATGTGAATCTCCATCAGAGTGAAGAAGAGAAGTTGGAGTAAGCAAAGTGAAAGTTGCACATGTCGATGATGGAGAGGTGATGTCTGAGAGAAACTAACCGCTTTGCTTCGTAGCAAGATAAAGGCTACAGCATGTAATCAACCCAATGACCCCAGCACTGAGTTTCCGAGCATAGTATGCAACAAGACGTAGTTCATTTCCATAAGATTGCAACGACACAGCTTACATTAAACCATCTTATTCATCCACAGTTAAAGTAATCCAGCAAACCCAACATAGAGCTGGTGCAAAAAACTTCGAAAAACAACAAAAGGTTCTACCGTGTAATGGCTTGGCAAGCATTGCCTCGTTCCATGATCCAAAAACAACAATAACCACAACAGCCAAGAAAGGCCATGCCAGGGTACGACCCTGAGGAGACAAAATTAAAATAAAATAAATGTCATGACTCAAATAATGAACGTTCTTTTGTGTCGGCTGGAGTTATAAGGGAAAAAATAGAAACTGTAAACATCTTGTTCTAAGTACAGTATTTTAGGAATTCCTGTGTATCTACCACACAAGTAGATCAATAAACTACAATATTCTAATAAGTGTGCTGCCATTGATAAATTCAAAATCAGTCAAAATAAAAAAATAAAAATAATAAATCTGTAATGTGGCAGAAGAAAACATTTCTGGAGGCTCCACATAACTTCAACAACAAGTTAAGCAACTAGAGAGGGTAAAGAAAAATGTGATTCACATAGTAAAACATTGTAATATTTAGCACTCAATATTATATTCCCATTTTAATTTATTATTTATTTATTTGTATATTCTTACTTATGCCCTTAAAGGTACAATTAATAACCGCAAACAATAAGCCTGAGATGTCAGCAGTCACCAATCTAATAGAACCCTAAGGTCATCAATATAAGAGGAGCCTGACTGGCGTTGATAAATAACATTTCATCAACTATCGATTTCTCATGGTTAATTTACGTTACTCAACTCCTAAAAATTACATATATTATGTGCTAAGCTTTGAACTGCTAGTCTTACCTTTTGGACAGGGAGTATTCAACTATAAGTCCCATCATTCTGCAGTCTGATTAGAAAAAAAATGGAGAGGTTATTTGGCATTCCAATCAAGTTAACACCTTTTTAAAACAAATATATATGTATAATGACAATAACATAGCCAGCATTCAAACTGAGACCATCTAAAACCTAGAAGGGCTATTAATAACATATTTGTCAATTAATGAAACCACACTTTCATTTATAATCTGTGCCTAATTATGTCTCTACTTAATTATTGAATTTACAAACTATTCAAAACCTTTTCCTAAAATTTTGGAAAATTATTTAATTTAAATTTGGCAATATTCTTTCAAGAATGTAGTATTTCTTAGAAATAATATGTGTACTATCAGGATAGACAGATTGATAAAACAATGGCTGAGAAAACACAGAAGCATCCTTATGGTAATCACACAGATATCATTTCCAGCAGGACTTCTGGTGCTCAGTCATTCCACAGCTCTCAGTTGGAGAAGAAATTCCAGTTGCAGTCATTCAGTTTCATCGTGTCTGATGCAGTGACATTAAATCCAGTTCCAAAGAAGCACAGTTGATTAGGCTCTGTAACTGTGCACAACATATTTTCCAATTGTGCGTCTGCTGTACTTGGAGGCCAAACACTTCATGTTCGTTGGTGGAGGGGAGGATCAGCAGGAGTCAACGCTTGCATTTGATTTTCCATAACAGAAGCTTTTTCGTTGTTCAGAAAATGTCCCAAGTCTTTCCTTTTTCTATTCAGCCTGACGTTGGCCAAACTGGATCTCCTATACAAGGTTTTCACAAACCTTCTCGGAAATGCAGGAGTAGGCAAGTCTCTCAGCAGGATATCAGGCTTTTGGTCTTGTGTGGAAAAACCCTTAAGGTGCTTAATAAATTGTTCTCATACATTATCATAAGATGAAAGGAAATGTCTACCACTGTAAGAAGCAGTGTCATAAAGATAATCACTCCAGGGTGCTCTGACAACAGTGTCCCTGAGTGTTAAGACAGTAATCCTTAACTCAGCTTCTAAAGATTGTTTCAACAACTAGACTAGACAACTAGAATGTCATATTAAAATAAGAACTAATCAAGAATTATTCTGGTTGTATAATGCACTCTATAATATTTGATGCTTTTATACATTTTAACGATTGAGCTCGATATGGTATAGAGCTCAATTCAATCAAGGTCTCTCCTTTTATATACTTGCATGCATATCATCTCAAAATAATTCCATTTGAGCCCATTAAATAATCAAATTTGCAAATCAGTTAAATACAAATAGTAATAACATCAATAATGTACAAGGACCTTTGAATGCTGGATATGTTATGGCCTTACTCATTTGAAGAGCAATTTTCTTTGATCTGATCTCTTTGTCAGTCCTCCAGGTCTTCCCAATCAGATGCTGTCACATCTACACTGGTCAAAACTACAGTCAGTGGATTCCTGCTTCCTAAAAACTGCGGGAATAGAACACTGAATAGATGGTTTGGTTAATTCATCAATATATAATTACAACATCACTCGAATCACAAGATATTTTCATGTTTAAACTTAAAAAATTTGTATGTCCAAATAAAAAAATTAAAAAATAAACAACATCTAAATGGCCAACGTTCTTGACATTTATTTAAGCGTTTAAATTTTTAGTAAGCAAAGTACACAATCCATTACCTCTCCTGTATACAAAACAAAACAATTATTCCTCTTTGTTAAACTACTTGTTAAATGTTATACTGTATATCAACATCTACCTTATTCAATGTCAAATCGAGATTACTTCTAGAGGAAGACAAAAATAAAAATTAATAGTATTAATTATGTTGTTCGATCAACTTAAACAATCACCAGCCCTTCTGAGAGAAAAAAAAAAAAAAGTAACCTGTAAGGTTTGAAACAAACACAGTTGTATATCACACCAAAACTTACAATTCACTGATGCAATATCATGATTTAATGTATAGTGTTCAATCTATACCATTTAGTTATTTATCATATCCTTTGATTTAGAATTACCAATTTACTAATGCTTTGTGCCATTCAATTTGTTACCGCTGTAACACTGCAGACTATCCCACTGTGGGATAGATAAAGGATTATCTTATCTCAGCCAGCAGATCACTTTGACACAAGAACACAAAAGGGAAAAATAAAGTAAATAAAAAAAATGAAAAAAATAACTTTTTATAAACCAAAAACAAATTCATTTCTGCTGCTCCTATGCATCATATCTGCTCTCCACGATGTCTTAAAACGTATTTTGGAAGCAATTCCTTTTTAATTTATATTGATCAATTTAGTTTTACCAATTTTGGAATGCTTTTCCATAAAATCTATTAACAAAGCACCAACTATAGTTCTCAAAAAACAAAAATCACCATACTCCTAACCTTACCAAAACAATTTAATGAACCAAAAACACTTTCCAGCAACTTAAAACCACAACACTATTGTCAACATCACAATCATCTCTCTAAACACAATCCAACAGTTCAAACTGTGCAATATATAATCATACTACCACAGCATAGATCTCTGTTGTACAACATTTGACTTTTTGTGAAATTATTCAGTTCTGCAGCTTCCTCCGCTGAACCAATATCTTACTAAAATGACTTCATCCTAAACAAAGAATCCCAAATGCATCATGGGCAAACTTTCTCACTTTCATTGTCAAGATTAAAAAAAAAAAATAAATACATAAAAATGTCCTAATTAATTTAAAACCTTACGGTATCCTTTCTAGCAATCCTACCAGAAATTTTAGATTATAATGCTACCTTTACACCAAGGACTCCCGTGTGAAACAAATTTAACATGTTATGTACAGCACACATACCAGGCTTATCTTGCGTTTATACATTCGCTTGGTTCATTGAGATTTTTATCAGCCAGGAGGCTCAACAAAGCCCAAGAAACTGTCTCTCCGAACTGCCTTCTCATCCATACGTGTTCCAGAGTGATCAATCGGCCAGACACCAATTTGATCACACAGGATTTATGTGAAAGTGTATTATACTGCAAAGAGAGTCACACAGTGGGCCCTTGAACTCCGTTCTCCTAACTAATTAAAAGTTACTGAAACTAGTTAGAAAGTAAGTCGCATAGCTGGATTATCAATACCTCCAAAATGAAATCTAAGCAAAATAGTAAAAAACAATAAACAAAACAATAATTACAATTATGATAATAACAATTATTATTATTGTCTTTGATTTGATTTTTATTCCCTCTTTCTTTATAATTAATTTCACTCTAGTTATTGATTACATTTATTGTATTTCTACAACACCAGAAGTTCCTCAACGCTCCTGCTAGGAGGAATCAACAATACTCTATAATATTATGTATTCAATAATGTTGAGTTATTATTGAATAAAACATATATATATATATTAAAAAAAAAAAGATAAACAAACAAAAAACCCATGATCATCTCGATCGATACAATATTGGCCACATCCACGATTTTTTAGACCGATATATCCACTACCCTTCCTGATTATGCCGCACGTAAGAGGCCATACTTCTATGTGAGGGGTATGGTTTCTGAGTAAAAAATAAATTAATTAATTACTCAGAGCTATTTTACAAACAACAATACAAACAATAGCTTCTACTTCGATATTCTCTGATCGACAATATCTCAGTTAGTCCTCACCTTAATTTGTTCCAAGATCTCGTGTTGCTCTCTGCTGGATCTGCCAGTCATGCCAGACGACTCCTTCTCGGATGTCTCTACGGTCGGTTCCTGCCTGCCGTTGTGCACACAACCTGGGCATGAAGAGGTCCAACAGAGGCAAGCAGAGATCCTGCCGACAACACCAAACTGTGAAGGAAATTCTTCCGCAATGATCGGTGAGGTTAATCTGCCCGCTACAAGAAGACAAAACTGAGAATATCCAAGATTATTTATTCTGCAGAATAAAGAGAAAGATTCAGTACTGCTCCAAAGCAGCACTGGGATCAATCTACCATCACAGAGAAAGACAGGAGGCTTTATACAGGAGAACAGGGTGTGGTTTGGGTCAGAGGTCTCCAACAGGTCTGCGCCCACCCCCCCAACTGTCTTCCTGGGTGCCCCCCCCCCCTTCCTAGACAAGAGAAATAACGGGTACTTGCAAACTTGACCAGGCAGAATGGGGGTTGCATGATTCAAGATTCAAGATTCAAGATTCAAGATTTTTATTTGTCACATACATAAACATACTTCCATACATATATGCAGTGAAATGTAATGCAACGTACCCGGTGATAACACACAATATGTCCTAGGAAAAAATAAAAAATAAAAAAATTCTTTCTAATAGACCGACTAACTGACTCCTAAAACGTAATACAGTAAGTTGAATAGAATAAAATAAAAATATATAGAATAAAATACAATAAAAATAAAATGAAATAAAATGGAATAGATAGAGGGAATATGCTTATGTATATACAGATATGTGCATTAAAAGTGGCATGTGAATAAAGTGAGGTAGTGTTTGGGATAATACAGCACAGTATACAACAGTACGGCGCAGCAATACGGCATCACGAACAACCCTGAACAGTGACACAGTATGCTACATATAGTACAGTAGGTAGAGGAGCCTATGTGTATGGCTCAGTTAGGACCCCTGGTGAAAGAAAGAAGAAACAGTCTTTATTCATCACGCAACACACCACACTATTACACATGCTTGCACACACACACACACACACATACACACATGCTTTTTTCATGGTGGCCGGTGAAATGGATTCTCTGCTTTTGACCCATCCTTGGTTGTCCTTCCTCCGGGGGCACAGCCAGGAGCAGTGGGCAGCATACGTGGACGCGCCCGGGGACCAGGTGATAAATGTCCATTGCTGGTCAGACAATGATGGGTGCATGTTTTTTGTGGGGGTCCTTACTGACGTGAGGTGGAGGAAACCCCATGTGAGCACGGGGAGAACATGCAAACTCCACACAGAAAGGCTCCTACTTGGGAGATTACCCGCCGGAGCACGGTACCAACAGCGCCCCAGGGGGGAATCGAACCCAGGACCTTCTTGCTGTGAGGCAGCAGTGCAATGCACTGCGCCACCGTGCCGCATGAGGTCAGCATTGACAGTTCTAATGGCTTGCGGGAAAAAACTCTGTCTCAGTCTCTCTGTTCTCGCTGTGTGACTGCGGAGGCGCTTGCCTGACCGCAGCAGCTGGAACAGTCCGTTGTTGGGGTGATGAGGATCCTTCATGATCCTGCGCGCTCTGCTACTACACCTCCTGGTGTATAACTCCTGCAAGGGGGGGAGGGTAGTTCCAGTGGTACGTTCAGCTGAACGCACCACCCTCTGCAGGGCCCGCCTGTCCTGGGCCGTACAGCTCCCAAACCAGGCAGTGATATTGCCTGTCAGGATGCTCTCCACTGCTCTAGAGTAGAAGGACTTGAGGATCCTCACGAGACCCGGAATTTCCTCAGCTGCCTGAGGTGGTAAAGACGCTGCCTCGCCTTTCTCACCAGAGTGTCTGTGTGTACAGTCCATGATAAGTCCTCTGTGATGTGGACTCCCAGATATCTGAAGCTGCTCACCCTGTCGACAGAAGTCCCATTAATCAACAAGGGCGCGTGCGTCCTCGATTGTGATCCACGCCTAAAGTCCACAATCAGCTCCTTAGTTTTGCTGACGTTCAGGTGGAGGCTGTTGTCCTGGCACCAGAGTGACAGGTCAGCCACCTCCTCGCGGTAGGCCTTCTCATCGCAGTCGGTGATCAGGCCCACGACCACGGTGTCCTCAGCAAACTTGATGATGGTGTTGGAGCTGGACCTGGCCACACAGTCATGTGTGTACAGGGAGTACAGTAGGGGGCTGAGGACGCAGCCCTGGGGGGATCCTGTATTCAGGGTGAGGGAGCTTGACAGGTACTTCCCCACCCTGACCACCTGGGGGCGGGCTGTGAGTAAGTCCAGGATCCAGGCGCACAGCGGATCCGAGCTCCATCAGCTTGACAGCCAGTGTGGTGGAGACTATGGTGTTGAAAGCTGAACTATAATCAATGAACAGCATTCTCACATAGGCCCCCTTCTGGCCATCCAGATGCGCGGGTGTGGTGTGCAGTACCTGGGAGACCGCGTCATCCGTGGATCTGTTTTGCCGGTACGCGAACTGCAACGGGTCAAAGGTGCGGGGGAGGGAGGCGCAGATGTAATCCTTAATCAGCCTCTCGAAACACTTCATGACCACCGAGGTGAAGGCCACCGGACGGTAGTCATTCAGGCAGGTTGGAGAGGCGATCTTCGGGACAGGAACGACGGTGGACCTCTTGAAGCAGGACAGGACCACTGATTCAGCCAGGGAGATGTTGAATATTGTGGTGAACACCGGAGCTAGCTGGTTAGCACAGGACTTCAGTACTCGCCCAGATAGGCCATCTGGGCCCGCAGCTTTCCTGGTGTTCACACGCATCAAAGCCCTCCTGACCTCATGCACGGACACTGAGAGTGCGCGCTCATCCCCAGCAGTGTAACTCCAATTAGCCGGCGAGCTAGCAGTGTTGCTGCCAGACTCGAACCGCGCATAAAAGGAGTTCAGTTGGTTGGCTAGGGAGGCGTCCACACTCGTGGCTGGGGAGGAGCTGCTCTTGTAATTCGTAATAGTCCGCAGCCCCTGCCACAAGCGTCTTGTGTCCCCCCGCTCCATCTGTAGCTCCACTGTCTCTCCACTGTCTCTCTGACAATGCACTTCTAGGTGTCTCCCATCTCTATAGAAGGTAAACAGGCTACGTGTTGTCTAATTCTTTCATATTAGAATTGACATTGTAGGAGCAAAACATTTCTCTTTACATGAACTCTGGGGGGTTCCTGGGGGGACAGAAACAAATGTTTTCAAACCCCCTTTTGGAGGTAAAGGCCTTTGTCCTCATTCAAAATAATTTATCGTAATCATTTTTCCCTCACAGGAGCAAAACATCAAAACATGGACGTATCGTCTCTGGAGAGACCCAAGACAGGACTGCAGTAAGGATAAGGAGCTAGTTCCTATGAAAGATGGCACACCAGCATCAGCACCCAGCACAAGTGCTGATAAGCCCAAGAAGAAAGAGATCGGCAAGATAAGGCTGAAGACCAGGGCTCAGACAAGGGAAGAAAGGGAGAATAAGAGGAAAGCATCCGCTGGGACCAGCGGAGGAGAACGGCAATCGGGATGGATGGAAGGATGAGAGGACATATTCCCGGTGGAATCTCCACTCCGAGTAAAGGAGGTGGAGGAGGGTAGTAGCGAAGGCCTTGCAGGCCTATGTAAAGAACTGCGGGAGGAAATGGCCAGGGTTCTGGAGTAGGAACTATCGGATATGCTGATGGACTTGCCTATACTTGGGGAGGTAGAAGAAGAGGATGAATACGATACTATACAACTTTATTGGTCAGTAGGGCACTGAAATTCATTTTACGTCCCTGGGAAAAGGCCCCTCAAAACATTTAGGACGTACAGGTAAACAATCACTGGAGTGACAGGAACGATACACAAGCAACACAGATGACAGATTAGACAAGCACAGGTGTTGACAGGATAAACACAAGTACAAACACATGACATGGCACAGCACACAGATACACAAAAAAACTGCACAAATGACAGGTAAGACAATTTACAAAGACATAAGAAGACTAATACCCATGAAATCATATAAGGCTCCGGAATCATTTTTGTTTGTTTAGTAGTAGAATGGACTGATGTACAAAGGAGTTTTAAGCCTATTTCGATTGAAGGAATGGACTCTGAAGCGCCTATTTGAAGGCAGGGGCTGATATTCATTGTGCAAAACATGTGTGGAGTCAGAGGAAATCTTTATGGCCATCCTAACCAAGCTATTGCTATGGGACACTTGAAAGGCTTGAGCTACAGGAAGTCCAATGATTTTGGAGCAAAGTTTTAACGGATTTTGAAGTTTACTTTTATTTTTCACTGCTCCACCAGGCAGTGCTACAGTAGAGCATGATGCTCTGAATTACAGAAGTAAAAAATAAATACATAATTTGGCTGCTGGCCCCAAACGGTTTTAATCTACGGAGAAAATAATTATGCTGCTGTATCCTTTTACCAAGAAAATCCATGTGAGGGGTCCATGACAGGTTCTCATCTATCATGACACCAAAGTATTTATATGCAGAGACTTGATTAATTTCAAGATTGTGGATCATCACTTTGGGGGGTGGGCAGGTTGGGGGCTTACCAAAATTGATTTCCTCTGTCTTTACTGAGTTAATAATAAGGGCGTTCTTATCACACCATTCCACAAACCAATCAAAATTTCTCTGATACAGAGTGGGATCATCAGTACTTTTCAACATAGTCAATAAGGTGGGGTCATCTGAGTATTTTAACAAAGACTGGTTTGGTACCGAAGAGGTGCAGTCTGACGTGTAGAATGTGAACAACACAGGTGAGCTAATGCACCACTGAGGCACCCCTAGATTTGTTATCCTGGGAGATGACAGTGTATTGTTTACCTTGACCAGCTGGATCCTATTTGTAAGGAAGAAGAAGTACCAAAGTATAAGATGGGGGTTGATCTGAAGCTGAATTATTTTTTCTATCTGTATGTCTTGCTGAATTGTAGAGAACGTCGCTGAAAAATCAAGAAAGAGAGTCCTAACAAATGTTTTGGGGTGTCCAGATGTTTGGAGACTAGATGCACCAGGGTAGCCACTGCATCCTCTGTGCTGCGCCCTTGCTTATACGCAAATTGAAAGGGATCTTGGTGATTCAGTAGGGCTCTGTTAAGACGCTGGACTAAGATTTTTTCCAGAGATTTCATAATGACTGATGTGAGGGCTATTGGTCTATAATCGTTGTGTTCCTTCGGGCATTGTTTTTTAGGGAGGGGCTTAATGGGTGAAGTTCACCAAGCTTGAGGGATGTAATGTGTATTAACTGACAGCTGAAAAATTGGTTGCCACACAGGGGCTAATTCCCATGCAAACGATTTTAAAATAAGGGCGCTACTGTGGTCAGGTCCAAGGGCTTTCCTGGGGTTGTTGCAAAGGAATGTGCTCCCGACTTCTTCCACTGGTATGGTGACCAGTTCAGCGTCAGTGGGTGTGATAGGCCTAACCAAATCAGTGCATCTCCCAAAGTGACCATCTGATTCAAAACGGCAAAAGAAAGAATTTAAGTCATTAGCAAGGATAAATTCATTACCTGACACAATAGTTTTGTTGGACGAGGACATACCTGTCATCTTTTTCATGTTATCGCAGAGTCTTTTAGGGTTTTTCTCTCTGAAAGTCTCAATTTGTGTCTATGTGCTACCCTGGCTTCTCTAAGCTTGCTTCTCAACTCCCTCTCCAACTGTTTGCAATTTAAAGCATCCTTGTTTTTAAACGCCCTTTTCTTTGAAATGATTATATTCTTGATGTCTTTGGACGCAAACTTTTTAATGTTTGGATAAATCTTAATTCTCTTAGAGGGGATGACAGATTGAACACAGAAGTTAATGTAGTCATTAGTAACCATGGCAGTTTCATCTAGGGAGCATGGGTTGTGGAACAGTGACTAGTCGGTCAAATCAAAGCAAGCTTTAAGCTTCTCTTTGGCTTCAAAGGACCAGTCCCTTATTTCCCTCACCACCGGTTTACTGCTTTTAAATTTCGATTTATATGTTGGCATTAAATACACCACATTGTGGTCAGAGTTGGCGATAGGCGGTCTTATTCTGGATGCAAAGGCATTGTTAACATTCACATAGCATTTATCGAGTATTTTATTTTTTCTTGTCCCATTTTTGACTACTTGGCAAAAGCCAAGCAGTACACTGTCCGGACTGCAGTGATTGAGGTCGCCCAGCACAATTGCAGGAGCGTCTGGATGTTTCTGTTGCATTTGTGGACAGAGCCCGCGATGGTGGCGGCAGCAAGCGCAGCCTTGCCACTCGGTGGAACATACACCACGCACAACAGTACTGATCCGAATTCTTGCGGAAGATAGAAAGGTCTTAAAGACAGACAGAGCAGCTCAACATTGGAATCGCAGACATTCTCTTTAATGGTGAACTGACGGCACCAGAGGTCATTGATAAAAATACAGATTCCTCCGCCCTTACATTTCCCCGAGTTCTCATCTCTGTCCAGCCGGGTCAGGGTGAACCCGAATAAAATGAATCAATAGAGAAAGATGTCTTAAAATAATAATAATCTTTAACAATAATGAAATGATAAGTATTTACAATGATGTGACAAATGAGATAACAAATTATTAATAGATTACTTAATTTCTACAAGTAATATTGAAAGATAATTACTGGACGGTAATGATGTGCCCATGTTATTCAAATGGTTTAATGTGAGAAGGAAAATGTTGCACTTGATGTAATGATGATGTGTAAGAATTAGGGAAAGAGAATTGTAGGATAAATTAAAAAAATATATATATACTCTGAAGTCTGAAAAATGTGTTAATGTATTTACGGTAAAACATAATTTTACATGTAATAACGGGCTTTATGTGAGCTGACCTGGAACGGCTATATTAGGAGAAAACCTAAAACGTCAGAGAAATCACAGGGGGGTGCACCTGCATTGGTTGGGGACTTGTTATGGTTGTTAGAATGTGTTGTACAGCGGGCGGATCCAAATCTTGTGAGAAAGGGTGAGAGAGAGAGAGAGAGAGGTGGGAGGGAGAAGTGTTGGGGGTGTCGTGCACAGTTCTGCCGGCATGTTATGGCCAATGACTTGGAAGGAACAATAAACCCCAATGAGTTATAACCACCGCGTGTCTTCTTCTATCTATCGTAACGTTACAGTATAATGGAATATAATGCAGTAAGGCGCTCAGGCATTCTGGACTGCTTTCAAATACTTAGATCAATGTTTGTCGTTTGACATTATCCCTGCTGAGTCAACACACATATAGGCATGATTTGCTCTTCTGTCCTCTTATGTTTTGGGGAAGTAGTCTCTTTAAATGTGCATGTGGCACCCATTCATGTCAATGGTAAATTAATTGATTTTAATTAATTGATAAACATCTGGAATTTATTAGCTCAGATAAGTTTCAGCAAGATTTCTGCTCATGTTCAAAACTTCCTGCACATTCATATGTACAAGCAAAATCCTTCTTTTCCGCTTCTACAATAACATGTTTGCCAAGCACTATCTGAACAGCATGCACCCTAGACGCACTATTCCCATAACAAGGAACACCTGTGACCCGCTAGCAGAACACACAGAGACACATAGTCAAGGCAAATCCTTACAAGGACTTCAAGGTCATCTACAGACAAGGCAGTGCATCACCCCACCCCAAATGTCTCACACATCGCACAACATATATACACGTGTACTTCCTGTATCCAGCGGGACGGGTGAGCTCGACTACAGGCTGCGTCCTGTCATTCGCTCTCTTCCTCTCTTCTCTTTGCAAAGACTAACTCTGTTCCTCTAAAATAAATATACACACAACAACAAATTTGTTCACAATCCTTTATTACAGAAATTGCCACAACAAACTTGGTGTCGGAAGTGGGATCCCCAGATGATCGTTGGACCAGCGGCAGACAGTGACTGGACATCCAGGACATCACAGATTAGACCTAGAGACCAGCCTCTTACCCAACTGCTTGAAGGACGGGATGACTGTCTGTTGTTGGACCCGGCCGTCTCCGCGGGATCTACAAGTCCAAAAACTCCTCCAGTACACGGTAAAATATTTATGGATCGATTGTGATTTTGAACAAAATTCTGAAATTGTGTCTATTTATGAAATAGAGGACCTTGGGATAATCTGCAGACGTTAAAGTCCTCTACAGACTTACGGTGCAGAGGTTAAAGTCCTCTACAAACTTACGGTGCATGCATGCCGGGCTGGAGGCCCATAAAAATAGAGGTTAAAGTCCTCTAGAAAATAGGAGGTTAGAGTCCTTCTATAATTAAACGTAAAAACCTGAGGTTAGAGTCCTCCGGAAATGTACGCGTTTTGGAAAAAGGAATTATTTGAGGTTGAAGTCCTCAAATAGCAGTCCTATTTCAAAAACATATTTTGTCTAGTCCGTTTCCGGAATACGCGTTTTGGAAAAAGGAATTATTTGAGGTTGAAGTCCTCAAATAGCAGTCCTATTTCAAAAACATATTTTGTTTCATCCATTTCCGGAATAAATAAATATATATTTAGTATATAAATAATAAATATCACGTGGGTTTCCTAAAAAAAAAAAATATTATTTTTTTTTAAAACACACAACATGGGGTCCACGCCGAGTAAGGAGAAACCAGATTGGGGTTCTCCGATCAATATGCGAATGAGAAGTAAACTTGGGGACAAATGCATGTCATGTCCGGAAGACTGGGTCGCGTACGGCGGGTTTCCCGCGAGGGGAAGTTTAAGTATGACCCAGTTAGGGAAAGTGGGTGAGAGAATTGCGGAGGAAGAGGCGAGATTGAGAAAGAAAAAGAAAGTGTCAGTGAAAGATTTAGACATAATGGATGTCCATAAACAATGTCTAGCGGTCTGGACAAAAGAGGCAGAAGCACAAGCCAGGAGTCAGGAAACAGGGAAAAATAAGAGTTTGAAAGGTGAAACGTCTGAAAAAGCTGTGCTTGCCACTGATACGCCTGTCCCCCCTCTCTATCCGAGTCTGACCCAGGGTGATCGTCAGAGACAAAGGGACGACTGGGTGCCCCCATATCCACCACCTTATGTGCAGCCCCGTGCCGCATCGACACCACCCCCCACGGCCCCTCCAGAAAGCTTCACGTCCACGGCCTCTGCGTCCACAACTAAAAGGAGGGAGAGAAAAAGGCCAAAGACAAACACGAGTTGGCCTCCCTCCATGCCCACCTCGCCTTGGCATCGCTGAGCACCCCACCATTCCAGGGACAAGGACGAGAGCGCGAATGGAGATTCGGATGGGGACGCGACCAAAGCTACCGAGGACGTGAGGGCCCACCCCCGGCTCAGAGAACACCGAACCAGGGTGACGACATTTGCGACCGCTGCTTTAATTGCGGAAAAAACGGACATTGGTCCAGGGAATGCCCTGAATCACGTCGACGCCAAAGGCGCTATCCCAACCCCAACCAGCATGCCCAGTCGGCCCCGTTCGGATCTGACTGATCTCCTGCTGTCACGACGGATGACGTGTCCACGGGGGGTAACGTATAGACACACACACACATCGCACCTACACTCGCTCCATGCAATGAAGACGTGCTTGACACTGATACACTGCCTGCTTTGCTACGTCAGAAAATTGCATTATTAGAAAACTCCCCCTCCGACCTGGTGAGCACATATGCCATTTGACTCCTCAGCTTATCAGAAAATGCCTACCAAAATGTGCATAATAAATGATAAACCTTTCACCTTTCTGGTGGACTCGGGCGCCACCCATTCTGTTATTCAAAGCAGGGAGATATGTTTAAAATTAAGCGGCCGCTCCTCATGGTCTACCAGCGCGAGCGGTCAAATGGTTTTAGAAAATTTCTCTACCGTTGCACTTGGCACACGGACGAAGGTGAACGGACCACAAAGCACTCTTTTGATATCTGCTTTGTGCCCTATTAACCTAGCAGGTAGGGACCTGATGTGTTCGCTCGGCATCTCCATCACCTCCACAACCAAAGGGCTGAGGGTTGTGGCGACGGCGACAGATCACACCCATGTCTGCCTCGACGCAGTCCCTCCACCATACACCTACCAGTGGTGGATGGGTGCCACCGCTGGCAGCGGACTGTCACGGCACCATTTGTGATTCCGATCACATGTCCGCCGAAGATCTCCACTGCACCTCGCACATAAACCGCGGACCAGACAAAACATACGAGGACGAGTTTTATCTTGAACAAACTGACCGCCTCATCACATCTGATATCTTTTTCAATTCAGAGCGTTGCGTAGTTTCCATACGCCTCGACCCCTGTTTACCGTCCCCGATTCGGCCCCACGTCTTTATTTCCAAATCTCCACATGAAACATGGCAACACCTGGGCTCCTTTACGCGCCGTTGCGTTCACGCCTCTGACTGGAGGCCAAACATCACACACCCGCAGTGTCTTTTTTTCTCCTACGGCAAACGCGTTTGAACTACCATTCCAAACCATCAACAGCGTCCGACATCTCCCCGTTGCTGGCCCAGGTCCCACCCACCCTGTGTGCGGCCGGCAAATACACAAGGCCTCATAAAAAACTGTCCCCCGGTGCACATCAAACCCAAATACTCTTTCCGCCCGTCACAAAAACAATATCCATTGCGACAGGAAGCTGTCAATGGCATCACCCCCGTCTTTGAGTCCCTCCTTGACGCGGGTTGTATCATCCCATGTGACGACTCCCCTGTCCAAACACCTGTATTCCCAGTCAAGAAAACCCGACCTTAAGGGCAGCCCACCGAGTGGCGCTTTGTCCAAGACCTACAGGCGATTAATGCTGCCATCGACCCCCCCGCCCCGAATGTTCCTAACCCATACACTATCATGAGTCAAATCCCTTCGGGATCCACTTTGTTTTCTGTCATTGACCTCTCCAATGCTTTTTTCTCTGTCCCAGTCCACCCAGATTCCCAGTTTTGGTTCGCCTTCCACTTAGCTGGAAAACGCTACACCTGGACGCGCCTCTGCCAGGGGTTAACCTGCAGCCCCACCCTCTTCTGCGAGGCTCTCGCCGCAGCCTCACCCCCTCGTCCTTTCTGAGGGAACAGCCCTCCTGCAGTATGTGGACGACCTTCTCGTCGCCGCTCCCACGAAGGCCCAGTGCGAACATGACTCCCTGACACTCCTGCGGCACCTCTCATCTGAGGGTCATAAGATTTCTCTAAATAAACTTCAGTTTGTCTCCCAGAAGGTGGTCTTCCTTGGTCATGTCATCACCCCTCAGGGGGAAACTTTGTCCCCCGCCAGAATCCAGGCCATCATTGACGTCCCCAGACCATATAACAAAAAGCAAATGCTCTCTTTTCTTGGCATGTGTTCTTACTGCCGCCATTTCATCCCCAATTTTTCAGCCCTCGATCGCCCCCTTAGGGAAATCACCTGTCCCACAGCCTTACGGCCCCTCCTCCACTAACATGGACGCCTGCACCGCCTTCGGGGTCCGTAAGGTGGCCCTCCAGACGTCTCCAACCTTCCGGATCCCCTTCGGCCCTTTGTCCAGTTCGTGGATGAACGTCAGGGCAGCATGACCTCTGTCCTATTACAAAAACATGGCGACGCCCTCAGGCCTGTGGGCTTCTTCTCATGCTTATTAGATCCGGTGGCTCGTGGCCTTCCTCCTTGCCTGCGCGCTGTCGCGGCCTGCGAAAAGGCCGTGCTGGCCACACGCAACTTTGTGGGTTTTGTACCACTCACCCTTTTTGTTCCCCATTCTGTCTCCAACATCTTACAGGAACAAAAATCCTCCCATCTTTCAGGGGCACGTTGGCTCCACTACCACACAGTTCTCTTAGGGCTTCCACACATCACGGTGCGCCGCTGTACCACCCTCAACCCTGCCACATTACTACCTCTCCCTGACGACGGCGCGCCACACCCCTGCTCCGCCGAACTCGATCTCATCTGTACACCCCACCCAGATCTCACTGATGTTCCACTGACTAACGCTGATTTTGTTTTCTATGTAGATGGATCCGCCTTCCGACACTGGCCGCACTCATGCTGGGTTCGCAGTCGCAGATGACCATTCTGTTGTCCTCTCCTCCCCCCTCCCTTCTCATTTCTCAGCACAAGCAGCAGAGCCCGTCGCCCTGACCGAGGCGTGCAAATTGGCTGAAGGCCGTTCAGCGACGATCTACACCGACTCTCGTTACGCTTTTGGCGTCGTGCATGACTTTGGCGCCCTTTGGAAACACAGACAGTTTTTGAAGTCCGACGGCAAGCCCATCCTGCACCACCGATCCTTTTGGCAGGCCTCTCCATCGCTGTTTGTAAATGCGCCGCACACACCTCCAACACAAACCCCATCTCCCTTGGCAACGTGCATGCCGCCAAGGCCGCGGCACGCAGCCCCCTCCCTCATTCCTCCTCCCTCTACTCACCCCCCCCCAAACCCTGCCTGCCCAGGCACCTGTTCCCCTGTTTCGCTAAGTTGTCACAGGGTTTGGACCATGTGTCAAAAGGAGGGATGTGCACGTCAGTACACATTGGTTCACAAAAGGTTTTTACACATTTGCAGCCACATATTGCAACAAGTGTGAATTTGCACCCAACACAACACTGGCAGGCCAAAGGGCCTCACACACCCGCCGCACACCCAACCGCAAAGCGCCCGTTCCAACATGTATTGATGGACTTCATCGAACTAACACCGTGCAGAAAAAATACTGCCTGGTCATGGTTGACATGTTTTCCAAATGGGTGGAAGCTTTCCCCACCAAACATGCCACGGCGTCAACAATGGAGAAAGCCTTACTGACAGATATCATTTGATTTAAAAACACACTGCAGCTACCACCCGCAATCCGGGGGTGCTGTAGAATGCGAAAACGGGTCGCTCAAAAACAAACTGGCTAAATGCTGCAGCGAACCAAACCTCAACTGGGTAGATGCACTGCATCATGCTGATTTATATGAGAATGCGAGTGTGCCCCCGAAATAACCTTTCCCCTTTCGAGGTCCTTTTTGCAGCCCCTCCCAATGTGGGACTGGGACCTCCAGGCCCGCCGATGGACACCAACCTCTGCGATGACATGCTGGTAAGATATTGCATTTCCTTAACCAAATGTCTTTCTGAAATCAGACACCAGGTAGGCTCTGCCTTACCCCAAGGCGCCACCGGGCCCCTGCACAACATTCCACCAGGCAACTTTGTGCTGATAAAGAATCACCGCCGGAAGTCCTGGAAACACCAGCACTGGCTGGGCCCATACCAGGTCCTCCTCACCACCCACACGGCGATTAAAGTCCAGGAAAGAACAACGTGGGTGCACGCCAGTCACTGCAAGACCATCAGCCTCCAATCACAGCCCGAAATCACCACGCCCGGTAACATCCAGCAAGGAGGGTCACACACAACCCCTCCCATCCCCTAAAAAACACTGTTAAGAACACTGTTAGTTGCATGGTGACGCGTGCTGGCAACCATCCACCTTAGGTCATAGACGAACGCATCCATCGGTCATAGACGAACGACGCTGACCACCACAAACCACACTACCTCAAGGCAGCAGAAGCAGACGAGACCATGGAGCGCCATCAACCCTGGCACCCGTTCCGACTTCCCCGCCTCTTCGGCGTGCGTGTTATGCTAATCATTCTGTTTATAATCACTGTAATAATAGTTGCACCTTGGATCTGGTATGATATGCACTATCACGCTATGCTGACCACCGACTCTGACATCGACGTCACCCCCTCGTTCCACCCAATTCGCGTTAAGCGGGCCATTTATTCGGGAAATGGACAAACTAGATATGGCACAGGCGTCACAGAGCCTGGCGCGCGGAACGTTACTTTCTCTGCGTCGAACGACACTACCCTCGCTGGCGTCATTGTTAACCCCTGCGATTACTTTCCCCATTCATGTTATGACGACGGATTCGCCCTGGGCGGGACGATGATATGTTATACGTCCCCTGTACAAACTGTCTCAGGCTGTGTGGAATACAGACCATATCCCCTGAGGTTATACTTTACCCCAAGACCAGTCTGACCTGACCAACCGACTAAAGGTCCAAAAGCTCTCTAATCTCAACGCCACGGTCATGATTAGCCTGTCCAGACCCCAGGTAAACGACTCCAGTTTCTTCGTCATATGAGCCTATGTTTCAGGCACCGATCCATGCGTCTATTTTTGGTTGGAAGTTCAGCCCCCGCCCACCGTGTCCTATTCCTCCTCCCCTGACACCACCGCCTTTAAATCTGTCCACTATGTGAATCTCGGCCTTATGTCCCACCCGTGTCCCCAGATAACAAAGACCTAAGAGTGAACCTCTGGTAGCGTCTACTGCGCTCCTGGACTGAGGCCGCAGAAGTTAATAACTCCTGCTACGCCTGCACCCTTTATCCCCATACAGCGACGGGGGCCCTCCCCGTCCGCCCCATTCCCCTCACTTCTGATGAATGGTATTGCACCCTCCTTTCACTCACCGATCCCGTAGAGGGCCCAAATAGGTGGTGGCTCGCTAGGCCTAATCTACCTTCCCCGTGTTCCCTGTACTCTAATCAGGCGTTACGTGCCCATACCGGCACCACATTCCACTCCCGAGCTGGCATACTCCTTGAGCCGGTTGCTACCGTCCACCCCAGCTTCCTTTTGGGTCTACGTCACGCTCTCTGCGTTACACGACTTCAACACCGCACTCGTGTATATCTCGGCAACACCACAGGCTGTGCGGTTACCTATGATAACAACTCCGGCCTTCCGCCCATCCATAATGTCTCGTCCTGTCTCCCGTTCGCCAACTCCTCGCATGCCGTCAACTCCTCCCATCTCTTCCATAACGTTTCTGGGAGCGATAATCTTACCTCTACCATGTTGTTCTGGCCCACCGATTGCAGGGCTGGCACGGGTCACGACGCCTTGTGGCTTTGCGGCCCTCACATACATCAGTTCCTTCCCCAGTCTCAGTACGGCATTTGCGCCCTCGTTAAACTACGTCCCGCCGTTACCATACTGGATAAATTACTCCAGTGGCGGCCTCTGTCATGTTATCTGCGATTTGTGCTGCACCTATATTCCAGATGCAACCGGCAATATCTCCCATACGATTACACAGCTTAACTCCCTTCTCGCAGATATGAAGGCTGACGACGTCCGGCCCCCCTCGGGGTGGGACTGGTGGTCCTGGCTCACAGACGGCGGCTAGCGTCTGTGGCTCCTTTGTGCCGGTGCCATCGTCGTGGTGGGCTTGGGCCTCCTTTTGGTTTTATCGTGTTGTATTGTTCCCCTCACTCTTGCGGCCGTCACTAAACTTGTTCCTTCCACTTTCGTCCGATACTCTGCCATTCCCCAGATGGATGCCCCCTCCCTCAACAATCCCTTTCCCTTATCCCTTGACTTTGACTCAGATGATGACATTTCCACAGCTTGCTAGGGACCTCCGTCCCTCTTCCCTTTATGATGGGTTCTCTTAAACCTTCGGGTGTGAGTCCCTGGATGTTCTCGGGTTCTCCGACGGAGGTTTTCTACATGCAGTGGGGCAAAAAAGTCTTTAGTCAGCCACTAATTGTGCAAGTTCTCCCACTTAAAAAGATGAGAGAGGCCTGTTATTTTCATCAGAGGTATACCTCAACTATGAGAGACAAAATGAGAAAAAAAATCCAGAAAATCACATCGTCTGATTTTAAAGAATTTATTTACAAATTATGGTTGAAAATAAGTATTTGGTCAATAACAAAAGTTCATCTCAATACTTTGTTGTATACCCTTTGTTTGCAATGACAGAGGTCAAACGTTTTCTGTAAGTCTTCACAAGGTTTTCACACACTGTTGCTGGTATTTTGGCCCATTCCTCCATGCAGATCTCCTCTAGAGCAGTGATGTTTTGGGGCTGTCGCTGGGCAACACGGACTTTCAACTCCCTCCAAAGATTTTCTATGGGGTTGAGATCTGGAGACCTGCTAGGCCACTCCAGGACCTTGAAATGCTTCTTACGAAGCCACTCCTTCGTTGCCCGGGCGGTGTGTTTGGGATCATTGTCATGCTGAAAGACCCAGCCACGTTTCATCTTCAATGCCCTTGCTGATGGAAGGAGGTTTTCACTCAAAATCTTACGATACATGGCCCCATTCATTCTTTCCTTTACACGGATCGGTCGTCCTGGTCCCTTTGCAGAAAAACAGTCACAAAGCATTATGTTTCCACCCCCATGCTTCACAGTAGGTATGGTGTTCTTTGGATGCAACTCAGCTTTCTTTCTCCTCCAAACACGACAAGTTGAGTTTTTACCAAAAAGTTCTATTTTGGTTTCATCTGACCATATCACATTTTCCCAATCCTCTTCTGGATCACCCAAATGCTCTCTAGCAAACTTCAGACGGGCCTGGACATGTACTGGCTTAAGCAGGGGGACACGTCTGGCACTGCAGGATTTGAGTCCCTGGCGGCGTAGTGTGTTACTGATGGTAGCCTTTGTTACTTTGGTCCCAGCTCTCTGCAGGTTATTCACTAGGTCCCCCCGTGTGGTTGTGGGATGTTTGCTCACCGTTCTTGTGATCATTTTGACCCCACAGGGTGAGATCTTGCGTGGAGCCCCAGATCGAGGGAGATTATCAGTGGTCTTGTATGTCTTCCATTTTCTAATAATTGCTCCCACAGTTGATTTCTCCACATGCTGCTTTCCTATTGCAGATTCAGTCTTCCCAGCCTAGTGCAGCTCTACAATTTTGTTTCTGGTGTGCTTTGACAGCTCTTTGGTCTTGGCCATAGTGGAGTTTTGAGTGTGACTGTTTGAGGTTGTGGACAGGTGTCTTTTATACTGATAACAAGTTCAAACAGGTGCCATTAATACAGGTAACGAGTGGAGGACAGAGGAGCCTCTTAAAGAAAAAGTTACAGGTCTGTGAATGCCAGAAATCTTGCTTGTTTGTAGGTGACCAAATACTTATTTTACAGAGGAATTTACCAATTAATTCATTAAAAATCCTACAATGTGATTTCCTGGAATTCTTCCCCCCCCATTCTGTCTGTCTTTTTAAGTGGGAGAACTTGCACAATTGGTGGCTGACTAAATACTTTTTTTGCCACACTGTATCTGTCGATTTTCTGCTTATTTTTTGAGTGTTAACACCTTGCTGTTTCTGCTTATTTTTTGAATGTGTTAATATTTAGCTGTTTTAACCTATTTTGAGTGTGCTCATATTTTGCTGTTTTTGAGATGATTTTCTTTCATACTGTTGTTTAAATATAAACAAAAGGAGGGATATGTACAGGCAAAATCCTCCTTTTCCACTTCTACAATAACATGTTTGCCAAGCACTATCTGAACAGCATGCACCCTTGGCAAGGACGCACTATTCCCATAACAAGGAACACCTGTGACCCGCTAGCAGAACACACAGACACATAGTCGAAGGCAAATCCTTACAAGGACTTCAAGGTCATCAACAGACGGGACAGTGCATCACCCCACCACAACTGTCTCACACATCGCACCACATACCACATACATGTACTTCCTGTATCCAGCAGGACGGGCGAGCTCGACTACAGGCTGCGTCCTGCCATTCGCTCTCTCCCTCTCCTCTCTTTGCAAAGACTAACTCTGTTCCTTAAATGCACATATCTGTATATACATAGGCATATTCCTTCTATCTATTCCATCTTATTTCAATTCATTTTTATTGTATTTTAGCGTTCTAGCGTTTGGGTTCCTTACCGACTGGTCTGTGGACTCCCTTAGCTCGAGAACCAGTCTGGTCTTCTCCGGCATGTAGCCCAAACTTATGGACTGCAGTGGGAGCTGCAGTGTGTTCTTCCCGAAGAGACCGGTTTCAGATAGGCACCGTGGCAGCCCCAACCACTTTCGGATGAATGAATTGGCTTTTCCATCCATCTTACTTGCGGTTGATGAGGGGATCTCACTCATTTTCAGGGGCCACATTACCCTCCTGTAGAGTGTGAACTGGTAGCACCAGACCTTATACTTCCCAGGAAGTTGGCTTTGGTCGATCCTTGTCAGGCCGTCAGAGAACTGTTTCATGACGGATATGAGTGGGATTTTTTCTCCTCCAACGACAAAGATGGTGCTGTCATTTCTGACTCCTTTTCTGAGTGACAGGCTACGAGATTTGGAGGGCTCAATCTTCATTCTTGCCCACGACATCAACTCATTCATCCTTCTCAGCAGTCTCGATGTGCATGCTGCTGTCTGAAGGAGGCTGGTGACATCATCCATGTAGCTCCTTAGTGGGGGTAGCCTCGGACCAGTTGGTAGTTTGATCCCTCCAACAATTTGTCTTGCTCCGATGAGGATTATCTCAAAGGCTGCTACAAACAGTATTGGAGAAATGGCTCACCCCATAGCAATTCCTACTTCGAGCCGCTGCCAACCGGTGGTGAAATCCCGGAGGGAAAAGCACATCTGCAGATCGCTAAAGTACTGTGCTACCAAGTTCTTGATGCAGGTTGGCATGTGTAAGAATTCCATGGAGTAGTTGATCAGCTGATGTGGGACTGATCCATACGCGTTGGCAAGGTCGAGCCAGATGACATGCAGGTCGATCTTCTCCCGCTTGGCCTTCTGGTTCTGGTCCCAGATCATCGTGGAGTGCTCTACACATCCTGGGAAACCTGGAACTCCTGCCTTCTGGCAGTTGGTGTTGATATAGCCGTTTTATAGCAGCTAGTTGGTCATCCTTCGGGCTAGTACTGAGAAGATCTTTCCTTCTACATTCAGCAGGGCGATGTTTCGGAATTGGCCAATACTCTGGAGTTTGTTTCCTTGGGAAGGAAGACTGCTACCGCTCTCTGCCACTCGGATGGAATGAGTTGCTTTTTCCAGGCAGTTCTCATTAGGTACCATAGCAGCTCTAGTACCTTGGGGCAGTTCTTATAGAACTTGTAGGGGACTCCATTTGGGCCTGGTGCTGAAGAGGACCATGCCTTCTTCACGACTTGCCTGACTTCACTGAGCTTGGGGGGCATGATGTTGAACTCAGCTGTCGGCAGTGCAGGCCGAGGCACGTATCCTGGTGTTCCTAAGGGGACACTCCTTTGCGGATCACTGCACTGCTCTTTAACGTGCTGCTCCAATTGTTCCCTGGTGGTTTCAAGCTTGCCGATCTTCTTCTCCTCCAGCAGTTGTCTGGCATGCCTGAAGGAATCCTTGAAGAAGCTGGCTCGCTCTTTTTGCTTCTGTTTGCTGCACTTGCAAATGCGTTTAGCTCTGCGAAGCCCAGGTAGCTTTTTCCTCACCTCCTCCCACAGGGCTTTCAGACCCTTTCTCTGCATGGGTTGCCTTCCTCCAGTTCTTGCAGGGTTGCCGGCGCCTTTGCACCAGCTGGAGGATTTCCTTTTCCCTCCTTCATTTCTCTCTCAGGGCGGTCCTCTGTTTGGGGACAATTTGGCCAAACCTGTCCTTGCAGGTCTGGTATATGATGGCTCTGTTCTGTGTGAGGTGGTGAGGACTGGGTCTTCGTGCTCACGTGGGGGCTTAGCCTCCACCAGAGGACCTTCTTCCTCTGTGACTCTCGTGCCTTCAGCGATGTTGGGTTCTTCAGCTCTGTGGTTTTTATCCTGGCTTTTGGTCCCACTTGTCTCACCTGCTGACGCAGTGCAATGTTGCTGTTGGCCTTTCTGACCACACTTTGATTTCCCCTGGTGGATTCGTACTCCTCCAAACGTGGTCACTTTCTCCCATCCGCATGCACACTTCCGGAGGATCTTCTCCTCATTTGCTGGAGTTCTGGTGTTGTCGTTGTCCGTTTCCGTTGCGATCGTTACCGTGTGGTCCGTCCATCTTTCGCCCTGCCTCTCGGAGGTAGGTTGTTTTCTCTTATGATTCTTCATAGTTAGGTTTGGGGTGTCTCTTGATACTAGTGGGTTGGGTAACTAGCCACCCGGTGCGGTCTTTCCCTGCTGCTAACCAGTCTTTCCTGGTTGTCCTCCAGTCTTCCCTGGACTCCAACTGTCCTGTTCACAGTAGTCACTGGGTTTACCATAACTTCAGTAAATGTACAGGATGATGTTATCGCCTGCTGGGCATTGCTGCCTATCACACCTCCTCCGGTGCCCATGGGTCAGCTGCAGGGTCATCAGCCAGAAACCACCATTGACCAACGTTTCACTCCTTTATTTCTGGAACGTCTCCTGGTGGCGGAGCAGTGACAGGGACGACTCCCTGTCACCCCCTGCAGCTGATAGTTGTTCTCCCCTGCGGCTGCTGTCTGGGGTTAGGTGTTCTTTCCCCAACACCTATCCTTCCTCCTGGGCCAGAGCCAAAAGCTCCCTTTCTCAGCCTCCTCTGCCAGGTCCTTTGTTGCCCTCTTTAGCCTCTCTCCGGTCACTTCTGCATCCCTCAAGAGGCGTGTGGTTGACAACCCCAAAAAACCCTCGGCATCCACTGGGTAGATGGTAGTCTTCCAGCCAGCCTCCCGGCACTCAGCAGCCAGCTCTGAGTACTTGGCCTTCTTATGTTCAAAGGCGGCCTCAATCCCCTCCTCCAGTGGTACTGTGAGCTCGATGAGGTGCACAGATCTTGCCTTGGTTGACCACACAACTATGTCTGGTCTAAGAGATGTGGTGGTGATCTCTGTGGGAACCGGAGCTGCCTGTCGAGGTCAACCCTCATGTTCCTCTCCTGGTCGAGGGAGAAGGGCCTTGATACTAATATATGCATGATTCTGAACACATTTGCCCCGCTGGCGAGATTTTGGCACCACCTGAACAACAAGGAGTAGGTCTTAATTTCCTTGTGTAACAAAATTGGAAACAAGCAGTAAACATAACATTTCTAATTGGAGTTACTTTGGTAACAGTTTGCCAACAGTTGAAACCAAATTAGTTATTCAAACTATATGCAATGTTATGTTCTCTCCCCTGTGCATTAGAATAAGTCACTGAGCTTATGGACCTCCACTTTGACAAGGTCAATCGTGACCTGGCACCCTTTGTGGCTGAGCTGAAAGCAGTGACTCCTGGATTGCTGTGCTCACCTAATGAGTGACCTGAGAAGCCAGATGCAATTGTTAGCCATTGTCCACCTTCAGCTGTCCAAGTGGGATGCGAAAAAATGTAACACATGGTGACCCAGCACCCATCTAACCTCACAATCCCTTTACAAATCAGCTGCTTTCTGACAACATGTAAGTCACCATCTCCACCATACTATTTCGGTCCTTACTCAAAATGTTGTTATTTGGGTAATATATGCTGTTCCAATGCTGTTCCCTTGTGTATTTCACAAAGTGAGCAGTGCAGTTTATTGTCACAAAAACAAACACGACATAGATGCATACATTTCTGTTGAGAAAAAAGCCTGGAGGTGTGTAACAGTGGTCATGACGACGGCCTAATCTCTCTATTCCTTGTTCCTGTCTTATTTTCTTTTTCCAAGGTAGTCCAGATTTGACACAAGTGTTTTCCCCAAGTGCAGTTGTTAGTGTCTTCATTCATCATACATGCCTGCCTCAGCCCATCCCTGCACTATAGCCCCATCAGCCTCTATTTCAAAAAAGTAAGTTGTAACACATAGACAAACAAGTCATTACTAAAAAAAAATAGATTGAGAGCTGTCCAAGACTCCTATGAAATTTCTTAGAACTGCATTAAATAAATGTATAATTGTGTACATAACAAATGTCCATAACATCTTATCAACATCATAATACCTCACATCAAATGTGAGGTGTAAAATGTTGTGGTTAATTAGTAACCTGTTATGGTTAAATTAGTTACCTCACATGAAAAACTATATGTAATATTTTATCCGATGCGGTAAAAAAACAATTGAATGTATAAAAAAAAATTAAAATCCCTTTAAAATGTACTTTTGAAATGTAGTACACCTTACAGCCAGCAGATAAGGCCAAAGTCACACCCTATAATGAGTAGAGGATGCCAAAACCTTAAGAATCAGAATCAGAATCAGAAATACTTTAATAATCCCAGGGGGAAATTACTAATTACTTCCACAGGGCAGAAAGATTTAAAATATTATCTTCCGAGGGCATTCAAGGGACAAGCCAAGATTGCAGTCGGCAGAGTTAGCTTTTTTTTTTTTAACAGCAGCTGTTAAGGAAAGTTCCATATACGTCTTCTTCCGGAGGGTGTTCGGCTATGAAGGCTGCAATTGGCTGGATGAGAAGTGACATCAGAGGACAGGTGAACAAAGGATCAGGACTGCGATTGGCTGAGAGAGATTTTTGATTATTTCATGACATAAAAAAGGAGGAATATGTAAATAAAACAGAGTGATCTCAGTTGGATGGCTGAGAGATCTCTCGGGAGCATGCTGTGATCTTATGAGAAGACGGAAGTGAGTACACCTGAAGGAGAACCGGCAGAAGGGTAAACAGGTATCACTGGTCGTTGATAAACTATATATAGATGGTCTGTTATTCTGAGACTCCTCCACCACACCCTGGTTATTCTGATAATTATGTAGGTATTCTGGTAAGACTGATAATCCTATATGCGAGATGTGGAAATTAGTATACTATCTTACATTTACATTTACATTTAGTCATTTAGCAGACGCTTTTATCCAAAGCGACTTACAAGGGAGAATAACATTCAAGCTACATTGCGACAGAGATTAGTGTAACAACAACATTAGTGTAACAATAAATACTGCTAGGTAGTGCTAAGTATTTGTAGGTTAGGACAGGAGGTACTCACTGAAGAGCTGGGTCTTCAAGTGCTTCTTAAAGACAGAGAGGGAGGTCCCTGCTCTGGTCATTTTTGGCAGCTAGTTCCACCAATGTGGAACTACAAATGAGAATAGCCTGGAGAATGGCCGTGGCTGTATGGCCGGCAGAGCCAGGTGACGCTCATTTGACGAGCGCAGCATCCGGGGGGCAACATGTGCTCTTACAAGAGCATTTAAGTAGGCGGGAGCATTCCCAGCAATCACTCTGTAGGCCAGCATAAGAGACTTAAACTTGATGCGAGCGGCTACAGGTAACCAGTGGAGCTCGATGAGCACCGGAGTGAAATGTGCCCTCTTTGGCTGGTTGAACACCAGTCGCGCCGCTGCATTCTGTATCATCTGTAGTGGCTTCACCGCACAGGCCGGCAAGCCTGTTAAGAGGGCGTTGCAGTAGTCGAGACGGGACATCACCAAGGTTTGTACCAGCAGTTGAGTGGCATATTGGGTCAGGTACGGCCTGACTTTTCGGATGTTGAGTAGTGCGAAGCGGCAGGACCGGGAGACGGCGGCAACATGGTCCGAGAATGTCAGTTGGTCATCAATAATGACACCAAGATTCCTTGCAGCCTTGGTAGGAACAAGAGATAGAGAGTCGATTTTAATATCAATGTTGTGATAGATACCTTGTTTGGCCGGGAAGACCAGCAGTTCCGTTTTCTCCATGTGGATATCCATGTCGATATGTCAGCGAGACAATCAGAGATCCGCGTCGAGACAGTGGGGCCGTCGGGCGGGATGGACAGATAGAGTTGAGTATCATCCGCATAGCAGTGATATGAAAAGCCATGTGAGTGGATGATCGGGCCCAGTGAGGTGGTGTATATGGCAAAGAGGAGGGGTCCTAGCACCGAGCCTTGGGGCACCCCTGTGGTGAGGTTGTGAGGCACAGACAGCTGGCCTTGCCATGTCACACTGAACGAGCGCCCAGTAAGGTAAGATTCGAACCAGGAAAGTGCACTGCCCGTTATGCCCATACTTGAGAGTAAAATATTGCTCACTCTCAACATCTCACCTTCCTCATCCCCCCTCCCTACTTCTCTCATCATCTCACCTCCCTAATCCCTCCCTCCCTCCCTGCTTCTCCCATCACTCTCACTCTATTCAGTCACTCACTATATGTATGTCTGACTCTGCAATGTTCTATGTCTATCTTTGTCTATTTGTCATTTGTTTGTGAAGATATGTATCCTACAAACTTCCTGCAATGCTAGGGCAGTAAAAAGGAATATGAAGGAGGAAAACTCAGACTTCATCTATGGGAAAACATGGGCACAGTAGCATAGCTATTGCCTTGGATGCACTGTGCCATGACCCCCTAAATAACCTCAATGACACCCATTAAGTTTGTTGGTTGGAATGTGAGAGGCTTGGGCTCACCAGCTAAATGTAACAAAATCCTAAGTCACCTCACCAGGATGAACCCCAGCGTCTGTCTACTGCAAGAAACTCACCTCACTGCATCCGAGCACCTCAAACTCAAAGCTAAATGCGATAATCAGACACAGAAAGGCGATACATAATGATTTACGGAGTTTTTGGTAGCATCAAATTAACCGTAGTTAATATTTATGGCCCCAATGAGGACGACCCAAATTTCTTTCACAATGTATTTTCAAAACTCTTAGAATTCTTTGACTCAATTATTATACTGGGAGGAGACATTAACACAGTACTGGATCCAAGTTTAGACCGTTCACAAACTAGAAATAATCACAAGCCCTGGCATTCGTCAGACACTATAAAACAATATGAGTGTAATCCACATAATAGAGAATACACATATTATTTACCACCCCACCAATGCTTCTCTTGAATCTACTTTTTCTTGACAATTAACTCTGTAATGTTAAAAATCACTAACCCTGAAATCCACCCAATTGTAATCTCCAATCACGGGCCAATTTGTTTCAACCTCATAAATGAAACCACCCGGAACCCTCCCAGCAGGTGGCGGTTTAATGCCTTACTTTTGACGGATAAAGAATTTAACCATTTATTTTCCAGAGAATAGACTTCCTGCATTGAACTGAATGACTCTCCAGAAATGTCACCATCCTTACTCTGGGAAACGGCTGAGGCAGTTCTAAGAGGCAGTATTTTTCCATTCTCTACTCACAAGAAAAATAAAGGACAAGAATGCCAAAATAAACTCGAACAAGGATTAAAAGACTTGCACTCCCAACAAGCCCACTCACCCATTGAGCACATCTAAAATGAGATCCAGACAATTACATCTCAACTTGATAATATCATCCATCAAAAGACAACAAGAGCAAATTTTGAATCAGAATCAGAATCAGAATGCCTTTATTGTCATTGCATGTGGCACATTGTAATATCATCCATCAAAAGACAACAAGAGCAAATTTTGAATCAGAATCAGAATCAGAATGCCTTTATCGTCATTGCATGTGGCACATTCAACAAAATTACAGTGTCTCTCCATTCAATAACCCACACCACACACCCACATACACACCCACAATATAAAACAATATTACACAATATAAAACAATATAAAAAGACCACTATAAAGATAAAGTGGCTTATGGCAGATTTAAAAAGTGGCTATGGCATTCTGTCTATAGTGACACTGATTTGTTATGATGTCACGGGGGGGGGGGTTGGCAGAGGGGAGACAGAGTTCAGTTCAACGATTGCTGTTGGATAAAAACTGTTTCTGAATCTGGCAGTGCGTGTCTTTAGTGACCTATACCGTTTTCCTTAGGGCAGCAGAGTGAACAAGTAGTGAACAAGGGTGTGTAATGGGTTTCACAATGTTACTGGTCCTGTAGCAGCACTGACTGGTAAATGTCCTCCAGACGGGGCAGGGGGAGACCAATGATACCCTGGGCAGTTTTCATCACCCTCTGGAGAGCTGCTCTGTCAGCTGCTGAACAGTTCCCAAACTAAACATTTATTCAGTAAGTCAGTATGATTTCTACCGAACAGCGGTAGAAAGAATCCAGCAGTTTTGCAGACAGATGGGCCTTCCTCAGTGTTCTGAGGAAATAAAGTCTCGGTTGAGCCTTTTTTGCAACTGCAGCAGAGTTCACAGTCCATTTAAGATCCTCACTAATGTTAACCCCCAGAAACTTAAAACTAGGCACCCTCTCTACCTCATCTCCCACTTTTTCCAGTGGCCTGAGCTCCGCTTCATGTCACCTGAAATCAGTGATGACTTCCTTTGTTTTATTAATGTTCAGAGTGAGGCTGTTGTGGGCACACCACTCAGACGGTCTGTGCACCTCATCTCTATAGGCGACCTTGTTCCCATTTGAGATGAGCCCCACCACGGTTGTATCGTCCGCAAATTTTGTTGTCATATTTGTGGGGTGATGAGGCAAGCAGTCATAAGTGCACAGGGCATAGAGGAGGGGACTGAGCACACAACCCTGCAGTGCTCCTGTGCCGAGGGTCAGGGTCGTCGAGGTATAGGGTCCAAGTCTCACTGTCTGTGGCCATTTACTGAGAAGGTCCAGTATCCACCGACACAATTGACTGCTGAGGCCAAAGTCCAGCATTTTTGTGACCAGCTTGCTGGGTATGATGGTATTAAAAGCTGAGCTAGGATCAACAAAAAGCATCCTGACATATGACCCCTTCAGTCCTCTAGGTGTTGTAGTGCAGCACGCAGGAAAGTGCTTATGGCATCCTATGTAGATCTAAAGGCCCTATATGCATACTGGTGTGGGTCGAGTGGGGGGGCAGAGATGATTTAAGGTGACCTAGGACCAGTCTTTCAAAGCACTTGGAGGCTACAAATGTAAGAGCAAAGGGCCTGTAGTCATTGAGGGAGATGATGTTTGTCTGCTTGGGCACCGGGCTGATGGTAGTGGTTTTCAGGCAGGCTTGCAGAGTGGTGTGGGCTAGGGAAAAGTTAAAAATGTCTGTAAATACCCCGCGAGCTGGTGAGCACAGTCCCAGAGTACCGTGCCTGGGATCTCATCCAGGCCAGCGGCCTTACTAGCATTAACAGTTCTCAGGGCCCGCTGTACCTCCTCCAACTGGAGGGAAAGTGGCTGGTCAGCAGGGCCCAGTTGGTGCTCTGCTGATCTCTGCTGGGATCTCGTATGTGTGTTGGAAAGTACACAAAACCCCCAGTTGTTGCGTCTTTCCAATATAATTTAGCAATTCATGGGTATAGTGAATCATGTTTGGTCTACCCTGGCACAATTCCCACCATACAAACAGAAATAAAACCAAAAAACAGTTCAATCTAGGAGAGCTCACAGTCGCAGCGTCCTTACACGAAGCCATCTAAATTTATTATTTTATTTTCAAATTATTTAGAATTCAGTGACAAATCATGAACATTTCTTGCCAATCAATTGAAACGTGATAAAGAAAACACACTTATTACAGCCATCAAAGATCCACAGGGTAGAATAACATACGGGACATACAAGACATACATACAAGACTTCAATAACATTTTGAGACTTGTATAATAAGCTATATCACTCGGATAATGAATCAAAAATATCAAACACAAGACATAACTCATCCTAGATGATATCAACCTCCCTAAACCTTTCACAGAGCAGTCTGCCACATTATATCAACCACTTACTCTAGAATAACTCAGGAAAGCTCTCTACTCTTTGGCCAACAAGAAATCACCTGGATGACATGGCTACCCAGATGAATTCTATAAACACTTCTGGCCACTTATATGCCCATTATTCATCAGAATGGTTACAGAAATTAAGTCAGAATAAGAAGAATTAAGAATTAAGAATTTAAAAAGTATTTCCATTCCATTCCATAATTCAGCCAGACCAAACAGGCTTTGTCAGGGGCAGACACTCTTCCAGCAATATGCATCGTTTATTCAGTCGGTCAGCATATCTCAAAGGAACAACTTAAATACTGTTATTGCCTCTTTGGGTGCCGAAAAAGCATTTGACAGAGTTAATTGGACTTATCTCTTTTCAACCCTCAACAAATTTGGCTTTGGAGAGTCACTCATTCAATGGATCAGAATCCTGTACAACTCTCCATCTGATTCTGTCATCACCAAGGGTTAGACTTCACAGCGTTTCACTGTACAAGGTGGCACAAGACAAGGATTGCTATTCGCCATCTTTATTGAACCTCTCACGGTGGCCATCCGTCAAAACAATAATATCATTGGCATGCAAACAGGAAACTCTGTTCACAAAATCAATTTGTATGCAGACAATATTTTGTTGTACTTACGGAACCCAATATCATCCCTACTGCAAGTATTCAATCTTATCTCTAAATTCTCAGCTAACACCTTTAAAACCTCTTACCACTCAGTGGGAAGGACTGGAATGCTGTCACCCAGAAACTTTCCTTAACCAACACAAAAGGCAACATTAGATATCTTGGTATTGATATCTCCACTAATCTGTCAGATTTGTTTGCCCTTAACTTTACTCCATTGCTCAAATCCATTGAAGACCTCATTCGATGGAAAAACCTACCCATCTCACTAATTGGTCGGATAGCAGCAGTGAAAATGAATATACTACCAAAATTAACTATATATTTTCAATGACCCCAGTTCAACCAACAATACATTGGTTTAATACTGAAGACTCAATAATAAATACATTTTATTGGAAATACAAGAAACCGAGAATTAAACGAGCAACACTACAAAAAAACTGTGGAAAGACTGAGGAGGCCTAGTAGCCCCAAACTTCAGATACTACTATCTAGCAAATCATCTTCAATTTATAATTAAATGGTTAAAACCAGAGCAATAGTTGGGCCATGGATGGTGAGACATTGAACAAACAGAATATCAGGAGATATCAATATCTGATCTCCCATTCTTAACTGAATCAATAAAGAAACATAATTGCTTTAGCCTGGTGGAGATTCAACAAACTCAGTCTGGTCATCCTGGAAGGTGGATTCCTCCTTCTGTGGCCTGGCATGTGGCTAATACATTTAACCAAATATTACTTTATCTATCATAGGGAATATTACTGTATGTATTCTACGAGGGAGATTTCTGACTATCACAAAATGAAAGGGGGATACTAGTTTGGCTTTTTTCTCTGAATGGCTTATTAACTTCAAGGTTGGGTGAGAATAGAGATATAGGGTCATACCCTCATCAGCCAGTAAACATTTCCATGGTGACAGGAAGTTCCACCAATCAGAGGCGTTGCTATTACACTTAAGATTATGGGTAATGTAGTCTGTTGCCTCACAGCAAGAAGGTCCTGGGTTTGATTCCAGCCTGGGATGCTGTTGGCACCGTGCTCCGGGTGGGTCATCTCCCAAATAGGAGCCTCACATGGGGCTTCCTTCACCTTACTTAAGTCCGGACGCCCTACAAGGATGGGTTAAATGCAGAGGCCTCATTTCACGTATGTGCGCGTGTGCGTGCACATGTTGTAGTGTAGTGTGGTGTGCTGTGTGACAATTAAAGATTCTTCATTCATTCATTCAATCATTCATTCTTAACCTGGCCAACTACGAAGACTACAATTCTGTGCCATTTTGTTATGCATCATCATGCAATGGCCTCATGGGTAAAGTAGTCGTATAATTATAAAACTAAATATGAAAATAAATTGCATAAGTGTCAATTTGCTGATTACATATGAAAATTGACATATGTAAATATTACACAATGAATATAATAATTTGTTTTTGCTCCTGAAGAAGCCACAAGTCATTTTGATATCATATTGTTTTAAGAAAAACATGTTTTATTAACGATGTCATGGAGACTACACTACCCATAATCCAACCCATAAGTTTAACAGCGATGTCTCTGATTGTTAGAGCTTGCTGTTGCCATGGAAATGTTTACCACACTAGCTGATGGGTACACGGCGCACAAACACTGACATGTATATCCAGCTAGATTCAAGATTCAAGATTTTTATTCATCACTTACATATACATACTTTCATACATATATGCAGTGAAATGTAATGCAACGCACCCGGTTATAACACACAATATGTCCTAGGAAAAATTTCTAATAGCCCAACTAACTGACTCCTAAAACGTAATACAGTAAGTGGAATACTTATAGAATAAAATAAAAATATATAGAATAAAATAAAATACAATAAAAATAAAATGAAATAAAATGAAATAGATAGAGGGAATATGCTTATGTATATGGGATAGGCAATTATGTATATACAGATATGTGCATTAAAGTGGCATGTGAGTAAAGTGAGGTAGTGTTTGGGATAATACAGCACAGTATACAACAGTAAAGCGCAGCAATACGGCATCACGAACAACCCTGAACAGTGACACAGTATGCGGTACAGTATGCTACATACAGTACAGAAGGTAGTGGAGCCTATGTGTATGGCTCAGTGAGGACCCCTGGTGAGGTCAGCATTGACAGTTCTAATGGCATGCGGGAAAAAACTCTGTCTCAGTCTCTCTGTTCTCGCTGTGTGACTGCGGAGGCGCTTGCCTGACCGCAGCAGCTGGAACAGTCCGTTGTTGGGGTGATGAGGATCCTTCATGATCCTGCGCGCTCTGCTACTGCACCTCCTGGTGTATAACTCCTGCAAGGGGGGGAGGGTAGTTCCAGTGGTACGTTCAGCTGAACGCACCACCCTCTGCAGGGCCCGCCTGTCCTGAGCAGTACAGTTCCCAAACCAGGCAGTAATGTTGCCTGTCAGGATGCTCTCCACTGCTCCAGAGTAGAAGGACTTGAGGATCATCACCGAGACCCGGAAAGACGCTGCCTCGCCTTTCTCACCAGAGTGTCTGTGTGTACAGTCCATGTTAAGTCCTCTGTGATGTGGACTCCCAGGTATTTGAAGCTGCTCATCCTGTCGACAGAAGTCCCATTAATCACCAAGGGCGCGTGCGTCCTCGATTGTGATCCTCGCCTAAAGTCCACAATCAGCTCCTTAGTTTTGCTGACGTTCAGGTGGAGGCTGTTGTCCTGGCACCAGAGTGACAGGTCAGCCACCTCCTCACGGTAGGCCTTCTCGACGCCGTCGGTGATCAGGCCTACGACCACGGTGTCCTCAGCAAACTTTATGATGGTATTGGAGCTGGACCTGGCCACACAGTCATGTGTCTACAGGGAGTACAGTAGGGGGCTGAGGACGCAGCCCTGGGGGGATCCTGTATTCAGGATGAGGGAGCTTGACATGTGCTTCCCGACCCTGGCCACCTGGGGGCGGGCTGTGAGGAAGTCCAGGATCCAGGCGCACAGCGGAGTATTCAGTCTGAGCTCCTCCAGCTTGACAGCCAGTCTGGTGGGGACTATGGTGTTGAAAGCTGAACTATAATCGATGAACAGCATTCTCACATAGGCCCCCTTCTGGCCATCCAGGTGTGTGAGGGTGGTGTGCAGTACCTGAGAGACCGCGTCAGCCGTGGATCTGTTTTGCCGGTACGCGAACTGTAACGGGTCCAAGGTGCGGGGGAGGGAGGCGCAGATATAATCCTTAATCAGCCTCTCGAAACACTTCATGACCACCGAGGTGAGGGCCACCGGACGGTAGTCACTCAGGGAGGCAGGAGAGGCGATCTTCTTGACAGGAACGACGATGGACCTCTTGAAGCAGGACGGGACCACTGATTCAGCCAGGGAGATGTCGAATATTGTAGTGAACACCGGAGCTGGCTGGTTAGCACAGGTCTTCAGTACTCGCCCAGATGTGCCATCTGGGCCCGCAGCTTTCCTGGTGTTCACCCGCATCAAAGCCCTCCCGACCTCGTGCACGGACACTGAGAGTGCGCGCTCATCCCCAGCGGTGTAACTCCAATTAGCCGGCGAGCTAGCGGTGTTGCTGCCAGACTCGAACCGCGCATAAAAGGAGTTCAGTTGGTTGGCTAGGGAGGCGTCCACACTCGTGGCTGGGGAGGAGCTGCTCTTGTAGTTTGTTATTGTTCGCAGCCCCTCCCACAAGCGTCTTGTGTCCCCCCGCTCCATCTGTAGCTCCACGGTCTCCCTGTACGTCCGTTTAGCGTCCCTAGCGTCTACAGCTAAATTGTTGTGATGAAATTCATACTGAGGGTATGACCCAATATCTTTATTCCCACCAACCTTGAATTTAATAGACCATTCAGAGAAAAAGATAAACCAGTATCTCACTTTGATGTTGTAATTGGCAGAAGTAAATATAAACCCATAGATTTTAAATTAATGACATTTACGGTGCCGTACATTTGTCATGCTGGTGTGAGTTTTAGTTTAAGTACCGTGCCCCCCGCGCGCCATATGGCAAAGGACCATAAGTGTTTCAATACATGATCCTCCCCTCTACAAGCTACTGACAAATCTCACCCCTTCATATCACTCACTGGACTGAAGCTTGTGCGTATCCCTGAGAAAGTGGGTGAAGGAAGTGACCTCAATGACCTCTATGTCCACTTCTCAAGATTCAGGATCATGTCCATCTATTGCCCACCACTGACTCATTTGTTTTGTGTACACTGAGCTGACAGCATTTCAGACGTAATCTCTCTATAACATTGTTCAGTGGAGTGCTTCACTGCCTGTCATCATTTACCTCATCTGTAACATCTCAATGAGACCCAGGAAAAAGGGGAAGGATACAATCTATTTAAAAAAATTGAATTTTCATTTCCTCTGAAGAAATATTATAATGCATACTTAACCGCCTTCTAACTACATACCAAAACATTATAGGATCATCAACTGATGGAAAAAAACATGTGAATGTACATAGCAATGCCTAGTGGTAGGACTGGAAACATTACAAGCAGACACAGATTTGGAAATGATTGTTTTTGTTATTGAATGGGATAAACAGCATCATCATGATAAAGTAAACTAAAAGCACTTCATGTGAGCCGTAACTTAATATTTTGGCTTGTGGCTACAGTGGCAGGGAACAGCAACAGCTAAAAAGCTATTTTACTAGTTCTAAGCTGGATAGAAGAAGATAAACCAGTTGCACTAACAACTATTAAATACATACAGCCAGGTACAAGACAAGACTACTTGACATAGTTCAAACTATATTCAGAATTAAGAGGCAGGAATAGAAATGAATTTCATGTGGATGGCTGCACATATTTCTGTGGATGGAAATGAGCTGTCAGATAAATATGCAAAAGGAAAAAAAGAGAAATAAGTATGGTATTAAATACAGTCAGATACAAGGCAAGACATTGTACTTGACATAGCTCGAACATGACTCAGAATAAAGAAACATGAATAAATATTGTAATAAAATATAGCAAGGCTGAGGTTAATAGTATAATCAGAATCACAATAAACAGAAATGAAAAATAATTGGTAGAAGGAATGTGATTGAGGAAATAAGGGAAAAAAAAATCAATGTTCCTCAGACTTCCTTTCTATCACCCCTATTAGACAAGAATGGAACAACCCAGCTGTGATGTTTCACATGACACGTTAACGCACAACTCAGTTTTAAACGTGTCGTTTTTAACGTTTTAGCGTCATTGGTGACGTCACATATCAAACAACGACGTGTTAACGCGTCAACAGTATGGAAAGCCTGAAGCGCAAAAACATGTGTTAATGCGTCACTTTTTGACGCGTTAACAGGGCATGTTTCGGCGTGTTAATGCGTCAAAAAGTGACGTCTTTCTGCTTGTGGCCAATGAGGAATTTTAAATCAAGAAAATTATAACTATTCATGAGGACGGCTGCATCACGGATGTCGAACAACGACACAGGTAACATGTTGTGCATAAATTACGGACGTTGTGCATAAATGAATCTACGTAAATGCTACGAAGTCGTTACAGGCACCACCGTAAACACGTACGTACACCGTAAAATAAATGATGATAGATGAAACGTAAGCAATGAGGCGTGTGTTTTGGAAGAAGTCATTTGAATCTTTCAGTTGGGGTTGACCGAGTCGGTGGAGTTTCACATTTAGGGATTGTACGAGATTAGCAGCATCGGACGATAAGGAAACAATCCGAGCAGCTTTGACAAGGTAAAATACATCACCAGCTTTATGCTGTAATGACTTACTGTTGTAATTGTGATGCTAGCTAGTATGCTGTAGGGCAGGGGTGGCCAACCAGTCAGAGACTAAGAGCCACATTTTTTACTGTGTTCCTGCAAAGAACCACATCATACACATGGGCACACATGAATATCACCCCATCCCTTCCTCACACACACACACGCAGACCTCTGCTCAGCCAGATTTATTGTAAATGTCCCACACCAACATGATAATCTCTCTTCTTTTTCAGGGCGGCGCTGGTGACTTGCCTGCTGGCTTTTAGCAGAGTGGGAAAATGCGTTAAATCTCCCTTTTGAATATGCGTCTTGAACAGCTTCAGTTTGTTGACAAACGCAAACACACTTTGCACCAGGTCGGGCAGCATTTTTAACTTACCCTGCAGGGTCAGGTTCAGTCTGTCCAAGTGACACAGCAAGTCGACCAAAAAGGCCAGATCCATAATCCCCTCGAGGTCCGAGAGCTGGGGATAGTCCTTGTCCTTCTCTTCCATGAACAGTTTCACAGCATCCAAAAGCTCAAAGAAGCGAGAGACTACCTTGCCTTTTGACAGCCACCTCACAGTGCAGTGCAGCGGCAGGTCACCTGGAAGCCCTTGGTCCAGCTCAGCGATAAGATTCCTGAATTGCCTGTGGTTAAGCGCATGTGTGCGGATGTAGTTGACGATTTCCATCACAGGCTTCATGACGTTGTCTAAATTCAATGATTTAGACACGAGCTGCTCCCTGTGGATGATGCAGTGGAAATTCCAAAACTCTGGAAATGTTTGGTCAGCTTTGCACAGCCCCACAAGCCCGTTCACAGATCCGATCATGGCTGGCGCTCTATCCGTGGCTATTGCAGTTAGTTTCTGTATGGGCAGATTTGCTTTTGTAAATGCAGCCATCATTGTTTCTTTCACATCTATGCCACGGGTTCTGTCTTTTAATGGCACAATATCAAGTAGTTCTTCTTTGATCATACAATCGTTTGACACAGACCGTACAAATATTGCCAACTGAGGCTTGTCTTGTATGTCACAACTCTCATCTAATGCGACACTAAAATACTCACATGCTTGAAGGTCAGAGTGCAACTGTGATTCAATAGCCATGTTAATGTCCGATATTCTGTGTTCAACAGTGCTGCGGGACAGTTGGATGTCTGATACACTTCGTTTTTGTTTGTGGTCTTCAGGAGACAAGATTTCAACAGCGTCACTGAGGCATTTTTAACGAAGTCCCCTTCATTGTATGGCTTTTTAGCCTGTGCAATGTTCCAAGCCAGTTGATATGATGCAAGCGTTACGGTCTCTGAGTGCTTCGTAATTTTTTGGAAAAACTGTATCTGCTTTTCTGCCTGACTTTTCAAAGTGACCAACTTGTGCTTGCGAAGTTCAGTCCCTTTTGGAAATTCCTGGTTGCATGGAGTGAGCTGAAGTGGCGCTGAAGATTTGAAGTTTTGAAATGCGCTAATGACGCCTGACATATAAGGCAGAATGGCTTGCCATTACGTTCAACAAAAAAATATAAACTCTCCCACTCTGTCAAAAACGTCCTGTGTTCATCTTCATATTTTCGTTTTGCTGTGCTTTTTCTCCCTGCCATTATGAGAGCGAACTTGACACATTGTTTACTACTGAAATGATCTCGCAGATTTCTACCGCTCGCGACCGTAGAAATCTGCGAGCTGCAGCCAGTGTTGCCAGATTCCAATCTGGCAACACTGGCTGCAGCTCGCGTGTCGCTCGCGAGTCGCGACACACACACACACACACACACACACACACACACACACACACACACACACACACACACCCCTCCAGCCTTCACAGTTCTCCATCGGGGATGTCGGATACGCATCGCAATTCACCGGCCGATCCATCTTATATGTTGACTACTAACCATGTCAATAGTGTTGAAAAGAAACTTCCAAAGCTTTTAGAATCTTATTTGGTGTTTTATTAGTCCTAATGCCGCGTTAGACGCGTTCCAGGCGACTGGAACGCGTCTATACGTTGACTTTGTATGGAGGCGCGCCGCCCCGGCGCTTTTGACGTAAACGCGGCGTTAGGACTAATAAAACAGGCGTTAATGGGACATGACTCCTGCTGCTGTCCGCTTTGAGTAAATGAGGAAGTGATCGGCGGTGGAAAACGAGTGATACATCATAGCGATTTTATAATCATGATAGGGAATGAATGGCTGCGCTTTTTTTTTTCTGAGTTTTTGACGCTTGTCATGTGAAAGCCCCTTAAGAGCCGCATGAAACCAGCCAAAGAGCCGCATGAGGCTCGCGAACCGCGGGTTGGCCAGGCCTGCTGTAGGGCCTCATGGCTAGCAGGTCATGTTGTCTACCCAAGCTGAGTTTTAGATGTGTTAAGCACCTTTTTTATTTTTATTAATTTTTTTAACATCCTAGGGGTCTGGAGTTTCTAAAAATATCTAATGTGAAAGTGGCTTCCCTGGTGACAGACCGACACACCCAAGTTCAGAAGTTTATCCAGGAACACAAACCAGACATTGGCCACTTTCACATGTGGCATTTATGTAAACATAGGATCATTTGAAAATGTTTTTTTTTTTTGATTATTTATAGCACAGATAATATTGTGCAACACTAACATTAACTGTAGAAAAGTAATCTATTAGGTCTATTCGAACTGTTGACAGCACTCACCAAGAAGGTAGATTAAATTATATTGGTTTCAGAGTGCATTGATCCTAAAGATACTGGAACATAGTGAACCCTTCAATCGTTTATTTTAATAGAGATTCATATACAGATTAATTATCACTAATATGATTACATCAGTGCAACTTGGTTCTTCAGCCCTAAAACATACCAACTTTTGAAAGACAGGTGTGCCTTTGATCAACAGAAATGTAATTTCTATACATTCCAAATCAATAAAAAATATATACATTATGCTCCATACAGTGTAGTATCGCCATATTTTCCTCATGATACCAAATCGATTCTCTGAGGCCAAGAGTCACTTTTAATTTACATTTAGACTGACACTGCCTCCATTTCTGTAATACATAGGAAACTGGTTCTTTGTCTGTAAGACTTTATTCTGAACCTAACCTAATTAATTTCATCTCAGTCAGGAATCAACTATTATAAATTTAACCAAATATTACTTTATCTTTCATAGGGAATATCACTGTATGTATTCTAGAGGGGAGATTTTTCTGACTATCACGAAATAAAAGCTGGATAATGATTGGGAATTTTTCTCTGCATGGTCTATTAAATTGAAGGTTGGGTGAGAATAGGGATATAGGGTCATACCTTCATTATGAATTTCATTCATAACAATTTAACTGGATATAAATTGCGTGCCTGTGTATCCATCAGCCAGTGCGGTAAACATTTCCAAGGCAACAGCAAGCTCCACCAATCAGAGATGTCGCTGTTACACTTAGGATTATGGGTAGCGTAGTCTCCATGACATTTTCTTCACAAAGCAAAACAAAATCCGACACTGCCATGGCAGTGTGTGCCAAGTGTGGATTCCAAGACCATCCACATTCTAAATGTAATAAAATTTCTGTTTTTGCTTCGTTGTAAAACAAAACACATTTTTGGAAAGATCTGATCTTGTAGGTTAACATATGTAAGTATGAGAGATTTCAGTGGTAATTGCCAGAGCTAAATATAAACCCATGGATTTTAAATTTTGATACATCCATCCAGGTCAAAAATCGACGTGTTAACACATCGATTTTTGACATGTTAACACAAAAAAGGACGAAAAGAAAAAGGACTAATGTGTTAACATGTTATTTATTATTATTATTATTATTATTATTATTGTTGTTGTTAATTATTATTATGTATGGTCTTCCATACATACTGTAGATGTCCATGGTTGACAGGAAAGAAGTACTGAATCCTGCAGGGACTCAGGATTAAAATCAATAAAAATTCCTAACCTAAAATCACTAAATAAATAAGATGAACACTGGGCTAATAGGTCCAAATAGATTTATTTTTTTGTTGTTTTTTGAACCAGTGCTGTCAGCATGCTGGGCCTATTTGTATGTCAATGCATCTTGGACAGAGTTCATCTGCAAGTGGAGTTCAAGTTCTCAACCATTGCAACTCTTTATTAATTCTTAACTCATCAAGAACTGCTGCAATAACTCTGTCCTGTGGTTGACCTATAGGATGACAAGAGCGCAGTTTTTGGTTATACAGAACCACCACCAGCACCCCTCTTTGGAGAACTATTTACCATGTTTGGGTCTATAAACAACTGACCACTGCTCCAAGAGGGGGAGACAAATAAACATAGAACCAAACAACATTTACACGATAACATAAACATTGCACAACAACACGTATTAAAAACAGTTGATTAGATCCAGGAAAACTAGAACTACAATTGGGCCCGTGGCCTCTTCCTGTCATAGCTATGGCAGTAAATTAAGGAGAAAAGGAGAGCAATGCAACCAGGAGGGTGCTGGTTGGCTCACACCCCTTCTGCCCCGCAGACCCTGGTCTGGTGGAGTGTTGTTCGGAGTAGGATTGGTGTGCGAGTGTATGTGTTCTAAGCTAATATGAGTGGGATTCAAATTTTGGGATGGATGAGAAGAACGCTGGGGCAGGAGCATGACAGGCAAGATTGCAGCTGCCCGCCACATCCCGACCCACATAGCTCGCACCCCACCCATCCAACAAGCCTTAGACCTATTGTGTGGTGTATGTACTGAGTGTGAGTTTTGGCACTTGGAGAAGCGCGACCAGATCGACGCAGGGGCGCAGCAGGCCAGGGCGCAACCATGCGGACCCCATCCTGGACCCGACCGCACTCTACCATGCCCACTTCCCGTACCTGGTGCCACTCAACCTACAGCGATCAGCCACGGGCACAGAACGGCCCGCCATGCGCCTCCACCATGCCGGGCAGCTCCGTGCCCCCATCAGGCCCCTGGTCAGCCCCCGGCCGCTGAGCATGCGGACCACAGAACAGAGGGCGGCAGACGGCCCCACCACCCACAGCCCAGCCCCCAGCAACAAGCAACCCACCGAGAACGCCAGAGCACAGGTACCCCGCCAACCCGGTGTGATGACAGGAATCCGCCCCCCACCGAAGGAGGCCATGTGGCGAGCCCCGTGCTGCGCACACCCAGCCAGGTTCAGGCTCCCGGGTGACAGGACCAGACGAAACGCCTAACTAGCACAACGGGCCGCAGAAGGACACACAAGCCCTGCCACCCCGCCCATGGGGCTCGCGACCCAAGCGGCAAGCCGTATTTGTGAGTTGGGGGTCATAGAAAATGTGTTGTTGCAAATAAGCTTCCACAGGTTGATATCGGTGGGAAGGGCAAGGTCTCTTTCCCATTCCATTGTAGGTAAAGATAAAGTGTAATCTGTTTTTAATAAAACTTTGTATATTCTGGAAAAGGGATTTTTTAAAAGGCCGATATGAGTGAGATGTTCAATCATTGGAGGTGGTTGGAGGATGTTGTTCGTCAATTTGATTTTAACTTTAAGAGACTGCTGTAGTTGAAGGAAATGAAGGAAGCCGTTGCCACTGATATTATACCTTTGGGTTAAGGTTGGGAAGGATAAATGCAAATTGTTTTCAAAAATGTGTTCCAGATGAGTAATTCCTTGTCTTTTCCAAGACAAAGATTATTGGTCTGTTTTTAACCAGAAAATCTGGGTTGTGCCAGATTGGCGTGATTTGTTTGTAGATAACAGTTTGACCTCTGAGTTTGAGGAATCTCCACAAGGCTGACAGAGTTGTTGCGATGAATGCGTTTTTAAAGCAATTATTTGTCCCTATTGATTCAGTAAGGAATGGGAGATCAGTTAATGATAACTCCTGACATTCTGTTTGTTCAATGTCTCGCCATCCGTGGCCCAGTTGTTGCTCTGGTTGTAACCATTGAATTATAAATTGAAGATGGTTCGCTAGATAGTAGTATCTGAAGTTTGGGGCTGCTAGGCCTCCACAGTCTTTGTTTTTCTGTAGTGTTGCTAGTTTAATTCTCGGTCTGTTGTATTTCCAATAAAATGTATTGACAATTGAGTCTAGAGTATTAAAACAATGTACTGTTTGTTGCCCTGGGGTCATTGAAAATATATAGTTTATTTTTGGAAGTATATTCATTTTCACTGCTGCTATCCTACCAATTAGTGAGATGGGTAGGTTGTTCCATTGAATGAGGTCTTCTTCAATGGATTTGAGCAATGGAGTAAAGTTAAGGGTAAACAAATCTGACAGATTGGTGGAGATATCAATTCCAAGGTATCTAATATTGCCCATTGTGATGGTTGAGGGAAGTTTCTGGGTTGCAGCATTGCAGTCCCCCCCCACTGAGTGGTAAGACCGTGGTTTTAGTCCAATTTATTGAATAGTCTGACGTAGCTGAGAATTTAGGTATAAGATTGAACACCCCCGGTTGGGATGATATTGGGTTCCGTATGTACAACAAGATATCGTCTGCATAAAAAACGATTTTGTGAACAGAGTTTCCTGTATGCCTATGATATTTTTGTTTTGACGGATGGTCGCCGCAAGAGGTTAAATAAAGATGGTGAATAGCAAAGGGGAGAGCGGACATCCTTGTCTTGTGCCATGGTGTAGAGTGAAATGCTGTGAAGTGTAACCATTGGTGATGACAGAAGCAGATGGTGAGTTGTACAGAATTTTGATCCACTGAATGAGGGACTCTCCAAAGCCAAATTTGTTGAGGGTGGACAATAGATGTGTCCAATTAACTCTGTCAAATGCTTTTTCCACATCAAATGAAGTAACAACAGTATTTAAGTTGTTCCTTTGCGATATGCTGATCAGACCGAATAAACGGTGCATATTGCTGGATGAGTGTCTGCCCTTGACAAAGCCTGTTTGGTCTGGGTGAATTATAAATGGAATTACTTTTTCAATTCTGTTGGTTAGAGTTCTACTAATAATCTTTAAATCGCAATTGATAAGGCTCATGGGTCTAGAACTGGAGGTGACGGTTGGGTCCTTATTGGGTCTGAGCAAAACCAAAATGAGAGCAATATTCATGTGTGGAGGCCTGGTGGGGGTTGACTTAATTTCCTTAACCATTCCGATGAATAATGGGGATGTACTTTAAGTGGCCAGAAGTGTTTATAGAATTCCACCCGGTAGCCATCTGATCCAGGTGATGTATTGTTGGGCATAGAGAAGAGAGCTTTCCTGAGTTTGTCTCGAGTAAGTGGTAGACTGTTCTGTGGATAGTTTCGGGAGGTCAATATCATCAAGGAATTAGTTAATGTTTTATGTATTTGATTCATTATCTGAGTGATACAGCTCATTATTAAAGTCTCTGAATATTTTATTGATGTGTTGCAGAGTGTCTGTTATCCTACCCTGTGGATATTTGATGGCTCTAATAAGTGTTTTTTTTCTCTCTGGCATTTTAATTGATTGGCAAGACATTTACCTGATTTGTCATTGAATTCAAAATAATTGTCTTGTTTATTGCATCAGGAATTGTCTCTTTTGATGGATTGATATAATCAAGTTGAGATGTAATTGTCCGGATCTCATTTCAGATTTGCTCAGTGGGTGAATGACCTGATGGGAGTGCAAGTCTTTTAATTGTTGCTCTAGTTTATGGTGGCATTCCTTTCTTCTTCTTGTGATTGGAGAATGTAATAATACTACCTCTCAGGCTGTTGCTGTTTCCCAGAGTAAGGATGGTATCATTTCTGGAGAGTCATTCAGTTCAATGCAGGAAGTCTATTCTCTCAAAAATAAATGGTTAAATTCTTTATCTGTCAGAAGTGAGGTGTTAAACAGCCACCTGCCAGGAGGGTTCGGGTTGGTTTCATTTATGAGGTTGAAACTAATCGCCCCATGATCAGAAATTACAATAGGGTGGATTTCAGGATTAGTGATTTGATTTCGGACATTACATTACTTGTCAAAAAAAGGTCAATTCTAGAGAAGCTTTTGTGGGGTGGTGAATAATATGTGTATTCTCTACTATGTGGATTATTTGATCGCCAGCAATTGCCAAGAGGAAGATCACTCATATATTGTTTTACAGTATCAGATGAACGCCGGGGCTTGTGATTATCTCTGGTTTGTGAACGGTCTAAACTTGGATCAAGTACTGTGTCAAGTCCCCTCCCAGTATAAGAATTGTGTCAGATTTCTCAGAGTTTTGAAAATATATTGTGAAAGAAATTTGAGTCGTTCTCATTGGGGCCATAAATATTCACCATGGTTAATTTGATGTTTCCTAAAATTCCGTTAAACATTATGTATCACCCTTCTCTGTCTGATATTGGGGTTTTATCTGATATGGGATACTATTATTGATCAATATAGAACGCTGTTTTTCTTTTTGTTATATGATGATGAGAAAACATCTGATTAACCCATTTAGCTTTGAGTTTAAGGTGCTCAGATGCAGTGAGATGAGTTTCTTGCAGTGGACAGAAGATGGGGTTCATCCTGTTGAGGTGATTTAGGATTTTGCTACGTTTAACTGGTGAGCCCAAACCTCTCACATTCCAACTAACAAACCTCATCGGTGTCATTCGGCTAGTTAGAGGGTAATGGATTTGGATTTGTAGTTTTCCGATGCAGTAACACAGTGCATCCGGAGACAATAGCTATACTACTGTGCCCATGTTTTCCAATAGATAAGTCTGAGTTTTTCTACTTTACATTGCTTTTTACTGTCCTAGTATTGCAGGAAGTTTGTAGGGATTCATATCTACATGAACAAATAACAAAAGACAAAGATGAAACAGAACATTGCAGAGTCAGACATAAATATAGTGAGAGTGGATAGGGGGTGAGAGTGATGAGAAGTAGGGGAGGAAGGTATTAAGAAGGTGAGATGTTAAGAGTAAGCAATATTTACAATCCTGAGATAGATAGGGTGCTAATTTCAACATCTATCATCTCAGAATTATCAGAATAACCAGGGTGTGGTGGAGTCGTCTCAAAATAAAAGACCGTCTTTATATAGTTTATCAACAACCAGTGATGCCTGTTTACCCTTCTGCCGGTTCTCCTTCATGATGAGGTACAGCACGTTCTGTTGGTTTTTGATATCGCTGGGGAATTATCATTCATACCCAGGGTTCCTTTCAGCCCTTCCTTTGCCTTTAACCAGCTCCTTGTGCGTGAAGCGTTCAAACTTAGCAATGATGGAGCGGTGAGGGTTCCCCATGCAGTGTCTTGGTCGGTGAACCTGGTGGAAGGTGATCTGCTTCACGGTTTCGTGGGGAGTTTCAGGAAGGCGTGGAGGAAGTCTTTCACCATGTTTTCCAGTGTCTCGGTGTTGTTCTCGGGGATCCCGGAGAAGATGAGGTTGTCCCGCATACTTCTGGATTGGATATCCAGGATAGTGTCTTTTGTTATTTTATTTTCTTTCTTAAGATTAGTTAGTTAGATGCTTCACGGAGGTTATTAGGTCCATGATGTCTCTTTGCATCTCATCACCTGTAAGGTGCAGGAAATCAAGGCTGTCTTTAATCTCGGAAATGTCTCGGATGATCTTAACAGGCTTGTCGGCCTGTGCGGTGAAGCCACTACAGATGATACAGAATGCGGCGGCGCGACTGGTGTTCAACCAGCCAAAGAGGGCACATGTCACTCCGGTGCTCATCGAGCTCCACTGGTTACCTGTAGCCGCCCGCATCAAGTTCAAGTCTCTTATGCTGGCCTACAGAGTGATTGCTGGGAATGCTCCCGCCTACTTAAATGCTCTTGTAAGAGCACATGTTGCCCCCTGGATGCTGCGCTCGTCAAATGAGCGTCGCCTGGCTCTGCCGGCCATACAGCCACGGCAATCCAGGCTATTCTCATTTGTAGTTCCACGTTTGTGGATTCTTGTTAAAATCATTCATTATAATAATAATCGTTATAATCCTTGAGGTCCTCCACTTTGGATTTGCGTAGTGTGTTTATATATTATTATTACTTTTTTTATTTATTTTTTTTGGAATTCACTTTATTTGTTTGAGTTGGAGCAGATTGTCTGTGTTTTAGTCCGTGCAGCTGGGCGACGCCATGTTGGATCTGTGCTCACTTCCGGCTTCTCGCGAGATCACAGCATGCTCCGCGTCTCACCGTGTGTGTAATATTTTCGAAAAGTTGTTTATTCTGAAAGAATAAATGAAAAATAAAAGGGATGAGTTGACCTTCAGTGACTGTACACATTAAACATATAGTAAATCCCAATTATGTTGAAAACAACAAATTGACTGAATAATTACAATACACGCAATGGGAAGTAAAACAAAATGACACAAGTTATCTTTTTACAGGTTGGATAGATTGAAGTCTGGTGTATTTACAATGTAGCTTAATCATATTTACAATGTATAGAATCCGGCACCCTGCTTTCTTCTCCCAACCCGCAACTTCAATGTTTACTGTCGCCATGGCAACAGGGTATAGCTAACGTTCGCTTAGATGAATCCACATATTTACAGTAAACAATAAAATTACAATACGACATTTCTAAACAAAAAAACTGTCAACACCAAAAGCCATACTATCAAAGACCTTGATAGACCAGATGTCACTTCTAACGTCGGGGGATGGTAGCTCAGGCGGTAGAGCTGGTGGTCTAGTGATCTAAAGGTTGCTGGTTCGATCCCTGCTAGCATGCTGTAGTGTCCTTGAGCAAGACACTTAACCCCTAATTGCTGCGTCCGTCAGTGATTGAACAATCGTAAGTCGCTTTGGATAAAACCGTCCGCTAAATGTAATGTAATGTAATGTCATATCTTACAACAGTTCGTAGTTAAACAATATAACCTCACTAAATACGGCAAGGTTCTATACAGACATTACAGCTATATGAGTAAGGGTACACAGAACTAAAAAACACACTAAAACTCACTGTCACATTAACATCACAAAATAATGAATACACGTCACTTATCGCTGATTATTATAAAAAAAATAAAAAAATTAAAAACTCTGCTCTACAGACTGCGTGCTCTTGCTTTGAAATTCGGAAATGACGTAATCAGGATACGTGTGTGTTCTCGTTCGGGCTGGCGGAAAGTCTCAACTGTGTAAAATGCAAATCGACGTGTGTTTATATTTGCAAAATATTTTTGTGAGTTTACAAATCTTTTTGTATTTTTGGAAGTGGTAATAGTAATGGTTCGATTAAAAGTACCACTGTAATAGAGCATACTATCTCATGGTTTACTCATGCTGCTCTTATAAATGACTGATTCGGTCTGGAAACAGTCCAGATCATGTTGTTTGTCATTAATGTGAACAAACTAGTTGGCTAACTTCACTGTTGGAGTTGGCCCTTCATTGAATTGATAGCCTACACTGAAATGCATACTCGACATACTTAAATTGAACTTTTCAACCCGCTTCATAGTCAGAAGCATTAACGTTCCTTTGCCATGCATTCCAGCTGGTCAGAGAGAGAATCACAATGCAGAGTTTAGTGCAAAGTCACAAGGTGGATACATTTTTTTTTTTTTTTTTTTTTAATCCCCCAGGCAGGTAAGGTGGAGGTGAGGAGAATGGTGTGTGACTGTGACCAACCTACAGCCAACATATTTGCTGTGGGTGTGGAGTGCAATCCATAACTCAGTGGATGGCGTGGAATGGCGTCCTCTCATATAATACCGGAGACACAGGGCTGTGCCTGCTGCCAGCTGTGCCAGTGCATGGTTCAGAGAACTCAAGTGTAAATAATTGTTTCATCGTTCTCCTGTTTTAACGTTAACTTACAGTCAATTTGTCTTATTAAATATTAATTGAATAAATCCATATTTAACATTTTCTTAGTGGAAGTCTTGTATTTCAATTTTTTCATATTTAACAAGTCACAATGGAGAGAGAAAAACAAAACATAGGCTAACAAAAGGCAAAAAAAACCTAACAAGGGATATATCCAAAAATCTAAAATAACCCCAAATTGGCAGAATATATATACTGATCAGCCAAAACATTAAAACCACCATTAATAACCACTAATATACCCCTTTCCCACTGCACCAAAAACGCGGTAACACCCACTCACAATCGGCATTTGTCACCAGTGGGAAAGGAAGCACCCGGGTCTCAGTCCTGGGTCAAATTAGCCGGATTTTAATCAGCTCCACCTCTGATTGGCTCTGATGGGAGCAGGACACCCGGGTAGACCCCCTAATTTTGGGCCTTTTACCTGTGCGATGCGAAGCGCTTTGAAGTTCCAGAGGCTGGCAGAGAGCAGGTAGCGAGACAGTCTTGTATCCGTGGGGATTTACCGGCAGTTTGGACTGAATTATTCTGCTCTGGCAGCTCATCTCCATGATCTGACCCAAAATAGGCAACCACACCAGGTGAAATGGACCGAGGACACTGATCGGGCCCTCTGCACTCTCTGGGAGACCCCCTGTGCTGAACCCGTCCTGGTGGTTCTGGGAAACTACGCGGCAATGCAGATGCTCTGTCCCCAGAGAGACGAGTGCCTCTGGCTGGACGCCCCCTGCCACGGCATGGAGCAGGGGAGGGGAATATGTGGTGTTCCTTCGGGTCAAACCACTGCCAGGAACCATAGAAGAGGGCATCACCCAGCTAAGAAAGGCTGCCAGCTGGGGATCATTGTGGACAACAGGTATATCAACTGGCTGTGGCTGGAAATGTGGAGAAACCAAGCTGGGCCAGATCAGCAATCAAGGGGCCAGCCGACAAAGGGAGAGAGGAATCACCCTTCACGAGAGAGGAAGGCAACTAGAGTCAGTGTATGGTGGGCCTCCCTCAGCTGTTGTTAAAAAGGGTTGGATTTAACCTAGAGGAACCTAAGAGGAAATGTTGTTGAATGGTCTGTTGTCTCGGAACTTAATCATTCTATTTTGTGTGTCATCAGGAGGACACCGCCAGCAGGAGACAGGAATGCTGCTGATGTGCCAGTCCGGGAAGACTCTTGGTTATTTTTGCTCACCCACCATTTACCCACGCACAATTTAAATAAATGGACTTCAGTTGATTATACCTGAAAAGGCTTACCCCTGAGCCGTATTCCCCCGCTGAGGTGAACCCCATAAGATTAGGAGTGCCACAAGATGTAAAAAACCTGTTTATGTTGTCATAGCTCCTACACTGTATGCGTACACGAATAGCATAAATAAATGATGACAAACTATGATGTCACGGTATCGACTTGGGGGGGCAGAAAAAAAATACGAATTACATTTATTTACACACTAAGTTATTAAGAACTTTAAATTATGTAGGCTGTGAAAGGCTAAGAGGCAATGAGACAGCTAGGGGCTATGAATTGGGTATGAGGTCCATACACTATAACTAAAATAAATATGATATAGATTAATGTGCGTATGAATATATATTTGTGTTGCACATGTATATTTTACACAGGAGGGAGAAGTTGTTGGTGGTGCAGGAACGTGTGTGTGTGTGTGTGTGTGTGTGTGTGTGTGTGTGTGTGTGTGTGTGTGTGTGTGTGTGTGTGTGTGTGTGTGTGTGTGTGTGTGTGTGTGTAAGGGGTGGGTGTGGGGTGGAATTCCCAGTCAGTGAGAGGCAGGGGGCTTCAGTTGACCGAATGATTCGCTGCAGTCTGCCTTTGTCCTTGGCTGTGAAGGAAGTGAACCAGATGGAGAAAAATGATGATGATGATGACACATGTTGAGTTGGCGGTTGGGGCTGGACTCCTCCTGATGTCTGCTACCAGACTGCTACGACTCATCCCCATTGGAGATTTATTCAACAGGGGTTGTGTCGTCTGTAAAATTTAGGAGTTTAATAGAAGGGTGGATAGAGGTGCAGCTGTTGGTGTATAGGGAGAAGTGTAGAGGAAAGAACGAACAGTGTTGTGGGGCTCCAGTACTGATGGTCCTAGGCTCTGAGATAAGCTTGTCTAGTTGCACATGCTGGTTCCTATCTGTCAGGAAGTCAGCGATCCATCTGTCGGTGGGCTTAGGCATGCTCAGCTGGGATAGTTTGTACTGGAGAAGAGCTGATGCGATGGTATTGAATGCGTAGCTGAAGTCCACAAATAGGATCCAGGTGTAGGTGCCGGGGGAGTCTAGGTGCTGTAGGATGAAGAGGAGTCCCATGTTGACTGCATTGTCTACAGTCCTGTTTGCTCTGTGGGCGAACAGCAGTGGGTGGAGGAGGGGGTTGGTAATGGCCTTGAGGTGGGTCAGCATGAGGCGCACAAAGGTCTTCATTATCACAGAGGTCAGAGTGACTGGTCTGTAACCATTAAGACCTGTGATCCTCTGCTTTTTAGGAATGGGAATGATGGTAGATGTTTTGAAGCTGACAGGTACGATACATTCAACCAGTGAGTTGTTAAATATGTCTGAACAATTGAGTGAGCTGTTTGTCACAGTGCTTCAGTATAGAGGAGGAGACAGCATCCGGTCTAGCTGCCTTGCGGGGGTTCTGTCTCTTGTACCCCTTTCCCACTGCGCCAAAAACCTGGTAACACCCGCTAACATTCGGCATTCGTCATTCGTGGGAAAGGTAGTTAGTTCTCCGACACCGATTCCGAGAAGGATAGCGCTGCTGAATCTGATATTATCCTGGACTTGGAGAACATTTGAAACAGCGGATTTCAACCTGAATGTTAAGATGAAACTGAATATTTCCAAGAACCACTGGAGGAGACCGGCGATACGCCCGTTGTTGTTACAACGGAAGAAGTTGATGACGTGACGAATCCGTTGAGGTTGGTGATGCAGATTATGACCAAGTAACAATGGACAAGATTCTGAAATTTACCTGCAAATGCAGCCAGGGGCAAAAGAATATGGCAGGCTTGACCAGGAGTCATGTACAAAGAAACTGGATCCTGATTTTATCTATAGATCACACTACATGATAGCAGCCTTAACAAAGCAGGAAACAGACATGTTGGTCATGGCACAGCTATTCTGCAATGGGAGATGCAGTAAATGACTTCAGACAACAAGAAAACAGCAACCAAAAGAAAGAGGCAGTGGACCCAGTACTCAGTGGATGGTGGACGAATCTGCAGAGCTTTGTTTACAGGGAATTATCATTTTATCACAACGAGACCAAGGCAGACCTGCAAGGCAGACCTTCTCTGTGACAACTGTGGTGGAGAGAAAAAAGAAAAAGTTTATTCTGTGGTACTGTGCTTGGCGTACAATGCATAAGCTGCACCATCGCATGGATCTACACTTCCTGATAGCAGGCCACACCAAATTTTCACCAGACTGGTGCTTTGGACTCATCAAGCAGCATTTCCGAAAGACGAGGGTGAACACTCTTGCTGAAATTGGAGCAGTCAAAACAGCACGGTAAAGACAATCAACATCCCTCAGCTAGTGGGGAAAGAGGATGGTACAGTGCTGGTGCAAAGCTTCAACTAACAAGAACACTTGAGCCCACACTTAAGATCATTGCCACAGATCGAGCAGTACCAGCACTTTCGGTGGGTAGTGCATCACTGTCTGTGCATAAACTGCAAGTAATTATTCTACAAATCTTAAACGAATGTTATAGTGTAACAAATAAATGTATTTATTTGTAGATCAGCCAAGGTGTGCTGTATGTTAGAGTTTTCAGGAGGCTTTAATAGTGGAGGAGCCAGATTCCCTCTCCTGTGAGTTTCTTGTCCAGTAAAGATTTATTTGTTTTTTTCTGTTTTATTTCTTTGTTCTGAGTTATGATCCTCCTGTTGCCCAGCAGAAGTTTCCTGATTTATGGAGGAAATATGTTGTGGTTGGTCCTCCTGGCCGACAGATGACAGTCTCTCCTGGCCAGATCCTTCCAAACTGGTGGAGAGAGGAGGACGTTGTAGTTGTTCCTGTTGGCCAGCAGAGGGCAATGCTTCCCAGGAGAGGTCTAACAGATCCAATTACTCAGCCATGTCGTTTTAATTTTTTTTTAAATAAATATTGTTTGTGTTAAGTGTGTGTTTTTGAATCTAGCCTTTGAGCTAGGATTTTGCTTGCTGATGAAGCCAGAGTATGGATTTTTTTTTCTTCAATGTGCACATGACTAGTTTAAAAGATCCCAGTCCAAAGATTAATCTGGGCACTTTTCACTAGTCAGAGTCTCAGTCTGACAATTTATAGTTCATAAATAAATCCAGCAGAACCCTACAAAGGACCTGATTTAGAAACCAGCCCCTTAACTAGCGGCAACACACAGTTTGCCATAGATGAACAAGCAAATCAACAGTTCTCGTTTGAACGAGTCTTTTCAAAAGTAATCCGCTTCGGGGTCGCCGAAGTTACCTCCTGCACTCCAGTGGAGACAAGGCGGCAGGTTTCCGGAAGGTGACAGCTTCAGGAATGGATAGCCCGGGTGATGAACCAGGGGGATCGGAGGAAAGACAGACTCTTCTGGGTGTGCGTGAGCCCCTGACAGCTCAGGCCATACAACAATTTGAACTTCCCCCTTCCGCATAGGGCTGTTCCTGGTGATGTAGGGGAATGCATCCTTAAATGTGCAGAGTGCCACAACTGTTATGAACATAATGTCATATTTTTGAAAGTAAAAGGCATATTATGTATTCTGATGTTGCTCTTGTATTTCAGTGTTTCCCTCTTGTTCTCAATGTTGGATCATTAATCTGTTTCACCTCAGCTGCCACCTGATGGGGTAAGGGATGGGCTTAGAGCTCTTGATGATTCAAGGAGTGTTGTACTTGTCTCGATCCAGGCTGGAGATTTGTACATGCCAGTCTTGAGAAAGAGGATCCAATGTTGGACAGGGCCGGCTGCAACACTTCCTCACTGTCACTATGATTCCTTTCTATGGATTCCTGGTCCTGTGTTTCACAGGACACATGTGATGTGTGACCCAGTTGCCATGCGTGACGCAGTACGGGAAGCTCGGTTGCATGTGGGCTTTCTGGGAATCTACGTGCGGCATGGGCCTCTCGTTCACCATGCTAACAGTGACGGGCACCAAGTAACTGCAAATGAGGAAATATATAAGTAGAATTAAAAACAGAAATGCACTTTATTTATTTTGGCGTGTGAGTGTATATAATCATTGACAGCTACTGTTTCTGGACTATACAAAATTATAGCTTAAACAAGCTGTGATAAACATACATACTGTACATTTCAGTATTCTATTCAGTGCTGCAGGAGTGAGTCCCTAAAACCTGGAAATTAGTTCGTATTTTCACACTTCACGGTTCTCTCGTCCCGAAGTCAATGTGTTTATTGAATAGGTTTTTAGTTAAATGCCTGAAGTAAGGTCTGTGGTGAACACAAGCTTAAGATATATATCTTTTCCATATTTTATTCTACAACATAAAATACAACATTAAATACCCCACTCGTGAATTTTGAAGCTTTTAAGTGTCTTAAAAAAGGCGGCCAATAACAAGTGGCTAAATCAGACCTTAGAAACCTCTAAGGTTATGAACATTAAACATCATCACTCTGGACACGGAAACTCATCTACTGACTAGTCAACCTTAACAGCCTCTAGTTTTTTTTATACTTGCGCTCTTTCAAGAGGTTTATTTGCCACATACATATATGCAATCTCAAATCTTGCAAACTATTCTAACACAAACTTTCCAGGCGTTTGAAAAAAAGGTAAGAGTGTGTAATCAAATTTAAAGTTGGAATCTTAGTGGTGGTGACATTGAACTCATACGATCGTGGCGTAGTTCGTTTATAACCTAGCATTAGCTTTTTACTTTTGGCGATTGCATTTACGTTTCAAAAATCATAAAAGTGGTGTTAATTTGTAAAGATTATTTTGCTGAACAAAACATGTAAGCATCATAAACTTTTGTTTGCCACTGAGTTTATTTTCTACAATAATCCAAAATCCAATAGAAAAACCCTATTGGCTTTTGGTCCAGGGAACCGGAGTGATGCCAAAAATATAAAAATACGTCATCTCTGCAGCACTCTATTTGGAAAAGAAAAAATACATGAAGACAAATTAAATGGACCATGTGAGCTTACTTTTCAATAACTCTTTCAATGGGGCATAAAGAGTCATTATCATGAAATCACCATTATCCCTGTCTCAAGTGAATAAGATACACATATTCACAGAGAATGTAAAATAATTATTTTAAATCATAAAATACACTGCCTACTATATGGCCCACTTAGTTTTTTTTAAATATGACATTATTTTAGTGTTCTTTCTGTGCTTTTCTTATTAATAACCCTAATGCATCCGGACAATTAAATATTGGTGTTACAGTAATTAATGCACTTTAACTTCGCTTAGCTTAGTTTAGCTTAGCTTAGCATAAAATAGCAAAACGCACAATTACATTGCGAAAATGAATACTCCATTAATCACTACATTCCCCCACTACTCTTTCGAGTGTCATGTTTAAAATTGATAAAAATGTATATTTTTTGAAAAAATATGATACTACATTGTTACGGTAATGTAGCTTACAGCATTACCGTAACAACGTATTAATGTGTTCCAGTAATTCTTTGGCATTGTGTACTTTAATATATAAATGAATTATCACATTCTCTGTTAATGTGTATCAACTAATTTCGGACATGATTCATGGTGGTTTCATGACAATGAACACTGTACACATCAGTTTAAGTGAGTGGGTCTTCTTCACTAACACAGAAGCATGGAATTGGATCTTGAACACGTTCACACTTTCTTTGTATCCACTGGTGTAAGAAGATGTCTTACTTCCATTTGATCAATGTCGATTGCTTGTTTTGCTGGATTTCGTTTTAAGTTTATGAATTGATAACAATAAAATGTAAATATAGAATTGATATGGAATTGTATTTGAATGTATGTTTTCTCAGCTTTAAAAAATAGAATTAACAGAGAAAGATACGTCATAGGATCTGTTCTGAATTAAAAAAAAACAAACCTCAAAGCGGTTCTGGCTTAAAAGACCTTTAATTCCACAAATTCTATCCACATTGCAGGGCGTTGTTCCACTGAGCTTCTAATCTTGTGGTATGGCCCAGTTTTATTCTCTACCATGTAATTTCCCTCAGTCCTTCACATGGTTATTAAGGTATCTCACTAAATCGAGAGTTACTGTAGTTTGTAGTTCTATAAAGGAGGCAAAACCCCCTTAGGCTGTAGTTAGTAACTACAGTAACTATAGTGACTGTACAAAGTACAGTAACTCTCATTCTATGTCAGGAGGCTCCGCCGCTTAGGGGCTATGCTCCTATTGATATACTAAGGGCGGAGACCCACGATCTACCCAAACACTCCGAGTGTATAACGGTCCAGGTAGAGGCTGAAGCAGCCAAAGCCAGCGGTGAATGTAATCTACGCACACTGCGACCCTGGCAATCCATTGTGCCTCACTGAAGGGCCAATGGGAACCAACTAGCACTACACACACTCTATCCACAGAGAGAGTATTAGCCTATTAGCCCTATTACATTTCACTGCATATATGTATGAAAGTATGTATATGTATGTGACAAATAAAAAAAAATCTTGAATCTTGAATCTTGAGCCACTTAAACACAGACACACAACAGAACACTGAGTGGCCCGTGAAATAAAATATCCGCAACGCCGAGCACCTACTGGTAAAGGGACCCTGCGGAAACGTCACACAGATAGAAACAGACAAATGGGGATGGCGACGACCAGGGAGCCGCATACCAATGTCCTAGAAAACTGATGCCTCTACAGGCTGGTCAAAGCTTCCACACGGAAAATGGGCACGGAGAAATGATTGGTGAAGCCCGACTCGCTGACTCATAAGCCATCGTGATACACGCGAAATGGAAGAGTCACCATGTGCCTATTCTGTGTGTGTAATCGGACGCACACGCAGGTTTTGGAACCTGGAAGTAAAACCTTCTGTTCCAATGTTCAGAGGGAACCACTGTCACGGCTACCCTGCAGAGGAGAACTGCAATCTCCGCATTAAGAGCAGCAGCTTCCTCAAGTGACATCATCACCATTCCCACCATGCCTCAAAATGGCGGTGGGGTTCGAGGGAACTGCAGCGCGCGTCTTCATGGAGCATGATGTAGCTAAAGTCATGGCGTGGGACTGCGCCTGGACCCTGGATTTGCTGGTGATCCAGAGGTTCAGACGCTCATTGTGTGCTGTCAGTCAGGGCGCAACATGCCTCGCAGGGGATGTTGCCCTTGCACAACCGTGGGAGTCCCACCCTGACACGGCATGCACCCACCTGTGAGGTTCTGTGTGCGAGCATCCTCCAGGTCTATCAGCTCCCCGCATAAGCATGGTGGAAGATAATATAACTTTTTTTCCATTACCTCTGTCCCAGAGCTTACTGTATGTATCAGAGAGGCCTGTGGCTAACCACTGACAGCACCACGTAACAGCCCACGCATTCGGCCTGGGCCTGGGTGAGGTGGAGGATGGCTGTTGGACCCGAGCGAGCCAGCGTTGCTATAGTGGACATTGCTGCCACTGCCTGGGTCGATAAGATAAATATCTTATTGGTAGGCGTGAATTTATCCTACGGCAACAGTGGTTTCTTGGATGCCCAAGAGCCCACTGAGGTCGGAACAAAATAGTACGCTAGCGACTCCTGAGGCGAACAATGCCCGTCCTCTGATCCTCGAATCCCACGTTCCTGGTGAAGGGGTTGTAGGACGACACATGGTGACGCCCAGGACCCCGGTAATATTGGTCAAGGGAGGGTATAGCAGGAGCCATCGGTTCCACTAGCAGCTCCTGACTCGCATACGCCCCACCTACCATCAGGTCCACATCTGCAGCCACTAGTGGTGGTGGTGGCATGGGGATCCTCAGGCGACCCACAGCAGAGCAGAGGAGGCCAAAGAAATCTGCCCAAAGGGGCCGGATTATTTCCCCGCAGACGGAGCTGCCTAGACTTCGTCGAGCTGTTTGCCACTGGTCCCGAAAAGAGGTTGGAGAGGAAGGCTGGGAAAAGATGGCGTGGCATTGCGGCCTCGTTTAGGATGAGGGGTTTGTGGTACTCCCTGCCGGTGGATGATGATGGTGCCATCGTCTTCCCAGTGGCCTTGTCCAACTGCATGAGGTGTCACAGGCTGTCACGCACTGGTGACTCCACGAGGCTGGTGCAGTGTGCTCTGGCCAAAGTGGCACAAGTGGCACAAGTGGCACAAATGGCTTTTACTGGAGAAAGAGCCATTTCAAGAGCCAAGTAATACCCGATGACGGTGATCTTGATCTTGGAATGAAGAACATACAAGGGTCAGTGCTAATGCTAATAAGTTGCTGTTGAATTGCAAATGAGGAGGAAGGGTGTACTTTCGGGATTTATATATGGCTATGTTGCGCCACCCTGATTGGCTGGAGCGAATGCACATGATGCATTTCAGCAGATCTGCTACATGGGTTGGAGATTCCAAAAGGAGTGTAGACCCTAAGGGACGGAGCCTCCTGACATAAAACCAACTACACCCCCCCCCCCCCCCCCCCCCCCCCCCCCCGCCACACACACACACACACACACACTGACCATATATCATACACCACCCAAAACAAGCAGTAGCTGTATTTGCAGTCTCGTACCAGTAAAATGACCATACTTCAAATAACTTTTTTATTATTAATACTAATATGATAGAGGTACTCAATATGCATAACTCAACAAAAATCCCTTTGGAACGATGCCGCTCCGACACGCTGTGACGTCACGCCAGAGGCGGGTCCAGTCAGCTGGTCAGTTCGGTTCCGTGTCCTTCCTCCTCCGTGTTTCTGTTTCTGCTGTCCATTTCACAGTACCATGTCCCATCAAACCGGCATACAAGGTAAACAACATTACCTTTCAGGTGATTTTAGGCCTATTTGCAATCATTTCATTTCGCAATCTGCTTGTGTAAAAATGATGCGATGTCGACACGACCAGCCCAAGGGAAGCCTGTTGTATTTTGTGATGTATTATTCTAAGGAGGCTGGAAAAAAAACATGCACGACACGCATTAATATGGCCAGCTTTATAAAACCGGATCCGTCGCATTGACCCGCAATTGAAGTGGCCACGGTTAGAGAAATTATTAACGATCAAGCTTCTAGTCCATCAGTCCATCGCCTACCAGGCCTTTGGTGGTGCTACTATCGAACGAAAATGCATTGGGAATCGGAACACACAATTGGCAAACAAAAAGAGGCAACAGCTGCGAGAGTCACGCAGATGCCCCGAACATCCGAACAAGCAGCTCGAGTTTCAAGTCAGTTAATGGGTGAGCAAATGGGCAAAAGTGTCGACCAACAAACGAAAAATAATTACTGATACTGAGGACCAAATGAATGGGGCAAAGGGTCAAAGAATGCGGCATAATTCATATATAATCTTGACATAATTGAAATATTATTCAGCAAACCAACAAAATATTATTAATCTAACCGAAAGATGTCACACGCGACTCTTCTGACTCCCGTCCATCGTTCACCAGAAGTGCTCCCTCGTTCACTGGGCATTATACCGACTGAATGAAACGAAGTCGGAAAATCGAACAAGTCTTTTCACAGAGTGACTCGTCGAGAACCAGGTTGGGCAAAGATGTAACAGCATATGTAACAACTATTCAGACAGAATCAACTATCGAAGGAATTCTGTGACACGATTCATGAATATTTCTTCTTCTTCTTCTTCTTTTTCTTCTTCTTCCGGCTTCTTCCTGCATGTCATATTTTTTCAAATTTTAGAAATAATGTTACATTGTTAATATATGACTATAGATATGTGTTCGCGCTTACAACGTTCAAATGTCTAAACACTCATTTAAATGACAAAACACAAATAGAAATGCAAACGGCTCCACACCTGAATCAACCCACCATAAGTCATATAGATTGTATAAATATTTCTGTTTTTGTTTTTTTTATTCAAAAAATCGTAATATAGATATAAGATTTATTTGTGAATTGTGATTTATGAATTCTGTGTAATCTTCCAGTGATTAAGATGGTCCAGGTTAGGTTTTTAGTTCAATTATATGGCTAAATGTATCTCGTCCCATTCTCAAAATATGGCATTTTATTGTCTTTGACAGGCTTATTGGAATAATTGCAAAGAAGTAAGATAAGGAATACTGCCAGGTGTGCAAATTATGTAAGATTATTTTGTTAAAAAATCCCATAGGCTATTTGATATGCATCCAATATTTCTTGAGCTGGTACTTTATAAGAAACATTCAATGTATTTGTGTAATGTACAGTATGTGTTTCTCTATATGCTGTTTCAATTGCTGTCCAATTTTCGCGAAAAAAAAAGAAATAGAAATGTGAATTTTATAAACCAATATAGCTATTTGTGGTTAGTTAAATGTCGATATGTGCAATAGTTCAAGTTCAAGTTCAAGAGATTATTTGTCACATACATATACATACGGTCATACATACAGTGGGGCAAAAAAGTAGTTAGTCAGCCACCAATTGTGCAAGTTCTCCCACTTAAAAAGATGAGAGAGGCCTGTTATTTTCATCATAGGTATACCTCAACTATGAGAGACAAAATGAGAAAAAAAAATCCAGAAAATCACATTGTCTGATTTTTAAAGAATTTATTTGCAAATTATGGTGGAAAATAAGTATTTGGTCAATAACAAAAGTTCATCTCAATACTTTGTTATATACCCTTTGTTTGCAATGACAGAGGTCAAACGTTTTCTGTAAGTCTTCACAAGGTTTTCACACACTGTTGCTGGTATTTTGGCCCATTCCTCCATGCAGATCTCCTCTAGAGCAGTGATGTTTTGGGGCTGTCGCTCGGCAACACGGACTTTCAACTCCCTCCAAAGATTTTCTATGGGGTTGAGATCTGGAGACTGGCTAGGCCACTCCAGGACCTTGAAATGCTTCTTACGAAGCCACTCCTTCGTTGCCCGGGCGGCGTGTTTGGGATCATTGTCATGCTGAAAGACCCAGCCACGTTTCATCTTCAATGCCCTTGCTGATGGAAGGATGCTTTCACTCAAAATCTCACGATACATGGCCCCATTCATTCTTTCCTTTACACGGATCAGTCGTCCTGGTCCCTTTACAGAAAAACAGCCCCAAAGCATGATGTTTCCACACCCATGCTTCACAGTAGGTATGGTGTTCTTTGGATGCAACTCAGCTTTCTTTCTCCTCTAAACACGACAAGTTGAGTTTTTACCAAAAAGTTCTATTTTGGTTTCATCTGACCATATGACATTCTCCCAATCCTCTTCTGGATCATCCAAATGCTCTCTAGCAAACTTCAGACCGGCCTGGACATGTACTGGCTTAAGCAGGGGGACACGTCTGGCACTACAGGATTTGAGTCCCTGGCGGCGTAGTGTGTTACTGATGGTAGCCTTTGTTACTTTGGTCCCAGCTCTCTGCAGGTCATTCACTAGGTCCCCCCGTGTGGTTCTGGGATGTTTGCTCACCGTTCTTGTGATCATTTTGACCCCACGGGGTGAGATCTTGCGTGGAGCCCCAGATCCAGGGAGATTATCAGTGGTCTTGTATGTCTTCCATTTTCTAATAATTGCTCCCACATTAGATTTCTTCACAACAAGCTGCTTACCTATTGCAGATTCAGTCTTCCCAGCCTGGTGCAGCTCTACAATTTTGTTTCTGGTGTCTTTTGACAGCTCTTTGGTCTTGGCCATAGTGGAGTTTGGAGTGTGACTGTTTGAGGTTGTGGACAGGTGTCTGTTATACTGATAATGAGTTCAAACAGGTGTCATTAATACAGGTAACGAGTGGAGGACAGAGGAGCCTCTTAAAGAAAAAGTTCCAGGTCTGTGAAAGCCAGAAATCTTGCTTGTTTTTAGGTGACCAAATACTTATTTTACCGAGGAATTTACCAATTAATTCATTAAAAATCCTACAATTTGATTTCCTGGATTCTTTCCCCCCATTCTGTCTCTCATAGTCCAATTGTACCTATGATGAAAATTATAGGCCTCTCTCATCTTTTTCAGTGGGAGAACTTGCACAATTGGTGGCTGACTTAATACTTTTTTGCCCCACTGTATATATAATATGTATATATGACAAAAACAGTACCCTGGGATGAAAAAATATCCCACCGCACGGCCCTCATCCCCGCAAAAGGAGAGTGATTAAGGACAGAATGCGTGTTTTTCAGTGACGTCTGGTCTGACACAGTCAGAGAGAGTCCTTCGGTCCGCTCCAAATGTCCCTGCGTATAATCACAGAGTGCAGATTCTGGAACTTTTCAGACTGTTCTCAGACGACAATGATGATTATATTATACAGTATGTTTCAATGTATATAGTATATTATTTTTTAATATACATATATATATAAAAATATATATATTTGGGGTGCAATGATTCTCCAAATCCACGATTCGATTTGACTTCGATTTCAAGGTCACGCTTTGATTCGATTTTCCATTTGAATTTTTTTTTCCAGTACTGACAGCTATGCCATTGTTAGACTATTGAGTCTTGTTTGTAAAGAAAAACACTTGTTTGTCAATAACTAACTTTTATTTGAATATTAAAAAATATAAATGATAACAAACATATTTAAACAACACACCTAAACAGCTAAGAGCTCAAGCAAAACTAGACTTTAGAATAATGAACAATATGAATTGATTCAACTTATTGTCATTGCACAGATTACAAGTACTGAGGCAATGAAATGCATTTCTCCACATTTTTCTACTGGTCAGACAAGAGTGTATTCAGCCAGAGGCTCCTTCAGCTCTGCTGCAATAAGGACCGTTGCAGGAGGTCTTCTCTACCCATCGCAATAGCCACCTACAATTAGGGTCAGTTAGGGGACTAAGGGTCTCCAGGACGCTACCAGGAGGAGCCGGAACTGGGTTATTCACCGAAATAAGCACAGAAAAATGGATGCTATTTTTGCCAGAGGAGAACGCTAGTAGTAAAAGGCGAATTACTACCTCCAGCTTCCCAGCTCCAATGAGAGCAATCTTTTCTCCAAACAAAGTAAATAAAAACTCGAAATGTATTTTATTTACAAATTTAACTGCTGCTGTTCTACTGTGGAACAGATTGCAGATCGCTCCTGAAAAAATCCCGCCTGTGTTCTCACGTCCTTTTGGCAAATACCCCTGTGGTTCGGCCAGTGGTTATGAACCTCTAGAGGACATTCTCTCGGTGATGGTCGGATTACTTCCCACTTTCATCGCAATGTCTCAGGAATTACTGGCCATCTGGTTAAAGGCACACTCTCCATTGTACACACAATGAAATGTCGGAGGAGAGAGAGATGCGCCGGTGCGCTCATGCGTCTCCACCGATGCGGACTTCGCACACCATTACCATGAATATTTCTCTCTCTTGTGTGTTCATTGTTCAACAATGTGGATGAACTTATATTGAACCTTATTGTTTTTTTTTTTTTTCATATTACATTACATTTAGTCATTTAGCAGACGCTATTATCCAAAGCGACTTACAATTATTCAAACACCGACGGACGCAGCCATCAGGAGCAATTGGGGGTTAAGTGTCTTGCTCAAGGACACTACAGCATGCTATCAGGAGGAGCCTGGGATCGAACCAGCGACCTTTGGATTACTAGACGACCAGCTCTACCTCCTGAGCTACCATCCCATATTCCAGTTCTGTTCGAATTTAGTTCCTGCAGCCCTAGTGCCAGGTGGGCGGGTGCAGTATGTGTTGAGGGATGCGGCGCAGCTGACCCCTCAGCGAACCCCTCCGCGGAGCCAACCGCTGTTCTCCCAGCTCCGAACCAAATTTCATAAAAGTCGGTTTGGTAGCCAGGCCAGCATCAGTCGACACCCCCCAGCGCTGCATTTGTTTACTGGCGGGTCTTGACCACCCCAATATGGCGACCATGTCGGACAGTATTAACCACAAAAATACAGGGAGAATCGCAAACCTGATTGTGATTTTGAACTTCGAAATCGAACGCTCATTTTGAGCAATTTTCGATTTCCAATCGGAATCTTGACACCCCTAATATTTATAGATTATTTATTTTTTATTTATCTCTTCTTTTGTTTGCATATTTTTTATTTTATTTAATTTATTCAGAGTTTAACAGAAAGCCATGAGAATACACTTAAAACTGTCAATTGAGCATTATTATTATTATTCAATATATATTGTGATAATTATCGACATCGATCGATATTTAAAAAAAAAAAAAAAACACATTGTGACAACATCTTGACCATATCGTCCGGCCCTATTTCAATTCCCATTTCCTAGATCCAAATTTTAAAACGAGTGAACAAACATGCTCAGCCACCACATGTTATATTTCCTAATTAGTTCACTTGCATAATAACCATATTAGTGGACTAGATGACAAGTATTTGATTTACCAGCTTTTGTGTCTTGTCTATATTATTTTGGCAAAGTTGTTGTAGTCGTCATTCAGTTATAGTTGGTTGTTGTTTTGCTCTCCTCTAAGTCCTGGTTGCCTATTTGCATTGTGAAATGAACTGTTATATGTCATTAGTTATTTGATTCTGAAGTTATTTTCCCCAAAGCTGTTACATGATTGAAGTGATTTTCTTCTTAACAGCTACAGGGGAGGTGCGAGACGTCTTCTCCAAAGCCAGAAATGGAGCCTACCGCCTCATTAAGGTCGTCATCAACAATGGTGAGAAAAACCCGGCAACCTGTTAATTGAGGGGTAGGGATGCCATGATGAGGAACACTTTCACTTTCAGTTTTGTAGCGTACTAAGTATTAAAAGCATGATTAGTATTTTACAAATTTTAGTTCCTTTATTGGATGAACGTCAGCGCTGATAAAACAAAAAACAAAAACAAAAAAACAAACCGACGGTGGGGGCAGTGGGAAAGTAATGTAATTGGTGTATGCCCAAACACTGTTTAACACCGGTAACACCAGTAACCGCTGCGACCAACCGAGGGGAACCACCGTTGAACAGAGTCATTCCAGACTGATATACTGTATAGTATGGACCCAAGTTCATGGAGTAAATCCATCCTGAGCTGCTGTCAAGGATTATGAAGCACAGTGTATACCTGAAATACTTTCAGTGTTATCATCAATTATCTTTTTATTTTATTCATCTTGAATTTTCAAGAAGGGAAAAAAATGTTATTATTCTGAAATACAGAATCTAGCCCTAAATTAGACTATGGTAGTTGTTTTGTAGTATAATAAAAATAGCCATAATATCCTGTTGTTACTTGTACATTTTTAATTTTTGCTAGTAGCAAGCTGTTTTGTCCAGTGATTTCTCTGGTAAAAGTACATTGTTTCTGGTAAAACAAAAATTATTACTAGTAACAGCAAGAAAAGGCACTAGTCACAAATGAGTAAGTGCTAGTACTCAATTAATAGTGGTTGTGCTATACTAGAATAAATACTAGTCGGAGGCAACTATTTGATATCTCAAACAGCCCCATAGTATTCTTGTAATACTAATTGTAATAGTTCTTCTACTTCCTCTTTCTCTATCGGCTGCTCCCGTTAGGGGTCGCCACAGCGGATCATCTGCCTCCAATACCTTCTGTTCTGTGCATCTTCCTCCCTTACACCAACCACCTGCATGTCCTCCCTCACTACATCCATAAACCTTCTCTTTGGCCTTCCTCTTTTCCTCTTGCCTGGCAGCTCCACCCTCAGCATCCTTTTCCCAATGTAACTCTCATCTCTCCTACATATGTGTCCAAACCATCATAGTTACTGTTATCTAATAAATCAGTGCTGGTACCTAATACATTCTGACTTGTAAAACTAAGATAGTTACTATTAACTTTTGGAATAGCAACTAGTAACTGAAATAAAGATGTTAGTAACTTTTGAAAAGTGACTAGTTCGTCCTATGGATTAAATGTTAAAACGGCGTGCTATAGACCTGCTGTATTTTGTCGTTGGTCTTTAGAGCAACTCATTTTGGGGGGAACCAGACAAGCTTGTCAGAAGTGGGACCAGGAATACGACACCTATGTCTTGCCTCTCCTGGAGGAAGACAAGCCTTCCTACCTCCTCTACCGCCTGGACTCCACCAACAGCCACGGTTACGAGTGGCTCTTTTTGGCTTGGTCTCCCGATTGCTCCACTGTGAGTAAAGCACTTTAAAATTAATGGGTACACATTTGATGGGGGCTAAAGAAGGATTACTCCATCTCTCTGATAAAGAGTCCCGATAAAACAGTAGCTATTCACTCACCCCCCCATTTTTCGCTTGTTCCTGTTCATCGTTATGCTGACGACACTCAAATCTACATAGCTGTATTATCAGGTGACGGTGTGGTCCCACAGATCTGCTATGCCAGTGCATTGAACAAATCAGTGATTGGCTCTGTCACACTTTCCTGCAACTAAATAAGGACAATACTGGGATAATTGTCCTTGGTGCGAAAAACGAAATGCTGAAAGTTACTAAAACTGCTTTCACACATGCCCTGCAACCCTGAAATTGTCCGGATATTACCCGGAGGAGCTGTATGTGTTAACGCAAATGTCTGAATCAATTGGACAGGATATTAACTGGACTTTACCCAGCCTAAAACCCTAGGACAAAGTCTACATAATGTCCAATTGAGCGTTATATGTGAACAGAGCAGGTGTTTGTCCAGCGAATTCACAGCGAGCGCCTGCTTTCCTTGACATTCCCTTCCACTCCTTTTGTTTATAGTGCAGATACTCCAAATACATGCAGTATCAGTGCAAAAAAGTCACAATTACCAATAAGTTGGTAGCCTAGTCCGCCATCTTGGAGTGGTGTAACGGAACGTAGTTGATCCGTGATCTGACCAGGTTGCAAACCCATGGCTCGGCATGCATGTGAATTTTTCATTTATTTTATTTTATTCATTTATTATTATTATTTGTTATTATTATTTGTTCAAAATTACCTGTGCTGTCAGCATGCTGGGCATACAACACAGAGTATTTGTATGCCATTGCATCTAGGACAGAGTTAGTCTGCAAGTGGAGGTCAAGATCTCAACCTGCAATGCAACTCTTTATTAATTCTTAAATCATCAAGAACTACTGCAATAACTCTGTCCTGTGGATGACCTGTAGAATGACAAGAACACAGTTTTTGGTAATAGAGAACCACCACCAACTTCCTCTTTGGAGAACTATGTGTCATGTATGGGTCTATAAACAACTGATCACCACTCCAAGAGGGGGAGAATCACCATGGGTGGGACAAATAAACATAGAAACAAACAACATTTACACAAAAACACAAACATTGGATGACAACATGTATTTAAAACATTTAATTAGGTCCAGGAAAACTGGAACTACAACTGGTCAGATGGCCTCTTCCTGTCATAGTTATGGCAGTAAATGAGGGAGGAAAGGAGAGTGTGTGTGTGTGTGTGTGTGTGTGTGTGTGTGTGTGTGTGTGTGTGTGTGTGTGTGTGTGTGTGTGTGTGTGTGTGTGTGTGTGTGTGTGTGTGTGTGTGTGTGTGTGTGTATGATGTCCACCGGTGAGTGTACATGACTTATCCCCATTGGTACTGGTGTAGAAGGTCCGTATTATGTCGCGGCTCCTTCAAGTAGTGGAAAGGGCCCCGAAGCCCCCCAAACTCCGCAGCCTTGTAGACACCCTACGGAAAGCCCCGAGTACCCTGCCCTGCGGCCACAGAAGACCCCTGGGCCCCCAGAGAAGCCAGAGGGCCGTGGAGCAACCCCATCGCCCAGCCCCGTGGAGCATTACTCAGTCCCAGGGCTCTATTGTTTTCCTGGCAATTGTTCAGACGATCAAAATGGGTTGATGGTGTTTCAGTAGAGGGTCGACCGAGGAGAGGTCACCGAGAAGACATGTAGATGGGGAGACTGGAATGCTGCGACCCAGAAGGGTTGATAGCTTCTTCGTGATGTTGGTCCAGAATGCTAGGATAGGTGGGCAGAGCCAGAAGGCATGAAAGTAGTCATCTCTAGTATCAAGGGAACAGTGAGAGCAAATGTCTTCAGCCACAAAACCCATTTTGAACATTTTGTGTTCCGTGATATGGCTCTGTGCAAGATCTTATTTTGGATGAGTTGCACTTTGGAGTTGTGGGTCATAGAAAAGGTGTTGTTGCAAATAAGCTTCCACAGGTTAATATTGGTGGGAACAGCAAGGTCTCTTTCCCATTTCATTGTAGGTAAAGATAAGGTGTCATCTGTTTTTATTAAAAGTTTATATTTTAATATAATATATTATATTATATAATATATATATCATATATATTATATTATATTTTAATTTTAATAATAAGGGATTTTTCAAGTGACCGATATGATCAAGATTTTCAATCATTTGAGGTCGTTGGAGGATGTTGTTCGTCAATGAGATTTTAACTTTTAGAGACTGCTGTACATGAAGGAATTGAAGGAAGCCGTGGCCACTGATATTGTCAGGGTTCGCCTGGGGCCTACCGGCATCGGCCACTAGATGCCACCAGTACTGCCTTTTCAGGGTTGCTCTGCTTCACCTATTTCTGTTCCTGATTACCCTGCCTCATTAGGTGATATGTTTCACCTGTGTCTCGTTTGGTCGTCCCTATTTAGACCCTGTCGTTTGTGTCCTCAGGCTCTCAGTCTTGAGTTTGTCTAACCTCATGACAACGCTCTTGTTCCAAGCTCCCGAGATGTCTTATTTGTTTTTGCCAAGTTTTTGTACTTGTTTTGAGTAAACCTCTATTTTTGCCACCTCGCCTCTGCCTTGTTCTCTGCACCTGGGTTCACTCAGCACACCTCCTAACAGCAAGACTGAGCCACAACATGGACCCAGCAGAGAGCCAGCCTCCAGAGGTGGAGAGCCTGCGGGTGGCCTTGACGAACCAGGGGGTTGCGATTGGCCGTCATGAGCGGGTTCTCCAACAGGTCCTGGACAACCTGCAGTCGCTCGCCCAGGCCGTCCAGCAGAGCCAGGCACAGGCTCCACCTATGGCCCCTGCGCCAGTGCTGCCTCTCATGGACCCGCGTCCTCCAGATCACCGCGAACCACGACTGCCGGCGCCAGAGAGGTACGACGGTAACCCAGGGGGTTGTCGTGGCTTTCTGACACAATGCTCCCTGGCTTTCGAGCTCCAGCCGTCACAGTTCCCCACCCAGCGCTCACAGGTGGCATACGTGGTCACGCTACTCACCGGCAAAGCACTCTCCTGGGCCACAGCCATCTGGAATCGGCAAACCCTGGCCTGCTCCAGCTACCAGGCTTTTGCCGGGGAGATGCGCCGAGTGTTTGACCACTCAGTCAGTGGGAGGGAGGCGTCGACACGGCTACTCTGGCTCCGCCAGGGGGGACAGAGCGTAGCGGACTACGCCATCGCATTCCGCACCCTCGCCGTGGCGTCCGGATGGAACAGCGAGGCACTCATCGCGGCCTTCCAGGAGGGTCTCAATGAGGGTGTCAAGGACGAGCTGGCATCCTGGGAGGCGCAGGAGGACCTGGACACGCTCATCGATACAGCGATTCGGGTGGACAACCGCCTCCGGGAGAGACAAGGGGAACGCTTTTTCCCCGCTTCACCAAGACCAGCGCGCAGAGCGGCTCTGGGGACGAGGCCTCCCGAGCATCCCCTGGCTATCCCGAGCCCGCCTCCAGCATCAAGGGATGAGCCGATGCAAGTAGGCAGCACACGGCTCTCTCGGTCCGACCGTGACCGGCGGATGAGAGAGCGCTGCTGCTTGTACTGTGGGATCCCGGGGCATTTCTTTTCTTCCTGCCCTGAGCTCTCGGGAAAAGCCAACTCTCGTCCAGGGTAGGGAGGACTGCGACGAGGCCAACCTTCTCTCCCGAGCTCGAGGCGACCGGGGTCCGGCTGGCTGCCTTCCTCGCCTGGGGAGATCAACATCACTCCCTCCAAGCTATGGTGGATTCCGGCACTGCAGGTAGCTTCCTGGATGTAGGGCTAGCAAAGGCCCTAAAGCTCCCTCTGGCACCTCTAGAGCATCCTCTCACGGTGACAGCCCTGGATGGAAGACCACTGGGGTCCGGTAGCGTGTGCAATCTCACCGCGCCCCTTTGGCTGTCACTGGAGGGAAAACATTCAGAGGTAATCCAGCTCCACCTCATCCACTCTCCTGAGTTTCCACTGGTCCTGGGCTACCCATGGCTAGCCCGTCACAACCCACATCTGGACTGGGCCTCCGGGCGTCTCACCGAATGGGGTCCTGCCTGCCACACCACCTGTCTTCGTTGTAGTCCGTCTTCTCACCCTCTCGAGCCTCCAGTCCGTGTCCAAGCTCGGGCTCCTTCCCAAGCCCCAGCCCACTCCGGAGTTCCTGTCCATGTCCTGGCTCCAGTCCGTATCAAGGTCCCATCCATCCCGAGTATTCACGAGTGCCCCACGAGTATGCCGATCTGAGGGAGGTCTTCAGCAAGAGACGGGCCACCACGCTTCCTCCCCATCGGTCCTATGACTGCGCCATCGACCTTCTGCCTGGCACCTGCCCTCCTCGAGGACGTCTCTTCTCTCTCTGCCCCTGAGACTACAGCCATGGAGGAGTACATCCGGGGGGCGCTCACCTCAGGTTTCATCCGCCCTTCTACCTCCCCGGCGGGCGCAGGGTTTTTCGTGGGATGGCGGCCTGCGTCCCTGCATTGATTACCGTGGTCTGAACAAGATCACGGTCAAGAATCGCTACCCCCTTCCTCTCATGTCCACATCTTTCGAGCAACTGCAGGGCGCCACCATCTTCACCAAACTCGATCTTCGAAACGCATACAATCTCGTCCGTGTCCGCGAGGGGGATGAGTGGAAGACCGCCTTCAACACACCTACCAGCCATTATGAATACCTGGTCATGCCTTTTGGATTGGCTAATGCTCTCGCTGTCTTCCAGGCCTTTGTAAACGACGTCCTCCGTGAGTTTCTCAACCGCTCCGTGTTCGTCTACATCGATGACATCCTCATCTTCTCCAGGACCCTTCCCGAACACATACAGCATGTGAGACAGGTCCTTCACCGCCTGCTCGCCAATGGCCTCTATGTGAAACTGGAGAAGAGTGAATTCCACGCCACCACCGTTCAGTTCCTGGGGTTTGTCATCACCGAGGGTCACGTCCAGATGGATCCTGCCAAGACCGAAGCCGTCCGGGACTGGCCACCACCCACCTCGGTCAAACAGGTGCAGCGCTTCCTCGGGTTTGCCAATTTTTACAAGCGATTCATTCGGGGTATTAGCACTGTGGCGACTGCCCTCACCGCCCTCACTAGGACATCCACAGCCCGCTTCGCCTGGACTGCGGAGGCTGAGGGGGCGTTCAGGGCTCTCAAGACGTGGTTCACCGCTGCCCCTGTCCTGGCCACACCAGAGCCTACCCTACCCTTCGTGGTGGAGGTGGATGCTTCCGATGTGGGAGTGGGGGCCGTTTTGTCCCAAAGGACTCACGACAAGAAGCTCCATCCATGTGCTTTCTTCTCCCGTCGCCTCACCCCAGCGGAACGGAACTATGACATAGGGAACCGGGAGCTACTGGCAGTCAAACTGGCGTTGGAGGAGTGGCGGCACTGGCTGGAGGGGGCCCAACACCCATTTGTCGTCTGGACCGACCACAAGAACCTGACATACATTCAGGATGCCAAACGCCTCAAATCCCGTCAAGCCCGATGGGCCTTGTTCTTCAATCGGTTCAACTTCATCCTGTCATATCGTCCCGGGTCCAAGAACCTCAAGCCCGATGCTCTCTCCAGACAGTTCGACCCTCCTGAGCTGGTTGAACTCCCCGAGCCCATTCTCCAGAGCTCCTGCATCTTGGCTCCGGTCCGCTGGGGAATCGAGACGCAGGTCCGGCAGGCCCAAAGGAGGGAGGCGGATCCCGGCAACGGGCCCCCGGGTCACCTGTTTGTCCCGAAGGCTGTCCGATCACAAGTCCTGCAATGCGGGAATTCATCCCGCCTCACTGGCCACCCGGGGATCTCCAGGACCCTCGAGTTCCTCCGCAGGCGTTTCTGGTGGCCTACCATGGAGCAGGACGTCCGGTCCTTCGTCGCTGCCTGCACCATCTGCACCCAGAACAAGAAGCCCCGGTCACGTCCCATGGGGCTGCTGCATCCCCTTCCCATCCCCAGTCGGCCCTGGTCACACCTCTCAGTGGACTTCATCACCGGCCTTCCACCACGGGGCCACACCGTCATCTTTGTCGTGGTGGACAGGTTCTCCAAGGCTTGCCGCTTTATTCCTCTGCCCAAGCTTCCCTCAGCTCTGGAGACTGCTGAGCTCATGGTGCAGCACGTTTTCAGGGTGTTCGGCCTGCCCCTGGACGTGGTGTCAGACCGCGGCCCGCAGTTTGCATCCCGGTTCTGGAAAGCGTTCCACCAGCTCCTTGGCGCCTCCGTCAGCCTGTCCTCCGGTTTCCACCCTCAATCCAATGGCCAGACGGAGCGGGTCAACCAGGACCTGGAGACAACACTGAGGTGCCTCGTGTCCTCCAACCCTGCCTCCTGGAGCGACCATCTAGTGTGGGCGGAATACGCTCACAACACTCTGCGCTGCTCTTCCATTGGCATGTCCCCGTTTGAGTGCCAGTTCGGGTACGTACCTCCTCTGTTTCAGGAGCAGGAGGCAGAGGTGGGAGTGCCGTCAGCCCAGCGGTTCGTCCAGCGGTGCCGACGGACCTGGCAGAGGGCTCGTCAGGCCCTGCTGAGGACATCCTGGCAGCAGCAGATCCAGGCCAACCGACGGCGCAGACCAGCGCCTATGCTCCGTCCGGGCCAGAGGGTCTGGCTGTCCACCAGGGACCTTCCATTACGGGTGGAGTCACGCAAGCTCGCGCCACGGTATGTTGGGCCCTTCAAGATCGTGCGGCGGGTCAATCCTGCCACATACCGTCTTCTGCTCCCCAGGTCCATGAGGATAAACCCCACCTTCCACGTGTCGCGGCTCCGACCGGTGGTCACCAGCACCTTGGCGCCCACCACGAGGCCTCCTCCGGCGCCTCGCATCATCGACGGTCAGCCCGCCTACACGGTCCGCTGGCTCCTGGGCTCCCACCGGGTCCGCGGGGCCCTGCAATACCTGGTGGACTGGGAGGGTTACGGGCTGGAGGAGCGCTCCTGGGTTCCGGCCCGGGATATCCTGGAGCCCTCTCTGATCCAGGATTTCCGCCGTCGCCGCCCGACACTCCCTGGAGGAACGTCGGGAGCCGTTCCTAGACGGGGGGGTCCTGTCAGGGTTCGCCCGGGGCCTACCGGCATCGGCCACTAGATGCCGCCAGTACTGCCTTTTCAGGGTTGCTCTGCTTCACCTATTTCTGTTCCTGATTACCCTGCCTCATTAGGTGATTTGTTTCACCTGTGTCTCGTTTGGTTGTCCCTATTAAGACCCTGTCGTTTGTGTCCTCAGGCGCTCAGTCTTGAGTTTGTCTAACCTCATGACAACGCTCTTGTTCCAAGCTCCCGAGACGTCTTATTTGTTTTTGCCCAGTTTTTGTACTTGTTTTGAGTAAACCTCTATTTTTGCCACCTCGCCTCCTCCTTGTGCTCTGCACCTGGGTTCATTCAGCACACCTCCTAACAGATATTATACCTTCAGGTTAAGGTTGGGAAGGATATAAGCGAATTGTTTTCAAAAATGTGTTCCAGATGAGTAATTCCTTGTCTTTTCCAAGACCTAAAGGTTATTGGTCTGTTTTTAACCAGGAAATCTGTTTTTTTGGCGTGAATTTGTTTGGAGATAGAATGTGACCACTGAGTTTGAGGAATTTCCGCCAGGCTGACAGAGTTGTTGCGATAAATGGGTTTTTAAAGCAATTTTGTTTCCTTATTGATTCAGTAAGGAATGGGAGATTAGATAATGATAACACCTGACATTCAGTTTGTTCAATATCTCACCATCCATGGGCCAATTGTTGCTCTGGTTGTAACCATTTAATTATAAATTGAAGCTGGTTTGCTAGATAGTAGTATCTTAAGTTTGGGGCTGCCAGGCCTCCACAGTCTTTGTTTTTCTCTAAGAAACAGAAACAGTCTTTATTTATCACACAACACACCACACTATAACACATGCTTGCACACACACACACACGCACATGCTTTTGATGGTGGCCGGTGAAATGGATCCTCTGCTTTTGACCCATCCTGGGTTGTCCTTCCTCCGGGGGCACAGCCAGGAGCAGTGGGCAGCATACGTAGACGCGCCCGGGGACCAGGTGATAATTGTCCATCGCTGGTCAGACGATAGTGTTGCTAGTTGCTAGTTGCTTGCTCTAGTGTTGCTAATTTAATTCTCGGTTTCTTGTATTTCCAATAAAATTTGTTGACTATTGAGTCTAGAGTATTAAACCAATGTTGATTGCACTGGGGTCATTGAAAATACATATTTTTGGAAGTATATTCATTTTCACTGCTGCTATCCTACCAATTAGTGAGATGGGTAGGTTCCATTGTTCCATTGAATGAGGTCTTCTTCAATGGATTTGAGCAATGGAGTACAGTTAAGGGTAAACAAATCTGACAGATTGGTGGAGATACTGTATCAATTCCAAGGTATCTAATATTGCCCGTTGTGATGGTTAAGGGAAGTTTCTGGATTGCAGCATTGCAGCCCCCCCACTGAGTGGTAAGACTGTGGTTTTAGTCCAATTTATTGAATAGTCTGAGATAGCTGAGAATTTAGATATAAGATTGAACACCTCCGGTAGGGCTGATATTGGGTTTGGTATGTACAGCAAGATATTGTCTGGATACAAACTGCTTTTGTGAACAGTTTCCTGTTTGTATCCTACAATATTAGAGTTTTGACGGATGGCCGCCGCGAGGGGTACAATAAGGATGGCGAATAGTAAAGGGGTGGACATCCTTGTCTTGTTGTAGAGTGAAACGTTGTGCAGTGTAACCACTGGTGATGACAGAAGCAGATGGAGAGTTGTAGAGGATTCTGATCCATTGAATGAGTTGAGAATGAGAAGAGAATTAAATAATACTACCTCTTAGAACTGCCCTAGCTGTTTCCTAAAGTAAGGATGCTGATATTTCTGGGGAGTCATTCAGTTCAATGAAGGAAGTCCATTCTCTGGAAAATAAATGGTTAAATTCTTTATCTGTCAAAAGTGAGGTGTTAAACCATCACCTGCCGGGAGGGTTCTGGTTTGATTTATTTTAGGTTGAAACTAATCGGCCTGTGATCGGAAATTACAATAGGGTGGATTCTTCCCCCCGAAGAATCGCCACCTTACCGCGGTGGAGGGGTTTGTGTGTCCCTGTGACCCTGGAAGCTGTGTTGTCGGGGGCATTAGCCCCTGGTAGGGTCTCCCAAGGCAGAGTGGTACATGTGTCATGATCTCCGCCTTCTTCTACTTTCCCCTCCCTCTCCTTACCTGTCCCATTAGCCCAACTCTATTCACCTGCGCACACAGCTGTTCCAGATCTGCAATCTAACCACTATATATGCCTCTCTCACCAGTCACCCATTGCCAGATTGTCTTCGATGCTTGCACCAGACTCTCCAGCGTTCTCCGGACTGATTCCCTGCTACCGACTCTGCCTCGCTCCGACCACGTATCCTGCCTGCCACTCCGCCTGTATTCTGTCTGCACTCCTCGTTATTGAACCTGCCTGTCCCCGACGATGTATCCTGCCTGCCCCCTGCCTGTCTTCCGTCCGCTCTACAAATAAAAGACATTACCAAATATCCCTGCCTGTCCTTGTGCTGCAATTGGGTCCTAACCACACCCGTTACAGTACAATCTGACCAACAATGGACCCAGCACACAACCCCGAGTTGCTGGCACACCTGGGAAGGGTGGAGTTACAGCTCCAACACCAGGAGGCTGTCCGAGCCTCCACCTCAGCGGACGTTCGGCTAGCAGCGGCTAGCTAGGAGCAAGGGCTCGCCACGCTAGCTGCCCAGGTCCAGCAGCTCGCCATCGCTCTTGGTCAGTTCATCCCGCCGCCTGCTTCCCGGGACCCACCTGCACCGGCCCAGCCTGGGTACTTCCTGGAGCCCCGGGTGGGAGTTCCAGAACGCTACGCCGGAGAAGCAGACGGCTGTAGTCCGATCATTACGAACTGTTCCATCCTCTTCGCTCTGCAGCCCCACACCTTCGCCTCCGAGGAAGCCAGGGTGGCGTTCACAGTAAATCACCTGACGGGCCGCGCTCGGCTATGGGGAATGGCCGAGTGGGAACGACGCACACCAGCCTGCTCCTCCTTCCACGCCTTCGCCGCCGAGCTCCGCAAGGTGTTCGGGGTGACATAACGAGGTCCCGATGCTGCTGGTGGTCTCCTGGGTCTCAGTCAAGGGTCCCGCTCCGTGGTCGATTACGCGATCGACTTCCGCACCCAGGCTCAACTGAGCGAGTGGAACCCGGCAGCCCAGATTGATGCGTTCCTGATGGGATTAGCAGAGTACGTGAAGGATGAGCTAGTTTCCCACGACCTGCCCACCTCTCTCGATGGCATCATTGAGCTTGCTTCCCGTATCGACAGACGCATCCAGGAGGCAAGAGGCAAGTGGAGCGCCGCCCAGCAACCTGTCTTCCAGGTTCCTCCAGGCCGCCAGCTCTCCTGGCCCGTCAACCCACAAGTGAGGCCTCTCCCATGCGGGTTGGCCGGTCCAGCCTCACCCCAGAGGAGAAGGAGAGAGGCCGGGTGGGGAACCTTTGCCTCTACTGTGGTCTAGCTGGACACTACATTTCCGGGTGTTTGGTAAAAGGGCCGGGCTCGCCAGTGAGGGAGGAGGTCCTGGTGAGCCACACCTCCAAATCCCCCTCCAACCTACGCCCCCTCTGAAAGGCTCGGCTGCTCCTGCCCCAAGGCTCATATTCCCTCGCCATACTTGTTGACTCTGGTTCCGATGTTAACATCATCGACGATAACCTAGCACGGCAGCTGGGTGTTGGTCCAGTTCTCCTGCCTTCTCCGGTACCTGCCACTGCCCTGGATGGCCGCCTCCTGGGCACAGTCACCCATCAGACAGTGCCCATCCGGATGCTTCTGTCCGGCAACCACCATGAGACGATACAGTTCTGCATCCTGCACTCACCTCGTCACCCTCTCCTCCTGGGGTTCCCCTGGCTCCGGCGTCACAACCCACACCTCGACTGGACCACAGGGGCTATTCTGGGATGGAGTCCTGCATGCCATCCGGTCTGCCTGAAGCAAGCCGCCGCACCTCAGCCAGCCAACAGCTCCAGCTCCGCACCCGACATGGGATTCAAGATTCAAGATTCAAGATTCAAGATTTTTATTTGTCACAGACATATACATACTTTCATACATATATGCAGTGAAATGTAATGCAACGCACCCGGTGATAGCACACAATAAAAAAATGTCTTTCTAATAGACCGACTAACTGACTCCTAAAACGTAATACAGTAAGTTGAATACTTATAGAATAAAATAAAAATATATAGAATAAAATTAAATACAATAAAAATAAAATGAAATAAAATGGAATAGATAGAGGGAATATGCTTATGTATATACAGATATGTGCATTAAAGTGGCATGTGAATTAAAGTGGCATGTGAATGTGAATAAAGTGAGGTAGTGTTTAGGATAATACAGCACAGTATACAATACTGGGAGGGAGGTCTTCAGCAAGGCCAAGGCGACATCCCTTCCCCCGCACAGGCCGTACGATATTGCCAGTACTGCCTGTACTCCCTGTCCGCCCCGGACAGAGAGGCCATGGACACCTATATTAACGATGCCCTGGCGGCAGGCATCATCCGTCCCTCCTCATCCCCGGCGGGGGCGGGCTTCTTCTTCGTGGAGAAGAAGGACAAGTCGCTTCGCCCCTGTATTTACTATCGCGGTCTCAACGACATTACGGTCAAGAACCGCTATCCCCTGCCTTTCATCTCATCAGCCTTCGAACTCCTGGAGGGGGCCACGGTGTTCACCAAGCTCGACCTACGCAACGCCTACCATCTGGTCCGGGTTCGAGAGGGGGACGAATGGAAGACAGTGTTCAACACTCCCTCCAGTCACTACGAATATCTGGTGATGCCCTTTGGTTTCACCAACGCCCCCGCCGTCTTCCAGGCCCTGGTCAATGACGTGCTCAGGGACATGCTCAACAAATTCGTCTTTGTGTACCTCGACGACATCCTGATCTTCTCCCGATCCCAAGCTGAGCACGTCCACCACGTCCAGACGGTCCCACAGCGCCTCCTGGAGAACTCACTCTTTGTGAAGGCGGAGAAGTGTGAGTTTCACGTCCCGTCCGTCTCCTTCCTGGGGTACGTGGTAGGGAGGGGGACCATCCAGATGGACTCCACAAAGGTCTCCACCGTCACCACCTGGCCCGCCCCGGACACCCGCAAACAACTCCAGCGCTTCCTCGGTTTTGCCAACTTCTATCGGATGTTCATCCAAGGCTACAGCACGGTGGCTGCCCCCCTCACAGCCCTAACTTCCTCCAAGGTGCCGCCAACGACGCCTTCCTGGCCCTGTAGGCGCGGTTCACTTCAGCCCCCATTCTGGTATTGCCTGACCCCGAACGGCAGTTCGTGGTTGAAGTGGACGCCTCCGACGTGGGAGTCGGAGCTGTTCTGTCCCAGAGAACCGCCTCCAACCAGAAGCTTCATCCCTGCGCCTACTTCTCCAGGCGTTTAACCCAGGCCGAGAGGAACTACGACATCAGGAATAGGGAGCTTCTCGCCGTCAAATTGGCCCTGGAGGAGTGGCGATCACAAGAACCTGGAGTCTATCCAGTCCGCCAGGAGACTGAACTCCCGTCAGGCCCGTTGGGCGCTCTTCCTAACAAGGTTCAATTTCTCCCTCTTCTATCGGCCGGGGTCACGCAATATCAAACCTGACGCCCTGTCCCGGCAGTTCCAGGAGGAGGAGGAAGACGCTGCTAACCCTGACACCATTCTACCGTCCTCCCGTCTAGTTGCCACACTCACCTGGGAGGTGGAAGAGAAGGTCAGAGCCGCCGCCCAGGACCAACCTGGACCCAGCGCATGCCCGCCCGACCGTCTGTTCGTTCTGCCTGACCTCCGGTCCGAGGTTCTCCAGTGGGCCCACAACTCCCGACTCACCTGCCACCCGGGGATCCAGTGGACGAAGGAGGTCGTCCAGCGTCGCTTCTGGTGGCCCTCCCTGGGTGAGGACGTCCGAGGGTTCGTCAGTGCCTGCCCCACCTGTAACCAGCACAAACCCTCTCTTCTTGCTCCTGCTGGTCTCCTACACCAACTGCTGGTCTCTCATCGCCCCTGGTCTCACATCTCCGTGGACTTCGTCACCGGTCTGCCACCGTCTAGCGGCAACACTACCATCCTGACCGTGGTGGACCGGTTTAGCGAGATGGCTCACTTCGTGCCTCTACCGAAGCTCCCGTCGGCCAAAGGCACGACTCTCCACCCGGCTCTCCACCCGGGACCTCCCCCTTAAGGTGGAATCCAAAAAACTGGCTCCTCGGTTCATCGGCCCATTCATGATCGAGAAGGTCGTCAACCCGGTGGCAGTGCGGCTCAAGCTCCCCAGGTCCATGCGCGTCCATCCCACCTTCCATGTGTCCAAAGTTAAGCCGGTCGGGGAGAGTGCTCTGGTTCCCTTGGCGCCTCCCCCGCCTCCTCCGTGCTTCATTGATGGGGGTCCTGCCTTTTCTGTCCGCTGTCTCCTACGTTCCCGCCGGCGTGAGAGAGGCCTGCAGTACCTGGTGGATTGGGAGGGTTAAGGCCCGGAGGAGAGGTCCTGGGTCCCTGCGAGGCACATTCTGGACCACACCCTCATCAGGAGGTTCCATCAGCGCCATCCTGACCAGCCCTCCAGACCGGTTCAACCCTCCCGACCGCAGACCCCACCACCCCTCTTGTCTGCGTCCTCCAGCGATGTTTCAGAGGCGGAGGATGTCGTCCCTGGGGGTCCCTCCTCCGATGAGGACGTGGCCCATTTACAGAGGACGAGGAGATGGACGGGGTCTCCAACTACTCCGATGAGGATCACGTGGCCCATTTAGCAGAGGACGTAGAGATGGACGGGGTCTCTGACGAGTACTAGGAAGACACAATGAAGGAGATGCAGACGAACCTCCGTGGAAAGCCAAAGCCTCTTTCATTGCTTTACCACTACCCCCTGGTTGAGGTGTCCAGTTGGAAGATAAGAACCTGGGATAAATGGAGAGGGTTGCATCAGGAAGGGCATCCATAAAAACCATGCCAAATCAAACATGTGGACAACAAATCTGATTTCCATACCGATTCGGTCGAGGCCTGGGTAAACAATGACTGCCACTGGTGCAGTTAGCCAACAGGGTGCCAGTGGAAATTTTGCTACTGTCGGCCGAAGAAGAATAAGAGGGGGAAGGCGTTTCCGGAAACAGCAGGAAAGGAAGAAGGGTAGGCGAGTAGGGTTAAGAGTAGGAACTTTGAATGTTGGCACTATGAAGGGTAGAGAGAGAGAGCTGGCTAACATGATGGATAGAAGGAAGGTAGATATGCTATGTATACAAGAGACCAGGGGGAAAGGGAGTAAGGCCAGGAGTATCGGAGCTGGATACAAACTGTTCTACCATGGAGTGGATGGCAGGAGAAATGGGGTAGGGTTAGTCTTGAAGGAAGAATATGTCAAGAGGTGACGAGAGTGTCGGACAGAGTGATGAGCATGAAGCTGGAAATTGGCTGTTGTGAATATGTATTTCATGAAGAGGGAGGAACACAGGCCGACATACAAGAGAGGAGGAAGGTGCACACAGGTGGACTACAACTTGTGCAGGAGGTGCAATCTGAAAGAGATTAGTCATTGCAAAGTGGGGAGTGTGTTGCGCTGCAAAATCGGATGGTGGTCTGTAGGATGACTCTGGAGGCCAAGAAGAGGAAGAGAGTGAAAGAAGAGCCAAAGATAAAATGGTGGAAGTTGAAAAAGGAGGAGTGTTGCATGCAATTTAGGGAAGAGGTAAGGCAGGCAATAGGTGGAAATGAACGGTTACCAGATGACTGGGAAACAAGCGCAGAAGTGGTGAGGGAGACGGCCAAGGAGGTACTAGGTGTATCATGCGGGAAGAGAAAAGAAGACAAGGACTCTTGGTAGTGGAATGAGGAAATACAGGAGAGCTTAGAGCAGAAGAGGTTGGCGAAGAAAAAATGGGATAGTGAGAGAGATGAGGAAAGTAAACAGGAGTACAAGTTGATGCGGTGAAAGGCAAAGAGAGAAGTGGAAAAGGCAAAGGAAAAGGCATACGACGAGCTGTATGAGAGGTTGGACAGTAAGTAAGGAGAAAAGGACTTGTACAAATTGGCAAGACGGGGACCATGGGAAGGATGTACAGCAGGTTAGAGTGATGAAGGATAATGATGGGAATGTGCTTACTAGTGAGGAGAGTGTGTTGAGAAGGTGGAAGGAGTACTTTGAGGAGTTGATGAATGAAGAAAATAAGAGGGAGAGAAGAGTGGATGATGTGGGGAGAGTGGATCAAGAAGTGCACCAAATTAGCAAGGATGAGTTGAGAACAGCATTAAAGAAGATGAAGAGTGAAAAGGCAGTTGGCCCAGATGTTTAGGTGAGATGGCAGTGGCGTTCCTAACGAGACTGTTTAACACCATCCCGAAAAGGGAGAGGATGTCGGAGGAGTAGAGAAGTGTACTGGTACCCATCTTCAAGAATAAGGGAAACGTACAGAGCTGTAGTAACTATAGGGGAATAAAGTTGATCAGCCACAGCATAAAGCTATGGGAAAGGGTGGTGGAGACGAGGTTAAGAGGAGAGGTGGGCATCAGCGAGCAGCGGTGTGGTTTCATGCCAGGAAAGAGTAGTACAGATGCAATGTTTGCCTCAAGAATGCTGATGGAAAAGTCAGGAAGGAAGGCCAGAGGGAGTGGCACTGCGTCTTTGTGGATTTAGAGAAAGCACATGATAGGGTGCCGAGAGAGGAAGTGGGGTTTTGCATGAGGAAGTTGGGTGTGGCAGAGAAGTACGTAAGGGTGGTACAGGATATACGTATATGAGGGTAGTCAGACAGTAGTAAGATGTGCAGTAGGCGTGACGAAGGCATTCAAAGTGGAGGTGGGATTGCATCAAGGATCAGCTCTGAGCCCTTTCTTGTTTGCAATGGTGATGGACAGGTAAAAAAATTATATCAGGCAGGAGTCTCCGTGGACTTTGATGTTCGTGGATGACATTGTGATCTTTAGCGAGAGTAGGGAGCAGGTTGAGGAGAGCCTGGAGAAGTGGAGGCATGCATTAGAAAGAAGAGGAATGAAAGTCAGCAGCAGTAAGACAGAATACATGTGCCTGAATGGGAGGGAGGATGGCGAAAATCTGAGAATGCAAGGAGTGGAGGTGGAGAAGGCGGATGAGTTCAAGTACTTGGGGTCGACCATCCAAAGCAGCGGCAAGTGAGGGAGAGAGGTTAAGAATAGAGTACAGGCAGGGTGGAGTGGGTGGAGAAGAGTGTCCAGAGTGATCTGTGACATAAGGGTTCCAGCAACAGTGAAGGGGAATGTCTACAGGACGGTAGTGAGACCAGCTATGTTGTACGGTTTAGAGGCAGTGGCACTGACAAAAAAATGCAGGTGGCTGAACTGCAGGTGGCAGAGTTGAGGATTTTGAGATTTTCATTGGGAGTGACAAGGATGGACAGGATTAAGAATGAGTACATTAGAGGGACAGCTCAGGTTGGACAGTTTGGTGGAAAAGTGAGGGACGATTTACAGCTTTCAGTGCAACTGGGAAAAGGACTGAAACACCAGTCATTTCTGGACTGCTCACATGTGCCACCTGGTGGTGGTTGGTGCGCACTACAGCTGGTGTTTTTCTCCTCAATGCCTCCTCAATGCCACCACACAATCAAAGCCGTGGCAATCGTGACATCTGAAACCAGAAACTGTATTTGTATAAATCTGGCACCAATTTCACATTGGCTGAAATGAAGGCAAGGGTGTTCTGTCAGGTGTCCCCAAAACAGAGCTTAGATAATTGGAGATCGAGTTCTAACAAAGAACAAGAGATCTGCACACCTCACACAAATTTTTCAGGTAATCTGCACTGGCTTCCGGTGTGTCACAGAACAGAAGGTACTGCCGCTCGTTTGCAAATCTCTCAATGGCTTTACTCGGAAGAGTGTTTTCCAATCGGACTGAACATTCCCATTCCCACTTAAAACTAACTGAGTCAACATCAACAACAACAATAACATTTGTCATAGCTAAGCTATGATCAGGTATTCAGGTGTTCTTGAAAGAGCAGGGTCTTCACGTGTTTAGCGCGTTCCACCATTGGGGTACAAGGCATGAGAAGAGTCTGGATTAAAAACTCATTCCACGCAGTGCAGACACCACTACCGCCGTTCACTTCCAGACGTCAAAGATTTGGTTAGGGTGTATGGCCTGTTGATGCAATGTGTGTGGGTGCGGATCCAGTGACTATCCTCAAGGCGAGCATCAATGATTTGAACTTGACGCGGCAGCTACAGGAAGCAAGTAGAGAGATGAAGAGAGGCGTGACATGCACACGCTTGTGCTGGTTGAAAACCAGATGCTCTACTGCATTCTGAATCCTCTGCAGAGGTTTAACAACACACGCTGGTAGACCAGCCAGTCGAGCGTTGCATTAGTCTAGTCGTGAGATGACAAGCACCTAGACCGTGTACCGAGTGCTCTGACAGGTACTTTGTGAGCTTCCGGACCAAATCGCAGGATTGGGAGATGCAGGATACTGTATATGTTTAGCAAAGGTTAGCTGGTTGTTAATCACTACTAGAAGATTTCTAGCAGGATGATATGAATAATGATTAGCTGAGCCAAACATAAATTTGGTGTAACCCTAACCCTAACCCTAATCACATCAACTGAAAAGTAGATGTTAAAAAAAATCTTTGTTGTGTTTTTTTAGGTTCGACACAAGATGTTGTATGCCGCTACAAGAGCCACAATGAAAAAGGAATTTGGCAGTGCTCACATTAAAGATGAGATCTTTGGCACAACAGTGGTACGTGGGCCAAGAAGTATTTGAACATTATTTGGTCTTTGCTTAACATGGCATGGATGTGGAAATGTACCACTTGGTTCACAACAACTAATCTGGATATAACAGTTTATAAAGATGTAGAAACATCCTACTAAATGGAGCTCATTAAAATATATATTGGGATTTTCCTAATACCGTCTGAACTTGTGCTTCCATCATATTAAAACACATGTTCCTTAATTGTCTTTGATCTTCTGCACCCCCACAAGGATGATGTATCGCTCAGTGGTTACCACAACCACCTTCTCTCTCTTGCTTCCCCGCTTCCGCTGACAGCTACTGAAGAGGAGCTGAGGCTGATGACATTATCCGAGGTACTAGATTTTCTTAGACGATTCACATGCACATAACATGAAAATGCAAGCCCATTTCCTACTACAGCAAAAGGCACTCAATTAGGCAGTTCAACAACTTCAGGTTACCGGCTACAAACAGTAAATTTTCTGTCTAAATACAGGTACTCCTCACTTAACGACCATGTTCCGTTACTGCAACCAGCTCGTTAAGTGAATTGGTTGATAAGCGAGGCCCCGTGTTATTTCAAGGTAAGGGGGCATGGTGATTGCGAACGCTAGTGTAGTGAATACTGACAGACTGCGGAAATGAGACTGAGAAGGGTGATGCGCAATGAGATGTTGGACGCTGAGACGTAGCGTGCACGCTGCAGTATTATACGCAGCGCACAATACAGACTGGTCAGAGAGCTGGTCGTAAGTCCGAACGGTCGTTAAACAGGTAGGTCGTTAAGTGAGGTGTACCTGTATATGTAAATCAATCTATGGTACATGTACACATATTTTGCTCTAAATAAGAATGTAGATCTCCTGGTAATGCACCGTCGAAAGAGGATAAAACATTGTGCACAGTCTCACTCAATGTGGGAATGTCAGCCATGGATAAAAATGGTGTTATTCAAACTGGACATACCAGATACTCCTGTTACATGGTTTGCAAATCAGGTTTTCTACTTTTTTTTAAGCTGTATGTTTTAAAGTTGTGTTGTGTCGAAACCCAGACATTGCACCTCCCATTGCACTATAGGAGGTTAAACACACTTAAAAGGGGTAATAAAATAGTAAAACGGGCTTTACTATTTTTTCTACAGAACATTCATTTTGTTTATTGTTGTTGGACTATTATGGTTCATGTAAAAATGCACTTTTTGTCTATCCTACTCAGATTCAGATGAGAAGGTCAAAAACAATTTCATCCCAGTGTCCCATCCCAGTTTCAATCAGGAATTATGGCTCTTCGTGCGCCCTGATCGCCATGCCCTGTTCCTTCAACTATAACAACTAAAAACAGAGGGGGACGGGGCACGGAGGAATGGGGCATAACTCGTTGAATCATTAAGATTATTTTCAGCGCATAACACATGGAGAGGGGAGAGAGTCATTGAGAAAGTGTCCCCGTTACGCACTGGTTCATTCCATACCATTCCATACACACTTGTTTCGTTCAATAAACAGACATAAAATAAAATAACTTACATCTAAAAGTGAAGGTGTGTTCTGGCTCAGTGCCAGGAAATGAGGACGAGGAGGCAGGCGGAGGCGAAACAGTGCCAGTTGGCGTGTTTATTAACAAGTCCTGTGGTTTATTAACAACAACGTGGTTCGTGGGCCGAAAAGGAAACTCAGGGCTCCCAGGCCAATATACGCTACTTACAAAAAGTTAGGGATATTCGGCTTTCGGGTGAAATTTCAGGATGAACCTAAAATGCACTATAATCTTTACAGGTGAACTTAATTTGACCTTCTCTAAACTTTTGAATGCACATGTCCAACTGTTCAATGTTTCAGTACTTTTTGCACCACTTGCTGTTCTCTAACAAGGAGCTGAATGGCAAAATTCACAACAGGTGTTTGATCCATGAATTGACCAATACATTTCCTGGTTCAATTACAATTGGTATTTAAACAGTCCTCTTCATCATGCTGTTCACATTTTGACATCATGAGACCAAGACGACACCTAACAATTGATCAACAGTACCTTGCCATTGCGAGGCTTCAAACAGGATGTTCTCAGAGGGATGGCCACTGAGCTTAGCGTGTCACACAGTGTCATCAGCAGCTTGCAACAGAGATACAGAGAGACTGGAAGAGTCACAGAAAGGCATAGAAGTGGACGTCCTTTGGCCACATCCCAAACCGATTACCGCTTCATTGTGAACAGTGCCCAGCGGAACCGGATGATGAATGCCACTCAACTCCACACTTAAGGGAGATGAGAGGCACCCAGGTGTCACGTCAGACCATTCGAAACCATTGACATCAGCATGGTCTGCGTGCTAGACCACCTGCAAGGGTACCTGACCACACCACCAGGCACAGGCATCATCGTCTTGCATGGGCCAGGGAGCATTTAGGCTGGATTAGGGCCCGCTGGGCCTCAGTGCTGTTCTCTGATGAAAGTCGATTCACGTTGAGCAGAAATGATGGCCGTCAACGATGTTGGAGACGTCAAGGAGAGCGCTATGCGTCAGCCACTGTTGTCACTAGACGAGCCTTTGGTGGTGGTGGTGTTACAGTGTGGGCAGGTGTGTCTAGTCAATACAGAACTGCCCTACACTTTGTGAATGGTACAGTGACAAGCCCATATTACCTGAATAACATCATCAATCCAGTCAATGTGCCCCTGCATGAACAACACATGCAAAATTTCATCTTCATGGACGACAATGCTCCAGCTCATCGAGGTCGCATCATTAGGGAATGGCTGCTGGAGACTGGGCCACCTCAAATGGAGTGGCCTGCACTTTCTCCAGACCTGAATTCCATAGAAAACCTATGGGATCAGCTGAGTCGCCGTGTAGCGGCTCGTCACTCTGTACCCCAGAACCTCAATGACCTGAGGGCCGCCCTTCAAGAAGAGTGGGGTGCCATGCCTCAGCAGACAATAAGTCGATTTGTGAACAGCACAGGCCATCGTTGTCAAGCTGTGATTGATGCTAGAGGGAAAATTACAAGATATTGAGACATTGACATTTTTTGTTGTGGTAAACCCACCACTGTTTTTGGCTCTTGTTTCAATCAATTGTTTGAGATAAGGAAATCACCATTGCATGCTTCTACTTAAATGGCATACTTTTATGATATAATATCACTGTAGCATAAACTTTTTACATTTTCCATAAATTTCACCCAAAAGCCAAATATCCCTAACTTTTTGTGAGTAGTGTATATAAATAGTCCAGGTTGATCCGTGGATCCCTGCTTCCTTGATCACCCGCTGTCTGTGTCGGATCGTTGCCTGACAGGCTCACACTGCTTTTACACGCCGATAACATTAGATAAGATAAGATAAACCTTTATTATTCATACACTGGGAAAATTTACATTGTTCCAGCAGCAAAAAGGGGACAGAAAAAAACAGAGAGCATATCAAGCATAAGCACTATAAACAATATAAAATAAATAGAAAAAAAACACCCAAAAAAGTGCATTGCACATATCTTGAAACATTGCACATCAGGGATTGCACATGGATTTTTTTTTTTCTAATGTAAAAGATGTCACTGGGATTCTTTCACAGGTGTGTGTGTGTGTGTGTGTGTGTGTGTGTGTGTGTGTGTGTGTGTGTGTGTGTGTGTGTGTGTGTGTGTGGTCTACTGGCTGCGCTGTTGGTTATACAGTCTGATAGCCGCAGGAATTAAGGACCTGCGATAGCGCTCCTTCCCACACTTTGGGTGAAGCAGCCTATCACTGAAGGAGCTCTCCAGCGCCGTCAGAGTCCCATACATGGGGTGGGATTCGTTCTCAATCATGGATGACAGCTTAGTCATCATCCTCCTTTCTCCCACCACCTGCACTGGGTCCAGGGGGCCCCCCAGGACAGAGCTGGTCTTCTTGATCAGTTTATCAAGTTTCTTCCTGTCAGATGTCGTGAGGCTGTTGCCCCAGAAGACCACTCTATAAAAGTTGGCTGGTGCCACCACGGTCTCAAAGAAGTTCCTCAGGAGAGCCCCCTGCACTCCAAAGGACCTAAATCTTCTGAGCAGATAGAGTCTACTCGGACCCTTCTTATAAAGTACATGTATGTGATTAGTCCAGTCTAGTTTATTGTTCAGGTGAACACCCAGGTACTGGGAAGATTCCACTATGTCAATATCCATTCCCTGGATGTTCACCAGTGTCAGGGGGGAGTGTCTGTGCCTGCAGAAATCCACCACCAGCTCTTTGGTTTTCCCCGTGTTGATCTGGAGGCGGTTCCGCTGGCACCAGTCCACAAAGTCCATGGTGAGTTCTCTGTATTCCCTGTCGTCCTCATCTGTGATGAGGCCAGTGATTGCAGAGTTGTCAGAAAACTTCCGCAGGTGACAGCTGGTTGAGTTGTACATGAAGTCTGCAGTGTAAAGGGTGAAGAGGATAGGTGCCAAGACCGTTCCTTGCTGCAGATGACCAAATCAGTATCAATCAGTGTATTTACTTAAATTGAATCATCGTTTGTTTCAAATTGAATTCTGCAGACATTAAATGATCTTGTACTCGTGAGGGAGAAAATATGAAAATATGAGGAAAAATATGATACTCTACTCAACTCCTGTATTCTACTTATCTCCTGGATCTGACTCTGTCTTCTAATTACAATACAGTATAAGTATTCCCCCAAAGAGAAGGCACACATAATTATACAATTTTAACCGCATACTTTAGGGTCATTTGGCGGCTTACAACTTTTTTCAATCAGAGCTTCCAAACAAGGTGTCACTTGTGCAAATCAAGCAAATATTTTTAAAGCTATGACTTCTGTGTCATAGCTTTGTGGCAATCTGTGTTTCTGAGATAGTTTCTTGAAAGTTTTGCCGAGACATTGCTTCATTCACCTAGCTTCCAGAATGCAAATGGGGTAGCCAAAGCCACATGGCTACTTAACATACTGCGAAATGGGCCAATCACTGCTTTGTTCTTGGGTTTTGTGGGAACGTTGAACGTATTTTTATTTTGAAAAAAGCTTTTATTTAACAGTAAGAATATCCATGTTTTATAAAAGTGGAATTTATTTCCTGTGGTTCTTGAAAATATGCTGTTTCATAGTCACATTCAGGTTGAAATCCGCTGTTTGAAATGTTCTCAAGTCCGGAGTTATATCAGATTCAGCGTCGCTGTCGGAGAACTGACTATCATCATGAAAAATTAAGTCCAGTGTCGCTGCTTAAACTGACTTGGATCTATTGCACTGGTCAGATTAAGGTCCGCGAAATGATTTAGATCTTCCTCCACCTGCTTCTCCTAATCAGCCGGAGTTTTCACAGACAAGTTAAACCGGAGCCTCATCTTGTTTACGGAAGTGACGGTCGCTTTAAAGGAAATGAACGATCTGCATCATTCAGCGTTGTTTAGCTTCTCGGTAAGTGAACTGCGTTTACCCATGTAATCTAATATTCAAATATTTAATCGAATATTTAATTTCACGGTTTAACATTTTTCTACTATTTATAAATCAAACTCAGTTTTGAAAATATGTTGAGATAAAAAAAAACCACAAAGGAACACGATTCTAGAAAAATCTAATTTTCCTTCAAGAAAGGTTTTTTCAACTTATTTGGCTGTTTCTGGCGATTTTAGAAATGCTCGAGATGGCGGCTTTTTCTGTGGTGGGTCACATATGTTATGCAATCCACAGAAGGAGACATCACATTTTAAGCTTCCTGTGGGCTATTACTAAAACCATACCTGCCAAACGATGACATGGCAAGTCTCAACATTGACAGCTCTTGCAGTATAGAGCTGATTATTATAATACACAATTGACATGTTGTTCTAATCTACTTTCAAATGCTGTATTATGATGGATCTGTTAAAAAAAGATGAAACACATTCCAATAGAAGATTTCACCAGTTTTCCTGTCTCCAATGCGGTGTTTTCCACATTAGGTATAGTATATATATGTAACTATATATATATTGCTTTCAAACTACCATCGCAGTTGCGTCTCCAAGTTCGTCTATGCTCTGTGCTATATCGTCTCCGTGCATGCGCTCGCGATGCGTTTTGGGGCCTCGTAAATTACATTGCTCAGTGATTATCTCAAAAAAATTTAACTGTAACTTAAGAACTACAGAAAATAACTTGGGTTACACACTCCCCCTCTAAAATGCATGCATCTCTGCATGAACATTTTAATCATCAAGTATGGAAAATACAGTTCCCAAAGTCTGAAGAAATGAACTGATAGCCAAAATCAAAGGTTCTCCCAAATCATCATCATAAGTGAGCTTACGAGGTTGGCGCCTCTCTCTACTAGAGCGTCTCAACTCAGTGGGCTCTTGGTTATCAGATGTCTTATTTTCTGTGTCTACAACTACAGTTTCGGCTGTGACATGATCTGTGATGTCATGAACAGGTGACATATGTGTTATGTCTGGTTCTTGGATATCAATAACAACATAGTCTAGGGCTCTAGAGTGCGAGGTAGAATGTTTAACTACACTTCCACTCTCTAAGGTATTCAGAGGACATTCTGATTGAAACTCATGTCTTGGTTTATCAGACTGTGTAGAGTTTTGTGGTTCAAAAGGAGGAATGTCTGGGTTTAACACCACTGAGGCTGGTTGAGGCTCATTGGGATCGCCTCCTGTTTGCAAGAAAGGGCCTCTTGTGATAACCTCTGGCACTTGTGTGCTAAGATGGAGTTTATCCTCATCACTGTACAACTCGTCCTCTTGACAATCATCTCTCTCTCTGTCTTTTGTTGCTTGCTTCCTCAGTTTAATTTTTCTTGGTTGATCATTGTGTGAATGATTATCCTCTCCTTCTTTTACAGGAAGGAACCACATGGTAAAAGGAGATCTTGGTGCAATGTGCGCTGTGGTCCTTCTCCTGTTTCAGGTTTAACCACATAGACAGGGCTCTCTCCAATCCGTTTGGCAACAACATGGATTTTCTGTTCCCACCTGTCTGAGAGTTTGTGCTTCCCTCTTAAGTTCACGTTCTTCACTAAGACTCTGTCCCCCTCAAAGAGCTCTGCTGCTCTTACTTTCCTGTCAAACCGAGCTTTATTCTTCTCACCCTTTTTCTGGGAGTTTTTTGTAGCTAGCGAGTAGCTTTCTTGCAGGTGTTGACGAAGGCCTTTAACATACTCTGAGTGGGTCTTGTGGTTTCCCATACCAGGATGGATTCCAAGGACTAGATCAATTGGCAGTCTGGGCTGCCTCCCAAACATTAACTCATAAGGCGAGAAGCCTGTTGTGTCGTTTTGTGTGCAGTTATACGTGTGGACCAAGGGCTTAACAAAGTCCCTCCAATGGTACTTGTCCTTTTCTTCAAGAGTCCCCAGCATACCCAGGAGTGTCCTGTTAAATCGCTCCACTGGATTTCCACGAGGGTGATATGGGGTAGTGCGAACTTTGTCTGCTCCGATTAGTGTGCAGAGTTCTTTGATGGTTTTTGATTCGAAATCTCTGCCCTGGTCACTGAGCAGGCGACTGGGAAATCCATAATGGACAATGACATTTTCCCACAGGGCTTTCGCAATGGTTCGTGCTTTTTGATCTTTTGTTGGTACTGCAACAGAAAACTTTGCAAAATTATCTGTCATAACTAGTATGTTTCTCGTATGTCTGTTGTCTGGCTCAAGAGATAGTCTATAGAGATGAGTTCAAGGGGGTAAGTAACTGAGATGTTTTGCAAAGGTGCAGCTTTTTGGGGCTCAGCTTTTCTCCTGAAACATCGAACCGAGGTGACCAACATCATTGTGTACACCATGAAGTGCTTTTTCTCAGAACTGTTCAGGTAAGACCAATTTGAAGACAGGGTTGTCTCTGTCCATCCACTTCCTGTGTAGTACACCATCTCTGAGTTCAAGCCTTTTCCATTCCCTGAGGAAGAGTTTTACATCTGAATGCTCAGGATTTGTCTCTCTGATGCAGGGCTTTAACGCTCTCTCCACAAAGTTGATTACACGTGAGATACATGGATCTGCTTTTTGAAGGTTGTGCCAGTCAGTGTTTGTCGTAGAAGGCAAGGTGTCTTCACCAAAGATGTCGGATAACAATGAGGGGTTGACAGCTAAAGACTCAGCAACAACAGATTGCTCTGGCTGTTGTTGGTGTTCACCTGTCATGTCACCAGGTGATGTTGAAATAAGACAGAGAACACTTCCTGACCCATGTTTCCTCTTTGGTCCATGAGACATCTTTTCATATCCTCAATCCTTTCTCTTTCCTTGACAAAATCCTCATCCTCACGAGGTGGGCTTTGAGGCCGACGGGACAACCCACCTGCATGGCCGCTGGCATGCCCTGCTCTATACTTGATGGAGAACCGGTAAATAGAGAGAGCGGCTAACAAGCGAAGGCCAGCTTGCATCTAGCTTGGCAGAGGTTAACACGTACGTGAGGGGATTGTTGTCGGTAAGCACAGTAAAATTTGTCCCACAAAGGTAGTCATTAAACTTCTCACAAACAGCCCACTTAAGAGGTAAGAACTCAAGTTTGTGAGTGGGGTAGTTTTGTTCGCTCTTGGAAAGACCTCGACTAGCATAAGCCACAGCTCTGAGCTTCCCCTCCTGCTCTTGGTAGAGGGCTGCCCCTAGACCTTCTCGACAAGCATCGGTAAGCAAGACATACGGTAGTTGTGGGTCTGCAAAAGCAAGGATGGGTGCAGAGGTCAATTTGTTGATTAAAGTTCTGAATGCATTTTCACACTCGGGAGTCCACTCCTCTCCGAGGGGTACATTTGGACTCAAATGAGGTTTGGAGTAGTTTCTCTTGTACACCTTGCCTCTTTTCCTTGGTGCACAGTAGCCTGCTGTCAGGCTGTTCAGGGGTTTGGCTATTTTGGAGTAACCCTCGACAAAACGTCGATAGTATCCAGCGAAGCCTAGAAAACATTTCAACTACTTCCTTGTTGAAGGGCGAGGCCAATCTCTTAAGGCGGACACTTTGTCATGGTCAGTATGGACTCCCTGAGCATCGACTACATAACCCAGGTACTTCACAGAAGTCTTACAGAAGTGTCACTTTTCTGGAGACAGTTCTAAGCCGTAATCTTTGAGTCGATTCATTACCTTCATGAGCTGACTTTGTGTTCTTCCAATGTGTCTGAGAACACTATCAAATCATCTAGAAACACGAGCACCTCATTAAGGTGGGGGTCATCGACAAACTTCTCCATAAGGTGTTGGAAGGTGCTTGGAGCATTTGTGACACCCTGTGCCATGCAATTGAATTCAAAGAATCCCAGGGGACACACAAAAGCGGTTTTAGGCTTATCTTCCTCAGCCATGCCCACCTGATAATAACCGGATTTGAGATCCATGACGGAAAACCATTTAGCCCCACTGAGGGCTGCAAATGTTTCTTCAATGTTCGGAAGGGCATATTCATCTCTGATGGTTTGTGCATTTAACTCTCTGTAATCTATGCATAGCCTGATCGAACCATTCTTCTTACGCACCAAGACTATTGGTGATGCAAAGGGGCTCTCTGACTCTTGAATGATTCCTGCATCGAGCAGTTCTCTGTCTGCCTCTCTGTCAATGGGATGAATAGGTCTCGGCCTCTCTTTAAAAGGAGTCTCATCAGACAGCCTGATGTGATGCTTTTCAGCAGTGGTGTGACCGTATGACAAGTCATCTACTGCGAAGACTTCCGAAATGGAGTTAAGCTTAGTAGTGATGCGCTCTTTCCATTGTTCAGATAGCGGTGAGTCATCAAGGTTGAGTTTGAGGTTGTCAGTGATGGGCTTGTCCTGACAAGGTGCATTTTGTTTAGGTCTAAGTGGGGTGAAGAGCTGGGCCGCACATAATTGATGGATGGATTTTGGCTGCAGTATGACATTGTGTTCGCTTAGGTTACACGGCACAACAGTGACCTTGCTTCTTGAATTAAAGGGAATGTCGGTCAGAGAAGCTTCAAGGAACACGTCACCTGGCAACCCATGTTGTTCATGTGGTTCAAGCAAAAATGCTGTATTCTTGCTGTGTTTTCTCAACCTGACATCACCCATGACACAGCACTTTTGTTTCCCAGGAATAGTGATGGGATCGTTTCCATGCAGCTTGACGGGATATGCATTCAGACAGACAAGAGACAGAATGGTTGTCTGTCTCATGTGTGCGGGCAATATGCTGGAAGATCATTGCAAGGTCTTTGAAGCGAAGTTTCTGGTTGAACCCTAAGCCATCCTGTTCAAGTAGATGATCATAAAGTCTGAATAACACATTAGTCCCAATCAAAAGTGGGGTTCTACTGTGAAATGAACATTCTGGGACTATAAGTGCTAACACCTCGTAACACCCCGGCCAGTGATGGGTTGGGGAAAATTGATGCGAGCTTCTATGTAGCCAAGATAAGGGACATACTGTCCACCAGCTCCTTCATTTCAAAAAGAGCATTAATAGGACGGATGGGTAGGTGAGACAAATTGTTTCTATAGAAACACTCAGAAACTGTAGTTACTTGCGAACCAGAGTCCATGCTTGACTCACAAGTTACTCCCACACGAGTAAACGAAGCTCACGACTGAAGCTTCACAACGGAGACCCACAAGTCCTGAAGGTATGAGTTGCTCTGAACTGTCAGCCTCCATTGTCTGTGTCATTACTTTTCTTTCTGTTTTAGCACTGTGAATCAGGCTCTTGGGACAGGGGTTATGTGCTGTCGCAGCTCCTGGGTGTCCCATGCCAGAAGCTGCTACAAGTTTTAAACCAAAGGGCGAAGCAATCTGCTGAGCGGAGAACTTGTCACGTGCCTCTCTTAGCTCTGCATTTTTGATGCGGACTAACGTCTGGTTCGGTCCATTTAAACAATGAGCAGCAATGTGGTTGTCTTGTCCACACTTGAAACAGAACCAAGCTCTTGGCATTCCAGGAACTCTAACGGGTCTCCTGCTATTGTCGCTAATTGCGAGGCACTCCTTTCTCTTAGTGCTCTCACTCTCTCTTTGACTCTGAGATAGCATCTCAACTTGTTTTGTGAGTTCAGCTACTTTACATTCAAGCTTAAAGGTTTCACCTTGTTTTGGTTTTGGCGCTGGCCCGTTATCATGAATGAGGTTGTGTGAGTCTCTGCTCAACTTCTCTACCTGTTCAGTTAGCTCATTCACTTTCTTTTCAAGCTTTGATGCTTCGGTTTCTTTTGAGGTGGGTAATGGGGCAGGACCACTATCATAGAAGGGAATGTCAAAGATGTGATGGGCTTGTGCGATAGCTTTTGAAGCACCTAGATGTTTTTTCATTCTGTCTAGCTTTGCTGAGCGGCGAGCTTCCTCGGCCCTCAACATGAGGAGGAATTCACAGAATGACAGAGGGTTGCTCTTTTTGGGCCCAAGCTGTAGACCGATGATGATGTTCTGATCCCAACAGCCCCGGCAGAACTGTCTGAGTAAGTGTTCGTTTGAATTTTCAACTGAGGCTCCCCCTCTAGAAATTGTTTTTGTGAGGAGGGTTTGGAGCTGGTTCAGATATGCTGAGGGTTTCTCCCCATTGTTCTGGTTGGGGATGGTAGCTCAGGACGTAGAGTTGGTTGTCTAGTAATCTACACGTTGCTGGTTCGATCGCAGGCTCCTCCTGCTAGCATACTGTAGTGTCCTTGAGCAAGACACTTAACCCCTAATTGCTCCTGATGGCTGCGTCCGTCGGTGTTTGAATAATTGTAAGTCGCTTTGGATAAAAGCGTCGGCTAAATGTAATGTAATGTAATGTAAAAAAAAAGAAACGCTGCAAAGAGCTCCTCTCCGTCCTCCACAACACCGAAAGCAGACTCAAGCTGAGTGACATAAGCGCTAGGAGGTGAGGAGATTCCAAGGGGTTTCACGACATCAGTAGCTGGATTCAGCAGGCTTTCAAGGATTTTCCTTACCTTGTGCGTATCACTAAAGGAAGGATCGTCAAAAAGGAGGTCAACCTGGGTGCGCCATGTGTCATAGTCAACCTCACCGTTAGGCCTTGGCATGCGACCAGAGAAGATGCGCAGACGGGCAGGCATGGATGATGAAGTTCTTGAGTCACCTTGGATGACATGCTCTACGATGACTCTTTGGACCTGAGGTGGGTTAATGACATTCTCTTCAATGTGAACTGGGCTCACTGGCACACTAGCAGATACATTAGGAACATGTATGGATCCTGCAGGTTCACTTTGGTTATCATTGTCAGGTGTGTTATCATTTTCAGTTGTATCTTGGTTCCCTAGTAACTCGTTTGTGAGTACACTTAAGAAGCCTGTTTTGCTACTACCCGCGACTAGCTTTAGTTCACTCAGGTATCGGCGAGCTATCTCCCTGCCCATCTCTTCTTGACAGACATCTCTAATGGTTCTCACAGACCATTTTAGGGAAGGATCTTTGGGACTTGGTAAGGTGCCTAGGGTAATGGGGTCTATTCTAGAGAGGGACTGGTCAGACGCGTACTCAATCAGGACTCTACCCTTTGGGTGTTCTAGCTCATCAGGGATCCGGACAATTTTTGAGACTTCCCCATTAGCTTCAAAAACACGAGCTATTTCTACATCTGAGTAATCTCCCTCGATGCCCGTTACCAAGAGGGAGCTCTGACCATGAACGTCAAACTGGTTACAAATATCCATAGCTAACTCGGTGGAACAAATTATTAGCGTACAATGTGTGTAGCGTGGGATGGAAGATCAGGTTGCTACTTAAAACCAATCTCCTGGCTGACTCGCCACTTTATGTAACCTTCTGGTGACCCCTACGTGATGGGGGAACTATGCTAAAAGTCTATGTCTAAGGTTGGATCAGGTTACTTAAGATTCCAGGTTCACATCTGATTGGTAAGGGTTTGATTGTAGCTTATTGAGATTTATGAGACCTCCAACCCACACAACAACACGTGACCACGACTTGAGAGAGTAAAAGTTATATATTCCAAAGATACCTTCAAGAAATAAATAAAGAAATGTATATGTTCTCTCAACACTGCGGCAAACAAGGTAAACATTGACCCAGAATCACATCCCGAAAAAAATTAAATTAAACAGTTTGCTTGTCTTGGCCACAAGAACCAAAAGAAAACTCTAAGAAAAAAACAGAGGAAAAAAACTGAGTACTCAGAATAAAAAAAACATCAAAACTAAATATTCCTCAGTTTAGTTCCCCAATTTCGCTCCTACCACCCCTGGGCCCGAGCACAATGTCCATGTGACAGACGTCCGACGAGAGGTGATGGCATCCAGGAGCAACAACGATGGCGGAAGCAGTCGAATCCAGTTGGATCCGACCCTCAAAAAAAAAAAAACAGCCAGGATAATCTGTCTATTTCCTCGGAAAGCACCCGTCCGGAACTCTCCCCAGAAGTTTTCACCAGTTTTCCTGTCTCCAATGCGGTGTTTTCCACATTAGGTATATTATATATATATAACTATATACTGTATATATTGCTTTCAAACCACCATTGCAGTTGCGTCTCCAAGTTCGTCCATGCTCTGTGCTCTATCGTCTCTGTGCATGTGCTCGCAATGCGTTTTGGGGCCTCGTAAATTACATTGCTAGCGATTATCTCAAAAAAAATTAAACTGTAACTCAAGAACTACAGAAAATAACTTGGGTCACAATTACATATTCTATTTGCTCCTGTGCTAAATCCAACTAGCCCACTCACTACAATAAACTGGTGTTTACAACCCCCCGTCATTTTTGTCTCTGTGCCGGAGGGCCCTGAAAATGCCACTTGGGTAGCATGTGGGGCAAAACTGCCACAGTATGTATAGATCTTTACCTCATGGCCAGCGGTGTGAGCTTTTGTGTTGAGGCCGAATGCTGGGATCTGTCTTTGATCATTATTCATACTCATTGTACTTTATAGCTCGGTCAGTTTACTAACCTTTCTGGGCCTTGCCTTTACAGTGGCTTTGAGTGTTGCATGTAATGAGGATGTCTTGGATCACTTCTGTTGTGGCATTACCAGCTCATTTCCTTTAGTTATGGTGGTAGTGGGGATTGTGATAGTTTCTTCTGCCTTCTTGTGCTACAGTTATCTGTGTTACCGATGTTACACGGTGTTCGGGCGTACACCGATTACTTGCCCACTGCCCCCACCATAATTTTTCTTTCTTTTTATTTACAGAAATAAAACCCATGTAGTTCATTTTCACGTATCAGCGCCGACGTTCATCAAATGAAAATAATTCTGATTTGTAATATACTAAGCGTGTTCTCAATACTTAATCGGATGCTACAAAAGTGAAAGTAAAAGTGGCTGCATCTTGCCCACAGCAGAGTCACAGTACAGTCTGCTTATCCCGAGAGGAGAGGAGAGAAGGGGAGATACGGCTCTGCCACTACAAACTTTGGCTTGCCACAACAATAGTTCAGGGCGGGATGCCTGTGAGTAGAGGAAAAACAAGGTTAGTTAGGAATTCTGTGTCCTCATCTGTGGAGGATACAACCATTATTAGACCATTATTAGAGCAATATCAGGTACGGCGGCTTTGTTAGCTGCGTTGGCTCAAACATTTCCTAGAGAGATGGGGGTCAAGTGCATTAATGTAAATAACACAAAGAGGGAGATCAGAATGGGAGGGTTATGACATCAAAACATTAAACGGATGTTCTGTATATCTCATTAATCAGCTACACTGCACCCTATCACATTGGCCCGTACATATTCATGCATTCAATCAAAATAAAATAAAAGACAGTTTACAACAGATAAAACTACAAACACAACCGGTTGTACAGAATAGACAAACACTGTTTTATACAAAAAACAGGTGACAGACAGACAGACAAAATGACACACTCCTGATAGTTGTACTCATGAGTTTACATCATCGTAGTTGAACTTTTCGAGAGCTTCAGTCGCAAGATCTGGGCGGGTCAAAGCCACAACGGCTATTGCTGCTAAGCAGTCATGTGAAACTCCATCAGAGGGAAGAAGAGAAGTTGGAGTAGGAGGGGTGCACCACCTCAAAGTGACATGAGCGAAGCAAAAGTTGCACATGTTGATGATGGAGAGGTGTTGCCAGAGATAAATGAGCCGATTTGCTCGGTAGCAAAATAGTTGCTACAGCATGTACTCAAGCTGTAATCAATCTATCATGTTTCTGAGCATAATATGCACCAATACGTAATTCATCTCCATCTCCAATCTCCATAAGATTGCAGCAACAGCTAACATATACCCATCTTCCTCATCTACAGTTAAAGTAATTCAGCAAACCCGACATTGAGCAGGTGCAAAAGCTTCTTGTTTGAAAGCAACAAAACGTTCTCCCACCTAAGGCGTCCAATCAACTCGATCTGATGATAAGACCTTCCCATGAGCCATTTGTGGTAATGGCTGGGTAAGCATTGCTTAATTCCACAATACGAAAACAACAATAACCACAACAGCCTAAAAAGGCCATACAAGGGTGTGACCTTGAGGTGAAAAGAAAAAATAATTAAATAAATGTCATGACTCAAATAGTAAACGTTCTTTTGTGCCGGCTGGAGTTATAATGGAAAACAAAACTGTGACCATCTTGTTCTAAGTATTTTAGGAAGCCCTGTGTATCTACGACACAAGCAGATCAATAAACCATCAACATTTGGATTAATATGCTGACATTTATGAACTCAAAATTAGATAAAAATAAATATCCCTAATGCAGCAGAAAATCACTGCAAGTTAAGCAACTAGAGAGGGTAAGAAAAAAAATTTGATTCACATACCAAAACATTTTAAAAGCAGTGTTCAATACAATATTCCTAATTTGTTTATATTATTTTTATATATACCCTTAAAGGTACAATTAATAACTGCAAACACTAAGCCTGAGATCTCAGCAATCATCAAGCTAACAGAAGACTGACTGGTATTCATCAATTACATTGAATCAACTTTCCATTATCTCATGGTCAATTTGTGTTAACTAAATTCTAATAAATCACATGAATTATGTGTTAAGCTTTGAACTACAAGTCTTACTTTTGGCCAGGGATTATTCAACTATAAGTCACATCATTCTGTAGTCTGTTTTGATAAATTGATAGGTTATTTACCATTTCCAATCAAGTTAACACCTTTACTCAAAAAAAATGATAATAATAATGACAATAACACAGCCAACATTCAATTTGACACCATCGACACACCTAGAAGGGCCGTTATTAAAATAGTAAACACAATCAATAAAAAAAAACACTTTTTTCTAATACTGTGCCTAATTCTGTTTCTGCTTAGTCATTTAATTTACTTACTATTCGTACCATTTCCTAAAATTTGGAATTGTAATTTAAATAAAATTTAAATTTGCCAATACTCTTACTACAGTGTAGGTTCAGAATCAGAATCAGAAATACTTTAATAATCCCAGGGGGAAATTACTTTAAAGATCAGTTTTCTTTAGAGATCATTTAATACTACTGTATTGTATCAGAATAGAAAGAACAAGAAAACAATAGCTGCAAACACACACAAAAGCAGGCATGTGGCGATCACTCAGGTATCATTTCCAGCAGGACTTGAGGTGGTAAATAATCCCACAACTCCCAGTTGGAGCAGAAAAACATACCGATTGTAGTCTTTCAGTTTGATGTTTTGTCCGTTGCAGTGACATCACCATATGCGGGTTCAGAGGAGCATAGTAGGGTCCTCAATTGTGCACAACATCTTTCTCAATTGTGCGTTTGTGGTACTTGGAAGCCAAAACACTTAATGTTTGTTGGTAGAGAGGAGGAGCAGCAGATATTGACACTTGCATTTCATTTCACACAACAGAACTTTGTTTGTTGTTGGGAAAATGTCCTCAGTTATTCAGCTTGATGTTGGCCAAACTAGATCTCCATAGACAAGGTTTTCACAGACCTTCAAGTGTCTCTCAGAAGGATACCAGGCAGATAGGAATGTCCTTCGGGCTTGGGTGAAGCCCTGGGGTGCTTAATGTGTTTGTTGCAGACATTGTCAGACGAATGAAAGGAGAGGTCTACCACAGTAATAGGCAGTGTCATAAAGATAAGCACTCCATGGTTCTCTGATAACAATGTCACTAAGCGATAACAAAGTAATCATTAACTTAACTTCTGAACATTGCTTCAACAACTAGGTACATTTAAGAGAATGTCACATATAAATATGAACTAATCTAAATGATTCTGGTTCTATAGGGCACTGGATAATATCTGACAGTAATTTAACGATGGTGCTCAATATGATGTATCTAAATTTCATCAAGGTCTCCCCATTTATATGCTTGCATGCATTTTATCTCACAGGTATTCCAATTTAGCCTATTAAAACATTGTATTTGCAAATTAGTTAAATACAAATAGAAATAATACCAATAATTTACAAGGACTTTTGAATGCTGGACATGTTATGGCCTTACTCAATTGTAGAGCAATTATCTTTGATCAATTCTGTCATCAATCCTTCAGGTCTTCCCAATCAGATGCAGTCACATGTACACTGGCAAAAAGTCAAACTGCAGCCCAGTGGATTCCTGTTGGCTGTGGAAATAAAACACTGAATAGACAGGTTGGTTAATATCCATCAATACACATTACAACATTAATCGATTCACAAGATATTTCCAAATTAAAACTTAAAATATAACATTACTAAAATGACATTTACAACTCTCTTTGCTCCAAGTTCCATCCTAAACAAAGTATCACAAATTCATCCTGTTCTAACTTTTCCATTTTCATTGTCTTTCTCATCAACTTCCATAAACCTTTCAGTCTATCAACTAACTTTACAGCTCTCTTGCCTTGTTATAATTTTTTCTAATTAATTAAAGCCTTGCAGTGTCCTTTCCAGCAATTCTACCAGATATTTAGATTATAATGCTACTCAATGTGACTCATATGTGAAGCTAGTTTGACATGCTATGTACAGCACACATACTACGCTTATCTTGTTTCTATTGACACACATACTACGCTTATCTCGCATTTATGCATTTGCTTGTTTTATCAAGATTTTTTCAGGCAAGTAGCTAGCATAACCCACAACACTGATAAAATCGCTCCGAACTCATCTCATCCATACACGTTCCACTGTGATCTATCGGCCAGGCGGTCACACGCCCCAGACACCAATAAGATCACCCAGGATTCATGTGAAGTATGTCACTACAAATAGAGTAAACACAAAACCAACCACATAATGGGCCTTCCAACTCCATCCTCCCCCTAACTATTCAAAACTTACTAAAACTAACTAGAAAGTAAGCTGCGAAAACTGGACTACCTTATACCTCCAAAATAAAAAATTGAATACAATTTTTTAAATGACATACACTACTCACAAAAAGTTAGGAATATTTGGCTTTTGGGTGAAATTTATGGAAAATGTAAAAAGTTCACGCGACAGTGATATTATATCATGAAAGTAGGGCATTTAAGTAGAAGCATGCAATGGTGATTTCCTCATCTCAAACAATTTATTGAAACAAAAGCCAACAACAGTGGTGGGTACACCACAACAAAAAATGTCAATGTCTCAATAACTTGTCATGTGCCCTTGAGGATCAATTACAGCCCACTCTTCTTGAAGGGCGGCCCTCAGGTCATTGAGGTTCTGGGGTACAGAGTGACGAGCCTCTACACGGCGACTCAGCTGATCCCATCGATTTTCTATGGGATTCAGGTCTGGAGAAAGTACAGGCAACTCCATTTGAGGTACCCCAGTCTCCAGCAGCCGTTCCCTAATGATGCGACTTCGATGAGCTGGAGCATTGTTGTCCATGAAGATGAAATTAGGCCTGTGTTCATGCAGGGGCACAATGACTGGATTAATGATGTTATTCAGGTAGTATGGGCTTGTCACTGTACCATTCACAAAGTGTAGGGCAGTTCTGTAAATGTTAAATGTGCCTGCAGTTGAGTGGCATTCACCATCCGGTTCTGCAGGGCACTGTTCACAATGAAGCGGTCATCAGTGTGGGATGTGGCCAAAGGAGGTCCACTTCTATGCCTTTCTGTGACTCTTCCAGTCTCTCTGTATCTCTGGTGGAACCTGCTGATGACACTCTGTAACACCTTAAGCTAAGTGGCCCCTTCCCTCTGAGAACATCCTGTTTGAAGCCTCGCAATGGCGAGGTACTGTTGATCAATTGTTAGGTGTTGTCTTGGTCTCATGATGTCAAAATGTGAACAGCATGATGAAGAGGACTGTTTAAATACCAATTCTAATTGAACCAGGAAATTTAGTGGTCGATTCATGGATCAAACACCTGTTGTGAATTTTACCGTTCAGCTCCTTGTTAGAGAACAGCAAGTTGTGCAAAAAGTACTGAAACATTGAACAGTTGGACATGTGCATTCAAAAGTTTAGAGTAGGTCAAATTAAGTTCACCTGTAAAGATTATAGTGCATTTTATGTTCACCCTGAAATTTCACCCGAAAGCCGAATATCCCTAACTTTTTGTGAGTAGTGTATAAGTATTATTTCTTGTTTTGTTTGTTATCTTTATTTACAAATACACCATGTCCCAATACACTGCACAACCGACAGGAATTGTTGCCCACCTGTGTCCCAATACACCTCACGATCAACAGGTGGCTTTATTTATCATTATTATTTACTTAGTTATTAATTCATTTTCTTTTATTCTGACACACCAGAAGTTTCGATCACTATTCTGCTCCCTACCCTCAACACATTGCCACAGAGGGATCAAGAGTAACCTATATACCTATAGTTTAATAGTTATGTATTAACTTATGCCGACTTTATCATTGATTAATCTAAAAACAAAACAAAAAAAAACAGACAAACAAAAACCACAATCACTCCTTATCGATGCAAATTTGCCCACTTTAACCATGGTCCTTGGGGGGGGGGGGGATTTCTAAGTTTAACAAAGCTTCTTTAACATTCCTCTAGATCAGTGGTGGGCAATTAATTTTTACAAGGGGCCACATGAGAAACCCGAGCTGTGGTGGAGGGCCGAACCAACAATAACTTGAACTTTATTCTGCTCAAAATAAATTTTCTCCCATTGTAAAAAGCAGTAAATTATATATTTTGATTAGCTGCTTCTGGTAATCAGAAGAATAAGGATATTCTGTAAATACTTATCTAAATATAAATATATAAAACTGTGGTGTAGGTCAAATAAGAAAATTCTCCTACAGAAGTAATAAATAGAAAAAGTGAATGTTCACATACATAGGTAGATCCAAAGAGGACTAGAATCATCTGAGCATGCCTCCTCAAGTTCTCCTCCTTGAGGGAAAAGTAAAAACCAAGCAGTGCTCTGCCAGAAATGTGTCAGACTGCAGGTCAATGAGTTCCATCTGAACATCACTGGGTGCATTATCCACACTGCAGGTGAAGGGAGAAGAAACCGTGTGCATTTCACTCTCAACTGTTTTAAAGTCTTGAAATCGCTTTGAAAAGTCACCATGCAGTGCTTCTAACATGGATGAGTACCTGTGGAGGTGATCAGCTGATGGTGTGGCTCCCTTCAGTGCTGGCAAAGTGGTGAGAATGTTGTCCTCCAATTGGCTTGAGAGAAGCTGCAACTTCCTCATGAAAGCCTTCCCTGCGCTGTACATTTCATGCACAAAAAGGCCCCTGTATTGCAGTTTGACACTAAGTTCATTCATTAGTGCAGTCACATCTACAGCAAAACCAAGGTCTGCCATCAAGTCTGAACTCGTGAATCTCTTCTCTCAGGTCCTGGACACTTTTCAGCACTTTGCCCAGGCTGAGCCACTGATGTTCAGTCTCATTTTCCTCCAAAAGTGCAACAAACTGTGATGCAATGCTCTTGCCCTGATGAAGTTAACTATTTTAGTTACAACATCAACAACATGGTTCATTTTTAACACTGACTTACACAACACTTCCTGATATATAATACAGTGCAAAAGTGTCAATATCTGCTCAGGGTTCATTTCTGTCACTTTATCCTGCATTCTCTTCAAAAGTCCAACATTTTTCCCCGTCAGATTTGGACAACCATCCGTTGTCACACCTGCCGGCTTGTCCCATTTCAGTCCCAACTTGTCTAAACGTGCATTTACCTTTGAGAACAAATCACTCCCAGTTGTTGCCCCTTTCATTGACCGCATGGCTGCCAGCTCCTCCGTGATTTTAAAAACCGTAGTTATCCCCCGTAAGAAGATGACTAGCTGGGCAGTATCACGTACATCGCAGCTCTCATCCAAAGCCAGGGAAAAATAGTCAAAGTTGACCACTCTGTGCTTCAGCTGAAGCTCTAGATTGCGGTGGGAGGGAGAAAGTCGCGTTCTCAAACGCTCCCTTGTTCTCCGGCATATTAGTGCTGCAGAATCCAACAAACACTCCTTAATAAACTCTCCGTCAGAAAATGGTTTACTTTTTCGAGCGATTTTGTGGGATATGACATAACTTGTCTTGACAGCTGCATCTCTGGATGTACAAAGTTTAGTAAAAGGTCCTTGTTGATTTTGCAGCTTAGCTAGCAAAGCATCCGACTCCCTTGCGCGCTCTTGATCAGACAATCCTTGTATTTCTCCTCGTGGGATAGCTGGCCAGCAACACTTGTAGCTGTTCACCCACGCATGTACCGAATGCCGCATTTTGAATAAGACATGGACTGCTAAATATTTATTTACAGAAGTCAAAGCTAAAGCCGTGTCCATAGTTTGTGGTAGACAAGTCGCTGTGCTCGAGGATTACAATGTGACCAAACACGAGGAGAAATACAAGGACTTGTCTGATAAAGAGTGCGCAAGGGAGTCGGATGCTTTGCATTGCATTTAGCAGAGGCTTTTATCCAAAACGACTTTCAATTAGTCAAACACCGACGGATGCAGCCATCAGGAGCAATTAGGGGTGTGTGTAAGTGTCTTGCTCAAGGACACTACGGCATGCTAGCTAGCAAGAGAGCCTGGGATCAAACCAGCAACCTTTAGATTACTAGACAACCAGCTCTACCTCCTGAGCTACCATCCCCTGAGCTAGCTAAGCTTCAAAACCAACAAGGACTTTTTACTAAACTTTGCACATCCAGAGATGCAGCTGTCAAGACAAGTTATGTCATATCCCACAAATTCACTCGAAAAAGTAAACCGTTTTCTGATGGAGAGTTTATTAAGGAATGTTTGTTGGACTCTGCAGCACTAATATGCTGGAGAAAAAGGGAGCGTTTGAGAACGAGACCCTCTCCCAACAAAATCTGTAGCTTCAGCTGAAGCACATAGTGGTCAACTTTGACTATTTTCCCCTGGCTTTGGATGAGAGCTGTGATGTACGTGATACTGCCCAGCTAGTCATCTTCTTACATGGGATAACTACGGCCTTTTAAATCACGGAAGAGCTGACAGCCATGCAGTCAATGAAAGGGACAACAACTGGGAGTGATTTATTCACGGCGGTAATGCACGTTTGGACAAGTTGGGACTGAAATAGGACAAGCCGGCAGGTGTGACAACAGATGTTGTCCAAATCTGACCGGGAAAAATGTTGGACTTTTGAAGAGAATGCAGGATAAAGTGACAGAAATGAACCCTGAGCAGATATTGACATTTTTGCACTGTATTATATATCAGGAAGTGTTGTGTAAGTCAGTGTTAAAAATGAACCATGTTGTTGATGTTGTAACTTAAATAGTTAACTTCATCAGGGCAAGAGCATTGCATCACAGTTTGTTGCACTTTTGGAAGAAAATGAGACTGAACATCGTGACATAACCACACAGCTATCAGGTGGCTCAGCCTGGGCAAAGTGCTGAAAAGTGTCTGGGACCTGAGAGAAGAGATTCACAAGTTTTGTGTAAAGAAAGGAAATGCCATCCCACAGCTTTCAGATGCAGACTGGATGGCAGACCTTGGTTTTGCTGTAGATGTGACTACACTAATGAATGAACTAAATGTCAAACTACAATACAGGGGTCTTTTTGTGCATGAAATGTACAGCGCAGTGAAGGCTTTCATGAGGAAGTTGCAGCTTCTCTCAAGACAGTCTCTCAAAATGGAGGACAACATTGTCACCCACTTGCCAACACTGAAGGAAGCCACACCATCAGCTGATCACCTCCACAGGTACTCATCCATGTTAGATGCACTACATGGTGACTTTTCAAAGTGATTTCAAGACTTTAAAACAGTTCAGAGTGAAATGTACTTGGTTTCGTCTACCTTCACCTGCAGTGTGGATAATGCACCCAGTGATATTCAGATGGAACTCATTGACCTGCAGTCTGACACATTTCTGGCAGAGCACTTTAGATCAGTCTCACTGCTTGGTTTGAACATCCCACACATGAGGAGGCATGCTCAGATGATTCTAGTCCTCTTTGGATCTACCTATGTATGTGAACAGACATTCTCAGTGATGAAGTTCAACAAATCCAGATACAGATCGTCTATCAGTGATGATCACCTCTCAGCTGTCCTTCCCATATCCACCTCAGACATTCAGCCAGATTTTAATGCACTTGTTCAAGCCCAAGACGGGCTGAATTTTACTGAACAAGTAGAATGAACTGAAAAACATTAAAAGCACTTATTGCTTTTTGTATCAAGTTGACCAATTGCTTATCTTTAACATACTGCAAAACACTTTTTGAGTATTTGTGAAGATGATGTTAAAAATAAAATGAAACACTGATGTAATGATTGTTTTTGTTTTTACTATTTATTACTTCTGTAGGAGTATTTTCCTGTTTGACCTACATCACAATTTCATATATTTATATAAATATTTACAGAATATCCTTATTCTTCTGATTACCAGTAGCAGCTAATCAAAATATATAATTAACTGCTTTTTACAATGGGAGAAAATTTATATTGAGCAGAATTAAGTTCAAGTTATTGTTGGTTCGGCCCTCCACCACAGCTCGGGTTTCTCATGTAGCCCCTTGTAAAAATGAATTGCCCACCCCTACTCTATGCTGTCACCTGCTTCCTCAAACAAAGATCAGTGAGTGCATTCAAAACAACCTAGGAAAACCGTGGTGCTGTCATTGGTCTAGACCAGGGGTGGCCAACCAGTCAGAGACTAAGAGCCACTTTTTTTACTGTGTTACTGCAAAGAGCCACATCATACACATGGGCACACATGAACATCACCCCATCCCTTCCTCACACACACACACACACACACACACACACACACACACACACACACACACACACACACACACACACACACACACACACACACACAGACCTCTGCTCAGCCAGATTTATTGTAAATGTCACACACCAACATGATAATCTCTTTTCTTTTTCAGGGCGGCGCTGGTGACTTGCCTGCTGGCTTTTAGCAGAGTCGGAAAATGCGTTAAATCTCCCTTTTGAATATGCATCTTGAACAGCTTCAGTTTGTTGACAAACGCAAACACACTTTGCACCAGGTCAGGCAGCATTTTTAACTTACCCTGCAGGGTCAGGTTCAGTCTGTCCAAGTGACACAGCAAGTCGACCAAAAAGGCCAGATCCATAATCCACTCGAGGTCCGAGAGCTCGGGATAGTCCTTGTCCTTCTCTTCCAGGAACAGTTTCACGGCATCCAAAAGCTCAAAGAAGCGAGAGACTACCTTGCCTTTTGACAGCCACCTCACAGTGCAGTGCAGCGGCAGGTCACCTGGAAGCCCTTGGTCCAGCTCAGCGATAAGATTCCTGAATTGCCTGTGGTTAAGGGCATGTGTGCGGATGTAGTTGACGATTTCCATCACAGGCTTCATGACGTTGTCTAAATTCAATGATTTAGACACGAGTTGCTCCCTGTGGATGATGCAGTGGAAATTCCAAAACTCGGGAAGTGTTTGGTCCGCTTTGCACAGCCCCACAAGCCCGTTCACAGATCCGATCATGGCTGGCGCTCTATCCGTGGCTATTGCAGTTAGTTTCTGTATGGGCAGATTTGCTTTCGTAAATGCAGCCATCATTGTTTCTTTCACATCTATGCCACGGGTTCTGTCTTTTAATGGCACAATATCAAGGAGTTCTTCTTTGATCACACAATCGTTTGACACAGACCGTACAAATATTGCCAACTGAGGCTTGTCTTGTATGTCACAACTCTCATCCGATGCGACACTAAAATACTCACATGCTTGAAGGTCAGAGTGCAACTGTGATTCAATAGCCGTGTTAATGTCCGATATTCTGCGTTCAACAGTGCTGCGGGACAGTTGGATGTCTGATACACTTCATTTTAGTTTGTAGTCCTCAGGAGAAAAGATTTCAACAGCGTCACTGAGGCATTTTTTAACGAAGTCCCCTTCATTGTATGGCTTTTTAGCTTGTGCAATGTTCCAAGCCAGTTGATATGATGCAAGCGTTACGGTCTCTGAGTGCTTCGTAAATTTTTGGAAAATCTGTATCTGCTTTTCTGCCTGACTTTTCAAAGTGACCAACATGTGCTTGCGGGGTTCAGTCCCTTTTGGAAATTCCTGGTCGATGTTAGCATGGAGTGAGCTGAAGTGGCGCTGAAGATTTGAAGTTTTGAAATGCGCTAATGACGCCTGACATATAAGGCAGAATGGCTTGCCATTACGTTCAACAAAAAAATACTCTCCCACTCTGTCAAAAACGTCCTGTGTTCATCTTCATATTTTCGTTTTGCTGTGCTTTTTCTCCCTGCCATTATGAGAGCGAACTTGACACTTTGTTTACTACTGAAATGACCTCGCGGTCCGCTCGCGACTGTAGAAATCTGCAGCCAGTGTTGCCAGAATATGGCTGCAGCTCGCGTGTCGCTCGCGAGTCGCGACACACACACACACACACACACACACACACACACACACACACACACACACACACACCCCTCCAGCCTTCATCGGGGATGTCGGATACGCAACGCAATTCACTGGCCGATCCATCTTATATGTTGACTACTAACCATGTCAAAGAAACTTCCAAAGCTTTTCGAATCTTATTTGGTGTTTTATTAGTCCTAATGCCGCGTTAGACGCGTTCCAGGCGACTGGAATGCATCTATACGTTGACTTTGTATGGAGGCGCGCCGCCCCGGCGCTTTTGGTGTAAACGCGGCATTAGGACTAATAAAACAGGCGTTAATGGGACATGACTCCTGCTGCTGTCCGCTTTGAGTAAATGAGGAAGTGATCCGCGGTGGAAAACGAGTGATACATCATAGCGATTTTATAATCATAATAGGGAATGAATGGCTGCGCTTTTTTTTTTCTGAGTTTTTGACGCTTGTCATGTGAAAGAGCCGCATGAAACCAGCCAAAGAGCCGCATGAGGCTCGCGAGCCGCGGGTTGGCCAGGCCTGGTCTAGACCTTCACCAGGCGTGTTTTCTCCCTCTTCAGCACTTGTGTTCAGATGAGCCAATTGGGGGACCTGTTGTAGATGTATATGTATATGCATTTGTCCCTTTAATGGAGCCATAACAGGGCAAGTGAAATATGTATAAAAATCATTAACAGTTCTCTTGATATTACACTGATTATCCCAGGGTTGTCCCAATCCAGGTGGAGGGGCAGGCCAAAGCCCTCGATCCCCAAGGAACTGTTACTGTCATAGTCCTTCAGCCAGGTTTCGGTAAAAGCCAAAACACATGCATTTCTGAATTTGTGCAAGTACGGAGTTTACATTTGCCTGCAACTCATCAGTCTTGTTCCACATGAATATTCACCAGAAAGGTCAGCGGCACAGTTTAGTCTGGAACAGGGCTTGAGCAATAGAAATCCCCAAAATAACTTAAAAGGTGATCTCCATTTGTCTCTTAAAATAAATGAGGGGTACTTTCAATCACCACTTCTATCAATAAATTGCTGATTTGTACACATTGATAGACAGGTTTACATGAAAAACGAAAACTTTGGAAAAACAAACTTGGAGAGACAAACACATGTTACTGCTGGTCATGTTAGGAGCCGTGCCTTCTCTTCACATATTTTCATAGATCTTATGCATCTTTTGAATGAGGCCCATTGATTTCATTGCACCATTCGCGTGTTCTCTCCTCCAGGTTCAGACAGATGTCATTGTGAACAGCAGACAACAAACTCTAGCAGGAGTTGACTTCCCCATGCAGAGAGAGGCCATCCAGGCATTGGAGCAATTCAGGGCCAAGAAGATCAACTATGTCCAGCTGGTCAGTATGCAGGCTGCATGCTAATAGGCTGAATTCGGGATGGAATCAGAAAACCTGCACTAGTGCAGTTAAAATACTTGTTGAGTTGGGAAATTGTTTTCACATGTTTGTTTTTGTACTCCCCTTGATGTATTCTTTACATTCAATTAAATAGACCGATGCCTACAGTAGCTACTTCAGAAGCATTCAGCTGTTCAGAGGAAGGACATCATTAGCAGGGCTACTATTGATTTGCTGCTCTGAGGGAAACTTAATGGCACCACTTGTGATTATTGTTCATTTTCCAACAGGAGATTGATTTTCGGAATGAGTCAATCAAGGTATGCAGCACTGCTCCCACAGAGCTAAAAGAATTGCCCAAAAGGATTCCAGAGGATGCTGCTCGATACCACTTTTTTCTCTTCAAGCATTCCCATGAAGGGGACTACCTAGAATCCCCAGGTAAAGTGCCCATAGAGACAGGTTGACAGAGAGATGTTAAACAACAAACAAACCAATGTTGAATATACACTTCATGATTCGGGTTGCCACTATGTACTGTGAATTAGTCAAAAGTAAGCTCAGTGAGGCGACTATAGCCCCATCACAAATCACCTTAGTTTAGCCCCCCCCAGCCCGCCATTTCAGCAGAATTATCAACTTTTTTATAATAAAGACATATATAAAAGTAAACCAGGTATTCTGTATGCGTTCACTATTCATCCTGGCTGTGTGAAGGATGTCACGAGTGTGTGTGCGTGCGTACGTGTGTGCATGCGTACGTGTGTGCGTGTGAGTGTGCGTGTGCACGTGTGTGAGCACTAAAGGGAAGCACTTTCGTCATTAACATTGCTATGCGTATGTGTCCCTGTGTTTGTTTGTTATAGTGTTCATCTACTCAGTGCCAGGGTACAAGTGCAGCATCAGAGAGAGGATGCTGTATTCCAGCTGTAAAAACCCACTACTCAACACAGTGGAGAACAGCCTGCACATCCATATAGCCAAAAAGGTGAAAAGAAAACACACACATACAGTGGTGGAAGTAATTAACTACAAGTACAGTATATGTGATTATTCTTTCAAGTTTGTTATTCTGCTCATGTAATGTAATCTTCAAGAATAGTTTTTTCAGAACAAGTCAGCGTGATAACATATCTCAGTGGTTGGCGTGCTTATTCATTTAATTTCATTTGAATGGAAAAATTCTGTAATTCTGCTTATTATCATTTGAAGTACACATAGACAGTCACAGATACAGCTGTGGATAAGTAGCTGCATCGACGTTATGTTTACTGGCCCTCCCCTTGCATGGAGTTTATTACTAATAGCTTTGTCTAACTCTCTCTAGTTGGAAATCGACAATGGGGATGAACTGAGCGCTGACTACATGTATGAAGAGGTCCACCCCAAGCAGCAGGCAAATAAGCACGCCTTTGCCAAACCCAAAGGTCCCACGGGAAAGCGAGGTGGGCGTAGGATCACACAGACATCATAACACAAATGACTGAATAAGCAAAACAGTATATAAACTGTGACTTCCAGGAATATTGCCATTGCGCACTAAGGACCCTTAACATTTTCCCCTGAGAATACAATTTAAAAGCCCCATAGTCTTTGAAGTATTCAAGCTGAACTATGCTCAGAATCACAACCACAAAAGCCATATTAATACTCACATCACACCAAACCTGTGAAATAACAACTTGTTGCTTTCTGTGGAGTGTAAAAACAAACTTGTGTACTGTAGCTGCATTACAGTAGAAAATATTGTGCTGAAAAGGATACATTTGACAGAGCGTCGATAAAACCTAAAACTTAGCCTTTATTAAATTAGGTTCAACACTAGACACTGGAGCAGTAGTAAAGTCTGTTGAATGGTGGATGCCCATTTGTTTTTTAACATTTATGATGTGTCGTGTTAGCTGTTCTAATTTGAAGTCAGCATGTACCTGTAACGTTGAAGTAATACAACGTGAGTACTTCACTCCACTTAAGGGCATTTACAATTCTGTTGCCAAGATGTGTACAATTCACACGTTGACATGACATTCTCAATTATAATAGTAGACAGGCCATACCCCCATTTCGTTTTTTTTCATTCATGGATTTGCATCGATGTACAGTAGCAGCATTCTTGTTTGCCTAGTTTTGGTGCATTTGGCATCAGTTGCAGGCAAGTGTAGGAAAGTTTAAACCTGGCTGAGGTGAAGGCAGTCAATGTATTGTGGTTTATGTTAGAGGCTCGTAAGTAAAGTAAGAAAAAAAAATGTTTAAAACTAAAAACCATAACATTTTTGTAATCACAAGAATTGTAAGGGTTGCGCAACAGCAGGTTGTCGTTGAACATTATGCAACCTTTGCTCTCCAAAGTAAGGGCAAATTACTCGCAGGGAATTGTTACAGGCTGCTTTAAGTTTAGATGTAATGTGTATGTCAAGAAATAGACCAAGGCTTTTATGTTGTTTGTAGTATATCTCTGGTTGGAAACCAATGAACATTTTTGAAGTTTGGATATTGACATGTGGTTGAACAATGATTTTGTTTTTGTTTCGAGAGGGAAGGGACACATTGGACCTTTTTTAACTGAAACCAGCTATTTGAAATAATGCAGGAGGTTTTGAAAATTTGGGAAAAAAAATGGACAATAATGAAGGGGTACCAAGTGCAGTGTTTAGGGCAGTCAAAATTGCTACGTTTTTTTTAAGGTACAGCACTAATACTATCCTGGAGTACAAGGAACCTTCCCCTCCAATTCGGGGTTTTGTCCAAATTGGTGTTTGCTATGAATCAAAATGCCGATTAAACTAAAGGAAGTTAAATATTAACAATGCCTATTTGTCTGGCTTCTCTTGATTGTACAGTATATATACGTATATATACACTGCTCAAAAAAATAAAGGGAACACATAATCATTACTATGTAACTCCAAGTCAATCACACTTCTGGGATATCAACCTGTCCAGTTAGGAAGCAACACTAATTGTGAATCCATTTAACCTGCTGTTGTGCAAATGGAACAGACAACAGGTGGAAATGAGAGGCAATGAGCAAGACAACCCCTATAAAGGAATGGTTCTGCAGGTGGCGGCCACAGACCATTTCCCTGTCCTCATCTTTTCTGGCTGATTTTTGGTCACTTTTACATTTTTCCAGTGCCCTCACCACTAGAGGTAGCATGAGGCGGTGTTTGCAACCCACAGAAGTTGCACAGGTAGTGCAGCTCATCCAGGATGCCACATCAATGCGCGCTGTGGCAAGAAGGTTTGCTGTGTCTCCCAGCACAGTGTCAAGAGCATGGAGGAGATACCAGGAGACAGGCCAGTACACCAGGAGACGTGGAGGGGGCCATTGGCGGACAACAGCCCAGCAGCAGGACCGCTATCTGCTCCTTTGTGCAAGGAGGAACAGGAGGAGCACTGCCAGAGCCCGACAAAATGACCTCCAGCAGGCCACTAATGTGCATGTTTCTGCTCAAACTGTCAGAAACAGACTCCATGAGGGTGGTATGAGGGCCCGACGTCCACAAGTGGGGCCTGTGCTCACAGCCCAACACCCGGCAACCTGATTGGCATTTGCCAGAGAATACCAGGATTGACAGATTCGCCATTGGCGCCCTGTGCTCTTCACGGATTAAAGCAGGTTCACACTGAGCACATGTGACAGATGTGACAGAGTCTGGGGACACCGTGGAGAACGTTCTGCTGCCTGCAACATCCTCCAGCATGACCGGTTTGGCGGTGGGTCAGTGATGGTCTGGGGAGGCATATCCTTGGAGGGCCTCACAGACCTCCATGTGCTAGCCAGAGGTACCCTGACTGCCATTAGGTACCGGGATGAGATCCTCAGACCCATTGTCAGACCATATGCTGGTGCAGTGGGCCTTGGGTTCCTTCTGATGCATGACAATGCTCGGCCTCATGTGGCTGGAGTGTGTCAGCAGTTCCTGCATGACGAAGGCATTGATGCTATGGACTGGCCTGCCCGTTCCCCAGACCTGAATCCAATTGAGCACCTCTGGGACATCATGTCTCGTTCCATCCAGCAACACCACGTCGCACCACAGACTGTCCAGGAGTTGAGTGATGCCCTGATCCAGGTCTGGGAGGAGATCCCTCAGGAGAACATCCGTCGTCTCATCAGGAGCATGCCCAGACGTGGCATACAGGCACGTGGAGGCCACACACACTACTGAGCCTCATTTTGAATTGTCTTGAGGAATTTCCACAGAAGGTGGATCAGCCTGTGATCTGATTTTTCCACTTTTATTTTGAGTATGATTCTGAATCCAGACCTCCATGGGTTAATGATTTTGATTTCCATTGATCATTCTTATGTTATTTTGTTCTCAACGCATTCCACTATGTAATGAATAAAGATTTTCAACTGGAATATTTCATTCATCGAGATCTAGGATCTGTTGTTTAAGTGTTCCCTTTATTTTTTTGAGCAGTGTATGAACTGATTGATCGGCCTGTGATCTAAGCCATCCGATATTGATTCTAAAAGCTGATAAGAAGAAGCTATCGATGACGGTAGCCTGTGACCCAATTCTCTGCTGTGCTCAGTTAACATGTAGCATGTATAAATGCATGTAAAACATTTTTTACACATACGCGTATATATATATATATATATATATATACACTACACACAAAAACCTAGGGATATTTGGCTTGGGTGAAATTTATGGAAAATGTAAAAAGTTCACGCGACAGTGGTATTATATCATGAAAGTAGGGCATTTAAGTAGAAGCATGCAATGGTGATTTCCTCATCTCAAACAATTATTTGAAACAAAAACCAATAACAGCGGTGGGTTTACCACAACAAAAAATGTCAATGTCTCAATAACTTGTCATGTGGCCTTGAGCATCAATTACAGCTTGACAAGGACGTCTCATGCTGTTCACAAGTCGACTTATTGTCTGCTGAGGCATAGTACCCTACTCTTCTTGAAGGGCGGCCCTCAGGTCATTGAGGTTCTGGGGCACAGAGTTACGAGCCTCTACACGGCAACTCAGCTGATCCCATAGGTTTTCTATGGGATTTAGATCTGGAGAAAGTGCAGGCCACTCCATTTGAGGTGGCCCAGTCTCCAGCAGCCGTTCCCTAATGATGCCACCTCGATGAGCTGGAGCATTGTCGTCCATGAAGATGAAATTAGGCCTGTGTTGTTCATGCAGGGGCACAATGACTGGATTAATGATGTTATTCAGGTAGTATGGGCTTGTCACTGTACCATTCACAAAGTGTAGGGCAGCTCTGTATTGATTAGACACACCTGCTCACACGGTAACACCACCACCACCAAAGGCTCGTCTGGTTAAAACAGTGGCTGATGCATAGCGCTCTCCTTGACGTCTCCAACATCATTGGCGGCCATCATTTCTGCCCAACGTGACTTCGACTTTCATCAGAGAACAGCACTGAGGCCCACTAGTCCCTCGTCCAGCGTAGATGCTCCCTGGCCCATGCAAGACGATGATCCCTGTGCCTGGTGGCGTGGTCAGGTACCCTTGCAGGTCGTCTAGCACGTAGACCACGCCAATGTAAGTGGTTTCGAATGGTCTGACGTGACACTTGGGTGCCTCTCACCTGCCTTAAATGTGCCTGGAGTTGAGTGGCATTCATCATCCGGTTCAGCAGGGCACTGGTCACAATGAAGCGGTCATCAGTCTGGGATGTGGCCAAAGGAGGTCCACTTCTATGCCTTTCTGTGACTCTTCCAGTCTTTCTGTATCGCTGTTGGAACCTGCTGATGACACTCTGTGACACTCTAAGCTCAGTGGCCACTATATATATATATATATATATATATATATATATATATATATATATATATACATACTTTTTTTTGTAGGAGCAATGAATGGATTTATTGTAAATTAAGAATGAATTGTAAATGGATTATGTTGTGATGGGTTTTTTTTTTTTGGTTATTTTGGTTTTTTATATGTTATTGCACAATCACAATGATTGATATCAACAGGTCACATGGATATGTGTGCGGACTTTCATATAGTTAATATATCACCCGTTCACCTGCATGGCAGCTGGTAGAAAGATTGAGTTGGGAATGGGTTTCCGTATTTGTTGTTGACCGCTGTTTTTGTGTTTGATCGCTGTGATTATTTTGAGTATATGTTGTGCACGTTATACTCAATCGATTCCTTTCATTATTAAAAACTATAAAAGGTATATTATGATACCCACAAATCTTTTCTTGGTAGCGTGTCAGACAATCAGCAAACAAGGCCCTACCTCAGCCTCACATTGACCTTTTACTTTGTTTCCAGTAAACGCTATATATATCTATCTAGAGAGAGAGAGCGAGAGAGAGAGAATTGTGTAACATTGTAGCACCACAAAATATAAAAAAAATAAAATAAATGTACTAATGTATGGAGACATGTCAATAAAAATATTATTTTTCTCAAAATGTATAGCTGTACTCCTTTTCAAAGGACACAAAGAATTAATAATTATTAACAAATCAGGAAAATAGTTGTAGTGTGTACCACAGTGCCTTGTTAAAAATGGATGGGGTTTAAAAAATAAACCCCATCCATTTTTAATAAAATAAATAAACAAATAAACAAATAAATAAACAAATAAATAAATATAAACATTGAGTCGGAATTACAGATTTCCGAGTCCGAGATCCAAGTGAATGCACCACCCCTCTCCGATTCCTCGCGGCCCTGCTCTGGGGGCGTGGCTTATAGGCTGGTGACGTGGAGCTAGTGCAACGATGGCGGCGGTTGTAACTCAGGACGACACAGTGCAAATTTTGTCTGATATTACACCCAACCCAGAATCCCAGTTAGACTCGGGGAGCGGGATATGCCGCGACCTTGCTGTTGACTTCATCCAGAAGGAGGTGGGAAGCGATCTGAGATCGCTGGTGAAAGTCGGCGAGCTGCTGGTCAAGCAGCGTGAGGAGCGGAAGATATTGGAAAAACAGGTATGATGACGGCGTAGCTGTTTGCAATCGCTAATAAATAACAACCGAAATAATGTCCGTAATTATTTGGTAGTAATGATGATAGTAGAAATAACAATAATCGTCATAGTCGTTATAATTTACTAATAACAACAATAGTAATAACACTAATCGTATTATATTTTTATCTTCGCTGCCACGTAGCCGCTAGCCCATAATAGAATCATTGTGTGTGTGTGTGTGTGTGTGTGTGCGCGAGATGAATGTGTGCATGTGCACGTACTGACATTTCCTTTGGACGTTCAGCAAAGCACTAAACTGGCAATTTGTAAAGTCTTATGTTTTATTTATTGATTAATTTACCAACTCACTCTCAATTTTAATCACCCACATTCATCTGCCCGTGCAATAAAGACCAGGTGAGTGCCTGTCTGCCCGCACGAGCAAAGAGAACAGTTTCAGAACGTACATTCTTCTCCACACTGAGCCACTTCCGCAACATGGCCTCTTCCAGCAGTATGGGCAGAACGCCGGGTAGCAATGTCGGATACGAGTGGCTGCTTCTCAGCTCCTTCTCAAACAAGAGGACTTCGTCCACCAGGTGGCAGAACAGGGCGTCGTCATAAAGAAGCCTTGGAGCATCGCTGGCCAATTTCTCCTGGACAAGGGACAGCAGACCTCTGCACAGTTCCACCTGTTCTCACACACACACACACACACACACACACACACACACACACACACACATGCATACACACATGCATACATCGGTCAGCCACAACATTAAAACCACTGAAAGTGGAAGTTGCTCATCTCGTTCCAATGGCATTTGTCAAGGGCTGGGATATATTATGTAGTCAGTGCAGTCAAAGTTGATGTGTTGGAAGCCGGAGAAATGGGCAAGCGTAAGGATCTCAGCGACTTTGACAAGGGTCAAGTTGTGATGGCTAGAAGACTGGGTCAGAGCATCTCCAAAAACGGCAGGCGTTGTGGGGTGTTCCCAGTATGCAGTGGTTAGTATCTACCAATAGTGGTACAAGGAAGGACAACCCGCGACAGGGACATGGACACCAAAGGCTCATCGATGTGTAGGGTGTGAAGTCTAGCCTGTCTGGTCCGATCCCAAAGAAGAGCTACTGAAGCACAAAGTGCTGAAAAAGTTAATGCTGGCCATGTTAAAAAGGTGTCAGAACACATAGTGCATCGCAGCTTACTGCACATGGGGCTGCGTAGCTGCAGACCAGTCTGCCAATGCCCTGACCCCTGTCCACCACCAAAAGCTCCTACAATGGGCATGTGAGCGTCAGAACTGGACCATGGAGCAATGGAAGAAGGTGGCCTGGTCTGATGAATCACCTTTTCTTCTACATCATGTGGATGGCCGGGGTTAGGGGTCCGATCTGATCGAGCATCTGTGCGATGTGCTGGAACGACAAACTCGATCCATGGGGGCCCCACCTCGCTACTTACAGGACTTAAAGGAGCTGCTGCTAATGTCTTAGTGCCAGATACTGTACAACAGGACACCTTAAGAGATCTTGTAGAGTCCATGCCTCCATATTTTTTTCTGATGCTAATTGTCTATACAACAACACATCAACTCTGACCAAGACACAGTACTTGTATATGAAACTGTTTTTGGACAAATAAACAGATTCCGATAAAGTGACTACAATGTCTTATCTCTTGGTTAGTTATTGTCAGTTTCCAGCTCTTCGCCTCTGAAAGTTTCTGAAGCAGTTTTGGCTGCTGAAGTCGCTCAAACATTACTGCAAAGCCTGCTGCAGAGGGAGAGGCTCCTCTCCAATACTCTACAACAGGTAATGATGACCAACAGACTGATCCATGCTGGATGAGACACAAAATCTAGTCATACTCATTTGGGCTCATTTTTAGCATTTGCAGGGAGCCCAGCCCTGGGTAGACAGACTCAGTCAAGCATTCAGCCAGGTGGACACTATGGAGAGGCATATAAATTACCTGCAATGCCTTCAACACATTGAAGAACTCAGGTAAGCTCTTTTTTGGAGCTACCGACCAAGAACCGATAACCAAGTCAAATGCCTGGTGAATGTGGGAGAAATTAACCCCATATACCTACATACCGAGCGAAGTTTCTAAGCAAATTAGCAATCTAATGGTACCAAGAAATTCACAGAATGATCATATTGGATAGGGTATTAAACAGAGATCCCCTTGTAGGTTTGCTATATTTCAAGTACGATATGACTTTATTGCCTGAGTTGCCCAGAAAATTGCCTGGGGAAAAAAGTATAAAGTTGCTGCAAATGGTTGTGTACATAACTCCCCAATTCGGTCATTTGTTTTCAAAATACTCCTAGAATTACAATATGTTTTACAAGTGGTTACAATGGCCAGCTTAATATAATTTCAATGTGAGATGAAATCCTTTATTTATTTATTCATTCATTAATTCATTCATTCATTCAATCAATCAATTCAGTATATTATATTAAGATAAAACTCTATTTAGCCCGGGGGGATTCAAGTGTCTGAAGTCATCAGTGTACGAATGTAAAAAAATATCTGTGTGTGCACATCTAGAAACAGAATTTATCAGTGGGTGGTGCTTGTACAGATTACTCTCCTAAGTAGTAAACCCAATAGGGGCAGGTGACAATTATGCTAAAGTAAGTACAGATAGTTAATAGCAGCAGTGTTCAGCATTAATATGCAAAGATTCAAGATTCAAGATCTTGAATCTTGAAGTTGAGAGCAGCAGTGGATAACAGTAATATGCAAAGATAGTACATGATGATCATTTTCTTCTCATTTTCAACCTGTCCTTCTCTCCACAGTGATCGCATTCAACAATGTCTAATGACCAACAGCGTCTGGGAGGCCATTGGTGCGATGGCTTCAATGGCCAGTCTTGACGCGGGACTCAGAGAGTCTGGCTGCCGCCACATACAGGCATTTCTGAGAGAAACCCTGCAATTCTGGCACAAGATCATTAAAGATCGTCTGGCCAGGTCTGAACGAAGTCTTTTTTATTTTCCTCCTTTTTTCCTTTGACATGACATGACATGACATGTCAATTTGTCTCCATTAAAAAACATCGGATGTCCTTCTGTGTCAAATGGGAAAACCCGGATGGCTTTTATTCCATACTTTTGATAAATTCACCCCTAATAGATGCACACATTCTTGTGACATGTTTTCTGTTGTTTTGGCAGTGACTTTGAGGAGGTATTGACTCTTCTCCACTGGCCTTTCGTCTCCTCACCCACTCAGCCTCTGGTGCCCCCTGCCAATGCTCAGGAGATCAGCAGCCAGCTCGACCTGCTAGTTTCACAGCTGATGGCTCTCCAGACCTCGTATTCTTTTGAAGTTATGAATTTGACATTGTCACCACTAGAGGTTATGCCTTTTTTTTTTCATTGCAACCATATATATCGGACTGAGAACTAGGCCCATTTGAAAACAAAAAATATATATGTGTGTGTGTGTGTGTGTGTGTGTGTGTGTGTGTGTGTGTGTGTGTGTGTGTGTGTGTGTGTGTGTGTGTGTGTGTGTGTGTGTGTGTGTGTGTGTGTGTGTGTGTGTGTGTGTGTGCTCGCCTGCTGTTCGGCGGGGTGTCTGTCTGTCGACACCGGGCACCCGCGGTGCCTGGCGTCTACGCCCCCTCACCAATTTACATATGATAGACCACAACCACTTTGTTTCCATGCTTTAACTCCCTTCCTGAGTGACGACCTCATATCTCAGCACGGAGTGAGTGCTCACCCAGGGGTGCCCGCTGCACCACCCCTTTTCCTGCCCATCCAGATCATGCTTTTGCCGCTCAGCAAGAGGTTCCGCTACCACTTCACCGGCAACAGACAGACAAACTCACTCAGCAAGGTCAGACAAATATACACCAAGTAACCAAACTGGCCAAGGCACACAGCAAATTGTTTCAGATATCACTTGTTTTTTCTTGGTTTTTTTATCAAAAATATGCAGTTTTGGATTTATGCCAAATGTAGTTTTCACATAAACGTGTCCATCATCATTCAGGTTGATTGGACACGTTTATGTTGGCATGTTTGTGTCTCCAATAGCATTATTGAAATTGGTAACCGTTTTCTTGTCCTGGATAGGACATTTACCAATTGTCTTCGTTAGTGCCGTCATTGGCATATCAAAACATGCTTTACTATCTCAGTTGTTTGATGCGGCTCTTGGTATCAGATTTTTTATTCAGGATGCTTTTATTGTGTACTGCTAACCTATACATTGTGGATGCATCACTGTTACTCATCAATATTTCGGACCTTCATGGACTGTTGACGATTGACGAGTACCTTCCATCCATTTGCATCCACACAGCCAGAGTGGTACCTAACGCAGGTCCTGATGTGGATTGGGAACAGTGCTGCTTTCATGGAAGAGAGGATCCAGCCCATTCTGGAGCGTACTGGAGCCAATATCAATGCAAGGGTACTCTTTTATGTTCAAGTATTTTGTCAATCAAATGTGAGGAGAATGCCTGTAGGGCAGAAAAGGCAGTCAAACTCAGTCACTGAGGGGAGCGTATTAAAAAATCAATTAAAACACTTTTGACCCGAACTGGTCATTGTTTGATCAATATATGTCCTGTGTAAAACCTTGAGAGAGAAAAAAAAGATTCATACACAAATTTGAACTTTACATGATACATTCCTCCCAAAAAGGTCTTTCTATAAAACAAATCTCGGATCCCAGCCGTCCTTTTCTGAAAGGACGGTGAGTTCGCGCTAGAGATCAGCAATTCAAAGGGGGCTGGCTTAAGTTTTTTTGTGGGGTGTTGTGGGGATTATTATACTGAAGAGGAACTTCTTCAAGTGGCAAGTGTGTTTCTGCAGTGTCCAGTCTACACGGTGTTGACGAAAGGAAGTCTTTACAGAATATTTTGTCTAAAAAGGTTTGTATCCAGACAGGATTCCCTTTACTGCATTCATTTGCTACGGGAACATTTTTATTTATCAGTGCTGGCCAGTTTGTGTTCGCTATTAGCCAAGGAGTAATCTCGGATTCTCACGGTCTTTTTCTAAAAGGGTTTTTTAGTCCCTGGCAATTGATGGTCAGCCATGTCACGTTTCAATTAGCATATGAATGTTATGGCTTCGCTGGTCAGGTTGTTGTTTTGAAAAAAGATTTGTTAGAGATTTCTGATTTGTGAGACTACTATAAAACCAGCCAAGGATATCCAAAAAGCAAATTGACTACAGAGTAAGAATTAACATGAAATTATTCCACAGCATCATTCCTCGTATTCTGTATCTGCAAGCATACGTTACCCACAATACACAGCCTACAGCCTACGCATCCTTACAAATGACAATTTTATCACAGGGAATGGAAAATAATATTAATAATAAATCCGCAGTCATACACGTCTTTACTTTACACTGACACGCAAATCCAACTCCAAATTAAATAAATATTTTTATGTCAAACAACATAAGTAATTGGGTCAAAATATGATACCAGCGATCCGCTGGACTGCAGATGAGCTCGTCAGTAGAGGGAGGGGGGGTGCGGTGTGCAGGTGTTTTGTGGTGTTTACAAGCCGCCTGCCCACCGCCCCCGTCTGTATAGCCTCAGGCAGGCCAGTATTAATAGAGAATCAAATTCATCTCGCGGGCCACATATAATTGTGACAAAGGCCTGATCTGTTCTGCGGCCTGGAGTCTGACATACGTACTCCAAGGAGACCGATTTGTAAGTGCAATAATTAGGTAGTGTTTCTCTTTACTTATCGAATGCGGTGCGTTGTATGTAAATTGCACAGATTCAGTGATGATGTCTGATTGTACATTATCCTTGTGTCTATTAAATTTGTGTTGTCATTAATCAAATTAAGGAACACTCCTATACATACAGTCAATTTATTCAGTGTATTAATGCCATAACATTATATTGCTTTCTACTACTTGCAATTTGTTTTTCATTTAGCCTTTTAATACTATTTTATTATAGCTTCTTTATGCACCTTTTCAAACAGTATTTCCTTAAGCAACAGCTAATTGTCCGGGATGAATGTGGTTGTATCATATATAATATACTTAGTACTACTTAACTTATCACACAAATTGCTGTGATTAGTCATCATTTATAATTTTTTCCTCCTACCTTAAGGCTTAGGCTTGTAATCATTGATATTAAAACATAGAATCACCAAACTAATGCAGAATCGACACAAAATAAGTATCTATAAAATGTAATAATATCGTTTCATGGAATCTTTTTAATTGACAGACTCTCCCCTGTGAACTACAGAGCAGTCATTTCCTCTTTATCTCCTAATAAAGTAACCTACACATTTACCAATGATGCGAGGGCAAAGAAAAACAGGGGCTGTATATGATAAGAGTATTCCCAGCAGCGCACAAGCGGTTGCAAATCTTCAGCTCTTACCAGTGCATACCTTTTCTCTTGTTCTCATTAAAGCCAGAAGTCCATTCATTTCAATGGAGAGTGCCGTGCAAGATTTCTGCATCCGATCAAAGGATGTGTCCACATTTTATACTTCAACTCTTGCATCAAATTTCAGATCTGACTGCACGAACACAAGTTACTTTCCAATAATTGTAACTGGGCTCAAAATTAAGTAGTAAATACAATCGGCTATACACCAAACACTACACTACCGGCTATACACCAAACACTACACTATACACTACAACCGGCTATACACCAAATCCAAAGATCGATCCCGCTGTCGGACCCTCCCCTATGTTAGCTATCTTAGTGCTTGTGTTTATATTTTGTCACAAAATATTTCGGAGAATTGTCATTATCGTTATCATTAAAGTCAGAAGTCTGTTCATTAAAGTCAGAAGTCTGTGTGTCGTGCTGAATCGGAACTGTGTGTGTGTGTGTGTGTGTGTGTGTGTGTGTGTGTGTGTGTGTGTGTGTGTGTGTGTGTGTGTGTGTGTGTGTGTGTGTGTGTGTGTGTGTGTGTGTGTGTGTGTGTGTGTGTGTGTGTGCAGGTGGAACTGTGCAGAGGTCTGCTGTCCCTTGTCCAGGAGAAATTGGCCAGCGATGCTCCAAGGCTTCTCTATGACGACGCCCTGTTCTGCCACCTGGTGGACGAAGTCCTCTTGTTTGAGAAGGAGCTGAGAAGCAGCCACTCGTATCCGACATTGCTACCCGGCGTTCTGCCCATACTGCTGGAAGAGGCCATGTTGCAGAAGTGGCTCAGTGTGGAGAAGAAAAGTATGTTCTGAAACTGTTCTCTTTGCTCGTGCGGGCAGACAGGCACTCACCTGGTCTTTATTGCATGGGCAGATGAATGTGGGTGATTAAAATTGAGAGTGAATTGGTAAATTAATAAATAAATAAGAAAACATAAGACTTTACAAATTACCAGTTTAAAGCTTTGCTGAACGTCCAAAGGGAAGGTCAGTACGTGCACATGCACACATTTATCAGAATGATGTGAATAACCAGAATAAGATGATATTTTAAACAAGGTGTTTATGTGTCTGCATTATTTCGATTCCTTCATCCAACCAAGTTAACATTACATTACATGATGTCATTTAGCAGACGCAGTATCAAACAAACTTTTTGGCACAGTCGTAGCCAACTAAACATTTTCTAGAAACAAGCAGTACTAGTGGAGTTAGTGAGAGTTTTGTTTTTGTTGTTGTGTTGTGTTTTTATGTTGGAATGAAAGTTTACACGACGCATTTATCAGTTGAACAGTTCACATTCCTGGTTCTCCTATTTCCAGGCATATGACGCGGTGTGTCTGTGACATTTTGGAGCATGCGCATAATGAACACAACAGAAGCAATACAATTAAGGTGTATATTTAACTTTAAATCTGTCAATCTAAACAGGCTGGCTGTATTCGACTCAAATTTTACGAATGTGATATTTACACATATGGTTGTAATATCAAAAATGTTGCCTTATTCCTTATTCTGGTGCCGCATAAGATTGATTAAATTAGTTTGATTTTGAATAAAAGTTTGCATACTTTTGAAAACGCTTTCAACTCTGAATCAAATCAAACCTTTAAAAAAATATATTGTCTTCGAAAGACCCCATAGTAGACCTAAGGTTTCAGAAACATTTTTGCAGGTCCAATTAATTTTTATTTTTATTTTATTTTTACCCATTTTAGCTCAGTTTTCTGTTCAGTTTTCTGACACTCTTTCTGTTCTGTGCTATTTTCCCTCTCGCTCCCTCTACCCCCTGCCCCTCCTCAGTGGCTCTAGAGAAGGTGGACAGCATGCTGTCAGCGGAGGGCGCGTGGAGCTGCCAGTACAAAGATATCACTGATGTAGAGGAGCTCAAAGCCCCTGACTGCGCTGAAACTTTTATGACTCTACTCCTTGTTATTACTGGTAAGATGGCCACACAGATTTTAGCAGAGCCCCCTCCCTCATTTTTATGCTTTAACATTTCGCATTGGTGTCTTCCGGTAATACATGTAGTGATAGTAAAGTCTTTCATATAACATCCCTGGTATGAAATGAGAATTAATGTGGCTTAATACAGTATGAAACTAAATGTGCATACAAAGAGCAATAATTTTATAGTAAGGGATGAAGTACGATACACTCCATTAAAGTACAGTTTCAGGATTTTGGAGATTTTGAAATCGACACACCGAATGTGTAATAATTTCAGACCGTTCCATCCCCCCCTCCCTCCTGGAAGTTGGATGAACTGCATCTGGGTTTCGCATCCCAAATGTCAAAGAAAATGGGAGAGCTTGTTTTCTCCAGTACAATAGGCAGTATTTTGCTAAGCTGGACATTTACCATGTTCCATGAATAAGAGTTTGAAATTTCCTTCATGTAGTTTTTGCAAAGTGCGGGGATAAAAAGGTAACTGGTTAATCTGGAGGCTATGCTCTTTGTATATTAATCGAAATATGCTTGATTTGCAATAACTTTATCAAACTGAAACTGTTGTGTTTGGAAATTGACATTGTGTCTTTGGTTTGGAATTACCAGAGTGATTGCGGAATACACTTTTTATTTATATGTATTTCACTTTTGTTTTCCTTTCTTTGGTTTTAGGTATGAACTTGGATTGGTTATGGTATTGCATTGGCTCAATTATGATATTATTGTCATTATCCCTTTTTATCTTGGTTTATATTCTGTTTTCTGAGTCCAAGGAGCATAGCGGGCCGTACTTTGTACACTTGGAGATGGAATCCTAGGAAAGTGGGTTTTAAAGTTTCGCTACTGTAACATTTAGAGGCTCCGAAATGTGATTCTTTAGTGTGAGTTATTGACAGATAGTAGACTTAAATTTAGCCCTCCCATTCAATATCACCAGCAGCTGCCACTGAATATGTATTTATGTTTCCCTTAAAAATCCAAAAGACTGTGAATTTAACTCCTAACTTTTAATGTCTGAAAGAAGGTTCCATTGAACTTTTCTTTATGTATGCCATTATACTATGTCTGATCTTCTCCGCTCGGTGTTGCACCCAGAGCGCTACCGCTCCTTGACGTGTCCCTGTGCACAGCTCAAGTTCCTGGACCTGCAGAGGGAACTGGTAGATGATTTTCGCATCCGCCTCACTCAGGTAACCGTGGAAACAGAGGGCTGGTAGTGGGTCGGATGGAAGACTGGCAGAGCTCTAGTTGACACAATCATTTCATTCATATCAGGCTAGTAGAGAAAATGGTTATATATTAGGTATACTGACTATATTGCATTGCCAATATAATGTAAACCAAATGATAAACAATTAATATAAACCGAAAAATTAAGAAAGAAAACAATAACCTAAAAAATGCACGAATGAAGAACAATTTGCCAATACACCAAAATATTAACTATGACATCGAGATGTTTTTACACCTAAGATAAACCTAAATGTTAACAATAAAATAAACCTAAAAATAAACAATGTAAAACAAAATAGATAGGCATATACCTAATATTAAAAAATAAGCAATACATATAAAGAAACAAGAAAGAAAAAAAATCTAAACAAGAAACATTGGCACTTATATAGTAAACCTAAAGTAGAATAAATAAATTGACAAAAAAAAAGCCAGAAAATTTACAAAAATAACAATTTGGCAATAGATAATATACAATAACCTAATGATAAACAATAAAAACTAAACAATGGTTATGAAGAATATATGTATTTTTTTTTCATCTAAGAAATTGCTTTGTTGTTCAAAATATTTGTAGAACTATTTATTGTTTGGTTAAGCATGATGGATTTTATTTGCCAATCTTGGATATACCATAGCATATTCCTATATATTCCACCATTATATACATTACTGTATACATTATCTCATACCATTAGGCTCTTCTTATGTCTTGTAAGTTTTCTGCCAAATTTCAAACTATCACTAACAGCATGACAAATTTATGGGCCTTTATTTATGCATGAGCTCTTTTATTCTATGCACGTAAGCTCATGTATAAATTATTGTGATTCATCAACACTTGCGTATCTGTGGACAGAACACCTCCCACAAAGTGTTGAATCTAGTCTTTTTAAGGAAGGAATTTTCCCGCCAATAATATTAGATCAATATCAAAGTCAATTTTCGATCACAATTTAAGAATAACAATATATATTTTGAAGTGTGTTTTGAATGAATGCAGGTGTGTGAGTAAGATAAATGCATTGCAAGTGTAAGAGGATGCCACATAGAAGGTGAAAGAATAGGAAGACAAGTCGATTCTCATTTATTTGTATCTGTTTGTTCTTTGGTCTAGGTGATGAAAGAGGAATCTCGATGTCCCCTGAGTCCCCGCTACTGCGCAATCCTTAATGCTGCTCATTACATTTCCACCATTTTGGCAGACTGGGCAGACAATGTGGTACGCAGTGTGATTGTGTTTCTTCTCTGCTGAGTGTTGATTTGAAATATTAAAAGTATATAATGATTTGAAAACTTCGACATGCCAGAGGTGGAGCGGTAGTAGCTGGAGAATGTCCTGCTCACCTATACGCACAGCATCAGCTCTGGAACCAAACTCCTTGATTGGAGTTGGGCTCTATCCAGAGTCGAACAGGGGGAGAGGGATATTCGGGATACTCGCCATCCCCCTGCAAGGTCCCATTCAGCGAATTTGGCCAGAGGTCGATAATCAACCTTGTCAGAATCAGAATGGCTTTATTTTTTGCCAGGTGAATTTACATGTACAAGGAATTTGTCGTGCTGATTATTGCTGCGTGTCTACAGATGATAAGCATTATAAAAAGCTTAGCATCCTGATAACAATATTAATAAAAATAGAATAAGAAGTAACAAGTAAAAAATGTAATAGAATTTTCCAAATACACAAATAGCTGAAAAAAGCAAAACAAGAATAGTCAAATACATAAAATATGAATAGACTATGCAATGTGATCCTATGCACAGGACTTTATTGTTGTGATTATAAATTATGATTATAAATTACTACAAGGTTGTCACACTTTGTACATTGTTATTGGACATATACAGTATAATTGCACAATTATTTGAGGGGGAAGGTGTGTTGTTGTGTGAGGGACACAGTCAGTGGGGGTCAGGGGGCGTGATGGTGAGCCCCACTGCCATGGGGTAGAAACTAGAGTTCTGTCAATTTCCGGTTCTGCCGGTCCGGTCCAATGTAAGAGCCTAAACCGATTTGAGTTTATGCAAACTGACTGAATCGGCATTGTCATTATGAGACGTTCTGGCAAATGACTGTATTGACACAAATATAAGACTTTTTTTTTTTTCCCTGGAAATACGTCTAAAAAGGTTGTGCCATCTTATTGGTTCATAGGGAACCCAAAACTATTCTAGCTCCGTTATATCAGACTCATCTGCACTTGCCATAGTGTGACTGACTCAGACGCGCAATCAGCTTGAGTTAAGCTTAGCATGTTGCTAACTCACTGCTTCCGGCGTCAGAACAGTAGGTGAATAGTAGACCCAAACGCAAAGACACGAGGCAGGTTTCCATAACACAAAAATATTGCATGGTCCATGAGAAAACTGCAGGACTGAGCAAGGGGCCTCAGTTAGGCAGGGTTATAAATAACCAACCAATAAAACAAACACAGATGAAACATTAAAATATAATCACACAGACAAAACATTCATAGTGGCTTCTGCTGGACGCTTGAGGAACTGGCAGGCTGGGAGCCAGTTTCCAGGAGGAACCCGGCCCAACACTAGTAGAAACTGTTCTTGTTGCACAAGGTTTTGGTCCAGATGGACTGCAACATCTTGCCAGAGTCTCAAAAACGTGATGTCCGGGGTGAGTAGGGTCAGCCACAATCTTGCCCACCCGTCTCAAGGTCCTGGAGGTGTACAGGTCCTGGAGGGAAGGAATGTTGCAGCCGATCATATTCTCTGCAGAACGGATGTTCCTCGCAGCCTGCCCCTGTCCTTGACGGTCACAGCAGCGAACCAGACGGTGATGGAGGAGGTGAGGATGGACTCAATGATGGCGGTAAAAAAGTGCACCATCATTGGCAGGCTGGATTTCATCAACTGCCGCGTTGGGGGAGCTGATCTTTAGGTCCCACTTGATGTCCTGAGCAATTGTGGTGCCCAGGAAAAGGAGGGACGTCGCACATGGTGAGGTGGGGGAGGCAGGGCTGGCCTTCTCCTGAAGTCCACCACCATCTCAACAGACAGATTGGTGTCTTGAGGTGCAGCCATTGGTGTACAGCGAGAAGAGCAGCATGGGGAGGATGCAGCCTTGGGGGGTGCCGGTGCTGATGGTCCGGAGTTCTGAGATACTCTTCCCCAGCTTCACATGCTGACTCCTGTCCATTAGGAAGTCAGTGATCCACCTGCAGGTGGAGTTGAGCACATTCAGCTGGAGGAGCTTGTCCTGGAGAAGAGCTCGGCTGATGGTGTTGAATGCGAGAAGAATGCAAGAAGACTGGAACTTCATTCCTTCTGTGCCCAAAATCATTATTATTATCTATTATTTATACTTGTGGCCCGCGAGCCTTTTTGTTCCTTATTATAATACAAATAACAGCAGCTCATCCACCTTGTTACATAATTAGCGCATTTTGAAGAGGAATATCGCCGGGAGTGCCGTGCGTAATCCTCTGTGCCTGAAGCACATCAGTGTTCTGGAGCGCTTCCCATTCCAGCCTCTCACCACCTGGCCAAGGGCCACAGCACCTTTCACCACAATGTCCAATAATTCCACGGAGGGAGCGAGAAAATATCTGTGAATAAGTCCAGAGGAGTGGATTCTCTGATGTTAAGAATCTCTTCTCTCGTAAAGACGATCCATGTACGCAAATACAAAATAAAGATGCAAAGTAGCGTGCACCAATTCAGTCTTCCATTCGCGCTGTCATCTTGTATATCTGTATTGTGTAGTTGTTTCATCTAACCTGAGGAGTTAAGCCACATGTTCTAGACACATGGGTGAAGAAAAGAGATGATGGGATGGCGGGGGAAGACTATGGCTACGTTCACACAGCAGACCAAAGTTGCCCAAATCCGATTTGATTTGATTTTTTATTTTTTGCTCATATGTGACTCAGATCTGTTTTTTTTGTGTGACTGTATGAACAGCACAAATCACATGGAATCTGATCTTTTCAATTCGGAATTGGGCAGCTTTCGTATGTGATCCTAAATCGTGTGTGTGTGTGTGTGTGTGTGTGTGTGTGTGTGTGTGTGTGTGTGTGTGTGTGTGTGTGTGTGTGTGTGTGTGTGTGTGTGTGTGTGTGTGTGTGTGTGTGTGTGTGTGTGTGTGTGTGTGTGTGTGTGTGTGTGTGCGCGCGCGTGTGCGTGTGTGCGTGCGCGCACTGTGAGGGAGCGATGTGCCCATTGTGATTTTATTTGACTAAATTTCCTTATTGAACGAAACAAAAAAAGCACCGTGCCCCTGTCTGGATTGAAAGATTTCATCCACGAGCTTGAGCCGAGGTACATGGTCCCACGCTTGCCGACAACCACTGCGCATTCGCCTGCCTTCGTTACTTCTGTACAACAGCATGCTGCGCCTGATGTCTGTGTTACTTCTGCGCATGCAGGCAGTTCAGGACCGTGACCTGTTCACATTGGAATCTGATATTGGCCATATTAAAAAAAATACTACTTACTGACTACTAATGTGAACGTCTGACATACCTAGGAAGCCCAAACAGGTTGTGAGGGTTTGCTAGGAATGACTGGTAGAGGACCCTGTCCGGAGTGATTTCAACTCCCTTCTCTGGATGAGCTTCTAACACATCCCGAAGGAAGCTGAGAACATGGAGTCTGAATAGATCCATAAAATGTAAACTTACTTCTCTGGGATCCTCCTTCAGCTTTAAATTCAATGCCCACAATAGCTGTGTTAGCTGATTAGACTTCTTCTCGGGCTAAAGTTCACCAGAGCTACACTGCAAATTTCAGAGGTCAGACGTTTGTCAGTACTTCATAACTCCTCCTTTGGCAACAGACTTTGTCGGTGTAACAGCTTACAAATGCTTCCCGTAGCCAGCTAAAAGTCTTTCAATTCCGTCTTTTGGGATTTTTCCCCATTCTTCCTTGCAGAACACTTAATGTTATATTCAGCCTGTACTTTGTGGTTGACTTTGAGGTATGTTCTGTCACTACCGTGCTGGAATGCCCAACTTTCTTGTTAAATGCAATGTTTTGGCTGACTGTCGAATATTTGTCCTCTAGAATCTCCTGATGTGTGATGGGATCTGTGCTTTCTTCCACCCGTACAATATTTCCTGTGCCCCCAGCTGCCACACAACCCAAAAGAATAATGGAACTGCCCCCACGCTGGCAGTTGACGGACATGGTGTTCTTCTCTACAAATGCTTCACCCTTTATTTTCCTCCAAACATATGCCTCCTTTGGTTGTGACCAAAGTTTGTTTTTTCAGTTCAATTCACATTGTACCAAAATGCTTCAGGCTTCTCAAGGTTCTCTTTTGTGTACTTCAGAGGCTTTAGTTTTGTATTGAGGTTGTAGGAAAGGGTTCCTTCCTTCTGGCAACGCTGCCATGGATGGCTTTGTTGATTTAAGTGTGTTGCATTGTTGTCCTAACTAGGCCGTTTTTGCAATGTTGTGTGGTTTCTTACGAGCATTTCTCACCAGGTTTTGGCCAAGTTTATCTGGAATCATTCTTGATCTTCGTTTCTAATGGTGGAATTGTGACATATTGTGGTTAACACATGGTTAAGGGTTGGTGGCTCCGGAGGTAGAGCTGGTCGTCTAGTAATCTAAAGGTTGCTGGTTCGATCCAAGGCCCCTCCTGCTAGCATGCTGTAGTGTCCTTGAGCAAGACACTTAACCCCTAGTTGCTCCTGATGGCTGCGTCCATCGGTGTTTGAACAATTGTAAGTCGCTTTGGATAAAAGCGTCTGCTAAATGTAATGTAATGTTAACTCCAGACACAAGTCCATCGCAGTCCGATTGTTTAGAAGGCATTGAGGGGAAACCCTGGAATTACAAAAAAGCCTGGGCAGTAGTAATCATCTTTTTAAAAGCAACAATGAATAATACGGAAGTGTTCTCAAAGTTTTTCACAGGGCCTTTTTTATTTTGTAGAAATGTAAAAATTTAAAACATCAGGTCAGCTTCTGTTCACTTAAATATTCATTGTAACATTCTGAGGTGTATTGTATTACACTGTGTACAGTATACTCTATGTATATGTAAAATAACTGCAATTTGGATTAAGCACTCAGGTACAACCCCTCTGGAATGAAAAACTGCTTTTGCTGGCTTTCTGTTTGCTATCTTTTTTTCTTCCCCACTCCAGTTCTTCCTACAGCTTCAGCAAGCAGCTGTCTCACAAGGTGTGGATGAGGAGGATAGAACCGGCCTTGGTGCCCTGGAACTGGGCCGCCTGGCCTCACTGGAGGACTCTCTGTTCGAGGGACTCCTGGCCCTGCTGGAGAGGCTCAGGGGAGACATGATGGGAAGACTGTTGGACACCGTCATGAGACACGTGAGGGAGAAGGCCAAGCCTTACTGCCAAGACAGGTTTGGGCCCCACCACCAGTGAAATGGCTGTGTAAAATCGTTTGAAATAACTGCTAAGCTATGTGTGGTGTGGGGAAGGTGTGGTTTGAGCAGCCAGACCTGACCTGGATCTAGGTAATTGGGGTCCCAGACCAGAGTGGCTGCATACCTGTTGCTTGATGGTTGGTCTAACGAGCAGCAGGTATAACCCCCATGCCCATACAAACCCAGGAGAGGAGCCCGTGTCATGACACATGTCTATCTGCTCCTGGGCTGATTCCAACTAGCCCTCTTTCTACAATAAACCGGTGTCAACAATCCCGTCTTCTGTGTCTCTGCCGGATGTCCTTGAAACACCACTTGGATGGCGGGTGGTAGGCGAAAATGCCACACTTGCACCTGAACAGGGACTCTCTGGCACGGGGAAGGAACACAGAGGAGCCGTCCGAAGACCCCCTGGAGCCACCAGCGGGTCAACGGGTGGCCCCAGCACCCACCCTCTCCTGACTGACAGCAGCAGCACCCGAGGTGTCCAGCGGAGGACCGGGGGAGAAGCCACCGCAGCAGTGTGGCAGTTTCACCTACCACGCACCGCCAAAGTGGCGTGTTCAGGGACCTCTGGCACAGAGACACAGAAGACAGGGGTTGTAGATACTAGTTTATTGTAGAGAGAGGCCTAGTTGGAATTAGCCCAGGAGCAGATAGACATGTCATGACACGGGCTCCTCCCCTGAGTGTTTGTGGGGATGGGGGTTTTACCTGTTGCTCGTTAGACCAACTAATGAGCAGGTATGCAGCCACTGTGTGTGTGTGTGTGTGTGTGTGTGTGTGTGTGTGTGTGTGTGTGTGTGTGTGTGTGTGTGTGTGTGTGTGTGTGTGTGTGTGTGTGTGTGTGTGTGTGTGTGTGTGTGTGTGTGTGTGTGCGTGCTGTGAGGGAGTGATGTGCCCATTGTGATTTTATTTGACTAAATTTCCTTATTGAACGAAACAAAAAAAGCACAAAAGTGTGTGTGTGTGTGTGTGTGTGTTACGTATAGGCCCAGTATATATATATATATATATATTATTAAATAAATAAATAGATTATTAAAGAACCCAGAATCACAATTGTGGCACTGCCCCTTGCTGTCGCCTGCGTAAGCGACTCCATGCGTCACAATTACATTTCACTACATATATGTATGACCTTATGTGACAAATAAACCTCTTGAATATATATACAGTATATGTATGAACGTATGTATATAGGGGTAGATGAGGAAGCTCATCTCCCACTACTAGTACGTGTGCTATAGTTTAGTAGAGACTAAAATAGAACAACATGGAGCTTTCATTTCTATACCTTTTTGTAAAACAATATGGAGAATATTTAAAAAAAATAGTTAAGTTCTGCACTTCTAACTTTGTTCTAATTCAGCACGCCTTCTTGTGTGTGTGTCTGTCTCAGATGGTTGTCCCTGCCATCCCAGTGTGACCAAGCCACCATGTCTATGTCTAGCTCGGCCTGTCCCATGATGCTTTGCATAAGGGACCACCTGTTGAACCTCCAGCAGCTCCTGTGTCTTCCACTCTTTCAGACCGCATGGCAGGGCCTGGCAGACAGACTGGACCACTTTCTCTATGAGGATGTAAGTTGTGAAGCTGAATGAATCTGCCACCTCATCTCTATTCCAATCTCACGTTTTATTTCAAAGCTACATAGGATGACTACTTGATGGTAAAACATGTGAGTTTGTGTAATAAACAGGATCTGATGTAAAATCCCTTGTGCTAATGATGATGATGTGATTATGAGGATGAGGTTGGTTACACACAGAAGCCCAGTCTTGCCAAACAACTTCACACACTTGTCCATATGTTTTCAGGAGAGTACCTCAGAAGAGGCCCTCATAAATCCTACCCTAAAGGAAGGAATCTCTCTCTGTCTGTCTGTCTCTCTGTCTGTCCGTCCGTCCATCCATTCTTCAATTATCTGGACAACTGTTCATCCTATCTACTTCACACTTGTCTCGTGTATTGCTGGTCCCCAGCAATAAAAGATGGGCAGGGTTGAATTTGGTGCAGTCTGTCCATGATGCGATCTCCCAGGTTCTGCACACCACCCTCTAACACCTTGGCAGCCACAAGGGTGGCTGTGTGAGAATACTGTTCATTGATTACTGCTCAGCATTCAATACCATAATCCCCTCCAGACTGGCTGTAAAGCTGATTGATCTGGGACTGAACTCCTCCTTGTGTTCCTGGATCCTGGACTTTCTGACGGCCAGGTGGTCAGGTTGGGTGGACACACCCTCGCTCTGAGCACAGGATCCCCCCCAGGGCTGCGTCCTCAGCCCACGACTCTACTCTCTTAAAATATGACTGTGTGGCCAGTTCCAGCTCCATCATTAACCTTGCAAACGACACAGTCGGCGTGGGCCTGATCTTGGATAACAACGAGAAACGAGATTCGCCTACCTGGACGAGGTGGCGAAACTCTGGTGTCAGGAGAACTGCCTCGTCATGAACGTCTCAAAGACTAGGGAGCTGATTGTGGACTTTAGGAGGGCACTACAACCGAGGACGTATACGCCACTGTGGATTAATGGGATTACTGTCGACAGGGCGAGCAGTTTCAAATACCTGGGAGTTCACATTACGGAGGATCTGACATGGACTACTCACATTGACACTCTGGTGAGGAAGGCAAGACAGCACCTTTATTATCCTAGGCAGCTAATGAAATTAAGAGTCTCCCCGAAGATCCTTCAATCCTTCTACTCGAGAGCTGTAGAGCGCATCCCGACAGGTAACATCACCCCCTGGTTCGGAAACAGCACTGCTCAGGACAGGAAAGCTCTGCAGAGGGGGGTGAGTCTGGCTGAACCGACTATGGTAGCCACCCCCACCCCACTTGTATTCCTTGAGGTGCAGAATCAGAACCTCCAGGATCATGAAGGATCCTTACCACCCGAACAACGGACTGTTCACTGTCATGCAGCAAAATCAGAAAAACTGAGATGGAGTTTCTTTTCACAAGCCATCAAGACTGAACTCTGATCTCACCAGTGCCCCCCCAAGACACTCACTCACACACACACTGACACGGTTACTATAGACATACAACACACTACACACCTTCACACATCCTGCTGATGCTGCTCATCTTCTTTTTGTTGCAAACTTCGAATGTACAGTATATATGTACTTTTTGGGATATAGAATATATATATTTTTTTTTTTTCTTGGAAGTACAGACATGATTTTATCAATTTTGCATGAAATATTTTTTTCTCTTTCTTGAATCTTGATCTGACGATCAGTCCAATGAGTAATGGATCGCAGTCCCAGCGATATGGAACAATCACATTTCAAACATGTAACGGCATTGAACAGCCTTTTGTTGAAAAAAAAAAGGGCTAAAAGCCCGATAGCCCCCTGAATTAAAATTGTTGCCAGCGAAATCCAAGGACCTACAGAAGATGGGAGGCAGCAATTAGATCATATTCAGTTACAAGGTGTAGAGGGACTTCAACTTCCTCCACCTGAGTTCATCATTCAGCAGGTTGCAGGAGCGCCGTCTAAACGACAAGGGTCACAGGTCCCTGAGGGGCAAAGCCTAAAGAAAATGTATATAATTATTAAAATAAGTAAATAGTATGTTTTCTTCGTCAGGTGATTCTGTACAATCATTTCAATGAGGGAGGAGCCGCCCAGCTCCAGTTTGATATGACCAGAAATCTGTTTCCTCTGTTTGGCCACTACTGCAAAAAACCTGAGAACTTCTTCAAGCAGTAAGTATGCGTCGTCACAATGCGGTTTATTTTTTTGTTTATTTTACTTACATTACACACAATTAATTAAAAGTATATATATATATGTATGTATGTATGTATGTGTATGTGTGTGTGTGTGTATGTATAGATATATGTGTGTGTGTATGTGTGTGTGTGTGTGTATATATATATATATATATATATATATATATATATATATATATATATATATATATATATATATATATATATATATATGTATGTATGTGTGTGTGTATATATATATGTACAGTGGGGCAAAAAAGTATTTAGTCAGCCACCAATTATGCAAGTTCTCCCACTTAAAAAGATGAGAGAGGCCTGTAATTTTCATCATAGGTACACTTAGACTATGAGAGACAGAATGGGGGAAAGAATCCAGGAAATCACATTGTAGGATTTTTAATGAATTAATTGGTAAATCCCTCTGTAAAATAAGTATTTGGTCACCTACAAACAAGCAAGATTACTGGCTTTCACAGACCTGTAACTTTTTCTTTAAGAGGCTCCTCTGTCCTCCACTCCTTACCTGTATTAATGGCACTTGTTTCAACTCGTTATCAGTATAAAAGACACCTGTCCACAACCTCAAACAGTCACACTCCAAACTCCACTATGGCCAAGACCAAAGAGCTGTCAAAGGACACCAGAAACAAAATTGTAGACCTGCACCGGGCTGGGAAGACTGAATCTGCAATAGGTAAGCAGCTTGTTGTGAACAAATCAACTGTGGGAGCAATTATTAGAAAATGGAAGACATACAAGACCACTGATAATCTCCCTCGATCTGGGGCTCAACGCAAGATCTCACCCCGTGGGGTCAAAATGATCACAAGAACAGTGAGCAAACATCCCAGAACCACACGGGGCGACCTAGTGAATGACCTGCAGAGAGCTGGGACCAAAGTAACAAAGGCTACCATCAGTAACACACTACGCCGCCAGGGACTCAAATCCTGTAGTGCCAGACGTGTCCCCCTGCTTAAGCCAGTACATGTCCAGGCCCGTCTGAAGTTTGCTAGAGAGCATTTGGATGATCCAGAAGAGGATTGGGAGAATGTCATATGGTCAGATGAAACCAAAATAGAACTTTTTGGTAAAAACTCAACTTGTCGTGTTTGGAGGAGAAAGAAAGCTGAGTTGCATCCAAAGAACACCATACCTACTGTGAAGCATGGGGGTGGAAACATCGTGCTTTGGGGCTGTTTTTCTGCAAAGGGACCAGGACGACTGATCCGTGTAAAGGAAAGAATGAATGGGGCCATGTATCGTAAGATTTTGAGTGAAAACCTCCTTCCATCAGCAAGGGCATTGAAGATGAAACGTGGCTGGGTCTTTCAGCATGACAATGATCCCAAACACACCGCCCGGCAACAAAGGTAAGAAGCATTTCAAGGTCCTGGAGTGGCCTAGCCAGTCTCCAGATCTCAACCCCATAGAAAATCTTTGGAGGGAGTTGAAAGTCCGTGTTGCCCAGCGACAGCCCCAAAACATCACTGCTCTAGAGGAGATCTGCATGGAGGAATGGGCCAAAATACCAGCAACAGTGTGTGAAAACCTTGTGAAGACTTACAGAAAACATTTGACCTCTGTCATTGCAAACAAAGGGTAAATAACAAAGTATTGAGATGAACTTTTGTTATTGACCAAATACTTATTTTCCACCACAATTTGCAAATAAATTCTTTAAAAATCAGACAATGTGATTTTCTGGATTTTTTTTTTCTCATTTTGTCTCTCATAGTTGAGGTGTACCTATGATGAAAACAGGCCTCATCTTTTTGAGTGGGAGAACTTGCACAATTGGTGGCTGACTAAATACTTTTTTGCCCCACTGTATATCCTCTAAGTGTAGAGGATATATCAATGTGGTATTTGTATCAGGTTATTTGTACTTTAACTTAAATAAATGCCCTGAGTACTTCTTCCCCCACATACATATTGAGATTGAGTCCTGTTTAGTTTTGAGATTGTGGTTCCACGGAACTAAAATGTAAACCATTTAATACAATTTTAAAGTCAATCCTTGTCTGTTTTAATCCGCTTTTTGACATCATGTACCCTCACCCCAGCATCAAGGAGGCCTACGTCCTGCTTTGTCTGAATGTCGGAGCCGCCCTCCTTCTCAGGGACCTGCTCAGTCAGTCTGTGGAGGTGAAGGAGATGCGAGAGGGCAACGAGGAGGCCCCCACGGCAGTTTCTGCTCTGAACGAGTTGGGGGTGTACCGCCTGGCCCCCTCAGATGCCCTAGTCCTGCTGAATCTCAGAGCGTCGTGGCCCAGACAGTGACGGGTACGCAATTATCCTCTCGGGCCGGAAACATCTACAGGAAAGATCATCCTTTATGCCCACTGAGGATTTGGTCAACGGGTCAAGTGTCACTGATTTTTAAGCTGGATATTTCTCTAAAATAAAACAAAAAAACCATAACATTGAATGTGTCATAAATGGACAGGTATTGCTTGTTGATGTGTTATGCTCTCAATTTTGAAAGATAAGTTATTTTCCACCTATGGAATAGATCAACTCTAGTTAAGTTTTGGTCTTTTCTGGATTCTAGTTGACTATTTAAAAATTTGATATCTACAAAAGTGATGTGTAGATGCCAATACTTCCAGACCATGGGAATTCCACAGAGCATTAAAATACCAGTAAAATGCAACACTTCGTAATTCTCAATAAGTTCTACAATTTGCATCCACAAAGTTTTGTATCATCACTTTTTTTATTATCTAGAATCCATTCACTAAAAGCCATTATTTTTTTCTTACAAACTAATCATTCAAGCAGAGACGAAGTACTTGCTCTTAAGTGTACTTAAGATAATTTCCTGTTCCCCGATATAACATCTGCAGGAAAAATAAGGTGTAATAAAGAACTTTATTATATGCTTTGAGTGCTCACTCATATCCTGATTACAATTTAGAACAAAGGTAGGATAAGTAGTATCATATTAATTTACATGGGTAAAATCAGCAGTTTGATAGGTCCTGTCCCTGGTTTCTCCTTTTTGCCCTGTGATCCAGCAGGTGGTGTTGGAGGAAGGATACAGCCATTTTTAACAATGTTACTGCTGTTTTAAGCAGTGTGTGTACATTGCCTGTACCGTTTACACAGAAGTGAGGTGCAACATTAATGTATATTCCTTGTAATGTTGGATAATGCTGAATAAATATATTTGTATTCGGATACCTTAATATTGTTTCCTGATTCATTGAAAAGTAGTGTGTAAAACAATGGAGTAAACTGCATCTGATCGGTATACGCCACCATTTACTGTTGAGCTAAACTTTCCCAGAGGAGGACAAAATAAACTTGGCGGAAAAATATTTTAAAAGCGAATGTGAACCACATATAAATATGGAGTCCCTGGGCTTCACTCACAAAATGTGAGTGAATTTTATCATGCTATGACTTTACATTAGGGGTTGCTATTCAGTTATTGGAAAGTAATGTTTATTTAGAGGTTTAGAGGTTTATTTGTCACATACATATACATACATTCATACATATATGCAGTGAAATGTCATGCAAACTATGGAGGCACTCGCGCAGGCGGTGCCACAATCAGGATTCTGGGTTCTATAATGACAATACTATTAATTGTCTGTTGTATGAAAGAAACTTACCTTTAACCATATACATACATACACACACAAATATACAGTATATATATATATATATATATATTATTATTATTTTTTTTTTCACTATAATGTTGAATTTTGGGGTTTCATTGTGTAATTGTTGACACGTTTGCATCCTTCCAGGACTTCACTTCTAACTTCTGGTGTGTCCGAAGGGCATGGGGGTCCTGATTAGCATGTCTGGGTTATTTTACGATGAGAGCCTGGCTGTAAATTATTCTGCTTATACAGCTACTTACTAAACAAGGTAATACATTGACACAGAATATTGATTTTAAATTATTTTAATGAGTTTAATTATCAATTTGCCTAGCTTGAGATTTTGAAGAATGATAGTCCACAGCAATGCAGCAAACTATTTGCTTTTACAGTATTAAGCAAAAATTGCACATTTCCCTTGGTTCTAAGACCAGTAGGCTTGTTTTCATAATTCAGTGACAAAATTTGTAAAAACGGAAAAATCATTTTGTTTCTTGTATATATTTGGGGATCATGGTAAAAAATGGACCAAATGGATAGAATGAAGTAACACGCAACAAGGCGTCCTCAACGCTGTGGTAGCTTACTATCCTAACCCCTACTTACAAAATAATTACAAAAGAAAGAAGGATGACAGGATTCTTATCATATTTTTGTCATTGATTGATGACACAATTTAAGACTTAAAGGCAATTAAAAACTACAACAAAATGAGGATGTAACAGTGACAAGTATAGTGCATTACATTGCAATACCAATGCATCACTTTCAATGTTCAATTTGAAAGTCTGCAGTTCTATTGAACCTTTTCTTCATGGATTATTTTAACTCAGAAGTTATGTCTGTTGATTCGGTCCCGATCCATCTGTGACTGTGCCTTCTTTTTGAGTAGAAGGATGTGCTCAGCAAACTCTCTGATTGCTCCCTTGCCACCAATACTTCTGCACATGTACTTTGCTGCGTTGATGGCTACCATTGAGGCATCTTGAGGCACTGCACTGAGACCTGCAAGTTTCAGACACTTGATATGTGGCTCATCATTAGCTGAGGAGAGAAGAGAAAAACTGATCAACTCACATCAACTCATTATAAAGCAGATCCATATAGGAATCTAGGCTGATCTGAAACAGTCCACCTTTCCTTATAGATTTATTAGGTTTCCTTTTCTAATATCACAGAGATCCTATTATTCCTGTACAAGCCAACACAAGTGACGGGGCTTACCAATCTAATAAAGTTAATGTTCGAGTAATACAAGGTGATTATCACATAAGACCACTATATTAAAATCACAACTTATAATTGGCTCTTCCCATTTCCTTAATGATGAAATGTGAGGATGGGTTCTTGACTAGTTAATCAGTTAAGTCATTCGATTTTCCAACTCTTTGTTAATTTGAGTCGGTTGAAAACTAATTCAGAAATGTGCAGCGGAGGACTTCCAGTGAATAATGGACAGGAACCAAATAGTAGGTCAACTGCTTTTGTTTTGTGGAGCTCTTCCAAAAATGACTTATTTTGGCGGAGAAATTAGTGTCCCTGAGAGAGAATCATAACTTCAGCTTATCTGGGTACATTGCTGCACACTTTTGACTCCCAGCTCACGGCTATTCTTGTTCATGGCTGTTCTGTACAACTCCTCCCCAACACCACCCGATGATCACCATCAACAACAAGCATAGACAAGGTATTCCGTCTTAAATATATATAAATTAATTTACTAAACACATATACCCAGCATTTTTTAAATGTTGTTAAAAATACTTAACATCTTGAAAGTATTTCAAAGCAAGAGATGAGGAAAGTGTTTCTCAGGAATATCCTTGGAACAACCATACAGGAGGTAATGCAAAGATAGTTTGCAAGTCTCAACATAAAACATATTAAGTTTTTTCATACAGATCCATAAAAGCGAATGCTCTTCAGAACAATTTACTTACATAAAATGGTTTCCTGTCAATGTTGTAAACACAATGTGGAGGTTACACATTTTAGTCTAACACAAGTAATAACACTGGCACAGCAATGAAAATACTCTCAGCGAACAGGGAATTAAGCACTGAAAGTGAATGTAAAAAAATAACGGCTCAAATTTGCAAGGTGAGATTCAGATTACTGTGGCATTATATTAGATTTGCCTGAAATGTGGAGTGAGTTTTTGCACTGGACATAAAATGTGGATTTGTCCCCCATTATTTGTTTCAACTCTTGATGGGAGTATGGAGCCATATGTCCAGTATGAAGAAAAGCCTTGAATGCTGCTAGTAGGAAACCTAAGTATAAAACAGTGATAGACCTAAAGACATATGAACGATTCCTTTGGATTCAATGATAATACATTTAAAATAAATAGTTTGTTTTACCCATGTATGCCACCACTTCCCAATACAGGCCTCTCTCCTTCATCATCTTCTCTACATCACCCAGAGGCTCCACTCCAATGTGCATGACTGGGCAACCTGTCTTCTGGGACAGTTTGTCACATAGCGCTTTGGTCATGGGCTCCTCAATTGAAGTCAACAGCACCACCTGAAGGAGGATTCATGCAGAGCAGAAGTCAAGTTTGTATTGTATGGTGTACGGTTGGTTGTAGAGAATAACCTATTATTATTATTATTATTATTATTATATGCATTAATTTAAAAAAAATCAATTAAAATGGTTAAGTAAATCAAGTGTCAATTTAATAAAACACTTCAGACAGTTATCTTTTGAAGTCACTCTTCAAATCACTATTATTCACCACAAGTCACTTGTACTTATTCCTTGATTTGGATGTGAAACCAGGTAACCAGTAGCAATGGAAGTAACTGATTATTCAGAAATAACTGTTTGCTGCTATTGACTAATCAGAATCAAGAAGTCCACAGAGCTGTGCAATGATTCATAATAATATCCAGCTGTGCATTATCTCATACTTCATCCATTAATCATTCAAATATAACTAGCTTCTTCTCTGTCACCAATATGCAGAATGGGTCACCCATATTTGGGTTTGGCTGAAACAATTGGGGGTGTAAATTAAAATCAGTTCATTGGCATACCTGGACTCCTTCTTTCCTCAGCATGCGGATACCCGTGGTATCTCTCGTGTTGATGGAAACCATCTCTTCTCCGGATAAACAGAGACTAATCTGTCCATCTGTCAGGCATCCAGATATATGGCATAGCATTAACTGAACCACCTCAGGCTTTTCCCGGCCAAAGTAACCATATCTTTGGGGGGAAAGTGCAGACGGGGAAAAAAGGAGAAGAAAAACTGAAATGCTATTTGTGTAGACATCCCATGAGCCAAAGAGTGAATTAAAAGAAGTAACTGCACCCTATTACCATTGCATATACAGATTCGCAGCAGCTAAAAACAGACATAAAAGGGAACAGGGTCAGTAATAGCTAAAAAAAAAAAAAAAAAAAAAAAGGGAGGTAACATAGCTAGGGTTTTATTTGACTGACTTAGCTTCCCCCAAAAAAATAGTTTAACCAGTATCACAAAAGAGAGATGTGATACTCTCCTTTGTGATACTGGTTAAACAATTTTTCTACATGCACATCTATAACAAAACCTCTGCTAGCAAAAAGTTAACAATTATAATAAATATTTTTTTGTTAACAATTCTATATGCCCAGTTTTTTTTATTTGATTTTTCTTTATAAATGATTTGCTTTGATGATTGCTTTTGTAGATGATGTGCATACTGAAGCAAAAAATGGTGTTTGGTGAATTGTGATTATTGTGATTACAAGAGACTTAATTAGTCAATAGGCAGGCTTTTCTATGTGACCCCCAAGCAGCTAACAATACAGCTGGGTGTTGAAGGCAATTTGGAAGTGCGTTCCCCAAATGCTGTTTAAGAAAGCCTAGAAGCCAAAAAACAAGTTCATGAAAAACAATTTTTACTTCAATAGAAATATAGTCAAGAACAAGTTATACAATAACATGAAATATAATCAATAATTCGACAAGGATTGAGGGTCTCAATAACCGTTTAGTTGTTCTATTACGTGTATTGTTTTTTAAAAGAACTATTGTTCCATAAAGACTTAATAAAATGTTGGTTTCATCCCATCCCTGAATGCTCAACAATTGAGACATTTTACACACTATATGGGCAGTTTCAAAAAAAGTTTAATCTTCTTTTCAAGAACTAGTCCAGTCCATTTTTTCTTTTTCAACATTCTATGACCTCATAGTGACAATGGAAAGCCATTGAAACCGATTAATTGCAAATATAGCAAGTTTCAGACTGAGTGAATTGAATGTTAAGTGAATTGAATGTTAATTTGAGATTTGGATAGTCAACTAAATAGCTGGGAAATTCTCTGCATGTTGGGATGCATCCACCTACCCAATTACTCTAGAATGAGTGATATAGTGTGTCTACAATTAGTTATATTTAAAACATTTTAAGACAAATTTTTAACAAAATTAAAGATGAGGCAGGTATGAACTGGATGATTATATGAACTGTTATGATGTTATGAAGGCAAGTGATTAGGAACTTTAATCAATTTAGTTGGGTGAGGTGTTCTTCTAGAATAGGCAAGTCTAGCAGGAAAGTATGAAGGAAAGTCTTAAATTCAGCAGAAGTCTTGGGGTTTAATAAGATCAGAAATATAAACCCTACTGCAGAAGAACTTGACATATTCTGGCCAAAACATAACTTGTAATAGTCCAAATGTTTGGTGTTATAATGGGAATCTTATGGGAGTCAAAGTTATGAGTGAGTTTGATCCGTTCTGGAAGGCCCATATAGAAAAAAATGGCAACGATGGCAAGAGAACCCTTCAATCTTTTTAGGGAACCCTCATCTTTCATATTTTTCAAAAAATCTCTTATTCAACCCCTGGGTGTATCGCACCTTAGAACTCTTTGTTCAGCTACAGGCCAGTCAATGTCCACGTCAATGTCAACACTATACTCTGGAAGCATCTCATAATAGGCAATCCTTCCGCCCTAGAATGTGGAAATAACGTAAAAAGAGGGGTTAAATATCACTGCATCAGGAAGTTTGAAGCACATTTTTCTAATTATTCACACAAATAGTATTCAATCGCACCTGGTAGTCAATAATAATTGGTAGAAACTTGGATTAATAAAGGAATACTTAATTACATGGGAATCTGGTATCCCTTATATGGGCCAATGTGAAGCCAGACATTTCCTCCATGAATCCTCTATTAGTTTTAAACCAGCTGGACCTGATGATTTCTTAACCAGCTCAAATCAGCCAACCCAGAGTAATAACGCTCAACAACTGTGCATCGGGCAGCTTTCTGTCCTCTAAGGCTACATTCACGCTGCAAGCTTTATTGCTCAATCTGGATTTATTGCTCACCTGTCTGCCCCTGTCTGGATTTAAAGATCTCATCCGCAAGCTTGGGCCGAGGCACATAGTCCCATGTGCCGACAACAACCCTTCATTTGCCCGCCTTGTTTACTTTGGTTCGACAGCGTGTTGCGTGTGACATCTTTGTTACTTCTGCGCATGCCAGGGTCAGTTCAGGACCATGACCCGTTCACACTGGAATCTGATATTAGCCACATAAAAAAACAAAAAACAAAAAAAAACTATGAACAGCCAAGTAAAACAATCTGATCTGAGCAATAAATCCGAATTGAGCACAAAGGCTTGCAGTGTGAACATAGCCTTAGTCAGGGGGTCAGTAAAAAGTTTTTGAAATATAAATAACTAAAAACTTAAAAAAATATATTGTGTACATAAGATGCAATCGTTGGATGTATTTTACGAAGACCCTTTCAAAATAATTTACGTAAATTTCATATGACCCACATACAACAAATATTTAGAAAAAGTAAAAAAGTAGTGACAGAAAATAAAATAAATTCTATGGAAACAGGGGAAACAACAAAACTACAACAAAATAATGAAAGGCAGAACCTCTACAAAAATTATAATTATCACGAAAACAGGTAAAACCTCAATCCCCACACATACAGGAGAGGAACCCTTGTCATGACATTATGTGTCTGTGGGGGGTGGGGGGCTTCAGCCACCTGCTCCAGGCTTGTTCCACCTTGCCCACTCGCTACAATAAAACTGGTGTTTTTGACCCACTTGCCTGTGTTGGAGGGCCCTGAAATCGCCCTCACACAGTGGCTCAGTGGTTAGCAATGTTGGCTCACAGCAAGATGGTTCTGGGTTTAAATCCCAGCCATCCCAAGTACTTTCTGTCAGGAGTTTGCCTGTTCTCCCCGTATTTGCATGGGTTTCCTCCCACCATCAAAATACATGCATGTTAGGGTTAATACTCCTGTTGGTGCACCTGACCAAAAGAGCTGGAGTTGGATGGGTCACATGAGTCAGAGCTCTGTGGCGGTCTTCTTTCCCCGCTGATTCTGCCAAGCCCGTTCCCTTGGCTGTGGTTTCGCTGGATAGTGGGTAGGGACAGTGGGAATCTCGTTCATCCATTCATGCGCGTCACTAATTAGATGACAAGGCATTTGGCTTGTCAAGTGGGACCGAATGATAGACACCATCCGGCCCTGTTCCCAGACCTGAGGGGTCATTCCTGGTTAATCAGCCAGTCCAATGACATCGGGAGTGTCGCATGAATTGAGCATACTGGAGGCTTGGCAACCACCCACCACTCATTAATCATTACGAGCTCCCACCGCCCCCTACACTTTACCCAGCGTTTCCCAGCCAGAAGGGTGTACAGGGACTCCTGTTCACCGTGCTGACCCACACAGATAGCCCTGAAGCCCATTACGGATTGTAACAGGTTGATGGAGTATAACAGGACCCTCCAGCTAGTCAGCCCGGCAAACTTGAGGAGGTTTTGTCACTCCAACATGAGCTCCTCCTCTAGCACCCATTTTGATGCTCTAGAAGGGTGATCCTGGCCTCCTTCGTTCTCCCCGTATTACCCGGCTCTCCTGGCCAAGAGGGTGTACATGAACACCTGTTCGCCTTGCTGTCTAGCGCAGAAAATCCCTAAGTACATCCAGGGAGTACAGCAGGGCCCTCTGGTTAATCAGCTTGGCAAACCTCACCCTCCTCGCTACTGATAGTCCAAATTCAGTGAGCACTGTAGTACTGCATGAAGGCCATTTTCCCCTAGCGCCTACCGGGAAACCCCAGGGGCGACATTGGATCACCTTGCTTAACTCCAATCCGCATGCTACCCTACCCACCCTCATCACGCAGTCCACGTATGAGTTTCTGATTAACTCAGTTACATGTTTGTCCAGATGTCGTTGCTCCAGAGCACATTGAATATGCTCATGGGCTATGCAGTCAAATGCTTTAGCAAAGTCGACAAATATTACTGCTAGCTGTTCACCCTCCGACCTCGAGCGCTTTATGATCCCGCTCAGGATCATAAGATTTTCCATGCAACCACTCGAGGCGGCGAGGAACCCCCGTTGCCTAGGATTCAATGGACAGGCTCCGGATAGCCTCATCATCAGAATCCTAGAAAACAGCCTCAGAACCAGGGAACCAATAATCACCGGGCCTGAGCCATCAGTGCTCTTGAGATCGTCTGCATTCCCGGACTTTGGTAGCAGATTTGTTCGACATGCCTTGAATTCCTACAGTATGACTCCATGGATCAACCATGCCGTGAACAGCCATGCAAGTTGTTCACCACCAGGGTCCCAGTCAAGCAGTGCTTGTTTCCTGATTCCGTCGGGACTCGGGACCGAACCGTTTTTCATGTTCGCCAGGTTTTCTCTCACCTCTACAGCCGGGATTGGCATGTAGAACTCCTCATTTCGAGCTTTTGATGAGGATCGGAACTTGCCGAGCCCGTGGAATTGCCCTGTCCCACCCCATCGTTCACGGAACGCTCCGTGAACCTCTTCAATTGGTAAGGTACATTCGCTGAGTGTGTCGTTTGTGTTGCGTCGAGCCAACCTTCGACTCAAACCATCGCCTGCAGAGTTCGCATGCAAACTCACCTTCCTCCTTCTCCCCGCCCACAGCTCCCCGACATTTCGGGATGTGGCACGCAATAGAGTGACTGTTGGCAATGGTCCGCCCACACTTACGACACTCGTACAGTACCGGTGTACCACCATGTCGGTTTGCGCAATGCTTGCCGAACATCATGATCCCACTGGCCTCTACCCCACACACTGGACATCGTAGTTCAGGACAAGGCAAGGTAATGGTTATGCATGTCAGGTCTGGAGTTACTACATGCACTACATACACCCAGACCTCGGTTCTCGGTGGTAAGCTGCGGTTGGTGACTTCATCTGATAAAACTGCATAGGCCTCCATCTCATCAATGATGCTTCGTTCTGTGACAGCCGGCCGTGGCGGAATCAAGGTTTCGCTAGTCTCGAACACTAAAGCGGAGTTAACTACCGCTCTTGATTCAACGACTGAAGGATCCTCAGCCGTCCGGGTTTAAGTGTCCATATAGAGTTGAGGTATGTTGGTTTTTACCCTCCTCTTTTTAGGGATCTTTTCTGGCACACCAGCTGGCTTTTCCCTAACGCCCGCTGGGGAGGTTGCTTCGTTCCGACACCTCGAATCCAACCACAAACCCGAGGGTGAGGAAGCTTCGCCATACCAACAAGAGCCCCTCCTCTAGCCCCGTCGGCACCCGTTTTGATAAGCCAGAAGGGTGGTCCTGGCCGCATATCGCCATCATTGTCCGCATGTGTTTTTGTGATCTATCTACGTGTGCCAGCTGATCAGACTGGCACCCGGGTTGGGCATTCTTCTTAGCTAATCCTGAGGGGTCATTGCCCTGCGTGAACCACGGGGAGGTGAGGACTGTAACTATGGGCTCCACGGCCTCCAGCAGACACTTCCCACATGCCATACCGTTTTGTGGTCGTGGCTCTCAAGGTATAATCCAGCCGTCATGTCATCCATTTCCTCGCTCCCAAGGGAGCGGTACTCGGACAAGCAAAGGACAACCAAAAACTCCCGCCGTTTACCCGCGCTTCATTGAATTTCTTCATTTTAACATTCCTCCTCTAGCTCAGTTGGCACCCATTTTTTTCCCCGGGCGCGTCCACGTATGCTGCCCACTGCTCCTGGCTGTGCCCCCGGAGGAAGGACAAGCCAGGATGGGTCAAATGCAGAGGATCCATTTCACCGGCCACCATCAAAGCATGTGCATGTGTGTGTGTGTGCAAGCATGTGTTGTAGTGTGTTGTGTTGCGTGACGAATAAAGACTGTTTCTTCTTCTTCTTCTTCTTTAATTTTGATGCTCTAGAGGGGTGATCCTGGCCTCCTTCGTTCTCCCCGTTTTACCCGGCACCGGGAAGTGGGTTCTAGAACCAAGTGACCAGGTGCGGAGGGAAGCTCTCGTGGCCCCCGAGTCGCACGCACTTCTCTGGGGATAAAGAGACGATGACAAAACCCCGGTTTGGGGCCCAGAACGCGACTGGGTCCCCTGTCCCGGACGGAGCACTTCCCAGTGGGCTAGAACCACGGGACCAGGGGCAGAGGGAAGCTCTCATGGCCCCCCGAGTCACACGCACTGCTCGCCTGGCGTAGGATACCTCCTGTAAAGACTCATGTTACTAAAACACCTCCTCACCGTATATAAGGAGGCAGGGTCTCAGAGGGACAAGCTGCAGGAGTGAGTGAGAACAGGGTGTACCGACACACCAGCAGCAGCAGCAGCAGCAGCAGCACCACCACTGTGTGTCTCTGCCCAGACGCCCCTTGCTAGACTCAACCGAGATGCAAGAGTGACCCCCCACGTGAGGGCCCCGCGCCGTTCCTCCAGCTGGTTCGCATACTCACGACCTACAGGTGTCCCCAACCTGCACAGCGGCCGCTCGGGGCCCGAGACGACGGCCGTCTTGAAGCCCCACGGCGCCGATGCAAAACGGCACAAGCGAAATGGGGCTGCCCCGTCTGCCCCAGTTGTCCTACGCATGCGGGCCGTGTGCCCGGGAGATGCCAATTCCATTGGCTAATGGACGGACTGTCTCCCCGCGGCCTCTGCCGACTGACCCTTGCAGGGATGCGTGCATTTATCAGATCTTAAACCTTAGCGGGGTGTCCCACTTCCATGGGTGCGCCCCGGCCGTTTTGGTGACTCTAGATAACATTGGGCCGATCGTGAGCCCTCCGCGGCGGTGACTACTCATTTGAATTTCTGCCCTATCAACTTTCAATGGTACTTCTTGTGCCTACCATGGTGACCACGGGTAATGGGGAATCAGGGTTCGATTCCAGAAAGGGAGCCTGAGAACTGGCTACAACATCCAAGGAAGGCAGCAGGCGCGCAAATTACTCATGACACGTGGAGGTAGTGACAAAAACATAACAATACAGGACTCTTTCGAGGCCCTGTCATTGAAATGAGTAAACTTTAAATCCTTTAACGGGTACCTATTGGAGGGCAAGTCTGGTGCCAACAGCTGCGGCAATTCGAGCTCCAATAGCGTATCTTAAAGTTGCTGCAGTTAAAAAGCTCGTAGTTGGATTTCGGGGCCGGGCTGACGGTCCGCCGCGAGGCGTGCCACCGCCCATCCAGGCCCCTGCCCTCTCGGCACCCCCTGGATGCTCTTGACTGAGTGTCCCGTGGGGTTCGGAGCGTTTACTTTGAAAAGATTAGAGTGTTCAAAGCAGGCCCGGTTGAACCAAATAGCGCAGCTAGGAAAAATGGAATAGGACTAGGGTTCTATTTTGTGGGTTTTCTCTCTGAACTGGGGCCATGATTAAGAGGGACGGCCGGGGGCATTCGTATTGCGCCGCCCGAGGTGAAATTCTTGGACCGACGCAAGACGCACGAAAGCGAAAGCATTTGCCAAGAATGTTTTCATTAATCAAGAACGAAAGTCGGAGGTTCAAAGACGATCCGATACCGTCTAGCGACCCGCCGCCGTTATTCCTATGACCCGCCGGGCAGCTACCCGGGAAACCAGAGTCTTTGGGTTCCTGGGGGAGTATGGTTGCAAAACTGAAACTTAAAGGAATTGACGGAAGGGCACCACCAGGAGTGGCGCCTGCGGCTTAATTTGCCTCAACACTGGAAACCTCACCCGGCCCGGACACGGAAAGGATTGACAGACTGATAGCTCTTTCTCGATTCTGTGGGTGGTGGTGCATGGCCGTTCGTAGTCGGTGGAGCCATTTGTCTGGTTAATTTCGACAATGAACGAGACTCTGGCAGGCTAAATAGTTACGCGGCCCCGTGCGGTCCGCGTCAAAAACCTCTTAGAGGGACAAGTAGCGTACAGTCACACGAGATTGAGCAATAACAGGTCTGTGATGCCCTTAGATGTCCGGGGCTGCACGCGCGGCACACTGAGCGGATCAGCGCGTGCCTACTCTTCGCCGACAGGCGCGGGTAACCCGCTGAATGCCGCTTGTGATGAGGATTGGGAATTGCAACTGTTTCCCATGAACAAGGAATTCCCAGTCAGCCCGGGGACGCCGCTGTCTTCCGCTCGGCGCGTCTGCACTTAGGGGGACGTAGGCTGCTTTCGCAGGCCTGCGACAGAACCCCAACCGCGAGAAACGGCGCGCAGAGGATCCCCCCGCCGGCGCTCGCTTCCCGATTGATTGCCAATGCGACTCTCAGACAGGCGTAGCCCCGGGTTGACCCGGGGCCGCAAGGTGCGTTCTAAGTGCCGATGATCAATGTGTCCTGCAATTCACATTAGTTCTCGCAGCTAGCTGCGTTCTTCATCGACGCACGAGCCGAGTGATTCCCCGCCTGCTCTAGGATGGGTCAAATGCAGAAGACAAATTGTTGTATCCTACTTGTACAATGACAATAAAGATATATTCTCTTCATTTAGACCTGCATTGAGGTTGCCATTGCACCAACACTTAGCATTAGCAACCAAATAACAACAAGTAATAAAATAATAATAAAAGTCCAGACCACCTTCATGGCTGTGTCCTAGGTGTTGGCATTTTTTATTTATTTTTTTTAAATCTCTGCTGTCGGCAGGCTTGCTATACAACACACCGCAACCGCTAGACCAGGGGTGTCAAACGTACGGCCCGTGGGACGGAACCGGCCCGCCAGGGGGTTCAGTCCGGCCCGCGGGATAAATCTGCATTATTGAAAAAAATAACAATAAACTTCATTTTCTTTAAAATCTGCAGTTCCTATATTGTCCGCTAGTGGCGCTGTGTGTTAGTCAGTTCTATCGTTTTACCCGCTTTTTCTGTTGACCCTGGCCCCCTCTTCAGTGAAATGTCTTTGTCAAAAAAGAGAAAAGTGGACACAGAGTGCCGGATTTTTCAAGAAAAATGGACCTCTTCCTATATGTTCACGGAGGTAAATGGGAAACCCGTGTGCCTGGTGTGCATGCAGCAAGTTTCGGTGCTTAAGGAATACAATATTCGGCGCCACTATGAAACTCAGCATGGTGAAAAATACAACAGCTTGCACGGAGAACTGAGAAAACAGAAGGTAAATGAATTGTTGGCGGGTTTGAGGAAACAGCAATCTGTTTTCACCCGGAGCCGAGAGGTCAGTGATGCTGCGGTGAAAGCCAGCTACGTAATTGCAAGCCAAATAGCATTAGCCTCAAAGCCATATTGTGAGGGGGAATTCGTCAAAAACTGTATGCTGAAGGCTGCCGAAATTGTGTGTCCTGAGAAGCGACAAGCTTTTGCCAATATTAGCTTGACGAGAAATACCGTGGCAGACAGGATTTCGGAACTATCGGCAGATTTGGACAGCCAGCAAATCGGAGTCATTCCTGGCATTTTCTGTTGCAATTGATGAGAGTACTGATATTATGGACGTCGCTCAACTGGCCATATTCATTCGTGGAGTTGACGAAACTTTGACTGTTACAGAGGAGTTTCTCGAGTTGGTGCCTATGACCGACACCACAACAGCTGTGGACATTTTCCGCTCCGTCGTTGAAGGGCTGGACAGAGTCGGGCGGACTGGTCCCGCGCCGTAAGCCTGGCTACTGATGGTGCGCCGTCAATGATCGGGGAAAAGGCAGGTGTTGTGACAAAGTTCAGAGAGAAAGTACAAGCCGCAAATGGAGGGGGTGATTTTTGGACATTTCGTTGCATTTTGCATCAGGAGGCATTATGTTGCAAGGCGTTAAAAATGGATCACGTCATGGAGGTGGTTGTCCGAACTGTTAATTTCATCTGAGCCAGAGGTCTCAATCATCGTCAGTTTGAAAGCCTTCTCAGTGACTGTAACATTACCCATGGTCTGCCATACCACACTGAAGTAAGATGGTTAAGCAGAGGTGCTGTGCTGAAGTGCTTCTTTGATCTACGTGGGGAAACCTGTTAAGGAATTACAGTGCCCACTTTGGCTGCAGGACCTTGCATTTATGGTTGATATTACAGAGCACTTGAATAATCTGAACAAAATGTTGCAAGGACGCAAAAGAATTGTAACACAGTATTATGACAGCATACATGCATTCAAGTTAAAGCTCGCGTTATGGGAGACGCAGATGGCAAGCGGTGACCTTGCTCATTTTCCCTGTCTCAGAGATGTGTGCGCAGCAAGTGTTAATCCTGACGTGAAACAGTACAAAGACAAGATTTCAGGGTTGCTGAGGGAGTTTGGGAAATGATTTCAGGTCTTTAGCGAACTCGAGACAGAATTCGCATTTTTTCGCTCACCATTCACAGTCAGAGCTTCTGATGTGCCCGTTGAAATGCAACTTGAAATCATTGATTTGCAGTGTGATGTAGAATTGAAGGACAAATTTGCTTCTGTGGGCTTGGACACATTTTACAAATATCTCCAACCAGGCTATCCTAAATTGACAGCACTGGCTGCAAAAATGTTGTCCATGTTCGAGACTACCTATCTTTGTGAGCAGGTTTTCTCAGTAATGAAAATTAATAAAACAAAGCTGCGCTCAAAGCTCACAAATAAGCACTTAAATGAGACTCAAATGACTTGTGCAGGCTAAAAGATGCCAAGTTTCAGGGGCAAATACTGAGCAAGACTAAATCTTATGGAATGCTCCTGTCAACATCGCACTATAAAAATAAACAGCTGTGAATATTTGCTGTTGTAATTGCTGTGAAAGTCAGTGCTAGTCAGTAACAGATTTACAACAGAAGAGTTTTGCTGAGTAAAAAAATATTTTTTATGCATGCCATATTTTCTTATGCATGTTGTATGTTTTTTTACATGCATACATGTTATGCATTAACAAGGAAGGGGCCAAATTTACTTTATCAAATGTCTGTTTAAAACAGCTGCCACTTAAGATTTCAAGTGTGTGGAGTCAGTTCATGTGTTCAGAATTGCTTCCCAGATGTGGACAATGGATTTTAAATCATTTATAAATTCTGACGTGTTCTAAATTCTGATGTATTTTAACATGCAGGACAGTGTTTTAACTTCCACAAAACTGTCAATAAATGTTTTGCAACATTGTACAATCACTGTGATCAGTTTTTATGCATAATGCACTTAAATAAATGTTAAACTGGGCAAAAGTGTTGTAAAAATTGCACATACTTTTCTTAAAAACTCTTAGGTTGTTCATAATATATTTAATAAAAAGGACAATTCATTGCATATAAAGATTTTTATAATTTACTTCTTCTTCTTTGCACTAATACAAAGAAAAAAGGGGACTTATTGTTAGTTCTAGGTAATTTTGGAATGAGTTTACTGGTCTGGCCCCCTTGAGATCCGATTAAGTTGTATGCGGCCCCCAGACCAGAATGAGTTTGACACCCCTGCGCTAGACCATATATTATATTATATTATTTAATTAATTTGCATCATTATACACTTAGTCTTAAAAAAACTGGATGTTAAGGATATGGGCAGGTCTTGAAAGAGGTTAAAACATTTAGGGAGTATAATTATCTTTGTGGCATTGATCATACTTATCACAGATAATGAAACAACCCTCCAAATTCAACAGAAGAATTATATAGATCAGACTGTTTTAACCATGTAAACACTTGATTGTAACTAGCTCCATAATCTTATCATTTATAGTTAGCATGTGTTGAAAGTATCACATGCATGCGTATGTGGCAGTAATGTAGCCGTTTTTTTCCACCTGCTGACAGATATGCACCTGCAGAGATCCCTTGTTCTGGATGAGTTCTCTAGTCGAAAAGTAGAAGGACCCATTCTCACACAGCTCTCCATCCCAGTCCTGACGCCGTGGCCTGTTTGCTGGGTCAATATTCAACGGCTTAGTCATCTCACCTGCTAAGGGAAGGAATATCAAGTCAGTGAGGTGAACCAGAGGATGAATTACTTGACAAAGAGAGAGGAAAGTTTGTCAACTTCTGATATTAATGCAATGACCTTCACTTGGAGCTTCAAGCACAGTGACAGCAACAATAGTGTGCAAAAACACTGCAATAGACATATTTTGTAATTAACAAGATACAATATAAAATAAGCAGTGTGTAGAACTTTCTTAACTAAGAACTTTCTTTCTTTCTTAAGGATTAAGACTTTGCCAGCAAGTTATCTTGTGCACTGCCCCACTCATTGCTCTAAGCAATCACTGAATGAAATGTTTCCAGAGCTCAGAGCAAAGAGTGTGGACTGACCTCCTTTTTTGACCTCCTGCCAACGGAACTGATGTCTTCTGACCACAGCAAAGACTGAGTCGAAGCCCTGCAGGGTGATCATCTCTAAGGCCTCCCTCACATGAAATGGATGGAGGCAGGGTGATGTTGCCTGGATGTTACATATCACATCAACCTCTGCAAAAACAAAGTTGTGAGAGGATAAGGGTGCAGAAAATGTTGATACACTAGGGAATCAAAACAGTTTTCCTAATTCTGCATCTCATTTTCAAATTGTAATAATTTATGGATATAAATGTAGTTAGCAGAGTTTGTGTTAACCCCTCATCCGCATGGATGTATTACAGCATTGCAAAACTGCTTTTTATTTTATTTTCTATTTTTTCCTAGGACATAGTGTGCTATCACCGTTGCATTACATTTCACTGCATATATGTATGGAAGTATGTACAGTGGGGCAAAAAAATATTTAGTCAGCCACCAATTGTGCAAGTTCTCCCACTTAAAAAGATCAGAGGCCTGTTATTTTCATCATAGGTATACCCCAACTATGAGAGACAAAATGAGAAAAAAAAATCCAGAGAATCACATTGTCTGATTTTTTAAGAATTTATTTGCAAATTATGGTGGAAAATAAGTATTTGGTCAATAACAAAAGTTCATCTCAATACTTTGTTATATACCCTTTGTTTGCAATGACAGAGGTCAAACGTTTTCTCTAAGTCTTCACAAGGTTTTCACACACTGTTGCTGGTATTTTGGCCCATTCCTCCATGCAGATCTCCTCTAGAGCAGTGATTTTTTGGGGCTGTCGCTGGGCAACACGGACTTTCAACTCCCTCCAAAGATTTTCTATGGGGTTGAGATCTGGAGACTGGCTAGGCCACTCCAGGACCTTGAAATGCTTCTTACGAAGCCACTCCTTCGTTGCCCGGGTGGTGTTTTTCGGATCATTGTCATGCTGAAAGACCCAGCCACGTTTCATCTTCAATGCCCTTGCTGCTGGAAGGAGGTTTTCACTCAAAATCTCACGATACATGGCCCCATTCATTCTTTCCTTTACACGGATCAGTCGTCCTGGTCCCTTTGCAGAAAAACAGCCCCAAAGCACGATGTTTCCACCCCCATGCTTCACAGTAGGTATGGTGTTCTTTGGATGCAACTCAGCTTTCTTTCTCCTCCAAACACGACAAGTTGAGTTTTTACCAAAAAGTTCTATTTTGGTTTCATCTGACCATATGACATTCTCCCAATCCTCTTCTGGATCATCCAAATGCTCTCTAGCAAACTTCAGACGGGCCTGGACATGTAGTGGCTTTAGCAGGGGGACAAGTCTGGCACTGCAGGATTTGAGTCCCTGGCGGCGTAGTGTGTTACTGATGGTAGCCTTTGTTACTTTGGTCCCAGCTCTCTGCAGGTCATTCACTAGGTCCCCCCGTGTGGTTCTGGGATGTTTGCTCACCGTTCTTATGATCATTTTGACCCCACGGGGTGAGATCTTGCGTGGAGCCCCAGATCGAGGGAGATTATCAGTGGTCTTGTATGTCTTCCATTTTCTAATAATTGCTCCCACAGTTGATTTCTTCACAACAAGCTGCTTACCTATTGCAGATTCAGTCTTCCCAGCCTGGTGCAGGGCTACAATTTTGTTTCTGGTGTCCTTTGACAGCTCTTTGGTCTTGGCCATAGTGAAGTTTGGAGTGTGACTGTTTGAGGTTGTGGACAGGTGTCTTTTATACTGATAACGAGTTCAAACAAGTGCCATTAATACAGGTAACGAGTGGAGGACAGAGGAGCCTCTATAAGAAAATGTTACAGGTCTGTGAAAGCCAGAAATCTTGCTTGTTTGTAGGTGACCAAATACTTATTTTACCGAGGAATTTACCAATTAATTCATTAAAAATCCTACAATGTGATTTCCTGCATTCTTCCCCCCCATTCTGTCTCTCATAGTCGAAGTGTACCTATGATGAAAATTACAGGCCTCTCTCATCTTTTTAAGTGGGAGAACTTGCACAATTGGTGGCTGACTAAATACTTTTTTGCCCCACTGTATATGTATGTGACAAATAAAAAATCTTGAATCTTGAATCTTGAATTGTACTAAAATACAGTAATATTTTAAAACAATATTGATGTATGAACATATGTATATGTATGTGACAAATAAACCTTGAATCTTGAGCTCATCTTATGGCAGGAAAATTTAAACATATGACTTTATTAATAGGATCGCAGTATATGATGATATGAAGTGTTTTTTATATATATTTTAAGAAGCATTAAGAAGGAAAGAAATTCCACAAATTTACTTTTAACAATGACACCGGTTAATTGAAAAGCATTCCAGGTGACTACCTCATGAAGCTCATCGAAAGAATGCCAAGACTGCAAAGTCGTCATCAAGAGAGTATTTTGAAGAATCTTTAATACATTTAGATTATTTTTTTAAACTTTATTTCATCGTCTTCATGTACTAAATATTATTCAACAAATATTTTTAATTAAGAAAAGCCCTTGAATAGGTGTGACCAAGGACACACACACACACACACACACACACACACACACGTGCGAATACCTGGGTTGAGTCTCATAAACTCCTGGATAGTCTCCAAAGAACTGGAAGAGTCTCTAGAAACCTCGGGGCTCCTACGATGCACCATGGCGCCCCAAGCTTTCGCTACCTTCTCTATCTCATCATGATCAGTAGATACCCACACACTAGGAAATGAAATAAATTACAAGTAATTGTTCATAGTTTGTGAGTGAAATAGAGTACTGCTAATGACATGATCCACTTTGAGAAAAAAACAAAACATTTTACAAATGAAGAAAGTTTAGCTAAGGGTATAACTTTCACAAGACAATATCCAATATATATCCTAGACGGTGCATGGCACAATCAACACTACATGATGTGCTAAACACAACCCTAATTGTGTTTGGGGATTTTAATACAAAAACACATCTAGCCGCAATTTCACCAGCACAGGATCACTGCTACACACAGGTCAAAGGGGGCTACAAAGCCTTCTACAAAGACAATCCCGCCATATTCCTGATGCCAGAATATAATCATAGGCTGGGTGGGAAAGCATTGTGGATGAGAGAGGTGCCCAATCAGAAGCCACGTTACAGGACACACTGAGTGATGTACATTTTTCACTCGTGGGAGGGCAAGCAATTTGCTTGTTAGTTCTTTTAAAATAAATGTATGGGTTTAAAGAGCAGTGGTGTAGTGGGGACGGAAGGCAGTGGAGCAGTGGCCTGCTACTTATTTCAGACAGTTGGTGATTTTCAGTGGAGTTTGCATTGAACTCCAAATAAAAAAATAATTTGTGTTATGCATTAGATTAAATGACGTCATCTGATTTACATGGATCAGCCACAACATTAAAACCACCAGCCACAACATTAAAACCACTGACAGGTGAAGTGAATAACATTGTTCGTCTCGTTCCAATTGCACTGTCAAGGGGTGGGATATATTAGGCAGCAAGTGAACAGTCAGTTCTTGAAGTTTATGTGTTGCAAGAAGGAAAAATGGGCAAGCGTAAGTATCTGGGCGACTTTGACAAGGGCCAAATTGTGATGGCTAGGCAACTGGGTCTGAGCATCTCCAAAATGGCAGGTCTTGTGGGGTGTTCCCGGTATGCAGTGGCTAGTAGGCTTGGGCAGATTTACGATTAAATTGTCTATCGGCGATTGACTCCGTCATGACATTGATGACGGACAATTTATTTTTTTTATTCGCCAGGAAATATCTGAGCATTGTGCCATGTTCTGAAACGAGCGGAAAGGGAGAGAGGGAGAGAAGGAGAGAGGGAGAGAGAGAGAGAGAGGGGTCGGAGGTTCTCCCCCTCTCCGCTCAGAGCTGTCGAGTAACTACTGGTCATCGGGTCTCACTTACCCTCTACAGTCCTGTACAGAGACTTTGAGGCAGGTGCTCAAAATAAAAAGAAAAGGCACATGGACCCCCAGCTCCGGTTCTGGGTATTTTGCCGCTCTGAGAAAACTGAGCAGCACAGCGGGGCCACTGTGCAGACACTGCAGGCGCGCCGAGGTTCATGAGGTGTTCCTCATTAATATGTCTTGCCCAGACAATCTGCTACCTTAATACCCATTAACACTTAAAAACGCTGTACTAGAGTTGTCCCAATTATTGCATCATCACCTGATTGCATTATTATTTGAGTAGATCATAATCCTTTTGTATCGTTAGTCTGAAATCATGTTTCCATTCAAATGTCAAGGGAATCCTAAGCCAATGTTAGAAATGAAATGCAACATATAACACCTGAATTAGATGCAATTCCCTTGGGTGGAGGCAAATTAACTGTCTAGCCAAATCCTCATGTTCCAATGTTTAATCTCAATAGATAGCTCTTAAGCAGCAATTATTGCCATGTATTATTACACAAGTAATTATACTATGATAGTGACATATACATAACAAAAATCCCAATTCAATTGTTAATAATTATAATTTGTATGGCAAGTGATTGTAAACATAAATGCCATGATCATTACAGATCATTACAAAAAAACCACTCACCTTTGGCAATACAACTGATATTATATTGTTATAACCATCTTGTTTTGCACCCTGGTACACACAGTATATCTACATACAATTTCAAATTCTGTGTTAATTGTTCATCCATCCATCCATTTTGGGTTGATTGTATATGGCCATCATTTAGATTCATTAGTTCAATTTTAGGTTTATTATATATTGCCAAATGTTCGATTTTTTGTTATTTTTTTACATCTACAGTCGGTTATTCTATTTATGTATTTGTTTATTGAATAACGCCAGGTTTTGTATTTTTTGTTAATGTTTTGGTTTAATGTATATTGCCAACTTGCTTTGATCATGTGAGCTGCTGAATTTCACTTAGGGAATTAATAAATTAGTCTGTCTAGTTGTAAACTGATGTTGGTATAAAACTCAAGGCTTGCATGGATAAGTCACAGAATTTTGATTCGGAAATGTGACGCCCTTCCGTGAATAATATTAGTACCTTCTGCCCACCTGTCAAACATGTCAGTGTCCAGAGCGGCCCTCAACACCCATCCGATGAGGGGGACCCCGGCCAGCATCTTGATGTTCTTCAGAGGGATTCCTTTGCTCCCTCCTCGTGCCAGAACTAAAGCTGCTACGTGTCTTTTCCCGCCAGCTCCGCCGCTTACCTGATTGGTCGTACAGGTGTCGCCCACGTCCAGGTGGGTTCGTTTTATCGCCGCCATACAGAGTTATTTAGAGCTCCGACAAACAAAGCGAGCACAGCTCTAACCAAATGCTACGACCGAAACAAACGGGAGAAAGTGCGGTTACGTGTCCAGTTAACTCTCCCATACGCTCAGCCCTTGCCGGAAACAAAATTATTAGTTCCGGTGTTACTTCATAATACATCCCACTATGACGTTACCATATGGTGCGTTCCGTAGAGTTCCGAACTCGGAAAAATCGAGCGAATATTATCCAATTGCAGAGCACGAAAGCGCCAGTTGGAGACGCAGCCGTTCCAGACCCACCGTTTTATACGTGCGCATGCGCCACCAGTTTGCGACATTCGCATGGGCGCAGTTTCAGATATACGCATGCGCTGACAACCTCCACAGCCTAGTCCGGTGGTTTCTTCAACCTCTTTGATATATTTATTTTAGCCAAGTACCAGCTGACCAGCGCAATACATTTTTGGTATGAAAAATAATGCATATATAAAGGGTACAATATAGAGCTGCGCCATCAGTTTCTGATTTATTAAACAACAACCTAAACAACACAGGGAAAACACACTTAAATGCTACATTTCAAATGTTTAATAATATGTTAGTTAACTGGTATATTTTTTGCATTTCGTTTGTTTAATTGCTATGTGTGATATAAAATATGAACACAACAATCATTGTTTAGTTATCATCATTGACTGCGTTCAGGGGCTTTTGCTCTGCTCTTCAATTCACCTTGGCGCGCCGCGCGCGAGGGAGAGGGACATTCCATTAAACATGTAGGGAATTTATTTTGTGTGTCCGATTATTATTATTACCTATTTCTAGGTTTGAATGCTTGTGAAATGATCTACGGATAACGTTCAATTACGCACACAATATAGAGTGACTGGAAGCGTCCCGGTTACGCACGGTGCTTTATTTAATTTTATTATTTTTATTCGTTCAATAAGTGAACGCACCAAAATAAAACGCATGTAACATTAAAACACACTGGACTAGGTGTTGGACTAGGGGAACCACGGGCGCTATTTGGCGGAGGTGTAGACGAACGAGCGGAGCAACACAGAATGTCACACTGTGGCCCCACTGGCCCCGAGTTGTACTGGGGATGTTAACGACACAATTTCGACACTGTTTCACCACAAAATCTGAGGTTATTTTCCCAGATAGGCCTTTTTATTTTCCACACTTAATCGCCGCCGTTCCAACAGACCGTACCTGCGCCGTCCTTTCAGGACGCACCATACGGTGATTAACGATTGGATTGAAAATTGGAATATTGATTATAAAATGTGATATATCGAACGTACGTTAAAATTTTTTATGAAATATATTATAGCATGATTATTTTAGGAATTATGCATGACAGTTTTTTTTTTTAATATAATAAACATAAAAAAAAATCTCAAAGTACCCATAGGGGTACCTAGTGTAGCAACAATAATATGATCACAATTTCTAATATGTAGGAGATAATGTCCATAGAATATCGATTCGGTTACAAAATAACTGACAGTGCGTAAATAATTTAAAAATTTTCCGAAAATGCATTTCTCGAATGTTGCCTGAACATAATCCCATCGACACAATCCATTAATTAAGTAAATTCTAAAAGTGATAAATACTAACTGGATAGTCTGATCACTACTGGTTTACTTGATGTAATTCATATGTGGCTTTTGTCGACAGAAGACAGACCTTAGCGCATTGGTCTCCCAGTCAGCACTTCATGCTGCGACAGTCCTATCACACCATGTGATCATCCTCACATTCCCGTCATCACTAAAGGCAGAAATGAAACTCCGTCAAACTTAACTTCACTGAGATTCCATTAAGAAAGACATGTCAATTATCACCAAACAATATTTCAACCATGACCCGGTGTCAGCTTGATAAGTCCATCATGAGGTTCCTGCATTGTTCTAAGCACAATCATTATGTTTACTGAATTCTCTAACTATCCCTCCTTTTTGACAAATGGTACTTACCATACTTCTCACAAGTAAAACAATGAAAAAAGTAGCGGGAGAGATATGGCTCAGTACATACAGTACCAAGTGACTCTGCCACTATAATAATTCAGTGCAGGATGCCTTTGAGAAGAGGAAAAACAAGGTTAGTGAGAATCCTGTGTCCTCATCTGTGGAGGAGACAACCATCATTATTAGACAAGAGCAATATTGCGTATGGCGCTTTTGTTGGCTGCATTGGCTCTAACATTTCCTATAGAGATGGGGGTCAAATACATTAATGTAAGCAACACAAATAGGAAGATCAAAATGGGGGGTTATGACATCAAAACATGAAACAAATGTTCTGTATGTCTCATCAATTAGCTACACGACACTGTATCACATTTGCCTGTACATATTTATGCAACAAAATAACACAAAAGACAGTTTACAGCAGATAGAAACACAAACACAACCAGTTGTACAAAGATAGACAAACACTGTTTAATACAAAAAGCAGAGGACAGACACAAACCAAACGAAAACCTTCCTCTTTGTTTTACTCATTAGTTTAAATCATCATAGTTGAACTTTTCTAGAACTTCAGTAGCAAGACCTGGGCGGGGCGAAGCCACAACGGCTATCGCTGTCAAGCAATCATGTGAATCTCCATAAGAGTGAAGAAGAGAAGTTAAAGTAAGTGAGTGGAAGTTGCACATGTTGATGATGGAGAGATGTTGCCTGAGAGATATGAGCCGGATTGCTTCGTAGCAAGATAAAGGCTACAGCATATAATCAACCCAATGACCACAGTACCAGGTTTCCGAGCATAGTATGCAACAAGACGTAATTCATCTCCATAAGATTGCAACAACACAGCTAACATAAAACCATTTCCCTCACCCACAGTTAAAGCAATCCAGCAAACCCAACATGGAGCAGGTGCAAAAGCTTGTTTGAAAAGCAACAAACCGTTCTCCCGTCCAATGGCTGGGCAAGCATTGTCTCATCCACTCATTGTCAACACAACCACAACAGCCAAGAAAGGCCATGCCAGGTGCGACCCTGAGGAGAAAAAAAAATTAAAATAAAATAAATGTCATGACTCAAATAATAAACGTTATTTTGTGCGTTCTGGAGTTATAAGGGAAAAAAATAAACTGTGATCATCTTGTTCTAAGTCAGGAGTGTCCAAACTTTTTGCAAAGAGGGCCAGATTTGGTGAGGTGAAAATGTATGAGGGCCGACCATTCAGCCTGACGTTCTTTGAACAATTACCATTGTAAATTAATATGTAAATATGTAACTATATCACTTTGTACAGTTTGTTGTATACGTGTTTATTTGTATTTGCTTTTATTTTGCTTTTTTTTTGCTGTCTGCAGCTGGGTTGACATTGCAAATGAGAATCTATTGTCAATTGCCTTATCAGAATAGATAAAGGTTAAAATAATCTTCTTCTTGTCGTGTCCACACAACAGTCAGTTACAGGGCTTGGCTAGATGTGGTTCAGCCACAGCTGAACACATTGCTGTCCTTTCTCATTAAACTCTGCTAAGTCCGATGGTGTGCAGGGCTGTTCCAGTAGCGGACATATCAGGAGGTGCTCCATGGTCTGTGGTCCAGTTCCACAGTCACACACAGCGTCCCCGTCATTCAGGTATCCCCATTTGGCAAGAGTGGCTTTTGCACGTCCAACACCAGATCTTAGTCGTTTAAGGCATTTCCACACTGCGTAGTTGGTGTCTGCTCCAGGGGGCAGTGCCTCGCTCGCCTTTAGCTCCATTGTTGTTTCTGGTGGGAGGTTGTCAAGTCTTTCTTCCCACCGAGTGACTCTTTCACTGCTTGCGCTCGGTGTTCTGAGAGGTGGGACGCTCTTCAGGAAACTTTTCCTGGATTTAAGGCGGCTTTTGGCTGGCACATGGCCGAAGAGAGGATGTCTTTGATCATTGGACTGTTCTTGCCGGTCTTTCTTGCTTGCTGCATTTCGTCGTATCTCTGGTGGGGCTATGCCTGCCAGGATGTATAGCCGGTCTGTAGGTGTTGGTTTCAGGCAGCCAGTGATAAGGCGGCAGCTAGCATTGAGGGCGGGGTCCAACTTCTTGGCATGGGCAGCTCGCTCCCATACTGGGCAGGCATACTCGGCAGCTGAGTAGCAGAGAGCCAGTGCGGTTGCTTTCAGAGTCTGTGAGTTAGCACCCCAGGTTGTTCCAGTGAGCTTGCGGATGATGTTGTTCCTCGCACTCACTTTACACTTGGTCTTCTCAATGTGGGTCTTAAAAGAGAGGCATCTGTCCATGTTTACCCCTAGGGAGACCGGGTGCTCACAGTGTTCGAGGGAGGTTCCTGACCAGTTGACCTTCAGTTGGCGCTTGGCTTCACGATTTCTCAGGTGGAAGGCACACACCTGTGTCTTAGATGGATTTGCACATAGGTGGTTCTCTTCATAGTTCGGTGTTAGCTCTGCCAGAGCATTGGAGAGTCTGTCTTCCACAACTTTGAAGTCAGTGGCTTGTGCACCTATGCCAAGGTCGTCTGTATTGTTGCAGCGGCGAGTGTCTGCACCTTTTGGTTGGTCGTTGGTGTAGATGTTAAAGAGAAGTGGTGCAAGCACACTTACCTGTGGAAGGCCATTCTTGAGTCTTCGCCACCTGCTTTTCTTTCCTCCAAGCTCAACAAAAAAGCTCCTGTTTTCAAGCATGCTTTCGATCAGTTCTGTCAGACGGATGTTCCTTGTGGTCTCCAGGATCTTGCTGAGGAGACGTCTGTGGTTGACTGTGTCATAAGCAGCTGAGAGGTCGACAAATACCACACCAGTTACCATCCCTTCCTCATAGCCGTCTTCAATGTACTGAGTGAGGTTGAGTACTTGGCTAGTTGTTGACTTGCCAGGGCGAAAACCTGCTTGTTCAGGGATGAGGTGTTTGTCAACAAAGGTGCCAATTCTGTTGAGGATCAGACGTTCGAAAAGCTTGTAGGTATGACTCAAAAGTGCGATTGGTCTGAAGTTCTTGGGAGCGGATGGATCTTTCCCAGGTTTCAGCAGTGCTATAATGTGGGCTTTCTTCCAGATGTTAGGGAGTTTGTGTGTTGTTAAGCACTTATTGTAAAGCTGTAGAAGCCATGTCTTTGCCTTGTGACCAAAGTGCCTGATCTGTTCGGTTGCGATATTATCCAATCCGATTGCCTTTCCTGGTTTGAGGGTAGAGATTCCCCCTTCCAGCTCTTCCATAGTAAGCTGTCTTGTAAAAGCAGGGTCCTCGATGTATTTCTTGCGGTTCAGCTTGGTCTTTTTTCCTCTCTTTCCACTCTTTCCATTCAAGAGCAATTGGTTGGCAACTTGGTTGGCAGTGACTTTGGGTGCTGTTTTTTGACATGTCTGTGGAATCAATAAGAGCATTCGAGGTCTTGCTTCGCTCTTGGACAATGTTTTCCATCACCTTCTCAGCTTGGGCAGATGTTTCATCTGAGAAGGGATCTGCTTCAAACATGCTGACATAGTTGTCATAGAGTCCTGCACAGTCCTTTGAAAGCCCAGGGATATATTCAACTCTACAGCCTCGTGGGATGTGTTTCCGAGCAGTTTTCAACACCAGGTTAGCAAATTGGTCGTAGTTCTTGCTAACTGGTATTATATTTTTGATTTTCTCTTCCAGCCCGTTGGTGAAGCAGTTGGTCGCAAGTCGATACAAATTTTCGCGACTATTGCTGCTCGTATCTTGGATTAGTCATAAGTAGATGCAGTCGTAAGTCGAGATACCACTGTATAGGCATTGCACACAATGTGATGCTGTGAGGACTTAAGAAAGCAGCTATAAAGTATGCGGATGCACAAGTGGATTCTCCTGAGGAGGTCATGGGTACAGCCTGTGGACACCCGGCAGATACTACGTAGTACAAGCAGACTTAATCTCACAGAATGATGACCTCAAGGAAGGGAAGAAGATAGATCTGATGCTGCCTGGAAAAAGACCAACAGAGAATGGTGGAGGAGAGCACTACCTGCGAGGGGGCCAAAAAACTTCAAGCAAGACTCCTCAAGGGGCCGTGGGGAAACCAAGGCACTGCAAGATTGCTTTTTGAGGATTATACCGATAGAGAGGCGGAAGAAGAGGATACCCATGTTCAGATTGCTAGGAAACAACAATCTGGCAGGGCATAAGGAGAATGATTCTGATGGCAAGACAAGTGAGAGTGCTAAGAGCGATCACGCAGGGCTTCCCGGGAGAAATGGTGTTCAGGAAGTAATGACCAATAAGCAGCGGGTGACCCTGGAGAATGCCAACTGGGTGGGGGATGACATCTATACTATCATCCAGGATGTTCCTGTTGTGGGAAAAACAACATTTAACAAACTACGAGAAAGATCAGGAAACTGAGGAATTAACTTCAAAAAATCTTTCATTAAAACTTTAAACAAGTAAACAACTTTAAACAACTTAGCACAACCTTGCAGTATTTATTGTTACACTAATGTTGTTGTTACACTAATCTCTGTCGCAATGTAGCTTGAATGTTATTCTCCCTTGTAAGTCGCTTTGGATAAAAGCGTCTGCTAAATGACTAAATGTAAATGTAAATATAAAAGCCTGAGCTGGTCTGCAGAAGAGCTGCTATTCTTGGCTCAGGCTACACTTTATATCTTCTACTCTGTGGATCCATCTTCTATACGTTGTCATATCATCCTATGCATTCTTTACGTTCTACATGTTTATCTTTTGCCTCTGTGAAATCTACACATATGTTCTGTACCCAACTGTAGTTTATCTTTCGCCTCGGTGAAATATACACATATGTTTTTTGTTTTAGGTTGGTCCTGAGAGTTTAACTGTATCGGCGGCACAAAACGTCTAAGGTTCTCTGTCTCTGTCTCTGTCTCTGTCTCTCTCTCTCTCTCTCTCTCTCTCTCTCTCTCTCTCTCTATATATATATATATATATATATATATATATATATAGGTGAGAGTCACCCTTTGGTGACTCAGTGTTTTTCCCCCACTTATTTCATTCACATAGCATTTAGGCAAGATAATGATTATTTACATTTTTACATTTTAATAATTTAGCAGATGCTTTTATCCAAAGCGACTTACAAGGGAGAATAAAATTCAAGCTACATCGCGACAGAGACATTAGTGTAACAATAAATATTGCTAAGTAGTGCTAAGTAATTGTAGGTTAGGAGAGGAGGTACTCACTGAAGAGCTGGGTCTTCAAGTGCTTCTTAAAGACAGAGAGGGAGGTCCCTGCTCTGGTCATTTTTGGCAGCTCGTTCCACCAACGTGGAACTACAAATGAGAATAGCCTTCGATTGCCATGGCTGTATGGCCGGCAGAGCCAGGCGATGCTCATTTGACGAGCGCAGCATCCGGGGGGCAACATGTGCTCTTACAAGAGCATTTAAGTAGGCGGGAGCATTCCCAGCAATCACTCTGTAGGCCGGCATAAGAGACTTGAGACTTGAACTTGATGCGAGAGGCTACAGTTAACCAGTGGAGCTCGATGAGCAGTGGAGTGACATGTGCCCTCTTTGGCTGGTCGAATACCAGTCGCGCCGCCGCATTCTGTATCATCTGTAGTGGCTTCACCGCACAGGCCGGCAAGCCTGTTAAGAGGGCGTTGCAGTAGTCGAGACGGGACATCACCAAGGTTTGTACCAGCAGTTGAGTGGCATATTGGGTCAGGTACGGCCTGACTTTTCGGATGTTGAGTAGTGCGAAGCGGCAGGACCGGGAGACGGCGGCAACATGGTCCGAGAATGTCATTTGGTCATCAATAATGACACCAAGATTCCTTGCAGCCTTGGTAGGAACAAGAGATAGAGAGTCGATTTTAATATCAATGTTGTGATAAATACCTTGTTTGGCCGGGAAGACCAGCAGTTCCGTTTTCGCCAGATTTAGTTGAAGATGATAATCTTAGAGTTGAGAGTTGAGTATCATCCGCATAGCAGTGATATGAAAAGCCATGTGAGTGGATGATCGGGCCCAGTGAGGTGGTGTATATGGCAAAGCGGAGGGGTCCTAGCACCAAGCCTTGGGGCACCCCTGTGGTGAGGTTGTGTGGCACAGACAGCTTGCCTTGCCATGTCACACTGAACGAGCGCCCAGTAAGGTAAGATTCGAACCAGGAAAGTGCACTGCCTGTTATGCCCATACTTGAGAGTATGGACAGGAGTATGCTGTGATTGACAGTGTCAAAAGCAGCTGATAAGTCTCGCAGAATCAGGACCGAGGATTTGGCAGCAGCTCTAGCAGTTTTTAAGGCCTCTGTCACAGACAACAGGGCTGTTTCGGTGGAGTGACCACTTTTGAAGCCAGATTGAAGTGTATCGAGAAGGTTGTTTCTTGACAGGTATTCTGTAACCTGTCTAGAGACCGCCCTCTCTAAGGTTTTGGAAAGGAATGGGAGGAGAGAGACCGGCCAATAGTTTTCTACTTGATTGGGATCGAGTGAGGGTTTTTTGAGCAGTGGTGCGACCCGAGCCACTTTGAAAGCGGAAGGGAAAGTGCCGGAAGTTAGGAAAGAATTAATCATATGTGTGATTGCCGGGGTGATAGTCGGTGATATGGCTTGAAGGAGGTTAGATGGGATCGGATCTAGCGGACAGGTAGTAGGACGGCTACATGTTAGTAGTTTAGATACCTCATTTTCAGCGAGGGGGGTGAAACAAGGGAACGATGAGCCTAGGGCTGGAGAAGACAGGTTGTGAGTAAGTTGTTTAGTGAATTGGCTGCTGATGGCTGCCACTTTGTTAGTAAAAAAGGAGGCAAGGCAGTCAGCAGTGAGGTTAGTAGCTGGGGGAGGTGGTGAAGGTAAAGCAGAGACTTGAAGGTGGCGAATAACTTACATGTGTCTGTGGCACCGTTGATCCTATCGTTGAAGAAGTCCTTCTTAGCAGCAGTGATGCTAGAAGAGAAGGAGGACAGCAGTGTCTGGTAGCTTGCAAGATCTTCAATTGTTTTGAATTTGTGCCATTTCCTCTCGGCTACTCTGAGGTCAGTGCGCGTTGTCCGGAGGGTGTCAGTCAGCCAAGGGTGCGACTGGGTTGATCAAGCAGGTGTGGTGGATAGTGGACACAGGCTATCCAGACATGAGCTTAAGGTGGAGCAGAGAGAGTCAGTGGCATCATTAACCTGCAGAGAGGAGAAAGTGCCGTGGGGCGGAAGAGAAGAGGAGAGCACAGAGGAGAAGTGGGTGGGAGACAGGTTGCGGAGATTGCGGCGGATAGTAACCATGGGTGGGGAGGTGGGGGGTTGTTTTGGTAGCTGGACATTGAAGTGGATGAAGAAGTGGTCAGAGAGATGAAGAGGAGTGACCCTTAGGTTGTCCGTGGTGCAGCTCCGAGCAAGAATGAGATCAAGCTCTTTGCCAGCCTTGTGAGTCGGTGGAGTCAGGACCTGTCTTAGGTCGAATGAGCGAACAGAGTTGAAGACAGGAAGTCAGCCGAGCTCGCACTGTCCAAGTGGATGTTCATGTCTCCGAGGACGAGCATGGGACACTCATGCTCAGGAAGCTCATGTAGGAAGTCACCTAGTTGTCCTGGTGGACGGTAGATGACGACCACATAGGCTTTCACCGGAGCAGTCACCAAGACGGTGTGATATTCAAAGGAGACAAAGTTGTTTTAAGGCAGCAGTGGATTAAATTTCCATGTGTTGGAAATTAGCAGGCTAGTCCCACCACCACGGCCAAATGGTCTGGATGTGTGGGAGAATGTGTAGTTTGTGGAGAGTGCAGCCGGGGTTGCGCTATCTTCCGGTTTAATCCATGTCTCAGTGATAGCAAGGAGCTCCAAGGAGAGGTAGTTGGCATGACCAGAAATTAAGTCTGCCTTGTTAACTGCAGATCGACAATTCCATAAGCCAACAGAGAAGGAGGTCTTTGCAGAAGGTGTTTGCTGCAGGGACCTGAGGTTACCCGGATTGCATCGGCGTATGGTATAACGAGGCTTTCTGGGTGACCTTGAAGTTGTAGGGATGCGGTAGTAGCACATTTTGTATGGAGTGAGAAAAAGAAGGCAGGTTTGCCTTGTTCGGTGTCCTTGCTTCAGTTGACGTGCAGAGGTGGATTAGGGTTGCACCTGGCTAAGAGCACACCCACATAAGAGAGGACTTACCTGAATAGGGGGAGTGTCTGGAACACAAGCTTGTTGGCAGATCAGCAGATAGCAGTGAAATGTGCAGAGTCAAACCAGTAGTCCTAAGTTGCAATACTCCAATACTAGATAACATAAGCAGAGCAGTAATACACTACACAGCAACCTCAGCACTAGAGATACTTTCTTTCTTTGTATATTACATAATAATTATATTTCCTTTAAACGTACAATAAATTTCCCCCCTTTGGGGCTTACTAAGTCCCAAAAATCAGCAATTAGCGTAAGCTTAACATTCTCTTGACAATCTAGAATCAAGGGCTGCTTGCAGGACTGCGAGATAATGATCAATATTCACATTTAGTTATCAGAAAAACGTACTCCTTTTCTCATAACAGGACTTTCAACCTGTATGTTTTCAGGGCTTTCAACCCATGTCTCGCATGAAGCAAGAAAAGATAACCAAATGTGCTATACCTTTTAAGCATTTCCAACCAACCAACCAATATCCTACCAAATTACTTTTACAACTCACTTTGCTCCAAGTTCCATCCTAAACAAAGAATCCCAAATGCATCATGTGCAACTTTCCCACCTTCATTGTCTTTCAAATTATCTTCCCTTATCCTTTCAGTCTATCATTGACTTTACAGCTCTCTCTCACCTTGTTATATATAAAAAAATAATAATAATAAAATTCAAATTAATTTAAAACCTAATGGTATCCTTTCTAGCAATCCTACCAGATATTTTAGATTATAACGCTACTTTTACACCAAGGACTCATGTGTGATACTAGTTTGGCATGTTATGTAAAGCACACATACCAGGCTTATCTCACGTTTATACATTCGCATTGTTTATTGTTTATACATTATACATTGTTTCATTGAGATTTTTATCAGCCAGGAGGCTAAACAAAGCCCAAGAAACTGAGAAAATCTCTCCGAACTCATCTCATCCATACGTGTTCCAGAGTGATCAATTGGCCAGACACCAATTGGATCACACAGGATTCATGTGAAAGTGTATTATAGACCAGAATGATTATCCGCTGCCATGTTTAGGATATCTTTATGGTCGGTTCCTGCCTGCCGTTGTGCACACAACCTGGGCATGAAGAGGTCCAACAGAGTCAAGCTGAGATCCTGCCGACTATGCCATATTATGGAAGAAATTCTTCTGCATTGATTGGTGAGTTTAATCTGGCTGCTACAAGAAAACAAAAACTGAGAATATTCAAGATATTTATTCTGCAGAATAAAGATAAAGATTCAGTACTGCTCCAAAGCAGTGTTTCTGACCAGTCTGTTGCTGTTTCTGATAAAGAGGGCTTTATACAAAAACAGAGGGTGTGGCCTTGGTCAGAAGTCATTTACAACACTGTACCCCTCAGTGAATTCACAGGTACTTGCAAAGTTTGGTGGCAGACACCGACTAATATCCTTTACAATGATCTTTCAAGCTCCCCTGGGGTTATTCTTTATCTCCATATGAGGTAAACAGGATGAAATGTGATCTGGTTATTCAATGATTGAATTGACATTGTGAAGAGAAAGAACATTTCTCTTTATATAAACTCTGGGGGGCTCCTGGAAACGCAGAGGCAATGTTTTAACCCCCTCCCCCCTCTACAGGTAGAGGCTTCTGTCCTGATTCAAATAGTTGATTATATACATTTTTCTCTCACACACACTAGAGCTCCACTTCTATACTCAGCGACCACTCCCATCAATCTTTTGGGAAGAGACATCCTGTGCCTCAGACATGATGCCCATGATAAACCAGACTGAAACCGACAACTGGGAGCAACCACTAGTGTACTGGCTATGACTGACGCCACAAGAATCGGAGCTGAGCCAATACTGGTGCATGTGGGAGCCATGGGTACGAGTTTAACTCGGAAAAGTCTGAAAACCACAGCTGCCCCTAAACTGCACGCTCCTATATGATGGACCTCAAAGCCACACTGATTACAAGGCATGTTGGAAAGAGCTAATCAATGGCGAACAGTTCTCCATTATCAGCCAGGACCTATACATCGGGCCCCAAGGTGCCACAGCTGTGACCCTGCCACCAGAACTACAGGAGTGGTTTCAGGCACAGAACTGCACCCTCCACATCACACTAGTGATTGCCGAAGGAGTCTCACAAACTAGGCCCAATGGTAAAAGCAGCACTACAGGTGCACGACTAGAAGCCCACCAGTAACAGGTACATCCATATCTCTCCCAACAACCAGTTTATCAGAATATCAGGACAAGTCTATGATGTAGGACAGGCAGAGAGTGCCTTAATGAATGGGCGCATCCAGACCAGACAGCTTATGGTCCTATAACACAAGTTCTTGCGTGCCACACGCCATTGAAGGGATCAGTCCCACAATCGCAGGACTGGGAGTGGTGGGGGTTTTGAGGAAAACTTCAAGCCCCTGCAACACTCCAATCTTCCCAATTAAGAAATCACATTTTCACAATTGTCGTTTGGTACATGGTGAAAGGGCTGTTAATTCCATTGTCGATGCCGAACTGCCGGTCGTCCCGGACCCTCACACGCTACTCTCTAACATTCCACTGGGTACCAACTGGTACACAGTGATCGATCTATGTTCAGCTTTTTTTAGTGTGCCCATACATCCTGATTGGCAGTCCGTGTTTGCATTCACCTATCAGGGATCCTAATACACATACACAAGGCTACCACAAGGGTTTTTAGATAGCCAAACAATCTTCAACAGGGTATTAGCCCAAGACTTACAGGACCTTCAGGTTTCTAGTACAGTTCTCCAATACGTAGACGATCTACTGATTTGCAGATCCACCAAAGAACAGTGTGGAAAAGACTCGGTCGCTCTCCTCACACCGCTGGGAACTAGGGGGCACAAAGTTAGCAAAGATAAACTACAATTCTGTCAGCCCGAGGTTACCTACTTGGGGAGGCAACTGCAGGGCGACAAGAAACTTATCGCCCCATCACAAATAGAATCAGTAGTTAATAAGCCCCAAAACCACAAACGGTGGGAGACTGTATCTCCTGCTGTCTTTTCTGGACATGGCGGGATACAGTCGGCCCTGGATTTGTGACAATGCTTTAAAATCGGCCCCATTATGCACTTTAATTAGGGCAGCAGGACAGACAAGCAATAAAGCACCCTTACAGTGGACTGAGGAAGTGGAGGGGGCCTTTGTGGCTGTAAAACGTGACAAGCAGTCTGCCCCAGCGCTCAGTAACCTAGACTATTATAAACCGTTTCACTTATATGTAGCGGGACATGCAGGCTATCCATGCGCAGTGCTGATGTAAGACCCACCAATAGGAAAAAAAACACTAGATTACTACAATTCTAAATGAAACAACGTGGAAGCAGGGGTTGCCTCCCTATCAGGGACCGGCAGCAGCAGTTTTTGCCTTTCAAAAGGCCTTATCATTAACCATGGGCCACCCAGTAACGCTGTATATGTCCCACCAGTTACACGCGCTGCTCACAAGTCCTTGATTTGTGTTAACACAGGCCAGACGGACGGGCTACGAAGTAATACTTTCTGCCCCCGTGTCCAGGACACAGAAGTGTTTTTGTATGCTCATGAAAACCTGCAGCACCGACCACTCACGGCAGATCTTACATTCTTTGTAGATGGTTCCTGTTTCAGAGATGTAATCGGTAACCACGCAGGGTTTCCCCTCATACAGTTAAATGACAACGGAGAGACCTTCAGGGATATCCAAATAACCAAAGTAGCTCAGCCATGCTCCACCCGGGGTGCGGGCAAGCGCCTCAATGTTTACACAGATTCAGTGTATGTGTAAGGCATATGTCATGTTTATGGCGATATATAGGGACGCATCACCCAGCTGCTAGCGGCCATCATCAAGTGCCCAGCACACCAGAAAACTGACACCATCATAACCAAAGCTAACAACGCCTCCGACGAGGCAGCCAGACATGCAGCATTACTCACTTATACAGGACCCCTACTAGTAGTTGAGGACCTAGCACCCATCATGAACCAGCCTTCCCTCATACAGGCCCAAACCAGGGCTAGCATTCTGGAAAAATCTCGATGGATAAAAAGAGGCCCCAGAAAGGCTTGTGGTGGAGTAAAAACAGCCATTTTGTGCTACTTGCATCACTACTACACTTTCCAATCAGCGACGCACATAGAGATTGTTGCGTTAGATGGTGGTCAACCGTTTTGGCGGCCACGGTGTACAGAGCATTGAATGAATGTGAAGTGAGCGCACATTATAACGTCAGAAAAGCATTTTCGGCTCAAATTGCTCACATCACACCACCGGATGGCCCTTTTAGACATTAAATGATAGACTATGTGGACATGACGCAAGGCATAGGGAAACATCCCTATGAGATACATCCTGGTAGTGGTCTGTCATTGCAGAGGTGGGCAGAGGTGTGAGTAGAGCCCACACCAGGGCCATACTCCAGATCGGTAGCTAAGTTTTTGTGCAGGGAAGTATTTCCACAATTGGGCATTCTCAACAGCATAAGCTCAGACAACGGACCACACTTTGTGGCTGTGACATTTAGGACAGCAATGAAAATGTTAGGAATAAAAACAAAGATGTGATGTGTGTATCAACCCCAGTCGCAAGGGATAGTTGAGCGTGGTAATGGAGTTTTGAAAGCCAAATCGGCAAAGATAATGGAGGACGATGTGTTAAATTGGATGCAAGCCTTGCCACTAGCAGTAACCTGATCAAGCATGAACAGAATAACACACCTGCATGAAATGCTTGTGGGTCGACCCATGCCTGTGCCTTACCTCAGAGCAACTGGAAAGGGAGCTGCAAAGCTACTGTTGCAGTTCTATTCTGCAACACGTCATCCAAGTGGCATTTCCAGGGCCCTCCGGCACAGACACACGGAAGACAATGGGTGTAGACACCAGTTTTTTGTAGAGGGGAGACTAGGTGGATTTAGCCAGGAGCAGATCGAACATGTCATGACAGGGCTCTGATACTCAGTGAGTGTGTGATGGGAATTTTATTAATTACTTTGCTTTGTTATGTAACCATGACTATATAAACTTGCATGTGTAACAATATATCTAAATCTATGTAATCACATATCAGCACACAATGTTAATTCCCACAGACAGTATGCACTGTGAACTATCTAAAGAAATAAATTGTATATTCATTCATTCCTTTGACCGTCACAGAGTTTGCCTCATCCTGAACACGTACGAATCTGTGACGCCAAACTGGCCATATATTCTCTGACTCCCCAAAATGAGCTGTTGAAAACAGGTTCTTGTACAAGATAATAAATTCACTTTGAGACCAAAAATGTTTTTTTCTCTTAATTGTTTCTTAGACAACCGGGCATTCAGCAAAATAATTTTTCTAACAAACTTGGCGCCCAATGTGGGGCTCCAACATCCTTGATCTTCCACTAGGAAGACCAAAAAGTGAAAAACCTCCAACTCTTTTTTCTTATTGAAAGGGATTTGGAAATGGGGAAGCCAACTCACCCTGGAGGAGAACCGGGTGACGGAGTCCTGCGTGAACCAACCCAAAGGAAATGGTAAGGTCTCATCTAAAATAATTCTCATTGAAAATAATTCTCGTTATAGAGCTTCTTTTCTTCTTTTTCTTACGGCTGCTCCTGTTAGGGGTCACCACAGCGGATCATCTGCTCAATACCTTCTGTTCTGCGCATCTTCCTCCCTTACACCAACTGCCTGCATGTCCCCCTTACCCAATTCATAAACCTTCTCTTTGGCCTTCCTCTTTTCTTCTTTCTTGGCAGCTCCATCCTCAGCATCCTTCTCCCAATGTTACTCTCATCTCTCCTACACACGTGTCCAAACCATGTCAATCTCGCCTCTCACTTTTCCACCAAACTGTCCAACCTTAGCTGTCCCTCTAATGTACTTATTCCTAATCCTATCAATCCTTGTCACTCCCAATGAAAATCTCAACTCTGTCACCTCCAGTTCAGCCACCTGCCTTTTTGTTAGTGCCACCGCCTCTAAACCGTACAAGTCAAGTCAAGTCAAATCACACTTTATTTATAGAGCGCATTTCATACCAGGGCAACACAATGCGCTTTAGAAAGAAATACAAAAAAGAAAGAGAGAGCATAGTTGTCAGCCGGTCATTACAAAAGAATGCCCCTGAAACAACAGCAACAACAAAAGCAACAACAAAGACAACAAAAACAACAATAAAAGCCACTCCAACCACAGTGGCAGCAACAGCAACAGAAAACAACAACAGCAGCAACAATAGCCACAGAAACTACAACAGCAGCAACGTACACGCAAAGATGTCCTCGGAACCGGAAGTGGTAGCTCTCACCGGAACTGGAAAGGTCACTCAGGTTAGAGATGGTTAAGTCAGGGTATAAGGTTACGTTAAATTGAGGAATAAGGTAAGCAAGAGTTTAGTTAAGGTATAAGGTTAGCAGCACCAACAACTGCACCAGCAGCAGCAGCAACCACAACAACAGCAGTGACAATACCAGCAGCAGACAACAGCAGCAACAAAAACAACAACAGCAACAGCGCACAAGCGAAGATGTCACCGGGACCAGAAGTGGTTGCTCTCACCGGAACCAGAAATCTCCTCATCTGTATTGAGTCAACAGTGTGTACCAACTCATCTCAACGAAGAAAAGCACAGCAAAGACATGACCGGAACCGGAAGTGGTAGCCCTCACCGGAAACGAAAATTTCAACTGTGTGCACCATCTCATCTTAATCCAGTCACGGTCCTTTAATTAGCGACCCTAAGTTACGGGTCAAGTTTTCAATCAGACCTCGGGAGGGAGATCCTTTTGACTCTCTCTCTCCGAAAACACACCCTTCTTATGATCCTCTAACTGTAATATCACAAAAGAAACAACCACAGAATCAGAAATGGCAGCAACATCAACACCTGCAGCAACAACAGCAAAACCAAAGCAGGAGCAACAACAGCAACGCACACGCAAAGGCCTCACCGGAACCGGAAGTGGTAGCTCTCACCAGAACCGGAAAAGTCACTCAGGTTAGAGATGTTTGAGATGGTGAGTTGAGATACAAAGTTAGAGATATTTAAATTAGGGTATAGAGTTAGAGATGGTTAAGTTTAGGTATCAGTTGAGGGATTGTTATGTTTAGGTATAATGTTCGAGATGATTAGGTTAAGGAATAAGGTCAGAGATGGTTAAGTTTAGGTATAAGGTTAGCAGCGGCAACGACATCACCAGTTAAGGTATAAGGTTAGCAGCACCAACAACACCACCAGCAGCAATAACAACACTAGTGGCTACTGTACTAGCAGCAACAATAGCAGCAGCAAAAACAGCAGCAACAGCAGCAGCAACAGCGCACAAGGGAAGACGTCACCGGAACCGGAAGTGGTAGCTCTCACCGGAACCAGAAATCTCATCTGTATTGAGTCAACAGTTCTCAGGGAAGCAACGCACAGCAAAGACGTCACCGGAACCAGAAGTGGCAGCCCTCACCAGACACTGAGATTTCAACTGTGTGCACCATCTCATCAAAATCCAGTCACGGTGGATGCTTAAGTTTAGGTATTAGGTTTGCAGCAGCAACGACAATACCAGCAGAAACAATAGCAGCAACAGAAAACAGCAGCAGCAATAGTAGCAGCGACAGTGCACAAGCGAAGACGTCACCGGAACCGGAAGTGGTAGCTCTCACCGGAACCAGAAATCTCCTCATCTGTATTGAGTCAAAAGTGTGTACCAACTCATCTCAACAAAATAATGCAGAGCAAAGATCTCACCGGAACCGGAAGTGGTAGCCCTCACTGGAAACGGAAATTTCAACTATGTGCACCTCCTCATCTTAATCCAGTCACAGTCCTTTAATTAGCGTTCCTAAATTACGGGTCAAGTTTTTCATTCTGACCTCGGGAGGGAGATCCTTTTGACTATATCTCCGAAAACTTCTTATAATCCTCTCACTAATATCATAACAGAAACTACAACAACAGCAACAGAAATAGCAGCAGCACAACAAAACAACAACAACAGCAGCAGCAACAAAAAACAACAGCAAAAAGACAACAGCAACGCACACGCAAAGAAGTCACCGGAACCAGAAGTGGTAGCTCTCACCGGAACCGGAGAAGTCACTCAGGTTAGAGACGGTTAAGTTGAGGTATAAGGTTAGAGGTGTTTAAGTTAGGGTATAGGGTTAGAGATGCTTAATTTTAGCCATAAGGTAAGCAAGGGTTAAGTTTAGGGATAAGGTTAGCAGCAGCCACAGCACCAGCACAAGTAACACAGACAGACAGACAGACAGACAGACAGACAGACAGACAGACAGACAGACGTCAGTCAGTCATAGACTAGCGAACAGCAAGGTTTTTAACCTGCTTTTAAAAGTATTCAGTGTAGGGGCCTCTCTCAGGTCCCTCAGAAGGTTGTTCCATTTACTTGGGGCATAGCTACAGAAGGCAGCTTCTCCTGCTTTAGAGTTGGTACGAGGGATACTTAAAAGACCACTGCCTGTGGACCTGAGAGTTCTTGCTGGTTCGTGTATAATTAGCATTTATTTTATATACTGAGGCGCAAGGTGCTGCTTTGGATGGTTGACCCCAAGCATTGAGCTCATCTGCCTTCTCCACCTCCACTCCTTGCATTCTCAGCTTTTCGCTGCCCTCCCTCAAATTCAGTCACATATATTGTCTTACCCCTGCTTACTTTCATTCCTCTTCTCTCGGATGCATGCCTCCACTTCTCCAGGTCCTCCTCAACCTGCTCCCTACTCTCACTATAGATCACAATGTCATCCGCAAACATCATATTCCACAGTCACTCCTGCCTGATTTCATCTAAACTCAGAGCTGATCCTTGATGCAATCCCACCTCCACTTTGAATGCCTTCGTCACACCTACTGCACACCTTACTACTGTCTGTCCCTCCTCATACATATCCTGTACCACTCTTACGTACTTCTCTGCCACCCCCGACTTCCTCATACAATACCACACTTCCTCTCTCGGCACCCTATCATATGCTTTCTCTAAATTCACAAAGACGCAGTGCAACTACCTCTGGCCTTCCCTGTACTTTTCCATCAGCATTCTTAAAGCCAACATTGCATCTGTAGTACTATTTCCTGGCATGAAACCATACTGCTGCTCCCTGATTCCCACCTCTCCTCTTAACTCAGCCTCCACTATACTTTCCCATAGCTTCATGCTGTGGCTGATCAACTTTATTCCCCTGTAGTTACTACAGCTCTGTATATCTCCCTTATTCTTGAAGATGGGTACCACTACATTTCTTCTCCACTCCTCCGGCATCCTCTCCCGATCCAGGATGGTGTTAAACAGTCTGGTTAGGAACGCCACTGCCATCTCACCTAAACATTTCCATGCTTCCCCAGGTATTTCATCCAGGCCAGCTGCCTTTCCACTCTTCATCTTCTTTAATGTTTTTCCCACCTCATCCTTGCTAATTTGCTGCACTCTTCTCTCCCTCTCATTTTCCTCAAAGTAGTCCTCACACATTCTCAACAAACTCGTCAGCACATTCCCATCATTATCCTTCATCACCGTAACCTGCTGTACATTCTTCCCAGCTTAGTCCCTTTGTCTTGCCACAAGTCCTTTCTCCTTCCTTGATGTCCAACCTCTCATACAACTTGTCGCTTGCCTTTTCCTTTGCCTTTGCCACTTCTCTCTTCGCCTTACCATGCATCAGTTTGTACTCCTATCTACTTTCTCCATCTCTCTGACTATCCCATTTCTTCTTCGCCAACCTCTTCTGCTCTATGCTCTCCTGTTCTTCCTCATTCCACCACCAAGAGTCATTGTCTTCCGTCCTCTTCCCGCATGATACACCGTGTACCTTCTTGACCATCTCCCTCACCACTTCTGCAGTAGTTTCCCAGTCATAGGTTAACCACTCATTCCCACCTATTGCCTGCCTTACCTCTTTCCTAAATTGCATGCAACACTCCTCCTTTTTCAACTTCCACCATTTTATCTTTGGCTCTTCTTTCACTCTCTTCCTCTTCTTGGCCTCCAGAGTCATCCGACAGACCACCATCCAATGCTGCCTAGCAACACACTCCCTACCACCACTTGCAGTCACTAATCTGTTTCAGACTGCACCTCCTTCATAAGATGTAGTCCACCTGTGTGCAACTTCCTCCATTCTTGTATGTCAGCCTGTGTTCCTCTCTCTTCTTGAAATACGTATTCACAACAGTCAATTCCATCCTTTTTGCGAAATCCACCACCATCTGTCCTTCCATATTCCTCTCCTTGACACCATACCTACCCATCATCCCTTCACCAACATACCCATTGAGGTCTGCTCAATGGGTATCAATGACCACTCTCTCTCCCTTGGGAACGCTCTCCACCACTAAATCCAACTCACTACATTTTTTTTTCCTTTCTCTTCCATCTCACACCCGACTTGGGGAGCATATGCACTGACCACATTTATTATCACCCCATCAATTTCCAGCTTCATGCTCATCACTCCGACTCTCTCGTCACCTCCAAAACACTCTTGACATATTCTTCCTTCCAGTCTATCCTGACCCCATTTCTCCTGCCATCCTTTCCCTGGTAGAACAATCCCCGCTATAAAACAATTAATTGAAATAGTTAACTAGGTTGTTGTACTGACAAACTAAACTGTCTGCTCGTACAGGCACCTGAGGAAAAGTACCTGGGGTACTCAAGAAGGTCTGTTTTAAAAGTACCTGCGGTACTTAATCCGGTAAAGGTGATCATAGTCTTGGAGACTTAGCCTTATCTTCAAGAAAATCAGTCTGGGACTGAGGAAAGACACGAGGGACAGCAAAGATAGTCAGGATGAATAGCCATGTGCAACAACAACAGAAAAATTGCAAGAAGTGATCTCAAAGGAGAGCTTAAATTTAAACATGAGAGACACAAAATAAATTTAAAATAGTAATATAGGTGGAGTAAGAAATATAGGTTCCGAGGGAAGTTTAATGTGGATGAATGTAACCAGCTAGTTGCTTATATTGCAAAGGAGGCGAGAGAAAAGTTTTTGAGGATGCAAGACAATGGCTGGAAGAGGCTAGGAAGAGAAGGAACACAAATTAAAAACATGGAAAAACAGAAGCTAACGCTTTTATGTGTACTGGAGATGATGAGGTACACAGTATGATCCTCCTCCATACCCAGATCGGTCACTCCTCACTCCCTCAGCGGCCTCCTGCTACCCTCCTCGGCAGGAACCAAACCCTCCGTCAACACCCAAACCCCCCCAATAGCGATCAGGTAAAACATTCTTTAATTCTTTGAGTCTAACACCAAAATTTGCCAACTTGATGATAAGCGGTGCAGAACAGTATCCCATGATAGCAATGCCAAATCCAAACGCTGGAGAAGACAACCAGCCTCAAACAGTGTGTGTGTACAGGCCCTGGAATATGAATGATGTAAAGAAAGCTGTTGCCGATATACCACATCTGTGAGATAACCTCGGTGCCTTTCTTACAGGGGGCAGACTCGATGCTGTAGAATGTGAACAGGCACTAAGAGAAATTCTGCAGACGGATTGGTGTTTGGTAGCAGGACAGTGAAACCCCGTAGCTGTAAATGCGCCCCTCACCTACAACCAAACACCAGGAGGAGTATACCAATGCTTAGTGGAAGGACTGACCGGCAAAATTAAGTACTCAAAAATCAGGAAACTACACAAAACAAAGAGGAAACAGTCAACCACTACTATGCCCTCCTGAAGGTCGTCAATAGCGGGCAGGTGGTGCCTGAACCTTATGATGATAAGGGGTCATATTCCCAACAGTTAAGAAACAAATTCTTAAACGGATTAAGGCCCAACATCTCTGGTTTTGTGAAAAACAACTTGGTGGGATGGAAATGTGCGCTCTCGCTAACATTAAAACTTACGCATTGCATGTTGAAGAACTAGAAGAAGAAGAAACAGTCTTTAATTGTCACACGACACTCCACAACACATGCTTGCACACACACACACACTTGATGGTGGCCGGTGAAATGGCTCCTCTGCTTTTGACCCATCCTGGCTTGTCCTTCCTCCGGGGGCACAGCCAGGAGCAGTGGGCAGCGTACGTGGACGCGCCCGGGGACCAGGTGATAAGTGTCCATCGCTGGTCAGACGATGATGGGTGCATGTTTTTGGTGGGGGTCCTTACTGACGTGAGGTGGAGGAAACCCCATGTGAGCACGGGGAGAACATGCAAACTCCACACAGAAAGGCTCCTGTTTTTTTTTGGAAGATAACCCGCCAGAGCACGGTGCCAACAGCGCCCCAGGCGGGAATCGAACCCAGGACCTTCTTGCTGTGAGGCAGCAGTGCACTGCACTGCGCCACCGTGCCACCAAGCGAGCAAGAGACTGACAACTATGAAAATGCAGGTCATGACACCTTATTTTCTGTAATTGATGATGAATTTGAGGAAGAGGGGGAGGAAACTGAGGTTCTAGATCTGGAGGAAATATTTGCTAGTGCGGTGGAGGGTAATCACAGATCAACTGTAACATTAAAGGTTAATAGGAAGGAGGAAGGAAGTGTTCTTGTGTGCAGGGCCATGTAAAACTGTGATAACGCCAGCAAATAAACCCAGTGGAGTCACCTACTCAAGAGAGGAAATTACAGTCAAATCAGCAACCGGACATCAGTCAAGTGAAAAATTGACAAACCCCATCAATTTCCTCGATGAGGAATCAAAGGAGAGCTTGAGGGAGAGCTTCTTCTTCGAGAAGGGGTAGGATAGGGGAACCCAATTAGTAACCACAGGAAATTGATCATGACATATTGAGACAGATGCAACACAATGCACTGGCAAAAGAAAAGACAAATGGAAAAAATATAATGCATCTATGGACGACACCCATCTGTGGAGATGACAACAGGGCAAACTTATGTTAACTAAATCTTTGTTAAGATATGCAGCAGTGTTGAGCCATGGTGTAACACATGTCTCAACAGAGAGGATGGTGGATAATATAAACCAAGTATTTAATACATACGGGTTTACAACCTATCCAAAACGATATTGTGCAAGCTGTGAAATTTGTGCAAGGAACAACCCACAGGGAAGAAGAAAGAAGAAAGAAAGAAACAGTCTTTATTCGTCACGCAACACACCACACTACAACACATGCTTGCACACACACACACACATGCTCATGCTTTGATGGTGGCCGGTGAAATGGATCCTCTGCTTTTGACCCATCCTGGCTTGTCCTTCCTCCGGGGGCACAGCCAGGAGCAGTGGGCAGCGTACGTGGACGCGCCCGGGGACCAGGTGATAAATGTCCATCGCTGGTCTGATGATGATGGGTGCATGTTTTTGAGGGGGGTCCTTACTGACGTGAGGTGGAGGAAACCCCATGTGAGCACGGGGAGAACATGCAAACTCCACACAGAAAGGCTCCTATTTGGGAGATAACCCCCTGGAGCACGGTGCCAACAGCGCCCCAGGAAATTAAAAGCTGAAGCAATAAAAGTTCCCATTACCAAAATACCCATTCAAACTTTACATTTGGACTATATTGAATCAACCCAATGCAAAGGGAAGAAATATTGTCTGGTAATCATTGATGTTTTTCCTAGATGGGTGGAGGTTTTTCGAACGGCTAAACCTGATGCTTTAACGATAGCAAAAGCTCTTCTACAAGATATTATTCCAAAATATGGGATTGCTGAGAAATTATATAGCGCCAACGGCAGTCATTTCGTTAACGAGACGATATGTCACTTAACTAAGGCTTTAGGGAATACAATGTAAAAATCTCTGTTCCCACCACCCACAATCTGCAGGCCTACTAGAGAGAACTAATGGAACAACAAAAAATTAATTGAGAAAAACTATGGCAGATACTTATTCACTTGGGTCGATTGCCTTCCATTAGTATTATTAAAACATGAGAATGACACCCAGTGTCAAAGGGCTATCATCATATGAAGTGCTGTTTGGACAGCCATTCCAAAATCACCCACTAAAAAAAATTTCCAGAGAAACCAGACCTGAAGAAGCTACTCCGGCTGACTATATGAGAAAACTAATCACTAACAAAAGTATTGTCATTGACAGCTTTGCTGAAGAACACCCAGAGCCACAGGACGAGCTAAAGGTACAACCCAGCAATTGGGTCTTCATCAAAGTTATCCAAGGGAAAAGATGGCATCAACCTAGGTGGGAAGGACCGTTCCAAGTTCTTCTAACAACGCCAACAGCGGTGAAAATCAAGGATGTAAACCTGGATCCACCTGACGCACTGCAAAAGAGTAATCACACCACACCCAGATCCAGATTTGACGCACTGTAAATTATCTAAAGAGATAAACTTTACAAAGGGGGAAGTCTGGGCTACAAAGGGAGCTGTCCTTATAGTGAACAGCTGTCTCAAACCTGGTGAAGAAACCAACAGATCCCTGAGTACCTAGTTATCTCTGAAGATGTTTATATTCATACTATTAACAACTATCTGAACCTGGTCATGTGGACAAGGGATGAAAGAGGTCAATTTAGTGGTAGGAGAAGACGCCACATTCCAAGACTTTTAGAGACCTTTGCGAAATTGCGAGCTGTACTCAGCTCGTAGCACATCAGTTATTGACAGATTATAAGTACCTGTGTATAGGGGATCCTCATTGTCTGTCGTGGGGACAGGTGTGATGGCACACAGATCCTTATGGGTGGACTTATCGTCCCACAAGCAAAAAGACGCATATAGATAAAAAACACATATTTAGTATGGTCGGTGCCCGGGTGGGCATGGGAGTACTGCCGGCTCGCCCCTGGGGTGGGCGGCTCGTGCGGGGTGTTGGTCTGTAGCCATGGGGCCGGCATCCGGGCCTGGGGTCTGTGCCTTGCGCCCGCAGCCTGGGTTCTGTGCCTGCATCTGCGTCTTGTGCCTGCACCCGGGGGTTGGTTGTATGTGTGCGCCCCTGGGGTGCGGGGTCTCCTCGTGCTCCCTGGGACTGGGTAATGCTCCTCAGGGCTGGGCATGGGGGTTGCTCCACAGCCCCCTGGCTTCTCTAGGGGCCTGGGGGTCTTCTGTGGCCGCAGGGCAGGGTACTCAGGGCTTTCCTGCAGCCGTAGGGTGTCTACAGGGCTGCAGAGTTCGGGGGGCTTCTGGGCCCTTTCCGCTCTTGAAGGCGCCATGACATAATACCGACCTTCTACTCCAGTATCAATGGGGATAAGTCATGAACACTCACCGGTGGACACACGCACACACACACACACACACACACACACACACACACACACACACACACACACACACACACACACACACACACACACACACAGGCGGTCCCATCACACACACACGCACCACTACACCTGCTTTGAGTGCACCCCAGCACCCTCCTGGTTGCAGTCCTTTCCTTTCCTCCCTCATTTACTGCCGTAACTATGACAGGAAGAGGCCACGTGACCAGTTGTAGTTCCAGGTTAGCTGGACCTAATTAACTGTTGTTCAATACATGTTATCATCCAATGTTTATGTTTTTGTGTAAATGTTGTTTGTTTCTATGTTTATTTGTCTCACCCGTGGTGATTCTTCCCCTCTTGGAGCAGTGATCAATTGTTTATAGACCCAAACATGATGATGTTTGGCGGTGGTTCTCTATAACGAAAAAGTTATTGCAGCAGTTCTTGATGATTTTAATAATTAATAAAGAGTTGCATTGCAGGTTGAGAACTTCAACTCCACTTGCAGACTAACTCTGTCCTAGATGCAATGGCATACAAATACTCTGTGTTGTATGTCCAGCACGCTGACAGCACAGGTAAAAAAAAAAAAAAAAAGTATTGTATCCATGCCATGTGGACCTGCCCCTTGTAACCTGGTATACATAACTATTAAAAAAGAAAACCTGACGAGGGGGGGATTTTTTCGCTTGGCATCAGATAGCACGGAAAGAGACACATGGGGACCATTGAAAATCATAGTGATACAAAAGTCACCCACCAACACCACGGCAACACCTGCCGCAACACCTGTACCACAAAAGGACCTTATTAACACCATTAAAGTCCAAGACCTTCAGGATACTATGGAATTAGAGACAGGATACTATGATAAAAATGTGAGGTTAGAATGGGTAAGATTCACCACCAGGTTGTTAGCCAAGGATGACTGCTATGCATGTTCTACTGCCAAGCCTAAGATGGGGACCATACCCTTTCCACTAAATTTAGAAAATTCGGACCACGGACTCCCCTGCATGGTTAAGTTATATGAGAAAGCAAGCATGCCTACCACCAGTAACACAAACACCGACACCACCACCATTTGAAGTGACTAAAGGCAATTACACCTGTTTTACTCGGTTCGTCACCCCGGGACATTGAATGGAACAGCTATCAGGATGTAACCAATTGATCAATGTAACTACTGACACCACTATGGGTAACCTTTCTTCTGTGTTCTTCTGTGTTGCCAGCCACTGTTACAAAGCTGTGCCAAGACAGGGCTGACGTCTGGTAGCTGTGTGGGGAAAGATGCCTCAGGTCTAACTTACCAAGCAACTGGACAGGGACATGCGCCTTAGTCCAGCTGGCCATGCCTTTCACCTTGATCCAGCCCCACACGGTACATGACGCTGCGCAACACCACTTAGCTAATGGACAACAAAAATGAGAGGGAGCCCAAGGTGGCTCTTTTGATACACAGGTTTACATCTACGCTATTTGAGTTCCCAGAGGGGTACCTGACGAGTTCAAAGCTAGAAATCAAATCGGTGCAGGTTTTGAATCTGCACTCTTCTGGTGGTCCACGATAAATATGAATGTGGACTGGATCAATTACATCTATTTCAACCAACAGAGGTTCATAAATCACACTAGGAATGCAGTTAAAGGCTTGGCAGAACAGATGGCAGCTATTGGTCTAATGGCGTGGCAGAACCGAATGGCATAAACATGCTCTTAGCTGAGAAAGTTGGAGTATGCATGATGTTCGGGTCGATGTGTTGTACATTCATTCTCAACATCACCGCTCCGCACCGCTATTGCATGGGCTCACGACAACAGGTAGTGCTTGCTTGTGGTCTTCGGATGCTGCATTCTCATGTGTCAGAGGCCTTCTCCAAAGGCTGATTGAAACTGCAATAACCAAGAAAGAACTAATGGTGGTTGAAGCAACAACTCCTCTTCTTGACGGGGACGAAGCCTACGAACTACAAGGGACCTTCATTGCCTAAAAGTGCCTATTATCCTCAGCATTATGACTAGCACGTTGAAAATCATAAGAAGTGATGTGTTACGGTGTTACATGCTGAATGGAAATAGTGCATTAATGAAGCATTGATATATTGTACATACAATCATCCAGGTAAAAGTTTTGTTTATATGCTTTATGTTTTGTGTGCTACTCATGGATCAATAAAATATTTTTGTTTTGTTTTAGTATAAACAGGGAGGGAATGATGGGAATTTTATTAATTACTTTGCTATGTTATGATACCATGACCATACAAACTTGTGTGTGTAAAAATATATCTAAATCTATGTAATCACATATCAGCACACAGTGTTAATTCCCGCAGACAGTATGCACTGTGAACTATCTAAAGCGATAAACTGCACATTCATTCATTCCTTCGACCGTCACAGAGTTTGCCTAATCTTGAACACGTACAAATCTGTGACGCCAAACTGACCATATACAGTATTCTCTGACTCCCCAAAATAAACTGTTGGTCCCAGAGAGCTCCTCTTAAGCACATCTCTGGTCCAACCCTTGTACAACTGGCTCTAGTACAAGATAATAAATTCACACTGAGACCCAAAAGTTTTCCTCTTCATTGTTAATTACAAAACGGGGCATTCAGCAAAATCATTTTTCTAACAGTGTGGGGATGGCAGTTTTATCTGCTGCTCAGGTAAGCTTACTATGTTCCTGCAGACTACCCAACGAGCAACAGGTATTCAGCCACTCTGTTCCAATCACCTAGATCCAGGTCAGGTGTGGCTGCTCAACCAGACCATCCCCACACCACATGCCCCCAACACCAAACTGAGGTCTACCCACTGGACCGTACCCCTCCCAGTCCACGAGGTACTGGAAGCCCCTCCCCCGGTGCCGCACATCGAGCAGGCGCCGCACTGTGTAGGCCAGGTGACTGTTGATGGTGCGGGGGGTGGTGGGTCCTCGGCGGGGAGGGAGAGAGGGCTGGAAACCACCGGCTTAAGCTGGGATACATGGAAGGTAGGGTGGACACGGAGGGAGGGAGGGAGACGGCGGCGTACAGCACAGGGGTTGATGATTGACAGAAATGGGGAAGGGGCCAACATACCGGGGAGCGAGTTTTCGGGAGTCCAGCTTGAGGGGCAAGTCCTACACACACACACACACACACACACACACACACACACACACACACCCCTCCAGCCTTCACAGTTCTCCATCGGAGATGTCCGATACGCAACGCAATTCGCCGGCCGATCCATCTTATATGTTGACTACTAACCATGTCAGTAGTGTTGAAAATAAACTTCCAAAGCTTTTCGAATCTTATTTGGTGTTTTATTAGTCCTAATGCCGCGTTAGACGCGTTCCAGGCGACTGGAACGCGTCTATACGTTGACTTTGTATGGAGGCGCGCCGCCCCGGCGCTTTTGGTGTAAACGCGGCATTAGGACTAATAAAACAGGCGTTAATGGGACATGACTCCTGCTGCTGTCTGCTTTGAGTAAATGAGGAAGTGATCCGCGGTGGAAAACGAGTGATACATCATAGCGATTTTATAATCATAATAGGGAATGAATGGCTGCGCTTTTTTTTTTCTGAGTTTTTGACGCTTGTCATGTGAAAGCCCCTTAAGAGCCGCATGAAACCAGCCAAAGAGCCGCATGAGGCTCGCGAGCCGCGGGTTGGCCAGGCCTGCTGTAGGCAGATGTTGGGTTTGCAGAGGGAGGGATGTACAGGACAACGATGAAGATGTGCAGGATCTTTCTAGGCAGATATTATGGACGGAGTCCAACGGCCAGCAGTTCAGCATTCGGGCTACAGAGCTGTTCTTTAATGGTGATGTGACCAGAATTACACCATCTGCTGTTAACTAGAACGGCAAGCCCCTGCTTTCCGCTTACCGCTCTCGGTACAATCCCGGTCCGCCCGGACGGTGTGGAAGCCATCAACAGAGACGTTCTGGTCCGTAATGTCCCTGTGCAGCCACGTCTCAGTGAAACACATCACACTGCACTCTGAACTCGTTAGCGCTGTTAGCTCGTCCATTTTGTTGCTATGAGACCGTACGTTTCCCATAACAACAGAGGGGAGACGGCTTAAATCTTCTCCTCTCCATAAGCCCGTTTCGTCTCGACCCTCCACTCATCCCCCGACGTTGTTTCCCTCCTCTGCATCCCCGGTGTGTTTTCTTCCAGAGTTCAGATGGTATATCAGCTGGTCTGGCCACTATGCCGGCCGGCATTAGCGCGATCAGTTAATCTCCGGAGTAAACAAAGGCAGCGTGTCCCGGTGGAAGCGTCATAATAAAAACAACACGAAAAAAAACACAAAAACTTCCTAAAAAAAACTTTGTTAGAGAGAGCAGTACTTCACAGAGTTAGAGTAAAAAGAAAAGAGAATAAAAGAAAGTTGAAAAGCTCAAAAATTGGAGCAACGTAACAGGCAGCAAGCAGCTTTCGCGCATGCGCACTCGATGAGATTAGCACTCTCAATTAGGGAGCCATCTACACTCGTGGCTCGGGAGGAGCAGCCCTTGTAGTTCGTAGTAGTCAGCAGCCCCTGCGACAAGCGTCTGGTGTCCTGTTGCTCCATCTGTAGCTCCACTGTGTCTGTGTATGTTTGGAATCCTTCACCACCCTCTGCAGATTGTACGACGCTGTACGACGCTGCTTTGTAATTGTCCATGTTTCTGGATACAAGACCTTTGTCGTAAACGGCCATGCGAGCATTCAGAAAACAGCGGATGGATTTATCAACCCACGGTTTCTGGTTCGGGAATATCCAAACTTTCACCGTGGGAACGATGTTGTCCGCTAACATAGCTATGAAGCTCACAGCTACTTCCGTAAACTCGCTGAAGTCACTGGAACTCGATTGGAACATAACCCAGTCTACGTCAGTAAGAGCATCCTGAAGCCTCTGATTGGTCAGACCATTGCTTTACGTCCCTTGCCACCACCGGTTCACACATGATGCGCGGCTTGTAAACGGGAACCAGCGAAATCATGGTGTGATCTGATTTCCCGAAAGCAGGGAGTGAGATGGTCTTGTATCCAGTCTTGTAAGATGTGTAACAATGGGCCAAAGTTCTATCTCCCCTGGTGGCACACGTGATGTGTTGATAGAAATTAGGCAGAACTTTTTTAAGGTTCGCCTTGTTAAAGTCCCCAGTCACCACCACGGCCGCATTGGATGTTCATTCTGAAGTCCGCACAACACATCATATAGGTCCGATAGTGCTGTGTCCTCAGTCATGTATTTCTTATTTTCCCATGGTTTTCCAAACCGTACAAGTAGGAGTACAGTCTGTATGCTATCGTCTTTTTGACCTCCTCCCGCCGATACAGCTGCAAGAGCAAGAACAGCACCCCACTCAGAGAGCTGCTCCTTAGCACATCTCTGACCGGACCAAGTAAAAACCAGCGTCTGTCTGCCTCCTTAATAAAAACCACCGACTGACAAACTGCAGATTAAAGCAACCCTTTAATTTCTGTAACAGGTGTCCGCTTGCGGTGGAATAGAAACGGCTGTGATGATGACCGTGCTGAATTCCCCGGGGAGGTAGAATGGATGGCATGAGAGGATCAGCTGTTCCAGGTTCGGCGCGCAGGAGCGGGAGAGAGTCTTGATGTGGTTGGGGTATCACCAGCGGCTGTCATGAGGCCAACGCCTCCACCCTTGGATTTACCCGACGACTCCGTCCTGTCGGCACGGAACACGGAGAAGGATTCAGCTGTACGTATGGTGTGGTCCGGCACCAGCGGGTTTCAGCCATGTCTCTCTCAGGCAGAGGACGCAACAGTTTCTTGTATCCCGGAATTTTATGCTCGCTCGAAGCTCATCCTTCTTCTTCTCCACAGACTGAACATTGGCAAGAAAGATGCTTGACAGAGGTGGACAGTAAGGTTACGTCGTCATTCTGACCCGAATGCTGCCTTGTTTATCACGGTGCTTCCTCCGTGGGCCCACCCGTGGAACAGCGACTCCATTGTTGTTGTTGTCATTGTCGTTGTTGCTGGTTGAGAAAGATTTTAATTTGTTTTTATGTACACATTGTCACAAGAGTTTATGTTGTGAAATCATGATTTGATTTAGTTTTTTAGTTTTGTGGAAAGATATGTGACTTTTTGCATAAAAAGTTAAATTACCTTTACTAGTCAGGGAATTATCAACAGCCAATAAGAAACTCCACTTTCTCTACCGACACCGCGACAGTGAGATCACGGGCGTCGGAGCACCGTGTCCCCACACCAGCAGACCATTCCGGTTCGCCAAGGAACTTTGGGACTCTTTCCCCTTCACCATCTAAACCGCTGACCGCTGACTCCCACATGACAGGGATGAAAATCGATGGCAGATGAGACGAGCAGCCACGGCCACCTACGAACTCTGCTTGGCCCACGTAAGCAACCATGACTCAACAATACGTAAGACTTTGAAATGCTTCCAATTCTGCTTCATGATGGTAGTTTGATGTGTGGAATTTCATTAATTTCCCCTTTAGAGAAGTCAAATACCCCCTTAGAGTTTCTTGTTTTATTATTTTTAATGAAAGTCACCTTTTACCTCACTATTGTTTCTGAGTTAAAGTGTCATCTTTTTTAAATCCTGTATTCAATGTCTATTTTCTAAATCATTTCTTGCCTTTACCATTTTATCTTCTTTACAATTAAGGAACCATCATTTTTTAAATGTTTACTATTATTTAATTTATTCAAGTAGATAAGCACGATAAAATAAATACATTTATTGGAAATAAGTTTATCTGTTGGTATCCCTTAAGCAGTCCTGTAGTCAATGTATACAAAAATAACTCCTTTATCCTTCTTAGACTGATTAGCTAAGCTTAATGATTGATCTAATTACATTAACCCATTAGTTTCCCCCCAAATAAAACAAAACGGACGTGGTGCCTTAAACCCGTAAGCTATAAATTATGAATTATTGAAAATTAAAGTAGAGGTGTTACGCTTCAATAGACAACAACAAAGGCAACCGCATAATCCTATATATTACCGAAAGAATTTATGCAGCATCATTGTCCAACCACTTGTAATTCATACAGTTACTCATGCAGTTTTCGATAAAGCAGCAAACAATCCAAGTCAATACACAGACGCCCTACGGCAGTAAATTTGGTTTCATATTGTATTTTAGAGTTTTGATTGTACATTAGTTGTGTTTCAAAAGGCACTTAAATGAAAACATTCTAAATGACTGCCCTTGCACGATGGAGGGGAAGTCTATGAACAAAAATAAGTTGATCTCATAGTTCTATCTATCAGTGCGTACCCTTGATCCTTTAGGTACATTTTTCGGCCTCGGAAAGTGAAAGTAAAATGGGTGTGATTTGGTCAAACCCAGAAAATGCGCTAGCAGCATCGCTAAATACTAAGGCATTGGCAAGACTAGTAGCATATACAGTAAGTAGCATTAGGATAGCATGGTCATGTGCATCATTGTGTACAAACCTTTGCTGCGTCTGAAATGGTATACTAACATGTATTTAGTAATAAAGTTTAGATAAGAGATTTGACATGTTTTTTTAAAGGTGCATATTTGCTTTATTGTATTGCATTTATTCGCAGTGGGAGGTTGCAACATAGATATCGGTTTTTCAAAAGTAAAGCGTTAATAGTTATTGACGAAAAGTTTGGCTGTCTGGTGGATGTGCCACCTGATGTCTACCACAAATTATTTATGGCACCAGAGACCGAGACTTCTTCATTATATTGGATTGGAAATCTTAGTCCGGAGCTATTAGAACCAGCCAAGATGTGGGAGAAGTTTATTGTGGCAAATATGCCTGATGCTAAGCCCCCTGAGTATCCACATCATTGCACGCTTAAATATTTTAAGAAAGCTGGCCAATTGGATCCGGAGGAATGGTTGAGTAGTCAACCCAAGCATGTTCAGCTGACTTCGTGCTGCAAAATTGTGGGACCACAAGGAGCAGCTATGAAGATAAACACTGATGATTATCTTGACAAAGAGCATGACATTGAGAAAAGTGTGCCACATGTGACTTTAATGGTTGCTGAAGGATTTGAGCAAAAGCACATAGGAGAAATGATGGCAGAAGCTTAGGAAACCATTTTTGCCCCAATAAAGGAGAATCTTGCTATCTGGATGAGTGAAGAACAGAAGTTCATGAGAATCATGATCTCAGCTCAAGGACAAGGACAACCACAAGTGGTACAGATGAAAGATGAGTCAATGTTCAGCACTAAATTGGACTCAAGAGAGGAGATGCTGCAACAAATTCCAGAATGGTTGTGGTCACGACATAGTACTGACATTGGACTTGTGAAGTCAGCCCAACCGGTTAGAGTTGAACTGCGACCAGGAACCAAACCTCCGTGGAAGAACCAGTACCCACTAAAGGAGGAGGCAATCAAAGGGATTGAACCACAAATTGAAGGACTGTTAAAAGCAGGTGTAGTAGAAATATGTTCTGATCCTCCGAGTAATACGCCTATATTGCCTCTAAAGAAACCATTTGAGTCCCATCGCTTGGTACATTATTTAAGAGCGGTAAATTAAGTGGTGGCGGACTTTCCAGCTGATGTACCAGATCCACATACCTTGTTAGCCCAAATTCCTCTAGAGGCTACATACTTCACAGTGTTTGATTTGTGTGGAGCATTTTTCAGTGTCCACTGAGCGAAGAAAATCAAGGGTTGTTTGGATTCACATACAAAGGACAAACCTTCAACAGGCTCCCTCAAGGATTCAAACATAGCCCTCACATTTTCAATAAAGTGTTGCAGGATGACTTGGTTGGGATTGATAAGATCTTGAAAAGTGCTGTCATTCAGTATGTGGATGACATCGTCATCTGTTCACCAGATAAGGAAACGTGCCATGAGGACTCAATCAAACTGTTGTAGCTATTGGCAGACAAAGGACACAAGGCCTCTCAAAAGAAGCTGCAGTACTGTCAAGAAAAAGTCGTTTATTTGGGTCAAACAATAACCCATGGACACAGAAGCATCTCTGAGAGTCATTTGGAAGCCATTCGAACGGCACCAAAGCCTAGAACAGTCAGAGATATGATGACATTTCTTGGTATTGCGGGATATTCCTCAGCCTGGGTAGAAGATTATGCCTTCCTAACAGGGCCTTTGAGAGCCATGATAAAAGAGACTGGGAATGCTCAACTCCATTGTAAACTCACCTGGACGGAGGAAGGTCTTATGGCATTTGATACGATCAAACAGAGGTTACAAGAAGCTCCAGCGCTAGCGTTGCCAGACTATTCTAAGAGCTTTTTGCTGTATGTGGCTACGTCCACTGGGGGTAAATATGCATGTGCAGTTCTTTGTCAGCCCACAAGTACAGGGACAAGTCCTCAACCTGTTTCGTATTATTCTACTGCCTATTCAGAAGTAGAATTGGGGCTACCACTGTTCTACAGAGCAATGGTGGGAGTTTATTTAATGTATGATAAAGCATCATCAGTAACTATAGGTTACCCAGTGACAATTCTTACCCATCATAGTCTCAGAAATCTTTAGAATTTTGGTAAATGTACATTGACTATGTCTAGGCTAAGAGACTATCATAGGCTCTTACCTTAGACATAGTCAGAGCAGAAAAATGTCACCTTAGTAAGGTGCGTCAAGGTAAATCCAGCTGAGAATTTGCCAACACCAGAGGATGGGGAGCCATATGATTGTGTTCAGGAAGTAGAGAGATATGCAAAGCTCAGATCAGACTTGAAGGCTTTCCCACTGCATGTGTCAGATGGGGAGTATTGGACTGATGGGTCCTGCTATCGAATAGGAGATACATTGAGTGCTGGTTATGCAGTAGTCAAAGCCCAGGGAACTGAATTTGTTGTTGAGAAAGTAGAAGTAATACCACAACCTGCTTCTGTAGTTTAGTTTCTTGATGGGTGTGATGTGCTGAAGAATGAAGGAGTGACCGCTGACACTGACTTGAATAAAATAATAGTTTTATTACACAAATCAGCATCAAACCAGACTTGCCATGGATGTCCTGGGAGAGACCCGAGCCGGATGGAATCTCTGCCAAGTGACGCTCTGCATTCGCTTTTAAAGCTATACAAAGATAACATACCACATCTGGTTCCAATCCATAGGTGCCGCTCAGCCTATATCCTGTCCTAAATGTAAACCTTTCCTCCTCTGGTCGAGCTGGAAGAATCAACAAAATTCCTCTCCCATAGGACCTCTCAATAGACCCATTGTTGTTTTCGTTCTTCGTATGACATCGAAGCAATAAATCTAATAGTAACATAGTTAATATTATGACCGCACTATATCTCAGCTTTGGGAGCTCAGTGACCTATTCACCTCAAACCTTCCAGACACCTCATATTCCCCCCTTCGAGACTACACAAAGTCTCGACAGAGAGAAGAGTAATTGAACATACGATGTTAATTGGCTTAATAGAAATCGCTTAATAACAAACACAATTGGTTATAATATACCCCTCTGACCATGCTTAGTCATAGCAATACAGCAAATTTGTGGAGTGTGAGAGCGAAAAACCCATCTGGCAGCTTCATTTCTTAGAACATCCATCAATCAATCAAGACAGGAAAATTCTCTCACGGTCCCTCTGCCCCAGGCAACCACCTAAGGTACTCCAAATCAATTTACAGAAAAAGACGAAGGGTTTAGACTACTGTATAGGATGTTACATATAAATGCATACATTAAGAGCCTCAGAAATAAATCAAAAAATTTGTCCAAAGTCAGGCTGGTCGACCCATCGGACCTTCCAGTGGACCTTTCCCTGCCTAGCACCAATGTCCCTCAAAAACCGCAAAAAAAGAAAATACCTGAGGTCTCAATGTATTCACTTCACCCTACTACAGATAACTCAAAGAAAACAATAGCAAATCAAAGAAATATGTCTTGCTAAAAATATCTAGCGTAGAGTACAGGATATTCATCAATAATACAGGTTACATTGTAGTAAACAAACTCCAATATTATAAAAACATTCAGGACACACATGTATGTATTAAACTGTTGCTTTTTAACACCATCAACTTTTAATGATATTTCACTCGACACTCCTGATCATGATGTCTTCATTCAGGGTCCGCCGTCCATTTTCCTCCTCCATTTTCGAGTGTCCATGTTTGAATGTTCAAGTCCATTAGGCTGTTAGGATCTCTGGACACAGCCATCCTCTGACTGGTCCTGAAAGAAAGAATCACCAGCCAGTATCTTGCACAAACATCAAATACAGTATAATAATTTCACTTTTGCATTATACTTTAACATTATTCCAACATATGATTAACTTTTTCCTTTTCCCCCCTTTGTCCATGTATTTCCCTTGTTAACAATAGTGTTGAGTAAATGATGGAATCAGATATTCAAAATGGGATATTCTCTACTAGTGTTAGCTCCTAACTACACACCTCTACCCAATTCAGACCTGTATGCTGACAGATTTTAACAATGCGATTTTTCAGCACACCATTCATTTTTTCACAAACTCCTTGGCTTTGTGGATGATAAACAGCTCCTAAACGTTGTTTAATTCCCAATTTTTGCAGAATTAATTTTACTGTTCTATCCACGAACTCTTTCCCATTATCTGAGGATATCCGATCTGGAAGTCCCCACCTGCTTATGACCTCACGACACAAGAACTTGGCAACCGACTGAGCATCTTTACGCTTGGTTGGACATGCCTCAGGCCACCGTGAAAATCTATCCACGACGACTAACATGTATCTTTTACCTCCTATTGTTCTTATCATGTCAACAAAATCCACAACCAACTCACGCATAGGACCTGTCGGAGTTGGAATGTGACCGGGTGGACTCAACACACCCCTCCGGACGTTATTTTTAAGACAGATTGTGCATCTGCCTATGACATAATCAATTTGCTCAAGCAAGTACGGTGCCCAAAAACCATACTCTTTCGTGATCTTTCTCCTTACCTCCCCCCTTGCAACATGGGCTAACCCATGTGCTTCCTGAATCATCAGACCTAGTAGGTCAGGGGGTGCTACCATCAGTCCTTCATGATTTCTCCACAGACCAGCAGAATCTTGTGTGGCCCCTCGGTCCAACCATAATTGTTTATCGATGGCGGACGCCGCTTCTTGCATCGAGATCACATCTCTGAGCGTGATTTTATCTTCCAAGTCCACTTCATGAGTGACCAGAAGAACCTTGCCTGCTTTGTTTGCTCCTGTAACTGCTTTAGCAGCCTCATCAGCCGCTTTGTTACCTTGTGTGACCCTTGACGTGTCTATTTTGTGTGCTGCACACTTAGCTACAGCTATTTCCTTTGGTTTCATCATTGCATGCAACAATTTCATTATTTGGGCATGATGCTGTATCGGAGAACCATCGGTTTTCTTAAATCCTCGATTTTTCCATACTGATCCAAATAAATGACACACATTATGTGCATATGCCGAATCTGTATATATTGTCACTCGCTTGCCTTCGGCCAATAGACAAGCTTCAGTCAGGCCCACAAGCTCAGCAAGCTGTGCAGAAGCAGGTTGTGGTGTTACTTCTGCTTTCTCAACAACAAATTCAGTTCCCTGGGCTTTGACTACTGCATAACCAGCACTCAATGTGTCTCCTATTCGATAGCAGGACCCGTCAGTCCAATACTCCACATCTGACACATGCAGTGGGAAAGCTTGCAAGTCTGATCTGAGCTTTGCATATCTCTCTACTTCCTGAATACAATCATGTGGCTCTCCATCCCCTGGTGTTGGTAAATTATCAGTTGGATTTACCGTGACGCACCTTACTAAGGTGACATCTTCCTGCTCTAAGAGCCTATGATAGTCTCTTAGCCTAGACATAGTCAATGTACATTTACCGAAGTTCAAAAGATTTCTGAGACTATGATGGGTAAGAATTGTCACTGGGTAACCCATAGTTACTGATGATGCTTTCTCATACATTAGATAAACTCCCACCATTGCTCTGTAGCACAGTGGTAGCCCCGATTCTACTTCTGAATAGGCAGTAGAATAATACGACACAGGTTGAGGACTTGTCCCTGTACCTGTTGGCTGACAAAGAACTGCACATGCATATTTGCCTCCAGTGGACGTGGCCACATACAGCAAAAAGTTCTTAGAGTAGTCTGGCAGCGCTAGCGCTGGAGCTTCTTGTAGCCTCTGTTTGATCGTTTCAAATGCCATAAGACCTTCCTGGGTCCAGGTGAGGTTACAATGGAGTTGAGCATTCCCAGTCTCTTTTATCATGGCTCTCAAAGGTCCTGTTAGGCAGGCATAATCTTCTACCCAGGCTGAAGAATATCCCGCAATGCCAAGAAATGTCATCATCTCTCTGACTGTTCTAGGCTTTGGTGCCGTTCGAATGGCTTCCAAATGACTCTCAGAGATGCTTCTGTGTCCATGGGTTATTGTTTGACCCAAATAAACAACTTTCTCTTGACAATACTGTAGCTTCTTCTGAGAGGCCTTGTGACCTTTGTCTGCCAATTGCTGTAACAGTTTGATTGAATCCTCATGGCATGTTTCCTTATCCGGTGAACAGATGACGATGTCGTCCACATACTGAATGACAGTACTTTTCAAGATCTGATCAATCCCAGCCAAGTCATCTTGCAATACTTTATTGAAAATGTGAGGGCTATGTTTGAATCCTTGAGGGAGCCTCTTGTACTTGAAGGTTTGTCCTTTGTATGTGAATCCAAACAATCCTTGACTTTCTTCGCTCAGTGGAACACTGAAAAATGCTCCACACAAATCCAACACTGTGAAGTGTGTAGCCTCTGGAGGGATTTGGGCTAACAAGGTATGTGGATCTGGTACATCTGCTGGCAAATCCTGCACCACTTCATTTATCGCTCTTAAATCATGTACCAAGCGATAGGACTCATCTGGTTTCTTTAAAGGCAATATAGATGTATTGCTCTGAGGATCCAAACATATTTCCACTACACCTGCTTTTAACAGTCCTTCAATTTGTGGTTCAATCCCTTTGATTGCCTCCTCCTTTAGTGGATATTGGTTCTTCCAAGGAGGTTTGGTTCCTGGTCTCAGTTCAACTCTCACTGGTTGGGCTGACTTCACAAGTCCGATGTCAGTACTATGTCGTGACCACAAACATTCTGGAATTTGTTGCAGCATCTCCTCTCTCATGCTGTCTGAGTCCAATTTAGCGCTGAACATTGACTCATGTGTCATCTGTATCACTTGTGGTTGTCCTTGTCCTTGAGCTGAAATCATGATTTTCATGAACTTCTGTTCTTCACTTATCCAGATAGCAAGATTCTCCTTTATGGGTGAAAAAATGGCTTCTTCAGCTTCTGCCATTATTTCTCCTATTTGCTTCTGCTCAAATCCTTCAGCCACCATTAAAGTCACATGTGGCACACTTTTCACAATTTCATACTCTTTCTCAAGATTTTCATTGGTGTTTATCTTCATAGCTGCTCCTTGTGGTCCCACAATTATGCAGCATGAGATCAGCTGAACATGCTTCGGTTGACTACTCAACCATTCTTCTGGATCCAATTGGTCAGCTTTCTTGAAATATTTCAACGTGCAATGATGTGGATACTCAGGGGGCTTAGCATCAGGCATATTTGCCACAATGAACTTCTCCCACATCTTGGCTGGCTCTAATAGCTCTGGACTAAGATTTCCAATCCAATATACTGAAGAAGTCTCGGTCTCTGGTGCGCTAAATAATTGGTGGTAGACATCAGGTGGCACATCCACCAGACAGCCGTCCGGTGTACACCGTATTGTGCAATTCAGTTTGCACATAGCATCTCTTCCCAAGAGTGCAATGGGCGTATGTTCTGACACCAAAATAGGTAGTGTGATTTTCCGATTTCTACAGCAGAGCTCAATTGGTTTTGTGAGAGGAATCAGCTGTTTCACACCCTCAAATCCGATTGTCCGTACCAATTGGTCAGACATGGGGAGATGTATAGCATCTTCAGGCCGAACACAGGTGAAAGCTGCTCCGCAATCTGCCATTACTTCCAATGACTTATCATTTATTTTCACCTCTTTTTTTGGATCTTGCTCCGGCCCTGATACTACCAGCTGACACCTCCCTTTCGAGTCTTCTGGGCACCCCTAGAAACCAGGTTCCGGACCCCTGTAAGGGTTCGCTGGTCCCCTGGGTGGCTGTGGTTGTCCTCTGAAGCCTCCTCTGAAGCCTCCTCTGAAGCCTCCTCTGAAGCCTCCTCTGAAGCCTCCTCTGAAGCCTCCTCTGAACCTGTAGCAGTCACGTACAAAATGACCTTGTTGTCCACAATTATGACACGCTCCTTGAGACTGTTGGAAATTTCCTCCTCTTCCTTTTCCTAAATTTCCTTGGCCTCTTCCTCTCCATGTTTGTGGTTGGTCAAAAACTGGCTGTGGAAAGGAGACAGTGAAGACCACAGGTGGTAGTACCTGAATCTGTCCTTGCTGTGGTTGTGGTGGTAATTGATTTGATTGTGACTGGCTCTGCATAACCACAGCTTGTTTCTTTTCCTTCTTCTTGTTATCCACCAACTGTATTTGGTTGAGTTTTCTGAGAGTCTCCTGATCCTGTTCCTTCTTCGTTGTACTGTTGGAGCTCGGGTACATCTTCATGGTTGTTTTAGCCTTGCCCATCTCTATTATTTGCTCATCCTCACCTTTGAAGAGATAGTTGCCCTCCTGTGCAATCACTGGGAGCTGGGGATAAACATCAGTGAACTTCACCTCCTTCTCATAAGGCGGGGGCTTCTGTAAAGATGCTGTATGTGAGAAGGGCGTGGTAATCTTCTCCATCAATTTCTCTGTTTCCTTTTCATTTTTCTTTATTTCTTGTCTACTTTGTTCTCTTTTTTCCTTTGCAGCTTCGAACCATGTCTGTCCCTCCTTTGCAAACAGTTGCAGAACGCCAAGTTCTGTTTGTCTTTTCTCCGTGCGTCTCTTTCCTTTCTTGCCTTTCTTTTGATTTACCTTATATGTGGACACAAGCACCTGTATTGTTTTAATCACATCCGGGTTAAGAGTTCCTTCAACTGGCCATGGTTGTTCAATGTCCGGCCAACGCTTGCTCCATTTTCCTGATATTTTTGCAATATCTTTAATAAGGGGATTGTTCTTTTGCACTACATCAATAGGAGTGATTACTTTTGTAATTTTAGTATCCATTTTTGACATCCTAATGACTCTCTTATTTTCTTTTATTGTAAATCAAATTGAATTATTTTAAAAATGTCTTTATAAAGCACCGTGTAATCACACTCAACCAACAACAGCTGAATTTGCCAACCCCAAAGGAGACCAATCGCTTCCCACTTGTGAAAGCCAATTCACTTGTTCACCATCTGATGCATCTGATCACCCTCATTTATGTTCAATTATCAAAATTACATCAGTGTTCATTCTCAAAACAGCATAGATAAATCATACCCAGATAATGAAACCAATATTCACCGAACAGTATTTAAATCAAATCAGCTTTTCCATATGTGATCAATCAATTAATCAATAATACTCCATTAATTAGGCAAATGCCTTAATTGGTCAGTCTGTTGCCAAGTCTCTCACTAAATAATTACAAATGCAATGTATGAAAAAGAACTACTACAAACCCATATGTGAAAACAAGCTAAACACATTTATTGTAACTAAATTTATAGGCATATAGGTAAATGCAGGTGAGGTCTGTTGAAAGAGTTTGTGGATAAAACCGTACTGGCCTTTAATTGGTTTGGATGGATTCAGGATTCCAGAACGTTGTCATCCACAAGCCTCAGTGTCTGTGAAGATCTGCCAGATGTCTTGTCATCTGCCCTATGGAGGATTCAGTTCAGACTCATTCCATCTTTTCTGTCTTTCCCCAGCTTTCACTCAGCATAGTAAAAGAGAGGAAGAAAGAAAAAAGAAAAAGAACGACAGAAGAGTTCAATGCCTTAGGCTCACTCTAAATTCTTATACACACTGTGATACAATTCAGTGTGACATACATTATCAGCTTTTTATTTTGCGCACACTTGAAATAAAGCAATGGTTACTTTTAATCATGCAATGCATTTAAAGTCCAAAGAGTATATTAGTCAATCTGATATCACCTTTAATTAGTTATTTTTATTCTATTTATCTATTTAATTGTATTTTATCCTTTTTATTCTTTCTTCTAACTACTGAGAGAAAAGAGTAGAGAGGGGGCTCACCAGCCCCTCTTGTCAGGAGGAGTTAACTAAATTCCACTCTTGTGTGAAGCACCACCCCTTGCTCCACCTCTTATGTTTAGCAAAGACTTCCAGTGTGGACTGGTCGTCAGCGAGTGAACATCCTGTTTTGGCTCCCGTAGGGACAGCCCAGCTCCATGCAGTTACGCGCACTCGTAAATCAAAGCTGTTTTCTCTCAGCAGTCGAAACACAAAACCTCTTTTCTTGCATCAAGAACCAGAGTCTCCCTTCACCCCAACAAGACCATCTGCTCTTTTAACCAGACAGGATTCACAGAAATCACCGCCACACACACCCCAAGCACAAAAAAGAAAAAGAAAAAACCCACACGCCAATCAAACAAATCACAGATCCTCCTTCCAATTCAGAGCAGGAGATTTTCTTTTATTTTCTGGATGTGTTCATGTATGTGTAGGCAGACTGTGGCTCTAGTCCTTCAGAAGGCTCATTTTGTTATCAACTATATAAAGTCCTGTAAAGGTTCATATCCTTTATCAAATGCACAAACGTCCTTGGAAAAAAAGCTCATATATATTGATCAAACGTCCTTAGAGAAAAAGGCTCATATATATTTATCAAAAGTCCTTAAAGAAAGGCTCATATATATTTATCAAAAGTCCTTAAAGAAAGGCTCATATATGTTTATCAACTTTACAAAGTCCGTATACAGGCTCATATATGTTTATCACTAAAGGGGCAAGAAATGTTTTTCTTTATGTATTATTCAACTGCTCACCACATATGTATACCTATTTAATAACACATATATTCTATATCACATACACAAAACATTACACAAAGCTCTTCTACCTCTGCAGCCGCGGCACTTTCACACTCACACACACAAAAAGAAAAAAAGAAAAAGAAAGATATGTCTGACCAGCAGAACATCTAATCCCCAGAGACTTCAACAGCGCTTAGCTTTATGTTTTACGTCGACTCATTTATACTTTTCTAATTTCATCAAAATTTTCACTTTGGCCAGACTTTTAAAATTTTACTTTGGCCACACTTTTAACAAATTCTTTTTAATCAGATTCTCTCATCATGCATGGGGATGGTAGCTCAGGAGGTAGAGCTGGTGGTCTAGTGATCCAAAGGTTGCTGGTTCGATCCCAGGCTCCTCCTGCTAGCATGCTGTAGTGTCCTTGAGCAAGACACTTAACCCCTAATTGCTCCTGATGGCTGCGTCCGTCGGTGTTTGAACAATTGTAAGTCGCTTTGGATAAAAGCGTCTGCTAAATGACTAAATGTAAATGTAATGCATGTTCACTAGTTCTCCAGAGCAGGTTCTGCCCTGTTTTTCCTCACTTTTCTTTACAAACTTTATTTTTTCATCTTTTGAGCCTTTAACTTGTAACTGTTTTTATTTCACTTTATCCTTTTCATCTTACTTTAGCTCAAACTTTATTTTTCATCTTTAGCCTTTAACTTGTAACTCTTTTTATTTGCTTTTATCTTTTTCATCTCACTTTAGGCTTTTAACTTTTATCTCTTTTTCACTTTTCATCTTACTTTAGGCTTTTAACTTTTATCTCTTTTTTCACTTTACTTTCTTCTTTTTCATCTTTATTCATATAATTTTATTTTGAGTCAATTCCCCTGGCCATGGTTATTTCCTCTTGTTTTTTCCTACCTAGATTTGACTATATTATATCTTCATTCGGCCAACTTTCACACAGCATTTAATGTACACGTCTTACTGTTTAACAAGATACGGGCCCTGTCTTCGTTTATCTTGCATGGTTATTTAAATAACTTTTGGCTACTAGTTCTGCCATTCTACAATTACTTTTTATTTCTACTTTCTCAACATCTTTTAAGCCTTTAACTTTTACTTTTAACTTCATTTTTCATTTCTCTCGTCCCTATTCTCTATTTCAAGTTTTAACTTTTAGCTTTTATTTCTCTCCTCTCTATTCTCTATTTCAACTCTTAACTTTTATTTCTCTCGTCTCTATTCTCTATTTCAACTTTTAACCTTTAACTTTTATTTCTCTCGTCTCTATTCTCTATTTCAACTTAATTCTCTTTTTCTTCACTTATTATTCTCTTATTCCCCTTATTTACGTCTTTTACATCTTAATTAACCCCAATTTAGATGGAAACTCACTTCACACATCAACACATCATCTCCATCACCGCATAATCTCAGTGTAGCCTCCCTGCCAAAAACATAACTGCTCCTAGCCCACATAACAGCTCAATTTTGTGAGAGGTCACTCACCCTGAGAGCGGCAGTTCGCTGGAGCAGGCAGCATCGGCAGATGAGGCCCAACAGATCCTGATTCGTGACGCCACTTTGTAGTTTAGTTTCTTGATGGGTGTGATGTGCTGAAGAATGAAGGAGTGACCGCTGACACTGACTTGAATAAAATAATAGTTTTATTACACAAATCAGCATCAAACCAGACTTGCCATGGATGTCCTGGGAGAGACCCGAGCCGGATGTAATCTCTGCCAAGTGACGCTCTGCATTCGCTTTTAAAGCTATACAAAGATAACATACCACATCTGGTTCCAATCCATAGGTGCCGCTCAGCCTATATCCTGTCCTAAATGTAAACCTTTCCTCCTCTGGTCGAGCTGGAAGAATCAACAAAATTCCTCTCCCATAGGACCTCTCAATAGACCCATTGTTGTTTTCGTTCTTCGTATGACATCGAAGCAATAAATCTAATAGTAACATAGTTAATATTATGACCGCACTATATCTCAGCTTTGGGAGCTCAGTGACCTATTCACCTCAAACCTTCCAGACACCTCACTTCTCCACAGCTTGCTGAGCTTGTGGGCCTGATCTATATATTGTCACTCGCTTGCCTTCGGCCAATAGACAAGCTTGTCTATTGCAGGTGGGGACTTCCAGATCGCATATCCTCAGATAATGGGAAAGAGTTTGTGGATAGAACAGTAAAATTAATTCTGCAAAAATTGGGAATCAAACAACGACTAGGAGCTGTTTATCATCTGCAAAGCCAAGGTGTTTGTGAAAAAATGAATGGTGTGCTGAAAAATCGTATTGTTAAAATCTGTCAGCACACAAGTCTGAATTGGGTAGAGACACTTCCGTTGGCATTAATGGTGTGTCGTTCAAGTGGGCTCCGTGATATACGCATGACACCCCATGAGTTGACTACGGGTGGACGAATGCCAACACCATGTTTGAGCACAAGTGGAAAGGGTCCAAGCTTAGCCCTTTTAGAACATGAAATGCGAGTGTATGTTGGCTATATGGCTGCACTGCATAAGAGAATAAAAACATATGTATCTGACAGGCAAAAACAAGAGGTGCTAGCACTAGTAGAGAAATATCCATTTTGAATATCTGATTCCGTCATAGACTCAATACTATTTTTGACTGGGAAAATGTATGGACAAAGGGGGGGAAAGGAAAATGTTAATCATATATTGGAATAATGTTAAAGTATAATGCAAAAGTGAAATTATTATACTGCATTTGATGTTTGTGCAAGATACTGGCTGGTTCTTTCAGAACCAGTCAGAGGGTGGCTGTGTCCAGAGATCCCAACAGCGTAATGGACTTGAACACTCAAACATGGACATTCAAAAATGGAGGATGAAAATGGACGGCGGACCCTGAATGAGGACATCATGATCAGGGGTGTCGAGTAAAATATCATTAAAAGTTGGTGTTTAAAAGCAACAGTTCATACATACATACGTATGTGTCATGCATGTTTTTATAATATAGGAGTTTGTTTATTACAATGTAACCTGTATTATTGATGAATATTCTGTAGTCTACACTAGATTTTCTGCAAGACTTATTACTTTGATTTAGTATTGTTTTCTTTGGAGGTTTCTGTAACAGAGTGAAGTGAATACATTGGGAACTCAGGTGTTTTCTTTTTTTGCGGTCTTGAGGGACATTGGTGTGAGGTAGGGAAAGGTCCACTGTTTTCCTGTTGCTCAGCACTTTTTTTCACTGGGAGTCTCACAGGATTGGGTTTGCGTGAAAACTTCACATGCGTGCTGCAATCATGACTACAGATCTGGTTATTGCTGTTAAAGGTTGTCTTGCCAGCATATTTATATCTACAGTACTTATACTGCAGTACATTTTCTGTCTGGAATTCAAGACCTCATAATTATTTCATGATGTGTGTGTGTGTGTGTGTATATATGTATATATATATATATATATATATATATATGAGGACCAAGCGCAGGAAGATAAGAAAATGTGTCATGATCATGTCTTGGAGCATGTCTTTGTGAATATAATGTGGTGTAGAAGTGATGGACATTAACATTTTGCATTTATTCACACACATTTTGTGTGTGTGGAGGCTCATATAAAACCCTTTCTACATACATACAACTCATTTGACCCATATTTGTATTACAGCATGTATGTGTGCAGGTTCACCAATGGGCTTGGTAAGGGGAATTAACCATGGTGTACACAGTACCTCTAGGACATGGAAAAAGGGCTGATGTAAGGGTTCTTAAAGGGGCAAATTCCTGTTATGAACAGGGATAAGGGATAAGAAGTAAGCTAGAGATAATAAATATAGCTGCAGGCAGCAATACAATCTTACAAGGTGGCTGTCTACTACCTATATCCACGAAGTCCTGCCCCACCGCCTGTGGAAGGAAATCAGCATGGAGCAACAACACAGTTCCATTCAAATGGATTTAACACTTCATATCCCTCAGAGGCATTCCATCAACTTTCTCGTATTAGATCTACAAGGCCTTATTTAAAGTTTGTTCCGATTTTCGTGGGCGGGCTTCTAGCTTGTGGGGGATACTGAAGCCAAGCACACAAGTCCACATGTATGTAACATTAGCAAAATATTACTTTTGTCATCAAATATTACAATAACGCTGATAATGTATTCATATTTGTATTCAGAATAAATGCTGTTGTTGAAAATGCATTTACGGATCCAACTGCTAGCCTATTAGCTTACTATAATTTCCCATCCAATTTACTTTCAGCACTAATGGGAGGCTCATGATTAATTCCTCAGTGTTCTATCATGCTGATCAAGTCAACAATCAAATGAAAATAATTTTGTCATGAGTGCTGTGAAGATGAAAATGTCATAATCTTACTTGCCCAAGAGAGAGCTATAAAACCTACACCAGGCTATCTAATCTTATTCAATCTAAGTTTAGTTTTAAATGCCTTTACTCTGTGAGGGAAATACAGCACGTCGACTGGCTGCTGTCTAGCAATTTTTAGGATATTTTTTGTTTGAGGTTGAAAATCAAGATGATATAAAACAATACATCCGCCGACCAACAGGAGCGTTGGCTCACAGAACTCGGGGCCTCAGGAGGGTCTCGAGAGAGGTCGGCAGCTGGACCCTCTTAATGAAATTAGGAATAACTGACAGCGATAACACTGAAGAGACTAGAAACAGGAACTAGTGCCATTTTACGTATTATATTACTTTAATGGCATAACGGGACAAATGTTCAGGTTTGTGTCAATTAAGTTTAGAAAGACACCATCCCACTAGGCACAATTTGTCATGGTTTGTTGCAAGATTATAGGTGTTAATACCCCATAATATATTACATGTAATATTTCATGACAAGCAACAACGGAATATGAAAACTGAACATTCCTTTAAGGTTTGAAAACATTTATTGATAATATTAAAAATAAACATTTTGTTAACGGTGTTCTAGCATTTGCCAGTTTTGATGTGCAGTAACTAGCTGTGCATAATTTTGATTAAAATATTAAAAAAAAACGCTATTCTTAGGGAAACGTGTTCCGCTCGCATTCGCCATGTGGTGTAATGCAGTGTCGTCATTGGTTGATGCAATGGAGAGAAATTCTGAGCGCTTGTTTTGATGTAGCTGATCTCCCCGATGAGAATGTTGCAGAATCTTCGTCTCGTCGAAATGTGATGGCATATGCGTGCTAATAAGAGATGGCGATTCTAAAACATTTAATCTCGGGGCCCTAAGATGCAGCGTGCCGGTTCAGGATGCTGCTGCTATGGTGATCGCTTCTGACTTGCCACTGCTCTGTTCTACGCAGGAAACATGGAGGGAGCCATCCCTGGAGAACACACACACACACACACCATTATTGCAAATAACTTTTTTTAGGCCATTAGAAAGCAAGAATAAAATATTGGGCAAAATTGGACAATTTGTGACAATATTGAACAGTGCGCAGATCATGAAACATGTCATCAGTCTCAAAATAGATACTAGAGCTTTGCTAAATTCATTTATTTACAATCATTCAATGTAAATATTTTTTCAAACAAACAGCAAAGCACCTTTTCATGGTCAGCACTGTGTCAATGTCATGCCTTTCCTCTTTGGGTTCCAGGTCCCTGAGGATGATCTGCAGAACACAGTGAAAGGCAAGTTTACACCCACTCCAAGTGGTTTCACTCAACAGATAAAACAAAAAGCTTTGTTTAGATATTTCAGACAGAATTACCATCATACGAGTCAGAAAAATGAATCTGGTTAAATGTTCCAACACAAATCAAACCCACACTATGGCAAGCCATTTTAACATTTAATCCATCACATGCTCTACTTTCATGATATAATATCACTGTCGCGTGAACTTTTTACATTTTCCAGAAATTTCACCTGAAAGCCAAATATTCCTAACTTTTTGTGAGTTGAGTGAAAACCTCCTTCCATCAGCAAGGGCATTGAAGATGAAACGTGGCTGGGTCTTTCAGCATGACAATGATCCCAAACACACCGCCCGGGCAACGAAGGAGTGGCATTGTAAGAAGCATTTCAAGGTCCTGGAGTGGCCTAGCAGGTCTCCAGATCTCAACCCCATAGAAAATCTTTGGAGGGAGTTGAAAGTGCGTGTTGCCCAGCGACGGCCCCAAAACATCACTGCTCTGTGTGTGTGTGTGTATATACACACACACACACACACACACACACACACACACACACACACACACACACACACACACACACACACACACACACACACACACACACACACACACACACACACACACACACACACACACACACACACCAGCTGGCATTTCATACCTACGTATTTTGGCAAAGAATTGCATGGTTGGTACACAAAATGTGTGCAGGTTGGCAGGTCTGTAACTGTTGGCATACATACAATAGCAACTAGTAACTAAAACATAAGAACTAGTCACCTTTAAAAAGTGACTAGTTCCTCCTAAGGATTTAATGTTAAAATGGCTTGCCATAACTACACTGCGATTTTCCACAAACTTATTTTTAGTGCCGATCTCGCCATTGCTTTAAACAAATGGACACAATTGGAATGATTTAGTAATTTACTCATCGTGTTTACCATGGCCAGTTTCTCTGGCTGCTGAGCAGCTCTCTGGTAGAGCTCCAGGCACAGTGACGACAGCCGGCCCTGGCCCCTCAGGGTGTGATGGCGGCGGGCAGGGAGCGGGGTGCCCGACGGAAGGAGGACATTGAACACCTCGGTCCCCGATTGGTCTACCTCCTAGTTTGGCCAATCAGATCGTAGTGAGAACAAAGTGATGCATATTGCATATTCAGCATTTGCTCACTGTCCAGATGTTTTGTATGTGTGAAAAGAGTTCACTTAAAGGACAGTGTTGCCATTTTGTAAGGCAGGCTTTGTTAGATACGGCCTGCTAATAAGGCAGGCCGTATTAGAAATTTTAGAATTTATTATAAAGCTGCTGTAATTTGGACAAACTTAAATTAACAATTTGTTTTACCTTCACCAGGATGTCTGAGGCACAAGCTTCCACTGTGAGCGTTTCATCCTCGAGGGATGGTTCGTCCCTGCCAACCAATAAACCCGCCTCTAGGGCGGCACCCACAGCAATAACTTCGTCGGGCGGAGCCGAGGAAAGCAGCTCCACGTCTGGGAAGAGCTCACCAATCAGCTGATGGAGGCGGGGGATCCTGGCCGAGCCGCCGCAAAGGACCACCTAGAAATCAGGAGTTTCAAAACGACAGTTCCCTATAACAATGGAATTTCTATTAGGTTGATAAAAGGGGAAGGGCTGAATGATTTGTAAAAATCATCGAATTGCGACGTTTTTAGTGTGCAATTTTTTATTTTTAGTATGCAATTTTTTAAAGTTCCTTATCTTCTGTATTATTCACTAAACACAAGCATAAATCATTCTATAGCAATAGTACTCAACCTTTTCGAGCTCGGGAGCAAAAATATATTTTCGCAAGAGCCAAATTTCTGAAACGTTCCTTTCCTCCATCAAGTCATGATGCATTTTAAAATAAGGCTACTCGTAATATATAATTAATGAATGAAAAGTATGATGTATGCAATAATTGCAATGTATTCTTATATTGCATTGCACTGCTGCCTCACAGCAAGAAGGTCCTGGGTTAGACTCCCGCCTGGGGCGCTGTTGGCACTGTGCTCCGGGTGGGTTATCTCCCAAATAGGAGCCTTTCTGTGTGGAGTTTGCATGTTCTCCCCATGCTCACATGGGGTTTCCACCACCTAACGTCAGTCCGGACCACCACCAAAAACATGCACACATCATCGTCTAACCAGCGATGGACACTCATCACCAGGTCCCCGGGTGCGTCCACGAATGCTGCCCACTGCTCCTGGCTGTGCCCCCGGAGGAAGGACAAGCCAAGGATGGGTTAATTGCAGAGGCCTCATTTCACCGGTCATCATCCAAAGCATGTGCACGTGTGTGTGTGTGTGCGTGCAAGCCGTGCTTGTTTTTTTGATCAACAATATATTTCCGAGGGCTTTATTGTCAGATCAGATCATGATCAGAACCAACCGAATGGGACATTGACGAGCACCACTACTGTTTGGTTCCCAGCCAAAAGTTAGAAGGTGAGATGCACGGGAGAGTAGAGGAATACGGAGGATTTCAAGCGGAGAGCTCCAATTTCCAAGTACCAAGGGGGGATATTTCAATTGGCAGCTCGGGCATGGCACCGAAATCTGCGCTGCAATTGGATGCCGATCGTACAGGAACCGGTGCAGTACCGTGTTTTGGTACCCAAACTTATAAACACCCCGTGCATGATTGAGAGCGGGCAGGGAGAGGAGGGGCTACTGGTCCCTTGGGTGAGTGTGTGTGTGTGTGTGAGAGTGAGTAGAAAGAAGGGGGTCAGCACTTCAATGAGTTATGCGCAGCTCTTTAATTGGTATCACACGTCTTTGATCTTATAATCAGTCATTCAGCCTATTTAAATGGAGAAAAGTTGTCACTCTGCTGTTTGGTATCATTGTTGCACCACACTGAACATGGACCAGAGAACGCAAAGGAGAGAGTTGTCTAAGGAGATCAGAAAGAAAATTATAGAAAAGCATGTTAAAGGAAAAGGCTATGAGACCATCTCCAAGCAGCTTGATGTTCCTGTGACTAGTTGCAAATATTATTAAGAAGTTTAAGGTCCATGGGACTGTAGTCAACCTCCCTGGACGCGACCGCAAGAGGAAAATCGACTCCAGATGGAACAGAAGGATAGTGGGAATGGTTGAAAAAGAGCCAAGGACAACTTCCAAAAAGGTACAAGCTGAACTCCAAGGTCAAGGTACATTGTGTCTTATCACCCCATCTGTCGCTTTTTGAGCGACAGTGCGCTTCATGGAAGAAGACCCACTTTTGAAAGGAAAACATAAAAAAGCCAAACTAGAATTTGCTCAAATGCATATTGACAAGCTACAATGCTTCGAGGAGAATGTCCTTTGGACAGATGAGTCAAGACTGGAGCTTTTTGGCAAGTCACATCAGCTCAATGTTCACAGATGAAAAAAATCAAGCTTTCAAAGAAACAAACACCATACCTACTGTGAAACATGAAGGAGGCTCGGTTATGTTTTGGGGCTGCTTTGCTACGTCTGGCACAGGATTTCATTGTGCAGGGCACAATGAAATCTCAAGACTATCAAGGCATTCTGGAGCGAAAAGTACTGCCCAGTGTCTTAAAGCTCTGTCTCAGTCGCAGGTCATAGGTCCTCCAATAGGATAATGACCAAAAACACAGCTAAAAGCACCCAAGAATGGACAAGAACAAAACATTGGACTATTCTAAAGTGGCCTTCTATGAGCCCTGATCTGAATACTATCGAACATCTACGGAAAGAGCTGAAACATGCAGTCTGGAGAAGGCACCCAAACGAGACACAGCTGGAGCAGTTTGCTCAGGAAGAGTGGGTCAAAGTACCTGTTGACAGGTGCAGAAGTCTCACTGAGAGCTACAGAAATCACTTGATTGCAGTCCTTGCCTCTAAAGGTTGTGCAACAAAATATTAGGTTATGGGTCCCATCATTTTTGTCCATGCCATTTTCATTTGTTTTATTATGTAAAATATTCTGTTGAATCAAAAATCAAAAGCATGTGTTTAAAGGGAAATTCCATTCCGATTTCTGCAGACAACACTTTAAAGCCTCGAATAGTCATAAAAGAAACGAATGCGGCTTACGAGTCGCAGGATGAGTATAACTGCTTTAGATTGTGTAACAAAAAATATATATATTTTATTTATGTTTTAATCGCAGCCATTGTGATCTGAAAATTGCGTTCTATTACATTGCGATTTTGGTTTGAATTTTCAGTCCTACAACAGAAGTTACATACCAATCTTACTTATTCTGAGTCTCTTTGGAAAAAAACGTCTGCTCAACGACCTAATGCCATTTTCAATAAATAAATCCATGCTTTAGGGAGAACAACGAAATACAATTATAAAGCAGGACAAAAAAAGTGTGTGTGTGTGTATATATATATATATATATATATATATATCCCCTACCTTGTTTATGTCACTGGCAGAAAGTCCAACATGTTCCAATAGGACTTTGATTGGCCGGATGCTCTTGTTGAAGAGAGGGGAGCAGAGTAGCTCAAAGCGAGCTCTGAGAGAGAGATATATTAGCTTATAGTCTTTCAGTGGATTTGTATTACTGTGAAAATAACTAATTGTCATACTGGGTTCCCATTTTTGTCAAAGGAAATTTCTAAATGATTGTCATTATAAATTCTTTCATACACCCAAGACAAGGGTTAAGATAACTGAATTGAGAATTGTTAACTGTTCTATTGCAATGGGTCTAATCTGTTGGTTATGGTATGTGTATACTGTCCCATTAAATTGGCAATAAAATATAGATATACAGTATAAGAAAGAAAGTAATAAAGTAAATAAAATCCAGCCCCCAGAATGCCCTCTAAATGGAGTCCCAATTAAACTCTTTGAGACCTGGAGACGTTGCAGTCGAAGTCCATGCCGTCGTGCAGGGAGTCCACAAAGCAGTTGGCGGACCCCAGTGTGGACAGGGAGTGCTTGGCCATGTCTGCCCCATTCATCAGCTTCATCATGGCCCTAGCGCTCGAACTCACGTCCTGCTTGAAGGATCTGTGCAGGGACAAAAGGCAGCAAGCTTAAACCCGGGGGATTCCTTATACGGGAGACGAGGTAAGATTCATTCAACTCAGTCGCGGACCTTGCATTTATTTATTTTTATTATATTTTTTTTTTTAAACGGTGCTGTCAGCATGCTGGGCATACAACACAGCGTATGTGTATGCCATTGCAGCTAGGACAGAGTTAATCTGCGAGTAAAGTTCAACTTCTCAACCTGCAATGCAACTCTTTATTCATTCTTTAATCATCAAGAACCGCTGCAATAACTTTGCACTCTGGATGACCTGTGGGATGACAAGAGCAAAGTTTTTGAGGTTTGGAGATCTTAGTGTTTTGGTCTATAAACAGCTAATCACTACTGGAAGACGAGGATAATCACCATGGGTGAGACAAAAATTGTAGAACCAAGCCACATGCACCTGGAAAAACAAACACAGAAACATCCGACGAAAACATGTATTGGAAAAACAGAATTAATTAAGTCCAGGAAAACTGGAACAGCAATTCAGCACTTGGCCTCTTCCCATCATAGTTATGGTCGTAAATGAGAGGGGAAAGGAGAGGGATGTAACCAGGAGGGTGTTGGGGGTGTATTCAAAGCAGGTGCTGGTGGTGTGTGTATGCCTCAAGAGATCACCTGTGTGTGTGTCTGTGGAGTGTCCACCGGTGAGTGTACAGGAATTGTCCCAATAGGTTCTGGTGTATAAGGTCGGAATTATATCGTAGCACATCCAATCAACTGAAAAAGCCCCGAAGCCACTCCTGAAGCCCGCGCCCGTACAGACATCCCAAAGGCCGCAGGAAATTCCCAACACCCCGCCCTGCAGCCACAGAAGACCTCCCAGCCCACAGAGAAGCCGGAAGCCCGCGGAGCAATACCCACGCCCGGCCCTGAGGAGCATAATCCAGTCCTGGAGTGCGCGTGAAGACCCTGCACCCCTGAGGCGCACACATACAACCCATTTCCATGTGCAGGCATAAGACGCAGCTGCAGGAGCAGAAACCAGGCCGCAGACACTAAGCACTGACTGCAGGCCTGGAGCCAGGCCCGGCGCTGACAGACCGACCCCCACACCCCCCCCGAGCCACCTAGCCCACAGGCAAGCCAGTGGGGCCCCCACACCCACCCGTGCCCCGCGCAAGGATGAGGCCCGCTCTAACACAACCAGTCAGACGCCTGTGAGCCCCGAGCGCCCATCCACGTAGCCAAGTGTGTACAACTCAGCGCAGGGCAACTTTATGTCAGCCCCCAACACAGACTCCTGCAGACTGCCAGATATGTGGGCCTTCCATCACATCTGGCAGCCACGCGGCGCACCCCCACACCCCAAGAACGGCAAATAGCCTCCTAGGGGACGCAGAAGGCACCCGTCGATGCTCTCCACAGCCTTTGGGGTCGCAGCACACCAGAAATCACCAGGGGCAAGCCCATTTTGGTGGGAGGTAGCCAGCAGGGGGCCCAGCCAGCCGGGGGCCCACCCACCTACTCTAACCCATGAGCGCACCGCCATCCCGGAAAACCCCAGTGCTCAATGTGTGCCGTTTTCGGCAATTGCAGTTAGAATTGCAGGATGTGGGGGTGTGAGTCCTTTAAGCAAGTCGAACCGGAACACTTGCACCCCTCCTGCCCCGCAGACCCTGGTCTGGTTGAGTGTTGTTCAGAGTAAGATTTGTGTGCGAGTGTATGTGTTCTGAGCTAATATGAGTGGTATTCAAATTTAAGGATGGACGTGAAGCACGTCGAGGCAGGAGCGTGATGGGCAAGATCACAGTCGCCCACCACATCCCATATACAGTAGAAGCCACTTGGAGAGGGCAGCTGGAGCATGACAGAGCCTAGGTAAATCAGTGATTGAGGCGTGGCTGACCCACGCAAGAACTGGGACAGGTTCGCACTTGGACCCTGGCTGTAATTTCATCCCCCTTGATGATGTAATTTTGTGCCGGCACCTGGGTACGACTTCAGGCTGCATTTATGGAAAAGCAGTTGCAAGGCTTTCTGTCCACCAGATGAGCAGTGGTTCAAAACATAAAGCAACTCAAGTATGCAAGATAGTCCTGCGTTTATGTAATGAAAAATATACATGTTTTGGAACAGAACATATGTTCTGAACATTAATACAATCACTATATACATTTGATTTTAAAGAACGAATGGTTTGAAAGAATGAATCCATGTTTTGTTTATTTGTAGATGTATTTAATTGAATGAAACGAATGAAGACACTGTGCGTAACTGTGTGTAATAGGTGTCATAATTTACCTAAAAGAAATGTGAAATATTACAACAAATTTAATCGCAATACTTAATCTATCGCAAAACTCGCCAACTTTTTCCATTGTTCTAAGTAATTTCCGGAAGAACCGTCCCTTTTATTGTGTCCACACTGCAGGCACTACTGTAGGGACGATCGTAGTTCTTAGAACTCCGTTTTGAGCAACTCATTCAGCTCCTGCTCCAGGCCAGTGACAGAAGCTTCAGTGATGGGACGGTGGTGATGGGACAAATAAAATAAAAATTGTATTTTTATTGTCAATGTATTTATTTCGTTTTACGAAGTGAATTGAGTTTTCAGTTTGCCCATTATGCCTTCTGACATCTAGCGCAGGAATGAAGGTTATCCATTCCTGTCTGTGTTGGCTGTTTTCTGGACACTTCCCCAGGTCAAGTTCATAGTTCTCATTTCGTCCTCGACGACACCAGGTAGTTTTGGGTCGTCCTCTTTCTTTTCCATCTGGTGTCCTTGGATTGCAACCTTGTCGTGGTCGGGAAGCTTGTGTGTGACTCCTAGAGCTATGCCAGCGGGAGATTTATCTCCTGGTAGGGCCTCCCATGCTGGACAGGTCGGAGGGTAGAGGCGAGACAAAAAGCAATTCACTGATCTTCCAGGTTGGGGGTTGACGACAGGGCTAACAACCCTGTCCCGTAAAACAAACTCTGTTACGGAAATAGCAACTGAAAGAAGTGAATTGAATGAAACAGAAAATCTCTGAGGGAGCGAGCGAGCCCATGCTTTATGAAAGTGGGAACCAATTTTTAAATTATATTGTGTAAATCTAATATGAGTGAAGATTCAGCAACTGGGTTGATTATTTCTCACCAAACTTTTTCCAGAAATAAATTTTACTGGATTGATAAGGTGAAATAAGTGAAAGTTAAAGAGCAAACACAACACGGATTAGTGCTAAAAACCCGCTGGATGATGTCTCAGCCGCGTCACCAGTGCCAGGTTTTCGGGGCGCTCCCCCCAGGTTCTAGTACCCCTCAGGGAGTCCCCTCATTTGCAAAAACACATCGCGTTGTATGTTGAGGTTCCAGATGATAGAATGATGGAAAAATGCAATTCCCCTGTTGGCTACCCCCACAAATCTGACTTTTAGGGTAGCTACTAGCTCTCTCTCTCTCTGTTTTCACCATACTAGTTTGAATGACACCCAGACAGAAGTTGGATTTAAAATTCATAATTAAATATGGTAAATGGACTGCATCTTATATATCGCTTTTCCAATCTTGTGACCACACGAAGCTCTTCACAATACGTGCCTCACATTCACCCATTCAAACACACATTCATATATCGATGGCAGTGGCAACTGTGCAAAGCGCACACCAGCTCAACAAGAGCCGTTCAGTGTCTTGCTCAAGGGCACTTCGGCGCGCTGCTGGGGATCGAACCAGGAACCCTCTGATTACTGGATGACCCGCTCTCCCGCCTGATCAAAATATGATCAATATATACTTACACCGCCTCTAATATAAGGCTGCTTCCAATAAAGACCTGGTACCCACTGCAGTTGAGATAAATAAAGGTCCCGGTCACTATGACGAATTACTAAGTTTGTTTCCTTTTGCAGACCTGCCGATCTTGGAAAAATATTTTGAGTAGCACAATAGTGTAACAGGGAGTCTCAGTGGCATTTGGGTCACTGCAGCTAAATGACGCCATCAGTAATTCACACCGTAGCCGTCTTGTAGCGAACGTATGAACAAACGACGTAACAAACTAACGTTTGTGAGCTACTACGGCTAACAATACATACAAATTGATCTTATTAGGATATATCCCTTGAAATGCATCATCTTGTAAAGTTACCTAACATGTTTACCAGCTAGAGATGCACCGATTACACCAATTTTTCTAAAAATCTGACCTGCCGATTCTGATTGAGGGCTATTCAGAATTTCATTAAATTGAATGTTTATAATAAAAAATTGACTATTAAATACCTTTTACATTGTCGTCCAATCATTTTGAGTTTATATCCGTGGTGGGAGAAATCAAATTTTCTTATCATTTGGTCTCTCATTAGGTATATCTGCTGTCCATCAATGACAAATACATCACCTGATCTGATCACTCTCACATGATAGGACAGCTGCACTGACTACCGCTGCAATTTTCAGTTACCATAATAGTGAGATTTCGACACTTCATTATTGTTCATTATTCACTATGGAAAGTTAATAGAAAATGGAACTGTCACTCAGTTCCAATAAAATAGAATATGGGACTGTCACCAAGTTTCAGTATAATGCAACCTGTAACTGGAAACAACATATAACTAACATGGAAATGTTGAGTTCAATCTTCAAATTAAAGTCCTTTACTTTTAAGTGCAAATAAACCTTTCTATGTATATGGTACTTGCCAGTCCAAAATGCAGTCTAACCTTTCATCACAAGCAGAGCTTGTTCACTAGGAACAACCAGAGCAGATGCTCCTCTGTAGTGACGACGATAGAAACGCAGTCTGCACAATGTTGGAATATGGTCAGGCGATGAATAATTTCTATAATCTTATTTGTTTACCTTGAAGTACCACCCAACAGCCGACATTTTCTTTCGCTCTTTTTTTTGAGCATCAACTATGCAACTACATTACATGGTATCAGGTTTGAGTATCGAAACATTTTTGCGTGTAAATTCCACTGGCACAAAATTGGATATATCTGGCACTGATCGGCCGGTCACCGGTCAAGCAAGCTGAAAACCAGCCGATTCCTGCCACTGGCCAATCGGTGAGTCTCACGTTTTACATGCTGAAATTATGGTCACGTTTTTTGTGCTTGATTACTCCCCCACTTCCCATCTTACCTCAGCAATGCAGCATTACGGCTCGTGGAGAATAAAGTACCGTTGCAGATGAGTGGAAGTTGAGTGAGTGAGAGGGAGGGGAGGGGTTACAGAACCACAAGGTTGTAGCATCTAGTCCAATCTGAGGGATGTACTTTAAATACTGAATAAATGTACGGTACTGTTTAGTATTGATTGATTGTTTTCCAAAATTAAATTACAATAATATATATATATATATTTTTTTTGCGCAGTTTCAGCTGGCATTTCATTCATTCATGTATTTTGGCCAAGAATTGCGTGGTTTTTACACAAATGCATGCAGGTTAAAGGTAAACAAATCTGACAGATTGGTGGAGATATCAATACCAATGCATCTAATGTTGCACTTTGTGATGGGTGAGTCTCACGTTTTACATGCTGAAATTATGGTCACGTTTTTTGTGCTTGATTACTCCCCCACTTCCCATCTTACCTCAGCAATGCAGCATTACGGCTCGTGGAGAATAAAGTACCGTTGCAGATGAGTGGAAGTTGAGTGAGTGAGAGGGAGGGGAGGGGTTACAGAACCACAAGGTTGTAGCATCTAGTCCAATCTGAGGGATGTACTTTAAATACTGAATAAATGTACGGTACTGTTTAGTATTGATTGATTGTTTTCCAAAATTAAATTACAATAATATATATATATATTTTTTTTTGCGTAGTTTCAGCTGGCATTTCATTCATTCATGTATTTTGGCCAAGAATTGCGTGGTTTTTACACAAATGCATGCAGGTTGGCAGGTCTAATTTTGATAAAGTTAGCGCCATCTCATGGTGACACTTCAATTGAAAAAATGGGCATGCATGGTGATTGGCTGGAAACTGGCTAAAACTTGGTTGCAAAGGAATGGAAGAGGCCTTTCAAGTGTTTATTTTTGGTAGAACATTCATTTTCACTGCTGCTATCCTACCAATTAGGGAGATGGGTAGGTTGTTCCATCGAGTGAGGTCTTCTTCAATGGATTTGAGCAATGGAGTAAAGTTAAAGGTAAACAAATCTGACAGATTGGTGGAGATATCAATACCAATGCATCTAATGTTGCACTTTGTGATCGGTGAGTCTCACGTTTTACATGCTGAAATTATGGTCACGTTTTTTGTGCTTGATTACTCCCCCACTTCCCATCTTACCTCAGCAATGCAGCATTACGGCTCGTGGAGAATAAAGTACCGTTGCAGATGAGTGGAAGTTGAGTGAGTGAGAGGGAGGGGAGGGGTTACAGAACCACAAGGTTGTAGCATCTAGTCCAATCTGAGGGATGTACTTTAAATACTGAATAAATGTACGGTACTGTTTAGTATTGATTGATTGTTTTCCAAAATTAAATTACAATAATATATATATTTTTTTTTTTTGCGTAGTTTCAGCTGGCATTTCATTCATTCATGTATTTTGGCCAAGAATTGCGTGGTTTTTACACAAATGCATGCAGGTTGGCAGGTCTAATTTTGATAAAGTTAGCGCCATCTCATGGTGACACTTCAATTGAAAAAATGGGCATGCATGGTGATTGGCTGGAAACTGGCTAAAACTTGGTTGCAAAGGAATGGAAGAGGCCTTTCAAGTGGCTCCTACTGTAGCTCGCACCTCACCTGTCCCGAAAACCCTAGGCCTATTGTGTGGTGTATATACTAAGTATGAGTTTTGGCACTGGAAGAGATAGGCGAAGCACAACGAGATCAATGCAGGGGTGCAGCAGGCCGGGCAGCGGCCACGCTGCTGCCACCCCCCACACCCACCCCGACCATGCCCCTGCATGCCCGGAGTCCGGTCCCCACCAAGGAAGACCTCATGGAGGTAACCTCATCAGGTCCCCACCTGGGTCACAGGATCAGATGGAACATCTAACCAGCCCTGGCACGACGGACCGCCACCCCCCATGAAACACAGGACACGCAAGCCCCACCATCCTGCCCTGGCGGGCAATCCCAGCGGTGCACCGACCACCGGGCCAAGACCGAACCTGCAACAGGTCCCCGACCCAAGTCCCAAACCCATTTGTATTGGGTGATAGGAGCTCTGTGCAAAATCTTATATTGGATGAGTTGCATTTTGGAATTGCAGGTCATAGAAAAGATGTTGTTGCAAATAACAAATAAAGCTTCCACAGGTTGATATCGGTGGAAACAGCAAGGTCTCTTTCCCATGGTAGGTAAAGATGAAGTGTCAACTGTTTTTAATAAAAGTTTGTAAATTCTGAAATAGGGATTTTTTTAAATTACCTATATGGGTAAGATGTTCAATCATCGGAGGTGGTTTTAGGATGTTCATTAATTTGATTTGAACTTTTAGAGACTGCTGTAATTTAAAGAATTGCAGGAAACTGTGACCACCGATATAAAACCTTTGGGTTAACGTTGGGAAGGATACAAGCAAATTGTTTCACAAATATGTTCAAGATGAGTAATTCCATGTCTTTGCCAAGACCTGAAGATTATTGGTCTGTTTTTAAACCAGAAAATAAAGGTTGTGCCAGATTGGAGTGAGTTTGTTTGGAGACAGAGTGTGACCATTGAGTCTGTTGAATCTCTACCAGGCTGACAGAGTCGTTGCAATGAATGGGCTTTAAAAGCAATTATGTTTTTTTATTAAATTCAGTAAGGAATGGGAGATCAAATATTGATAAATCCTGAAATTCTGTTTGTTCAATGTCTCGCCATCCATGGCCCAATTGTTGCTCTGGTTGAAACCATTTAATTATAAACTGAAGATGGCTCGCTAAACTGTAGTATCTGAAGTTTGGGGCTGCTTGGCCTCCATAGGCCTCCATAGTCTTTGTTTTTCTGTGTCGTTGCCAGTTTAATTCTTGGTTTCTTGTAATTCAAATATAATATGATTGAGTCTAGAATATGAACCAATTTACTCTTGGTTGGACTGAGATCATTGAAAATATATTGTTTATTTTTGGTAGAACATTCATTTTCACTGCTGCTATCCTACCAATTAGGGAGATGGGTAGGTTGTTCCATCGAGTGAGGTCTTCTTCAATGGATTTGAGCAATGGAGTAAAGTTAAAGGTAAACAAATCTGACAGATTGGTGGAGATATCAATACCAATGCATCTAATGTTGCACTTTGTGATGGTTAAGGGAAGTTTCTGGGTTACAGCATTCTCTTCCCTACTGAGTGGCAAAACCATGGTTTTAGTCCAGTTTATTGAATAGTCTGAGATGGCTGAAAATGTAGAGATAAGATTGAACACTTCTAGGGATGATAGTAGGTTCTGTAAATATCAGGCATGCAAACTGTTGAGGGGTGAAAAAGGTGAGAAGGATGCATGAGTGGAGAAAAACAGACCCACTTCGGGGTTCCGGGGGTAATGTTCTTGGGGTGTTTCTTATTTGAAATGTAAGTTACAAAATGCTCATTTGTGATTACTTTTAGGATTTCTTTAGGGTTGACTTGATCACAAGTTAAAAGAATTACAAGACTGTGTCAAATTAAGTAGAAATTATGAATTTATTAAGTGCAAAAGGCAGCCCTACTAGGTACATAACTCATTAAAAACTAGATACTCTTCAAGAACAATATTGCTAAACTACACAATTCCGGGAAATTGTGTGGGTGCTTGCCGGCACACACCGCCAACTCAGTGCATGTCTTTGAGTTGCATGACGTGAAGTGCAGTGTGCAGTGAACGTAGTGGTCAGTTGCCAACAGAGCTGGTTCTGACCTCCATGGCGCCCTACGCAAAATTCTATGTGCCTAATTCACCCTGAGGGTCTGTGTCAACGGAGAGGGTCCCTCTCACGAAGTTGATGTCACTATACTGAACACAATGAAATTATACTAATCAAAAAACCTTTTACTTACATTGTCATCATCACTTTCCAAATGATATGGAGGATTGGGGCGCTTTAGAACTTAACTTGCGTTATCTCCAATAGTTCACAACATAATAATAATAACTGGGATTTATAAGTGCCTTTCACAAACCCAAGGACGCTTTACAAAGGAAAACAAAAAACAAAACCAGGTTGATAAATTGAAATAAATAAAGAACAGGAAAAAAAGGAGGCCTCATTGAACAGGTAGGTTTTGAGGAGGTTTTTGAAGGTGGCCAGAGATGGAGCATTTCAAATGTCAGTGAGGAGAGTTCCAGAAGGTGGAGGCTGCCACACTGAAGGCTCTGTCCCCAAAGGTTCAGAGCCTTGTGCGAGTGGTGGAGGGCAGACCCATGTCCGGGGACCGCAGACGGGGCGTAGGTGGTCTGTTAGGTACTGCGGGACAAGGGCGTGGACGGATTTGTAGGTTAGTAGTAGGGTTTTGTAGGAAATAGGGGTTTTGACAGGGAGCCAGTGGAGTTGGATGAGGGTGGAGGTGATGTGCTCCCAGGGCTTGGTGCAGGTGAGAACTCTAGCAGCAGACTTTTGAACATACTGGAGCCTGTCCAGGACTTTACTCAGAACCCCAGACAGGACTCCATTGCAGGAGTCCAGACGGGAGTTGATGAAAGCATGGATAAGTGTTTCTGCCGCAGACTCAAACAGTGATCGGCGAGTCTGGAGATATTATTGAGGTGGCAGAAGGCAGATTTGGTTATGGATTTGATGTGTAAGTGAAATGAAAGGGTTGAATCCAGGATGACACCTAGGTTGCGTACTTCAGGGGATGGGAAAATAGAGCCGCCACCCACAACCAGGAGCAGATCTCCAACCTTTCGGAGCAGTGCCTTGGAATCCACAACCATGAGTTCAGTTTTGTTATTGTTGAGTTTGTGCAGGTTTGATGACACCCAGACTTTGATGTCGTGAAGGCAGTTGAGAAGAGACTGAGGGGGAGCCAGGTGGATGGTTTTGTGCTGAGGTATAACTGGGTGTCATCGGCGTAGGTGTGGCTGCATAGACCGTGGGGGCGTATGAGCTGACCCAGGAGGAGCATGTAGATGGTGAAGAGGAGGGGCCCAAGCACGGGGCCTTGAGGCCTTGAGTTTCCAATAGTGACAAACTGCTTCCTGTTGGTGAGATAGGATTGGAACCAGGAGAGTGCTGCACTAGAGGGGCCAAGATAGCCGGATAGATGGTTAAGGAGGATAGTGTGAGAGACTGTGTCGAAGGCAGCTGAGAGGTCGAGGAGGATGAGGATACTGATGTAGCCTGCGTCAGCAGCAATGAGGTTTGTTTGTGATTTTAATGATGGCGGTCTCCGTGCTGTGGTGAGTTCTGAATCCAGATTGAAGGTGTTTGTAAAGCTCATGGTTGGAAATGTGCTGTTGGAGTTGGGTGGCGACTGCTCATTCCAGGATTTTACTTAGGAACGGAAGGTTGGAGATAGGGCGGTAGTGGTTGGGGTTGTCAGATGCCACATGCTGTTTGAAGGCCTCAAGGTGGACAATGAGGCAATATCTTCTGTAGAGGCTCTCCAGCTGACGGTCACCGGCCTTCATGGTGCGGAGTTCAGAGGTGTACCAGGGGACAGGTCGAGTGAAGGAGACAGTGCGGGTTTTGAGGGGGGCAAGAGAACGGAGGCTGAGGGAGAGGGCAGAGTTGTAATGGGCAACCAGGCCATCCACCGTGGTGTCAGGGGGATCTAGGGCCAGGTGGGTCACGAGGGTGTTGATCAGGGCTGGTGTACTCAATGACTTGAGGTTCCTGAACATGATGGTGCGTTTAACACATTGCCTGGGCGGGGGGACAGGAACAGTGAACTGGCAGCACGGTGGTCAGAAACAGCTAGGTCCAGACACTGAAGATGGGAGGGAGAGGTGCCAGTGGTGCACACCAGATTGAGCCTGTGGCCTTTGGCGTGGGTGGGACCTTGAACGTGCTGTGTAATTAAAACAGTCCAACAGTGACAGGAAATCTGTGGCAAAAGTGCAGCTGGTGGAGTCCATGTGGATGTTGAAGTCACCGAGCAGAAGGGTAGATTAAGACAGACAGAGAAAGCAGTTCAGACATGAAGATGGTGGGAGGCTTTAGGGGGGCGCAATATTAAATATGTATTCCATTTTGATACAATACGATTTTGTCTCCTGGCCCCCATCTGAGAAGACCTGTATTTTAACAGCAGATATAATAGCCAGGACTTCTACTCTGTGAGGTAAGTGCTGGAGGTACGTAAGTTCAGGTAAGTTTCCATTTAGGAGGATTTAAATGTATATTTCATACAACACAGTCAATTAATTCTATGATATAATTATAGAACCAGAATCGCGATTGTGGCGCCGCCCCTTGCGGCTGCCTGCGTGAGCACCTTGTGTCGATTACGCACATTTCAGTATTTTTACAGCTTATAAAGCTTATTGTGCGTAATCACCGGGTGTCATGACATTTCACTGCATATATGTATGACCGTATGTATATGTATGTGACAAATAACCTCTTGAACTTGAACTAGATGAGGACAACCTGGAGGTGTGCAGTAAAAGAATGCAACACATTCAAAAGAGGTGGTGTTTGGCACAGAGAGTTCTTTGACCAGGATGTCTGCTCGGTGTATTACAGCCAGCCCACCAGTGTATTACAGCCAGACTTACAGCCAGACTTATGGAGCAGGGCTTCTGCATGCTTGGTTGAGTGTTATAAAGTCCTGTTCAACTTGCCAAGTTTCTGTTAAACAGAGAAAGTAAATTTTCCGTTCATGTCGTAAATGAGTAGTGATTTAGTGCTGAGAGATTGCGCATTCTGTATTACAAATGTTGCAGTTTAAAGGAAGGCGAGGCAGGCAAGTTGGGAGGAACGAGCCTGTCAACACAGACCAGCGGCTGCAGAACAGAGTGCACATGGGATTTGATTTATGATGAGATTGCCTCCACCGATTCACAGAATTACAGCGAGCAGCCCTGTGGACATAGCGAGGGTGGGGCAGGAGTCGATGGATTTAATGTCGGCGAGGCAGTTTTGAGTGGACAGGAGAGATTCATGAGTTCCAATGCGGAGTATTTTAGGAGCACCATCTCAGCAACAGGTGAGGACCATCTCAGCAACAGGTGAGTGCCTATCTCGGCTAGCGGCGCAAGCTAGCAGGGAGGGCTAGCAGCGAGGTGACACGGCTGGGAGCTGACAAGACGGCAAGCCGTTGATCCAGTTTCAGGAGAAAAACAAAAACAAATAGCCTCAGGTAGTTGCAGCAGTGGGCTAAAACTGAAGAAGCGCGAGCCAAGGGTTCAGGGAGAAGAGAAACAAATACAGACACGCAGGTGAGCGGCAACAAAACATGCTAGCGTCATCTGGACACAATGCAACAGTCACTAATCTGACTTTTTCCAGGGCTAGGAAATGTACGTTACCTTCAAACATTGAAGCCTTAAAATCGGGATAAACAAGGCTGCATTTCTAGACCGCATTTGAAGGAGCCTCCGGAATGGGACAGCACTTTGTCAAGCCGGTGTGATGCATTCGGTCTAAAAATGCAGCCTACAAGGCTGCAGCCCCTAAAATGGGACACAGCTTGTATGTCCATGTCCGTGCCCTCGTATTTCTTGAAGCCAGGTGACAGCAGGGCGCCTGCGCATTTTGAGAGATCTACATACGGATGGATTGAAGCCCCGCCCCCCACCCCCCCTAAATATTTTCTCATTGGATCTCCACGAATCACGTTGGTGGCTAATTTTGGTTTCAAAATGGCAAATTTCGACCAAAGGTGACAAGTTTGCATGCCTGAAATATGACAAAATATTGTCTGCATACAAACTGATTTTGTGAAGAGTTTCCTGTTTGTATGCCAACGATATTACTGTTTTGACAGATGGCCATCACGAGGGGTTTAATAAAGATGGTGAATAGTAAAGGGTAGAGTAGACATCCTTGTCTTTTGCAACGTTGTAGAGTGACACGCTGTGAAGTGTAACAATTGGTAATGACAGAAGCAGAGAGTTCTGATCCACTGAATGAGTGACTCTCCAAAGCCAAATTTGTTGATGGTGGAAAAGAGATATGTCCAATTAACTCTTTCAAATGTTTTTATTTTTTTATTTTATTTTTTATTTCTTTTTTATTCCTTAAAAATAATAAGTAAATATAAAATAAATGTATGGCTGCTGCCCAGCCTACAACACCCCTGCGTTGATCTAGTTGTGCTTCGCGAATCTCTCCCGGTGCCAGAACTCAAACTCAGTACATACACCACACAATAGGCCTAGAGCTTGCGGGACTTGTGGGGTGCGAGCTATGTGGGTAGGGAGTGTGATCTTGCCCGTCACGCTCCTGGCCCACATAAATTGTATTTGTCCCATTTTAATACTGTATTCTTAATGATCATGAAATTGAATTTAAAATAAAACTAAATTAAAAATAAACATTTTGCCTTTGAGAACTCTTGGTCTTTCAGGCTTATCACAATGATATGGATCATTTTCCTGTAGCAAATCAGTAGCCTGATCATGAATCAGTGGGGACTGGGATTGGGTGAACATTTGTTCAGCGGGTACGAGTGACTGGATGACTTGATACTCTGCTGTCAGTTCAAGTTGAGCAGCTCAGTCTCATGAGCTTGTGAGTCAGTTAGATTACCTCTGATTGGTTGAGTGCTTCTTCTGAGCAAGCCCTCAGGAACAGCTCCAGACATTGAAGCCAATTTGACAGTGATCAAACCGTGTAATTACAAACAGGTAAAATAGGGTGTTTCATTATCAGAATTTGATCCATTTGGTCCGATAACATTTGGAGAGTCTAGAAGAGCCGCACGATTCAATTATTTTATCCCATTCAAGTTACCGGAGGGCTAAACCGGAAGTTAGCTGGCGGACGTCTCTGGTGCACATGCTCTATGGGCACTGGGGCCAGTGGGGGGTTCCCTAAGCTCTGGGTGATTGACTTGGTGACCAAGGATGTAATCCACCAAATCACACTTTGGCAAGGCTCCAGACTGTGACCGATTGGTCGCAAAATGTGAACATTTTCTTTTCAAGGTGCGAGTGATCCCCCCCCCCCAAGGCAGCACCGGTGCGGCTGCGCAATGGATGATTAGAAAGGCAGATTAGATCAAATCGCATAAGTTGATTCATTTATTTGGCAGCAGTAGAACTAACATCAGTGAAACAAGTGTCAGCTCTACTAGCGTCAATGTGCAGCAGCAAAACAATGCCACTAAGCTAATATTTTAGCTATCGTGCTACTTTCACGTGCTGTCAGAAATGCTATAGTGCTGCCATCGAGTGCTATCTGAAATATCTGTTTACAAGTCGAACAGAAGAGGGAGCAAATATGACAAGGAAAGACATCAGCCGATTAATCGTCTATTGGCTTTTTCGTTACTAATAATTATCGTTATTATATCGGCCTCTAAAAATCCACTATCGGCGAACCTCTACTTCCAATCATCAAAATATAAATAAATTAAAATAAAAAGTTTTACTTTGAGCCTCAGTGAAGTGGCGTAGAATAGAGTGTCGAGTGCAGTTGGGTTGATTACCTCTTAAACTCTGCAGCGAGGTGCTGCGCCAGGGCTTGCGTGAAGTTCTCCCCGCCGATACTGTGGTCCGTGTGCGTGTCGAGAACCCGGAACATTCCCCCATTCACCTGGAGCGCCGTAACACTTAGGGACGTCCCGCCCAGCTTATAAACCAGGACATGGCTGTTGTAAAGAAGTTCCAATCAGTCAGTCAAGCAGTGGTTCGATACTAACTCACTGCAATTAACACAGAATTACGCAAGTCAGTCAGACAAATACCTCAATATACAGTATCTCCAAAAATACCTCTTGCCAGAGGGGCAATCCTGCCCAATGTTGTAGGCCAGCAGAGCAGCAGAAGGTTCATGGATTAGCCTCAGCACGTTGAAACCTGCGGCCTCAGCCGCCCCTCTGCAACACCGATAAAAAGGCAGCGACATTGTCGGTTAGAGGACATGTCATGATTCCTGAGGTTCAGGGCTATAAACAAGAGTCCACATTTTCCTCCACTTATTTTTATCAAAATATAGCATATTCAATATCTCTTCAATATAGAACCTGCTTGGATAATGACCCTTTTGTTACATTAACAAATCACATGTAAGAATGTCTAGAAGAGCCGCACGATTCAATTATTTTATCCCATTCAAGTTACCGGACGGCTAAACTGGAAGTTAGCTGGGTCACGAGGGTGTTGATCAGGACTGGTGTACTCAATGAACTTGAACCGTTGATAGCCTGACTACAGGTTATGCTATCAATTAAAATAAAAAACGAAAACTCCCTGGATATGATATTTTTGCGATTATAAAATATGTAATTTCCAACAGCTTAGAATAATAATCATATGAATACATCTGTGAATGGCTCACTTTCATGTCAAAAATGATATTGACAAATGGAATTTCATAGTCATCAATTATTGCAGGCAACAGAATGTCACCAATCCCCATTGCCGCCATGGCAGGTCAGATTTTGTAGCCCACTTATCATAATGAAGAAAATTGTTTACATTTCTGAACGAGTCTAGATGTACAGCATGGGCTACCTTAAAGCACTCTTCTGAGCCTCAGTGAATTCAAAGGGCACAGTGATTACAGCATCAGTGACGTCAGAATCCAGGGCTGACTGAGCTGTTACTATGAAAACAAAAAAAGGAAAAAAAATTAGCTTGCCATTCACCTGAGAAATCCTGTAAAGCAAGGATTACTGCAGTTATTTCATCAAACAAACCCCCAAAAAATACCTCTCATTTTTTCTAAAATTAGCTTTGCAACCTCTTCAGGGACGATGTATTTGGTTTGCTCCTGTGTTGTGATCTCATAGTGGGGCTTGTCTCCCTTATTCACCAACTGTACAAAGCAAACACTGGATTAGCACACACACAGCACCACAAATGAATTCTGTTCCAAAATGTACAAGGGACTAGCATGTCTCAAGAAGACTCTTGACTAAAATACTCACTGGACATTTACTCTCCACTTTGTGAGCACAAGTCTCTTGATCTTCAAAACTGGCCAATCAGTTGGGAAAAATGTACTTGAATTAATAAATCTGTTAACTGATGAAATAAAATGTAAACAATAAACAAAATACACATCAGTTAAACGGTACAATCTGATTTCTAACTGACTGACTTCTTACAAAAACAGATGAGACTACAAAATAGGTATTCAAAAACACGTGGTATGAAATCACTTACAGTCTCCCCAAGACCTGTTTAACTTTGACAACAGTGTTTGCTGCATTGCGAACGCGTCCTTGTTTTGCTGCAATGCCTACAATCTGAATGGAAATAAAACAAAAACATTACCACAACAGTAGAGAAAAAAAATAAACCAATATTTTCAATACCAGTTTCCAGCCAAATTATACGTTTGTGAAAAACATCTCCAACGATATCCACATACATTTTAAAATATGTATCCGACCATAAAGTAAGGAATCTGTCTGTCTGTATGTCTTTCAATTATCTTGACAACCGTTCATCCAATCTTCTCCACACTTAGCAGGTGTATTGCTGGGGACCCAATGACATGCAGTATCGAATTTGTTGCAATTTGGACAGCCAACAAGTGTAAAGCCACACACATAGGCTCCACTACCTTACTGTACTATATGTAGCATACTGTACCGCATACTGTCACTGTTCAGGGTTGTTCGTGATGCCGTATTGCTGCGCCGTACTGTTGTATACTATGCTGTATTATCCAAAACACTACCTCACTTCATTCATATGCCACTTTAATGCACATATCTGTATATACATAACTGCCTATGCCATATGCATAAGCAAATTCCCTGTATTCCATCTTATTTCATTGTATTGTATTTTATTCTATATATTTTTATTTTATAAGTATTCCACTTACTGTATTACGTTTTAGGAGTCAGTGACCCACACACAGCAGCAAAAGCCGCTGTCTCGCGCATTTCTAAATTCGCCAGGAGCAGCCAAATAAGTTGAAGAAACCTTTCTTGAAGGAAAATTTGATTTTTCCAGAGTGTTGTGTTTTTATCTCTCAATGTATTTTCAAAGCTGAGTTCGATTTATAAATAGTAGAAAAATGTTAAACCGTGGAGTTAAATATTCCCATTCAATAACATGGGGAAACACAGTTCACTTAACCGAGACACTGAATAGCGCTGAACAACACTGCTCGATCATTTCCTTTAAAGCGACCGTCCAGGTGAAGATCATTGCTCCATATTCCATGTGATGTGAAGTCACAATGTGAAACCGTTTTGATAGAATTCAACCTTTAAATCGTACGTGTTTTACACACACAGGGAGCTACGACGTCAGAGTCACTTCCGTAAACAAGCCGAGGATCCGGTTTCACTTGTGTGTGAAAACTTTAATTTCCCTGCGTTGTTATTGATTCAAGAAGAGGGTGGAGGAAGATCTAACTCATATCACAGACCTTAATCCGACCAGTACGATAGATCCAACTCACTTTAAGCAGCGCGCACTGGACTTCATTTTCCGCGATGATAGTCAGTTCTCTGACAACGACGCTGAATCTGATATTACTCCGGAAGAAGTTGATGACGTGATGAAGTCCGTTGAGGTTGGTGATTTAAAATGAAATAACTCCACTCCTTCCACATGTTTATTCTTACTGTTAAATAAAAGCTTTTTTCAAAACAAAAACACGTTCAACGTTCCCTCAAAACACAAGAACAAAGCAGTGATTGGTCCATTCAGCAGTACGTTTAGTAGCCATGTGGCTTTGGCTACCCCATTTGCATTCTGGGAGCTGGCTGAATGAAGTAAGTCTCGGTGAAACTTTCAAGGTGATTATCTCAGAATCAGTTTGCCACACCCTTGTCATTAACAAGTCAACAGTCACCGTGGCACGGTGGCGCAGTGCATTGCACTGCTGCCTCACAGCAAGAATATATATCCCAAATAGGAGCCTTTCTGTGTGGAGTTTGCATGTTCTCCCCGTGCTCACATGGCTTTTCCTCCACCTGACATCAGTAAGGACCCCCACCAAAAACATGCACACATCGCCATCGTCTGACCAGCGATGGATACCAGGTCCCTGGGTGCGTCGACGAATGCTGCCCACTGCTCCTGGCTGCCCGCCCCGGAGGAAGGACAAGCCAGGATAGGAAAAATGCAGAGGCCATATTTCACTAGCCACCACCCAAAAAGCATGTGTGTGTTGTTGTAGTGCAGTGTGTCATGTCACGAATAAAGATTCTTCTTCATAAAAAACAAGTCATAGCTTTAAAAATATTTGATTGATTTTGACAAGTGACACCTTGTTTGGAAGCTCTGATTCTCCACTTTCAAATGATGTGGGGGAAAAAAAAGTTGAAAGCCACCAAATGACCCTAAAGTCTGTGGTGGGTTACATATTTAAATAAACAAGCGAACAGCGAGCAACTCAGCTCTGTGCAGCAGCAGGGTGGGGCTTCAGGGCTCTGCTACTCAGCTCTGTGCAGCAGCAGGGTGGGGCTTCAGGGCTCTGCCACTCAGCTCTGTGCAGCAGCAGGGTGGGGCTTCAGGGCTCTGCCCTCAGCTCTGTCTGCCCCACTGTCTGGAGCAGTGGGGCAGGGGTTCAGGGCTACACGACTCAGTTGCTTACACTGTCTGCTGTGTAGGCCCAATATGTAGTCAGTTTATCCAAAAGCACGACTTGGGTGTGTTTTTCCCGCAAGAAATAGTGTATTTCCCCGGCCTTTTAACACATCTTTAACTATTGAATTTAAAAAATAAAAACCTTCAATCACAACAGAATATTGACTAGTTGATTTAACTCCAAGCCTTGTAATGTTGAATCTGAAAATTAAAACATTTGAAAAATATGCATTGTTTCAGCAGAAATTTTATTTTTTATAAAAATGTTGCGCCTATACATCCATACATATTTATGTATGGATGTATAGGCGATGTGCAATGTGTCGAAATATGTGCAAAACGCTCTTTACTGTTTTTTACTCCTATTTATGTTGTCTCTACTTGTTTCTACTTTCTAATATTTTCTATAATGTTTATAGTGCTTACCCTAATATGCTCTATTTTCTACTGTCACTTTTTGCTGCTGTAACAGTGCAAATTTCCCCGTTGTGGGACTAATAAACGTTTATCTTATCTTATACACAGAACGCCCCTCCGTGTGCTCAGGGATAGCTTCATGCTCATTACATAAAAAATAAGTTTAAAACAAAAAAAAAATAAAAAATAAAAACAGCTGCATCATTCTGGAGGAGTCTCTGTCTGGACTCTACAGGTGTTCAGCCTCTTGAGGGTCTGATTAGTATAGAATGTCAGCACTGCAAGTTGGCTGCACAAACAACCACAGCAGCAAGCTGTATTGAATTCATGTTTGTTTTGGTGTCAAAATATCGTGAGATATTTTGCCTCTCACAAGGATCTTGCGGGAATACACATTGTCACGAATGTTGCAGTACCAACCTCTGTTCTGCATCTTTATATTTGTTCTCCTCAAAAGACAGCAGTTATGTGTGTGTGCAGAAGAGACTGAAAATCTGCAAATTTAAGTTGTTAAATGTGCGCTGCTCAATCTTTTCATTTTCGTTCACGACAAACAAAAACCAAATGATGTGGGCAAGGCTTTACCTGCTCATTGTCTCTGTAGGCTACCACAGCTGGAGTGACTCGGTCACCTGCATCATTGGCAACTACATCTGCCCGCCCATCCTAAGAAATTGGAAAGGGCGAGATCACAATTTAAGAAAAATCATTTATTATTTGTCTCACAGATGCAGCTGCACTCAACACAGGCATGCAGGGAGTGGTGATGACCACAAACACACGCAGGGAGTGGTGGTTGGAGAAATTCAGCCTCTGCTGTTTCTCTCATCCCAGCCGTCCTTCCTCCAGGAGCAGTGGGCAGCCTACACAACGTCAGCGCTCGGGGATCACATCAAGGTGTGAATCCATGTTGTGGTCAGGAACAGGGCAGGAAAGTGTTCTGCATGTTTATAATTGGGGTCCTTTTTTATGTGGAGAAGAGCCATGTGGATGAATGTGCAAACTCCACACAGAAAGGCCCTGAAGGGGGAGATAACACACCGGAGCATAGTGCCAACAGCCCCCCAGGCAGGGATCAAACCCAGGACCTTCTTGCTGTGAGGTAGCACTGTGCCACCATTTTAGAACGTTTAATCCAAAGTTTGAAAAGGTGTCTGCAGAGTAGGTAGGCTGAATTCCATTTATGCTGTACCTCATTTCAATCTTCACGTTTCCCTGGATTTTTAGTCAACAGTCACTCAAATATAAATAGGGATCTTATTTGCCGATTATCCAACTTATCCATCCAACTCGTCTAGTAATCTAAAGGTTGCTGGTTCGATCCCAGGCTCCTCCTGCTAGCATGCTGTAGTGTCCGTGAGCAAGACATTTAATCCCTAATTACTCCTGATGGCTGCGTCCATCGGTGTTTGAATAATTGTAAGTCGCTTTGGATAAAAGCGTCTGATCAATGTAATGTAATATATGACATATCGGTGGATTACAGTCACATTTTACATTGCAGATCCATTTCTAAATTAAACCAGATACAAGTGCAGTATAGCTGTAAGGAATCAGAATAAAAGTTTCGTATTTCTTTTGTATGAGATTATATATATATATACACATATATATATATATATATATATATATATATATATATATATATATATATATATATATGTGTGTGTGTGCAAAATGTTGTTAGTGAATTATGTCAAAATATCTTAAAACTAGTCAACATCAACAAAAACAAGAACAGTCAGTCATAGCTAAGATAGTTAGTCATAGCTAACACCGATCCCATTTTTGCATAGAACTATTAAGATTTAAGAACAGATCTGTGCGGCAGCAGTGTCAGCGAATGAGGCCCAATTATGTAATCACAAAATGTTAACAAGGTGAAGACGCTGCCACCATTGTGACAGGCTGTGATATTCGGACTTAATTTCATGTATGTATGCAAACCTGCACAATATTCTATTTTTTCCGTCGTGTGAATTGTTGATAGAGGTTTATTTCTGATTATTTATCTTTAGGTTTTTCGTATATTGTGAAATTACACCTATAATTACTGTATCTTGGCTATTGCTTTGATGTGAGGTGCTGCAACACCGCACTTTTAACTGCGCGTAAAAAAAAAAAAAAAAAAAAAAAAAAAAGTATTTATCTGTCCGTCTGTAGATCTATCCGTTTATCCGTTTATCTATCAATCGATCCATCCATCCATCCATCCATCCATGGATTCATGCATTCATCCATTCATCCGCCCAAAAAGGGAGCCAACATGAAACACCTACAATGTAGTGGTGGCCTGTCTCGGGCCTGCGACGAACCACGTGGGCTAATACGGCAACTCATATCCCATATTGAAATTGATCAAAAGGACAAAGAGAATCCCAGTTATGAATCGAAACAAACCTTAAATATCGCAACACAGGCACAAGTGTAGCCGAAATGTACTCCGATAGCAGCCATGCTTCGAAGACATCAACCGCAAAGCGAGGTGGCAGCAGCGGAGGCGGCAGTGGAAGTACTTCCTCAAACCTGGTCCAATCAGAGTGGCGCTTTCACCCTGTCAGCCAATCAGATGTTTGGAATGCATTTCATGAGCGAATGCTGCATTCCATTGTAATAGAAACCCGTGAACCCTCGACTCGGAGAAGTGTGCAGGAGCTGTAATTTGAATCGGATTCGAATTTGGAATCGTGGGCCAAAGTGGTCGGCCCGAGTTGACCGAGATAATCTACTGTTACCGTGAAAAAAGTTCACCTCAGCATAGTTTTGTTTTTATTCCAAAACACAACAAATGCCGACGTAAACTTCTCTGTAGTATGTAGGTTGTGTTAACGTTCAGTAGCTTGCACAATTCAGAATATTTCCAAACAACACAAATCTACTGGTGTGTCCTCAAGAAAAGTAATGGAACACAGTTAGACCGGAGTGGAACTAGCAGTTGGGAATTACGCATTTCCAGTGTCACCGGAACGCAGCATCAGTGGTTTTTTTTTTGACAACTTTATTTGTAAGCTATAGAAAAGTACAGTGACAAACTCAAGGTGTACAATTTAGATAAGGTTTTCTGTCCAGAACAGAATCACACTTCTTATCAAGGGACGTTGTCATTTATACACAGGTCACGTATAACTTTGTTGACAATAGAAAAGAGAGAGAAAAAAAAGTAAAACACCAAAACAACCAGGGTTGAGATGTTAAAATGACATAATAACAAACGTATAATAGAAATGTTGCTGCAGGCAGCAATACACAGGGTCCAGTTTTTTTGTTTTAGATAGGTATTACAGTTTTCTCTCTTTTATGTGAAATGCATCACAATTTACGGAGCATACAAACATGGAAATGGGGTTACGTTGTTATAGTGTAGTGTAGTTATGTAGAATTTGTAGAATTTTGTGACGGACCTTTAGAGTGACCTGTATGCAATAGGTCAATTCAAAATAATTTTTCTAAATAGCTGAGTTTATAGTTTTAATATTGTTTGTAAGTTCCAAAGCAGATTAATTTGTAAATTAGCACAACAAATGACAAAACAAGTTATTGAATTGTTGTATTAAAAAGTTGGCCAAAATCAATTAAATTAACAAATATCACAGTATTTATAAAGATCACATGTCAAATACAGAATTAATATTAATAAAATGGCAATCTTAAGGGAAAATTAGACGGAAACTCACTTCACACATCAACACATCATCTCCATCTCCGCATAATCTCAGTGCAGCCAAAAACACAACCGCTCCAGACCACATAACAGCTAAATTTTGTGAGAGGTCACTCACCCCGAGAGCGGCAGTTCGCTGGAGCAGGCAGATGAGGCCCAACAGATCCTGATTCGTGACGCCACTTTGCAGTTTCTTGATGAATGTGATGTGTTGATGAATGAAGGAGTGACCGCTGACGCTGACTTGATTAAAATATAGTTTTATTACACAAATCAGCATCAAACCAGACTTGCCTAGGACGTCCAGGAGAGACCCAAGCCGGATGGAATCGCTCCCAAGCGACGCTCTGCACTCGCTTTTAAGCTGTACAGAGATAACATACCATATCTGGTCCCAACCCATAGGTGCCCGCTCAGCCTCTGTCTTGCCATAAATCTAAACATTTCTTCCTCTGGTCAAGCTGGAGGAATCAACAAAATTCCTCTCCCATAGGGCCTCTGAATAGACCCGTTGTTATTTTCGTTCTCCGTATGACATGGAAGCAATACATCTAATAGTAACATAGTTAATATTATTACTGCACTATATCTCAGCCTTGGGAGCTCAGTGATCTATTCACCTCAAACCTTCCAGACACCTCATCATCAACTTTCTGGCTTGTCGTTACAGTTTGTTAAGTTTAGGTATGGGAAAATGTTTATCCATGATGTTTATTACGAAAAATATTTTTTATTTTATTTTAAACTATGTCTTGTCATTGTTATATCTTACCTTTTAGCATTGAAGTACATCCGTGGTCTCAGTGACAATAGATAGCGTTGTGTCTCGTATATGTAAATTAGATGTAGTCATGTCGATTTAGAATAGCAGTCTAATTTACATATTTTTTGTAAAGTTTAGTTTTTTACTTGGATTACATTTTCACTAAGTTATGTTTCCATGAAATTCCATGAAATCCCAAAAACTGTATTGTTGTGGTATTTCTGTGGGTAATTACCATTGCACGGCTTTTATTTTTCCAATGCCTCACTGGATCTTGAAGGCATCACTCAGTCACACGTTTCCTTGTTTTTGAGTGGATGTGCTGACAAATTTTTAACGATTACTTTTTATTTTATTTTTCATTAATCAAAGCAAAGTAATTTGGACCGCGGATTTGAAATATCAATCAAACAGATCTGACATCTACCAGGTAAGACGTTATGTAAATCGACATGTATATTGATAGTTTGGTACGCAACACTCCAGAGTGATACCGCACACTGGACACGGTCCTACTGGACACTCTGAATCAGAATTTGCACATTCATAGTAAATAATATAATGACATCATTAAGCGTCTTACTGTAAAACTCATCATCATCACTGTAGAATGAGACATATGACCTGTCAGTTAAGCAAGAGCAACTGAATATTTTGGGTCAAAGTTGTTTGGTTTTTCATTAATATTTGCTCTGTATGTGGATCGATTTGGATCAAATTTAAACCACAAGATCCTTGTTATATAGCGGTTTAAACAACACCTCAACTGTATTCGTAGCTTACGCCAAAGTATGTCTTCCAGATAAGTTTTCACCGGGTTGGACATTTTTTGGCGTCAGATGTACTGGCTCGTCTCTGTAAAATCTATCGACTTTTTTTTTTTCTCTAATATCTGCTGTGTATTTGGATCAATTTGGATGTTACTTCAACCACGAGGTGTTTGCAATAGCGCAGTTCAAACAAGACGTGCCGTTTTTGTGTGTTATGCTGAAGTTGGTGTTACAAATAGTTTTAGGCTTCAAAATTCCGAGGGCTGCTGAACAATAACAATAGGACTCTATCCCTATGAGCTGGACCCCTAATTAGAGAAAGTTGAATCGTAAAAATAATAATTAATTAAATAAAAGTAAGGAACTGAGCAAGGGGCTAGAATAAATTTTATTCAGATATAAGCATACAGAATTTCCTGGCATGGCAACTTTTTACCATTTTCTCCGGGGCATCTCTCTGTTGAAGCGAGGCGGCTTCATCCCCTCTGGCGCTCTCCAGCGGCGCTCGTGGATAGGGCGATGACACGTCAAGAGGGGCATCGTTGTCATATTGGAATGCGCAATATATTTAGCTACTTTGTGTTGTTGTTGGGCGCCAATAATATCTATCTGTAGTCCTTTGATTTCAAGTATCTGTTGAGTTAGACTAAATTAATTATTAGTATTAGTGAAATGATGATAGACAGAGTCAGTGTTATTGTCGTAAGCTACATAACTACTAGGTGAGTCATATGTAGCCCAATTCTGTTCCTTTTAATTGAATCAATGATTGCATTAATAATTGTACATGTACTACCTAAAACGGTTAATTAACATGAATCATTATTATTTGACAGTCATTTCTTAATTGCTCTATCAATTGGCATAGCTATATTATATAACGCAGAGTCAGAGTGATCTACACCAATGCAGCAAGTAAATGGCTCAGCATAAGTTATTTGGAATGTTGTATTACATACTTTGTGTTGTTGGCAATTCTGTTATTGCAATATAATCTCTTCCTAAAACATTATCATTTATTTTACCAGACAAAATATGTTGATAAAGATTATTTCCTTTAAATTAAACATCGTCTCAGTCATTTTGTGTCCATGTGCATACATTCTGAAACTTTTTTTTTTTTAATTGCTGTTAAACTAATAGCAGTACACTGTTTGTTCCTTGAGTCTCACAATTGTGAATCATCTTAGTGAAATGAGCCTCTTAGCACTGACATGTATTGCTAATTTACATTTATATTTAAAATGTTGTCATTAACCTTAACTTAATTTATTGATGTCGCTAAATTTCTTTTTTTTTTTTTTGCTGTTCTACATTTAGAAGTTTTATCATTTTTTTCCCTTTATTTTCTTTGCAGAGATTGAGGAACGGATATCACATAATGGTATTTTTGTTTCTCATTATAAGCATATTTATTGCACATATGAGCCCAATCTTCTGTATAGTGACATTTAACACATGTAACAACTTAATAATAACATTCATTGGTATGTATCAAGTAAATTCCAGTTTCTATTTTAAATTGGTTCTTTGTTGTGCAATATTTCAACCATTTGTTATGACTATATGTGAAAATATGTCTACCTAGTATATTTGCTGCTGCTTGTATTTCAAATTCAGTAGCCCAACTTCCAACATTTTTCATTTGTGAAATTGTAAATAATTTTCAAGAGATAACCAGTCATGTCTTAAATAATTACTGTACAAATTGCAGTTTTCTTTCATGGGTTTCCCTATCATAAGTCTAATTTTCTTGTGATTTCCTTCATTTCCACTTCTTGAAAATTATAATGTTCTTAAGAAGCAGTTATCATCAGAGACAATGGATTTTGTTTCACAAGGGTCACATATTGTTATGGCTTTCTGTATTTTAAAATTCTTATTTGAATGTGAAATGTTACATTTTAAACAAAGTTTATTTGGTTGATATATTGTCAAAGGTAGATATTGAAAGTTTGTATTGTCAGATTCAATGACTATAATTACATCCTTTGAATTTAAATGTAATTCAGTGATATTCAGTGAAGTATTCCTACATTTTTGTTATTTTTTTGGTGATTTATAGTGTATATGAACTTGTGATTGAATTATAATTTGTTTGTTGTGATTCTTCATTGTATTTATTTTCGGTGCTACTATTTATAGATTTTTTTTTTAGATTTTTCGAACATTTTCAGTAAGGTCAGCAGTGACAGTAAACTCATTAGGTTTTTTTTATTGATTAACTTGTTAGTTATGATGTGTTTCTGATGGAATTCACGTCTTTCGTACTAATTTTCACTTACTCTGTGTTGTTGTGTGTCAATTACATCTGTTTGTCGTCCGTTGATATCAAACATTGGTTGTGATTGGCAAAATTAATTATTACTATTACAGAAATGACGATAGATTACATTTTGTTTTAGTAAGCTCCAGAACTACTGGGTGAGTCATACTCATTCAGACCTATTACAATCCTTGCATGTGAATCAACAATTGCAATTCCCTGTACACACATGACTGTGTGGCCAGGTCTAGCTCCAACACCATCATCAAGTTTGCTGACGACACTGTTGTCGTGGGCCTGATCACCGACTGCAATGAGAAGGCCTACCGCGAGGAGGTGGCTGACCTGTCACTCTGGTGCCAGGACAACAGCCTACACCTGAACGTCAGCAAAACTAAGGAGCTGATTGTGGACATTAGGCGAGGATTACAACTGAGGACGCACGCGCCCTTGGTGATTAATGGGACTTCTGTTGACAGGGTGAGCAGCTTCAAATACCTGTCCACATCACAGAGGACTTAATATGGACTTTACAAACAGACACTCTGGTGAGAAAGGGGAGGCAGCGCCTTTACCACCTCAGGCAGCTGAGGAAATTCCGGGTCTCGGTGAGTCCTTTTACTCTGGAGCAGTGGAGAGCATCCTGGCAGGCAACATCACGGCCTGGTTTGGGAACTGTACTGCTCAGGACAGGCGGGCCCTGCAGAGGGTGGTGCATTCAGTTGAACGTACCATTGGAACTGCCCTCCCCCCCCTTGCAGGACTTATACATCAGGAGGTGTAGTTGCAGAGCCCGCAGGATCATGAAGGATCCTCATCAGCCTAACAATGGACTGTTCCAGCTGCTGCGGTCAGGCAAGCGCCTCCGCAGTCACACAGCAAGAACAGAGAGATTGAGACGGAGTTCTTTCCCTCAAGCCATTAGAACTGTCAATGCTGACCTCACCAGGGGTCCTCACTGAGTCACACACATAGGCTCCACTACCTTAATGTACTATATGTAGCATACTGTACCGCATACTGTGTCACTGTTCAGGGTTGTTCGTGATGCCGTATTGCTGTGCCGTACTGTTGTATACTGTGCTGTATTATCCCAAACACTACCTCACTTCATTCACATGCCAATTGAATGCACATATCTGTATATACATAATTGCCTATTCCACAGAATTATCTATTCCATTTTATTTCATTTAATTTTATCGTATTTTATTTTATATATTTTTATTTAATTCTATAAGTATTCCACTTACTGTATTACATTTTAGGAGTCAGTTAGTTCGTCTATTAGAAATACATTTTTCCTAGGACATATTGTGTGTTATCACCAGGTGCGTTGCATTACATTTCACTGCATATATGTATGAAAGTATGTATATGTATGTGACGAATAAACCTCTTGAATCTTGCATACCATGATCACTTTTTGATAATTGCACATGTATTACTGGAGATAGTTAATAAACTTGCATCATCATTATTTAACAGTGATTTCTTTAGTGCTCTATCAATTGGCAAAGCTGTAGAAGAACAATCTTTAATTGTCACACAGCACACCACAGTACAACACATGCACACACACAGACATGCACATGCTTTGGATGGTGGCCGGTGAAATGAGGCCTCTGCGTTTAATCCATCCTGGCTTGTCCTTCCTCCGGGGGCACAGTCTGGAGCAGTGGGCAGCATTCGTGGACGCGCCCGGGGACCTGGTGATGAGTGTCCATCGCTGGTCAGACGATGATGTGTGCGTGTGTTACACTTCAACGTTTTTTCCATGAGCACATTTGTCAATAGATTTTTCTTTTTAAATAGTCACTGACTGCAGAGGTGTCTTCTGGCCCAGGGCCAGGGAATGAGCGTGAGGAGGCAGGCAGAGCCGAAGCAGCACCAGTTGGCGCGTATTTGTTCAACGTTCAAACAAAATGTGGCACGTGGGTCAAAAGGACAACTTAAAGGCTTGCAGGCGAATAAAGAAAACATCCGTTAGATCCACGCTTAGGTGCGCTCCTGCCGTGACGTGTCTTGCGGCTTGGGTAACATGCTCGTCAAGGATCGGACGAAGCCGCAGAGTCCCTCCGTTGATTCGCCTGTGTTAGGCCCACGGCCTCCCAGCACCACTAGAGGCCGCCCTTGCCCCATCTGCAGCTCCCTCCTCGAGCCCAATTGCACACACCTGGAATCAATTACCTGCATCACTCTCACAGTATTTAGTCTCAGCTTCCCAGTCATTCCTTGCCAGACCATCAACTAGCTTACCCGAGTTGTACAGCTACTGGCTCCCTTCCAAGTTCCAAGTTCCTAGCTCCTTGTGCTTGTTTCTAGTTCCTAGTTTATGTCTTGTTGTCTCGTGTTCCCCTTACCTGCTAGTCTCCTCTCGTCGACCCAGTCTGTCTTTCCAAATCCAGCCAGCCCGGTTTACCTGCCTGGAGTCAGGGGGGCCCCGTGAGTCTCTCCTACGATCTGTTCACCCGCGAAATGAGGAGAGTCTTCGAGGCCAGAAGACTCCTCTTCCTCCGCCAGGGTTCCCGTAGCGTCGCCTCCCTCGTTGTCAAGTTCCGGACTCTAGCCGCAGCGGCTGGAATGACGGAGCCCTGCAGGACGTGTTTCAGCGCACCCTGAATGACGAGTTGTGGGACGAGTTGGCGCGGCGGGACGAGCCCACGGACCTGGACCAACTAGTGGAGACCGCCATCCGCCTGGACAACCGGCTACGGGAGCGCCAGCGCGAGAGGGAGGAGGCGAGACCCAGCCCGCGCCTCCCGCCTGGGCGGCCATGCCCCGGTCTCCAGTGCCCGCTACTCTTGGGCGCCTCAGCAGTCCCCCGACTCTCTCTGATGCCGAGCCATTGCAACTTGGTTGCTCCCGGATCTCCCCCGAGGAGCGAGCATGCCGCATACAGACCGGCTGGGACACCTCCGAGCCACCTGCCCAGTCCGGCCACGAGAGGGCAATCCTCGGTAGAGTTACGTTCCGGTCGCTGCAGCTCCAAGCCTCTCTCCCGTCCTCTGCTCCCAGTTACCCTTTCGTGGGGGGATATAACACTCTCTTCCTCCGCTGTGATAGATTCCAGGGCGGATGCGAGTTTTCTCGACCAGGGACTAGCACGCCAGCTACGGCTGACACCCGTCCCTCTCCCTGCACCACTCGAGGTCAAGGGCCTGAACGGGTCACATCTGACCCGGATTATCCACCAGACAGTCCCACTCAAGCTGCTACTCTCCGGCAACCACCGTGAGTCCTTGAGGTTCTTCCTCATAGATTCTCCACTGAACCCCGTGGTTCTGGGGTACCCCTGGCTCCAGACCCACAACCCTCAGATGGACTGGCGCTCGGGCAGCGTGAGCTCCTGAAGCACACACTGCCATGCTCACTGCCTCCGCTCGGCCTCAACCCCACGGCCAGACGCGCCGCTGGGGGACCCCCAAGAGCCCTAACCTGTCCTCAGTTCCATCGCAATATCTGGACCTGGCCCCGTTCTTCAGCAAGCAGGGGGCGCTATCCTTACCACCTCATCGCCCCTACGACTGCGCAATCAACCTCCTGCCAGGGGCCCCCCTTCCCTGCAGTCACCTGTATAATGTCTCCCGGCCCGAACAGGAGGCCATTGAAACTTACATCCGCGACTCTCTCGCTGCCGGTATTATTCGCCCCTCGTCTTCTCCGCTAGGCGCAGGGTTCTTCTTTGTTGCTAAGAAGGACAAGACCCTCTGTCCTTGCATTGACTTCAGGGGACTTAACAACATCACTATCAAAGACACGTACCAATTGCCCCTGATGGATTCAGTCTTCGTTCCCATCCAGGGTGCCACCCACTTTTCCAAGCTCGACATCCACAACTCTTACCACCTGGTCCGCATCCGTGAAGGGGACGAGTGAAAGACCGCATTCAACAACCTGCTCGGACACTTCGAGTATCTAGTAATGCCCTTTGGCCTGTCAAATGCCCCAGCGTTCTTCCAGGCCCTAATTAACGATATCCTCCGGGACGTGCTCAACTCATTTGTCTTTGTGTACCTCGACGACATCTTGATTTTCTCCAAATCCCTCTCTGACCACGTAGAACATGTATGCCTGGTGCTGCAGCGCCTCCTGGAGAACCGTCTGTTTGTTAAGGCCGAGAAGTGTGTCTTCCATGTTCCGTCCATTTCCTTCCTGGGATTCATCATTGGCAAAGGGAGGCTGGAGATGGACCCCAAGAAGGTGGCCACCGTGCTGGAGTGGCCAACCCCAGCAAATAGGAAGCAGCTCCAACGGTTCCTAGGGTTTGCAAACTTCTACCGGGCTTCATCCGTAACTTCAGCCGCATCGCTGCTCCCCTCTCAGCCCTTACCTCCACAGCAGTGGCCTTCAAGTGGACCCCCGCGGCCGAGGCCGCATTCCTCGACCTCAGGAGGCGCTTTTCGTCTGCCCCAGTCTTAGCCCAGCCTGACGCCAACCTCCAGTTCGTGGTAGAGGTGGACGCTTCAGACACGGGTGTAGGAGCAGTACTTTCTCAGCGCTCTCCAACCGACGGTAAGCTCACCCCACCCGAGCGCAACTATGACGTGGGTAACCGGGAACTCCTGGTCGTCAAACTAGCCCTGGAGGAGTGGCGCCACTGGCTTGAGGGAGCAATCCACCCCTTCGTCGTCTGGACCGATCATAAGAACTTGGCCTATATCCGGACGGCGAAATGGCGAAACTCCCGGCAGGCCAGGTGGGTGTTGTTTTTCGGCCGGTTTAACTTCTCTCTATCCTACCGCCCAGGAACCAAGAACACCAAACCTGAAGCCCTGTCCCGTGTGTTCGCGTCAGAGAAGAAGACAAGGGATCCAGAACCCATCCTTCCACCCCTGTGCCTTGCCGCCACACACACCTGGGAGATCGAGTCCCTCATCACCCAAGCGCAGGAACACCAGCCCAACCCAAGTACTGGACCCCCTAAAAGCCTGTTCGTCCCTGACTCCGCACGCTCCCAGGTTCTGCAGCGGTCCTTCGTCTCGGCCTGTCCCACCTGGGCCCGGTCCAAGACCTCCATCCGACCCCGCTCCGGCCCCCTCCGCCCATTACCCATCCCGACTCGTCCTTGGTCCCACATTGCCCTGGACTTCATCACCGGTCTTTCACCATCCCGGGGCAACACTACCATGCTCACGGTGGTGGACCGCTTTTCTAAGGCGGCCCACTTCCTCGCCCTGCCCAAACTACCATCGGCAGGGGAGACCGCAGACCTGCTGGTGGCCGAGGTGTTCCGCCGCCATGGCATCCCGGCAGACGTGGTGTCAGACAGAGGACCCCAGTTCACCTCCCAGGTCTGGCGCACCTTCTGCTCGGCCCTGGGGGCACAGGTCAGTCTCTCCTCCGGTTTCCACCCCCAGACCAACCAGACGGAGTAACCAGGCGAACCAGGAGGTGGAGGCCATGCTCCGCTGCCTGACAACCACCAGCCCCACCTCCTGGAGCGACCAGCTGCCATGGGCCGACCAGCTGCCCACAACACCCTGGTATACGCCTCCTCCGGCCTGTCGCCCTTCCAATGCTCTCTGGGCTACCAACCCCCGCTGTTCCCTGCCCAGGAGGTTGAGATCGCCGTACCCTCCGTCCAGGCCCACATTGGTCGCTGCCGGAGGACGTGGAGGAGGGCCTGCTCTGCACTACTGCAGGCCTCTGCCAGGTCCCAGCGGCAGGCGAACCAGCACCGTGCGCCCGCACCCACATACGTCGCCGGACAGATGGTATGGCTCTCCACAAAGGACTTGCCCCTCAAGGTGGACTCCCGAAAACTCGCTCCCCGTTATGTTGGCCCCTTCCCCATTGTGTCAATCATCAACCCCTGTGCCGTACACCTTCGTCTCCCTCCCTCCAACCGTGTCCACCCTACCTTCCATGTATCCCAGCTTAAGCCGGTGGTTTCCAGCCCTCTCTCCCTCCCCGCCGAGGCCCCACCATCCCCTCGCATCATCGACGTTCACCCAGCCTACACAGTGCGGCGCCTGCTGGATGTGCGGAGCCGGGGGAGGGGCTTCCAGTACCTCGTGGACTGGGAGGGGTACGGTCCGGAGAAATGCTCCTGGGTCCCCCGGAGACAGATCCTGGATGCCTCCCTCATCCGTGATTTCAATCAAACTCGCCCTTCCGGTTCCAGGTGTCCGCCAAGGGGCGTCCGTAGAGGGGGGGGTACTGTTAGGCCCACGGCCTCCCAGCGCCACTAGAGTCCGCCCTTGCCCCATCTGCAGCTCCCTACTCGAGCCCAATTGCACACACCTGGGATCAATTACCTGCATCACTATCACAGTATTTAGTCTCAGCTTCCTAGTCATTCCTTGCCAGACCGTCAACTAGCTTACCCGAGTTGTACAGCTTCTGGCTCCCTTCCAAGTTCCAAGCTCCTAGTGCTTGTTTCTAGTTCCTAGTTTATGTCTTGTTGTCTCGTGTTCCCCTTACCTGCTTGTCTCCTCTCGTTGACCCAGTCTCTCTCCAAATCCAGCCAGCCCGGTTTTCCTGCCTGTCTCCGCTCGTCGACCAAGGCTGCCCATCCTTCTCTATCCAGCCTGGTTCCCCATCTCTCCACCCAGATCCTGGACACCTTCTCCTGGTCATCATCGTCCCTGCCCAGCCCTGCTCCATCCCTACCTGACCGGGTCCCCCTGGCCAGCACCACCGTCCAGGCTAAACATCCTTTGCCTGCCTTCCATCTCCTTGTGTCGTGCGTTTGGGTCTCTCACAGCAGCTGAGTGGCCCCAGGATAGGAGCCTGCCTGTCTGCATCGTTGGCTTGACAATGCCCCCTTGGCCAGCCACACTGACCTTGACGACTGGATATTTGGATATTTGGCGGCTTCTTTATTGTCTTCAATTTTGGGATATTTTTCGACATCTGTAACTGTCACAAAAAACACTTTTGTAATTACTTTTCATAACAATAACAATAAATATATTTAATTAAAAAAATATATAATACATGTTAGTTGTAATAACCATTTCATTGTTCTGTTGATAATTTAATGAAGATAATTTGAAAATTAAGTTTAATAGATTAATTGTCTACATTTTAATGCATACAACATTTATGGGGGGATATATTTTGTCATTGTTCTCTTATATCCAGAGTATCAGTGATGGTAGATGGCGTTGTGTGTCGTGTACGTCAATTTTGACATATTCACTTTGATTTTACGATAACAGTCAAATTTAGGTAATTTATTTGTTGAGTTTTTTCCTTGGATTACATTTCCATGAAATTCCAAAAATGTTTTAGTCACACATTTCAGTTGTTTCAACTGGACGCGTTAATGACTTTATTTGGACTTTTTATTGTATTTTTCATTAATCCGGCAAAGTAATGGGGACCACGGATCTAAAATATCAATCTAACATATCTACTGACATCTACCAGGTAAGAAGCTGTATAAATACACACGTAAATCAATAGTTGGTAACATCGAACAAGTACAGTGTGAGTCTACAACGCACACTGGACATAGTCCGACTGGACATTCTCAATGGGAATCTTTACATTTATCGGAAATAGTCTGATGACGTCATAAAACGCCTTACCCTAAATCTCATCTGCTCCGTATGTGGATCATTTAGATTAAATCTAAACCACGAGATCCTTGTGACTTAACTGTTTAAACGACACCTTATTCATGTTCGTAGGTTTTGTCGAAGTATGTGATCCACATACTTTTAACCGGGTTGGACTTATTTCGACGTAAAATGCATTGGACTGCGTCTGAAATTGATCAAATTTGGTTGTGTTTTTGCTAATATCAGCTCTGTGTGTATGTCAATATGGATGAAACTTCAGTCACAAGATGTTTCAAACAACACTTCAACCGTGTCTGTGCAAATTTTTCTCCGAACAAGAACAGATAATAAGAAAATATAATTCACAAAAAAACACACAAAAAAACCCACAAGGCTTCTCAAAACAACGTAGTTGAACTTAACTTTCCAAAAGAAAGAAAATATCAAACCAAAGCTAGGTCCTGGGATATTTTGACCCGAGAACTTGTTGCTTCAGCAGGACTCACCAAGCTCTGCCTCGAGAAGGAGCTTCTATCCCAGGCTTTTGAACTGGAAGCTCCTCTTATAGGGTATAGTTTTGGCATGGCCCCATGACACTGAAGATTTAAAACCAATTTTAAACTCAGCAGAGTAATGTACAATCACTGAAAAGCAGTCTGAAGCACTTGCACCTCCTATACTACGGAGGAAGCATGCGTATAAATGTCATCAGCATAGAAGTGCATTTTTGTTTGAATGTCCTTACCCAGGTCATTTATAAAAATAGAGAACAAAATGGAACCAGAGTGACACCTTTAGTTATCTCAATAAAAACTGTTTTGTATCCTACCGCATGGAGACACTGAGTTTGATCTACAAAATAATTTCTGAACTATTTAAAGAGTCCGAGGACCAAAACCAGCATTCCTAACTTTGTCCAGCAGCAATTTGTGGTCCACTGAACCAAACGCCTTTGATGGATCCACAAATAAGTCAGCGCAATGTTATTTTCTGTCCAAGGCATCAATAAGATCACAACCATACCAGCAGTAGTGGTACTGTGGCCAGCTCAAAAAACAGATTTAAAATCATTTAAAATGTTAAATAAAAACTGTTTTAACAGTAAACTAACTGGGATTCAAAGATCTTAGTCAGGACTGAGAGTTTGGATCGGATGGTAGTTTTTTTCAGCTCTGAGGGGTCTAAACCTTTAAGTAGGGGGAGAACATAGGCAGTGAGGTGTCTTGGAGGGTGTGGTTTCCCAAGACAGCCCCATCGTATAAGATAATTACTAAGAGACGGTGCCAGGGGTCCCAAGAGAGAGAGCCCATTGCCAGGGGGCCCGGAGATAAGGGAGGTGGAATGTGACCTGTGACCTATGTAGGGGGGCCAAGTGGTCAACATTGTCTTTGGGCAAGCATAAAAGAAGCCGCCCGAGTTACATTCGACAGAGAATACTTCCGGCTTTGTTCTCTCCCAGGCTGTCCATGGCAAGTCTGGTCTGATGCTGTTCTTTTGTAATAAATCTATTATTTTACTCAAGTCAGCCTCAGCGGTCTCTCCTTCTTCATCAACACATCAAATTCATCAAGAAACTACAGCAGCTTTCCATTTTCGGATTTTGGATTAAACCACCAGTTGTGTGTTCATTTGCAAGTTGGGGAGTTTGGTCATTTACTACTTAATAACCAAACTGTAAAGATCATATATACCGGTCACCAATCTGTCTTTCAAACTTTCCGCCGAATAAATTAAAACAGTGGTATTGATAGGGGTGGGCATTGGGGGCTTCAATTTTATTTATATATTTATGTTTTATGAATAGCCCCAAATCTAAAAGAAAAACACTGGCTAAATCTATTATTTTACTCAAGTCAGCGTCAGCGGTCTCTACTTCTTCACCAACACATCAAATTCATCAAGAAACTACAAAGTGGCATCACGAACAGGATCTGCTGGGCCTCACTTGCCAAGGCTGCCTGCTCCAGCAAATTACGCTGTGTGTGGTTCTTGAAGCAGAAGTGTTTTTAGGCTGCACGGAGCAGATCATGTGGATATGGAGATGATGTGTCGATGTGTGAAGTGAGTTTCCGTCTAAATTGAGGTTTATTATTATTGAAATAGAGAATAGAGACGAGAGAAATAAAAGTTGAAGTTAAAAGTAAAAGATAAAGGCTTAAGAATGTGGAAAAAGTAGAAGTAAAAAGTAATTAGTAGTAGAATGGCAGAACTAGTAGCCAAAAGTTATTTAAATAACCATGCATGATCAATGGAGACAGGGCCATATCTCCTTAAAAAATAAGACATGTGTACATTAAATGCTGCGTGAAAGTTGGCCGAATGAAAATATAATATAGTCAAATCTAGGTTAAGTTCAACAAATATTGGAAAAACAATTACATGAATTACAAATAACGGAGAAGAAATTACAGAAGAAATAGCCTCAATAGCCAGACAATTTGAGGTATGGACTACGGCTAAGAAAAGGAAAGAGACCTAACAAAATGTGTCCAGTGATAATTCGAGGACCAAATTTAGAGTACAAGCCTTGGCAGAATACAAACATGTCTAACCTACTTGAAAAGTTACCCACTCTTCAAGATGGAGCACATCCGTTGATCTCAAAGCTGGAAGAGGTTTTGGTGGGAAGACGGCCTGCCATGGGAGATATTAAGAGACTTCTGGCTGGCCTTATTGGAGTCCCAGCGATGGAGGAGATCCTGCAGGCCTTAACAGATACGTGGCAACTGCAGTGTATGACCCAGATTTGTTTGCTGCAAGCAGAGGTCAAATGTGGAGAGCATTGAGAGATGCATTTCCAACAAACGTACACCCGGACAACATCTTTGTTGAGTCATTGGGCCCACAAGAAAACACAAGCGCTTATGTGTCAAGGGTTCATCAAGTGTGGAGAAATATCACAGGAAATGATCCACATTTGAATCAAATGGAAAATTCAATTCTCCAAGCCAAAATACAGAAGGGGCTACCTCTTCAAGTGAGGAGCAAATTAGCAGAAGTGGTTGGCCTTGGAAGCATGACCAAAGGTGTTTCTACGGATCACATAGCACATCAAGTGGAGCTATATCGGAAAAAGGAGCATGACCAGAAAGAACAGGACCAGGGGACTCTCAGAAAACTCAACCAAATACAGTTGGTGGATAAGGAGAATGAGGATAAGAAGGCCAAATAGAAGGTTTATAGATGAGCAGAACAGAAAGAATTGTTGGTAGATAATGCACTGCGGTGCCCCCTAACGGGAGCAGCCGAAAGAAGAGGATTCTTGGTGGTGGAATGAGGAAGTAAAGGAGCAGCTATGAAGATAAACACTGATGATTATCTTGATAAAGAGCGTGACATTGAGAAAAGTGTGCCACATATGACTTTGATGGTGGCTGAAGGATTTGAGCAGAAGCATATAGGAGAAAGGATGGAAGAAGCTGCAGTATTGTCAAGAAAAGTAGCTTATTGGGGTCAAACAATAACCCATGGACACAGAAGCATCATGTTCGGATAAGGAAATTGCTGCATGCAATGATGAAGCCAAAGGAAATAGCTGTAGCCAAGTGTGCAGCACACAAATTGGACACGTCAAGAGTTAAGGTAACAAAGCAGCGGATGAGGCTGCTAAAGCAATTACAGGAGCAAACAAAGCAGGCAAAGTTCTTCTTGTCACCCATGAAGTGGATTTGGAAGATAAAATCACGCTCAGAGATGTGATCTCGATGCAAGAAGGTGTGGAGGTAGCTCTAGTGTTTGAATAATTGTAAGTCGCTTTGGATAAAAGCGTCTGCTAAATGTAATGTAATGTAATACTGTAATACTGTAAGAAGTGGCGTCAGCTATAGATAAACAATTATGGTTGGACCGAGGGGCCACACAAGAGTCTACTGGTCTGTGGAGAAATCATGAAGGACTGATGGTAGCACCCCCAGACCTACTAGGTCTGATGATTCAGGAAGCACATGGGTTAGCCCATGTTGCAAGGGGGGAGATAAGAAGAAAAATCACAAAAGTGTATGGTTATTGGGCACCGTACTTGCTTGAGCAAATTGAGATGTCATAGGCAGATGCACAATCTGTCTGAAAAACAATGTTCGGAGGGGTGTGAAGTGTCCACCCGGTCACATTTCAACTCTTGACAGGTCCCATGCGTGAGTTGGTTGTGGATTTTTTTGACATGATAAGACTAGTAGGAAGTAAAAGATACATAGATTTTCACGGGGGACTGAGGCATGTCCAACAAAGCGTAAAGATGCTCAGTCAGTTGCCAAGCCAAGTTCTTGTGTCGTGACGCCATAAGCAGGTGGGGACTTCCAGATCGCATATCTTCAGATAATTGGAAAGAGTTTGTGGATAAAACAGGAAAATTCATTCTGCAAAAATTGGGAATTAAACAACATCTAGGAGCTGTTTGTCATCCACAAAGCCAAGGTGATTGTGAAAAATTGAATGATGTGCTGAAAAATCGCATTGTTAAAATCTGTCAGCATACAGGTCTGAACACTGGAAGAGAAATATCTATTCTGAATATCTGATGGTCATCATATATTGGAATAATGTTAAAGTATAATGCAAAAGTGAAATTATTATACTGTATTTGATGTGTGTGCAGATGATGTGTGTAGATACTGGCGTGTGAATTTTTCTTTCAGGACCATTGGAGGTTGGCTGTGTCCAGAGATCCTAACAGCCTATTGGACTTGAACACTCAAACATGGACATTCAAAAATGGAGGATGAAAATCGATGGCGGACCCTGAATGAGGACATCATGATCAGGAGGGTTGAGTGAAATATCATTAAAGGTTGATGGTTTTAAAAAGCAACAGTTCAATACAGATATATGTGTTATGCAGGTTTTTATAATATTGGAGTTTGTTTATTACAATGTAACCTGTATTATTGATGAAAAGTCTGTACTCGTCAGTAGATATTTTTAGCAAGACATATTACTTTGGTTTAGTATTGTTTTTTTTTTATGTTTTCTGTAACAGGGTGAAATGGATATATTGGGACCTCAGGTGTTTTAATCTTTTGTGGGGTTTTGAGGGACATTGATAATAGGCAGGAACAGGTTCACTGGAGGGTTCGATGGGTCGACCAGCCTGACTTTGGACAACATTTTAGATTTATTTCTGAGGTTCTGAGTGTATGCATTTATATGTAACATCCTGTACAGTGGTCTAAACCCTTCTTCTTTGTGGTTAATTGATTTGGAGTACAATAGGTAGTTGCCTGGGGCAGAGGGACCGTGAGAGAATTTTCCTGTCTTGATTGTTTGTTGAAAGAACTAAGAAAGGAAGCTGCCAGATGGGTTTGTCGCTCGTTTGACACTCCACAAATTTATTGTATTGCTACGACTAAGCATGGTCAGAAGGGTATAATATAATCAGTCTGTTTGTTAGTAGGTGAGTTCTATTAGGACAATTAACGTCGTAACTTCAATGACTCTTCTCTTTGTCGAGACTTTGTGTAGTCTCGAAGGGGGGAAATATGAGGTGTCTTGGAGGGTGTGGCATCCCAAGACAGCCCAACGTATAAGATAATTACTAAGAGACGATGCCAGGGGTCCCAAGAGAGAGAGCCCATTGCCAGGGGGCCCGGAGATAACGGAGGTGGAATGTGACCTGTGACCTATGTAGGGGGACCAAGTGGTCAACATTGTCTTTGGGCAAGCATAAAAGCCGCCGCCGAGTTACATTAGACAGAGAATACTTCCGGCTTTGTTCTCTCCCAGGCTGTCCATGGCGAGTCTGGTCTGATGCTGTTCTTTTGTAATAAATCTATTATTTTACTCAAGTCAGCCTCAGCGGTCTCTCCTTCTTCATCAACACATCAAATTCATCAAGAAACTACAGCAGCTTTCCATTTTCGGATTTTGGATTAAACCACCAGTCGTGTTTTCATTTGCAAGTTGGGGGGTTTGGTCATATACTACTTAATAACCAAACTGTAAACCGGTCACCAATCTGTCTTTCAAACTTTCCGCCGAATAAATAAAAACAGTGGTATTGGTAGGGCTGGCTCTGTGCCCTGATCGCTCCCATTCGGTACCGACAATGGTACCAACTATGTGCACGGCGCCCCTGACTGACTGATTTGATTTTACATGTAATTTATTTTCTTTTACTCTGTTTCTTTATGGAATGAAACAAGCACCGTGCGTAACATCCCACCCATTGACAATTTGCTGAGTGGCAAAATGACTAGAGTCTGGTTGGGCTAAGCCCCTGATGTATTTGCATCCTCGAAATACCCCTGCATTAAAAGACAAGTTCCATATCTTTTAACCCATGCCTGACACATAACCATGTTTTCCTTGTGTGCATTTCTTGCACATTTTCTTCAGTAATATCACATTTTATTTTAGACTATTCTCTATAAGTACCAGTACGTTTTTTAGTTACAAAGCTGCCTTTGCATGGAATTGTTGGGATCTAGAAAACGGATCCCTCCCAGGTTGGTTGATGTGTGGAGCTTCCTCAATAAGACAGAGTTGAGTGTGAGGCAAAATGGTCGTTGATGGGTTGGAGCGTCAATCAGAAGACGTAAGACGAATTTAGGAGTTGGTCAAATTTATTGTCAGGCCGATATATCTGCAGGGTCAGTTCGATAAGTCTTGACGACGAAGAGACCAACCAAAAAGACAATGACAACAAAGACGACAACCCTTATAAAGTCTCCCCTAAGCAAGTTGTCACAAAAGGATATATGGATCACAAAGAACTGTGTATGTGCAAAACAGCATGAGCAATCATGTGCGACTGGTCACAAAGCCAGAGGCGCCATTTTAGGCAAGCGGCATATTATTTCTAACAGGCGCCATTTTAAGCGCAATACTACATCCAACAATCCCCCTTTTAACCTCATCAAACATGAGGTCACTCTAAAACAGTTAACAAAAAGTGTAAAGGGGAAGAAGGTAAATAAAACATAAAAGTTTCCAACATAGACCGGTCGACCCATCGGATCCTACAGCTGGACCTTTCCTTACCTAATAGAATCTTACCCTAACACGAGAAATAAAATATAAAACATTGAACTTCTTCCCAGATAACATTTAAAACAAACAATAAACAATTCTAACAATACATGGCACCAGGAGTGATTGGCAGGGAAAACCCCATTTGTCTTAGCGGGAAAACAAACCAACATCCGTGTTATTGAACGTGGGGATGGCATTCACTTACCACCTGGACCATTTACAATAAAAGAGCAAACAAAAAGTACAGAGTAAACAAAAAGTACAGAGTAATTTCTTAGGAGCAGTATCTCCCTGGGTGTGATACTGGATCTCGCAGTTTTTTAGCTCTTAACCTCATGCGAGGTGTGCTTACTCCGCTGTTTTGATCTTTCTCTCTTGAACCCTGGTCAACTAAATGCAGTCATTGTGGACAAGCAAAGCAACGCATTGGTTAATCAAAAAAATACACTTAGACAGTTAACAGTGACCTCTTAGTTGACACAGAAGACGAGCAGTGCCGCAACATTGAAGACCAGGCCCGCCACGAAGACAGGAACGTAGATGACCAGCTCCAAGGACTGCATCAGGTGGTCCACCACTTCGAAGGAGCAGTTTGCCGCCATGGTGCCTTATCACAATGTTGCCTTATCACCTCAGCCCTGTCTAGGCGAATGCACGGCCCCAGGAGGGACACCACCTGTGTAGGAGGTACGAAGCAAACAACACAATTGCAATGTATACACCCTTCCCGGGGATTATTTCCCCGCGGAGTCATTGTCCACATCATTTGGACTTGCTGCGTTGCCCAGGGCCACCCCCGTCTCCACGAGGGAGCGCGCGCGGGGGGGGGGGTCTCAGCTGGTGCGCACTGCGTGAGGTGATACCAGGTGTTGCCTTTCCCGTCCAACCGGACAGAGTGGGTGTTACAGCAAGACCCAGTTGGAGACTCTTACAGCCTTACCCGACGGTGGGTTGATTTGCTTCTCCAGCGTGGTCCTGTATCTTGTTTTTATGAGGAGGGAGAGGCTTCCAGAACAGTTAGGATACCATAGTACAATGCGTGATCCACGCGGGTGAGGTCCCAGCGGCAGTAAAGGGAGAGTTAAGGGTGAGGTCCAGGGGCGTCCCCCTTAGACCCACCGTGGCCGGACTCTCGAACCTCCTTCCTGTGCATAATTCAAATGAGGAGAAACCTGTGCCGCTGTTGGTGGATGCCCTTATTGGCATGAGAGCTATCGGAAGGGCTTCTACCCAAGTTAGCTTTGAGTCCATGCAAATCTTGGCCTTAATCGTTCTATTTGCCCTATCTACCTGCTTATCTAGGGGTCGGTCTAGGAACAAGAAGACTATATAGGAGGTAGGAGAATTTCTTTAACTTTAGACAATTTAAGGTTGTTCAGAGAGGAGGGAGAGGATCCATATGATCCACCATAATTATTTTTATTATTCCAATTATTATTATTATTATTAATTATTATTATTATTGTTGTACCAATTCTAATTATTTTTCAGAAGGCTGCTTTCATTAATGCTTTTGCTACTGCATCAGGACTAGTCTATCTCCCCCTTTACTTCTTGTTGGCGATGCGCCGCTTCCTGGTGGCCAGCATGTCGTTGAAGGGGTCTCTGCTGATGCTGGCCTTGATGGACTTTATCCACTCCTCCTTCTCCTCGGGCGTGGGCCCCGATATCCTGTACACCACGTGGTTGCCCTCGACGACGCATCCGTCCGCCTCCGTCTTGCAGGCCTTGATCACCTGGCCCTTGTAGTTGGGGTTGTACAGCTCGAAGCAGTTTGGTTTCCTGGGCTCCTCCATCTCGCTGATACTCAGGTTCTGCAGGGGAATGATCCCCCTTGGCTCCTTGTCTGTGGTGTATTCAAAGTAGTAGAGGCAGTTGTCGGTCAGGATGAACCACTGTCTCTTCCAGGTCTTCACCCGTCCTCCGAGCTTGAGCAGCCATCCCTCCCGGTCCAGGTTGAAGAAGGTCTGCGTCAGGTCGTTGCCATCCTCCTCCGGGATCTTAAAGGGCTCGCTCTTGATGCTCTCGTACAGATTCCGCAGCAGCTCTTCCGGAAGGTCACCGACCTCGTTGATGCCTCTGTTCATGGAGATGAAGCGCTCCACGGGAGGCTTGTCTCTGACCTTGGGGTTGTGGAGGCTGGTGTTCAGCATAATGATGGCGAACGACAGCACGTAGCAGGTGTCTGTGGACTGGAAGTCACCAGGATTGCATTGGCAGTACCTGGAGGCGAAGGCCTCCATCATGCGATTAATCTTCTGGGCCTCACCAGGAAGTCTGAAGCTCCACAGGAACTGCCTTAAGGCTTGTACAAGATTGAGGTTGGCAAACTCGTGAAGCTCCACGAATGCCTGAAGGACCTTGATGTTGAAGTCATCCCGCTCTCCCAGGTAATCCCCGATGACGGTTTTGTTGAGGCCCTCGCCTTTGTAGAGGAACTGCGCGATGTCCAGTATCTCAAATTTGTCGTGTGGGTCCTCGGCCGCGGAGGCCTCACAGTGTTTGTGTCATTTATGGGCATCGTTACACGCGAGTTGTAAACCGTGACAGATTGCCATTCTTTTTCCCGCATCTTTGTTATCTTTTTTCGCTTGTTCATATACAGTGGAAAATGCCTCGCGCAATGCGTGCATTTCGGTCTCTATATCATCGTCCGGGGGTAATATATTTTTGTCCCGTAACTCATTTTTTAATGAAGTCAATTGGAATTCTTTTTTAGCTCTTTCCTTCGGACTAAGTCCTCCCAAATATAGTCCCCTTATTACTTCCCATTTTTCTCCGAATGTTTCCATGGTCATATTTTACGAACTTACTGATCAAATTTACAAACGTCCTTAAAAAAAGGCTCATATATGTTTTGGCTTATGTTTTGGCTTATTTACTAAAAATTATGCCGGGAAATGGTCGGCTTACCTAGAAAAAAATCTAAATTTTGGATTGAATCATTTACCTAAAATTTAATGCCAAGCCTTATTCCTAAAATGCATGTTTGTCCTATAATTTTATGCCGATTTTTTATTTAAAACATCTGTTCCTTATCCAGACATCGATAATTTGATATAGTCAATCTGCACAGCTTTTGTTACAAAGGTTTGTGCTTCCCTTGCTTTTATGAGGATCCTCTCGGTGTCTGGATGGGTCCGGATGTTGTCTAGGGGTTTCTTTTGTTTATAACAAATTGTAATTATGATATTGTCGTCGTTTTTGACAATATTATTAATTTCAGTTGGTGAAACCTCCTGTTTGTTCTAATCACGTCAGGGTCACCAATTTGTTGAATTTGTTGGAGAAAAATATTCTCCTCGAAGGATCACCAAGTCAGAGAAAAGCTTTCTAGCTTGTTTTAATCAATTACTTTATTCTTTGATCAATTCAAGTATGATAACCATTACAACCTGTTTCAATCAATTACTTTATTCCTTTGATCAATTCAAGTATAACAATTACCTTCCAGGTTCTCCAAGGCCTGGTTGGCCTTCCCAAGCACCAATTGATATTATTAAACTTAACCTCTTTATCCACGCCACAAAAACCAGGGATCTCCTTTTTAATCCAAATTTTACAGTCCTATGCCCGCTTTATTTAATCCAAATTTTGAGTTGGAGAGACCCCAAATTTTCTGCAATGCGGACAGAAAGGCCAAGTTCCTCGTTTCAGGAACTTTATACATTTACATCACATCTATCTCAATCTTTTCTTTTCATTTTCTCCCGGACCCTTTATCTACTTCGGACTCTAAATTTGGATATGTCCAATTTGCACAGATTCGATGTAACAGGCCCTTGCTTACCTTTAGATGTGGTACCAGAGTCGTTTGTAGGCAGAGCCTGGGCGGCTTTCTGTGCGTCAATCTCTAGAATCTCCGACACATCCCGGACGAGCCCGCAAACCTGTTGGGATCTAGAAAACAGATCAATCCCAGGTTGGTTGATGTGTGGAGCTTCCTCAATAACACGGAGATGGGTGTGAGGCAAAATGGTCGTTGATGGGTTGGAGCGTCAATCAGAAGACGTAAGACGGATTTAGGAGTTGGTCAAATTAATTGTCAGGCCGATATAGCTGCAGGGTCAGTTCGATAAGTCTCGACGACGAGGAGACCAACCAAAAAGACAATGACAACAAAGACGACAACCCTTATAAAGTCTCCCCTAAGCAAGTTGTCACAAAAGGATAAATGGATCACAAAGAACTGTGTATGTGCAAAACAGCATGAACAATCATGCACGCAACAGGAAAAGTACTGGAAACAATATGTGTGCGACTGGTCACAAAGAACTGTTTTCCCAACCAGAGGCGCCATTTTAGGCAAGCGCCATATTATTTCTAACAGGCGCCATTTTAAGCGCCATACTACATCCAACAGAATGCATAAGCGTATCCAACAGTTGGACCCCCCACTAGTGGCTGTCAGATGAACTGAGTCTGACTTTCGCATCCCAAAATATTTCAGGGACAACGGGAGAACAAGTTTTTTTGGGCCAATACAACAGCAAGTATTTTGCTCAGATGGATGTTTACCATGTTCCATGAGTGACATTTTAAAACTTGTTGTTGTATACTGCGAACAAAAGTACACACGTTCACATAAAAATAGATTTATTGATAGTGAATATGGTGACATCCAACATTAATGTTATTTTGAAACACGTGACTTGGTGACTTAGTTTTAAGCCCAGTTCCAATAAAAAAAACGTGACCGAAGTCCCTTCTGGTCGTATTATTGGACCGAAAACTTGAGCCATTATTTGAATAATTTTAATGCATTACGATTCTTGCCAGTGCTGGAGTACCACAAAACTCGTGTCTCTCTTCTCTCTTTAGATTTGTGCTCCTCAAAGACAGCAGTTGTTTTGTGAGTGTGCAGAAGAGACTGAAAATCTGCAAGTGTCGTCTAACGTGCTGCTGCTCAATCTTTTCATTGTCATTCACTCCATTTGTGGACGAGACTTACCAATCAGCTGGGTAGGACACAGTGTGGCAGTCCAACTCCAGCTTGCACTCCAAAGGCTTGATTTTACATTTATTTAAAAATCCCTCTGCTCTTTACCTTTTGGCCAAATGCCCTCGTGTGTACCACACACACACACACACACACACACACACACACACACACACACACGCACACACACACGCACGCACACAATTCCACAGTGCTATTCCCTCTGCACGGTAAGATTTAAGAGACTCGTGAAACAAAAGGTTACAGACCTGAACGATCCAATGTCAAGGATTACTCCTGAGGTGAATTCTCCACTAATAAAGCCACCATTGTGTCCCACCTAGCTCTCGAATTAGCAGTGGGATGTTTGCACACTTAACCGGGCTTGACAGAGCCACCACTAGAACCCTGTTTCGAAAGACTTAATGGAATAGCAATGGCATGTGTGACATCTCTACAGGAGGTCTGGAGATATTTATGGCGTTAGACGTCGCTATAAGGCGTAGGTTGAGAATCTATTAAAATTTAGTTCTCAGCGATAAGACTGATCATTTTAGCATGTTGCCAGTCCCCCTGGTTCCAAGATTTCTGTTCAAGTTAGTTTCAGAAACATAGCATGCATTTTCACAATCAGTAGATTTTTTTATATGGGTTACAGTAAGTAAAACTGGCTCATTAAACAATCTCTAAAATGCAGTATGTAATTTGACTTGTGTCTGAGCATGACTATGTGTCTGAGATGATGTCAGGAGGGCTCTGATGGGTGTGAACACCAGGAAAGGTGCGGGCCCAGATGGCATATCTGGGCGAGTACTGAAGACATGTGCTCACCAGCTAGCCGAGGTGCTCCCGACAATATTCAACATCTCCCTGGCTGAATTAATGGTCCCGTCCTGTTTCAAGAGGTCCACCGTCGTTCCTGTCCCGAAGATCGCCTCTCCTGCCTGCCTGAATGACTACCGTCAGGTGGTCATGGAGTGTTTTGAGAGGCTGATTAAGGATTATATCTGCGCCTCCCTCCCCTGTACCTTGGACCCACCGCAGTTCGCGTACCAGCAGAACAGATCCATGGATGACGCGGTTTCCCAGATCTGCACACCATGCTCATGCACCTGGATGGCCGGAAGGGGGCCTATGCGAGATTGCTGTTCATCGATTATAGTTCAGCTTTCAATACCATTGTCCCCACCAGACTGGCTATCAAGCTGCAGGAGCTTGGACTGAACACTCCGCTGTGTGCCTGGATTCTGGACTTCCTCACAGCCCCAGGCCCGAGGTGGTTAGGGTGGGGAAGCACATGTCCAGCTCCCTCACCCTGAACACAGGATAGCCCCAGGGCTGCATCCTCAGCCCCCAACTGTACTACCTGTACACACATGACTGTGTGGCCAGGTCCAGCTCCAACACCATCATCAAGTTTGCTGACGACACTGTTGTGGTGGGTCTGATCAACGAAGGCGATGAGAAGGCCTACCGCGGGGAGGTGGCTGACCTGTCACTCTGGTGCCAGGACAACAGCCTCCACCTGAACATCAGCAAAACTAAGGAGCTGATTGTGGACTTAACAGAGGATTTAACATGGACTTTACAAACAGACACTCTGGTGAGAAAGGTGAGGCAGCGTCTTTACCACCTCAGGCAGCTGAGGAAATTCTGGGTCTCGGTGAGGATCCTGAAGTCCTTCTACTCTGGAGCAGTGGAGAGCATCCTGACAGGCAACATCACTGCCTGGTTTGGGAACTGTACTGCTCAGGACAGGCGGGCCCTACAGAGGGTGGCGCGTTCAGCTCAACGTACCACTGGAACTATCCTCCCCTCCCTGCAGGACTTATACACCAGGGGGTGTTGTAGCAGAGCCCGCAGGATCATGAAGGATCCTCATCACCCCAACAACGGACTGTTCCAGCTGCTGCGGTCAGGCAAGCACCTCCGCAGTCACACAGCAAGAATTGAGAGACTGAAACGGAGTTTCTTCCCACAAGCCATAAGAACTGTCTACGCTGAACTCACCAGGGGTCCTCACTGAGTCACACACATAGGCTCCACTACCTTACTGTACTTCATGTTGCATACTGTACTGCATACTGTATCACTGTTCTGGGTTACTGCATACTGTGCTGTATTGCTGTTCTGTTCGGTGTTACTGTATTGCTGTGCTGTACTGTTGTATACTGGACTGTATATCTCCACACACACTACCTCACTTTATTCACATGCCACTTTAATGCACATATCTTTAATGCACATATACAGTACATAATAGCCTGTCCCATATACATAAGTCTATTACCTTTATTTCTATTTTGTACCTCCACTCTGCATTACCTTTGCGTTCTTATTTTAATTCTATATTATTCAACTTACTTACTGCATTGCGTTTTAGGAATCAGTTAGTTAGTCAAGTACAAATTTTTAGGTAGCTATTGTGTTCAGTCCAGAACATATTCTGCGTAATCACCGGGTGCGTTGCATTGATATTTCACTGCATATACAGTATGTATGGAAGTATGTATATGTATGTGACGAATAAACCTCTTGAATCTTGATTTTTTTATGGTACATCTGAATTTTTTTTTACATCACTCTCACTCCATTCCTCTCCATGGCAAAAAGGGGAAGTGGGTGTAACGCAGGATACCTTGACTTACGAGTTTAATTCCTTCGGTGACAGAGCTCGTAATTCAATCTGCTCGTATAGCAAATCAATTTTCCCCATTGAAATAAATTGAAATGCCATTAATCTGTTCCAGCCCCCAAAAAACCACCCCAATTTTCTTTTGGTACGTGTTTTTAAATCAGAAAAATGTATTTATAAATAACAAATATTGTATAAAAACATAATAAAACATAATAAAAGAGAATGTCAAAGAGAATCGCTCATGTTTTTCTATGATTTCATGCTTTAATTCAATCGACATCATCCGCTTCTTCTTCTAAGCACTTACTTTCTTAGGATCCAGGTTAGAATTTTTTTTTTTGGCAAAATAACTGCATAAAAAGCACAATACGCGAGCACAAAACACAAAAGAGATGCTTCCACGGTCAGGTGACCACATGAAGTGGAGGAGTGAGACGTGGGATGCTGGCCGGATTTGCTCGCCACACCAACTAGTGGTGGTGTACCTGAAGCTCACTCCTCGTAACTCACATTTTTGCTCGCAAATCAATACAAAAAAATCAACGGAACGACAGCTCGTGACTCGGAAACTCGTATGTGTTTGCACTCGTAAATCAAGGTACCATAATGTATACATTATTTAACAGCAATGTTCAAGATGTTCTATTTTAAATTTTGACGGTCTTCATATTTCTGTATATATATATATATATATTTTACTGTGATGTTTACATGTTTCTCTTACATTCTTTAGGTTATCTTCACATAACAGGCAGGGTTTAGTTTCAATGTATATCTATTCTCAGCTATTTCACTTATTTAGTGTGTGTGTATTCTTCCCATGTTGTTAATGAAAAAAAACCTTTTAATTGTATATTGTATAAAAAATACATTGCTACTGGTAAAACAAAACATGTTACGAGTAACAACATGAAAATGCACGAGTCACCAATTAATAAGTACTAGTACTCAATTAATGATGACTAGAAAAATTTAAATAGATACTGGCAACAATGCGAATAGATACTAGTCTGAGGCAAATATGTAATATCTGAAACACGGAGCCCATATGGTTCAATGACAAAATTGTCAAAATTGTTAATAGAAACAATGGAATAGTTACTGGTATCAATTGGAATAGATACCAGTATCTAATAAATAAGCACAAGTACCTAATACATACTGATTAGTAAAACTAAACTTGTTATGAGTAACTTTCAAAAAACAGCACCCAAAGATGTATAGTAGAACACAATAATGTTAAGAAAAAAGACAGGGACAGTACCTCCGTTTCACCAATTTATTTTGGCCATCAAACGAAACATGCTAACGTTTTGGCCTAGTTGGCCTCAGAGCATACATGTAGAAGTAGCAGTGTCATGTGATCTGTATAGGACTTCATAATCACCTGTGACTAGGAGGGGCAGTCACTCAATACATATACTCCTCAAGTCTTCTTAAAGAGACAGTGGATGGTAAAGGTCACATGACGCAGATCAGTTGAAACGCTTACATTTGTTCATATTGATGCTAATACAATTTTTTAGGAAAGGTCAAAATAAAATTCTAAATTCCGCAATTCTTAACCAAAAACAAAATAATACTGCTACCGATTTTAACAGCAGGTAGTAGCCAGCAGCAACCCAACACTAGAAAGCCAGGCTTCCCATCGAAAACCACATACAAAGTGTCCAGAAGCCCAGGGGGAAAAACACAACCACCACTCTGAATGTAGTAGTAGAATCATGTGATCTATGTAGGGCTTCATTCAGTTACTCGTCGCTGTTGGACTAACAACTAGTAACTAAAGTATGACTACTAGTAACTTCAATAAGTGACTAGTTTGTCCTATGGGGTCTATGTTAAAACTGCTTGCCATTCATGTGTAGAAATGTGTGTGTTTGTGTGGAGGGGGGCGTGTATGAGGAGGTGAGGGAGGGAGGAATACTCCAGTCTTTCATTCCAGCCCTCCCGTTCACAGTGGAGGGTGACGCTATTCGCCCAGTTCTGGATCTAGATGCCAGATGGTGTCTCTCTGAGCTCAGCGTGTAATTGGCCTTTTACTCACCAGGGCGTGTAAAAACGATTTAAAAACGAGAGTTAGAAGCTTGATTCGTTTGTTGTTTGTCGCGGGAAATATCGACGAAAGTAAACTTCGACACCAGTCGCAAACAAGCGGCAGAACCACGGGATTATAAAAAGGGATTATCGAAAGGTTTCTTATTTCTCTCGCGGACTTTTGCTTCTTCTCCCCGTCGTCACGATGTAACTGTAGGAACTTTTCAACGACGAGAGACGAGTTTCCTTTCTTTTTTTTTTCTTCTTTTTTTTGTGGCCCAATTTTCTTTCTCCAAAGGAAAAAAGCAATACCAAGAAAAGTGCCAATACGCCTGCGCAGTGAAAAAGAGGTAAGCGACTCCGGTGTCGAGCATATGCTCAAGTTTACCTCGGACGCTGTCTGAATGTTTGTTTGTTTGTTTATTTATTTTGTTTGTTTGTTTGTTTGTTTGTTTGTTTGAAGAAGAGTCTGTTGGAAGAAATGTATGTTAAATGTTTAAATATGAACTACAAGGCTGTAGGCACATACTATTAATAAATATGTGACCTATAAAATCCAGTCACCCTGTGCTTACTTTTTTGAAACAGCAACAATTATAAGAGCGATACTTTCGCTCAAAAAAACTTTCGCTTTTTTTTTGAATTTTAGCTGCCCAGATTTCGGCAGGTCTAGTCGATCGGCGGAACAATCAGTCAATCAATGATTGACCAAGCAAGTTATGAAGGAAGTTGCATTTTACGGAAGTCCAAATACTGGACTGACTGCTTTGAATGCACCTTCTCCAGCTACTCGTTTACACGCATTCACTCCACCAAGAGCATATTGACTCGATCGGGTTGTATTACTGTTGCATACTGTCACATTCTATGTAAAGAGTTTGAATGTATACAAATGTTTTCCTTTCCCGCGAGTAATCTAGTTTAACGGCGTCTCGGCCTACTCCCTGTTATAACTGTTGGTTTAGAATAATCTGTTACTATGCACGCAACAGTGTGTGATTCTGCACACCTCCAGCAAAATTAATTATAGTTCAACTTCACCATTATTTAATTTACAAGATGTTGGTACCATTATAGCAGGGGTTCTCAACCTTTTTTTTTAACCAAGGACCCCTTATATGAAAAATAAACCGAGGATCCCCTCACGGATGCCCCCTCTTTGAAAATCCCTGCATTAGAGAATGTACAATATTGTCTGTTTAGCTGTTCATAGCTTCACTGTTAACTCCCTAACTGTATTATTGACAGCTAGGGAAGTCATGTCTTAACAGTACACTACAGAGCTTCTCAGATTCAGATATTGTGACCAAATACATTCAAATTGGGGCCCCGTGCTAATGTATATTGAATTGAGGGTTCTCAATATGAAAACGTTTGAGAATCACTGGCCTAATCTGTAACTGGAACCAGAGAAAAAAACTTTTGTATGGCTATGCATTTTGTGTGGCTATTATTTAGCCTGTAACTACAGCATAGTTACTGTCCGTCCGTTCAAAGCTCATTGTTGGTAAAATGTTTAAGGCTGAGATGATTCAAGTAGTATAGCTTTAGCAAATTATGGTAAAATGTTTTATAAAACAATAACGTGGACCCTTCTTTGGAATAATTCTACATTGGCTCCAGAACTTGCTTATGTGAGAGAGCTACTGTAACCTGTGTTTATAAATGCAAATCATTTAACCATTGTGACGCTCAAGGGCTGCCTAATTTGTGGACCTACTGGGGGATTTAGGAGTCCAACTTGGCCTTGCTGTACAGTGATTATTCACATTATTTAGACTACTGTAATTTCAAAAGTCTGGCCTCATTCGAACGTTTGGCAAATGAGATGGCTTCCTCTCTTACATAGGAAACTGGTTTGGTAGGCTATGATTCAGGGCACTTAGCTGTACTGCCCAAGGGTGCGATGACTTGTTCTCTGACAATGCCTGGCTTATAGGACTGCAACTTCTCATCAGCTAAGGGCTACGGTATGAATTCACTGAGCTTATATAATTAGGCCATCACAACCCACATAATGTGGGTACAAGGAAGTTCCTGAAAGTCTTCGTCTGGTGGGTGAGTAACCTGTTGAATACTCCTGCACAACAGTGTGTCAGGTAGGGCTGCCCCCTGGAAGTCGAAGAGTGGAATTATCAGTCTGAAACCCGTCAATCGACTGAGGTTCTTCAAGTCGATCAGTTTTTTTTCAGTCAGTGTTAGAAGCTTAAAAATGCACAGGCAGAAAATTTCAATAGGGAATCATAAATATATTTTTATGTGTGAAACATCCGGGCATGGATGCGAACACGGCTGTCCGAGTGCCATGATTGCCGTGCCCGGTTACTCCAAATATATCAACTAAAAACAGTGAGGATGGGGTACTGAGGAACAGGGCACCACTTGTAGACTGGTTAAGATTATTTTCTGCGCATAAGGCATGGACCATTGCATCCCAGGGATGAAAATTTATAATTTTCTAAATTGATAGTTGTTAACCTAAACAATCGTCGATTTATTGATAATGTAAAAGCTAATGACCTCACAAGGTGGTGGCGCCATTGTACGTGGGGACCTCGCAACGTCGTGCACCTTGGAGATTTTGTGAATTGGCGCAAGAAGAGTTTCTTCTCATTTAATTTCACGACTCCCTGAGCTGGTTCGCTCATACAGGATCTTTAAGACCTGTCTTTGCACGAGTTAAATATCTGAATTTTTTGTCGTCTTCTGCAACAGAATGAGCCAGATGTTGCGTAGCAGATCAAGTCTGGTACAGATATGGACGCTAATAAAATGACTAAACATCACTAAAATTATAATATATATATATACAGACATCGTCGGTCCATCAGAGGGAAACAGGTGCGCAGTATGCCCCTCAATTGCCTCCCCCCTTGAAAAAGAGCAGAAAAGCTGCTGTTGACATGACTCACCTCATCTTATCTGAAACTCATACAACAACCATTCACCATTCACCAAATCTCTTCAACTGAACTCTGATATAGAGAGAAATATTGGTATCAGTCTTGTCAGTAACATTTTCTGAAGAGAAGTGGAGGTCATAGCGAGATATTTGGAAGGGTGATTTTAAAATTGTCTAACAATATCTAATGCATATGGTACAGATGCGGAGATATGATAATGTTAGGGGCTTTGATACTGTGAGAATGTGTTCTTACTTTGAGAAAACGCTCTATCTGTAAACAATTGCAAAACACAAGGTGGTCATCAAGTCACATTGAGTTTCTGTTTCATGCTGTTGGAACTCATTGCTATATCTGACTTTGCTGAAATTAAACAGTGAATAAATCTATTATTGAATATAATAAATGTGCAGGCTTTCCAAAACCAGTTATCACTATTTTTGTTACTGGAATGTCGGTATTTCTATCAATATTGGCCAAAACGCAAGAGTAAATTATAATGATACCTTTGATTTGTAATCACCTTTCAAAGACACTAAACAAAAACAAAAAACTGAGCAGTCTTACTTAGTCAAAATATGCTCCGCATCACCAGTGGGGTTCCAGTGGCGGTCCTGGCTCCTTATCTGCTCTTTTTATCACGGTGGCACGGTGGCGCATTGCACTGCTCCCACAGCAAGAAGGTCCTGGGTTCGATTCCCGCCTGGGGCGCTGTTGGCACCGTGCTCCGGCGGTTATCTCCCAAAACAGGAGCCTTTCTGTGTGGAGTTTGCATGTTCTCCCCGTGCTCACATGGGGTTTCCTCCACCTCACGTCAGTAAGGACCCCCACCAAAAACATGCACCCATCATTGTCTGACCAGCAATGGACATTTATCACCTGGTCCCCGGGCGCGTCCACGTATGCTGCCCACTGCTCCTGGCTGTGCCCCCAGAGGAAGGACAAGCCAGGATGGGTCAAAAGCAGAGAATCCATTTCACCGGCCACCATCAAAGCATGTGCGTGTGTGTGTGTGCAAGCATGTGTTGTAGTGTGGTGTGTTGCGTGATAAATAAAGACTGTTTCTTCTTTCTTTCTTCTTCTTCTTATCTCTGGAACCACATGCCCCCTGTAATATTGTACATGATTCCACGCATGTCACGATGGAGGAAAGATGAGGGTGGTGTACATTTTGTTGTAAATTTTGGCGTAAACTTCGCCATTTGCTTTGCACCTGTAGTATTGTCTGATAATAATAACACAGCATTTAATCCATTGTTTTTAGGTCTGAAAGGGACCACTACTTGAGCTCCTTTCACTTGTAGGGAATGCCATGAAACTTAAATTGCCATTACTGCACACATGATGACTTGATCATCTCGTTGCATTCTTGCACATTCAATTTACAGTACAGTAGCCAAGACAATTTGTGGGTGTTAAATATGAATGAATCCGCTTTAAATTTATACCAAAATACGATTGAATCATCCACAAAATGGTGCCAGGCAAGTCTGTCACTGATATGTGTAATATATAATGTGACTATCTGTAGGGCGATTGGCTGTCAGACCGAATCTTGTTGTATTTACAACCAGTTTATGGACTGTTGGATTACATTTCTGTACAAGCCATTCAACTGGTCTGCTGGGCCCACGCAGGTTAAAGAGAACACTGACATGTTGGGGGAGAATGTGGGGGAAGGGTGAAAAATTCAATTTCCAATCACATCCTAGGATGATAATTGCTTGTCAATGACCGTCAAAAATCAGCATTGCAATATATGGCAGTCTTAATCAATGCCTGAATACATTGTGCATATCACACCGCCGCAAGATATTTTTTGTTGTACAGAAAATAAATTTGTGATATCCTAGGACAACAAGATGTATTTTTGCATCATTGCCTGGGTGGTGTTCCATCCCAAGAAATTCTTCTCTGAACATGACCATTTGTTGACAAGACAGTGCTTAGACCACAGAGTTTCTGATATCTGATAATTGTGGGTTTTTCTCTGGGAAAGCCATATTTAAATCTCTCCGGTCATAATATCTGGTGAAAATAATTCCCAAAAAAAACAACAAAGCGATAAAACAATAACGATAATTACCGCAATATTTTTCTCCCTCTGTCGAAATAAAATCGACTAAATAATATAATTTTGATCAAATTAAAATCTGCAGATCTGTTCATTTCCGTGTTTGGCAAGTTGCAATGGAAAGCCAATCAGTTTGGACGATCTAAAACTGACCTTTTTCACATCTCACCAATTTGTTTGTCGATATAGAAAAAGATCCGCCCACACGTTGCACTTGTAAACACAGTACACACGGAGCCGAGGCAGAGCACAGTGTCAGAGAAGCAGAAAGATGATGTATCGTTAACAATAGGGACACATACATCCATAGTTTGGCATTTTTTTGGATATTTAAGTTACGACCCAAATTAGACAGTAAATATCCATTTTGTAAAATATGTTGACTAGACATCCAGACGAAGAAGATACACCGCACTTTATTATATATTTAGACATGTCATATTTTATTTGTTTTGGATTTTATCAAAATTGTATTGAAGTGAAATGTTAATGAAAGAAGCTGCACTTGTTACTTAAAAAATTTGTAATATTTATTTTTAAAATAGTTTAACTGATGGGACTCATTTTGAATATTTCTCTTTTTTTGTTTTGCCTTTTTATGCCTTCATGATTTCATTCTTTATATAGCCTGCCTATCAAGTGTTTTTAAGCCCAATAAACAGATAATATTTGACTGGAATCCTTCCCATTTGTCCAGAACATTGAAATCTTCCAGGACACGTGGACCGGCAACAATTTTTTTCTAACGGAAACTGCTAGACCAATTGCAGGGCCAGGTGGCATTCCATCTTACTGCATACCTCCCTGAAATTGCGCAATCGATGCCTGAGAAAACGCCCATGAGAGGCCAATCAAAGCCTGAATAAACAAACAGACCAGGAAAGTGTGTGTGTGTGTGTGTGTGTGTGTGTGTGTGTGTGTGTGTGTGTGTGTGTGTGTGTGTGTGTGTGTGTGTGTGTGTGTGTGTGTGTGTGTGTGTGTGTGTGTGTGTGTGTGTGTGTGTGTGTGTGTGTGTGTGTGTGTGGTTTACATTGTTTTCTGGCAGCTTTGTGTGTGGGCTGAACTTGATGGTGGGTCGAATTGAGTTTTCCTGTTATGTATCAGCTGCAAGCATCCAGGACTGAATCAATTTTGTCATTTCTATTTGCAAAATGTGCCTTTTATCAGGCACATTTTTTATTTTCATGAATTTTTCATCATTATTATTATTATTTTTTTGAGTGAATGGGCATCGAGGTAGCGGATTGCCTGTGCAAGATCTATTCATGAGGTGGTTAAGAGAAGGATTCATGACCGTGTCCTCGGCGCACCTACACTGTGTGCACCTTTGGAACGTGAAGCGTATTTGATTTCATCAAATAAAATAAAACGCGACGATTCAGACATGTTGCTCTGAGGCTGCAAGCAAACTTCATGGGTGAGGACACAAACACGTAATGTGTTTGGCTGTTTTCGACTCCTACAGTTTTTTGTTACAACTGGCTCGAATGCTGCAAAATAAGGAGGGACACAACACTGCATTTAACACTGGGTTAGATGCGAATAGAATGTGTTTATTTACAAAAAGGGCAAAAGAGATAAAATATCAAATGGAAAGCCCCGCCGATGTCAAGCAGTTAAGACGATACAGATGCTCACACATGGATGGAGTTAACACCTTGGACCATGCGACTGCGCCCCCAGAGAAACCTGCACATATATAATAAATTGGCTGATGATGTCAGAGAGAACCTTGGTGTATCTGTAATGCATGAATGTTCTGCTACTTTCTGTCGGTTTTTCGCTAAATCCTGCTCCAAATGTAGAACAACTTGAACCACGAGATGTTTGAGACATCCTGGTTGTTCATGAGGTAAGTGATTGTCGTGTTCCAGACACTTTTAGCCTCAAACATGCCGAGGAGGAAGAACAGAATGATGATGATGATGATGATAATAAAGATAGTTATAGAAATATGGTTATTGGGGGTCCAGCTCGGAACAATTTGATGTCTTACTGCATGTACTGCAGTGGAAGTTAATTTCAGGACAGGCTATGTGAGGACAAACCTTGCGCTGCTATATTTGGCCAGCTGTTTCATTATCTTGTGTTTTTTTTTTTTTTTAATTTCTTCTTCTTTTAAGGGGGGATAATGGGAAAGGTCAGGATTTGAAGGAGCCTTATCTGTCAGACTTTTTTTTTTTAAGCTTTTTTCAGCGTTGTGGATTTTCTCTTTTTTTTTTTTTTTTTCAAATTTAGATCTCTAGATACCCTCATCACTAATCATTATTTCAGCCACCCTATGATTTTAGAACTTGCACAGCCATGTGCCAGCCATGTGTGTAATATTTTATTAAATTTTTTTTATGAAACTGTTTGTCTACCAGTTCTCTCGGGCAGCACACCACATGAAAATCCTCTTAAGTCTACCAAGGCATCGGGGTTAATTTATGAAGGGTTGATGTTTGTCGTTTTATGTGGAGAGCACATGTCATAATGTTGGGGACAAAAAATTCTGTCCAGGTCAAATTGGAATTTTCATCATGCAAATTATTTGTAGACTTAAGATATTTTATCATGAGAAAATTGCATAGCAAACATCTAAATGATAAAATTTCTCTGTGCAAAGAAATTTCATAGTTCAAACTTATTTTTTTTTTTTAGTTTAAAGTAGTCTTAAGTAAGATAAATATCTCTGACCCATATCACATCCAATATATTCCGTCAGGCTGACATTTCAAATATAAGTAGAAGCCCAGACACACAAGTAAACAAGTGGAACACAAAGGCCTGTGCTCTTTTCAGTAATCAAATTACCTGGTAATAGCAGCATGCAGCATACATTCCCTCATCTTTGGAGGACAACATGAGCTTGCTTTTGTTCTCATCTGTTCATCTTTTTTTTTCTTTACCTGCTAGTTGCTGGCTACTTTATTTACCATTGGCTCAAACAAACTAGTGATAGGCTGTTAGTAGTGTGTTTCTGTACAAATAAGGAAACGCGTGCCTATATAATGTATAGAATAAAATCTCCAGGACATTATCATCTTTATTGAGCTATGCTTGAGTATTTAATATTTGCTAAAACTTCATCTTGCATGTCTCCCGAAATTCTAGCCTGGGGTAAAATTCAAGGGTTGTTTTCACTCTGTTTTTCTGGAAAGCTGAACAGGGAATGAGAAAGCATTTTTAGTAACTGTGAAGGGCGGAGTTTGCGGGTAGCGCCAAGTGTGACGATGAGTAAAATGCTTACTGTTTCCACTGTGTATGCTCGTCCAGCCAACGCCCTATAGGCTGAACTTAAGTAACTGCCATTGCAAGGTGTAAATGCATTACGTTGCCCCTGGTGATCCAGGAGGGTATTATTACTGTAATGGGTTAGTTTGCTGGACTCGGATCCTGTGGCAACTGCATCCTCTTGTTATTCACCTGCTGTTTGTGTGTTCAGGATTGGGTGGGCAGGTAGATCAGGATCACATCTGGCCTGGGGTGAGAAGTCTTCATCTTCTTTTTTTGTTAGTCTATTTGTCTATATATTGCTTTCCTATTTTCTTCTTTTTTTTGCGTGTGTGTGTGTGTTGTTTTTCGTTTATGAGAACGCATTATTTATAATTACCGCAATATTTTGACTATTTTTCACTCACGTCAACAATGAATTAGTTACTTGCTAACTGATTTGCTACATTTACAGTCTCAACAACACACTTTAAAAACTAAAGTTATAGACGACTACCCATTAAAGTCTTGTTAGCTACAAATTTACTGCCTAGGAGCTTGAGGGTTAGAGGATCAGATGCTTGCTTTATTTTCCCCTTCTGATATGTGATCCAGAATTTTTTGCTGGGCTATCAGTCTATCAGTGCCATGTTTACTTTATGATTTGTCTAGCCCTGGTAAAGGTTTGTAGTATGTCTGAAACCCTAGTATGTTCAAATAGCAGAATACATACTACATCCACTGAAATATCAAAGTTTGCACACACTAGGCACTACACCGGCAGTCGTATCCTACAATGTACTGTGAGTGCACGACGCCAGTAAAAGTTATTTTGCAGTGTCGTTATCAACCCTCAATCTACTGAAAGCTAGTGGCACCTGTTTGTTTTTACTCACCGGACGATAATACGAACATGTAGTATGGAGTTTGCCATTTTGTAGGGTTGGAGTTTCTGTTGGACTGTTTATGTTGACTGTCATTTGTGTGTGCTGTCTGCAGCCCTCTTTTATCTGCTGCCACTTGCAGGTGAAGGGGCGTTCTACACACACACACACCCAGCCATGAACACAGCTACACCTTAGAGTGCAGTGATTCCCACACATAGGCTTAACTTGGGTGCGCTGCCCAGGTATCTAAATGGCTGCCAAAATATATTTGGTGACGGACCAATTTTAGCATTTTTAATTTTAATTATTTTATCCGTCAGACAACGATGACATGATTGATTAACTGGTGGATATGTTCTCTGTATTACATTAGACACGGACACAGCACTCTGGTTTGAAAGTTTGTATCGGATCGAGAGACAGGAGCAATGGTGGCTCAGGAGGTTGCTTCAAGATTCAGGGGGTTTATTTGTCACATATACTGTATATATACATATGTTCACACATTTATGCAGTGAAATGTCTTTGCAATGCACCCGGAGGTTATTCACAATAAGTTCTAAACCAAACATAATAGCTAACCAACTGAAAGTAACGGATTCCTAAAACGTAATGCAGTTAGTGAATAGAATAAAATACAATAAGACTCAAAACGGTAATACAGAGTGGGGGTACAAAATAGAAGTAAAGGGAATAGAGTTATGTATATGGGATAGGCTATTTGTGTAAACAGTATACAGTAAAGGAGCATTCAAATAAAGTGTGTGTGGAGACATACAGTATAGTATACAACAGTACGACACAACAATACAATAAAACAGGACAGCAATACAGCGCAGTATGCAGTAACCCAGAACAGTGATACAGTATGCAGTACAGTATGCTGCATACATTACAGTAAGGCATGTGTGTCTCAGTGAGGACTGCTGGTGAGTTTTGCATTGACAGTCCTTATGGCTTGCGGAAAGAAACTCAGTCTCTCTGTCCTCGCTGTGTGGTTGCGGAGGTGCTTGCCTGACCGCAGCAGCTGGAGCAGTCTGTTGTTGGGGTGGTGAGGATCCTTCATGATTCTGCGGGCTCTGCTACTACTCTCCTTCGCTGGCTAGCTAGCAGTGTTGTTGACAGACTCAAAACGTGGTAAAAAATAATTCAGTTCGTTGGTTAGAGAGACGTCCACACTCGTGTCTGGGGAGGAGCTGCTGTTGTAGTTCTTAATAGTCTGCAGCCCCTGCCACAAGCGTCTAGTGTACCGTTGCTCCATCTGTCACTCCAGTCTGTCCCTGTACGTCCGTTTAGCATCCTTCATGCCCTCTGCAGATTGTACAACGCCGTTTTGTAATTGTCCCAATTGCTGGATACAAGACCGTGGTTGTAAGCAGCCGTGCGAGCATTGAGAGCGCAGAGGATTTATCAACCCACGATTTCGGGTCAGGAAATCTCCGAACTTTCAGTGTGGGGACGATGCTGTCCACTACCGTAGCTATGAAGCTCTTAACTACTAACATAATCTCATTGACGTCACTGGAACTTGATTGGAACATGTCCCAGTCTACGTCAGACGGAGCGTCCTGAAGTGCGGCCTCTTATTGGTCCGACCACCGCTTTATGTCCCTCGTCACTCGCGTTCCATACACAATGCAAAGGAATTATAGCAATTGCAGCGTGGTCCGATTTCCCGAAAGGGAAAGGGAGCGAGGCGGTCTTGTATCCGTTGTTGTACGGTGTGATGGTCCAAAAGGTCTTTCTACCCTGGTGGCACATGTGATGTGTTGGTGGAAATTAGGCAGAACTTTTTTTTAGGTCCGCCCTGTTAAAGTCCCCAGCCACCACCACAGCCGCGTCGGGATGTTCGCTCTGAAGTCCGCACAACACATCATATACTGTATGTCCGATAGTGCTGTGTCGGTGTCGGCTTGCGGTGGAATATAAATGGCTGTGATGATGACCATGCTGAATTCCTGGAGGAGGTAGAATGGATGGCATGAGATGGTCAGCTTTTCCAGCTTCGGCGAGCAGGAGCGGGAGTCTTGATTTTGTTCAGGTTGCACCAGCTGCTGTTAGTCATGAGACAGACGCCTCCATCCTTGGATTTCCCCGACTCCTCCGACCTGTCGACGTGGATAATGGAGAAGGACTCAGCTGGACGAATGGCTTCATCTGGCACTAGCGGATTCAGCCATGTCTCCATCAGGCTGACGACGCAACAGTTTCTCGTATCCCGTTGGAATGTAATCCTTGCTCGAATGTCATCCATCTTGTTCTCCAGGGACTGGACATTGGCAAGAATGATGCTTGGCAGAGGTGGACGGTAAGGTTGCATCCTCATTCTGACCCGAATGCCGCCACGTTTACCGCAGTGCTTCCTTCGTGGGCCAACCCCTGGAAGAACGGCTCTGTTGTTGTTGTTGTTAAAAGCGTTGGCGCTTAAAATCTCCAGGGGCCACTCTGGATCCGCGGCCCAAAGTTGTTCTTTCGGGGAAATTTTTATATCCACATGTGCATTGCAACCATGGGAGATCACTGCCAATGAGTAGAGCAGGTCTTACAGTAATCAAACCCAATCACAGAGCCCCAACGAGACCAGGAGGACCTCCACATGCCCCAAAACACGACGATATTGCCCCGATGTAGGAAGACTCAAGTATTAATGTATTAATGGATGGAGTTACGTCAGTGATAAAAGTAGCCCATATTTCATTCAATGAATCAACCTTGTTTTTGGATATTGCCAATAGTTTTTTTTGTTTTGTTTTTTTATTGAGATGTATTCTATTAATAAATGTAACCATTGGGATGTGGTGAGATTATCTCTGTTTTTCCAATTGAGTAATATTATTTTCTTGGCTATTGTTAAGGCGATCAACATGGTATGGTGGCATTTAAGTGGTTGGTCAAATGAGGAGAGGTCACCGAGGAGACAAACAGTCAGGGAGACTGGAATGCTGTGACCCAGAAGGGTTGATTGCTTCTAGGTGATGTTGGTCCAGAATGCTAGGATAGATGGGCCTAGCCAGATGGCATGAACGTAGTCATTTCTGGTATTAAGGGAACAGTGAGAGCACAAAACCAATTTTGAACATTTTGTGTTCTGTGATAGGAGCTTTGTGCAGAATCTTATTGGATTAGTTGCATTTTTGAATTGTGGGTCATAGAAAATATGTTGCAAATAAGCTTCCACAGGTTGATATCGGTCGGAACAATAAGGTTTCTTTCCCATTCCATTGTAGGTAAAGATAGTGTCATCTGTTTTAAATAAAAGTTTGTATATTCTGGGAAAGGGATTTTTTTTAATTACCGATATGAGTAAGATGTTCAATCATCGGAGGTGGTTGTAGGATGTTGTTCGTCAATTTGATTTAAACTTTTAGAGACTTCTTTAGTTGAAAGAAACTGTGGCCACAAATATAGTATTATACCTTGGGGTTAAGATTGGTAAGGATATAAGCAAATTTTTATCAAAAATGTGTTCCAGATGAGTAATTCCTTGATTCTTCCAAGACCTAAAGATTATTAGTCTGTTTTTAAACAAAAAATACGGGTTGTACCAGATTGGAGTGAATTTGTTTGGATACAGTGTGACCACTAAGTTTGTTGAATCTCCACCAGGCTGACAGAGTCGTTGCGATTAATGGGTTTTTAGAACAATTATGTTTCCTTATTGATGGAACGATATGGGTGATACTGGCGCTGCCCCCTGCGGTCGCCTGCGCCGGCGCTCCGGCATTACATTTCACTGCATATATGTATGAAAGTATGTATGTGAAGAATAAACCTCTTGAATCTGATATTACTGTATTGACAGATGGCCGCCGCGAGGGGTTCAATAAAGATGGCAAATAGTAAAGGGGAGAGCGGACATCCTTGTCTTGTGCCCTGTTGTCGAGTGCAACGCTGTGAAATGTAACCATTGTTGATGACGGTACCAGATGGTGAGTCGTACAGGATTCTTGTCCATTGAATGAGTAGCTCTACAAAGCCAAATTTGTTGAGGATTGAAAGAGATATGTCTAATTAACCATGTCAAATTCTTTTTTGGCATCTAAAGAGGCAATAACAGTATTAAAGTTGTTCCTTTGAGATATGCTGATCAGACTGAATAAACGGCACATATTGCTGGATGAGTGTCTGCCTTTGACAAAGCCTGTTTGGTCTGGGTGAATTATGAATGGAATTACTTTTTCAATTCTGTTGGTTCGTGTTTTACCAATAATCTTTAATCACAATTAATTAGGATTATGGCTCTTTAACTAAGGTAAGGGTTGGGTCCTTATTGGGTTTTAGCAAAACCAAAATGAGAGTAGTATTCATGTGTGGAGGCATGGTGGAGGTTGGCTTCATCTCTGTAACCATTCTGATGAATAATGGGGATGTAAGTGGTCAGAAGTGTTTATAGAATTCCACTGGGTAGCCATCTGTTCCAAGTGATTTATTGTTTGGCATAGAGAAGAGAGCTTTCCTGAGTTCTTCTAGAGCAGCGGTTCCCAACCTTTTCGGACTCGTAGCCCACTTGAAAATCAAAAAGTGTTTGCGGCCCACATCCGACCAAAAGTAATATGCAAGCCAAACCGTGCATTCTCAGAGGACGTTTATTTAAACAATCATATGCATTCTCAAACTTATTGTGCTGTAGTGGTAAAGCAAAAAAAGACGTGGGTTAAAACTCATGACTCACGCCAGCGCTGATAAAACTAACAATAACAGGAGCACATTAATATTAACTCACCTAATGACAAGGCTGATGTTGCTTGGCAGACACCAAATGCTTGATGTCTGGTTTAAGGGATGAGAGTCTCAGGCCAAGATCTGGCTTAACGTTCAGTTTATTCCTGGATTTCGTTTTCAATGCTGCTAAATAGCCAGTCTCACAGAGATACGTCATCGGGAAAGGCATCAGAAAACGTACAGAATCGTTGGACAGATCGGGATTTGCGTTCTTGGTGCCCATACATGACGTTTCGATGACTTTGTTCTTGCCACTCCTTGAGTTTATTATTGAAAAATTAAAGCGGCTTGGACATGTCCTGTTGGTGTTTTGTCTTGAGGTGACTGCACAGTTTACATGGCTTCAGAGCTTCGTGTGATAAAATCTTAGAACACACCATGCACAGCGGTAACGGTTCATCTTCCGTGCCTGTCCAAAAAAATCCCAATGATAAATATTCAGCGATATACTTTCTCTGAACCTTTGTACTTTGGACTGTCCTGCCTGTCTGGTGTCCCGCCGGGACTTCACTTGTGGTTGATGTACCAATGACTTCTTTCCTTTTAGTGTGCCTGATGTTAACCATCTATTTTGATTATCACCGCAAGTTCAAAAATGTACAGGTGCACGGGTGCAGGAGCTGCAGCCCACTTGTTGGGAATCGCTGTACTAGAGTAAGTGGTTGATCTTATATGGTAGCCTGCTCTGTGGAATATTTAGGGAGGTCGATATCATCGAGGAATGAGTTAGTGTTTAATGTATTTGATTCATTATCTGAGGGCTATAGCTTATTATAAAAGTCTCTGAATATGTTATTGATATCTTGCATTGATGTCTCGTGTATGTTATGTCTACCCTGTGGATCTTTGATAGCTGTAATAAGTGTTTTTTTTTGTTTTTTGTTTTTTTTTCATGCAGCCGCATGGTATGGTAGTATTATAACATTTAACTGGATGTTCCAATGCACATATATCAAAGAGGGACTCTGCGCTTCTGAACCTTTGCTGTCAGCACCATGCCTTCTCAGGGAATATCGCTCTTTCAGTTGCTGGCAAAGTTCTGTCGAAGATTATGTTCCACACACTGATTAACATCGTCATGCTCCCAGAGTTTGTGTGGCTTCAGGAAGAACAAGAATACTGTGATGATCCTTACTGTGCCCCCACTGCAGGAAAGGAGTCGTGAACAAAAACAAGACCCGTTCATGGTCTTTGTGGACCTCTCGTGATCTTCTTTGGAAAGTCCTCCTGCAGTATAGCTCTCTTGGAAAGTTGTGAACTTACTACAGTCGTTCGATGATGGGATGACTGGCAGGAAGCGGGATGACACTAGACTTAAGGTTGGACTTTGGGAACCTCTTTAACATCAGGAGGCTCCATGCTGCAACAAAGTTCAGACTCTCCAAGCATACTTGAGCTCTGGTATGCCGATGATTGAGAAGAATCTTTATTCGTCACATGACACACCCACTACAACAAGACATACATACACACATGCACATGCTTTTTGGGTGGTGGCCAGTGAAATGTGGCCTCTGCAATTTTCCCATTCTGGCTTGTCCTTCCTCCGGGGGGCAGCCAGGAGCAGTGGACAGCATTCGTCGACGCGCCCGGGGACCTGGTACCAGATTTCCATCGCTGGTCAGACGATGGTGATGCGTGCATGTTTTGGGTGGGGGTTCTTACTGATGTTAGGTGGAGAAAACCCCATGTGAGCAGGGGAGAACATGCAAACTCCACACAGAAAGGCTATTTGGGAGATAACTCGCCGGAGCACGGTGCCAACAGCGCCTCAGGTGGGAGATTGTGCTGTTGTGGCACATTCTCCAGAATACCTACAAGCCAATCTTACAGCTGCTGTGAGAGCATACAGCCGGATGGGACTGTCTGTCCAAATCCCGAAAACAGAGGTCTATGTCAGTGGTCATCAGTTCACCCACAGAAATCGCCCGTCTTCAACATGTCTGAATCCTCCCTCGCCATTGTACCACATTTCATGTTCACATAAAGTGCCTCCAGCACATCCTAAAAGTGATCTTGCAGGACCCCTTTGCCACACTCAAAGATCCTGCAGAAGTCCAAGTGTGGGAGCATAGAGGCCACTATCACCCACCACCAACTGAGATGGCTCGACATTCATTCCCATCCGGATTCCAGCAGACTTCCTGCCACGCAAGATCCTGTATGGTCAGCTACAATTGGGCTGTCGCTTGGCAGGTAGCCAAAAAAAGCGGCTAAAGGACCAATTAAAAACCTCCCTGGAGGTTTCTGCTGCAAGTCATTATCGGCTACGATGGACTACTGCAAGCAAGTGTCCAGGGTTCGGCGTCTCTTCTCCATGTGTTTAATTTCCTTTGTGTTGGAGCGCTGCCTGTTTTGCTTTGCATGACATTGCCCATCTCCCACTGTCTTGCTGTCTCTCTCACTCTTACTTTCTCTGTCTCTGTTCTCTTACACACACTCTGTCTCTGTCTCTGTGTGTCTCTGTGTGTCTCTGTGTGTGTGTGTGTGTGTGTGTGTGTGTGTGTGTGTGTGTGTGTGTGTGTGTGCTCTCCAGATTTGTTTGTATGCTGATGCTTAGATCAACAGGCAATTCCTGCCATTAATAACATTAATGTTATTATTCCCTGTTTCCTTCCGCTCACTCTCCTTTCTGCTCATTCTTCCCAATGGTCTCATTCCTTCTCACTCGGTAACTCTCTCTGTTCCTCTCTTTCGACAGCCCCCTTTTCTTGTCCTGACTCCCCCCCTCTTTTTCCTTTGTCCTACTCATCCCTTTCTCTTTCTTGCTCCCCAGTGTCTCCCCCACACCTCTATTCACCTTCTTTCATCATTCACTCTTTGTATTTCTCAGTTGTGACCCCTGCTCTCTTCTACTTTGAGAGATATCGTCTTTAGGCGAACCTGAGGAGCATGAACCTGAGGAGCATGAAGAGAAAATTAATTAATTTGATGTTAAAATCATATCTAAATAACATAGTTTTAATGTGTTTAATTAGGGGGTTGACACTGAGCAACATTGTCGACCCCTGAAAAAGTATGGCCCTCTCCTAGATTTATTTTTTTAAATCAAATTTTACTTGAGTTTGTGTTGCATTTTAAGCCTGGCCTATAATAACATTTATATGTATTAACCTATTTATATACTCACTTATGATTACGTCTCCTGAGTGTTTTTTTTTTAGATGTAAATTAATTAATCAAAGTTTTAAAAAAATAATCAAAGTTTCCTACCTGTAGGAAACAGAAAACATGAACATAACTAAGGCTGTTAGTTACAACTCCGTCCCACGCAGTTGGACAGATGCCGTGTGTGCGAGTGTTTTTTATTTTAAATTTAGATTTATTTACCCTAGTTTCCTGCTTGTAATAAAAGGAAAATCCATTACCGTCTTGGAGAAACGTGACTGGTCTGTGTGGGGGAAAAGTACAGTGAAATCCATTTTCATAAAAGAGTAAAGGTTTCAGAAATTAGATATTTAAATTATGTTTAACATCAATACAATAAAACAAACCATTAACCATGTGTTTTTATGGAAATTCAGCTAAGCAACAGTTGTCACAGACACAGTACTGTACGTTAGTGAAAAAATCAGAGGGTTTCGAACTTTACTTAAAAATCGAAGGTTTTTGAACACACCATAAAATCAGCAGCTGCGAATTACTGAGGCCCGCATGATACTGAAGCTAGCAGCCGCTAGCTTCAGTATCATGCGGGCCTCAGTCTAAGTGATGAAAAGTTACTTATTGAAGATTCGGCTCTTTGACTTAGTGATTCAGTAAAAATTTGTTACATTTTCTGACTCTTAGTTTGTTTGATTCAGTTGGTGTAACTTGCGCATGCGTGACTCCCGATTCCGAATGAGAGTATTTTGGGTCTCGTTCGTGATCTGGTCCAGGATTTGTTGCCAACAGCCGAGGCACATGCGTGACTCGCAACTCATGGATCTCGTTCAAGAATCTGTTCGGTTGTCATTGCCTCTGCTTGGGGCACATGCGTCAGTCACGACTTATGGCTCATGGTTAGAAAACCATTCCAATAGCTAGAACAAACTAATGCTACATTTGTGGACACATTCCTGTACTTTTTCAAAACAGAAGTTTATATTGGTCTATTTAAGACTTAAGTGTGTGTGTGTGTGTGTGTGTGTGTGTGTGTGTGTTTTCCTGTGTGTGTTTTCCTGTGTGTTCATCACACAGGTTACTTACCAGTGTGTTCTGGTAAAGTAACAAGCACACACAGTTACATGTCTCTCTACCAGTTGCACTGATATACTCCCACTGTGCTTACTTAACATTATACACACACACACACACCAGAGACAGCACATTCCATATGATATGACTGTGCTAACTAAAAATAAACAAGTGTGTATCTCTGACACAGATTGCCTTGTGACTGTCTGATAACAAGCAGTGTAGGTCATTCTAAGTAAAATAGCCACTCTTGATATAACCTAGGGCTGCACGATTAATTGTTTAAATTGAGCGGTCAAGATCTGTTCCTTTCCAACCTTAAACATGTAATTGCCAGCGTAGCCTTTGTTTTTTCTTCACTATGTAATGAGGTATGGCCAAATTCAGTTATTTTTAACGTGCAATATACAATATACAATACTATTCATAATAATATTAATTAATAGTGAAAGTGTGTGTCTGGGGGGGGGTCCTTTGCCAGAGTAGTCTGCCAAAGGGGCTTATTCTTTTGCTGAACCTCTACATCTACTCTACCATGAACCTTTTTAACATATTGGTTTTTAACATTAATTTTAGGGATGAAATTTAAAGGAATTTCCTGAATCGATAGTTGTTAACCTAAACAAACAATGGTCGATTAATTGATAACGTACAAGCTAATGACATAACCAGGCAGTGGAGCCATGAGGTGTGAGGACCTATGCAACATTGCGTACCTCAGAGATTTTTTGACTTTGCGCGAGCGACGCGAGGAGCCTTTCTCCTCATATTTGCGCATACAGGAATATTTACGATCCGTCTTTACGCGAGTTAAATGGGGGCTGGGTTTGTGGGTGGGCATCGTCAATGAGTGGGTGGCTGGGAAATATAGGCCTCCAAATATGCATCAACACTTACTGGTCTTCAAACTTCAAAGCTAACGCGTCACAATCTGGAATTTATCAAAAGTAGACCTGCCAACCTGTATGCATTTGTGTAACAAGCACGCAATTCTTGGCCAAAATACATTGGTATGAAATGCCAGCTGAAACTACGCAAAAAAAAATATATATATATATATATTATTGTAATTTAATTTTGGAAAACAATCAATCAATACTAAACAGTACCGTACATTTATTCGGTATTTAAAGTACGTCCCTCAGATTGGACTAGATGCTACAACCTTCTGGTTCTGTAACCCCTCACTCACTCAACTTCCACTCATCTGCAACGGTACTTTATTATCCACGAGCCGTAATGCTGCATTGCTGAGGTAAGATGGGAAGTGGGGGAGTATTAATCAAGCACAAAAAGTGTGACCATAATGTTAGCATTTAAAACGTGAGATCCACCGTATTGGCCAGTGACGGGAATCAGCTGGTTTTCAGCTTGCTTGAGCGGTGACCGGCCGATCAGTGCCAGATATATCCAATTTTGTGCCGGTGGAATTTACATGCAAAAATGTTTCGATACTCAAACCTGATACCATGTAATGTAACGTAGTTGCATAGTTGATGCTCAAAAAAAAGACAGCGAAAGAAAGAATGACGGCTGTTTGGTGGTACTTCATGGTAAACAAATAAGATTATAGATATTATATTTATTGCCTGACCATATTCCAACATTGTGCAGACTGCGTTTCTGTTGTTGTCACTACAGAGGAGCGTCTGCTCTGGTTGTTCCTAGTGCACAAGCTCTGCTTGTGATGAAAGGTTAGACTGCATTTTGGACTGGAAAGTACCATATACATAGAAAGGTTTATTTGCACTTAAAAGTGAAAGACTTTAATTTGAAGATTGAACTCAACATTTCCATATGTTGTGTCCAGTTACAGGTTGCATTATACTGAAACTTGGTGACAGTCCCATATTCTATTTTATTGGAACTGAGTGACAGTTCCATTTTCTATTAACTTTCCATAGTGAATAATGAACAATAATAAAGTGTCAAAATCAGAAATCTCACTATTGTGGTAACTGAAAATTTAAGCAGTAGTCAGTGCAGCTGTCCTATCATGTGAGAGTGATCAGATCAGGTGATGCATTTGTCATTGATGGACAGCAGATATACCTAATGAGAGACCAAATGATAAGAAAATTTGATTTCTCCCACCACGGATATAAACTCAAAATGATTAGACGACAATGTAAAAGGTATTTAAGTCAATTTTTTATTATAAACATACAATTGAATGAAATTCTGAATAGCCCTCAATCAGAATCGGCAGGCCAGACTTTTAGAAAAATTGGTGTAATCGGTGCATCTCTAGCTGGTAAACATGTTAGGTAACTTTACAAGATGATGCATTTCAAGGGATATATCCTAATATGATCAATTTGTATGTATTGTTAGCCGTAGTAGCTCAAATACGTTAGTTTGTTACGTTGTTTGTTGCATACGTTCGCTACAAGACGGCTACGTTGTGAATTACTGATGGCGTCATTTAGCTGCAGTGACCCAAACGCCACGTAGACTCCCTGTTACACTATTGTGCTACTCAAAATGTTTTCCAAGATCGGCAGGTCTGCAAAAGGAAACAAAGTAAGTAATTCATCATAGTGACCGGGACCTTTATTTACCTCAACTGCAGTGGGTACCAGGTCTTTATTGGAAGCAGCCTTATATTAGAGGCGGTGTAAGTATATATTGATCATATTTTGATCAGGCGGGAGAGCGGGTCATCCAGTAATCAGAGGGTTCCTGGTTCGATCCCCAGCAGCGCGCCGAAGTGCCTTTGAGCAAGACACTGAACGGCTCTTGTTGAGCTGGTGTGCGCTTTGCACAGTTGCCACCGCCATCGATATATGAATGTGTATTTGAATGGGTGAATGTGAGGCACGTATTGTGAAGAGCTTTGTGTGGTCACAAGATTGGAAAAGTGCTATATAAGATGCAGTCCATTTACCATATTTAATTATGAATTTTAAATCCAACTTTTGTCTGGGTGTCATGCAAACTAGTATGGTCAAAAGAGAGAGAGAGAGAGCTAGTAGCTACCCTAAAAGTCAGATTTGTGGTGGTAGCCAACAGGGGAATTGTAGCACTAGAGAGCCAGAACGCTCAGAGGGGCATTTGCGCTAGGAAGCGATCTGCTACGCAGCAGTAGGAAATTGAGTAAATTAAATACATCTACAAGAAAAACACACTGTTTTGGTTTGCTTTATTTGGGAGTGAAACTCTCACACATACATGTACTGTAGATGCTCACCACACTAAGAATCTCAACAGTCCTGTTCGTCCCCTCATTGTTAACAACAGTCAATTTTAATTTGCATCTGGTCAACTTCTCCAATCTCTTTCTACCATTCTTTCAACGGGGGTTTATTGACAAAGCACATTGTACAGGTAGAAAGAAAATGATACACATCTGAAAGTGTTTGTCTATTTGAGTGTGTTCCTTTGTTACTCTGTCAATACCTGCATTTGCATGCACATTGAGTTGAACTCTTGTAATCTGTTAGGGTAGGAAATGAGGGGAGAAAGTAAAACATTTACAGACAGCGAGCGTTTCTTCTTGCAAGTAGTTTTTCAATGAGACTGTAAAGATGTGAGGGAGCAAGGGGTCAGAGGTGTGCACGAGTCAAATGTTTTGTCATTGACAGGGAGGGACACAGAGGGTTTTGGAGCCACATTTACCTTATTAAGCGTTGGTCATCATAGACTACATTGGAGGCACTGCAGGCAGAAGTGACCAAATCAGATTTTTTGCTCACATGTGACTCATTTATTTTTTTCATAACCGCTTGAACAGCACAAATCACATTGAATCTGATATTTTCAATTTGGATTTGAACCACTTTCATATGTGGTCCTAAATCGGATACTGGTGGGATTTTTTTTGCAATGGGACCCCAGTCAGAACCGTCAAATCGTAACTCATGCGACTATTACTTCACTTTATGAATTGCACCGGATCTAAAATATAAATATAAACATAAACGCCTATGGTTAGACCTCATAAGTATTTGGGGTGACACTTCTGCTGTCCAAGCAAAGCTTGAGGGGTCGTATCGTAGCCGGTCTGTTTGACATATCGAAACAAATGGCATGTACTTCTGTACAACAGTGTGCTGCATGTGACTTCTTTGTTATTGTTCTTTTGCACATGCGGGTCAGGTTTAGGGCTGTTAACAGTTCACACTGGAATCTGATATTGGCCACATAAAAAAAAAAAAAATAGAAAATTAAAAAATTAAAAAACAGCCAAACATAATCGGACCTGAGCAATAGATCCAAATTTTAGCACCAAGGCTTGCAGTGTGAACATAGCCATAAACATGCAGTGGCAGCTGGTGGTGATATAGAATAAGAGGGCTAAAGACTAAGCGTGCAGTAAAACTGGTGAAAAAAGTTTTACACTCCACTCTGAAACTCCCGATGGACATAGCAAATAAAATCACCATCCACCATAAATAAAAAAAAAAATTCCATTATTAGTCGTTTGTCAAATCTCCACAGGGCCCAACACTAACCTTTAAGAGTGGCTGCCAGGCTGACAACCAGGCATTTGCTTTTGGTTGCCGAAACCTAAAATATGTTTGCCATTTTTATTCACCCTATATTTTGAGTAATTAAGATACTATGTATACATCAGCCTAATAATGAAAATGTGGCATAAAAAAGGTTTTAAAGCTTTATTATAGTAACCAAACAAAATTATTTGTAGTTAGTGTTTTATCTGATACTTAAATTTGAATCATAAGAGGGTAAAAAATACAAGTCAAGTCAGACAAGAGCTGTGATAACACTTACTCCCCGGGCGCGTCCACGTATGCTGCCCACTGCTCCTGGCTGTGCCCCCGGAGGAAGGACAAGCCAGGATGGGTTAAAAGCAGAGGATTCATTTCACCGGCCACCATCAAGCATGTGTGTGTGTGTGTGTGTGCAAGCATGTGTTGTGGAGTGTCGTGTGACGATTAAAGACTGTTTCTTTCTTTCTTTCTACTCCTCTGGTCACACGTGGCCTGATCACACTTAGCCTGTGTCGTTGTCTCTCTCTAACACCCACATGTGCTCACCACAGACAATAAGAACCTCAACAGTCATGTTTGTTCCCTCATTATTAACAATGGTAAATTCTAATTTGCATCTTTCCATTTAAAAGTAGTTTTCCACTACATAAGATCTGAGCCATGCTCATTATTAATGCTGTCTGTCTACAAAGATAAGTTTGTTGACTGGTTATTGTATTGTAACGGCTTTATGTTGACACATTATACCAAATTGAAAAGGAAAAAGACATTCCTTGTACATTTTTGTTTGTTTTTCTAAGTACACACTATAGTTTAATTTAGCGTTTTTTCTGTCTAGTTTAAAAGAAATTTTTTTTTCACACCTAGTAAGAATATACATGTGCATTACACAGTAATATAGAATATACATGCGTTCTAAAAGTTGAATTATTTAGGTCTTTATAAGTGGGGACAACACAACAAAATTTGGTCTATCAGTCTCTGTATCAGCCTCAGTGTGTCATTTAATATATAAATGTGCAACTGCCAAATATCTTCAAAGTTCTTGGAGTTATGTGGGCTAACGCCTACCCTACCCCAGCTACAATCTGAGAGCCTGTTTGGGGCCCCCTCTTTTCATTTTCTTTTTGCCCCTGCCTCATTTGCAGGTAAACTTGAGAATCTTATCCATTGCTACTTTTTCATAATCTGCATCACCAACCTCACCGGACTTCATCACGTCATCAACTTCTTCCATTAACAACGGGCGTATCGTCGGTCTCTTCCGGTGGTTCTTGAAAATATTCCGTTTCATTGTCACATTCAGGCTGGCTGCACTTGCTTTTACTTGAGAATCTTGTGCATTAATACTTGTTCATAATCCGCATCACCACCCTCAACGGATATTCAGTTTCATTGTCACATTCAGGTTGAAATTCACTGTTTGAAATGTTCTCCAAGTCCGAGATAATGCCAGTATCAGATTCAGCATCACTGTCGGAGAACTGACTATCATCGCGGGAAAATGAAGTCCAGTACGCGCTTCTTATAGTGACTACGATCTTTTGCACTAGTCCGATTAAGGTCCGCTATATGACTTGGATCTTCCGCTGCCCGCTTCATGAATCCATAACAACATGGAGATCAAAGTTTTTACAGACAAGTGAAACCGAAGGATCCTCGTCTTGTTTACGGAAGTGACGACAGCATTACTTCTTCGTTGGTATACGTTGGTATATGCCCCCTACACAATAATATCTCTGTGTCTGTGTAAATGTAGTGAAATTTAAAGGTTGAACTCTATCAAAACGGCTTCACATTGTGACTTCACATGACATGGAATATGGAGGAATGACCTTCATCTGGACAGTCGCTTTAAAGGAAACGATCGATTGGCGTTGTTCAGTGCTATTCAGCGTCTCGGTAAGTGAACTGTGTTTCACCATGTTATCTATATTTATCTAATGGGAATGTTAAACTCCCCGGTTTAAAATTTTTCTACTATTTATAAATCAAACTCGGATTTGAAAAAACGTTGAGAGATAAAAAAAACCACAAAGGAACACAAATCTGGAAAAATCGAATTTTCCTTTTTGAAAGGTTTTTTCAACTTATTTGGCTGTTCCTGGCGATTTCAGAAATGTGTGACAATGCGGCTTTTGCTGCGGTGGGTCACATATCTACTAAGATGTTTGCAAAAAAGGGAGGGCGGAGGGAGGACGGACAGAGGACGGACTCTATTTTCACCCTCCAAACCTCATCATGGAAATTGTGTGTGTGTGTGTGTGTGTGTGTGTGTGTGTGTGTGTGTGTGTGTGTGTGTGTGTGTGTGTGTGTGTGTGTGTGTGTGTGTGTGTGTGTGTGTGTGTGTGTGTGTGTGTGTGTGTGTGTGTGTGTGTGTGGTGGGCACATTCATGGCGAGCCATAAAGTTTTAAATATGTAATTGGAAATATTATTTTGTGCTTTGCGTAAACGGTCTGACAAACAGGCCCTTTTTATTGAAACTAATAACATTGCTGGCCACATCTCCACCTTTTAGTGATTATGTTACTATTAAATTAATAATAATTATCGTAAATGGGTAGAATAAGTGTGTTCTGGGTGAAACATACAGAACAACTGACAATATACAGTATGTGCCACAGCATATGCTGCATTAGGCCCTTTTCCCACATGGAAGCCGTAACATTGCTGGATAAAAAAAATATCCAGGAAAGGCAGTAGATAGTCATTCCCACATAGCCTCCTTTACGGGAAAGTTATTTATCGAGTCTGTTCCCACTTAGATGACTTTTACGGATGCGAGGTGTCTAATATCACGCGAGACTAGGCAACAGAATTGTTTTTTTAGACCAGCGCTTTGCTCCCCATCTCCCCGCCACGTGGACTCTTCCATCTGCTGACTGAGGGGGGACAGAGACCCCGGACACAATAACCCTTAACCAAAAGTTATTAAATCAGTGTGATCATTTTCAACTCTCTGCCTCCGGAGAATGAACATTCCCCACCCGCTTCACCTCTCTGTCTACTCTCTCCGTCTTGTGCAGCTGGCAGGCAAGCGAAGCACTTGTGCTCAATGTCCCTGCACGTCACACTACACCCCTAACTGTAAATTACATGGCTAGGGTCTGAGTGGCATTTTTAAGATGAAAAATAATTACATTTAAGATTATTAAAAACCTGTCTCCGTAGAAACTGGACGCGTTTCAGTTTCTTGTCTTTACAGCAAAGCTCCACAGTTCGGATCATACTCGAACCCGAATGTTTATTTTTTTTTCTTCACAAAAACAAATAATTTGTCAAATGTTCTGTCAACAACTTTGACAGAACAAAGACACCGGCTCCCATTCCCACATGACGCCAATATGGAACCTTGCAAGCAGATTTACGTCTTTCAGTGCAAATGGTAAACAGGGTTTATACAGTTTATTAGAGTGTAGTACTTCCCTTTTGTGTGGTTTAGCTAATTTTAACATCCCCCCCACACGCACGCACACACACACATGCATACACATGCATACACATACATCTGTCAACTGAACTTTGACCACTTTGCTACAGTTGGCCTGTTCACAGTTAATGGTCAGGGTCACAACCCCCTCAGACAATTACCCAAAAGTACAACTAAATATATATTTGTTTTCCAAATGTTTATACTATATGAAACTGACAATTCTGTTGTTAATAACTTTTCTATGCATGCGCCCTCCAGCACTCCACAAAATAATGACATAATGTCCAAAAAGACCGTGTACCTGAAAGTGTGAATAGTCCTTTTTCATAGCGGTTAGAGGTGATTAGAGATTAGCGGTCAATGGCCAGTTTAGCTGCCATGGGTTATAATCTTTGTGCCGCTATCTTCAGCATTTCAGATTTTACCATTCATAACACTATCTTGTTTATCTTGATACTGTCTCTCATCTGCCTTACTGTTTGGGAGTTTGTGTAAATATACAAAAGTCCTCAGCGCTATATTATTTTTCCCAAATCTGCCATTATAGTCTGTGAATCCCACTTGGAGACGCAGAGCATGAAAACCCATATTACAGTGTAATGTGGATTTTTAGATTCTTGGGATAGAGGATTGAGGGGTGGGTCTGCTAATTTCTTGACCCGTATGTCAACTTACAGTGTTATACTTTTTTGGCGATGTGCATATGTATGTTATGTAGACTTCAATAGCCAAGTACCACCAAGAACTCTGAACACACTGTGGTGGGAACAGGCAAAGCACGCACTGTAGTCCCCGAGGTCCCGGAGGAATGTTGCATGTTTTTGGAATGACGCTGTACAACTAATTCACAACAGATTGGCTACTCTATTGCTCTGCCAAGGGAGGGAAAACCCTCCTCTGTTGAGTTTGGTTCTTCTTTGTCTTTATATGGCTCTCTTTCTGTAAACATCTAAGGGTATCCCGCAATGCTCCAGGATTTATCTTAGGCTCCTTTTCCACGGTAAGGCCAAACGGTTCTCATCGCGGTTGGCAACGGATACAGTCGCATTCTGCTACAAACAGTTTGGCATTGATTCCGGGATTTTTGAACCCGGTGTATTAACCTTAGTAATGGGACAATGAAGCTGAACGCAACACTGCCGCAGCTATTGAGGGTGAGTCAGAGAAACCGGTTGCATGAAGCAAGACAGTATTGATGGCCATATACCCTGAAACAGGTCGTGAAGACAGCTGCAGGGGAAAATATTTGCCGTCCTGTAATGTATTGTAGACACAGACTTCAAGACATTACCAAGGGTTTACAAGCAAGGTAATTGAACATGAAAATGTGATTTTTTTATTATTATTTTTTTTTTTATTAAATATGCCAGAAAACCTCATTAATCGGAACTGCACTGGAATGGTGGCTGTTCTGGAGTCTGGAATGTTCCCTGGTGCACGAGGCCAGAGCGACAAAGTTTCGACAATGTATATAAAGACATACAGGCAATGACTTCATTGAGTCTGCCACCCCCCTGCCCTCCCCCCCATACACACAAAGACTCACTTTCTTCTCCTTGTATTTGTGTGTGTGTGTGTGTGTGTGTGTGTGTGTGTGTGTGTGTGTGTGTCCGCCAGTGACTGGATGGATGACTAGGAGCCATTAGCCCCAGTGAACAAGTGCCCATGTATCCACACACCGCCATCAGTCATTTTGCTGCATTGCCGCAACCCCTACATTGTCTCTCTCACACATGCGCGTGCACAATCACATCATACCTCAGTGTTATGGAATACAACACATTGTAAATAAGTAAACTTCTTGGACTACCTGCAAATAAAACACACTCGCACGCTTCCCGCACACACTCTACTCTTTGTGTGATAGCGTCCTACCCAGGGTTTCTGCTATTTTATTTTGAATATTCAATAAAAAAATAATATATCTACATGCCTTGATGTCATTATCTATATAGCCTGCATGTCAATTGTTTTTAAGCTTAGTAAAACGGATAATATTTGACCGGCATTTCTCCCGTTTCTCTTTTTTCCGTTTGCAGAGGTGTAGCACGTGTCTGTGTATGTTTATGGCAGGGGTTACATGCTTTCTTGGTTTTGCATGTTACACGTGTGTACCTGTCGAGAGTACTAGCTAGCATTTTGTGAGTCACCCTTGAAATCTGAATCAGAACATGTTTATTGGCCTAAGCCTATTTTTATGTACAAGGTATTTGTCATGGTAATAGTTGCTGCATTGTAGCACAAACAGAAAGGTAGCATAGAAAAAAATATCTTAAGTCTAAAATAACAAGAAATACAATGTATAGAGAATATGCAAAATCAAATCTATGCACCAGATAAAGTTAAATGACAAATATGAAATAAAACAATACAACACCATGGACACTGCTAATAATGGATGAGGTAGGCTAAGTTATTACAGTGTAATTACAGAATATTGCAGTTTATTACACTTATTGCACATACTACTACTGCTACCGCTACTACTACTGAGTTCACTGTGGGTATGAGAAAAAAGCCTCTGTCCCACATGGAATCCGTAACATTACTGGATGGAGAATATCCAGCAAAGGTAGTAGGTAGCCATTTCCGCAGGACCTTATTTATGGAAAAGTTCTGTATGGGGTCTGTTCCCACGTAGATGGCTGCTACGGCACATTACGTAATGCTCACGCGGGAGGTGTTTTATCACTTGACACTAGGCAACACAATTGGTTTCATTTTTACAGTCTTCCCGCCTCTCTTCCCTCTTCTGACTGATAGGGGACAGAGCCCTCGTCCCTGGACACAATAACCCTAACCCAATGTTATTAAATCAGTGTGATCATTTTCAACCTTTCCTACCCTCTCCTTTTTTCTCCCTCTGCTCCGCACTCTGACGTTTTACTGGTTTGTGTGCACTCACTAGTAGTCCACGGCAGTTCTAAATGTGTTCCAAAATTAAGAACAAATTTGTCAAAAAGTAAGTAAAAAAAATAAAAAATAAATAATAATAATATATTGGTGGTGGCCCAATGACAGTTCACCCTTGCTTTTTTAATGTGTAAACAACCAAACATAACCAAACTTGCCCAAATTAGCAGTGACAAACAGCATCTTAAATTGAATTTGTGCGGCCTTTTGACTGAGCGGTTTCCACATTGTTGTGTGTGTGTGTGTGTGTGTGTGTGTGTGTGTGTGTGTGTGTGTGTGCGCGTGTGTGCGTGCGTGCGCGTGCATACCCTAAGTGACAGAATGTGTGTAAACGTGTTCCTGTGGGTGTTTTCTCAGAGGGGTGTTGCAACTGTAAAGGTTGTCTTGAGTATGTCAACTCCCCCTACGGACCGGACGCGCACACACTCAATGGGAACCTGTATTTTTGTCAACAACTAACAATTCCCTATCCTGATACATTAAAATGCCCTTTGAAACAAAGAGTCCCCCTCTACCACCCACCTGTCTGTTTCCTGTAGTCAGGTGAAGAGATTGCACCAGAACAAGGCTGCAGGTCCAGACGGTATCAGCCCCAGGGTCCTGAAGGTCTGCGCGAACCAGCTCTGTGGGATTCTACAGCATCTCTTTAACCTCAGCCTGAGCCAGGAGAAGGTTCCAGTGCTGTGGAAGACATCCTGCCTTCTTCTGGTACCTACAAAGCCTAAGAAGTCCTCTCCATCTGCCCTCAATGACTATAGAGCATTTGCTTTAACATCAAACGTCATGAAAGACTGGAGAGACTGATATTGGCCCATCTCACACCTCAGGTGAGCACCTCTCTGGACCCACTGCAGTTTGCCTACCGTCCCAAGGTTGGAGTTGAAGACGCCATCATCTACCTGCCATCATCTACTGAAGAGATGGTTGTGGATTTCAGGAGGACCAGGGCTAAGCCGAACACCATTTCCATCATGGGAGAAAAGGTGGAGTTAGTGGAAGGTTACAGGTACCTGGCCGTTCACCTGGGCAGCAGACTGGACTAGAAATGCAACACTAAGGCTGTCTACAAGAAGGGACAGAGCAGACTCTACTTCTTGAGGAAGCTCAAGTCCTTTAATGTGTGCAGCAATATGTTGCATATATTCTACCAGTCTGTTGTGGCTCATGCAATTTTCTTTGCAGTCATCTGTTGGGGCAGCAGCATTAGAGCCAGAGACTCCAAGAAACTGAAAAAATTGATAAAGAAGGCTGGCTCTGTGCTGGGGGCTGCTCTGGAGCCCCTAGTGCTGGTTGTGGAGAGAAGGATGTTGCATAAGCTGCTCAGCATAATGGACCCCTGCCACAACCTAATGGTCAGACAACAGTGTGTCTTCAGCCAGAGGCTCCTTCAGCTCCGCTCCAATAAGAACCGTTACAGGAGGTCATTCCTGCCCACCACAATAGCCACCTACAATGACTCCCCTCTGTGCCAGGAGAGTCAACTCCGCCATGGAATGGCAATGCACAAGGTACATTTTTACTTTAGATTTGACTTCCACTTTTAAACTTTACCTTTCACTAAGTTAAATTATATTTGATTCAATTTATTTACATTATTATTTATTGATTTATTGTGTGTGTGTGTGTGTGTGTGTGTGTGTGTGTGTGTGTGTGTGTGTCCCCTTGCCTGCTTGATTTTGGTGGGGCTTTTCCTTAGATATTTTATCTCATTTGCCTTTTTGTCAATAAAAACGCATTCAGTTCGCAAATTACCTGGTGCCGTGTCCCTCCTTTTTTGGCATTCAAGCCAATCATAACACACAAACTGTAGGAGTCGAAAAGAGTCAAAAACATATTCCATGTTTGTGTCCTCACACATGGAGCTCACTTGCAACTCCAGAGCAACAGGTCTGAATTGTCTGTTATTTTAGTCCCAAAAGATTAAAAAGTTGATGAAATTATTCTGAGGGACATTTTTTTACATATTTAATCTGTTTGAATGGAACTGTGTTGTTGGGAACTTCCACACAGAGTGATTTCCTTCCACACAGACACCGTGAGGCAGGACTCCGTCTCAAATATGATTTGGTTAATGACGAATGTGATTAATTGTTTCAAAAGGCTCTTATAATATACGCAATATTTTTTACAATATACGCTATATTCTTTCTGACTTTTAGACTAGTTTACTTTATTTGAAATTTCAGGGAAATTAGCTGTAATTATTCTTCTGAATGTGTTGGAACAACCAGCAAGGAGACTGAAGATTTATTTGTTATTGTTGTTTCACATTAAAAGTCCTCACGTGTTTTACATACACGTGTCCAGCCATATAGGGTTTAAGGTTAATTTTGACAAGGCGCAGCTCCCGAATGGAGTCGTTTTTTTTTTTATTTTTTATTTAAATTTTATTTTTTCTGCCACCAACTGATCGATGGAAAAACTTGGTCGACTAAGACTCTTCTCGTTGACTATTTGGGGGCAGCCCTAATCGGCTTCAACAATTGTCAATTTTTTGAGCTTTGTTTTTGTATTATGGTATTATTCAATTGCGAGACTTTTGCAGGTTAGGTGTAGAACATTCACTAAGTCTTACCAGATCAATTTCATGTTATTTTGTTGGTGGAATTTTCTTACATTCAATGGGAAAACGGTGTCAAAAATTGCACACTCGCCTCCTATCTATTATGCCAAATAAGTATGTGAACATGTTTTGTATATCTGAAACAATGCTGAATTTAATAACAATATAGCATAACATATGCAGCTAAAATGAAAACAAATGCAGCTATTGCAATTTCAAAGTTTTGCTTCTTTAATTTTGTATTTTCTTTTATACACTGAAATCATCTCTGTGGGGGGAAATTAGTTCTCTGTATTTAACCCAGCCTAGTATCTTACATATTTGGGAGCAGTGGGCTGCAACGTAACGGTGCCAGGTAGCCAACTTCAGACCTTGAGCGATGCTCCCACTGATGCCTGACCAAGACATCGGTGGAAGCGTCTAATCCTAATGTGCTTGTCCTCATGGTGGGGGAAACAGAAGCACGCAGAGGCAATGTGCTTTAAGTTGCCTCAATCGCCCTGAGACTCCACAGAGCCACAGAAAATAATTGCTACGGAAAGGGTTAAAAAGAAAGCGATTGACAGAGGGAGAGAGGGAGGTTGGGAATGAAGGGGGCTGAGGGAGAATAGAGGAGATGTGTTTACTTTTGGAAATTGGGGTAAGAGGAAGTCGTGTGTGTGTGTGTGTGTGTGTGTGTGTGTGTGTGTGTGTGTGTGTGTGTGTGTGTGTGTGTGTGTGTGTGTGTGTGTGTGTGTGTGTGTGTGTGTGTGTGTGTGTGTGTGTGTGTGTGTGCGCATTCGTATGAATGTGATAGTTTACAGCTGAGCTGAGAGACCGTTTGCTGGGTTAGTGTGGGAAATACTGTATGCATATCTTTACTCCACTGGGACATCAGGTCAACAGCCCCCCCCGCCCTTCCTGATAATTGCCAGAAGATCACATACTAATGAACCTTGACCCACACCCAACAGCACACATTAACTAGCCACAGTTAAAAAAAATAGAACCTTGTTAAACAGAACCTTGCTCTGGTAATACACACATGTACACACACACACACACACACACTTTATTGTTTGGTAGAACATCTGAGTCTAATTAGCATTTTGAACATTCCTGAGGATAACAAGATGGTCACAGGGACAGGGAGATCAGACCTCGTACTTATTTTCTTCTGACCTTCTAGTGTTTGTGTGTATATTTTTGGCAAAGAGAGACACTTATGAGTGTAGTTGGACGCATTGAATGCCAGATTTGTAATTCGTCGTCAAAATTGTATACATTGTGCTTGGGTCTACACACACACACACACACACACACACACACACACACACACACACACACACACTCCCTGCCGCAACAGATCCCGAGAGCTATGACTTCTACCGCGTGGCCAAGACTGACATTTATCCGTCTGTCCATCTGTTCGTCTGTCTGTCTGTCTGTCGGAGTGATCGACACACATGCATGCAAATAAACACTATTTCACTCATCTTGCGTCATTTGATTAACAAAGCGTTGGAGACTGTGACTCAGTAAAATGAGTCGCTCATTTTACTGAGTCAGTCATTCTCAGGGAAGTAGATGAAAGATTGAGGAATATTTGTTCCTGAAAAACAGGTTCTTGTTCTTGCGGTGATGTCTTTCAAGGAAGATAATTTATTATATGTTTCTATTGTATTGTGGACAGTCTGTCTCTGTCTCTCTGGCCCTTTCTGTCATTTTTCTTTCCTTCAGTTAAATTTTATTTAGGTTACTGTGCTTTTTCTGTCAGTCCGTATTTTTTTATCCATCCATCCATCCATCCAGTACTAAGGTGCGTTATATTCTTGTCCTATGAACAACTCGACCTCTTTCGGCTATTATGCAGCTCATTTGCAGTGATCTGTGGGTTCTCTTAAGTTTTTCACACCGGGTTTCAGCCAATTTATCTGGAATCTTTCTTGGTCTTCCAGATCTGATTGACTTTGACTGATTGAGTTGAAACATTGATAGTTTTTGTAGCCTGTTGGTAGGCATGAACTGTCTTGACTCTGATATCCTTGGATAACTCTGTGGCAGGGGTGGATCTTCATTGAGGGTGGGGGTGTGGCACTGGCCCCCCTTGTAATCTGATTGGCCACCCTGTGTGCCCCCCCAATTTTCATTGGCCGTTACTGGGACTTTAGCCAGCCAGCACCCTAGTACAAAGTCTGTATAATGTGCGATTGAGCGGTATGTGTGAACAGAGCAATTGTCCGCAGCCTTCCCAACGAGTGAGTGGGCCTGTCACGTGTTGATGACATCTCTATCCTGCGCCAGTTATTTACCTTCGTGCGGATCTTCGTGCATGGAGCGTAGCTGCGTCGTACTCCTTTCTGCTTTACACAATATTCCTTTCCACTCTCTCGTTTGTATTACGTCCAAATACATGAAGTCAATGCCAAAAAAGATAAGTTGGTAGCTCGTCCTCCATCTTGGTTGTGCCAAAACTCTGCAGCGTCATTGCGTCGTATCCTGCCTCCTGCACACTGTCCTCAGGCACCATCCTTCGTCTAAACGTCCGAACCTAATTAACCCCGACATTGTCTGGAGTGCATGTGTGAAAGCAGCTCAAGATTGGGAATAGATAAATAATATTTGACAGCAACAAATAATATATAATAACGAAATAAATGTCACGCAAGCAGGCGGGTCTGCATGTCTAGCCTGTCTCTTTCAGAGCATTGTATTGTGAGGGATTCTGGGAAGGGAATGTTGTAGTGGATACACAAGAATACATTGCAGCTAGAAACCAGCAGGAGGCTGTCACTAAAAATTCACAGAAAGAAACGGTCTGCAGCCATACATATATTGCATGTATGTATGACTTATACTTTCATACGCTGTCCATCTGGTTAAGCTTAAGTTAGCATGAACATGTTGTTAACTATTACAGTTGATACAGCTATTTAGAGCTGCTAACGTTTGGGCATGTCCCCTGACTTTTGGGTGCGCTGCAGTAAGGTGGCACCGGCAATGGCTCCACATTCAACTTGTAGTTTTGTGTTTATTATTATTTGTATTGTTCTTATGTTTGCACGCACTGCACCGCCGCTCTTACAATATGAGCGACAAGCACTCCAGGACGTCCGTTTGACACCTCATATAGACTTTTTCGCAACTTACTGGAGTACGTGCTGTGATCCCTTTGTCCTGCCACCGCTGTGTTTACCAATACGCTGATGGAGGAGGAAGAGAAGAGGCAAACGTGCCGGAATTCTATGTATGTGTGTGTGTGTGTGTGTGTGTGTGTGTGTGTGTGTGTGTGTGTGTGTACTACTCACAAAAAGTTAGGGATATTCAGCTTTTGGGTGAAATTTCAGGATGAACCTGAACTGCACCATAACCTTAATAGGTGAACTTAATTTGATGTCTAAACTTTTGAATGCACATGTCCAACTGTTCAATGTTTCATTACTTTTTGCACAACTTGCTGTTCTCTAACAAGGAGCTGAACGGCAAAATTCACAACAGGTGTTTGATCCATGAATCGAACAATAGATTTACTGGTTCGATTAGAATTGGTATTTAAACAGTCCTCCTCATCATGCTGTTCACATTTTGACATCCTGAGACCAAGATGACACCGAACAATTGATCAACAGTACCTCGCCATTGCGAGGCTTCCAACAGGATGTTCTCAGACGGAAGTAGCCACTGAGCTTAGAGTGTCACAGAGTGTCATCAGCAGGTTGCAACAGAGATACAGAAAGACTGGAAGAGTCACAGAAAGGCATAGAAGTGGACGTCCTTTGGCCACATTCCACACTGATGAGCGCTTCATTGTGAACAGTGCCCTGTGGAACCGGATGATGAATGCCACTCAACTCCAGGCACATTGAAGGGAGGTGAGAGGCACCCAAGTGTCACATCAGACCATTCAAAACCGTTGGCATCAGCGTGGTCTGCATGCTAGACGACCTGCAAGGGTACCTGACCACACCACCAGGCACAGGCATCATTGTCTTGCATGGGCCAGGGAGCATTGACACTGGACGAGGCACCAGTGGGCCTCAGTGCTGTTCTCTGATGAAAGTCCATTCACGTTGAGCAGAAATGATGGCCGCCAATGATGTTGGAGACATCAAGGAGAGCGCAATGCATCAGCCACTTTTGTCACCAAACCAGCCTTTGGTGGTGGTGTTAGTGTGGGCAGGTGTGTCTCAATACAGAACTGCCCTACACTTTGTGAATGGTACAGTAACAAGCCCATACTACCTGAATAACATCATTAATCCAGTCATTGTGCCCCTGCATGAACAACACAGGCCTAATTTCATCTTCATGGACGACAATGCTCCAGCTCATAGAGGTCGCATCATTAGGGAACGGCTGCTGGAGACTGGGGTACCTCAAACGGAGTGGCCCGCACTTTCTCCAGATCTAAATCCCATAGAAAACCTATGGGATCAGCTGAGTTGCTGTGTAGAGGCTCGTAACTCTGTGCCCCAGAACTTCAATGACCTGAGGGCTGCCCTTCAAGAAGAGTGGGGAGCCATGCCTCAGCAGACAATAAGTAGACTTGTGAACAGCATGAGACGTCGTTGTCAAGCTGTAATTGATGCTCAAGGGCACATGACAAGTTATTGAGACATTGACATTTTTTGTTGTGGTATACCCACCACTGTTGTTGGCTTTTGTTTCAATAAATTGTTTGAGATGAGGAAATCACCATTGCATGCTTCTACTTAAATGCCCTACTTTCATGATATATCACTGTAGCGTGTACTTTTTCCATTTTCCATAAATGTCACCCGAAAGCCAGATATCCCTAACTTTTTGTGAGTTGTGTGTGTGTGTGTGTGTGTGTGTGTGTGTGTGTGTGTGTGTGTGTGTGTGTGTGTGTGTGTGTGTGTGTGTGTGTGTGTGTGTGTGTGTGTGTGTGTGTGTGTGTGTGTGTGTGTGTGTGTGTGTGTGTGTATATGTGTATATATATGTGTATATGTATGTGTATATATATGTGTGTGTATATATATATACTGTATGTGACCCACCGCAGCAAAAGCTGCTCTCTCGCGCATTTCTTAAAACGCCAGGAGTAGCCAAATAAGTTGAAAAAACCTTTCGAAGAGGAAAATTTGTTTTTTCCAGATTTGTGTTCCTTTGTGGGTTTTTTTTTTTTTATCTCAACGTATTTTCTAAACAGATTTTGATTTATAAATAGCAGCAAAGTGTTAAACAGTGGAGTTAAATATTCCTGTTAGATTTCATGGGGAAACAAGGTTCACTTCCTGAGACCCTGAATAGCGCTGAACAACACCGATCGATCGTTTCCTATATAGCGACCGTCAAGGTGAAGATTATGCCTCCATATGATGTGGAGTCACAATGTGAAGCTGTTTTGATAGAGTTCAACCTCTAAATCATACTACTTTTACACACATACACTGACATCATTGTGGAGGGGGCGTATACCAACGAAGAAGTCATGCTGACATCACTTCCGTAAATAAGCCAAGGATCTGGTTTCACTTGTCTGTGAAAACTTTCGTCTCCATGTTGTTATGGATTATGAGAAGCGGGTGGGGGGAAGATCTTAATCATATCCTGAACCTTAATCTGACCAGTGTGATAGATCCAAGTCAGTGTAAACAGCCTATACTAGACTTAATTTTCGGCGATGATAGTCAGTTCTCCGACAGTGATGCTGAATCTGACACTGACATTATCCCGGACTTGGAGAACATTTCAAACAGTGAATTTCAATCTGAATATGACAATGAAACGGAATATCCGTTGAGGTTGGTGATGCAGATTATGAGTATTAATGAACAAGATTGTCAAGTAAAAGCAAGCGCAGCCAGAAGCGAAAAGAAAATGTAAAGATGCCCTGAACAGGCTCTCAGAGTGTAGCTGGCGTAGGGTTGGAGTTAGCCCACATAATAACTCCAACAACTTTGAAGATATTTGGCATATGCACATTTATATATTAAATGACACACCAAGGCTGATATACAGAGACTCATATTATAGATAGGCTCTACACTTTGATTTGTTGTCTGCACTCCTAAATAATTCCACTTTTATAAAACATGTATATTCTTACTGTTAAATAAAGCCTTTTTAAAAACAATACGCCGTGTGTCGAAGACGCTATTCGACATTCCCTTAAAACAAAAGAACAATGCAGAGATTGCCCCATTCAGCAGGGTGTCAGCGGGGTGTCAAGTCCCCATTCAGCAGGGTCTCAAGTCGCCATGCGGTTGTGTTGGTCCTCCAACCATTTGCATCTTGAGAGCTTGCTGAATGAAGCCAAGTGTGGGGGGAAAACTTTGAAGGTGATGATCTCAGAATCACAGTTTCCCATACCCTTGTCATTAACAAGTCGTAGCTTCAAAAGTATTTGCTGTATTTGCACAACTGACCCCTTGTTTTGAAGCTCTGATTCTTCACTTTCAAATGCTGTGAAAACAAAAGTCAAGAGCCACCAAATGTACCTAAAGTCTGCAGTGGGTCACATAGGTATATGTGTATATCTGCCTGTGTGTGTATATATATACACACACTGTATACAAACCATCAATTACCAGATAACGGAAACACTGGTCTGTTGGCCCGTTCCATTCAGTAACAGGAGGGGGGGGTTGAAGTTTTATCCTGCTTAGAATTTTATTTCAGAGGAACCAATAAAAAAGTTACCTTTTATTTGTAAACTGAATTTAACGACCCTGTTAATATCCAATAAAATCACCAAACCTGAGTTAGAGAGCGCTCAGAGTGGAGCGCTTGCTGTTAGGGTGCCACTTATAGCCGGCAGGCTATGTAGGTTCGATGCAGCTTCGGTCCTCTCCGGGGCCCGGGCAGCATCAGAAGTGCTGCCTAATTGCCTATAGCGCGTGCGCGGACACAGTGCTGCCTTGCTTCCCTTTAACTGGGCCTAGCTGTGCCACTAATTGTTTCACTGCACTGTTGGGCTAAAGGATAGGTTTGCTATTTTACTATCCAGTCCTTGAGAGCTTGGCATTCTCTATCATAACAAGTAAATTGCCACAGTTGCAAGCAGTTTGCTCATAGAGGTCAGGGTGAAGTAAGGTCATGACTTCCTCTTCATAAATGACCGGTGACCGACAAACCATTTATTCTGGAACTCCTCTTTGAACTTTTTGATGTGTACATTGTAACCTGGATATTCCATAAATCTGGCTAGGAATAAGCGGCAATAACCCATTATAGCCTCGCTTACATAAGCAGCAACTAGCAGTCTGAGCTCAGCAGGTTCTCTAAACGTCACTTGGTGCTAAAGCAGTCTCACTCGTTTATGAGATGGTATGTGCAAGCTCTACATATTTAAAGGATCAACCACTCAGAGGAACACAGATCAAGAGAGAACGTGATGTTTTCTTTACACCTACACAGCAGGAATTACTGATCGAACACTATTTTAACAATATTTAAACACATGACTAAAAATGACAATGCTGTTGCATAAATGAAGACAGAAAAGCATCCTGGCAATTGATTACCAACGGCATAAAAAAACAATTCATAATGTGGCAAAAGTTGCCTTTCCACTTAAACTGATCCCAAGTTAGTGTTAAATTTATACCAAATTGTGGTCCGTTAAAATAATTTTTTAAGAATACGTTTAAAAAAAACTGATATGATTTTTTTTAAACAGAAGTTTGAAACCAATTTGGCTTCATGTTTTATTTTAATATAATTTTTTTAGATTTATATTTACTGTACATCCAGAGCCATACTCGCAACGATACTGGCACTTAGCACCTGCTATAGCCTTTTCGTTTAATCTGCCCCATCTGTTCTGTGTATTTTGTTTGTTCGTCCGTTTATCTTTCTTTGGACTGTCAAGCATTTTTACGGTGTTGTCTCCTCATTGTCCTGACAAGTCATATTCCTCGTCTAACAAAATGTACTCTGCCGAATAAACAAATTCTGATGATTCAGTCAGTTTTTCTTTGTTTCAGTAGAGGAGAGGAGGCACATGACATTGCAGCTCAGGAGCTGACACCTGAACAGGTAAAAACACATTCCTTTTCTTCTCTTCCCCTCTGGTCTTTCTTTTTCTCTCTTTCTTTCTACCCAGCTATCTCCTTCCTTCCTTGAGCTGGGACAGTATCCCACGCTGTGTCCCAGCCGGTGAACTCGGTGGTGATCTGCTTCAGTGTCCACCGGGAGGTTCAGGGCGGTCTCTCACCATCTTTTCTACAGTCTGCAAGAAAGTCTCTGTCATTATTTTATTTTTTTACAACCTCCATCTCCACTGTGACATGCTTCACGAGGTTTGTAGAACCGTGTTGTCTTTTTGCATCTCGCTGACCATGCGGTGCAGGAAATCAAGGCTGGCTTTGATCTCAGAAGTGTCTTTGAGGAGTGGACCAAGCATGTCCAGCTTCTTTTTTTTTTTTACAGTATTACATTACATTTAGCAGACGCTTTTATCCAAAGCGACTTACAATTGTTCAAACACCGACGGACGCAGCCATCAGGAGCAATTAGGGGTTAAGTGTCTTGCTCAAGGACACTTCAGCAGGAGGAGCAGGAGGAGCCTGGGATCAAACCAGCAACCTTTAGATTACTAGACGACCAGCTCTACCGCCTGAGCTACCATCCCCGTCGATGGCTTGTTAATATCATGCAAGACACTAACCTCTACAGCACTGGGACTTAAATCAATGAGATCATCTGTATCGGTTGCTAAGTCTGCCTTCTTCCTATTCGGTGGATTGTTACGGTCCTGGTCCTCTTCCATCACGTACATGTTATAATAATAATCAATATAATCCTTGAGGTCCTCCACTTTGGATTTGTGTATTGTTCTTTTTATATATATATATATATATTTCGCAATTCCCTTTGTTATTTGCCTGAGTTGGAGCAGAATGTCGGTGTTTTCGTTCGTGCAGCTGGGTGCCGCCATGTTGGATCTGTCCTCACTTCCGTCTTCTCGCGAGATCACAGAATGCTCCACTCTCCCTCCCCCTACTCCGCTCTTCCACATGTGGTTTGAGACTCTTCATAGGAATTAATGAGCCTTCCACTGAATTGTTTATTTGTCGGATTCAGTGTACAGCCAGCTTATGTCTGTTGTGGGATTTTGATCTGCAACTGCTGTTTTCTGAATATTTTTGGTTGTGAAGGGGTAGGATGCAAAGCGGTATAAGGGGAGAGGAGGGGCTGCAGCATATTGCAGTGCATATTGCATTGCATTGTGGGTCATTTGGAAATGATCAATGTTAATGTCAAATCCAAATAATTGCTCGAGACTAAATTGTGCCATGGGCCTGATATGGTCTAAGCTCTACACGCCTGAACTAAGCTTTTATTCTCGCTTCAATACACATGAGTTTATTTGTCTTGAATATTATAACAGAGACAGGCTCTGGTGTGTTCTGCAATCTGCAGTCACCTTTCCCAATTTTTTCGAGTTGACTTGAATGGGCCAGAAGGAGTGATGGTGTTACAGAAATTAAAGGGTCGCTTTTATCTGCAGTTTGTCAGTCGGTGGTTTTAAATAAAGAGGCAGGCAGGTTTTTACTTGTACAAGGGTCAGGTTAGAGATGTGCTCGAGAGCAACTCCCTAAGACGAACAATTTCTTTGACACACTAAGGACAATCAGGTGTTCTTGCAGCTGCATCGGGGGGAGGCAGAAAGACGATAGCAGACAGACTGTACTCACATTTGGACGGTTTGGAAAACCATGGAAAAATAAAGATATGTGACTGAGGATATATAAGGTTGTGTTCTTCATAATGTGTGTGCATATATGTTTGTGATGACAGATTTAGATATGTTACATTCCACCCTTTTAATTATATAAACATAAGGATAATCAAAAAAAAAATAGGGAAAATGGAGTACTAAAACATGACATGTAAAACATCAAAATAGAAGGCTGAAAATTAACACACATACAGGGAACAAAATATATACGTAAAGCACATCACAATAGAAAACAAACCAATTATGAATCTCAAAACATGAAAATAAAAAACAAAACAAAAGCAAGACGGAAAGAAACCTCAAACCAATTCAACAATAGGTACATGTAAATGTATATTAAGAACAAAGCGGGAACAAATGCAATAAAATAAATGATTGTTACACAAGAAATAAACGGTATGCCTAAAAATAACACGTTGTATATGGTTATCGGAAAAAACTTAGCCCTTGACGTCCGGTAAAACCCAGTGGGAAACCCAGGAAGACCTTTGGATGGAGGGGCAAAGCAAAAAGATGACCACATAACAAGGTGGAGAGTAGCCAGGCTAGAGGAGGATCGGAGCAAGCTGGTCATATATTCTGGTTCCTTATGATAAGACCTTAGCTTTATGTTTGATGTTCGAAGCTCCAAACAAGCTCCGAACAAGCTCTGTGAAGGAGTTCTTTGTTCAACCATTCTGAGACTCACCATCAACCCCCCCCCTTTTTGAGATTGAGCATAGTCACATAAGGTGCTGAATAAAAGAGGCTTTAAAGAAAGGCATAATTTAACGAATAACCACGAAATGTAGAAATGCATAACAAAATGAAAAACACATCCGAAATCCACAGTTCTGATAAACATCAGAATGAAACGAATAACGATGAAATACAAGCAAACGGTAAAATAGCAAAATATCCGTGAGATAGATATATATAGATATATATATATATATATATAGATAGATAGATAGATAGATAGATAGATAGATAGATAGATAGATAGATCGATCCGAGCAAACCAAGAAAAGCATCAGCACAACAAATTCACAGAGATTCAAAGTAGCACATCATGTGTGGGTTTTAAACTCGGGGGTCCTGTAAGGAGGGGATGTCGATCATCATCAGGGCCTGCATAAGGGGGAGACCAAGGGTCCGGAGGGGACTCGTCAAGGGGGATGGCAACAAAATTCTTAACGACTTGGGTGGTCACATGGAGTAGTAATATTGTGCAAACCAAACAATTGCATAATGAAGCGAGGATGGCACCAAGAGTCAGCCAGTGGTGCCAATTCACGTTGCGTAATTTGGTAAGTCTTTATAAAAATTGATCTATGACATGGCTGTCGGCCATGTCATGTAATCTTGGACAAATCGCCAATTTGTATGAGTTTGATTGTCTTTATTGGCGGCCTTCTTTACTGGAAAAATTGGAGTGTTAACAGGCGGATTGGAAATCGGGACAATAATGCCTTCTTCCACAACAGCATTGAAAACAGGGGTTATGCTGTCTACTGCGTCGACGTGCGGAGGCAGTTATTGAGATTGTTGAGGGAAATAAAATCCCTTTTGTTGAACCACATGGGGAGTGGCTTCTTTTATTAATCCAATATCGGTGGGACCGGTGGCCCACAGACATTGGGGAATAGTTCCTAATTCATCTTCTGTGAGTGTGCCTATAAAGGGGGAGCTGTTATCTGCATCAGGTCACAGCATGCTGTAAGCCATTAGACGGGTGTGACGTGTTGCAGTGGTGTGGTGCAGATGTCAGTGGACAGGGTGTAAAGCGTGTTGGGCGTGGAGGGAGAGGGTTACCAATCCAAGGCGTTTAAAGCACAACGGAGCCAGGGGCCCAGCTCCTTCCCGGCGAAGGAGGGGGGCTTCGCGAGTGAAACATGTGGTGGCTTGATCCATGCCAATTTCGACTGTTGTGGAGAACAGAGAGAAACAGAGCATGCTGCATGAGAACAGTCATCATATAAACTACACAGTGTGAGAGTTTCAGAAGGTGTTGAAACATCAGTCCATTGAAACAGGTAATCAGGATCAACTTTTGGTTGCACAGAGGCAGTGCAGTGTCCCAGGAGACGATAACTCAACTATGAATTGAAACCTACTACACATTTCAGGCAAAGCTTACATGAGGCAGACCAACTTTACAAATTCAAGGAGTTAAAAAAAAAAAAAATCTGTTTGCTGCCACTATTGTCATTGCTGTGCCATAGCAGAACAATGTCTATTGGCTGCTGTTTGCACGTTGTTACCGTACAGAAAGGCAGAAATATAAACATTCGCTAAACAAATAATAAATGTCAGACTTGAGGAAGAATTTACAGGCTGGACTGCTGTGTGAATGAAACCTAACCAGTGTTATCCAATTGTAAATTACGCTGCAGTTGGTAGTTGAACGTAATTTCTTAGCAACACAATTGCAATCAGTGATAAGCAATGCAGATTCTTCAAAGTGCTTTACATAAAACATCAGAAGCATGAAGGCAAAGTGAAAAATAAACATGTAAAAGGAAAGAATATATTATAAAGTTAAGAAATGGAATATATGGAATGCATGAAATAAAGTAATTAAAGTGACATTTCAGTGCAAGAAATTAATATTTGGTTTAGTAAAAGGCAGCAGCAAAGAAAAGTCTTCAGCCTTGATTTAAAACAGGTAAGAGTTGCAGTATACCTGCAGTTTTCTGGGAGATTGTTCCATATACAGTATGTAGTGCATAAAATCTGAACGCTGCTTTTCCATGTTTAATTTTGACTCTGGGGACAGAAAGCAGACATGTCCCAGGAGACCTGAGAGGTCTGGGTAGTTGATAACGTAGCAAAAGATCAGAAATGTATTTTGGCACTAACCTATTCAGTGCTTTAAAAACCAACAGTCGTATTTTGAAATCAATTCTTTGACAGACAGGAAGCCTGTGTAAAGTTCTGAGAACTGGATCCACTTTCTTAGTCTTAGTGAGGACTCGAGTAGAAGCGTTCTGAATCAACTGCAGCTGTCTGATTGATTGATCTTTTAGGGAGCCCTGTAAAGACACAGTTACAGTAGTCTAGTCTACTAAAGATAAATGCATGGACAAGTTTTTCAAATTCTACTGAGACATAAGTCCTTTAGTCGTTGATATATTGTGAAGGTGATCGTAGGCTGACTTTGTAATTATTTTAATGTGGCTGTTAAAATTTAGGTCAGAGTCCATGAGTGGCGATAGTGGCGCCGCCCCTAGCGGTCGCCTGCGCCGGCGCTCCGGTTTCTTCCTTACTCTTTAGTATTTTTTTCCTTTTTTTATCACAATGTTCGCCAGAAAAACATCAACAATTAACTCATACGGCCGCGATGCACTCATGGATATAAAAATTTCCCTAAACGAACAACTTTGGGACTTTTTATCCGTGGGAGCAGAGTGGCCGGCGGAAATCCTACGCGGGAACACTCGCAACAACAACTACAACAGAAATGGAGTCACTGTTCCACGAGCCGGCCCACGGAGGAAGCACCGAGGTAAACGAGGCGGCATTCGGGTCAGAATGAGGACGGAACCTTACCGTCCACCTCTGCCAAGCATCCTTCTTGCTAACGTCCAGTCCCTGGAGAACAAGATGGATGAACTTCGAGCGAGGATTCAATTCCAGCGAGACACGAGGAACTGTTGCGTCCTCTGCCTGACGGAAACATGGCTGACCCCACTGGTGCCGGATGAAGCCATACGTCCAGCCGAGGCCTTCTCCGTGTTCCGCGGCGACAGAACGGGAGAGTCGGGGAAATCCAAAGGTGGAGGCGTCTGCCTAATGGTAAACAACCGCTGGTGTAACGCCAACAACACCAAATTCCTCTCCCACTCCTGCTCGCCGAACCTGGAACAGCTGACCATACTATGCCGTCCATTTTATCTCCCCCGGGAATTCAGCACGGTCATCATTACAGCCGTTTATATCCCACCGCAAGCGGACACCGACGCAGCTCTGTCGGTTCTGCACGATGTGTTGTGCGGATTTCAGAACAGACATCCCGACGCGGCTGTGGTGGTGACTGGGGATTTTAACAGGGCCAACCTTAAAAAAGTTCTGCCGAATTTCCACCAACACATCACGTGTGCCACCAGGGGAGACAGAACTCTGGACCATTGTTACACTCCTTACAAGAACGGATACAAGCCCGTCCCGCTTCCTGCTTTCGGGAAATCAGATCACGCCGCGATCTCGCTGCTTCCTGTTTACAGGCCTCTGATCGCGCGGGATCTGGTGATGACGAGGGAAGTGAAGCGGTGGACGGACCAATCAGAGGCTGCGCTTCAGGACGCTCTGACTGACGTAGACTGGGACATGTTCCGAGCGAGTTCAAGTGACGTCAGCGAGTTTACGGAGGTTGTAGTGAGTTTCGTGGCTACGCTCGCGGATGAAATCGTTCCCACGGTGAAAGTTCGGATATTTCCAAACCAGAAACCATGGGTTGATAAATCCATCCGCTGCGCTCTGATTGCGCGCACGGCCGCTTACAACGACGGACTTGTATCTGGCAACATGGACAATTACAAAGCGGCGTCGTACAATCTGCGGAGGGCGGTGAGGGACGCCAAACGGATGTACAGAGACACCGTGGAGCTGCAGATGGAGCGGGGGGACACAAGACGCTTGTGGGAGGGGCTGCGAACAATAACTAACTACAAGAGCAGCTCCTCCCCAGCCACGAGTGCGGACGCCTCCCTGGCCAACCAACTGAACTCCTTTTATGCGCGGTTCGAGTCTGGCAGCAGCACCGCTAGCTCGCCGGCTAATTGGAGCTACACCGCTGGGGATGAGCGCGCACTCTCAGTGTCCGTGCACGAGGTCAGGAGGGCTTTGATGCGGGTGAACACCAGGAAAGCTGCGGGTCCAGATGGCATATCTGGGCGAGTACTGAAGACCTGTGCTAACCAGCTAGCTCCGGTGTTCACCACAATATTCAACATCTCCCTGGCTGAATCAGTGGTCCCATCATGCTTCAAGAGGTCCACCGTCGTTCCTGTCCCGAAGATCGCCTCTCCAACCTGCCTGAATGACTACCGTCCGGTGGCCCTCACCTCGGTGGTCATGAAGTGTTTCGAGAGGCTGATTAAGGATTACATCTGCGCCTCCCTCCCCCGCACCTTGGACCCGTTGCAGTTCGCGTACCGGCAGAACAGATCCACGGATGACGCGGTCTCTCAGGTACTGCACACCACGCTCACGCACCTGGATGGCCAGAAGGGGGCCTATGTGAGAATGCTGTTCATTGATTATAGTTCAGCTTTCAACACCATAGTCCCCACCAGACTGGCTGTCAAGTTGTTGGAGCTCGGATTGAATGCTCCGCTGTGCACCTGGATCCTGGACTTCCTCACAGGCCGCCCCCAGGTGGTCAAGGTGGGGAAGTACATGTCAAGCTCCCTCACCCTGAATACAGGATCCCCCCAGGGCTGCGTCCTCAGCCCCCTACTGTACTCCCTGTACACACATGACAGTGTGGCCAGGTCCAGCTCCAACACCATCATCAAGTTTGCTGACGACACCGTGGTCGTGGGCCTGATCACCGACTGCGATGAGAAGGCCTACCGCGAGGAGGTGGCTGACCTGTCACTCTGGTGCCAGGACAACAGCCTCCACCTGAACGTCAGCAAAACCAAGGAGCTGATTGTGGACTTTAGGCGTGGATCACAATCGAGGACGCACGCGCCGTTGTGGATTAATGGGACTTCTGTCGATAGGGTGAGCAGCTTCAGATATCTGGGAGTCCACATCACTGAGGACTTAACATGGGCTGTTCACACAGACACTCTGGTGAGAAAGGCGAGGCAGCGTCTCTACCACCTCAGGCAGCTGAGGAAATTCCGGGTCTCGGTGAGGATCCTCAAGTCCTTCTACTCTGGAGCAGTGGAGAGCATCCTGACAGGCAACATCACTGCCTGGTTTGGGAACTGTACTGCCCAGGACAGGCGGGCCCTGCAGAGGGTGGTGCGTTCAGCTGAACGTACCACTGGAACTAGCCTCCCCCCCTTGCAGGAGTTATACACCAGGAGGTGTAGTAGCAGAGCCCGTAGGATCATGAAGGATCCTCATCACCCCAACAACGGACTGTTTCAGCTGCTGCGGTCAGGCAAGCGCCTCCGCAGTCACGCAGCGAGAACAGAGAGACTGAGACGGAGTTTCTTCCCCCAAGCCATCAGAACTGTCAATGCTGACCTCACCAGGGGTCCTAACTGAGCCATGCACTAGGCTCCACTACCTACTGTACTGTATGTAGCATACGGTACCGCATACTGTATCACTGTTCAGGGTTGTTCGTGATGCCGTATTGCTGCGCCGTACTGTTGTATACTGTGCTGTATTATCCCAAACACTACCTCACACTATTCACATTCACATGCCACTTTAATTCACATGCCACTTTAAATGCACATATCTGTATATACATAGCCATATTCCTTCAACCTATTCCATTTTATTTCAATTTATTTTTTATTGTATTTTATTCTATATATTTTTTATCTTATTCTATAAGTATTCCACTTACTGTATTACGTTTTAGGAGTCAGTTAGTCGGTCTATTAGAAAGTAATTTTCTACTTTTTATTTTATTTTATTTTAGTACTTTTTCCTAGGAATTCTTGTGTGCTATCACCGGGTGCGTTGCATTACATTTCACTGCATATATGTATGGAAGTATGTATATGTATGTGACAAATAAAAATCTTGAATCTTGAATCTTGAATGACTACACCAATATTTCTGGCTTAGTTTATGCTTTTTAACATTACAGATTGAGGCTAAGCACTGATTTTAGCCATTCTTCCTTGGCTCCAAAAACAATTACTTCATGTTTGTCTTTGTTTAATTGAATTGTTGATTTGTTTAATGCACTTGCTCAGTGATTGTATTGGACCATAATCCCCTGGTGATATGGTTATGTAAATTTGTGTGGCATCTGCATAATTATTTTAACATATTTTGTTGTTTTCCATAATCTGAGCCAGTGCCAGCATGTGGATGTTAAACAGGGGAGGCCCCAAAATGGAGCCTTGGGGAACTCTCGCGGATGGTAGCTCAGGCGGTAGAGCTGGTGGTCTAGCAATCTAAAGGTTGCTGGTTCGGTCCCAGGCTCCTCCTGCTAGCATGCTGTAGTGTCCTTGAGCAAGACACTTAACCCCTAATTGCTCCTGATGGCTGCGTCCGTCGGTGTTTGAACAATTGTAAGTCGCTTTGGATAAAAGCGTCTGCTAAATGAAATGTAATGTAATGTAAACTCTGCATGTCATTTTTGTCCACTCGGATGTGTAATGACCTATAGATGCAAAGTAGTTCCTGTCCTTTATGGAGGATTTAAACAAGTTCAGTACTGTGCCAGGAAGTCCCACCCAGTGTTCCAGTCGGTTTAGTAATATATTGTAGTCAACTGTGTCAAATGCAGCACTGAGATTCAGTAATACGAAGACTGAAATTATGCCACTGTGTGTTTAGATGGATGTCATTGTCATTGAATCTCAGTGCTCTGGTGTAGTCGGAATCCTGAGTGGAAGACATTGAAGCTGTTGTGTAGTGCCAAGAAAGTATTCAGCTCTTGACAAACAGCTTTTTCAATGGTTTTACTTAAAAACAGGAGGTTTGATATAGGCCTATATTTGTTCTTTGGTGAAGCGTCTAGATTGTTTTTTGTGAAGAGTGGCTTGATGACGGCTGTTTTCAGGGCCTGTGGGAAGAAACTTGAGAGAAGAGACGTGTTGACAATTTGTAGAAGATCTTAGTCCTTGCAATTTGAAACATTTTTAATCCCCGCCACATGGGGATTGTAGCTCAGGCGGTAGAGCTGGTGGTCTAGTGATCTAAAGGTTGCTGGTTCGATCCCAGGCTCCTCCTGCTAGCATGCTGTAGTGTCCTTGAGCAAGACACTTAACCCCTAATTGCTCCTGATGGCTGCGTCCGTCGGTGTTTGATTGATTGTAAGTCGCTTTGGATAAAAGCGTCTGCTAAATGACTAAATGTAATGTAATGTAATAAGCCTGTTGGTAGAATATCAAGGCGGCAGGAGAAGCATTTAAGATGCTGTACAATGTTATCCAAGTTTTTATGGTTGATCGGATCAAATTGTGTCATGTTATTTCAATTGTTTTTTAGTGGACACAATAAATAGTGTCTGACTAACTCATTAGAATTGTTAATCAAAATGCTGTAGTCACTCACTCGCAAAGAGGATGAACAAACGTTAATGAATGGTTTTATTTCACAGTGAGTGGGCATGTCATTTGGGGTAATCATGTGTCATGCTTTTGCCAAATATGGTTCAATCAAGAGCTAAAAATGTCAACCTAATGGTGTAGTATTTGTCCAGTTTGCAGCAGTGGCTGTAATCAACATATTCTAGCAGGGACCGCTCACAAATGCAAAATTTACTGGAACTGGTTTTAAATTTCTCTTTCCTCCCCTCCTCTTTCCAGTAGACATGGTCCACTCCACTTGGCCGTGGTGCTTTGCCCTGCTCTCCCTGGTGGCCCTTTGCCTGGGCCCCTTGCACTTCGGTGCTGGTGGCTCTACGGGCCCAGCCCCCGCAGCCGAGTTCTCATCGGAAACGCTGATCAACAATGTCGTGGTGGACTGGCGTACCGGCCGGTTGTACGTGGGTGCCGTCAATGCCGTACACCAGCTGGACGCCAGCCTCCGCCAAGAGTCCCACGCCGAGACAGGCCCTCGGCGTGACAACCGACAGTGCACCCCGCCGGTGACAGCAGCCTGCGACGAGGCCCGTGAAACAAACAACCACAACAAACTGCTGCTCATTCATGGTGCTCGCGACACACTTGTGGACTGTGGCAGTGTCTTCCGCGGCATCTGCTCACTGCGGAACCTCAGCAGCGTGGAGCAGCTGCTGTACTTCAGCGACACCAAGGGCGAGAAGTCATATGTGGCCAGCGCTGAGGAGGGGGTATCTGTGGTGGGGACCATGTCCTACTTCACCACCCGGGATCACAACTTAACCGTCTTTCTGGTGAGACACAAACACACATACACTCAGTATCAGACTTTTGAGCTCAAACTTATGAGTACACTTCCTGGAAACTTTCTTTCATAATTCATCATACAAGATTCTATGAACAATGTTCAAGAAAATATAAGTGTCTGGAAATCTTTGATTCCTCAAAATATCCTTTGCCGGCCTCACAAACACAAGGCATTGGGTTAACATTTTCAGGAGAAAATCACCTGACAAGTCCTTGTAAGGCGCTTGTGGGTGGCTTTTCTTTGACTCGTCTGTCGATTTAGTCCCATACGACTTCTATGGGATTGAAGTCTGCAGACTGGGCACTCCAGTTCAATGTTTGAGGTGTCCTCAACGTTCCTTCTTCACCAGAAAGTTCTTGCACAAGTTTGCACAACACTATCATGCTGAAGAATGAAGAACTGCCCAATTAGTGATAATAATCCTGATCGAATTGCATGCCGTCTGAAGTATGCCATGATAGCCAGGTTGGTCGACAACTCATATGGTCACCTACGCTGTTTTACAAATACTCTGTGGTTGGACCCAAATATTAAAAAAAAATGATTTTGACACTCCTCAAACCTCCATTTTCCCAGGCAAGTCTCTTCCTCTTATTTTGTACTCTTAACAATGGTTTATTTGCAGCTATTCTTCCAGTTCCGCCAGGTTCATGCAGTCTCCTTTAAACAGTTGATGTTGAAACATCTGGACTTCTAGTAGTGTTTTGCTGATCTTGTATTTCAGTGGCAGTTGGATCACCTCTGAGTTTCGCAGACTTGTGACTCGAATGAACTTGTTCTTCGATTCTGAGGTCACCTTTGGCCTGCCTGACCTCGGTCCTTATGAGTATACTGCTTGTGACACTAATCTTGAAAGTTTTGTTTGTAGCGTTTTGTTTGGAGCGAACCAATCTTGGTCTGGAGTCCGGCAAAGGAGTTGGTGACTGGGGCTGGTGACTAGTGGTGGGGGGGGGTGGTAGCTCAGGAGGTAGAGCTGGTCGTCTAGTAATCTAAAGGTTGCTGGTTCGATCCCAGGCTCCTCCTGCTAGCGTGCTGTAGTGTCCTTGAGCCAGACACTTAACCCCTAACCCCTACTTAACCCCGACGGCTGCGTCCGTCGGTATTTGAATAATTGTAAGTCGCTTTGGATAAAAGCGTCTGCTAAATGTAATGTAATGGTGACTCTTCTGACTCTCGTTCATCATTTCAGGATATCCTCCCTTGTTCACTCGTGCATAACACCAACTAAATCAAACAATCAAAGAGTCAGAAAATGCAACGATCTTTACAGAGTGATGAAAAGAAAAAAGAGAAATCAAAGAAAAAGTTGTTTGGGGTAAATTAGAACGCCAACTGTGAGCCAGGCCCCATTGCCCAACATCAGTACCTGACCTCACTGATGCTATTGTGTCTGAATGGGAGCAAGTCCTCACAGCCATATTCCAAAATGAAGTGGAAAGCCTTCCCAGAAGAGTGGAGGCTGTTATAGCAGTAGAGGGGGGGAACAATTCCATATTAATTCCCATGGTTGTGAAACAAGTACATACACTGCTCACAAAAAGTTAGGGATATTCGGCCTTCAGGTGAAATTTCGGGATGAACCTAAAATGCACTATAACCTTTACAGGTGAACTTAATTTGACCTTCTCTAAACTTTTGAATGCACATGTCCAACTATTCAATGTTTCAGTGCTTTTTGCACAACGTGCTGTTCTCTAACAGGGAGCTGAAGGCAAAATTCACAACAGGTGTTTGATCCATGAATCGACCAATACATTTCCTGGTTCAATTAGAATTGGTATTTAAACGATCCTCTTCATCATGCTGTTCACATTTTGACATCATGAGACCAAGACGACACCTAACATTTGATCAACAGTACCTCGCCATTGTAAGGCTTCAAACAGGATGTTCTCAGAGGGAAGTGGCCACTGAGCTTAAAGTGTCAGAGTGTCATCAGCAGGTTGCAACAGAGAGACTGGAGGAGTCCCAGAAAGGCATAGAAGTGGACTTCCTTTGGCCACAACCCACACTGATGAGCGCTTCATTGTGAACAGTGCCCTGCGGAACCGGATGATGAATGCCAATCAATTCCAGGCACATTTAAGGGAGGTGAAAGGCACCCAAGTGTCACGTCAGACCATTCCAAACCGTTTACATCAGCGTGGTCTGCGTGCTAGACAACCAGCAAGGGTAAATGACCACACCACCAGGCACAGGCATCATCATCTTGCATGGGCCAGGGAGCATTTACGCTGGACGAGGCACCAGTGGGCCTCAGTGTTGTTCTCTGATGAAAGTCGATTCACGTTGAGCAGAAATTATTGCCGCCAACGATGTTGGAGACGTCAAGGAGAGCGCAATGCATCAGCCACTGTTGTCACCAGACGAGCCTTTGGTGGTGGTGGTGGTGTTACAGTGTGGGCAGGTGTGTCTAATCAATACAGAACTGCCCTACACTTTGTGAATGGTACATTGACAAGCCCATACTACCTGAATAACATCATAAATCTAGTCATTGTGCCCCTGCATGAACAACACAGACCTAATTTCATCTTCATGGACGACGATGCTCCTGCTCAACGAGGTCGCATCATTAGGGAACCGCTGCTGGAGACAGGGGTACCTTAAATGGAGTGGCCTGCACTCTCTCCAGACCTGAATCCCATAGAAAACCTATGGGATCAGCTGAGTCGCCGTGTAGAGGCTGGTTACTCTGTACCCCAGAATCTCAATGACCTGAGGGCCGCCCTTCAAGAAGAGTGGGGTGCCATGCCTCAGCAGACAATAAGTCGACTTGTGAACAGCATGAGACGTCGTTGTCAAGCTGTAATTGATGCTCAAGGGCACATGACAAGTTATTGAGACATTGACATTTTTTGTTGTGGTATACCCACCACTGTTGTTGGCTTTTGTTTCAATAAATTGTTTGAGATGAGGAAATCACCATTGCATGCTTCTACTTAAATGCCCTACTTTCATGATATAATATCACTGTAGCGTGAACTTTTTACATTTTCCATAAATTTCACCCGAAATAAATGTCCCTAACTTTTTGTGAGTAGTGTATGTGATCCACCACAGAAAAAGCCGCTATTTCGCCAATTTGTAAAATCTCCAGGAGCAGCCAAATACGTTGAAAAAAACCTTTCTTGAAGGAAAATTGGATTTTTCCAGATTCGTGATCCTTTGTGGTTTTTTTTTTATCTCTCAATGTATTTACAAAACGAAGTTTGCTTTATAAATAGTATAAAAATGTTAAACCGTGGATTTAAATATTCCAGTTAGATAACATGGGGAAACACTTACAGAAATGCTCAACAGCACTGAACAACGCTGATCGATCATTTCCTTTATTGCGACCGTCCAGGTGAAGATCATTCCTCCATTTTCCATGTGATGTGAAGACACAATGTGAAACCGTTTTGCACTTCCGTAAACAAGATGTGGCTCCTTCGTTTCACTTGTCTGTGAAAACTTTCATCTCCATGTTGTTATGTTGGTGGAGGTAGTATATAAATCCTATCGCGGACCTTAATTTGACCAGTGCGATAGATCTAAGTCAGTGTTAGCAGCACGTACTGGACTTCCCCGATGATAGTCAGTTCTCTGACAGCGACGCAGAGAACGACAGCGACGCTGAATCTGTTATTATCCTGGACTTGGTTTAAAGAACCACCGGAGGAGACCGACGATAAGGCCATTGTCGTTGTTTCAATGGAAGAAGTTGATGACGTGATGAAGTCTGTTGAGGTTGGTGAGGCAGATTATGAACAAGTAGTCATGCACAAGATTCTCAAGCTTACCTGCAAATGCAGCCAGGGGTCAAAAGAAAATGAAAAGAGGCCCCAAACAGGCTCTGAGTGTAGCGGGGGTAGGGTAATAACTCCAAGAACTTTGAAGATATTTGGCATACGCACATATATTAAATGACACACCGAGGCTGATATACAGAGACTCATATTATTGATGGACTCTAAATTTTTTTTTCATCTGCATTTTTAAACTCCTAAATTATTCCACTTTTATAAAACATGTATTCTTTTACTGTTAAAAAAAACGTATAAAAGATTTTTTAAAAACAAAGATGTTTGTCGATGACGCTGTTCAACGTCCCCTCAAAACACAAGAACAATGCAGAGATTGCCCCATTCAGCCGGGTGTAAAGTCTCCATTCAGCAGGGTGTCAAGTAGCCCTGTGACAACTAGCTAGGCTGTGTTGGTCCTCCAACCATTTGCATTCTGGGAGCTGGCTCAATGAAACAAGTGTGGGGGAAAACTTTTAAGGGTTTTTATCTCAGAAACAAAGTTTGTCACACCCTTGTCATTAACAAGTCATAGCTTTAAAAGTATTTGCTTGATTTGCACAAGTGACATCTTGTTTGGAACTCTTAAAAAAATTTCAAATGCCACCAAATGTACCTAAAGTATGCAAAGGGTCACATATGGTTGTGGTGTTCGGTTGTTGTTGGAGAATTCTCACTGTGTGGTCGGTGAGGCAAACCTTTTTCGCTACAGGAAACAAACTGAGAGTATCAAATATTTATTCTGCAAAATAAAGAAAAAGATACAGATGCTCTCTGCTTAAGAGGGCTTTATACCATGAGGGGTTGTGTCTCATTGTTAGGTGTCATTCACAAAACTATGCCCTCCACTCACATACAATGATTTAACAGTCAAACGCCAGTCACAGATACAATCTTACTGTGCTATAAACAAACCATGATACTTTGTCGAGCCCCCTGGGATTATCCTCATCTCTATGCAAGGTTGAGGAAAGAAGGAATGTGGTCTGGTCTCAACAATACAGTATGGTATTATCTTAAAGAACAGTGTGTCTTCACGTGAGCTCTGAGTTAATTGTTAAAAACCGAAGACATTTTCTCTCACTCTCCCCACATACTTTTTGGTAGTGTATGTATTTATTACATTATATAATATAGCATTGAAGCTATTTTTTAGGGTTGATCCAATGATCAATGATCACCTTCCCTCCAACCTCCTTTCTGTCCATCCCCTCTAGGTGGGCAAAGGCTACGGCAGCCATGATAGCACCAAGCTCATTTCCACGCGCATCCTGCAGGACTATGGTGACTGGGTGGTGTTCGACAGCATCATCGAGGCCTCTGCCGTGCAGGCAAACCCCTTTGTGCTGCGCTACCTGCACGACTTCCGTTTCACCTTCAAGGATGGCGGCTTTGTCTACTTTCTGTTTTCACGCACGCTGGGCGTGCAGGACACCAAGAACTTCACATTTGTGGCACGCATGTGTGAGGACGACCAGAGTTACTACTCGTACACAGAGCTGCAGCTCAACTGCAGCGCTAGCAACAAATACAACAAAGTGCAGGTAGGCGTCTGCAGGGTGGACTGTGGCAGGTGAATTAGGTAGGAGTTAAGAATTAATAGCTGCAGGCTTAGGGGACTGGATGTGAGTATGGAGGTATAGATGTCAGAACTCACCTTGGAGCCTTCTGGAGGTGTGCTGGACCTAATGCAATGAAACATCAGTGAAAGGCATTCTCGCAGTTGTCACAGCCATGTAACCAATTAAACCATTTGAAGAGTCCTGGAAAATGATATTACCAAACTTAAAGTAATTGTAATTGGCATATTACAACCGCAATTCGTAAAAAAATTTAAATATTCAATATTATGCAATATCATACAATATAAAATATTTCCTACCAGTAACTATTATATTTGTTCTTCACATGTCTTGTCGCAGGGGTGACAATGGCATACTTACCTTTATGGATATATTTATGGATATTGCTGGAAAGAGGGAGCTTGTCTCGAGCGTAGCTCGCCAGGATCTGCTTCCTGAGAGTGATCAATGGGTGATCACCTAGTTTCCACTGACAAGAAAAGGCTTTGTTTTATTAAGAATAATTGGTATTTTCATTATATTATTATACAGTATATGTTATAAACTGCCGCCACATCTCAAGACCACCATGTCCAAGTCCATGTCCAAGTTTCATGGCTACAAGATCAAACAGCCTCCATTCAATTAATAAATAGAAAAAACAACTACCATATCAATCCACTTTTTTTTTACATTTCAGCCAAATAAGGATCCTCCTGTCACTATGCAGCAATCATGCAACTTAGAGTTGGCTCCTCTTTTTTGTTTACCTCTGAGGACCTCTAGGAAGTTCCATATATGGAGACAGTGGGGTGTCCCCCTGGCATGTGGCTGTCATGCAGTGCGCATAAAAGGACACAATTCGTTCTGTTTACCTGACTGCAATGGTCGTATTATTAGGCCTATTAGGGCTTGGCTAGACATACCACGGGGAGAGAGACTGTCTTCACTGTAAAGATATAGACGAATTCTCTCTCCATGTCTATTTTACACAGTTTCAGGCGAGAAGGTCAATACCAATTTCACCCCTGTATAGTATCTCCAGCACAGGCTGCATGCCAACTATGTTAGCTCATTGCAATGATGCATGGGGAAACAACGAGCCTTGGGAAATTCGGAAAATACCCTTTCCAGCATCTCAAAAGCAGAGTTATTTAAGTTCTACACTGTTCATCTTTATTAGAAGTGAAAATAAAATTGAGATTCTTGCTTGTTTTAAATGTAGCTACATTCAGAACTTCATTTGACGCCTAACCATTTTTCCAACCACTGGGTTCTGTGATCATCCACTGTGCACAACCTGCGAAACTCAACATATTGGTACTGTACAGTACCAATACACGGCAGTTGCAGTTCATACCTAGCAACCTCCAGCTTACTTGAATTTGTCTGAATTTTGGCAAGATGGACAAGAAGCTTCCTAGAGTTTCCTGAAAAAATTTATTCACAAATTGACGTTCCTGCTTTTTCCTTTCCGTCAGGCTGCGTATGTGTCTGAACCGGGCAAAGTTCTGGCCAGGAACATGACTGAGTCGGGGAAGTGTGGTCCTGTTACGCCATCAGACAAGGTTCTCTTCATTGCCTTCAGTTCTGATGAAGACCCTTCCAGCTCAGCTCTCTGTACGTACAGTGTCCTACCAGCATGCTCGAAGTCAGTGCTGAATACTTTTATTCATCCCCTGCCTTTTCAACCAAACCCGTATGTATTACATACACAAGAAGATTGTAAACTGTCTTGTACACTATCATGCAAGATTAATTGGTGGTTAACTAATTCCAAACTTCAAGTCTTCGGGTGTCAGTTGAATAAACAACTGCACAGTTGTTTGTACAGCCACTTTAACAACATAAAGTTAAGCAAAGTTAAGTTGAGCTTGTTTTATACTTTTGGCTGCTAGTAGCTATAGAGTTTCTTGAATTGAGAAATGATCAATCCGAGAGGTTGGTTTATAGAACTGCTAAATAAAGGCAAAAAGTGAAAGTACTGCATAATGACAACAATAAAGGCACTGATTGTAAATGTCAATATGTTACTCTGTGTGGCTGTTTCCAGGTATGTACCCCGTGCACCTCATAAACCAGCGGCTGGTGCAGATCATCGAGGCCTGCTACAGCGGGAATGGCCTTATTGACGGCAAGTCAGCTGTCTACTCACCCTACTCCTCCAAGTCCGAAAGACTTTGCAGCAACAACAACCAGGTTTGGAAAAAAACAGATGAGAAGATCATAAGATTTCGGACATATTTACACATTTTTACTTTTGCATTAGTAAGTGAGGAAAACTGATTCATTTCCAAGACTTTGTTGGGCTTGTAATTATAATTCTCAAATTCTCTCCTAACTATTTACACATCAACAATAATTGGCAGGTCGTAATTACAAAGTATTTTCTTTTGTTCAACTTTTGTTGAAGGGTAAGCCCTAACCCCCCAAAAATGTAAACAAATTACACCAAATTACCGTGATAATTTGCCCTGAAATGAATCCCGTTTCTCAGCGACTAAAATCAAATTGGCAGAGAATTTCTGTGAATTCCAAAAACTGAAATCCATTCTTCCTTTCTCCCAAAAGAAAAACATGGCCAGCAGGTACAAGTGTGGCGCCGAGTTCCTGCCGTCTCCACTGGCCAGCAAGACCGAGTTCGCACTGTCCACCGATGCCACACTCGTCCGCAAGGGCCACATAACGGCAGTTGCCATCACTGTGGAGCTGGAGCACACGGTTGCGTTCTTGGGCACTACCACAGGGGAGGTGATTTACTTTTCTTCTTAGTATATCAAACTATTGTAGCGTCCCGGGGTTTCAGTGAGTTAGTTAGAATTATATTTGAGATAATGTGCCAATAGCCACTAATACATTATCACTGTTTATCACAAGATCTTGTCTCCGACCTGATTTTCTTCCACCCTGAGAATACCCCGCTCGCTACACTGTTTTGTGGCTAAATACAAATGCTGAACCCTGGTGGCTGCACTGCTAGGTGATGAAGGTGCACCTGTCAGCCCACCCGGAGGTGTATGGTCCGGGCAAAGTGACTGGAGACAAGGTCAACAAGAACCTTCTGTTTGACTCTGGCCGGCAGCACCTGTATGTCACCACAGAAAAGAAGGTTAGTAACGCCCGTTCATTCCATTACTTCCCTCTCTTCCCCTTTCATTTGTCCATCTATTTGGTCATCTGCCAACACCTTTGTGTCTCACAAATATAAGGTTAAAAGATTCTGTCTTTGGCCAGGACTCCAAAGAGGATGGAAATATATTGCAGAGCATCAACTGGAACTAGTCTTGCACTTCAAATCCAGGGTGGGCTGGCAGCAGTTAATTACCTTCTTCTCCGGAATGAATAGAAACTCTAAGACTATAGTTCATAAGGCCTTTTGCATGGCCAGCATTGCCATGAACCTCAGTTGACATATCAACATGTACAATCCATCAATCATGATATCACAACCATTTCACATCTCAAAATACCCACTTTGGTTCAGTCAAGAAAGAGATTCAAGTTAAAATGAGATAAGAAATAAAAAGTACAGTAGGTCGACTACTAATAGTACTATCGACACAAAGTTAACGTTAAGTAGCACTATGGGCAAGTGGCAGTCTACAGTAAGGATTAACATTACATTACACAGACCTGCCAACCTGCACACATTTTGTGTACCAACCATGCAATTCTTAGTCAAAATACGCAGGTACGAAATGCCAGCTGAAACTACGACAAAAAAATTATTTTCGTTTTCCCTCGGATTGGACCAGATGCTGCGACCTGTGGTTCTGTAAGCCGTCCCCTCCCTTTCACTCAACATCCGCTGATACCCAGTGGTACTTTATTATCTACGAGGCGTAAGGCTGCATTCTGAGGTAGAATGGGAAGTGGGAGAGTTAGACTAAAGCACAAAAATGTTAGACATTAGAATGTGGGTTAGGGTTAGGGTTATCGGCCGGTGACCGGAATTGGCGGTTTTTACCGGCTGATCAGTATCAAATATATCTGATTCTGTGCCAGTAAAATTTACATGCCCTATACTTAACTCATTAGTCTACTTGTAAAAATGCCCCGATACTCAAACACGATACCAACATAATGTGACGTAGTTGATGCTCAAAACGGCGTGCGGAAGAAAGGAAATGTCGGCTGTTTGGGGGTACTTCAAGGTAAACAAAGAAGATTAGATAAATTATTTATCCATCACCTACAATATTCCAACATTGTGCATACTGCGTTTCTACCGCTGTCACAGCGGAGCTCTGCTCGTGATGAAAGGTTCAACTCTTTTTTTAGACTTGGTTCTTGCAAGTATCTCAGTAAAATGAGTCGTTCCATTTGATTCACTTCGTTTGATGCACAGTGAGCGAAGGAGGACGTCCAGTGAATGAGTGCAAGCAGAGTCGGCCATTTATTTTATTTGTTACATTTATTGTAATGATTGCAATTTATTTGCAAAGTGCCATATTGTCACACCCCGTCTCGGGTGAGGGTAATGCAACCCTTGTACAACCGGACTTTCAAGATCAAAGGATGCCAAGGCACACAGTTTTGAATAGATTTTAACATTTCTTTACCCCAAGTGTCAAGTGCAGCAACCTTACAGAGAAGACCAAAAACCCAAATATCTGGAACTAGAAAATAAACATATTCAAACCCAATTCTGAAATAGAGCATATTCTAAATATATTCAAAATACTATGTCAATAACTTCAAATAAACAATAATCCAATAATCAAATACATTAAAATAAAGTCAAATTAAATCAAACAAAACTCAATAAATGCATTTAACCATGGTTTACAACATAATAGAATAATCACCTCATTAGATATTCGACACTCTCAGGGAGAGCTGAGCCCCTGGTTCAGCACAGACACTTCAGGTACCAGACAGCAGACTGTCAAAAAGAGAGCAACTCGCACCTTATATAACTCATGGCCCCTCCCACTAGACAGGCCCAACCAACAGGGGGATCCGAATACCGTGGCATCTTTTCAAACCTAACACAAATAAACTCATCTAAATACAACATGCATGTTAAACGTTCATATCAGCTTGTAGATCATTGATTGTCCATGATAGTGTCCTCCTATGACACCCCTAACCTTGGAGAAAACATGGTATGGCCCAATTGGCCCAATTGGCCCAATCAGTGGCTGGTGAGGTTCCTGACACTACTTAAAGAGTCCACCCCCACCCTGACTCTTTAAGTCTGCAGTACAGAGCCATGGTAAGAGAGATTGTTTGTTTCTTGGATAAAGAGCTTGAATGTGTGCTTGACTGATTGTTAGTTGCTGTTCATACACTACCCATCAATGCGCTCTTATTGATAGGCAGTGAAATAGACAGTGAGAGTGGTCAAACTGTCACATCACCTCCCTCCTCTCCAGGAACTGCAAGTTCGGGAAGGCGGGACAAGTAGTCAGCTAGCAAATTCGTTTTTCCAGCTCTGTGTGTAATATTGAAACAATATGGCTGTAATGCCAAGTACCATCTGGTGACACGGGAGTTCTTATCCTTCATGGAGTTGATCCAGCTCAATGCCCGGTGGTCAGTTTCCAAATCAAATGTCCGTCCAAGAAGGTAATAGCGAAGACTGTCCAATGCCCACTTGATAGCAAGACATTCCTTTTCAATGGCAGAGTACCTTGTTTCTCTGGGATGCAATTTTCGGCTCAAGTAGAGAAGAGGGCGTTCCTCACCCTCCTTTCCTTGTGCTAGGACGGCTCCAAGGCCGACTCCTGACGCATCAACTTGGACAAGGAATCTCTGATTAAAGTCGGGACTTTGTAAGACCGGGGAAGAGCACAAGATGGCTTTTATATTGGAGAAGGCAGTTTCACATCTTTCTGACCATTTCACAGGATTACGGGATGCTTTGGTGGTCAGATCTACAAGGGGAGCTGTGATTGTAGAGAAGTGTGGCACAAATCTCCTGTACCACCCAGAAAGCCCCAAGAACGACCGGACCTGCTTCTTTGTCCGCGGTCTATGACTGTCTCGTATTGCCTCCACCTTGTCCACCTGACGACTTATTTGCCCATTGCCAAGATGGTAGCCCAGATAACAAACCTCAGTTTTGGCCCACTCACATTTCTGGGTGTTGAGAGTGAGTCCGGCAGAATGGATACGGAGCAAGATCTGACGCAGGTGAGAAAGATGGTCTTCCCAGGAAGTACTAAAGACTACCACGTCATCAAGGTAGGCAGCGGAAAACTGGGCACATCCTTGCAGAGCTCGATCCATAAGCCGCTGAAATGTGGCAGGGGCTCCATGGAGTCCAAAAGGCATAACTGTGTAATGATAGAGACCCTTTGGGCCACGGAAGGCAGTGTATTCCCTCAATTCCTTCTCCAAAGGCACTTGCCAATATCCTTTACACAGGTCAAGGGTGGTAATGAACACAGCTTTGCCAAGTTTCTCAAGGAGTTCATCAATTCGAGGCATAGGATAAGCATCGAATTTAGAAACGGCATTCACTTTGCGTAGGTCATTACAGAGTCGTATAGTGTTGTCTCTCTTTGGGACAAGGACAATGGGGTTACACCACTCACTGTTTGAGGGTTCGATCACTCCTAGATCCAGCATGGTTTGTATCTCATTGTTGAGGGGCTCCAACATTCTCTCAGGTACTCTGTAAGGGCGTTGACGGATAGGGGTTGGGTTCTTTAACCGAATGACATGTTCGATAAGGGTTGTTTTCCCGGGTTTTCCACTGAACAGGACTGGGAACTCTTCAAGGGCAGGTTGTGCAGGCAAGTGACTCACATCAGGTTGCTGTGGTGTAGTGAGCATAGACAGATCCGTCTCCTCTACGGCATCCTCCATTTCCACTTCCCGTGCCAGCATCACCTTTTCCACTCGTGACTCCTTGTTCCGAGTAAGTCCTTGACTGTCCTGGTCAGTTCCTTCCACAGAGCTTTTCCTCTCCTTCCATTCCTTTAGAAGGTTGATGTGGTACACCTGGGATACCTTTCCTTTATCCGGATGAGAGATCTCATACGTGACAGGACCAACCTGTCTGACCACGGAGTAAGGACCTTGCCATTGGGCTAGCAACTTATTGCTTGAGGTTGGAAGCAAGAGCATGACCTTTTGACCTGGCTGTAGCACCTTCTGATCATACCAGGTTTTCTGTTTCAGCTGGGCCTTTCCAAGATTCTCCCTGGCCTTGGCTCTGTATTGCTCTAGCCGGTCTCGCATCTGCAGCACATAAGAAAGGACACCTTGTGGTGCAGGTTGTTTGGACTCCCAGGATTTCTTCAGAAGATCCAAAGGACCTTGAACAGGGAACCCATACAGAAGTTCGAAGGGCGAGAAGCCGGTAGAGGCTTGAGGTACCTCTCGATAAGCAAAGAGAACAAAGGGAAGCCATTTATCCCAGTCTCGACTAGTGTCGTCTACGAACTTGCGTAGCATGGACTTTAGTGTTTGGTTGAATCGTTCCACCAAACCATCAGTTTGCGGATGATATGGGGTGGTGCGAATACCGGAAATGCCAAGTTGTTTGTGAAGCTGCTTCATAAGCTTGGAAGGGAAGTTTGTGCCTTGGTCCGTAATTATTTCATCTGGGATCCCAACTCGGGAGAAGTACTGTACAAGTGAACTGATTATCTTGGGTGTCTTGATAATCCTCAGTGGGAAGGCCTCGGGAAACCTGGTTCCATAGTCACAGAGGACAAGGATATATTCATGGCCTGCACTGCTCTTGTCCAGTGGTCCGACGATATCCATTGCGACCCTCCGGAAAGGAACATCAATGAGAGGAAGAGGTAGTAATGGAGCTCTCTCAGGTCGTCTCGGAGAACTCTTCTGGCACTGGGGACAAGTCTGACAGTACTCAATGACATCTTTGACCATTAAAGGCCAGAAGAAACAAGCTTTGACTCGCGCCAGAGTCTTGTCTTGCCCAAGATGACCAGCCCAGAGAATGGAATGAGCCAGATGGAGTACAAGAGGCCTACAGCAGGTAGGAACGACCAAGCGATTCTCAGGCTGATCGGCTGCATACAAGACTCCATCCTCCAGGAGGTACTTCTCACTCTGGTCTGGCTGCAAGGTGACGTTAGCATCTTTCATCTTCGCCAGTAGGGGGTGCCAGTGAGGTGTCAGCTCTTTGCAGCTCTCTGATGTCTTCAGGTACCTTCCACTCTTCATCGGGTTTCAAGTTAGAGGGATCACCCGACAGTGGAGTACCTTGGATCTTCTCCAGGCGGCGCTGGCGCTTGCTTTTCCGGGGACCCTTCTGTCCACCCTGGCATAAGGAATGGTCCAAGTCTGGAAGAGGCTCCAGCCCTGGCTTGGCTGTCTGGGAACGGGTAAGTACGGGGTAAGCTTCTTGAATGGCTGTGTTTGGATTGGACTTCACCTGCTGCTGGCGTGCCTGTTGCACAAGGTCAGGGAGAATGGGCAAGTCTCTACCCAAGATCATATCATGGGGAATGTTTTCAAGAACCCCCACTCGGAGCAAGAAAGCCTGGTCATCAATGACGATGGTCACATCAGTCACTGGATATCTTCGCTGATCACCATGGACACACTGAATGGCTGTGACATGTTGATAGTCAAGATTGCCCAGCGAAACAAAGGAATGGTTAAGCAGTGTCATAGAGCTACCGGTGTCCAACAGTGCTTGCACTTGATGCCTGTTAACACGAGCTGGCATCATGATAGGCTCAGTGTCAGGTTTAAGCTCAGGATCTGGTGCTAGGAAAGGTGCCACAACTTCAGCTGGGAGAGATGGATGTGAAACATGACAGAAGCTGGACAGTTTGGGCCCTTTCAAGGGACAGACTGAGGCCCGATGCCCTGGCTGTTGACAGTGGTAGCAGATAACTGGACCCTGTCTCGGGAATCCTTTCTTCTCCCAAAAGGTGCCTGGAACACTCACGGGACCAGCTCTGTGCTCACCTCCTTTGTGCACGTCAGTTGCACCTTGGGCTGCTTCTCGGGTATTATGCTGCCTTGGCATTCTGAGTCCTTTACGAGCATTCAGGTACTGCCCTGCAAGCTTAGCAGCAGTAAGTCCATTTTCGGGCTCGTGTTCCTTGACCCAGGTCTTCATCTCGTTGGGAAGCATGCGAAGCATTTGCTCAAGAATGAAAAGCTCTGCGATGTCATCTTTGGACCGCTGCTCTGGCTTGATCCATCTTCTGTAGAGACCTTTGAGTCTGTTGTAAGTCTCCTTGGGAGATTCACCAGGGGGAATGTAGGTTGACCGGAACTGAAGTCTGTATGTCTCAGGAGAGATGTCAAACTTTGCAAGGAGGGCTTCTTTAAGATTAGTGTAGACGTTGGAGTCGTCTTCCTCCATTGCGGAGTAGGCATCCAGGGCTTTCCCTGTCAAGAGAGGAATGAGCCGACAGGCCCACTCAGACTGAGGCCAGCCCAAGGTGCGAGCGATACGCTCAAAGCGCACAAGGAAGTTTTCAATGTCCTCTCCCTCTTGGAAGGGAAGCATCTTTGGGCCTTGTCGCGGAGGCGTCTCGGAAGGAGCTCTGGAGGGTGACGGAGGAGGATTCGGTGTTGAAGCTCGAAATCTGGGAGCGGCTGTGGGCATCTGCACACGAAGACTACCATCAGAAGGAAGGTTAAGAGGAGGGTTAGCATTTTGGCTACCATGTGATGGGGCTATGTTAGGGGCTGTAATGGCAGTTTTTAACTGCTGAATTTCACGGACCAGTACACTTCCCCTGCGTTCCTGGCCAATGAAAAAGTCTTGGAACATGTCAACCAGGGTAGGTTCACCTGGCATTGTTGTAGACCTTGATGGCTCAGCAGACCACCTAGCCCTTCTAGACCCCTTTCTGTACTGTTTAGGCCTAGCCCCCAAGTTCTCATAACCTTGCAAATCTTCTTCAGACTCCTCGGTGTTCCACGCAACCTCTTCACGCTCCTCAGCAATGGCCGCCGCCCCTTCCGGCTCCATAGCCATGGCTCCTGGATTGGCCACCTCTTTAGTCTCCTCTGCAACTGCTAACACTGACACTTGGGATCGTAACCCGCTTTTTACTCTGCCTCTGCCAGGCTTGTTAAAACCTTTGCGGCCTGGCATCCCACCACTGCCACCAAATGTCACACCCCGTCTCGGGTGAGGGTAATGCAACCCTTGTACAACCGGACTTTCAAGATCAAAGGATGCCAAGGCACACAGTTTCGAATAGATTTTAACATTTATTTACCCCAAGTGTCAAGTGCAGCAACCTTACAGAGAAGACCAAAAACCCAAATATCTGGAACTAGAAAATAAACATATTCAAACCCAATTCTGAAATAGAGCATATTCTAAATATATTCAAAATACTATGTCAATAACTTCAAATAAACAATAATCCAATAATCAAATACGTTAAAATAAAGTCAAATTAAATCAAACAAAACTCAATAAATGCATTTAACCATGGTTTACAACATAATAGAATAATCACCTCATTAGATATTCGACACTCTCAGGGAGAGCTGAGCCCCTGGTTCAGCACAGACACTTCAGGTACCAGACAGCAGACTGTCAAAAAGAGAGCAATTCGCACCTTATATAACTCATGGCCCCTCCCACTAGACAGCCCAACCAACAGGGGGATCCGAATACCGTGGCATCTTTTCAAACCTAACAAAAATAAACTCATCTAAATACAACATGCATGTTAAACGTTCATATCAGCTTGTAGATCATTGATTGTCCATGATAGTGTCCTCCTATGACACCCCTAACCTTGGAGAAAACATGGTATGGCCCAATTGGCCCAATTGGCCCAATCAGTGGCTGGTGAGGTTCCTGACACTACTTAAAGAGTCCACCCCCACCCTGACTCTTTTAGTCTGCAGTACAGAGCCATGGTGAGAGAGATTGTTTGTTTCTTGGATAAAGAGCTTGAATGTGTGCTTGACTGATTGTTAGTTGCTGTTCATACACTACCCATCAATGCGCTCTTATTGATAGGCAGTGAAACAGACAGTGAGAGTGGTCAAACTGTCACACATATAAATATAATATAAATGTATATTTGCACTTAAAAGTGAAAGAGACTTTGAATTGAAGTTTAAACTCGACATATCCATGTAAGTTATATGTTGTGTCCTACTAAACCTCAGTGAGAGTAAGAGGTTGCATTATACTGAAACCTGTTGACCGTCCCATATTCTATTTTATTGGAACTCAGTGACAGTTTCATGTTCTATTATTGTTCAATGGTAAATAATGTCTAATAATAAACAGTGTCAAAATCAGCAGTCTCACTATTGTGGTAACTGAAAATTGCACCGGTAGTCCGTACAGTACGAGCCACTTTAACAGGGCAACTCGAACATGACAGGGGCCAGGCGGATCCATGATTGGGGCGTGGCTGACCCATGCAGGCTCCCTGTCTGGTCCCTGCTCGGATCTTGCCTGTAATTATATCTCCCTCGATGACGTAATATCGCGCCGGCTCCTGGGAATGCCCTCAGGTTGCATTTGTGGAAAAGCAGTTGCAATGCTTTATCTGTCCACTGAGGTGCAGTGATTCAAAACATACATCAATTTGTGGATACAGAATAATCTTGCGTTTGTTTAATGAAAAAATACATGTTTTGGAACGGAACATATTTTCTGTACATCTTATAGAATTAATACATACATCTATGATTTAAAAGAATGAATGGTTTGAAAGAATGAAAGTTTTTATTTTTATTTTTTATTGTACAAATGTTTGTAGATGTATTTAATTGAATGAAACTAATGAAAACACCATGTTTTCCGTGTGTAACTGGTGTTTTAATTGACATAAAATAAATGTGAAATATCGCAACTTGTGCGTGTGTTTTTGCACCGCGGGAACTTTTTCAAACTTCTAAGGACTTTTTGGAGGATCCGTCCCTTTTATTGTGTCTTCAGAAACTACTGTAGGAACGATCATTTATCCTAGAACTACGTTTTGAGCAACTTATTTAGCTCCTACTCCAGGGCAGGGACTGACCGGTATAAGAGGAACCTTCAGTGATGTAAGTGCCGGTGATGGGGCCAGACCTAAGACCACGGTCCCTCAGACTGAGTCTGCCCGGTCGAGTCGCATCGCTCTGGGTGGGGACCATCCCACGGACACTCAGTGGAAATACACATAACAAATAAAAGAAATAAAAATAGTATTTTTATTGTAGATTTTTTAATTTCATTTTAGGACGTTAATGGAATGAAACAGAAAATCCCTGAGCGAACGAGCCCGTGCTTTATGAAAGTGGGAACATACTTTTAAATTATACACTACTCACAAAAGATTAGGGATATTCGGCTTTTGGCTGAAATTTCAGGATGAACCTAAAATGCACTATAACCTATACAGGTGAACTTCATTTGCACCTTCTCTAAACTTTTGAATGCACATGTCCAACTGTTCAATGTTTCAGTGCTTTTTGCACAACTTGCTGTTCTCTATCAAGGAGCTGAACGGCAAAATTCACAGCAGGTGTTTGATCCATGAATCGACCAATAGATTTCCTGGTTCAATAGGAATTGGTATTTAAACAGTCCTCTTCATCATGCTGTTCACATTTTGACATCATGAGACCAAGACGACACCTAACAATTGATCAACAGTACCTCGCCATTGTGAGGCTTCAAACAGGATGTTCTCAGAGGGAAGTGGCCACTGAGCTTAAAGTGTCACAGACTGTCATCAGCAGGTTGCAACAGAGCTAGAGCGACTGGAAGAGTCACACAAAGGCATAGAAGTGGACGTCCTTTGGCCACATCCCACACTGATGACTGCTTCATTGTGAAAAGTGCCCTGCGAAACCGGATGATGAATTCCACTCAATTCCAGGCACATTTAAGGGAGATGAGAGGCACCCAAGTGTCACGTCAGACCATTCAAAACCGTTTACATCAGTGTGGTCTGCGTGCTAGACGACCAGCAAGGGTACCTGCCCACACCACCAGGCACAGGCATCATCGTCTTGCGTGGGCCAGGGAGCATTGACGCTGGACGAGGCACCAGTGGGCCTCAGTGCTGTTCTCTGATGAAAGTCAATTCACGTTGAGCAGAAATGAGGGCCGCCAATGATTTTGGAGACCTCAAGGTGAGCGCTATGCATCAGCCACTATTGTCACCAGACGAGCCTTTGGTGGTGGTGGTGTTACAGTGTGGGCAGGTGTGTCTAGTCAATACACAACTGCCCTAAACTTTGTGAATGGTACAGTGACAAGCCCATACTACCTGAATAACATAATTAATCTAGTCATTGTGCCCCTGCATGAACAACACAGGCCTAATTTCATCTTCATGGACGACAATGCTCCAGTTCATCGAGGTCTCATCATTAGGGAACAGCTGCTGGAGACTGGAGTGCCTCAAATGGTATGGCCCGCACTTTCTCCAGACCTGAATCCCATAGAAAACCTATGGGATCAGCTGAGTCGTGTGTAGAGGCTCCTCACTCTGTACCCCAGAACCTCAATGACCTGAGGGCCGCCCTTCAAGAAGAGTGGGGTGCCATGCCTCAGCAGACAATAAGTCGACTTGTGAACAGCATGAGACGTCGTTGTCAAGCAGTATTTGATGCTCAAGGGCACATGACAAGTTATTGAGACGTTGACACATCTTGTTGTGGTATACCCACTGCTGCTGTTGGCTTTTGTTCCAATAAATTGTTTGAGATGAGGAAATCACCATTGCATGCTTCTACTTAAATGCCCTACCTTCATGATATAATATCACTGTAGCGTGAACTTTTTACATTTTCCATAAATTTCACCCAAAAGCCAAACATCCCTAACTTGTAGATCTAATATGAATAAAGATCCAGCAAATGGATTGATTTGTCACCTCAAATTTGTTCAGAAACTGATTTTAGTCACTGGTATGGTGAAATCAGTGAAAGTTAAGGAGTAAATACAACACGGAACTCGTACTGAAACCCCGTTGGATGACATCACATCAGCGTAACCAGTGCCAGTGTGTAGTTCTGGTGGAGCTCCCCCAGGTCCCAGTTCCCCTCAGGGAGTCCCCACTACTGTTCGGTTGCGAAACACTGTGTCATATCGTGAGGTCCCACGTGATTCCCACCCCTATTTGAGACAAATAGGAGTGGGAATATATGACACAAAGATTTTGAAAAAAACTTTCCTCTGTGTCTTCTGTACCCATACATTTGCAAACGCAGATCCACTGACAGAAATCTCCAGATTCCAATGGAGCAATATACCCCTTTTTACTGATAGGTGAAAATTCTCACTGACCAATGGCCCCCTTTCTGTATTCCCCCGTCTCTGTAGAGGGGGAATCCAATATCCAGTTTACTCCCTTTCAGGTCTTCTTCATAATTCTTAATTCTTAATTAATAGTTGCTGATTTATTTAATAGGTGGCAACTAATCCATGAAGTAAACCATGGAGTTTAAACTGTATCAACAGTAAAAACAATCTTGAATGGTCACAAGAACCCATATACTGTAACACATCTACAATAACACATTTTATTGTGTTATTGTTTTTTGGCATTTGGAAAATCAATATTAAATGGGGGGGACATTTCTCAGACAGAGGCTCAAATGCAGAAATTTATTGTGATATTTCACAATTATTTTAATTAAAATAAAAATTTCATCTTTCACAAACCCTCAAAAGGGCAACAACTAGAACCTATAAATCCACACACTTGGCCACTTCAAAAAGAAAAACTGCGGTTTACATCAACTACCACTAGTAACTTTAATCTATCAAGTATTGCATTGCATACCTGTTTTGTCTTACCTCTAAGTAGTCCATTGCAGTATTTTTCTTAAAAGACTGTCTATCTTGCCATTCAGTATGACACTTTGTTCTTGTTTAAGATGTCCACTACCAAGTTGACTCACTGTCATTATTGTCTGCATTTTATTTTGCCTTTAAGGTAAATCCTTTTTATTACTTTTACTACACTACACCTTTCCATTTTAGATTTTTTTTAAGTTAGTCTTTAAACACGCCCTGTCAGGAGACCTGAGAGGGAGGGGGAATTCTAGCCGATTGGTAGCTGATTGGGAGCCACCTGGTAGTTGGCTGGTAACTGGCTGGAAGTTGGTTGCAATTTGGCTGTCAACCGGCTGGGACAGCCCTCTTCAAGTGGGTCCTACTGTATGTGCAACTGTTCAATCGCATGATCAGATCACTGGATGTATTTGTCATCGACGGACAGAAGATCGAAAATTGGAATCGGCAGGTTTAGGTCAGGTTCAGACTTTTAAAAAATCAGGAATCTGAATCGGCCAAGAAAATTGCAATCGGTGCATTTCTAGTTGGTAAACATGTTTGGTAACTTACGAGATGATGCATTTCAAGGTGTAAATCCTGATCACATAAATTACTATATATAGTTAGCCATAGTGACATGCGATGCATCGCATACGACGTGATAAGCCTCGTTACGAGACGGCGTGAATAACTGATCAAGTCATTTGGCTGCAGTAACTCAAACGCCATGGAGACTCCGTTACACAATTGTGGTACTCACAATATTTTCCCATAGTTAGCAGGTATGCAGACCCATTTGTCCTGTAATGAAAGTAAGAATTTAAGTTTTAAATTTTAGGCCTACATTTTTGCCATTTACACTAGATTTAATAACAATTTCATATTTTCAAAGATACATTATATACAAATTATATTTTATGTACAGTATATGTATGCAAAGTTGCATAAGAGTGAATTGTTGAAAAATCGGTAACAATAGTATATGGCATCCAGTATTAACAAGTCAAAATATTGCATCCAGTACAGTCATTTATGGAAAATGGGATAATGAGTTCTCAAGATGAGCATTAATCATTAGGCGCGTTGTAACATTGTCTTTGCTCTAAGTGGTTTTGCTTTTTTTTTTTTTTTTTTTTTAAGGCGCCCAAAATTTAGTCAACTCAACTGTCAATTGGATTTAAATTATTCCTTATTTATCCACGTGTCCTCTCTACGGTGCTCCTCTCTTTTTTTATTTGTTTACTCTGCCACTTCTCTCTTAATTGTTTTTGGGCTTCATCCCTCCCCACCGCACAGAAATGAAATTGACGTTTATTGATTCAGAAACAGACTAATTAGAATGCACTCCAAGAGAGCGATTTGCGATCAAGTCAAGTGGCCTATAAAATGGATTAGTCAGTCCTCTGTGGTTGTCAGAGGTAAAAATTACTTCCTGACGAAAACACAAATCGCAAAGATGGCCAGAAGATAGGCATTCCTACATATGAAATTGACTGTCAGTTGGAAGAAATCTAATTAAACCCAGCAGATGTCTTCTCACATGTACAATGGACATTGGAAACTCCCTTTGGAATTTTTCACTGCTTTGGTAACTGGCATTCCATATGCTAACCCTAACCCTTCTATATTCCCGTATGCCTTAACCACACTAGAACCAAATGTACAGTAACCCTTTCCAACCTAACCCCTAAACATACGTATGTCCAACCACATATCGAAACATAACCACCTAATACCTCAACTTAACCATCTCTAACCTAATCCTTAGACTTAACAATCTTTAACCTAATACTTAGACTTAACAATCTTTAACCTAATACTTAGACTTAACAATCTTTAACCTAATACCTAAACTTAACCATCTGTAATGTAATTCCTAAACTTAACCATATCTAACCTAATACCTAAACTTAACCATCTCTAACCTGAATAACTAAACGTAACCATCTCCCTAACCTAATACCCAAACATAACCATCTCTAACCTGACAACCAAACATAACCATCTTATCATCTCTAACCTAATACCTAAACTTAACCATCTCTAAACTGATACTCAGACTTAACCATCTCTACCCTAATACTCAGACTTAACCATCTCTCACCTAATAACTACCATCTTTAACCTTTACTTAACCAGTCATTTATTTGTGACGAGGCCCAGGTGAAATCCCTCAGGTTCAGGGAGTCTAATTAACTTAAAGCTAACCATTTATTAACCGTAAAGCTGATATCAACTGTCCAGTTTAGATCCAGTTTAGTTTAACATCGACAGATGATTGTAAGTTAACAAATAGTCTGTCCAAATAAAGTTTAACCTTTTTTTTTTTCTCTTTTTTGACCTTTAGATCACCATGGTTCCAGTTCAAGCCTGCCATTTGAAAATGGATTGCCACTCCTGTGTCTCTGTGAAAGACCCTTACTGTGGCTGGTGTGTCCTTGAGGGACGGTGAGTCCATGCAAACACGATAACAGCGTCCCATCTCTACGGCTGCACAATAATTTGAGTTTTGACGAAAACGACTAAAGCGTGCTTTGTTTGAGTATGATTTTAGTATGATTTGTAATCTGATCAGATGTAACGCAAACTCTTTTTATTACCGAGACCGGAGCTGTGTTTTGTCATTTAGTTTTGTTATTTTATTTTGTTATTAATTATATAAATTATATTCAATCTATTGTAAATTTTATCTGAGGCCTCGGTTACTCAATTTATCATCCAATCGCACAGGGGAAGCATAAACTCTCAGTCCCAGATCGTATTTTTCTCAACGCGAGTTGCCAGAGTTCACATTCGACTGTGGAAGTCTCAACGCCAGGCCTATGTGTACCTGACTGGGGTTGCTTTGACCATCGGGCTTTGAAAAGTGTAACCCAGGCCTCATACAGCTTCTCATACTGATTGAACCCTGCAGGTGCACCAAGAAACAGCAGTGTGCAAGGTCCATGGAAGAAAACGCCTGGCTTTGGTCGCCCCATCAGCGTTGTGTTCAGATCAAGGCCTTCACGCCCCCCAATATCAGCTGCAAGAAGACTGACCAGGTCAGCAACCCCTCTTTGTGAAGGGGTGTGTGTGTGTGTGTGTGTGTGTGTGTGTGTGTGTGTGTGTGTGTGTGTGTGTGTGTGTGTGTGTGTGTGTGTGTGTGTGTGTGTGTGTGTGTGTGTGTGTGTGTGTGTGTGTGTGTGTGTGTGTGTGCACACTGATGTGCAATCTGGGCCCTGAAGTGTGCCCATTTCAACTAGGCCTTATTAGCATGAGCATAACTTGTCATTTCTACATAATATCCCATTGAGCTGATTTCTCACACCTGTATATGCACACACATACACACACCAGGGTTCAGTTAGTGGACTGCAGCAGCAGAAGGTGTGATGTGAAGCATAAACACGCCTCCATTTTTCTCTCATTTCCCTCTTCCTCCCTCGTTCTTATTTCGTCCACACTTCTACATTTGTTTTCTTATTCTCCTGGACACCCTCATCTCTCGTCTATCCATCTCTTTCTGTCTACCCCCCCTTAGGTAGTGATCAGTGTACCTGCTCTGCCCACACTGGGGGTCTCCGATCAGCTGCAGTGTGTGTTCGGCGCCCACCGAAGTGTGGCCGTGATGACAGAGGGTCAGGTGACCTGCTCCCTGCCAGAACCAGGGGGGGTTCCACCCACCCCCGACCACAAGGGTGGGTCGCCTACCTCTCATGTGGGTGTGTTTCGTGGTGTGGGAGGTGCATGTGTGTGCGTGTTTTAAATAAGTGATTCTCAATGTGGGGTCCATGGCACTTAGCCAGGGGTCTGTGAAAGGTTTTCGAAAATAAATTGTTTACATTTATTTGTGTGTCCATCACAGGTCTTTGGGAAGAAAGAAAAACCATTAAAAAATAGTTGCAATAATTTTTGTGTCCTTTGAAGGGGTACATCTTAAAAAAAATGTATATAACAGTTTTTATGCAATATATACGTATATAATTATCTCCTTTTATATATTGATTTGTGTTTGATATTTTGTTTAGCTACAACGTTACTTGTTAATTAAATTGTATCAATTGAATACATTGTTCTTATATTCTGTATTTTAAAATAATGCGTCTTGCAGTTCCCCCTGCCACATGCCAACCGAGTGGCGTTTTCAGGGCCCTCTGATGTTGCAACCACACCAGTTTATTGTAGATGGTGCTAATATGTAACAAGCTGGGAGCAGATTAAATCTTTTCATGACAGAGACTCTCCCGGTGTGTGTCGGGGTGGGTGATTTACCTGTTGCACCTTGATTGCTCTGACAAGCCACCTCTTTTCCCGGGCCCAATTACCTTTATCCAAGACAGGTATAGCTGCCACCCCCACCACCACCAACAAACCACCCCCACACCACAGTGCAATTCAAATATTTCTAATTTATATTCCCTTGATTTGTGTTTTTTTTCCATTCAAATGTGAAAAATAGACCTCATATCAAACTATTTTTTGGGACATACATGAGGGGTCCTGTTTTTATCTTTTCTCTTATAGGGGTCCTTGGTTGATAGAAGTTTGAGAACCCCTGTTTAAAAAGATACGTTTTCCATTTTTCCTGCTTTTCAAAATGACTGCATTCAAGCGGGGTAAGAAGCTGCACCAAAGCTGTAGATTTCTCAGCAGTAAAGTGCTCAGTGATGTGCTGTGAACTGTTGGAAACGATGAAAACCAACGTTTTGAAATGGAACAAACTAATGCGTTATGAAACTATACTGACATTTTCTGGGAAGCACCATGCCTCTGAATTTGATTATTAAGCTTATCTGGTTTCAAGAGTTTGGCCGGTTATCAGGCCATTTTATTCATTAGTGTAATGAAGGAATTGCTTGTCTCCACTCTTGTGTGTTGTCAGACTATGTGTCCGTCGCGGTCAGGGTGATCGTTAACCAAGACATTGAGGTGACATCTGGAGAATACCACTTTTATAACTGTGGGACCACCGTCTGGAAGAACCCCAACACGCCGTAAGACACACGTGCATATTCAAAATATGCTGATTTACGAGGAAACACATGCAAACACAGTGACTCTCAAATTTTTGAATCATAAGGCCAAAGGATGAAGTACAATAAAAACATCTACTGCAATGAAATTACGGGTAAAATGCTATTATAAAATTCTGCTGTTTGCAAACCTCTGCTCAAAGATGACAAAAGGAATAGTAAATAAAGAAATTGCAAGAACGTATGGATATTCCTTGTGAACTCCAACTCATCATTCACCCAAGAAACAAACATCTAGGTCCATTTGTGTCATTATAGTGATACAGTTTCCTCTGCAGACACTGCAATGGCAAGCCATTTAACCATTTAATTCATAGGACAAACTATTCACTTCTTTAAAGTCGATAGTACTTCTGTTGTAATAACTAGTTGCTATTCCAACAGTTACAAGTAACTATTTTAGTTTTACTAGTCAAAATTTATTAGGTACTAGTGCTTATTTATTATATACTAGGAGCTATTCAAATTGTTACTAGTAACTATTATTATGTTTCTATTAACAATTTGGACAATTCCATCATTGAATCCTATGGGGCTACGTGTTTGAGATATACATTTTTTTGCCTCCAACTAGTATCTATTCCGATTGTTACTAGTGTCTATTTAAATTGTACTAGTCATTTGTGACTAGTGCCTTTTCTTTCTTTTGTTTTACTAGTAACAATTTAATTTTTATCCAACATGAGAAATTACTAGACAAAACAGCCTGTTATTGTTTAGTTTAAAATGTTACAGGCACATTTTGGCAAAATAGCAAAATTGGCCAAAATTGCAAGTATTTTTTTGTATGTGCACAAATATTGCAGGGATTAGAGCAAACTGGAAGCTATCGCTCAATCCCCACCCCACCCCTGTGTGAACACACATATAGAGAATTGTAAACAGTGATGACCAAACTCGACGGTGCAGCCCTCGTCGCACGGCATAAACGTTATATATTATAGAGAGTGTGTGTGTGTTCCAGGTGTATCGCGTGTGTGACCAGCGAGTGGAGGTGCCAGTGGAATGCAGAGGAACACAGCTGTAGCGACAGTGACGATGCAGTCGAGGGCGCTCACATCATCAAACCACAGAAGGTGAGTTTCTCTGTGTTTCTTGTGTGTTTCCGTGTGTTACTGTTTTATTTGGTGTGTTTGTACCAAATTTTATTCTCGTTTTTCATTCTGCCTAATTTGGTATCTTCAATCCTTCACTGTCATAGTCGATAGAATAAGGGGATGGTAGCTCAGGAGGTACAGCTGGTTGTCTAGTGATCTAAAGGTTGCTGGTTCGATCCCAGGCTCCTCCTGCTAGCATGCTGTAGTGTCCTTGAGCAAGACACTTAACCCCTAATTGCTCCTGATGGCTGTGTCCGTCGGTGATTGAACAATTGTAAGTCGCTTTGGATAAAAGCGTCTGCTAAATGAAATGTAATGTAATGTCATTGTGTCACTGTCATTAAGCGTGTTCATTACAAGACTAAAATCCATATTAGTCATTTTCAACATCAGTTTTTTCAAACAGATAAATTAAATGCATTGAAAACGGTACATTTGTTGTGGGTTTTGGTGGTAGACTCACTTTGGGATGTTCCTGAAATGGAGTACATTCATATAAAAAATAGATTGTATCTCGGTTTTGGTATCATAACATTTTCACGATTTGTGAGTACACAATTACACACAGAGACTAACCTGATAGCAGTATCCTGACATTGTTTCCTTAACGTAGAGTATGTAACAAGTAATTGATCAATTGGACACAAATTCAAAAGTCTAGATACATAACAATATTCCACTGATTTAAAGATATTTTTAAATACCACAAACTCTTATGTCCTGCTCTGTTTCCATTTTTTAATTGGTATGATGCAACCTAAAATGTAACATTTTGCCATTTCAAGCAGCAAACCCTTCATTCTCTGTCCCCTTGTGACCAGCCTGACAGCTGTCCACAGTTTGAGTCCCCGGACCCCCTTTTGATTCCCGTGGGCCACCGAATCCCCATCAACTTCCAGGGAAAGAACCTCGGCATTTACATGGTGAGACTGCAAGATCAGTTGCAACAGTTTTCAGGACAGGTTCGCCCTTTTTATGACAATGATTCCCATCATGCCACATCCTTGTTTCTCAAATTATTTATTGAGAAACTTAACTCTCTGCTGCAGCTTCTCACTGTGCTTATATGCGGTCTAATGGGGCAAGTGTTTGCCCTTAAAAAAATTGTTCGCTTTTTCTTCTTCTCCTTTTCAGAAACAGAAAACTGTCATTCTAGCCACATGTATCTAAATGTTTATTTTATAACATGTTTTGATTAGCGGTAGTATTATGTATTATTTAAAAGTATTTCATGCCGCAGTACATCCAAAGTATATTGTTGGCGAGGGTTGTTAGTAGGAAGCGCCCACATTTTTCTGTTTCTTGTCTCTCGTGTGCATATGTAGCAGAAAAAACTAATTTTTTCAAGTGTAAAGGTCATCTGCACGGTTTGGGATTATTTCTTTTTCGAGTATCAGAATCCGAATCATCTTTATTGCCAAGTAAGTTTACATGTACGAGGAATTTGTCTTGGTGTTCGTTGCATACATGAAACATAAATGTAAAGTAGAGCAACAGGAAAATAATAAGTAAAATATAGTAAGTACCAGGAAAATAAGACTGTTTTTGTTTTTTTAAATTCTTCTTGTCGTGTCCACAAAACAGTCAGTTACAGGGCTTGGTTAGATGTGGTTCAGCCACAGCTGAACACATTGCTGTCCCTTCTCATTAAACTCTGCTAAGTCAGATGCTGTGCAGGGCTGTTCCAGCAGCGGACATATCAGGAGGTGCTCCATGGTCTGTGGTCCAGTTCCACAGTCACACACAGCGTCCCCGTCATTCAGGTATCCCCATTTGGCAAGAGTGGCTTTTGCACGTCCAACACCAGATCTTAGTCGTTTAAGGCATTTCCACACTGCGTAGTTGGTGTCTGCTCCAGGGGGCAGTGCCTCGCTTGCCTTTAGCTCCATTGTTGTTTCTGGTGGGAGGTTGTCAAGTCTTTCTTCCCACCGAGTGACTCTTTCACTGCTTGCGCTCGGTGTTCTGAGAGGTGGGACGCTCTTCAGGAAACTTTTCCTGGATTTAAGGCGGCTTTTGGCTGGCACATGGCCGAAGAGAGGATGTCTTTGATCATTGGACTGTTGTTGCCGGTCTTTCTTGCTTGCTGCATTTCGTCGTATCTCTGGTGGGGCTATGCCTGCCAGGATGTATAGCCGGTCTGTAGGTGTTGGTTTCAGGCAGCCAGTGATAAGGCGGCAGCTAGCATTGAGGGCAGGGTCCAACTTCTTGGCATGGGCAGCTCGCTCCCATACTGGGCAGGCATACTCGGCAGCTGAGTAGCAGAGAGCCACTGCGGTTGCTTTCAGAGTCTGTGAGTTAGCACCCCAGGTTGTTCCAGTGAGCTTGCGGATGATGTTGTTCCTCGCACTCACTTTACACTTGGTTTTCTCAATGTTGGTCTTAAAAGAGAGGCATCTGTCCAGGGTTACCCCTAGGTAGACCAGGTGCTCACAATGTTCGAGGGAGGTTCCTGACCAGTTGACCTTCAGTTGGCGCTTGGCTTCACGATTTCTCAGGTGGAAGGCACACACCTGTGTCTTAGATGGATTTGCACGTAGGTGGTTCTCTTCATAGTAAGGTGTTAGCTCTGCCAGAGCATTGGAGAGTCTGTCTTCCACAACTTTGAAGTCAGTGGCTTGTGCACCTATGCCAAGGTCGTCTGCATAGATGAAGCGGCGAGTGTCTGCACTTTTTGGTTGGTCGTTTGTGTAGATGTTAAAGAGAAGTGGTGCAAGCACACTTCCCTGTGGAAGGCCATTCTTGAGTCTTCGCCACCTGCTTTTCTTTCCTCCAAGCTCAACAAAAAAGTTCCTGTTTTCAAGCATGCTTTCGATCAGTTCTGTCAGACGGATGTCCCTTGTGGTCTCCAGGATCTTGCTGAGGAGACGTCTGTGGTTGACTGTGTCATAAGCAGCTGAGAGGTCGACAAACACCACACCAGTTACCATCCCTTCCTCATAGCCGTCTTCGATGTACTGAGTGAGGTTGAGTACTTGGCTAGTTGTCGACTTGCCAGGGCGGAAACCTAGGTATGACTCAAAAGTGCGATTGGTCGGAAGTTCTTGGGAGCGGATGGATCTTTCCCAGCTTTCAGCAGTGCTATAATGTGGGCTTTCTTCCAGATGTTAGGGAGTTTGTGTGTTGTTAAGCACTCATTGTAAAGCTGTAGAAGCCATGTCTTTGCCTTGTGACCGAAGTGCCTGATCTGTTCCCTTGCGATGTTATCCAATCCGATTGCCTTTCCTGGTTTGAGGGTAGAGATTCCCCCTTCCAGCTCTTCCATAGTAAGCTGTCTTGTAAAAGCAGGGTCCTCGATGTATTTCTTGCGGTTCAGCTTGGTCTTTTTCCCTCTCTTTCCACTCTTTCCATTCAAGAGCAATTGGTTGGCAACTTGGTTGGCAGTAACTATTGGGTGTTGAGGAGCTGCTTTAGGATCACCCCCTAGCTTTTGAATAAGTGTCCATGCTTTCTTGCTGTTTTTTGACATGTCTGTGGACTCAATAAGAGCATTCCAGGTCTTGCTTCGCTCTTGGGCAATGTTTTCCATCACCTTCTCAGCTTGGGCAGATGTTTCATCTGAGAAGGGAACCAGCAACCTTTAGATCACTAGACCACCAGCTCTACCGCCTGATACACAGTCCAGCGATGTTACTTGTGACCATGATGAGGTCTGGATTGTAGCCACGTTTCCAGCGAGCACTGATAACAGTACAAGCAACAGTTTTTTTAAATAAGACTGTACAGTTTGTGCAGGAATGTGCAAATGTTCAGTCTAAAGTTTGACAGCATGTGCAATGTTAACAGATAATAGTCCAGAAGGATGAGGAATGTGTGTTAATGTAACGCATTGACATACCCATTCCATTTGAGGCATACAGGTCCGTATAGTATCTATGGGGAGGACGGGGGTGGGGGTCCATTTCAGTGGGGGTCCTGGGCCTTGTTGATGAGGCCAGTTGCAGATGGGAAGAAACTGTTCTCGTGCCGAGAGGTTTTGGCCTTGTTGGACCACAGCTTCTTCCCAGAGGGAAGTGTTTCAAACAGTTTGTGTCCGGGATGGGAGGGGTCAGCCAAAATCTTACCTGCATGCCTCAGGGTCTTGGAGGTGTACATGTCCTTGAGTGATGGCAGATTGCAGCCAATCACCTTCTCCGCAGAGCGAATGACACGCTGCAGTCCGCCCTTGATTTTGGTAGTTGCAGCAGCTACTAGATGGTGATGGAGGAGATAAGAATGGACTCTTTGACGAGGTGTAGAAATGCACCATCATCGTCTCTGGCAGGTTGAACTTCCTCAGCTGCCGCGGAAAGTACATCCTCTGCTCCGCTATCTTGACAATGGAGCCTATGTTCAGCTCCCACTTGAGTTCCTGGGAGATGATGGTTCCCAGGAAGCGGCAGGACTCCACAGAGTCGAATGGGGAGTCACACAGGGTGAGGGGGGTTGTGTTCTTCCTGAAGTCCAGAACCATCTCCACTGTCTTCATAGCGTTGAGCTCCAGGTTGTTCTGGCTGCACCAAGTCACCAGATGGTCAAGCTCCCACTGTAGGCAGACACATCCCCGCCAGAGATGAGCCCAATGAGGGTGCTGTCGTCCGCAAATTTCAGGAGCTTGACAGACTGGTGGCTGGAGGTGCAGCTGTTGGTGTACAGGGAGAAGAGCAGAGGAGAAAGAATGCAGCCTTGAGGGGAACCGGTGCTGATGGTCCAGGAGTCAGAGAGGTGTTTTCCCAGCTCCATGTGCTGCCTCCTGTCAGACAGGAAGTCTGTGATCCACCTGCAGGTGGAGGCTCTCTCAGCTGCAAGAGCTTGTCCTGCAGAAGAGCCGGATGATTGTGTTGAAGGCGGAGCTGAAATCCACAAACAGGATCCTGGCATAGGTTCCTGAGGAGTCCAGGTGCTGGAGGATGAAGTGGAGGGCCAAGTTAACTGCATTGTCTACTGACCTGTTGGCTCTGTAGGCAAACTGCAAGGTGTCAAGGAGAGGGTCTGTGATGGACTTGAGGTGGGAATGCACAAGGCGTTCAAAAGACTCTATCACCATCCAGCTGCTTCGCGGGGGTTCTGCTTCTTGAAAAGCCTGTTGACGTCCCTCTCCAGGATCGAAAGAGTCGTCACTGTGGTGGGGGGGGGCTCTAAGGTGAGTCGTTGTTAAGAGGTCCAGTCTCCTGCTGTGGTGGGGTAGGTGGAGCTGGTAGGCTGGGGCTGGTGGAAGGTGTCACGGGGGATGGTGTCAGGACATCATTCATTCATTCATTCATTTGTCATTGTCTTTCAAAGTGACAGTAGAAGTTGTTCAGGTTGTTGGCCAGGCGTGAGATGTTCATGGAGTGAGGTGTTTATGGTTTGAGGTTCGTGATTTGTCTGAATCCTTTCCAGACAGAGGCAGAGTCAATGGCTGAGAACTGGTGTTGGAGTTTCTTTGAGTACTGTAGTTTAGCAGTTTGCACCTCCCTTCTAAACCTGTTCTTAGCCACTTTAAACATGTCTCTGTCCACACTCCTAAACACCTCTTCCTTCTCTGACCTTGGCTGTCTGAGTTTAGCTATGAACCAGGAATTGTCGTTGATGAAACTCACCCTGGTGCGTGATGGTACACAGCTCTCCTCACAGAAGCTGGTGAATGATGTCACAGCCTGTGTACTTGACTGTTGGTAGCAGTCCTGAAAATGTCCCAGGAGGGACATCCCACGTCAAACGATGCAGTCCAAGCACGGCTGAAGATCCTCCACACCTTCACTGGTCCACTTCTCTGATGTCCTCACCACAGGTTTTGCACAGCTTTAATTTCTGCCTGTATGGTAATCAGGTGGACCATGATGTGGTCAGAGTGTCCCAGTGCAGCCTGGGAAACGGTGTGATAGGCACTGCTTACTGTGGTGTAACAGTGGTCCAAAGTTTTCTCCTCTCTGGTGGGGCATTTAATAAACTGTCTATATTTGGGGAGTTCATGGCTGAGGTTTCCTTTGTTAAAGTCCCCAAGGACAATATCTAAGGAGTCCAGGATTGTCTGTTCCACACACTGTATCTGGTCAGCGAGCATGCACTGTGCATCCTGCACGTTGACTTGGGTGGTATGTAAACACCGACTAGTATGAATGGAACAAACTTACGGGGAGAATAGAAGGGTTTGCATTTAATGAAAAATGATTCCAGATCAGGAGAACAGTGCTGTAGGATCCCTGTCACATCATTACACTAGCTGCTGTTAGTGTAAAAACAAACCTCCACCTTTTGTTTTGCCGCCGGTTCTGTGTCCTGATCTGCTCTGAGGAGTTGGAAGCCTGCCAGCTGCAGCGCATAGTTTGGTATCGTTCCACTCAACCACGTTTCCGTGAAGCACAAAACAGAAGATGAAGAAAAGTCTCTGTTCTTCCCCAACAGTAGCTAAAGTTCGTCTAGTTTAATTCCCAATGAACACATGTTAGAGAGAAATATTAATAATGTAATGGTGTGCAACGTCAGAGGCGCACAAGCGCAGCGGTGTGTCTACCCGTCCTCTGGTGTAACATATATATTAGGGATGCAATGGTACATGGTATATTATCAAACCATTCAGTACGCCCCCTACGGTTCAATATGCACATGTGAACCGCAGTCCTAGGTCCACTGGACGCGTTAGTGCAGCGTACAGCCGCGGCATGGTTTGCTGTCAGTGCTGCTTCCTATTAAATCCACTGTTGCAGCTCCACTGGCCACGCCAGCCATGGGGGGTCCCCAGGGAGCTGCGCAACATTTCTCTATTTGTGCGAGAGGTCTATATTGTTTTTCAACTGCTGCACAAACCTTGTCCATGGAAAGTCAAAATAAAACTACACAGAAATGTTTGAGTGCAATCAAACAAGGTGTCCATTTGGAAAATAACACACAGGGATGGCCGTGTTCCTCTTTATTACGAACTTCTCTTGAGACACTCTCTCTCTTGCTTCCACTCGCACCAGATAGTGTTGGGTCATTCATGAACGATCCAGTACTTAAGAACGGCTGTTTTGTAGGAAGTCTCGCTGGGTGATGAGCTGCTCTTTTTTTGACAAGTTTTACAGTTTTATGTCGTGTCGTTTCTTTAAGTTACGGTCTCCTGCCGTCTGCAAATGTTTCCTCCTCCATGTAAGAGATGGCCTATGCTGTTCCTTAGCCAGGAGGTGCCCTTGCTGAAAAAGAGTGCCTCCACTGTCACGTCAGGTTCACAAAGCAAATGCACACACGCACTGGTCTCACTGTGAGGTTTTATTTCAGTAAGTTATTTTGATATTATCATTAATGTGTGAAAAATACTGTTTGTATCTGCTCTGCACAAAAATAACTAACTACAATACTGGCTTTATATATTTTTTTTATTGTGAAACTTTTTTTATATTATATAAATATAAATATAAATAATTTATAAGTAATGAAAATTAATATTTTAACTATCCACTGTCCTGGAAACCTCCGCTCCAATCAGATAAACTTATGCAAATTATAACAACCCACCAATGAACTTGAACCCCCATCTCCCCCCTTTCCCCCACATTCATACACACAGAGCCTTACTCTAGTTATTTGTGGCAGACTACTTTTAAAAAATGTCTTATACCTTTTAAATTAAAAACTATTTTTTTTTTTTTATATAAATATACTGAAACCGTACCGTTACCATGGCCCCAAAACTGTGATACATACCGAACCATGAGCCCACTGTACCGTTGCATCCCTCATACACATACACACCGATCAGTGACAACACTGAAGCCACCACTAATGTTGTGTAGCTCTCCCTAATGCTGCAAAAACAACTCTGAGCCGTCGCGCCCGTGAGCAGCAGGTCCTTTAAGTCCTGTTATTTGCGAGGTGTGGCTCCCATGGATCAGGCTTGTTGTTCCAGTACATCCCATAGATGTTTGATCGGATCAGATCCTAACACCGGCCATCCACACAATGTAGTAGAAAAGTTGATTCATCAGACCGGGCCATCTTCTTAGATTGCTTCATGGTGCAGTTCTGACGCTCACGTGACCATTGTAGGCACTTTCGGCGGTGAACAGTGGTCAGCATGGGCACTCTGACTGGTCCGCTGCTAGACAGCCCCGGACACAGCGAGCTGCGATGCACTGTGTGTTCTGACACTTTTCTATCATAGCCAGCATTTACTTTTTTGGAAATTTGTGCTGCAGTAGCTTTCGTATCGGACCAGACGTGGCTAGACTTGCTCCCCATGTGCACCATGAGCCCATGGCCGCCCATGGGCCTGTTGCCAGTTCACCGGTTGCCCTTCCTTGGACCCTGGATCACTTGTGCCCACCCCACACCCCATAAGACCTGCCATTTTGGAGATGCTCTGACCCAGTTGTCTAGCCATCAGAATTTGGGCCTAGTCAGAGTCGCTCAGATCCTTACGCTTGCCCATTTTACATTTACATTTAGTCATTTAGCAGACGCTTTTATCCAAAGCGACTTACAAGGGAGAATAACATTCAAGCTACATTGCGACAGAGATTAGTGTAACAACAACATTAGTGTACAATAAATACTGCTAGGTAGTGCTAAGTAATTGTAGGTTAGGATAGGAGGTACTCACTGAAGAGCTGGGTCTTCAAGTGCTTCTTAAAGACAGAGAGGGAGGTCCCTGCTCTGGTCAGGGAGGTTCCTGCTTCCAACGCATCAACTTCAAGAACTGTCTGTTCACTTGCTGCCTTCACTTCACATGTTTTGTGTTTAAATGTTGTGGCTGATCGGTGTAATGCGACTGTCTGGCTATATTGTGAAAAAGGAACTTGAACTTCAACCCGTTTTTTTAAGGCTTAATAGAGCATTACGTTTCTTAATAGTAAAGCGTTCAGCAAGGATGTACTATGAACAGCTAAAAGTTTAATGATGAGAACCGACATTTTAATGAGTTAGAAAAATGGCAAACCTATCCTTTTAACAAGAAAGAGCCAATTGTAACTAATGGCTTAGCTACGCTTTTTGATTCAGTGGGTGTTCGCCGGGATGCATTAACAGTTGGGTCTCGACAGTACCAGATTGGATCTGACATTATCTAAGATTCGGTCCGCAGGATCACGCTCCAAGGAGGCCCGTCTCCCGTTGCACAAGGATTCCATAGAAGTGTGGATAGCAATCCAGCCACAGTGTGAACAGATTACTGGCTACATTGACAAACCACACCCCATGCCCTCTTACCCCAGGATTCTGCCCCAAAAGGAACTTACAGTGACTTTCAGTCGGTGTCAGTGAAGGTCCGGTTTACGAGATGAACCCACCAGTGTTGGCTGTGCTCTGTCATCCAGCCGGGGCTGTTTCCCAGGCTGGGACGTAAAATTGGCCCTGGCTTTTCATAGCACACTTGCGGAAGGGGTGGCCGTCCTGCCCAAAACTAACCGGATTGGACCAGCACATTGCCATAATTGACCAATGGCCAGTCCGGGTCTGCACACACCCCTCTCCACGGGAACTGAGATAGCACTTATTGTTATGCACAAGTACAGTACAGTGCTTGCCTCCACTTTGCTCTTTAAAATTGCCCTACCACTTAATATCATATCATATATATAAAATATCATATATCAAGATATAACAATAACAAAACAAATTCTGTTGCACCCAGCGCTATTTCACCACAAAGTAATTTTAATATTATGCAGGGAACATGACATCTGATCCCAGATCCGTCCACAGAGCTCCCATTTAAAGTGTCAAATCACAACGCCAGGTCTGTGATCAGATCTGGCGCATCAGATCACGAAAGTCGCATCAAAATGACCGTATTGAATTGTCACTGAGCCCTTAGTCTTCATAGGTTTTATGGAGCAAACAAGCAAGCACGGTAGGGTGTTGATTCATCCTGTCTCCCTATGTGCGTTTCCCTCCCTCTATCGTTCTACCAGGGGCAACGCTTTACCATCGGGACGGAGCTGATGAGAAACATGGAAGAGGAGGTCGTCCCCGATGGAGGATCAAAGTTCAGCTTCAAAGGTCATGAGGTTGGTAACTGGCGACCATAAATTAATTATAGTGCTCGACTTCACCCAGTGGCGGTCCGTGAGGCACTGTGAGGTTACAGGCTCCCAGTTCCCGTTGACCTTGAGATAATCTAGTTGGCAGGTGGCCGAGCAAACATGCACCCCGCGGTCAAAGTCCTGCACTGCGACCCGTGGGCTGATATTGGGGCCTCTTTAACATATCCCATTCTGAACAGTTAATTATTATCGTTGGTCTTGTTTGTCTCCAAAAGTGGTGGAAAACTGGGCAGTGTGGCTTTTAATTTTGTGCCATGGGCAACGGAAGGTCAATAATAGCCTATTTATGATGAAAATGTGCTTTTCGATAGTAAAAACGTGTGAGGCCGATAGCAATAGTGAATATAATGAGTTCATTGTTATGATATCTCGACAACGTTACAAATAATCTTTGATATAATACGGGATGCGAAAAATGTGTTTACGATCATAATGTCTACACTCACACCTGCAATGCACACACACCACACACACACACACACACACACACACACACACACACACACACACACACATCGTTACTTGTTTGATCACTTGGATTATTTTATATTCTTAAGCGAGGTAATCGAAGCAATTTTTCCCAGCCAATCAGACTGAGGTGCTCAACCAGCGAATCAGTGCGAAGTATTCTCACACAAGTCAATTCAGTTCCTTTGCAACTTTTAATTGCTGCATGGCCTTGTTTTATTTCCTGGCATGGCCTAATTATGTTCGATTCAAAACAGGGATCTCCTGTTTACTAGACGGACGCTTTAGCACTTCCATGCTATTAGGGTCTCTCTTTTATTGCTTTCTCAGCAATTACCTTCAACACTTAGTCATGTCGCCAGCGGTACCGGCCCCCTCCCAAAGCTTTAGGACAAGCGCTGAGGATGTGCTCCAGAGTTCCTCTTCCTTGGCACAAGGGACATGATGGTGAGTCTATCTTGCCCCAACAGAAGAGGTTAGACGGGCTGGGCAGAACACCGTACACGGATTGAACAAGGAACTTGATGCGGAAGGGTTCAGCCTTCCACAACTCAGACCATGTGACCTTGCGACCCACTGCCTGTTCCCACCTGGTTCATGCACCCTGCTGCCTCATTCCCACCAACTGGCTCGCACGCAGCTCCTCGATCCCAGCTCTCACTTCTTTCTGGACCAAGTCCCGTCTCTCTTTCCCCTTTTCCTTGATGTAGTTGGTGATTGGTATGCTGCCCAGTCCTGCTCTGCCAACAGCCACGGATCCCAACATGCTCTGTGGCGTAGATATGATTCCGCCAGTGCCCACCACTTCCTTCCGGTCCTCACCTCAATGCCTGCCTGGGACACTTTTGGATCCCAGGACTCCCTGTATTGCAACACCTCCCTTGCTCTGGCAACCTTGAACTCCTCACTCAGACAGGGGAATGCAGGGGAATGTCAGTTTATAACTGTTGCCATACAGAGCAATGCTGCTCAGGCCTCTTGGGGATTCCTCAGGATTCATGGGTATCACTGATTCATGGGTATCACTGAAAATAGAGTCACACAAAGGACCCTTGAACTCCGTCCTCTCCCTAACTACTCAAAACTTACTGAAACTAGTTAGAAGGTAAGTCGCATAGCTGGATTATCAGTATCTCCTAAATAATAAATAAATAAACAAAACAATAAATACAAATTATAATGATAATTATAATTGTATTTATTTTTTAAAATACATTTGTATATATTTTTCTAAATCACTTGGGAGTCTTTATTTCCAAACCTGTGTCCCAATACACCACACGACTGACAGGTGACTTTATTTATTATTATCAATTTTACTTTAGTTATTAATTAACTGTATTTAAATTTTACAACACCAGAGATTCCTCACCTACCCTCAACCCTTTTGCAAGGAGGGAGTAAAAGTACTACTCTGCTTTCTTCCCCAAACGTTTTTGCTCAGAGGGGTCCCGAGTAACTTACTTTATTTATGAATTCATTTAATGTAATTTAGACAACACCAGAAGTACCTCACATACCCTCAACGCTTTTGCTAGGAGGGAAAGAGAGTACTATTTTGCTTTCTTGCCCTCAACGTTTTTGCTAAGAGGAATCAAGAATAATCTGTAATAATTATGTATTCAATAATGTGCACTTTATCTTTGAATAAAATGAAAAATAAAAATAGACAAAAAAAACCCACGATTCCCGTGATTGATGCAATATTGGCCACGGTCCTCCAGACTGATATATCCGCTGCTCTTCCTAGCCTGCGCCGCACATAGCTGGCGACACGTCTGTCTGAGGGGGGGGATTTCTGAGTTTAACAAAGCTTCTTCAATGATCCTCTAGATCCCATACAATCTTTAAGCTTACTCAGAGCTATTTCCTTCACAATAGCTATTTCTTTCAATCTTCCATGATCGTAACAATATCTTAGCTTACTCAAAGCTTTTCCTCATCGGTATAATATCTCAGTAAGTCCTCACCTTAATTTGTTTGAGAACTTGTGTTGTCTCTTCTGGATCTGCCTCTCATGGTCAGACGACTCCTTCTTGGATGTCTTACGGCCAGTCCCTGACTACAGTTGTGCACACAACCTGGGCATGAAGAGGTCCATCAGAGTCAAGCAGAGAGTCCCATCAATAGTCGGCAGATTGTTGGAGAAATTCTCCTGCGTGGTCGGTGAGGTTAATCAGGCCGCTACAAGAAAACAAAACAAAACAGAGTATTCAAGATATTTATTCTGCAGAATAAAGAAAAAGATTCAGAGCTTCTCCAAAGCAGTGTTCCTATCAGTCTACCCCAACTATTGACTGAGAGGGTTTTATGCCAATGAGAGGTTGTGTGCCGTTGGTCAGGTGTCATTTACAACACTGTGCCACTAAACCATCTCCCCAGATGTTTCCCGGTCATAGGTACAATCCTACTATGCCATACACTGCTCTTTCAAGCCCTCCTGGGGTTATTCTTATCTCCTTACAAGGTTGAATGAGGATTGAATATGGTCTGGTTCTTCAATACTACAATTGACATTATTGAGAAAGAACAGTCTCTTTACATAAACTCTGGGAGGCTCCTTTAAACACCCAGAGGCAATGTTTTAAAACCACGTTACATATAAAAGGCTATTGTCCTATAGAAAACATGTAAAACATCATTCAAATAGTTGATCATATGCATTTTTCACTCACAGCCTCTTCCTTCAATAGGTATGGCAGTAAAGGAATGAGAAAAGGAGAATGAGGTAATCAGGGGAGTGTTCAGGGGTGTGTTCAAAGCAGGTACTGGTGGTGTGTGTGTGTGCTTGTGTTGAGTCAAAGATGAGCGCACGGGACTTTTACCAATTAGTTTTAGCACATGAGGTTGGAATAATATCCTAGCTCAACCAAGCAGCGGAAAAGAACCTGAGGCCACCCCTGAGTGCCGCAGTCATATAGACACTCCACGGCCGCAGGAAAGCGCCGAACACTATGCCCTGCAGCCACAAAAGACCGCCCTCTTGTCCCCAGAGAAGCCAGGATGCCCATGGAGCAACACCCACGCATGGCCCCGAGGAGCATAAACCAGTCCCAGAGTGTGCGAGGAGATCTTGCACCCCTGAAGTGCACACATACAGTGGGAGCCACTGTATGTGATTTTTGTAATATGAATAATATCTTTATGCTTTATTTTAATCTACATGCTGCACAGCTTTTTCATTTAAAATGGGAGCTGTTTTTATTATTTACATTTTTTAATTACAAGGTTCCATAGCTTTGAAATGAGAGCACTCAAACTGGTCTTATGTAATTAGGGGTGGCGATAGTGGCGCCGCCCCTAGCGGTCGCCTGCGCCGGCGCTCCGTTTACTTTCTTACTTTTTAGTATTTTTTTCCTTTTTTTATCATAATGTCCGCCAAAAAAACATCAGCGTTTAACTCATACGACCGCGATGCACTCATGGTTATAAAAATTTCCCTAAACGAACAACTTTGGGACTTTTTATCCGTGGGAGCAGAGTGGCCGGCGGAAATCCTACGC